>NW_026294618.1:79732379-82132379 GCF_026119805.1 Tympanuchus pallidicinctus | reverse complement strand
TGGCTGTCAAAGACTCTGATGTGCTGGACAAGTCATGACTTTGTTTCAGTGCCACAATCTGTAAAATGAGAATAACGTTAACTGCCCACTGGAATGTCACGAAGAACAGCAACTGTACAGTCATGTGAACATCAAACGTGTTATGACACATTCTGCTTAGATTGGAAAAATCCTGCTACAGTCAAACCTTTCACCCCAGACAGCCAGAGCCGTTATTACAAAGCAGGCTGACTGCTACCCCAGATCCTTACCAATGGGATCGTATCTCAGCAGCACCAGCTTCTCCTGCAGTCGGAGCCTCCTGACGTTGAAACAGTAACCAGTCTCTGCTGCACTTTTCATCCTCACCAGGATGTACCTGAAGTCACAGGGGTATCTCTATGTCAGCAGGGGTCCCTCACGGTCTCTCACGGCACTGTCATGACAATACTCTTTGGATAAGCAACCTGGCACATTAAGATATTTCATTCCAACTTCATGGATATTTTGGATGGGAGCTTTAAAACCATATGCTAACCTTATTGTAACAGGAAAAAAACATCCACCAGCCTGCAAACCTGAAATTCAACCATCAAGTTTAACTATAGAACTCCTGGGTAGTTCTGATCAGAGTGAAGTAACTCTTCCATCAAACAGGGTAAGGAGTGAGGGGAAAGAAGAGGAAAAAAAAACAGAAAAGAAAGAAAGAAAAATAATAAACATACAGTTGAGTCATTGCATCTTAAATGATAATGGCAAGAAAGGGAGGATGATGATAAATTGTGGATAACACAATACCTCAAACTATCACTTCCACATGCAGAGAGGAACTGAGGAGATAGAATGGAACAAGAGGCACAAAAAAAGGAGAAGCAGAGCCCCCTGGCACCCTGCATCTCTCTCCCAAGGAGCAGGACTTGACGTCAGCTCAGCCACCAGGAGCCCTTTTCCCTACAGAAAGTCTCTGTGTGCATGGAGTGGGCTGGCAGCCCCTGGCAGCAGGGCAAAGGGGGCTGAGAAAGCAGCCCCAGGCCCTCACCCAGGCAGCCTTCCAAGACTTCCCAGAAACAGAGGGCATCTTCTGCATTTCAAAAGGAAGGCCAAAGCCTTTAACCGGTCTGTAAATTATGTCTTCATCTTCCACTGCAGTAAAGGGCTGAATACAGCTCTGTGCAGGGGCACTCAGTTCACTTTCCTGGATCTTTCTGCTTCCAGTACCAAATGTTTTGTCAAAATTAACTCTGGAGAGCCACCCATCCTTCCTCACTTGCACAGCTCTGACCACTGTCCCCTCCTCAGCTACCCCTTTCCACGTTTGCAATCTAATTTACTGGGATTTAAAAACAAACAGAAAAATTGTGGATTCCTTCACATCAACTGACCGAGCATCACCTAGGGACTATCCCCAGTGAATGCCCTCTCCTGCACACCACGAAAGCTATGATGTGTACCCCAATAACCACACAGCCTCCTTCCCTTCTTCTTCACCCACTTCCTCAAAGCCTGTGTGCAGAGTTTCCCCTTTCTGGGAGAATCAGTGGTATCAGGATGACCACGTGTTGAAACTCTTTTGAACCACACAGTTGAAGCCAAGTCCTTTCTGAACAATACACCTCATTTCATAAGACTTACTGCCCAAAGAAGAAATGTGACCAGGAGCACAGGAGAAAAGAACAGTGGAATGCCACCAGGATGCGCAGATAAAAACAGGGAGCATGGATGTAGAAGTACTGTAAGGAGACAAGATGTTCCTTATGTGTACGCAAGACCACACAAAGAATGAGGCAAACAAATCACTACACTACTGATACTATTTTTCATCTCAAGGAAACACTCTGCTGTGCTGTGTTCATTTCTGTGTAGAAAGGTGTCAAACTGCAATTTTTCCTATCACATGCATATGTAGAAATCCTTAGTTTCAAAGATGGACAATTGCACAGAAATTCTGTAACAGAAGAATCTCTGAACATAACAAGTGGATCTTTTTGAAGCTGATCCTTAAAAAAAAAAAAAAAAAAAATTAACGTTATAATTTTTCAGTCTGTGCAATACTGAATACTTGCACAGAATGCAGCTTCAGAGAATAAGGCAAGAACGTATTGCTACAAATTGGTTCAGTTTAAACCCTTGGTTTGTTGAGCTAAATTCCTGGTAAGTAGGAATGCAAGTCATTTTCTCCATGTGCTCCTGTCTCCTTACACCTACAGTGTAAACCAGCCGTGTGCAGAAAAGTATATATTCCTTCCCCTCTAACCCATCAGCTTTCTGTACAGGCCAGAGGGCTGCGGTTAAAGCTCTCCCAGAACCCACCAACATCTCCCCTCAGCAGAACTACAGAGCAAATTATAGAATGGCCTGGGTTGAAAAGGACCACAGTGATCATCTAGTTTCAATCCCCCTGCTATGTGCAGGGTCGCCTACTATTAGACCAGGCTGCCCACAGCGCTGACTGCCCTGTCCACTGCTCACAAGCCAACATACGAATGCAGTACAGTGGGGAAACTTTCTGCATCCAGCCTGGGAGAGGCTCAGAGCACCGCCTCGAGTCTAGCATACAAACATGAAGATCTGCACTGCACTTCAGCTTGTCCTCAGCTGAAAAAGCATGAAAGGTCAAAAAGAGAAAGGCTAAGTGATGATTTATAGCTTCTCCATAAAGCATTATGGAGGTGAGGATCCCCTGCACAGGGCACTCTGGGTGCTCAGCTCAGTGATGGCCCATAGAACAAAACCTATCTCTGCTGCAATTTTGGAAACTAAGTGGCTTTTTTCACAGCACTCTGTACTCACCTGTGAGAAAGGCACACGTGCTGAAGGGCAGAAAGGGCACAGCTAGAGTCGGGGTCTGCAATTCTCTCACATGCATTAGAAGATTATAAATGGGTGCAATATTTTACTAAGTCACTTTGATAGAGAGTGGTAGCAGGAAATATCGGATGGTAAATAAAATGTCACTTACTTAGATTTGCTCTTGGCCACTGTTATTTTGCAGCAGGAAGGAGCAGGGGGAAGAAAAAGAAACCACATATCATTTAATCTCATCTCCTTTAAATGCAACACACAGAGATCAGAGCTGTCCACTGCCTGGTGCCCTGATAGCCCCAGAGAGAGCGTGCCAAGAGATTTACTGTCGCAGGAGTAAAACGAGTACACGAGCTGCCTACTTCCAGCCGCCCGCTCTCTTTCACCACCGTACCACCGCGTGACGCGGCATCCAGCCTTACGGCCTCACGGCCTTCCGCCCGACGGCACGCCCGGCCTCGCGCCTCCATCGCGGCCCGGCAGGCGGCCGCGCGGGGCACGTTGGGAGCGGGCGGCACAACGGCCCGCTGGGAGCCGCAGTCCCGCTGCGGGGCCGGACGAGCGGCTCGGGCCCGGCACCGAAGGGAAGGTCGCGACGCTGACAGACTGTGCTCGGATCCGAGCTGCGCCTTGCCGGCGGCGCGGCCCGCCCCAGCCCTCGCCCTCCACCACTCCCCGCCCCGCGCCACTCACGAGCCGCCGCCGTGAGGAACATAACGTCGCCGCCGCGCGGCCGCCGCCGAGCCCCGCCCCCGCCACTTCCGGCCGGGCTGGCGGAAGTGCTTCCGGGCCGCGGGGGAGGGGGCGCGGTCGTTGTGTGCCGGCGGGGCGGGCGTGTGGCCTTGTGGCCGTGCGAGCGCGGCCCGGCGGGAGGGGGCTGCCCCGTGGGCACCGGAATCACGCTGCACAAAAGTGCCGGGCGGGGAGGCCGGAGGGGCAGTGAGGAGGGTGGTCGCGCCCTTATGAGTGGCGAGCGGACGAGCTGCCGACGAAGGACTTGTTCCCTGGTGCGGGGCGCGCGGGGCTGGCCGCTCCTCCTCCTCTTCCCGCCACTCGGGCTGCTGACAGAGAATTCGAGTCCTCGGACACGCAGCAATGAGCATGGTGGTAAAAATGTCAGCCTGACGTGCTCAGGTGGAAAACGGCGTGGAAGGTACGATGGCGTGTGGTTAACTTGACGCTGCGTGGCAGGAGAACGAGCGGCTCGGCCCGTGGAGCGGGGTGGCAGGGCAAGGAAAGCGGTGTCGCCCACGTTCATTGTTTCCAATCGAGCAGTACCACGTGCATCTCTTAATGGTGCAACATTTCGATCCTTACTGTCTGGCCTTCCAAATACAATTGGAGTAGTCAACTCATCTGCCCGTGAATATCAGAGTGAGAACTTGCAGACGTTCGATGGTAAAACGTGAGTGCCGTGAGGCACTGCCCTGTGTGTGAGTGCCTCTGGTAGCGCAGACTGAAGTGCAGCGGAATTGCCAACCTCCTGACTTCTCTGCCAGGAATGTAAATCAACATTAAAGATGATTTTTAAGAGAAATAGCAAGTTAAACATTTGTACAAACACATCATCAAATAGAGGTTGCACCGCCTCTCTCTAAACCTCTTGCCTGCTGGCAAAAATAAAACTGTTCCAGTGACATTTTCCCTGCTCTGCTGTGACAAGGGCTGCATAAATATAGACACCGTGGATTAGAATAGACTTCAGCAATCTCCATCTTCCTTTCTAGCAGCCGCTTCTGCAGTTCCCCATAGCTATGGGTGAAAAACAGGGAGCCTAAGGTGGGTACGTATGGGAGAGGGTGACAGAGTAGCACATCCCTGATGGCAGCAGTCTTTGCTAACCCTGGGGAAGAGATGTGCTGGCTGGAGGAAAGGAGAGAGTCAGGATTTCTGACCCCAGCTCTGTTACAAATTTCCTGTTTTGGCTAGGTTAAGTCATGTATGTGAGGATCTTTGATGGCATGTGCAAGGAAAATGCAAATCTTTCCTTCAACTTTGCCTACAGAAAGCAAGAAGTGTGATGAACTGTAATGCCAGCCTAGATCATTTTGACGCTTGCTTAAAGAGAAGTCACTCATGTCTCCAGTGGAGAAGCTGCTGGTGCCAAACCGATCAGTGTCACTCAGAATCAAACACAGCATCTTTTTTTTTTTTTTTTTTTTTTTTCTCCAGCTAGAACAACAGTTGGTTGTGTTATAGGCTAACTGATTTTCTTTTCCACTTTTATGCTTTACATTCTAGGGCAAATCCTCTGCTACTATCAGGAGCTGAAGAGGTTGCTGCTCTTTGCCAAGAAAGTATAGTCAGGTTGCTGTCACACATAGGACAGGCAAGGACTGATATCCAGGGCCAGCAGGAGTGATGCTTCTCTTGTGTGCGTGGCACTTCAAGTAAGTCATGACAGGAAAACGTCAGAGCAGAGGAGAGAGGGGCAGCAGGCTGAATGTTTGCAAAGTAAATGTCCTATATTGGTACTGTATTTTTATATGAGTTACCGTCAACTAATGCACGTAAAAACCAAATGCTGGAAACGAGAACAACACTGTAGAGCCTGGGAAAAGCTCCACCAGTCCTTCCTGGTTACCCACAAAAAACAGGCAAACAGCTAACTAAGCCAAAAAATGCGTACAGCTCGGCGAGCATAGTTGTAAAACAGCCAAGCTATTTTCTCCTCCTCCTTGCTTTCTTTTCCTCAGCTAGTTACAACCTAGCAGGCATCTTGCTGTCCGTGCTGCTGAACAAACACAGGCAAATCACTCATCCCAGACAACAAATGGATTTTTACATTCTTTCTGCATATGTGAATCCATTATCCTAAGAAGGCCCAGAAGAAAGTGGGCATTAGCTTAATGCAGCTCTGAAAGAGGAACTGTCCGGGTCAGGAGAGCAGGAATGGTGGAAAGAGCTGTCTGATTGCTAAATCACTTTAAGCCAGCAACCAAATCCATTTCAGCTGCTGACCTGTTTATGGCTGGTTTGAAGTGAGCTGGCAATGGCTTTTAGCCCAGTTCTTAGAGGTGTCCATGTCACAGTATCACAGTATTTGCTGGCAAACTTGCAAACTGAAAAGCAAAAAAAACAATGGGCTTGCATGTTTCCCTTCTCTCCCTGAGAGCTCAGTCCCCCCAAGTCAGATATGGGGCACTGGTACGTGGTAGGTCAGGGCATGGCTCCGTGTTCAGAGCTGTACCTGTTCCCTGCTTGTTCTCATCAGTGCACTGGTGAATCTGTTCCTGGAGCTCCTTTCTCCAGCACTGACGTCATTCACATGTGAAGGGGGAAGAACAAAGACGGCGCTCGCCTGTTTTCTTGTGTGATTTTTCAATACCCGTTTCCCAATCCCGACCTCCAGAGCAACAACATCCTTTCAAACCGCCCCCTCTTGAAATGCCACAGTAGCCAAACAGCTGCAAATCAAAACACCTTGTAAACAAGTGACTGAAATCCCGTGGGATGCCCGAGGGCTTGGGCACGTCTCAGAGTGATTATAGTTCCTGCTATACAAATTAGAGTCCATGTCGCACAGTTCGTGCCAACTCCAAGCTCTTGCTTTTTATTTTTAGACCTATTTGTTGAAAGGTTGTCATGATATAAAGAATGACGTTTGGTATCAGTGATACACAGATAAAATTAGATGGTAGCCGGAAGTGATCATACGGCTAATCCTCCCTCCTGTGACTTTTACCACGGAATTTGGGATCCTATGGGCCTCAAAAACAGCTTTTCTCTGAGTGCATTTCACTTCTCAGCAGGCAGCTGAAAAATTGGTCTCACACGGGTTATGTGTGGTAAGTCTCACGCAAAGAAATGAGTGTCACTGTCATTGCTTATGCCAACATCTGGGACCATCTGGCATACTAAAGACAACATTGTCTACGTTTGTACAGCTGATCGAAGGTTGTTTTTAGCAAGCCTCTAAAAAATCTTCCCTTTTTGGGCCAGCAGAGCAAGGCTTTTAATTTCCAGGCATGGTGTTTTGTATGCAGAGCAGCTTAAGTCATCAGCAGGGCCCAATCCTGAGATTGTTAGTCCCACAGACATGTCATCCACACTGATGCTGGAGACTTTATTCCTTTCTTTGGAAGAAGAGGCTGCCAAAGGGGAAGATGGGGTAAAAGGTACACTGCATTACTTCTCTAAAGTAGAGCTTCTCATTTGTTTTGGCTTTTTTTTTTCTTCTCAACTTCAGATTGCTTTTGTATCTTGTAAAATGGGAAAACACAAGATCTAACTAGTTAGTAAACACTTCCTACTGCTTAGAAACACATGAAATTCAAATAGGTAGCATACCTATGCTATATATGCTATACCTATTTGATGCTAGGGCATCATCAGATTAATTGGGATTGGTTGCAATTTAGCACAAAGGAATTTGTGCTGTGGTATTGTGGCAGAGAAAGAGTGTATCAAAAGCACAGCTGTGAATCAGTTGCTTTTAAGCAGGATATGTAAAGGTGAATGGAGAAAATAAGTATGCAGTGTGAAGATGTGTGACACTAATGGATTCTTTTCTTCCTGTGGCTTATTGTAGGAGAAGTTCAAGTGCCTGGACAGGTGCTTGGACAAGTGCCTTTTGTGCCAAAAATCTGTTTGATTGGTGTCTAACTCCTATCACTTTGTGGCAAGAGAAGTTACTTCAGCTTTAAGCTAGAGTAGGCAGCTCTCTGGGAAAAGAAATCCACCACGTTCCAATGTGGCAAGTGGAAGTGGTCCACCTATTTTTTAATTCTGGAAAAAAAGTTATTTTCTTCTGGAGAACTAGAAGAAGGATAGGGCTTCCTGAGTGCCTCCCTAGAGACTTTCGCACTTGAAAGAAGGTCGTAGGGTTCAAAGCTGTTTCTCAAGTTCTGCAATGTAGCATTTCTGTGATGTCACGCATCATTATAAACAAGTTATTTCATTCAGTGTTTTGGGAAATGATGGGATTGGAACAATACACCCACAGCAGTTCCCTCCCTGATTCCAGCCGGCTCTTTAGCGAACTGCTTATGAGCTGTACCTGGCTACATGATGTGTGTCTGCCCATGTCTGGTTACACTCTGGGTAATTGTATGGGGTGGAGGGGTGAGAAGGAGGTAATTGTATGGGGTGGAGGGGTGGAAGGAGGAGAGGGACATGCATTTGCAGCGGTGTGTCACTTGATGGCTGCTTAGTGTAAGACCCTTGGGCTCAGAAGGCCCTGGGGCTGCATTGCTGCAAGCACTGAATGCATCATCTCTCCTTTTCCTATCCTTGTGCCACTGAAATCAGTCAGTCGCTTACATCTGATGGCATAGCAGAAAAAAAAAGCATGCTGGTGTTCCATTCACTTCTGTTTAGCTCAGGTTTGAGGTAGACATGAGATTAATACTTTAAAAAAAAAAAAAGGAACGAGTGCTAGAAATGAGGTGCAGCAAGGCCCATGTAGAAATCTGTTTGAACCCATAGACACATAACCGTCTCTAGCTGGTTCCCTAAACTTTCTTCATCTGCTGTAGTCTTTCTAGACTCATTTTACCTAAAGACATTTGTTTTAAAAGTCGTGATGATGCACAAAGAGTATGGTCTTTGTGACCAAAGTCACCTCTGCACAATCTCTGGAAAATGACTGTCTTCCCTCTCTCTGTTTCATACGCAGTAGCCACCTGGCCTTGTCCTCTAACATACTCAGCTGTGAAGACAGAGTCTCCTGCGCAGGGGAGGCATTCCATTTGGTCAATAAGATTAGCACAAAAGAATTACTCTTAGGTGGCCTGTTTTAAGGAATTTGTTGATCTTGTTTGATTTGTCACTTTTTAGCCCATGTTAAACTCTTCGATGCTGCTAAACTACTCAATCAAATAATTTAAAGGTAGCTCCAGCTATCTGGCTGGAAATATTCCTTTCCTGACAAAGAACAAGATATTTCTTCACATTGCTAGATAGATAAAATCTGCTTCAGCTGCCCACAAAACAAAACTAGGCTGAATCATGTTTTCATCAGAAGTTGCCCTACCCAAAGGAACCAGAAGAACATTGCAACTTCCTTTTTTTCCACCAACTCTTACAACATAGGCTCCAGTTTCACCTTTACAGAAAAAACTGTTCTTTCTATGATGGTTGATAAGAGATATGTATGCATATATGATGCAGATCTGGTCTGTAGCACCTGACCTGTCCACACATTCTGTACCCTCACACAACCCAGTCCATCCCCCAGATGGAGTGGAAGAAGTGGGTTGGTATTCCCAGTCCTGCCTTTCAGTAGCTTCTGATGACCTAGCTCTGGATAACTGAACAGATCTCACCACTTCCCTGGTATAAAAGTTCTCTTGCATCATTTTGCAGTCATGATGCTCCCATTGAACTGTGCACATACTGCAGTATTTAGCTGTCTGTAGTAACCTCATGCTGGTATGCAGAAAGATGGTCTCAGCTCCTCATGCAAGCCATAAAACAGAAGGATTTACTGGAGAGGGAGTAAGTTTGTATTTAAAGTGTCTACAGAGCTGAATCAATTCTCAGGGTTTTCGAGCTGCTGAACAGCCAGAGGCAATCACTGCACTTCTCTCTTTCCAGTTCCAGTCTTTTACCTCTTCTAGTCAGAGGCTGTTTTCTGCTTTCTACTTTTACAGCCACTAGTTTTGTAGGGTACCACCACATCTGATCATCTACACCAATGTCCTGGTATACGTGACCTTCCCCTAGCAGGACAGTCTGCTAGAACACCTCCCCAGCTGCCCTCCTGTCTGTGATATCTGTAGGAGAAATACAGGCAAAATTCAAGTTAGACATACATCTGACACCAATTGCATCTGGCAACCACTCCAGCACTGCAGAATTCTGCCCCAGGACTTCTGGTTATTTATAATTCAGCATCAGATTCGACCCAGTTGCTCCTGGTTAGAGATCGTTTTGCAATAACAAACTAAGATTACATGAAGAGCTTAAAAAAGAATTTCACCCCTCCAGGGCTAAATTACTTCCACTTATATACAACTGTCATATCTTAAAAGGGCAAACCCAGAAAGCTAACACTGAAAAATGTAACTCTACGACTGAGGTTATCTGCCTGCCCTCTCTGGGCAAACACATCTCATATCTGTAAGGCCCTTCCTAGCAAAAACCAAAATTCAAGCTAAGTGGATGGAAGTTTTATGTGCAGAGTAGGAAACAACAGCTTGGGAGGAGGTGTATTTGAATGTAGAGCCAGATAGAAAGACAAACCTCAAACACCATACGACTGCTTTTACAGAGCATCTCACTCATGTCTGGTAAAATCACTCCATGCTCACCCAAACTTTGCAAACTACTAATCACCAACTGAGAAAGGCATGGTGACGTACATGTTACGGTAGCATCCGGCACTGGCAAGCAATCCACTTCCATATGTAGCTCAGAATCTATTCCAGACATTTTATAACTGATGTATTTTTCATGAAATAAAATGGGAAAGCAGGGGAATAAAAACCTTCTGTAACAACTCACCTGTCACGGCGAAGGTCTCGTGCTGATCAATTCACCTTTAGTGAACTGAATCAGGACAGGAACATGAAGGTCATGCTTTCTCTATATTCTTTGTGAATATTCCCAGTCATATAAGAGAACAGTCACGCTTCACATAGCAGCTCTATTCAGCTCTGATTATATACCTGGATTAATAATTGAGGCACTTGAGGGGCAAATGTGTTTCCCTGAAAACACCAGAACTACAGAGGGAGATGTGGAGCTGCTCACAGCCCTTTGTTCAAAAAATTTCCTACAAAGAGGATTGTACTCACTTCAGAGACCTGGAGGACGCAGGCTTTATTGTCAGCTTTCCTTTTGCCCTCTTTTTCTGTGATGGCAAAGGAGAAAAGTGGACAGGAAGAAAGCAGAGATAAGGAAAAGAATAAACATTTTGCGCTGTCTTAAAAAAAAAACAACAAACATCTTATTTACATAGAAATCCTGGGTTATAGACTTTCATCCAAGAAAAGAGAATTTCCATGTTTGTTTGTTTGTTTGTTTTAGTTCTGCCTATGGAAAATACCTCCTGTCGAAGCATTTTTGGTGGCTTCTTTCTTTTTTATATGTGAAGTCACAATCCAGCACTGTGTATCTTCAGAGAACACCGAGCCCAGTGACTAACCTTGACAAGAATCCTGGTCTATTCTTCAGCCACAGTGTTATCTTAATCTCCAGCTGCTATGATTGCATGGGATGGTTCTCTCCTAGTTTGGGCTCTGTGTGGTCCCTCTCAGGAATGACATGAGACCAAACTGTCAGAGAAAGTTGCTGAAACTCTCCTTCATTGAGAGAGTTAAAAAATCACTATTTATACCTCCCTGCCATTTGCTTTCCTCTTCCCATTAAGCGTGCTAGTATTTCACAGAATCACAGAGTCAAAGAGGTTGGAAGGGACCTCTGCAGATCATCTACTCCAACCTCCCTGATAGAGCAGGTTCCTGAGGGTAGGCTACACAGGAAAGCATCCAGGTGGGCTTTTAATATCTTCAGAGAAGATAACTCCACAACCACTCTGGGCAGTCTGTTCCAGTTTGATACCATTGACTTCGTGGGCTGCGAGAGACTTACTGTAAGAGCCTGAGTGATTCTCCAGGGTGCACATCCCTGAAATGTTGTCACTGAATTCCACCCTAACTTTACTGCCAAATAATTCTCAGAGGTGTTGCTGTTGGATGTGTGGAAATGCTGAGGCACAGCAGCAATGAGTTCAGCTTATAAGGAGCTGCTTGGTCCCTTGGTCAAATGTGCTCAGCTGTGAGTGGAAGTGAGAGTGTCAGCAGTCCTTTGTGAGGCCAAGGCTGTGTGGCCAGTACCCTTCCACTAGCAAGTGGAACTAGGATGGAAGGTGACCTTCTCCATAGTGAGCACTGAAATCACCTTGTGAAGTGAAATGACTACCATCTGCTCTGCAAAGAGTGGCAGTGAGGTAGAATGAATAAATGATGTATGCAAGGGCTTTGGTAACATGAGAGTCAGAGGTAAGTTTAGAAATGGGGGATTAATATGGGCTTCTATGTTCACATCACATGCAGCTGTACCCCTTTCAATACAATCCCAAGGTTTAGAGTGACTGAATTGCTGTAGGCATCCCAAGTTCATTCAGTCAGATGTAATTTTTCATTTAACCTTTTGAAGTAAATCTGGCCAGTTGCCATCCTTGGCTTCGTTGTCTCAATCCTAGAATTGCTTTGCAAAGAGATCCAACAGTATGAAATACACCAATAGGCAAAGGCCATTTCATTTATTCTTATTTTTTGCATAAGAAAGGGAACAATTTGCAATCTGTGATTTAGTTTTGGATGGGTAGGGCGTGTAATCCTCCATAACCCTGCTGCATCCTCAGTTTAGCAGAGAGAATCAAGTAGCTCCCCTCCCTGCTGTGTTCCTTGCTGTTGCTTCCTGTTAAGTTTTCTGTCCTCTGGAAGCAACCTGTAACTCACTGACTGATTGGCAAAAATCGGGTAGGATTAGCTGAGGTTCTTGATCAAAACTATTAATTTTCCAGTAGATCTGAGGCTTTGCAGAAATTCTGGGCAGTGGAACACTTACACAGACCATCTTCCACTGCTTATGCAGGAGATACTTTGCATCCAAGTCTCTGGCAACTTTGGAAACACTGATTGACTCTCATGCTTGGCTCAGAGTTGACGTTTGGATGATACTGCTTCCCCATAGACTGACTCTCCCATGGGAAAGGACCCCCATTCCCAGTCAGAAATTAATGAAACAGTCCTGGCAATGAGTTGGTTCCAGCAGCTCAACTGTTTGAAAATCCAGACTAAAATTCCCAAATCAGAATGATAACCACCACATCCAGGGTTTTCAGATGTATGGCTTTCTTTTAAGTTCATTGGCAATCTTGAGAGATTTCCCATTGATTTCAGTGAGTTTTGAATGCTGAATTTCACGGAGGGATTTTCAGCTTAAAGAAGTCCAAACCTCATGCTATCTACCTTCAGATCTATTATAGTCATCTGTAGGGGTATATGCCATTCCAGAGAGCAGATTAACTCATATATCTTTCCATTAGCTATAGGTTGGTTCAGGACCATTTAGGTCTTGTTAAATGTCTGACATTAGGCAGTCATTCTAAGTGGTCTCAGTTTATTTTCTCTGCCCCTCTTGACAGCTTGAAGATAGAGGCACTTTTATCTTCCCATAGATAAAAAAAGTTGGAAATCTTTGAAAAAAAAGCTTTACAAGTACAAGGGATTATTATTCTTCACCGAAGGAAACCCATTGTCAAAGGAATCCACACACACAAGCTTCTGTCTTCACCAGTCCCTCTCATCTCTTTCAGTACAACCACATTACCACATTACTGACTATCAATTCTTGAGCATCTCAGCCATTGTTCATTCATATTTATTTCAGCTCCAACTAGTGTAGAGTCTAGAGGCTAAGAGCTTTCTGCAAGATTGGTTTCAAGTAGATATGCAGAGAAAGGCAGCTGGGCAGTGGGCCTATTTCCCTTCCAGCAGTTTTTTTGTTACGATTTGAGATGTGAAATCTGCTGATGGGGTGGAGGCTGAACTGATTTGCTGAAGTAATTTGTTCACTGATATGAAAACCCCCACTTTTAAAAGAAATCAGACCAAAACCTTATGATATTATCTCATGACCCCAAGAGTGGCTTTGCATTTGGCCACAAGAAGTGTGGCATTTTTTTAGTAACATGGAGATGGGATTTTTTCATGCAATGACTCTATTCAGCAAGAGATGCACAGTCGTGACTGAGGGAACTTTTCAGTTCCTTGTGAATTACCAAATCAAGCAGCCTTGTCTAATCCCTGTTATATCCTTTAGAGTTGATCCACTTTTATTTTTTAAATTCTCTGTCAAAATCTATTTTTGAAGTTGTTATTGCAATAGCTGCCAGAAATGAGGATGCAAATGCCTCCCCCCATTTTGTATAAGAGAATAAGCGAGTGGGATCACGCAAACATAGACCTAATCTCACAGATGAGGATCCTAACGGACTGTTCAATCATTACTGAGTCACAAGCCCTTTCTGAGATAGTGCTAAGTTCCTTTCATTGATGGAAGGCAAAGAAAATGGGCAAGGTGAAGGAAAAGGTATGTGCAAAGAGGATTTGGCTTGTTTAAGAACAAAGGGAGTGAAGGTCTATCTGGCAGACCTAATTCTCAGTCATTTGTACAGGGCGATGTTGTCACTGGGAGTCTCTCCATTGATCTCAGCCTCAGTGCCCTGATCTCCAGTCTCTCTTTGCCCTCAGTCATTACAAGCATGATAGTGCTTGCTAAATAACGTCAATGAACCTTGTATCAGTATGTTCAGCCCCTACCTTCTGCTATCTGTTTCAAGTAACTTGCTAGCTGGTTCAGAGATTACAAAGCAAGAAGAAGAAGAAGAAGCTGGGATCATTATTTGAGCAACTACATCCTGTAAGCTGCAAGATCACACTGAACTGCTTTTTCTTGGAAACACAGAAAAACTTTCAGGGATTTTTTTTTTCTGTATTTATTTAAGAAATGCTGGCAAATGCAGAAATCCACAAGCCTTTTTTTTTTTTTCCTAGTCAAGATTTATCAACTTTCAGTTTCCTAACATTATTTATTTATTTGTCAGCCAGTATAAAGAGCTCTCCATTAGCAAAACTCTGTTTTTATATAGGCATACAGAGATTGCAATCGAGGCAGCCTTTCACCTGATCTTTGTTTAAGCAGATTGAGCTCCTGGAGTCATTCACTTCAAGGCACATTTTCTAGTCTTTTAATCAATCCAGTATCTCTTCTCTGTACTTTTCTCAATGTGTTATCATCCTTCTGGAATTATTCACAAATAACCTTTTCATTAGTCAAGCCGTTCTTCAGATGGTTGAATAATATTTGCCTGATGAATTTACACTAACCTTCCTGTTGGTTGGTTAAATTGTTTGTGAGTTATTAACATGAACAGCTATGGAAGTCTCCTTTTCTACACCTCCACTGGCTGTAGAAAACAGTTTAATGTGTTGTTAGTTCTTCTCCTGGACAAGCCAATATGCCATCTGCCATCAATACTAGCTGAAGCCACAGTGAAATACCAACGTGCTAACATGTAAAAATGTTCCCGTGTCTCAGGATGGAAAGGGAGATTAAAAGAATGCCATGACAAAGAAACAGTGATTCTTGGGTTAGCTCAGCCCTTCTTGTTTCCTTCAGATTGCCAGATTACTTAGGTATGCAAGACATTCTGAGAGAGACATATTTTATACACCAACTGTACTCCTGAACTGTGGAAGTCTCGAAACAATGACATGTTTATCACCTCAGTAAGCTTTATAAATAGTTGCTTCAACTAATGCTGGTAACTCTATCTAGTGCTTCTGAACCTATCAATCTCAGAGATTCATTTTACTTACCAGGCTCCATGGTAAGTGACTGACATAGTGGGGTATTTGTGAACAAACAGAAGGCTGACGTGACTTCTGGGCAAAAAAAAATCACACCATGTTAAGCTTTTCTCATTGAGAATCTCCTCAGTTATTGTCATTTACAATTGAAAGAGCTACACATCCACAAGAAAGCTGTGTCTTTACAGTTACACAAATTTCAGCTCAGCTGAATATAAGGCCAGATTAACTCCTTTCTCTTGGTCTACAATGTTTTGCCATAGCTTGCTGCAGTGAAACAACCTTGGAACTTCCACTTTAGCTATTAGTTAGAAAGCCATTTGTTCAATTTCACGTTCTAAGCTTCGGCTGAACTCTCCTTTCTTCCCATCAAATGTTTCCACTGAACACACAACTTGGTGTGAAATAGCCCCTTCCCTGTCCTGCAGCCTCCCCTGATTCTACCTCAACCAGATAGGAAGTTGTGGTTGTATTTGCTCTTTGTCCCTCTGAAGCCATAGAGCCAATACAGCCCCATCTCTCTTCTCGGCTACACGACACTCAAATCCCATCAGCCTCTCCCCCTGTCCCACCAGGGGAATATCAGGATGGTGAGAAAGCTTGTCTCCTTGAGCATTACTCTTTTTCTGCAGGTTGGATCTTTGGAAGCATTTCTCAGCCATCACTATGGCGAAATAGCCTCTTTCTGCTGCTTTTCAACTAAATTCAGAAAACCACTGCCACCTCCAAGCTTTGATCTTGAGCCAAAGCCAATGACTGTCTCCTTTGTTCCTCAGGTCTTTTTGCTATGACAGACACAAGTACCCTCCTGTAGCTTTTCCTCTTGTTCTCTGTTCCCTCCATTCCCAAGAACTTGGTTAGGACTGTGCAACCTCATCATCTCTGCAGGAAAAGATGCGTGTGAACTTCTGCTCGTAAGTCACAAAGACAGTGCTAGACCAAGGGCAGTGGTGTTGGCAGAACCTAGGTGATTTGGCTCTAAATGTTAAGACAATGAGCTTTCCTGCTATTGTTTTCCACCAGTGTGCCTTGCTGCAGGAGGTCGTGCACAGTCTGTCCTGGATGCTAAACATGCCCAAGAGGGAAAGGAAATGACCGTATCAGGTATCTGGGGCCAAAGAAGAAGCAATTTGTTAATGTAGCAAAAATTTTTGAGGGAAGAGACTACAAGTAGCAAAGTATTTCCAAGATGCTCAAAGACAATTCAAACATGCCACCTACTTGACCTGAGCTTGGAGACTTGGTAGATATGGAGCAGATGCCACTGAAGAACAAGGGAAGATGAGCTTCTGCGCTCCCTAAGGATTTATTGTAAAAGATGGTCCTTCTCTCATCTCTTCTGGTCTCTGGACTTACGATAAATACCTCAGGTCTACTCTGAAAGCAGAAAGCTTTCATGCAGACAAAAGCTGAAGACAAAAGGCATTCAGAATTTCCCCCAAAGTCATATGAGAAGAGTCTTTCTTATATTACTTTGCAAAAGTACAAACTTTTTAATGTGGATACCTTGAGTCTACCCTCAAGTCCTCTGCCGGAGTCTGATTTGTGTAATGCTGAGGAGATAGGGCACATTCTTAAATGTGTCCACTCACTTAGGATATGCCAGTTTCCCTTAGGAACTTTGTGTGCTCTGAATCTCATAGAATTGGAGAAGGTAGAATTGAGGAGCAGGTCTGAAATCCTGCCATGAAACTTCCTGTGTCTCAAAGCCTTTTCAGCTCACTGACTTGAAATACACTGCCTGTGTGGCTCATAGGCAAATGAAACCAAAGGAAAAGAGAAACCAACCTAACACTGAGGCAGGTAAGTGTTCTTTCATAGTTTTTAAGTGCCACCGAGGGAGAAGCATTATCATACAAAGCATTGCAAATACAGCTGCAATTTCTTTGAATCCCTCCCTAACATTTGTGGTAGATCCCTTTGGCCATGTATGTTTCAGTTCTTTCCTAAAACTTTGCCACAGCATTTTGGACAAAGAATTCAAGTACCTGGCAGCTGGAACCATGCTTCTATTGAGCCATCTAAAGACTGACATTCCAGGCCTCCTCTCATGGAGAAGAGTCTTGGTCCTCTAACTGAGCCCCAGCATCCTGAGTATAAAGCCTGTCAGATTTCATTGTTAACGAGTGAAGAAGTAAATTTGCTCTAATTATTCTATGAATAGCCTTGATGGAATTTTACAGGGAAGGAGTTTTGCCTAGAGATTATAAGAGAAGACTCTGAGCCAGGACTCTGAGGTTTTATTTCTGATTCTGCCCTGATTCCTTGACTGGCCCTGATGAGTGTTATATCTCAGTTTCTCCCATCTGTAAAAAGGAGGGATGATGTCAAACTGCCTGACATGAGTGTTCGTAGGCTTAATTAATTAACACCAGTGAACCAATCTAAGTTCTCAGTTGAAAGACTCTATAGCAATAAAGAAATATTCCTAACTGCCTTTGGTATTGGGCATTCTTTTTCATGTGCAGATGACACAGCTCTCAGTGAGGGAGAATGGAGCTTTCAATCTACTAATTGGTGCCTGAATATTAAGAAAAACTGATGTGCAACTGAGTAATGAATTCACTAAAACTGCATTTCTTCTTCTGAGCAAAAGTTTGCTCAACTATTTGTTAGTCTAAAATTTTCAATGAATTTCTTTATGCAAACAAATGTTTTTGCAAACAATTTACTGTGACTGTTGAATAGTTTCTGCCTGTGGAGATTGGCCAATCTACTAATGTGTTATTGTGTCTGCACTTTAAGTGGATAACTCCCATATAGAACTCTCCGAGTCTGACCATTGAAACCAGTTCTTTACCCATTTGATCACAATGTCCTAACTTGGAAGTTGTGATAGTGTCCAGCTTTGCTGAAGTAGTGGTACAATGCCTTCCAAGAAACCATGGCTTGAATAATAATTTATACATTGTATTTACCTCTGTGTGTGTGTGTTTCTATGCGTGTACTTTTTGAAAGCAGACTTCTGAACCACGGTGTGCTCATAATCTAAAAGCCAGTCAGTATGATAATTAAGTGAATTTGTATCTCGAAGTACAATTTCTTGAACATGTGTTGTTTTCCATTTTATGGTTTTCCATTTTATTTCAGACCAGGATTTTTAAAGCAAGTGTCTTTGTCCTTAACATCCCACTGAGTCATGAGTCAAACAGGACTTCTGCACTTGACTTGACAGAGCTACTTGTAGTTATGTCATTCTCAGAAGATTTTCCATCTCTAACTTCAAAAGGAATGCTAATCTTTTTAACCTCTGCTTTCCCCAGTAAATATCAAACATATGGTCTGCAGGAGATATGGACCACCAACAAAATCATGGGAAGCTCATGGGCTTTGAGAATGGATGTGAGCAAGACGCTCCAATAGAACAGGATTGGCAACACTCCCAGCTTGTGTAGGCTTGTCAACATAAGCAATATAGATCCCAGGCACCATCCACTCTGTGTATATCCAGGCTTTAAACTTAAACCAGATCTCCAGCTCCAACTCTCACATCTTTGCTGCTGATATCCTGCTCTGTCCTGTGTCTGTTGTGCCATCTCCTGTAATTTGGAGAGCCCGCACAGTTGTCTTCCCCTGCAACTGGGAAACAGACTCAGTGTGCTCTTCACCATCTGTACTTCTTGCTAGTAATGTTACTTTTCTGATGAAGTCAGTGATTGCTTCTGGGGATGCAAAGTAAGGCCAAGCATGCAGGAATTGGGAGGTTGAGCCTTTTATTTATTATTTTTTTTTGTAGAGAAAGAGCTCATTCTTTCTCGAAGCCATGAGACACTGGAGGAAGATGGTGCCTGAAGGATCTGTTCTACTGCAAATTTGGAGCCAACCTCCTCAGTGGGTTCTCCTCAGCTCTGTTCAGGAGTACAGTTGGTGTATAAAATACGTCTCTCTCAGAATGTCTTGCATACCTAAGTAATCTGGCAATCTGAAGGAAACAAGAAGGGCTGAGCTAACCCAAGAATCACTGTTTCTTTGTCATGGCGTTCTTTTAATCTCCCTTTCCATCCTGAGACACGGGAACATTTTTACATGTTAGCACGTTGGTATTTCACTGTGGCTTCAGCTAGTATGGTCACACTCAAGGCTGTCATTTGTAATGGACAACATGACACCCGTGTCCTGCTGAGGTACACTGTGAACTGTCACAAGTCAGAGACAGGAGACTGCCTGAATCTCTTAACCCTCCTCTGTCAGAGATCTCTTACCTAGGTACTGACTCTGATTCACTGCAATTATACACAAAGGCTGGTGGCAGAGCAGCCAGAACTAATGTTAGAAGACAAGCCGCCCTCCTCTTTACACTGTACAAATCTCCAGAGTGCCGTGTTTGGGTAATGCATCCAGCCTTCCTTCCTTGAACAATGATAGGTATCCATGACACTGAGCAAGAGAACTTTGAGGAAGTTTTCTGTTTCAGACTGGCCTTTCGGCTTATGTCTGAAGACTCGTGTTGGGCAGTGTGCTAGAGATAATCCAGTAGTCAAGCAGCACTACAGGCATGAAATCAAGTACCTGAAAATTACTGTATATGAAAAATGCAGTGGTTGGTACTGACATTGGCACAGCCAGTGCAGCTTGGGCGGGCAAGTGGCTGGCTGTTGTTTCTAGCCTATCCTCCACCAAAAGCGCACCAAGGGCCTTTGTAAATGTGTGGCTACCTCCCCCTAACAGTACTCTCATGAATGTCTCACTAAGAGCTATTTCCATTTGCCAGGAGGTGTGGTAGCTAGCCTAAAGCCATCCATTGGGCTGTGGTAAAGCACAATGTTATGATTCCCAGGCCCCCAAATTTTCTGTGCAATTAAAGACAGAAATCTTTCTTTTATCAGTTCTGTAACACGGCACCTGGTGGCACTCAGGCAGTCATCTGAAGGGTTTCATGAAGCCATTAAAGCCCTGGACTCTTGGAGTCTCTCACCTTGTTTTCTTGGAGAGAGTCAGATCTCTTGTAACAATATGAACTGTGAATGTATACTGCAGTATGTTTTTTATGCCAGGGTTATTTACCAAAATTGGGCCTTTTGGGAAGGAGGAGACGATTTTGTGGAGTTTCCTACTTATTCACGAATGTATTTGCACAATGTGGGCACTCTCTTGAACAGGCTGATCTTCCATCCCTTCCAGGACTGGGTCTGCACCACTAGGCACTACTTTGCCAACAGCTGATGAAGTTTTCCTGTTCTGGGGAAGGGCCCTGCTCTTTACACACCAGGGAGCACAAACTCCGTCCCAGCTACTGCTGTCAAGTGAACTTGGTGTACCTCATGGGAAGCTACAGGTGTTGATGGCACACTGTAGCTACTGGAAGGTTTTGTCTAAGTTGTGGCCAGAAGCAGGAGGAGTGAGAACAGCCTCTTTGCCCTCACTATCTGAAGTGTCTGCTACCCACAGCCCAGCTTGTGTTGCCATGGAGACATTGCCCTGATGGCCTGCGAATTCTGATCATTTCAGTGAAAATAATTTGATGCAATCAACAGAGACATGGGGTTTGCAGTTGCCACACACACACAGATACACACACTCCTGCGACTGCCTTCTTTGTGTCATGATTTCAGCAAGCGAGCACACAAATTTGCTTGTAAGACAGGAGCATGTCAGCCAGAGGGGATGGTTACAAACATGGCTTTCTCCAGCTCAGATTAACAAGACCTCCTCCTGCTGCTTGGAACAATGCATTGTTACCACAACACGACAGCTAGTTAAGTAAAAAGAAGCCAAACTCAATCCACCCAAACATTAAAGCTTTCCCCTCCCCTTCACCAACAGACTTTTCTTGTCAGGTTTGAATTGTTTGCCAGTGAGCAGTGGAAAAAAGCTGTTGCTCTGTCTCGGCCCGTATTTATTTGCTGCCTCAAATCAATAGAAGGTAGTACTGTGAAGCTAACATCAGGGGGTGCAAGAAAATGGCATTGCCTTGTAGTAAAATTATGGCTACTTTCTTAGAGAGCTGAGTCCCACTGGTGTCTATTTTGTGCTACTCCATTTCAGCTACACTGCCTGGGCTGACATAGCTGGGCTATGTGATGTAATTTCAGTTTTTCTAAACTAAGAGCAAAATCCCAGAAAGCACAAGCAGCATTACCCAGCCTCAGTGGACATACCCAGCCTTGGCTACGTTGCCTCTCCACATCTCAGCCCAGTGTGAGGCACACCGGGAGGGCAGTAGGAGAGATATTTGGTCTTGCTCTTACTAGAGGGATGCTGCTACATGCTTGCAAGTGAGCCAGGTAGTGGATGGGCGTTGTATAGAACTCCAGTCTCCCAGTCTGTCAGGCTTGAAAGTTTTTCCAGCTTTTAATTTTGTCTAGAGTTTCTCTCTTAAGACTCCCCCCTTCTTCAAACAGAGCCTCAACTCTGGCTGGGTCCCAGAGATAGATACCAAATGGTGCTTTTTTCCCTTTCTTTTGCTCTTTCTTCCTTCTCGTGAAGCTGGCAGACTCTCCAAACACACATCCAACCAACGCACAGTGCATTCGAAAACAGGCCATCTGGCTGAGCACTCCTTGAGAATGAGGAGACAAGAAAAACAACCCTCTTGGAGCTGGCAGCCGAAAGGCAGGCAGCCCGTACGGGGACTTGATCTCGTGGTGCAATCCAAGAGCCATCCAATCCAAGGGCATTGCAAAAAAGCTCTTTCCTAATGAGCAGAATACGGCTGTCTCCAGAAGCGGCTCCAAGTCAACAATTTGAGTGGGATGCTGTAACTCTCCTCGCTGCACATGTGCTCATTAATTAAAGCCACTTTGGAAGATGCCCCTGACACCCCCGCCAGAGCTGCCAGCCTACCCTCCTCAAAATCCTGCTTGTTGCTTTGCAGCCCCCTGCTGGGCAGGGAACTGCAGATCCCAAAGGAATGGTGGAGCTTCAGCATCCAATCTTAACCACAAAATGGACCCATTGCATCGCTGATGAGCAGCTGCACGGGGAACGCAGTGCTGGAAGGAAGTTGCACTCCATTTGCTTTGCTGTCATTTTCTTCCCATCTGAGTTTGGTAACAACCAGAGAGCTGTAGGCAGAAAACCACTCCGGACAGATCAGCAGGCAACAGGGATGGAAGTGAGGTTAGCAACCGTGTGTTGCAATCCTTTGTTATTTTTTGGATGGCTAAGGACTAGGTTTACAAAACCAGGATGGCTGAGGTGAATGCAGATTGTTAGTAGCCAAATCCCTTGACACAGTAGAGCAGGAGCACTCACTGAAACCAGTAGGAGATGAGTTTAGAACAGATGAAAGATGCTACATTACATTAGGTAGGGAATGTCAGGAAGCTGCTGGAGCAGCAAGCTGCAGAAGCAGACAGTATCAGCAGGCCCAAAACGGCACTGGACAAATTCCCAGACAACAGATCCAGTAAATGGCTGCTGAAGGGAAGAGGTGGGATGTACAGTCTAGAATCCCAATCCAGTAGAGGTGAATGCGGAAGAAATGCAAGTGGAACAGGAAGAGGGAAGAGACCAGGGCTGTGCATCTCCCTGGACAGCCTCTGCTTTTGTCCCAGCTGGAAGCAGTGCTGGGCTGGGGGATCACTGCACTGGCTCTGTTTTTAATGAGAATCTCTGTCCCTATGCCAGCTTGATCTGAAGGTAATATCTACAGGCTGCTGATTCTGTAAATTATCAGAAGGAAGCTGGAGTTTGATTTTTTTGGGAGGTGGAAGCTGGATTTGTAGAATATGCTTCCATGAATGTTAACTATCACAAGGCTAGAGTAATTATATTTCACACAATGACAGAATGATTCATTTGAGCCTTTGTCTTCTAGGGATCTCTGTGTTTCTGAACCTGCTCTTTTAGTATTAATGGGGGAAGTGATGGCTCAGCCTTTGGGAGACCACACTCCTGTGTCTCAGTCAAGTATATACAAATTTCCAAAGGCAAGTTACTGCATCTCTGCATAGTTATTTCCCATGTTTATGCTGTGGCTTTTTGCATGCAGTTGTGTTTCCACACTCAGGCATTACAGCTCTTGACTTTTGATTTTTTTAACTTAAGAGTAGAGTTCTGTAAGTGAAAAACTCCTTAGTTATCTTGAAAAAATATTAAAAAGTTCAGACAGCACCACATCAGATAATTAGAAGCCTTGTTTCTTACCACTAAGGTATCAGAGACATTCAGAGCCTCTTCTTTTTATCAACATACAATTTAGTTGTCCCGGCAGACAAAGATGAGATCTAAAATTGAGATTTTGCATCACTGTGTTTTTATACCCAGTGTTTTATAAGATTTAACGATTACAAGGAGATGTTCCTAGGCCAAAAAAAAAAAAGGGGGGGGGGTGGAAGTCGGGAGGTAGATGAGTCCGGTAGAAGGAGTCAAATATGCCTCTTATTTTTTGGTGACCTAACTCAAACAGTAGTGACCAGTTTAGAAAAATGTGGAAGTGACAACTGGCTGAGACCAGTACTAAGGCAGAATGAAGTCCTGCAGTTCACTATCTAAACAATAATGGAGTGAATGTGAAAAGTAACTGAAAAGTTTCAGCGTGGAAAAAAAAAAAACAAAACTGAAAAGTGGCACAAAAAATTGGAAGGGATCCCTGGAACACTGACTCTACTTCTCTGCTGTCGTGATATCCTGCAACCAATAAAGTTCTTTCTTCTAATGGTTGTTTATTCGCATTGTTCCTCTTAGGAGGTTATTCTGAGCTTCACTCTGCTGTTTTGAAGGCTTCTGCTAGCTTTCAGCCTGACTTTATTTATGACCAGTGTATATCTGTTTTAAGTTCTTTCCATTTTTAAACTCCAACCTGTTATTAGCCACATTTAGTAAAAGTTTAGGGCATAATTCCTTTACTCCAAATATGCGTGATTTGTCCCTTTTTTATTTTTAACTTACAGGAAAGCAGAACAATATGCCAAGACAAGATGAAACAGATGTTTCAGGTCTCCATTACAATTCAGACAGAAATTTAAATCAGCTGAAAACATCAGAACAAAACGCTTTGTAAGTATTTCTGCATTATCAGCTACTCAGGGGATAGTTACAGGTAATATACCTTTCAGTACGTACTGCTTCCCTTATAGCCTTTGATGTGATCTTGTTAAAGGTAGATTCCTTTTAGGAATGTGTGCAGAGATCACCATCTCTTGGTAAAGCAAGTCATCTGGAGCTCTGGGAACCTGGCGTCCCACAGACTGGATTCCAAACTTGCTGGAGATATTTGTGTAAATAGGATTGTTGACACAGAGAATATCACGATGTATCTCTAAGTTGTGCTGTATTTGCATTCGTCCTTGTATTCCAATGAAAGGTTTATCTTTCTGAATTAGACTTTCTTAGAGCCAGTTCCAAAATTAGATGTAGAGAAGGACCAATAACTTCAGCAAAAAAGATGAAGGGTCACCTCTTCCCTACCCTTACAGGCAGGACATGACAGATGCCAGTTGGAACAATTTTCTACTAAAAAAAATGAGCTTTGAGAGAACAAATATTTTCATAGAAAGAGTTTGCTTTCCTCCAAATATGACTCCCTTTCATAAACCCCAAAGATTTAAAAGCAAAAGAGATTTGATTGTTGGCAGTTTGGGGATTCTTCCCCTCCCTTTCCCCCAGCATTTTCCAATGGAAAATATTCAGGGTTTGGGTTTTTAGCCCTTTGCTAAAATGTCAACATTTTCCAAAGGCTGAAGGAGGGAAAAAGAGAAGAAAAGAAAAACATGTTCTGACCAGCTCCAGTCAGAGCCAAATGGCTCAATTCTGGGTATGGTCAGGGAAGTATGCTGGAGGGGAGAAAATGGGAGCGCCTTGGTTCCAAGCGCAGTCTGGGCTGAGGACTGTGTATCACAATCCATTTGTATGAGTCACTCCAGTCGACATTTCACCAGGGGAGCATGTGTAGTGGCTTTTAAGCACTTCAGGTCAATATGTTACTTGCAAACACTGCCTCACTGCTTACTACAGTCACTCTGGCTCTCTGTGTGCATGTGGGATGTGCACAGGTACACCGTGTTCAAGTCCTCCAATATTTCCATGACGTCTTTAACTCACAGAGGTAACAATAATACCTGGCACCTATCCAGACCTGTGAATTCAGCTCTCCCCCGTAGGTAAAGAGGAGAAAGCAGTAGAACTAAGCCTACAAAAGCCTTGGACAGCTATGGATCTGGGAGAAGCACTGGTAGAACAAAGTTGACATAAAGGCAACTAAACTACTCATGCATATGCATGCACCATCCTGCTTTTAGTGGAAAAGAAATGGCTTCATTTCTCCAATGTGCTGCTGGTCCCCAGCTGCTTCCTCAGTCTCCAGAAAGCTGTCCCAGCATTTGGGCACCTTCAAATCTGATGAAGAGAAGGACTACCTTTGCTTCCGCCTCTCCAAGGCGTCTCCCAGAGCTGCAATGAGAGAGTTCTTGTATGGAAGACCCAGACTAGGTCTTTGTCCCCCTCTAGTGACTTGACTGCAAAAGAAGTTTTCTGAGTACTACGTCCGAGCAAGACAGTCATTACTTTAGGCCAGGATGTTGAATGGTTTCCTTTTCAAAGGCTAGTAGGATATCTAAGCATCATGGGAAGGTCATATATTTATACACACTGAAACATTATCCATTAACAACATAAACAGTAATTAGGAACTTGACTTTCTGCTCTAATAAGCTGTGTGTGCCTGCTTGCCTCTCATGGAGGATGGCAGTCACAGACTTCACATGACATCCATCCATCCATAATCCTCCAGGAGACCTCACTAGGTTCACTGTCAGCAGAGAAAGAGCACACAGAGGGACTCCTGTAACCAAACACTTGCTGAGTCACAGCTCAGTCACCCCTGTGCTTAGCAAGGCATGCCAGCCATCTGTCACCAGCACATCCTCCTCATTGCTCTGTGACTCTGCGGGGAAAACAACAGGAGGCAGATTACATTGACTGAGAAGCCAGGCTCTCGTGCATCTTGACTCTGAGTAATTCCTGCCTTGCCTTCTAACCAGTGCTAAAGCCTTTGGCTCATCTTCGTTTGGCCCTTTGTAGGGGAAGATAGTGGCATTCAGGTTCGAACATTGAGCGCTTCGGCTGACTAATGAGTGACTCCAAACAAAGCCTGCTCTGGCAAGACATTTGATGGTGTTGTGCAAAGTGTCCCTACTACAGACGAGTCATCTACATTGGCCTCCTCACCAGTACTCTAAGTAAACCAGAGTGTTCAAAAAAAAAGCAGCAAAATAAAGGGAACCCTGTTTCCTACAGACTTGTGTCCCAACTATGCCCAGTAAACAACATGTGAGCAGAGATCCTATTCTGTCTCCTGTCCTAAGTGACCTCCCTCCTGTGTTCCCCCTCCATTTAGTTGTGACCTAGAGATCTGCAGTCCTGGAGGGCGCTTGTGGGGACACAGCCCCAAGAGAAGGGCAAGTTTCTTACCACGTTCCTGCAAACCAATCAGATGCAGTGCTGCCCAGATACGTCAGCCAACCTGGGCTTGTGCAAGAAGCTTGCTGGGGGTGTGTGTTTGCATACCATGTACTCATGCAAGATTTCACAAACTCTGTGCTGCTTACAGCCAGCCTTCACCACTGAGGTTCCTTGCCCTCCTCTCTTGCATGTTTGAAAGGTTGTTTTCCCTATTAGCTCCCCTCAAGGATAAGGCACCCACACCAGCAATCTGACTGCCCTACTTCATTCTAAAGTGATGAAAGAGTGTGGAGTGGATGGAGCCTTTTTTACTCCGGAGGAAAAGAGTGAACTCAATGCCAGGCACGGATCCCAGGCTGTGGAGTTCAAATCGTACTCTGAGCACATAATTCCCATTTGTGTTTGCGTGCATACAGGGCGAGGGTGGGAGCTGGAGGGGGAGGGGGGGCTGAATATAAGAATGTAATTGTCATAATTTAATCCAAAACTACTTCTTGGAAGAAAAAAAAATAGGCCAACACAAAACAGCATGTTCAGTTATAAACACCACATGAAAGAGCTGTATTATGTTCAACTTGGTAACTGCCATCTAACTTCAATGTTCTCAGCTGCCCGCTACTGGGCCAAGGTCTTTCCAGCACTCCCCCAGCCCCAAAGCAAACAAAGGCCCCCAGACAAGCTGCAACACAGATACCAATTTCTGAGGCCATGGCAAAATTCCACATAGAAAGTTCACTATAGACAGAAGACACAGGCTGGCGGCTGGAGTGCCTGGGAGCACAGAGCCATCTGGGACCCACGGCATGCCCAGCCACACTGGGGAGAGTGCCTGCAAATCTCCTGCAAAGCCGTAAAAAAGCTGGCCTGCACCATGTGGGATGCACAGTGCTTTGTAACCAGATTTCTCAGCGCTGGCCAGTGTATTCCCAGAGCCAGTCCATGCTGGCATCACAGCTGGTTTGTGATGGATGTGTGGGTTGGGAGCAATCACATCTGAAGGTACAGGGGCCCTTTTGGGGCCCTTTTGTGCCCCTCCTTCTTCTCCCAGGCTCTCAGCTGGAGTGAGTCATCTGGTGCAAAGGAAGCATAGTTACTCAGGCTTGGATCCTTAGAGGCACTCACCTACTTTGGATGACACTTGGCCCAAAATGCTCCCATGAACGCCAGAGACTTGGCATTGCTGAACATGATCCAGCAGTGTGCCCAGGTGACCAAGGCCAGTGGCATCCTGCCTTGTATCAGAAATAGCAGTCATCAGGAGCAGGGAGGAGATCGTCCCTCTGTACTCGGCTCTGGTGAGGCCATGCTTCAAGTACTGTGTTCAGTTTTGGGCCCCTCACAACAAGAAAGATATCGAGGCCCTGGAGTGTGTCCAGAGAAGGGTACCAAAGCTGTGAAGGGCCTGGAGCACAGGTGTTATGGGGAGCAGCTTGAAGGAAGTAAACTGAAGTTCAGTCTGGACGAGGTTCAGAGCAGACCTTATTGCTCTCTACAACTGCCTGAAAGGAGGTTGTGGCTAGGTGAAGGTTGGCCTCCTCTTCTAGGTAATGGCAATAGGACGAGAGTGAATGGCATAGGAATTGAGGCAAAATGTGATAGTGGAGATCTAGGCAGGAGGTCAGTAGCTAGAATCACTGCCACTCATGGTCTAATGAGGCAGCAGGTGAGGGGAGCAATGGCTGGGAAGGGATGGGGCATCTAACAATAGGAGGAGAGGGAACGGCTTCAAGCTGTGCGAGGGGAAGTTCAGGTTGTATATTAGGAAAAAATTCCTTCTCAGAAAAAGTGGTGATGCACTGGCACAGGCTGCCCAGGGAGGTGGTGGAGTTACCTGGAGGTGTTCAAGGAACACATGGATGTGGCACTGAGAGACATGGTTAGGGGGCATGGTGGGGATGGGCTGGTGGTTGAGATGATCTTAGAGGTCTTATCCAACCGTAATGATTCTATGAGCAGCACGTTTCTTCTCTCCCTCCATGGGATGCCCCAGGCAGAGCCCTTCCTGCCTGCAGGGCTGGGAAACAAGGAAATGCATTCTTAAGTTCTTGCTGTCCCCTGCGGTGGGGGTGTTCTGGGGTGTCATGCTAACTGCAGGCTTTGCATAGCATCTGTTGGAGCTATAGCAATATGATATCTCAAAGTAAATGCCTTCTGCTTGAAGAATATGTTTGTTAGCTTTAGGCTAACCTTTATTTTCCATGGGTCTGGGTGACATTATTAGCACCCGTGCTTACTGCTGAAGTGAGGCATCCTTGTTGGAGCGTGGGTGGGAGATAGGTTATAGTCAATATGGAGCAGAGCTAGAGAATGGCTTCTGTTATTTATTTCTTTGCTGTTCTTGTAGGATACATGACACTGTTTCAGAAGATCTGCTTAGTAGAATCTAATTAAAATCCGAATTGTCACCCAGGCACCCTTCAGAGATTGCGCTTGCTTCAGCTGAGCTGAATGCAGGGCTCAGCACGTGCCTGCTCCAAGAACAAAGGACAGGGCTGAGGGAAAACAAGACAATCGGTAGAGCTGGCTTTGTCGGTGCGTCCCCGCTGCGTGTCCTGTAGCCGAGGCAAGGCAGGCAGCGTTCCCATGCCGTGTACAGTCCCCCTATTGCTGTGCAATCTCCAGCTGCTTCCCAGCCCACGGGAGATGCTAACGCCTTGGCGCGCGGGGTACCCACTGCGAATAAAAACAGCAGCCACCCTTGCTCCCCCCACACCGCCCGAAAGGTGGAATTGAACCACTCTGTCGCTAGACAGCTACAGGTTTGAAGCCTGCACCCCAGACCACTGAGGGTCATCCGGGCAATTATAACCGTCATCTCTTCAGGCAATATGAGGCTGCAAGACGAAGCCGTTGCAAGGTCAGGGCGAGCGCTGCGCAGTGCTGGACAGCCGCGTCGAGTGGTGCCCCTGTCCGTGCCCCTGTCCGTGCCCCGGCCTCAGCCCCGGCCCCGCATCACGGTACGCGCTGAAGGGACGACACCCCGCAGCTTCTGCCGGCCCGGCAGCACGCGCGCGTCGTATGCAAATAAGGGGGCCGGCGATTGGCTGTCCCGCGGGGCGGGGGCGGTGGGTGACGCACGGCGCTTCCCAGAAGGAGTGGGGCCGCGCCCGGCGCCCTGCCTGCGCTGGGTGGGGTGGGGTGCGATGGGATGGGAGCGTCGAGCCTGGACGCGCCTGGTTGAGGGATTTCTTTCTTTTCTGTTTTGTTGGTTTTTTTTTGTTTTTTTTTTATTCTTTTATTCTTTAATAATAATGGTTAACGGCAGTATTTGGGAGGAAGACACGCATCTCCCATGAGATAAATCGCAGAACAATAATATCCTCCGGGAGGAAGGATATGCCTTCCTGACCCCCAGCGGAGTGTCAGCTCATGCCCCGCAGTACGGGATTGAAAACACTTGTGCCTCGCTCCTCGTGAACGTGGCCGCGGAGGCGATTGCCACAAATGCCTGAGCCCTTGAAAAATGACCGAGTTATTTGCCTCGAGAGATTCCTCTGAAGTGGGGCCATTTCTGCAGATGCATGTGGTTTCCAGTGATCTTTAATTATATGGCTCCTTTTGGTGCAGGCAGCACAGCCAGCCTTTAACCTGCAAAGTGGGATTTTGTCAGCAAGAGCTGCTTGGAGAGCTGCTCCTGCCCCATGCCAGTGTCGGGCAGGAAGTTTTCTCCCCTGGCTCGCACGGGTCACATCCCAATGCGCATTCCTTTCCCTTTACCTGGTGCTGATTCCAGTAGCAGGTGGTGTAATCTAGCACATTCCCTTTGTGCATAAAAATGCACAGTGCAAGGAACTGAGGGGTGTGTGTGTGGGAGGAGGTGCAGGGAAATTACTCATGGGAGGAAGAAATTAGCATGGGGGGGGTGAGGAAGTCAGGTGGCAGCAGCCATCCCTTGGGCTCTGACCTGGTCTGAGGGGAGTACGTCAGCCCGGGGGCCTGTTCTTCAGCAAGTGACCTTGCTGGTGATCCCAGCTGGATGTAAAAAGCTGCCAGGGCTCAAGAGAAATCCTCACCTCTGTCTTCTTTCTGTAAGGCTCAGCTTTGGGAATCCTTTCACTTTGCTTTCTTCTCCAGCACCTACTTTTTCTGGATGGCTTCTCGGTAAAGAATCCCTTTAGGGGAAGGTTTCCATCTGAGAGTGAAACTTCTGAGCTCCCCTCTTGCAGCCCCTCAGTTTTGTGAGCATCAATGTTGTCCTTCATGTCTCCCAGTCGGTCTCCCTGTGCTTTGCAGAGTGACCATGGCAAGCACACAAGTCCAAGTGAAAAATAGCAGCCAGGCAAAGTACTGCAGCCTACAACCAAAGCAACCATTGGAAAGGCCAGCTCCCAAAACTTTCCTTACTTCACAGTAAAGGCACTTGCTGAGGTATAGAGTGCAACGGTTGCAGAAGGTCAGGCAGTGCAGGAAGGTGCCCCAAGAGGGTCAGCAGCAATACAGGAAATGATGCTAGAGACCTCAGAGTTGATGGGAAAGTAGTAACAAAGAAGTTTTGAGAATTCTCCCCTTGACTGGATGCAGGGCTGTCTAGGTTCAGATTGCTTTTGGAACGGAAGCTCAGCTAGCTGCTGGCTTCCCCTGCGCTGCCTGAAAATAACATTTCCAGGATCTCTGTGTGTCTGCTTCTTAGGGGCTTTGGTTACCTGAGCCCAGGGGACAGCTGTGGATTGGCTGCCCCAGCTGAATGACCTGGCAGAGGTGTGATGGAGGACAGGAGCTGCAGCCGCGGCCCCACTGCGTGTTATTGAAGAGTCACTGAGTTGTGCTGTCTGCAGGGAGCCTTTGTCCCAGCTCCAACCTGAACCAACCACGCTGCCTGTGTTACTGGGATGTGAGGATCTGGGCTGGTATAGTGGGCAAGTGAACCCACAGCTGATGTCAGAGGTTAATGACTGCCGGTTGGATTGATAAGGCTACAAAGATGCAGATAGGCACCTCCAAGGATCTTCAAAACGTGTAAATAAGTTAATGGACCTGTTGATTTCAGGGGCTTCCCAGCATCTCATTTGCCTTTCAGCATCTTTTTGGAAATCTCAGTGTTAGGCTTCATCTTTAGTCCAAGCATCTGAAAATACGACCCCTTGCCATTAGGAGTGTAGAATAAATGCAGTTTATCAGCATAAGGATGGAAAAACTCTCTCTTTTCAATAATGCTCTTAATTAAAGCATTTCTCAGTGTCTTTGGACCTAATTCTCCACCTTATGCAGACAACTACACTATGCCAAATGGGTGCAAAGCGCTGCCAATTTAGGTTTGATTCAATGCCCGTTCGAGTTAATGGAAATCCTCCCACGGAAATCAATAGGATTTGGTTCGGGCCCCAAAATCAATGGGGAATTCTGATTTCACAGTGTTTTACGCCCACACTACACTGCTATAAGCAAAGATACAACGTACAAAGCCTGGGAGGATTTGGAAAGGGTTCTGTGTGTGACTTCTGGAGTGGGCTGTAGCCTAGGCTACTGAAGCAATGCATCGCACCTAAGACTGTCCAGTGAGGAAGGCTTAAAACAAATCAGTCTGAGTTTTTCCCATTGGGTTTTTGAAGGGCTCTTACTTTTTGTAAATATGCTCTTGAGTTGGTTTTTGTTGTTGTTGTTGTTGTTTGTTTGTTGTCCCAGCCTGACAGAACATGCAGGCATCTTCTGTGCTTTGTTCTTGCTTCTTGTAACCACCGGAACATGATTTGTGCCAGAGAAGATAAGCCTGTATCCTTGCTGTATTAATAAATAATTATTTGGTGGAAGGTGGGGGATGAGAAGGGCTGTTATTCTTAGCAGCAGCAATGAAATTTCAGCAGCTGATGACGTCAGTGCTAAAATGTCAGTGTGAAACAGACTGGAACAAATTAAGAGCGTAATGTCGTCACTGAGAGCCACGCTGCCCTCCGGAGGGACTGTGGCTGGATGCTGCAGATGCAGTTCAGGGGATGGGGTACAGAGGCTGCTGCTGGAGCTTCTCAGAAGCCTTCAAAAAGCAACCACAGTCATCTCAGTCCCACAAAGGTCAAAGAAGATGCTATTTGAGCATCTCTGCCCACTTCGTGGCATGAGCTCACAGCAAGAGAAGGGCCACATCTTTAAACCAGATTCCAGGAACCGAAACCAGAAGAAAAAATAAATACAATTGGCCATCTTCTAGTCTCTTAGTAAACTGGGCTAAGTCCATCTCTGATGTCACTCTAGTGACTCAAATCAAAATGGAATTTGACCTGAGATGCCTCTTGTCGTGATGTGCTGTTAAAAGAGGATGATGTGCTTGGAGCAGAGGTGGTCCTTAAGCATCTTATTACTTAATTGGACTGCACTATTACATTCAAAGAATGCCTTCAGGCTATCCAAAAATCTTGAAGTCAAGGTGTCCAGAGTTTTAATCAAACCTGCCAAAATTCCAGAACAAATGCACTCATGCTCATTTTCAAAAGACTCAACTTTGGGATGTTTCTCAGCTAGTCACAGGTTGCATTGCTAGACCAAGTCGAGCCTGATTGTGGGGGCACAGGCAGTAGCTGAGAGGGTCACTTCAAGCCTGGCATCTCAGGGTCCCTTTGAGCCCTGCATCTTCTTGGTCCTGCAGATGAACTGCCTTGTCTGCTGGGGCTGCTGGGCTGTGGGACAAGCTCTGCTCAGAGGAGGTAGGGATGGCTGTGACTGTCCTGCGCTGAGATCTGTGCTACTTTAGTTGGAAGTATGAAAAAAAGTGGAGATTTGCTGGGTTAGTGTTTCTAGAAAACAGTATTGGTGACAAAACTGTTCTGTGTTGTTTCACCCCTTTCTAGAACTGCTCCAGGGCTGGATAGTTATAGCAGACAAGGGAAAATACGCTGAGACATATGTTTATCTATCAGTCATGCTGCTTCTGGCATGCAGCAACCGGCTGACCACAGTAAGGAAAGGAGGATGTAATCAGTTAGCAAAGGCACTCCTTTCTCAGCAAAGACGATAAGGATTATTGGCAAACCCACAGAGAGTTACGGGAATAGAGGAACTGGTGTGCTGAAGTCACTTCCTATCACTCGGGAGTCCCTGTGCTTGGAGTATTGTGTTTGCTTTCCTATTATGGGTCCCGGGGTTGTCTGCATTCATTCAGACTTTACAAGAGTACTCATCCTGCCTGAACAAACAGAAAGCTCTCTCAGAGAGATTACCTCCATCTTTTATCTGGTTTGGGGGGGGAGGATCCAGACCAACTCTGAGCAGTGACAGTAGTTTTTTGCCACAGCGTCGCACCAGCACAACACCTTCCTGAGATTTGCCAAAAAAGAAAAGCATAAATTAATCAATGCAGGGAAGGGGTTTGTGCCAACAGAAACACCCTTTTGCCAACACAAACTGCACTGCCACTGGAGGGGCTGGCTGGGCACTATCAGCAATCCCACTCTTGTCAGCATGGGGCCCCAGCTTCACTGACGAGGTGCTGCACGGGCAGGCAGTGCAGGAGGTTCCCAGCCAGTGAGATCACTGTAGGCTTTGCACCTCCGTGCTGGGGTGAGCCCCTGCTCCCTCATTTGTAAAGGAAGCAACAGCTATTTCAGCTGCACCTGTATCAACATAGAGTCAGTACAAGCTGGGTGTGAAGCCCCGCAGACACAGCTGGTCACTGACACAGCTTGTAGAAGAGAAAAAGGTCTGCTCTACGGGGCACGGTCAGTGTAGGTCTTGCCATGCACAAAGGCAGCTTGGAGTTAGCTGGTGGCTTCTCAGAGGTCTTGCCAGCAAGCATAGCAAGAACTCCTGCTGCAGCACTGCCTGCCACTAATTGCAGCCTGGCACTGAGGCTGGCAGAGTGTTCCTAAATCAAAGCTTCCTTACCAGGAATGCTGGAGAGTGTGGGCGAGGAGAAGGCAGATGAGGAGCCAAAAAGGAGTGTATTGTCCTGCTGTCAGCATCACAGGTCTAAAGATGGGCTCAGTAAAAACAGGGAAGACAAAAGGCTGAATGCTGCCTGCACTGCTTTTCATCTAGACCAGATTTCCTAGAGCTTAGTTTGGGGATATAGGAATTAAATGTCCACGCAAAGAAAAGAAGACTTCTACTTTTTTACTTGATATTTTGGTGTGTGTCTGAAACTGACAAATTCCTGATAGACTGTCAGGGGAGGAAGGATGAATCTTTTTGGGATGCGTTTATAAATATCTGTTTATAAGTTAAGACTTACAGGCAGTACGGACCACAGTAGGAGACCCAAGCTGATCTGTGATTTTTGCAATCTCATCTGAGAGAGCAAGTGAGTGATTCCATGTGGTAGAGACATACAGCCCATGACTCACAGCCCTGAGTCACAGCACTGGGACACTTCACCGTTCAGAAACACTAGTAGTGACAGAAATCAGGATGATGAGCAAGCAGCTGTTACTCATTCTCAGCTGGCCACCGTAAGCGTGTTTGTACCAGCCAGTATGGCTCTGCCTCTTTGTCTCCTCTTGCAGACCTGCAGTCATCTGGATAGCATGGTGACATAGCTCACTTCACATTTGCCTCTGGGCAAGAGATGATCAAGTCTAGTCTCTGGCTCCCAGACTGTCCTGCTTGACTCTATTAGTCTCAGCACAGAGCTATCATGGTAATTTTCACTTCAGATTACTTCTTTCATCTCTGGACATCAGCTCACATTACAAACATGAATGCATCGATCATCACATGGGGTTAAAAGCATCTGCATCCCTATTTATAGCCAAGGCACTGAGCAGGTATACAACTCGCTTCTAATGACAAAGATTTGCAGCAGAGTCAGGACAGAAGAACAGGAGATGTTACTTCTCCTAATCGCCTGCTGCTGGACTCTATGCTCTGTGGCATTCATCTCTTCCTCACAAAGTGGCAGTTTGGATGAGAACGAGTGCCCAGGAAGTTGCCCTGTTTATTCAGCCCTTGAATGCCTGTGGAACTTTTTCACTGAATTCTTTTCATGAGCATCAGCTTTGGTGCGGGAAATGATTCTGAGAGACAAAGACTTGGTTGTGTGTGTGCACGTGCGTGTGTGGTTGGGAGAGGGGAAGAATAAAAAATATATTTCCAGATGGTTGAAAGGATGCATAGCACTTTGCTATTGGCAAAAACAAGCCCTTTCATTTTCAGGATGTGTAAGTCACAGAATCGCAGCTGGAAAAAATAGGCAGAAAGAGAAGCAGTGAGGTAAAAATAAGAATCACAAATGAAAAATAACCCAGCTGATATTTGCAAATCTGACTGCTTCATTTTTATTTAAATGGGAAAAATGCACTCGCTGGGGAGGATCTTTGCAGAGCAGGTCCAAATGTGTATCACTGCATTTTCTTGTTAGCTTCTTTGCTTTGCATTCCCAACTCCAGCCTCACAGGAAATTCAGTCCCTGGCAAGCTTTGGCTCCAGACAGGAAACGTCCTGAGGAATTTCTTCCATACAGGTACTATATTTGCTTGGAGGGATAACACTGTGGAGATATTTACTACAGTTGAATTTAACTAGCAGAATATTATGCATGTTGATTGAGTTGCTGGGAGTGATCTCTGTCTACAGCCACCAGCATGCCATGTTTAAACAAATTGCGCTGCTCTGCCTGCCTGTGGGAAGATATGCATCAGAGCTGGGCCTGATTCTCCTTCCCCTGACAGCAGCATGTCCCAGCTTATGTCAAAGATAGTCACCGAAGCCAGAGTGTAACAGAGAATCAGGTCTGTGCAGCAGGTTTTTATCACATGACAAAGCTGGTCCTGTGCTATTTGCCCCAGACTGACCTTTGGATAGGAGTGCCTGTGCAGAACTGCTGGCTGAGGCATTTTGCTCACTGGTGAAGAAAAGCCCTGTTTTTGCTTTTGTACTGAGGGGACCAGGTACAGATTGTGTTGAGCACCACGCTGTCATTCAGATGAGCTGGCGGTACCGGCTGTGTCCCAGCCATGGGCCGGCCCTCCTACACCCCTTGGGGCTCCCTTTGCACACTCTCCCACCTTTCTCCACAAGTTCAGAGCAGGCTTGTTCTGCTTATTAGTCCAGAAGAGATCATACTAGTCTAAAAAACAAGAAGTGCCATCACTTGGTGCTTCTCTGGGTTACTTCAGCACCGTCAATGACTGGTGATGTAGTGTGTTACTTCCTCATGCACCCCAAAGAAATATTCCTTCCTTAGCAAAACCGTGAGTGCTTTCCTGTCTTTAATATAGCTCCCAACATACAAGGTATATGGAAAAAAATACTGATCAGTCTGTGCCACAGTCTCCCAAGAGAAACGTGAGGGATTAATTTATATGGCTGGGAACAGTCCTGAGCTGGCAAGGAAATGGGCTGCATTACCCATCTCAAAGATCTGTGATTCACTACAAATACACAGAACAAGCTGGGAAATGTGCAGTAACACGCAGTGGTACTTTGCCTACTATTACAGTGCAGCCTCCAGCCAGAGACAACCCAGCCACATTTACAGGTGTGCTCTGGGAATGAGCTTTTTCTGTGGGGAGCAATGAAAGACAGACAAGCGCCTTCAAAGCCTTAAATGTCTCTATTCAACCCTGCCAATCCATGGAAACGTAACTGTGTGCACTGCTGCAGTATGGATGTTCTCTGTTTCTGGGGCAGGAAACACAAGTGCAGATCCTCCCACTTAGTGCCATGGGGAGAAGAAAAGATGCACAGACTCCCCTGCAGTGTTAGAGAAAATACAGCTTTGGCCTTTAGTGCCCTTTGTTACATAAACACAAGTAGCACAGACATATTAATCACCCTGCCACTGAGGGAGGAACAGAGCAGCAACCTCAAATGCCACCCACTCCCCATTCTCGCTCCCATTTGATGTTGCTATTTTAAGCCACATATTATTTCCTGCTGTGATTTTATTTTTTTTAACCCAGCTTCTAATTCTGGCTCTGAGGTAAGCTGTGACATACGTACCCCTCCTCTCCCCCTCCTCTCCTTCCTCCTCCCCCTGCACCCACGTCCTCTTTATTGCTATCTTTTAGAATCTTTCTCTACGCACCTTGTAAGCAGCTGGGTCCCAGAGGTGAATTGTTTACCCAGAAAAAAAGAGCAAGGGGACCTATCTTCTTCCTGCTTTTGGACTTTGGTGTAAACAGTATTGGAGCCATGGATTGCAGGGCAGAGCATTGTCAAAGTGCTATAGCTCTCTGCTTGGAGGGGATGGAGATGCAGAGAGAATGATCCTGTGGGGAAAGGATGATAGGCCACAGCCATAGCTGTGCTCATCTGATGAGACATGTCTCGTCCCAGCAGCATCTGCTTTGTAGCACAGAACACACAGAGGTCTGCACAGGTTTTCTCCTCTAAGCCTGCTTCTGCATGCAGGTGGCCAGCAGATTGCTAGCCTGCAAGTCAAGCTGCCTCATCCCACTGGCGCCGGATAGCAGCCTGGGCCAGAGCAAGTGTGGAGCCTGCAGTCTCAGAAAGGGCCTGGAGCAGAGGGCACTGATAAGAGCTCTGCCTTGCTAAGTTTGAGCCCTGGGAGAAAATCATCTGCTTATGCATCACAGTGGAGGAACACTGCTGGTTTATCCTCTTCCACACCCTTGCCCCTTTCCTCCCTGCCAAGTAGCCCATCCTGAAAACTTCCTCCTGCTGGATGCTGGCTGCTGCTAGCACAAGAGCAGGCTGGGCCTTGTTTCCAAACCCAGGAAAATGGAGAGGTCCTTGGCTGCGTTCAGCCAGCCCCAGTGTATATGTTTCACACAAACAATCTCACACGTTTCCCTTCCTGCCACTTGCTCTTGGGGCTGCTGCACGTGGCCCATGCCTGCTTGGTGCTTGTGATTCCACAGTGGTCTTTCTGAGGATCCCAGAGAGACAGAGAGCAGGAGCAGGCAGCCCTCTGCCAAGTGGTCTGATGTTAGTCACAGCTGCTGGCAGGCTTTGCCCAGGACCGTTTTTTGTGTTTCCACATCTTGGATCCCATGCTGGTCCCTGGAGAGGATTCACATCCCAGAGTGGGATGCGTGCAAGCTTTTGCACATTTTCACAGTTTGCTGCTTTGAAACAGTGCGGAGAGGACTGTAGCCTGGAGAGGCAAGGAACCGGCCTCTCTCAGGCCAAGCTGCAGCCCTCCAGTCCTTGCCTGCGAAGCACTGGCATTTGAATCGAGCATGCTGATATCCAGTGGAGGAGAGGGAGGGGAAAGAGCCAGCATCACAAAATGGAGCGATCACACCAGAATAAAATGACTGTTTTTTTCCAGCCTACTGCATCCCCATGGGCAGCTATTTTAAAGTTTATTGCAGAATAGTTTATCCCACAACAGCAGTGCTAGAGAATTTCCCCCTGGAGACAAGACCTCAGAAAGGGTTCTAGTAAATTGTCTTCACAGAAAATCGCCCCACGCTGGGTTGTCACACCCAGTGCTGCACAGGAGCCAGCCCGCAGCTGACAGCACCCAGCACCCTGGGGAGCTGTTTGATGAGGGTGGCTTCCCAGGGTCCGGTGCCTGCAGCGCAGCCGCTGCTGCCATCCACTTCTCAGCACCACGGTGGTGGTCTGCACAGAGGAGGGACAAACTGCTGATGGGGCACCACTGCACAGGAAAGAAAAGAAGTTTATGCCAAGCATTACCAGTTTGCTGGCACCATTCACCAGAGGCCAGTGCTGGTGTTGGCTCTGGCAGCCACTAGAACAATAGGAATACTGGGAAGACACTATGGTTTCCAGATAAAATCACTGTAGAGTAGGGGCAGCTTAGGCAAGCTGGAGCAATAGGGCATATTTGTTGTGACGCTCTAGGTATGTGATAAATAACCCGTCTTAGTGTTTGGTTAGCATGGATGGACTGAGTATTACAAAACAAAACAAAACAACAATAAACAACAACGAAAAAAACACCTAGCAACAAGAGCAGAGTTAAAAAGCTCGATCCTGAACACCCACAGCTGGGCACCTGGAAATGGTACGAGGAGAGCACATGGCTGACCCCTGCCTGTGCAGCCCTAAGGTGGCCCTGCCTCTCACAGCCTGACCTAGCAACCCAGCTCACACCAGGCTGTCTCATTAGGAACCCTGACCAAATAGAGGCCCTTTACAGCTGGTTCCCATCGCTCCTTATCTTGGCAGCTCAACTGTGGCTCATCCAGGTCAGCAAAGGCAGCTCAGGAAGAAGTTCCTGGCAATCTCCAATTAGATCTGCTCCTCCCAGGGCACTTCAGTGAGGCTTGGGCTTGCTCGTCTTTCTCATTCCACACGAGGTTTTATAAAGGCTGTGTTTGTAAACACCAGACTCCATCTCACTGCCTCCAGGGCACTGGGCTGAAGGCCAGGGAGGGATCCGAGAGACGGCAGACAGTTTTAAGAGGCTATGGCGTCCGATCGCCGCCTGGGAGAGGGCACGCCTTGCAGTTAAAAGCCGCGGTGGCGGGAGTCACCTACAGTACCAGCAGGTCTCAGCACTATTTTGTGGCTCCCTGAGGCTGAGCTTGGCTTTTACAGAAATGACCTCTTTGCATGCCAAGCCAGCTCTGCCAGGATCCGCAGGGAGGAAAGTTGCCTCTAATGTATGTATGAGACCAATGCCTTGTGATGATAAAACAACACAGTGGACGTGTGTTTGCTTTTGACATGGTGCTGGTTAAATATTCACCTCCTCCCGCCTCTCCTTCCCGCAGCTTGCTTTGGAGAGCTTGGTCGTGTACATGGACTTGAGCGTTCCTTTATTACCAGGGAGGCCAGGGTCTGCTGTGGCTTGGCATCTGGTCACTGACCAAGCGATCATTGGATAGGGTCTGTTGAAGCCTCCCAGGCTTCCTTTGCCCCAGTCCTTTGGAAAATTGGTCAATTATTTGCCATTAATTGCCATCTTATAGCACTGTGATTTTGTGGAGCAGTGACAAAGCCCTGCTGCTGAGGACAGGCCTGACCTGGTGGATTTGGATCTGGGCCCACCTCTTTTCACCAACTACAGCTTCAGTGGGCAAGGAAGACAAGACGCAACCTCACCCAAGCACAAGCCTAAGCCTGTCCATATGTCCAGAATTGCTGTTTTCCACACACTTCACCAGCAGGTACATTCAGACACAGGTTTAGCTGGAGCTGCAAAGCTTCCAGGCAGCGAGAGCTTTCTCATGATCTGGGCAGAGAGGGCAACATTAACAACCTGAGCAGAACTATGGCCGTAGCTCAGACAGGAAGCATGCTGTTTGCAGGCCAGTCTTGCTGGCACCTGAGCACATGCTTCATTGTATAGATGTAGCCTTCGTGCCCGGCATCCTGTAGGCCTGAGGATGGGATGGCTCTGGCTTCCCGTGAAGATGCATCCATGTTGGATTCTCATGGCTTCACTGTTCCCAGAAGTGGGAAATCAGGCCTGGCTTGTGGGGCCGAGACAGGGAGAGAAAAGCTGGTGGCTCCTTTAAGAGAGGAAGCCGAGAGGACTGCGAGGGAAGGGAGCTCTGGAAGCTGTGATTTTCTCTCAGCGCCTCAGGGGCTGGTTACTAAATTTGGTTACTGGGCTTAAATAATGCAGCATGGCAGAACCCAGTGGGTTTGAACATTGTCATATCCACATAATCCTCTCCTAGGTGGCTAAGATCTCTTGTTCTCTGCTGCTGCTATTTGCACAGAAGTTTGAATGTGATGTGAAACATCATCTCAAATAATTATAACTAGCAGAGAAGAGCCAAAGCTGCAAAGACCCATCTATTTCTGCTCTGCTTTGTCTAAGTAATTTCTAAGGTGCCAATCACCAAATCATCCAAACACTGTCTAATCTGGATCCAAGCTCCCTTAGTGCTCAGGGAGGCTTGAATCTTAGCATTTTATGTGAGTCTATAGCTCATAAGCAAGCATAGGGATAGAGCTGCTTAATGTGGACAAACAAACTTCCTTTTGTTGTTGAGGTCTTTGTTATTCACTGACCAAAAGTCCAGTGACTGGAGGATTCAAGACATCACAGTTGCTCCTGGCCCAGGAAGGATTTAATTCTCTTTCCACTACATCAGGAAGGACAGGGGATGGCTTACCAAGGGAGGGCAGAGTGACACGTACCCTGCCCAGCATGTAAGTGCTATGTAGGCCAGACCAGGTAGAAGTAGCTACATATCTATATGGCCTGTGCAGTATGTGCCCGCTCACCTGCATCAAGCTGGATCCAAATCTGTGGCATGAAGACAGAAGGCCCTCTGCCACCTCTCTTCTAGGGCTAAGCCTTCCCATGCAGAGGCAAGGAATGAGCACAGGACAGGAACCAGAAACCCAGCTTTATACCAGGAGGAAATGAGTGATGTAACCATCTGTATCTCAACTGACCTACTGCCACATACTTCCTGCAGATTTTGTGAAACAGATCAAGACCTGACAGATTACCACTCACTGCTAACACAGCAAGTGTTAACAATAGTGAAGGGACTTACCAGACAGAACATACTCATCTGGAATAAAATTGGATTATACCTTTCCTTCATTACCAGTATTTATTTCTAATGAGAACTGCTGTTGCAGTGCAGTTACCTCCACTTCAATAGGCTGCTCTTAGGAGAAGGATCTTTCATCTTCTGCCCAATTTCCCTAACCTGGCCTGACACTTGACAGCAGGTTTTCATAGCAGAGGTTACTGGGAGAGAGCTTTTCCAAACCCCATTTGTAAGCATTGCATCTGAGTCCTTACAGAAGCACAGGTCCTCTCCATGCCTCCCTCACTGATCATCCTTATTCTCCATCCCCCTCAACTGCCACAGTATTTTTGGTGACGTTGAATAAATGCATGTTAAATCTTTCTCCATTAGTGACATGTCAGAAATTAAAACATTAGCTATAAAGCCTGCAGCAAAGCCATCTTCATGCAGGGCACTTGTAGGCATGGTTGCCCAAGAAGCTAGGAACAATGGTACCAACAGTGGTTTTTTCAATCCATTCACATGCCTTGCACACTCTTCCTAGTCCTCTTTCCCCATAAATCATAATGCTACCTTCTTCTGCTATTTACTTAGTAACTACCCGCACACTTCCCAAGCTTTCTGCTTGACAAGAATCTCCAGGTCCCAGCGTTTCATCCTCTGTTCTCACAGACATCATGTTAGACATCATGTTAGGCATTATTCGAGCCTCAGTATAAAAGCACAAAAACAGTTGGAATTCTTTGGCTCTTGCTAAGTTAACTATATAGCAACTCCAAAACTTTTTCCATAGTTAGGACTTAGCAGGTAGGGACCTATGTGTATCTGCAACTAGATTTTCCATCTATACTCACAACTGTGTTCATCTTCCATGCAATCTCCCCTCTTCCACATACGCCTTCTCCTCAGCTTTGTCTCTCTTAAGCCATGCCAGCTGTCAGGGACCCCACTCCATTATTTCATCCCTATTTCTCCCTCAATATCCACCTCTTCCCCATTGCTGTGTTGCTTCACCTTTCTCCTACCATGTGCTTCTGCATCCCCTCTTACCACTACCCTCCGATCCTTTTCCTTTACTGTGCATCTCTTGCTGTTTACCAGTCTAATCCATCTTCTTCAGTCTGAAATGGACATCTCTGCCATCTCTGGTGGTTCAGGCAAACAACTTGTATCCTCTCTGAGTTGCCCAAGGCAGGAGCTTGCTCTCTTTTGATAGTGCTCCCTCAGGTACCTGGTATGGATCAACTTATGTAGCTTAACTGGAGGAGATCACTCAAAACCTCTGTTACAAAGGATCTACGGGTAATGGATGAGGTGAAGCTTAAGGTGGAAGATGCTGAAATACTACAGCTATCAAGCAAAAATATTTATAGCCGTGAACTGCAGAGTGACTGGTTGTGCAGAGTGGGGAAAAGCTGCCGTTAAGGAGGAGGGAAATAGCAAAACAAACATCCCCTTTGGATGGATAGTTAGTAGCACACCCATAAGATTAACAGTTACCTCCCAGTTAAGAAGCAAGATACCATGTTGCGTTCATTAATCAGGTGAGTTCTCAATTCGCAGTTGCTTCTCCACAGGTATCAGGTGAGACATCAGGGCTGGCATTCTCAATGGCATAAATTTAGGCACATTTATCCTGAGGCCTTGCTCTTCAAACTATTTAGACTTCAGGCAGCTGACATTATTTGAACGCTTAAATCTTTGTAGGCTCCAACTGACTACAGAACTGCAGACTGCCTGGTTCAAGTCTAGTTTATGTCGGGCCTGATGGATAAATGTTACTGTTAGATATTTGCGTGATGTCAAATCTTTCCCAGAGGCCGGGTCATTCTGCAGGTCCTAATGTAGCCTCTTTTTGGCCGTTGCTTCTGAAGGAGCAGGTGATAACCCATGTCAGATTCTTAATAATGTCTTTGATAGACTTGTGTGGAACACAGATTGTTTTGTAGCTATTAATTCTTTCAGACACTCCAGCCTGCTGCTTGATGGGTGTTTTGTTTCACTGGGGGGGGAAGGGGAAAGGGGTTGGGGACACAGGGAGAATTTGGTGCCTTTCCCAGAGTTGCACAATGGCAAACTTGGAAGTAAGCCCCGTGCAATTCCAGTTGCTCTGAGTTACAAGCATTGACTGCTGGGCTACTCACTTTTTATTGTAGTGATGGAAGGACACGCAGAGAGCAAACTGTGGCTTGAATGTTGTCACACTGCATGGAGATGCAGTCAGAATTCAGCAACTGTAGGCTTTTCATAACGGTTCTTGAAGTCATAATTTTCCCAACACTTGACAATGGTAAGGTTTGTACATGGATAAGACTTCTGTCTTGATACAAGAAATCTATAGAGACAGAAGGAGGAAAAAGATATCGAAGAACTTGCTTTTGCTACCAGTCTCCTGCTTAATGACCTACCTCAAGAATTACACTGAACCCTCAGACCCTTCCTCCAGGTCAAAGCTTCCCAGAAGGAATAGAGATAGATATCTTAATAATGGAGTAGACTCCTTCCTCAGACTGACAACCAGTCCTTTATTAATGACAGGATCTGATACTCTCCTCCCTCCCAGTTCAGCACCTTTAATCTCTCTGGAGTCAAACCAAGCTTCTCTGATCTAAGAAAACAAGAGACCAGCTTTCCCTGGCAAATTTTTGAGCTGGAAGGAATGACAGCTCTGATGCTAATGCCCTTCTCATCGTTTTACACCTAAAGCACTCCGCCATCAACCTGGCAAGCCAAGCCTGTGGTGGGGATCAGGCTGTGCTCTTTCTGTCTTATGCATCTTGCTGGAAAACAGCAAGCAGATTGGCTGGAAGTTCTTAAAGCTGGAAGGGAGTGGATCACACCCTAACTACCTGGAGATAACAATAAGCCTACAGTGCTATCAGCTTTCTCATGTTTTGTGGGTTGCTGTACTTCTCCCATTCATCAGTGCATAGCGTCCAAAAGCTCCCACCAGTCCAGTTCTCCATATCATGTGAATATACTGGAGGGAAAGGCAACTACAGGCCTGCTCTTACACTGCGGGTGCAACTCTTAAGGAAACCAAAGGTCTCTTTCAAACAAAAGGAAGAATCGTGAGGTCCCAGCAGTGTGCAAAGGATCAAAGGATGTCAAAACTAGGGAACATATTTAGTGGGCCTTTGAAGATGATTTATTTTATTATTTATTTTGGTAAAACTGTCTTAGATGGGGATAAGAGGCTTTGAGTCTAGCAGATGCAGTGCACTATTGGAATGCAGAGGGCCCTAAATTGTGGATCAAGAACTTAATGTAGAAGCCATTACAAAGCATGTTGAGGTATTTCTATGTGCATAAAGACAGAGAATTTCCTACCTGCCTTTCCAGCCTGTACTATGCTATAGTACTTTGCAGACCTGGCTTACTATGTGCTTTTATGGATGTGAAGATAGAGCACAGCTGGCCAGCATCACTTAATGATAATCATGTGTCAGGGGGGTTGAGTTGCTGGAATTTGCAGTAAAAGGAACACCTGAGATATGATAAAAGCCTTATGGCTTGTGCTTTCAGAAGGGCCCAATCTAGGAAGTCTTTAGCAAGTTGCTCTAGCAAATCTTGTACCTTCGTAGATCTGCTGGAGCGGCCAACGATGGCTGTGGATAGAGTCTTTTACCACTGCTGTTAACAGAATAAAGATGAGCCTTGCCTTAAAGTTTCAGGTAAGGTTGCTGGGGAAAGCCATCCTGGGAGGAAGACTCTAGTTGCCTGAGAAGCAAGTAGCAAAGAGTGTTGGCAGGCATAGGAGTGCTTAAAACCATTTTATTATATGCGTAGTGTACCTAATGCCTTGCTCCCCAGGGAAGAGCATCAGGATAATTGTCAGTTTATCTGTCCCTTTCCCTTAATGTTAATATGCCTAAAGGGACCAGGGGCTTTATTTCTGTGTTGCACATTGTTTTCTTCCCACTCAATTGTGCTTTCATTTCAGATGCCGCTGGCTGCTTTTGATGATTCTCCTCTTTTGGTCTCTCAGTTGGGCAAACTATGGTTTGCCACCTTTCCCTGCTCCTTTCCTACATCTTTGATGGTACAAGAAAGCCTCTGGATGTTTCTCTGTTCATGTTTCACTCTCTACAGTGTTATGTCTAATGTGCTAAGAAAATAATGCATTAGTTCTTCTGAGTCTTACCCACTAGCAAATGAAACATCTTGTGGGAATGTTCAGCAAGTAAATTCGAGGCATAATGTAAAAAGGATCAGTTCATTCTTCATATTTCTCAGTGTCATAAAGACAAAGGTATTTGCCATTTCCCTTACGATAAAGCTATCGGCCGTATTTATTTTGTACTCTGTTCATAAGTGACATGTTCTATCTGACTATTTCCAAGAACCTTGCTAGTGCTATTTATTTAAATAAATCTTGCATTGCTACTGTGCAAAAGGCATTTTCCTCCATTTTGCAATTGGAGGAGGCAAGGCAGTTAGAAGCTAAGTAGCTTTTGCAAAACTACAGCATAAACCAGCATTGAGAAAGAGAGCAAGAACCTCTCAGCCCTGACTTACACCTTCATTGCCTTAGTTAATGGTGTGTTCTCCACCTCTAGTTAATTGGCATTCTGATTTTACTTGAGGTTATTATCATAAAAAGATCCAATTGTCATTTTAAACAGATGTAATTAAAGCGCTTGCCAACACAGTGACCTTCACCAGGATGTTCCAACCCCTGAGCAGGTGGGTCAGGTGCTGCCCTACTGAAAATAATGAGGCTCAGAGATGAAGAGAGGTGACCAAGGATTTGGAAAACAAAAGCTCGCTTTGTAATCCAGATTTTTTTTATTTTTATTTTGGATTCTTATGGTCTTGTTCCTTGTTTTAGAGAACAGCGCATTCGTCTGTCTTCTCCTCTCGAGTTTCCTAGGGCTTGGAAGGAGGAGGAGACACTCTGCAGGCTTGTTGGTCACCATGGAAGTGACGGCTTGGTTACATGTGAGTTTTACACAGATCAGGCTGCGTTCAGGAGTTTGAAGAACACTGATTCAGCTGACTTTTTTTTCCTCTCTGGTAGTTTATGCTGTCAAGTGACAGCATAGGGACTCTCTGAAGGCCCTTTTCAGTAAGGGAAATGAAACAGTTTTAGTAGGAAAACAAAAGCTGGGGCCGATTCTGTACTGAGCAATAGTTCTAATGTGTCTTTCCTGGAAAAATCCCTTTCTGCCATAGGTGGCCTGAAGACAGTGGTGGATGGAAACTGTAGCATTTCCAGTAACCCAGCAGGATTCGGTGGGTGGAGGAAGGGGAAGGAACTCGCAGCCCTGACTCTGGGAAAATCTTGGCAGGCGCTCACATATGCAGTCTTGCAAGCGGCCTCGATGTCTCAACTTTTACAAGAAGGGGTTGCACCACAGCAAAGGAAGTCTGTAACAGAATGTACCTGCACCTCGGGTCTGTGTGCTTTGTGGTGGGAAGGCAGCTCAGTGCCACCGCCCTACTGTCGTGACAGAGAACCTAGAGATGCCCGCTTCCCACCACCGGGATGGGGACCCAGCTTTCCCGGGCAGCTGCAGGCTCCAAAAGAGGCGGGCAGCAGCCGTGGCGGGACGCCGCGCCCCGGCGGCCGTTGGAGCCGTTGCTCGGGTCCCGGCGGCCGTTGTTGCGCGCCGCTGCTGCCCCCTGGCGGGAAAGTGAGAAACACCGCCCAGGGGAGGGCGGGGGGCGGCCGACGGCCAGAGGCGCCGTGAGGGATTTTGTGACGGGAGCAGATATGCCTGGAGCTCGGGGCTGAGCGAGGCAGCCCACACCGACCTGCAGCGGAGGTTCCGTGGCTCCCCACGCCGTGCCGGTGCCGTGCCAAGGCACGGGCTTGCCAAACGCCGGCTGCGGAGCGCATTTATACGTGCTTTCAGTTACAGGCTGCCCTGCCCGCCTGTGTCCGCGTGTGACCAAGTCCTTGCAGCAGTTCCTGCTGCGCTATCGTAGAGTAGCTCATTTCCTTCTGACTCAGCTTGGTCAGTCACGGAGTGCATTGCTCTGGCTTTAGGCTCAGGCACTCGCCACTCCTGAGGCGCTTGCTCCCAGAAGAGCTCTAGGCTCCTCACTGCTCCTGGGATCTGCTTGCCCTTGCACGGCGTGCTTGTTAAACTGTGCTGCAGAGATCCGCAGCAAATCTCAGAAGTGGAAGCGCTCTCGAAGCAAACACCTCTAAGCATGGAGGAGTGCATGCTCCAGTTGTGAAAATGAGTGTGAAAATTCCCCCCGCGTTTCCGGCTATGCAGAACAAAATTGTAGTGTCTGGAAAGATAGAAACTCAAGGTTAATGTGGAAGAGTGGAGTGAAGACACTTGGAAGTTGAGATTGCTCGTCAGCCAGCAATGTGAACGCCTCTCTGACACGCTCTTGCCAAGAAATCCTTCCTACGTAGACAAAACTTGGTACTTATAAGTATACAGTTTAAGTGCACAAAATTCCACAGAAGTATATATAGATGATATATAAGTGTATATATACATACTGTATGTGCATTTGACAGGGATTTGGGGGCTACATCTGTACTAGCAAATGTTCTGGGGCACTACATCTCATTGGTGTATGAAGTTATAAGCTGATTCCTATGGATTTATTCTTGCCACAGTTTTGGCCTGTGCCAGTTTACACTCTTCAAAACAATTCTCAGACAAGGCTCAGGGAGTTAGCGTGGGCCAGGGGCCGTTCCCAATAACCACTTTGGATCCAAATGCCTTGCTCGAAGGATAAAAGAGTTTAATGTTATGGGTGCAAGCCATCTTGTGCCAGGGACCTCATTGCCAGAGAACAGTCCTGGGCATGTTTAAATTAGCGGTATAGACGTAGTCTAGGAGCCCAAGGGATTAGGCAGGGTTTTAAGAGTTGCGTGTCTGGACTTAGATGCTTGATTTCTCCCAAGATCAAGCTTATGGGACATTGTGGGTGTTGTCTTTTTTTTGCTTTGTTTAGTGGACATAGGTGTTAATTCTTTTAAATCTTCTATCATCTTAGCTGAAAGTCCAGTTCTTCTGGAGATAATGGTCTTTAACTGTGTTTTTGTTGGTTGTTTTTTTTTCTTTCCTAAATAGCAGCCACTCTGTGGAAGGTGAAGTGGGTTGTAATTAAAAACTGATATTATCGCTGCCATCGTGACAGTGGTATATAACAGTGAGCTCTGTTTAATTAACTTTTTTTTTTTTTTTAATATATATTTTTAGGAACAAAGGTACCCAACACACAAGGAAAAAATAAAAACATATGATACAGCAGTTTTTCAAAGGGTGGCTAATCTTCATCAGGCATTGTATAAAACGGCTTCCTTTGCCTTCAGGTAAACTCTGGATATAATAATGCTAATGCTAATTTTGCTACACGAAATCAGAGGGACTAGCTAGATTTTGTGAAGGAACAGTGCTGCAAGTGTATTCAGTTATACCAATCTGTACTGATCCGTGTGGTATAATCTCTCTTGGGAATTGTGCTATTGAGTTTTCACTATATGAACAGACTTGAGATTTTAGCGTTTCTGTGTTTGCTGAAGAATGATACAGAAAGGCTTAGGACAGATAGCAGAAAACCTATGTTAGTATGGAAAAGCACAATGTCTTCGCTAAGGATGCTTGTTACAGTGCTCCAAGTTGCATACTTTTCCTGACCCATCTGTCTGGTCGAATCATAGCTCTTTTCTCATAACTCTTTTTGGATGTTAACCTCTTATCCTGACTCTTACAATAACTTGAACATTGTTTTCATCAGTATAGCCACCACATTAGCATTTAAGTACATGGCCAGGGCACAGTGATGAACATTGACATTACTGTTATCTGCGTGAAGCTGGTGGGATTGCTGCTATGCAGTACATAAACATATAGTACCTGTCCATCCCAACCACAGCCAGCCCAACCTATGAAAACGTATTGGGATGGCTCTGATGCCATGGTGATGACTTGCTGTGACCGAAGCAAGGAACTGAGCAGAATTGTATTGAAAGCCTGTTTATCTGCAAGCCTAGGGAGTATCTGCCATATAGGGTGCAAATTTAGCTGCATATTCAGAATGCCTTTGGGAGTAAGGTGAAGAGCTGAGAAGTGGCTGAGGTTAACATCTGATCCTTTGGACTGAATCTGTCTGTCTCATTTTTTTTTTTGTGATTTGCTGCATACCTACGTGGGTCTCCCAGAGGCTGAATACTGTGCACCTGCTATCCATGCTTCTTCATGGTGTGCCAACAGGCTGATTTGGGGGACCCAGTGTTATGCATCTGGGCTCATTACCCATCCAGAAGGGAGCCAGAATACAGCCAAAAAAATAGTTTTTCAAAAACAAGCTTCATAAAATTACTCATTAATTCCCTCTGGAATGCTAACCACGGTGTAGAAGCTACAATGGAGGGAATTTGTTTCTGCATTGCCTCATCTGTATGCAATCAGGATGTGTAGGTGATACTTATTTTTCTCCTAGAGGGCCAGGAATGTGGTGGCAGAGTGTGAAAAGTATGTGGCTATAGTGCCTCTCTCACACACCTGAATGATGAGAGCTCACGCTAGGGTGGGATTTGGGGGCAGGGCTGCTCCTCTGGCTCTTGCACTGTCCTTGGGCTTAAGCACTGAGGAGGGAGCATGCGGAGCCTGGGACTGTTTCCCTGGCTGGCTGTGTGGGAGGCAACCAGACCTTTGGCTAACGAAGCACAGCTTCCTGCTGGATGCTTGTGTATGTGCACATCAACACAAGGCTTTTCTGCTCTGTGGTAATTCCAGTTCCTGCTCTTAACCCTCGTGAACATAGAGGAAGACCTGGGAAAACCCCAAAAGCACTTCCTAAAGGGGCTCTATTTCAAGTGTGAGCTGGTTTAGAGGCAAATACGTGGTCTCGTGTGCCCTCTAGGGCCGGTTAGTATGTAATACAGGCAAAATAAGTACTTGCGGCTTTTAATAAGTTTTTTTCTAGCTTGTCTCTCCGCAGATGAGGTTTGTAGGACAGGAGTAGCTATTGAGCAGCCAGCTCCTTCTTCTGTCGTGACTGTGCCTTTAGCTGAAAGTTTGTAGCTTAGGAACAAGGAGACTTAAGGGAGGAATTTGCAGTAAAATTTCCATGTCCCACTTCGAGCCCTTTTCTTTCCCTTAGTCTTTGCTCTCCTTTTCCTACCATTTTTAGTGCTAGCGTGCTTGCATGCAGAGCTTTTGATCCCAGTCTCGTTTCCTCCCTCCCAAGGCCGTGTTCATCCTTGTTTATACAACCATGCTGCCTAGAGAACTGTTCTAACTGGGATTTCTGTGGACAGAGTGCCAAAAGCTGTCCTTAGTTTTACAGACTGATAAAAGTTTCAGTGTTTGGCCTTAGCTTCTAGGGAAGCCCGGGGAATATGCAGCGTGCAGTCACAGAGTTCAGAAAGGCAAGGGTAGATGACATGCTTATGATTTACTCTCGTTGCAAAAGCTTCTAAAAGTCCGTAGTGCTCTCCTGCCTTACTGAGTTCAGTGATCAAAGCTTCTGAGGGAGAGACTCGGAGGACAGGTTGTCTTGTTCTGTTTCTCAAAGTTCTGTTTTCCTGGATGCTTGGACTCCTTCTGTTGGCTTCTGGATGGTTTGTGGCCACACATCCCAAGTCATGAAAGCACTTTTCATTTCTATACTTATTTTAAGGGCTGTTTTATTTCTGAGCCTTCCTCTGAAGATTCTGCTGTCTTGTCACTGCTGCAGAGGCTTCAAGCAGTACTTGTATGCCTGTCCCCAGCCTTCTCTGTTGCGCTGAGAGCTGCTGTTGCATTCCACAGCACAGCTTTACATAATGAATTCAGTGGACACAGAGCTGTCTTCCCCACCTCCCATAGAGCCTGGCAGCAGCTGGAGATGGGATGCACGCAGGCTGCAAAGCAGCCCTGACAGTTCTGCGAAGCTTCACTTGCATCTGGCTGGTGTTTTCTGATCATCTGACAGCAATCTGAGTGGCTAGGCTTGCCATAAGGCACTGTGCCACAAGCTAGCCCAGCCAGGACGCCATATGGGTGCAGCTGGACTGTTGCTCTCCTCACCAAAGCACCCTGCTCATGCTGGGATGGACTGCATGCAGCAGATTAGACTTGTTCCTCCTGGAAATATTTACTGGAATTCCTTTCTCTGCTGATTCTAACCTGGCTGTTTTTTAACTTTCCTTGGGAGTACTAAAGCTGAGCAAAACTGCAGATCTAAATGGTGTGCCCAGCTATAGGAACTGGGAAACCTCTTTGATGTTGAAAGCTGTGTCTTGTTTATACACTTGGGATGAGCCCAGAGGCTGTCTGGGCAGTCAGGAAGTTCCAGAAAGGAATTTCCCCCCCACATCAAACTAGCAACCATAATATTTTCTCCCTTCCTCTGCAGAGGCTGTGTTTGCTCATTTCCTAGGGCTTTTGCTTAAGAGATTTCCTGCTTCTGCAGGAACATAAGCCCTTTCTCTCTGATGCTGCCCTTCTAAGTACTGTAGCTCAATATTTCTTGCCTTTGACCTGAAGACTTCAAAGCTGAGGCAGTTGATGAGTTGGTTGGCCCTCTCGGTGGGGGGTAAGATGAACCCCACAGAATATTTCATTTCTCTTTAGACTGACTGCTCTCCTTGCTACGTGCATGACAGGGCCAAGTACCACTATATGATCCCAGCTGGGGACTTATTAAAGTACTTGAAAAGAAAGTGAGTTGCAGTGAGTGTATCTGGAGGAAAGAAGGTCAGAGATCCTTTAGTCAGATGATGATTCTTCTCTAGGGGTTAGAAGCTATCTAAAGCAAAAGTCATCTCTTCTTTTTGCTTCCATTTCTGAGGAGCCGGGCTGCCTTGCTATCCTGATGCTTTGAGCTGGTTGAGATGAACCACTGCCTCTGTGAATGCTGCCTATGCTTTCCACTGCCACATAGGTATTATGAGGTCCCTTCCAGGCCCGTTCACAGAAAATCAAATGTTTGTAGCTCCAGATACACAGTGGTGCACAGTGTAAACTGCGATTGCAATTCTGTTTTTCCTGGTTCTTAGTATATTCATCACACACTGACTGCAGCTGGCACTGATCATTTGCAGGATGAGAGCAGGCACCAAGGGAATTCTAACAGGAATGGGGCTGCCCAGCAGCCCTGGTAAGAAGATTCTCTTTTCTTACTGCAGTCATGTGGCCTATGCTGCCATGGTCACTGTTACTATACCTAATAGCAGAGATCAGAAATTTCTGAACACCTTTCTCTTCAATTTCTTGTCTGCTTTTTTTCCTACCTCTTGTACCAGACAAAAATGGCTTCTACAAAAGCATGTGTCCTAAGTCCTTGCATGCATCAGACATGTAAAAGGTACCAGATACCTACTAGCTGACCTACTAGGTCAGTCATGTCTCACCAGTCCTTCTTGACACTCCCTGAATGTCCAAAGTTTTTGCTTGACAACAGCCAACTCAGTCTGGGGATAGATTTGCTGTCTGATTTGTAGCTGTTAGATAGCGGTGGCCAGTTTCCACTCTTGGGTGCCCGTAAGCCTTGGTAGAGGGAGTCCTTTGTGACTGCATGTGGGATCTTTCTCAACTGTTTGCCCCATGCTCATGGTTTGAAGATCACAAGTGCTTAGAGAGCACTTGTGTACACTGCAGCTTTATCCCTGCAGCAGACTAAATGGTGTTTATGGTTTGTAAGGTGGAGACTTCCATAGGCCTCTCTAAGGCAAAAAATGTTGCTCAAAGGCAAAGTCAGAGACAAAGTCAGAGAGTCCCTTCTGGAGGAGCCTACTGCCAAGCAATTCACATGCTAAGAGGGAAAATGCCATGGTGGTTAGCTCAGGGACAGAGCTCAGTGCTCTTAGTTGTGCTGAAAGCTGTAGCTGCCTCTTTTTCATTGGTAGTACGGTTGTGAGAGCAATTCTTATAATCTTTGTGGATTCTCCTGCTTGCCTGCTTTCTGCTGACACACACTGGACTGTGACTGAGGCAGCTGGTGGATGGCCCTGCTCTGTGCTACCATTCAAGTTGTGCCTGGCTTTGGTCCCATGTCTCTTTCCAATCTAGCCCTAGTCTCAGCTTTCGTCCTGATTCTGTGTTGCTCTTCTCTCTTAGCACTGCCCTTGGCATACAGATGCTCTTTCCATGCCCAGAGCTGGCTGTAGCTCTAGTGTTTGTCTCGGACATCACCCAGCTAGGGTATAAATTTAAGGGATGGATGATCATGTTGCTTTGTTGGTGTTTTTTTTCCTCTCCCTCGGTGTAATAAGTGGAGATCCCCAATAGATGGCACTTTAGCCTTTTTCCCGGCAGGTTTTGCTGTTAACATAGAGATGTTCAGGCTGGCTTTGTGCTAATGGAGCATGGTCACAGGGAAGTGTGAAGGAAAGGGAGGCTGGAAAGTTATTTACTGGCCAAGCAAATCCCCAAGTGATTTCCAAGGATAAAACTAGCATCCCTTTCCCTAAGAGGAGCCTTGGCCAGGCCTGATGGGGCCTTCTGCACTTGCACATGTTTCTGTTCTTGCATCTTTACAGTGTCAGTGTAGGCAGTCAGGAGATAAGCTGCAGAGGGTATTAAGTTGTCCTCCAGGCACAATGGGAAACACAGCTCAGAGAGAATTTATGCACTGAACTAATCCTCGCTGCATTGTCTTCACCCATCCTGGCTTGTGTCTGGTCTGTACTGTCTGGACATGAGAGAAATATCTCCAAGGCAGGGGGAAAGACGTGGCACAGCAAAAGTAAGGCAGTTCTCCTAACAGCACCAGGCAATAATGTGTATGTACTGGGGGAGTGAACCAGGATCCAGGCTCAGCACAGAGCTTCTTACCTTCTCCTTCACCACAGTGCAATGCGTTCCTGCAGAGGAAGCTTACCATTTGCCTCCCTTTGGTTTCTGGCCTGGCCATCAGGAACTTGAATAGATCTTTGAGCAATGCTGGAGCTGGCATGCGGGCTTGTCATAAATGTTGTGCAAAGGCTTAGTCATGTTTTATCAAGTGGCCAGAGGAAACTTGGCCTCTCTGATTGGGTTTGAGATTTGGTTTGAACTCAGTATTCAGATCAAAAATTCAAGAGTGAGAAACCCACAAGAACCAAAACCCAAGCAAACTGATCACATGAAATGCCTGGGAAATAAAACCACTGAATTTTGCATAGCTCCAGTAGCATGATCTAGTGACAGACTAGGTTACAGTCTGAGATAGTCTGGGAGCACACAGCTTCTATTCATGGATGTTCCACAGTTTTCCTGTGACCTTCAGAAACTCAAGTAAACTTCCATGGTCTTCATTTTCTCCATTAGGAATAGTTCTGCTACTTACACGGGAAAATATTTTGTTATCCTTGGATATAAATTACTTGGTAATATTCTGCAACCCATGTACGCAAGGAGGAACACAACCTCCAGACTTCTCACAAAGCTTTCTTTCCAGTGTGTGAGGCAGCAGCATGACCTGTTTCCAGCTGCACATGTCAAGCCTTGTCACTGGGGAAAGGACAAATCAAGGGGGAAGAGGAAGTATGTTGCAGCTCTTCTCTTTGCAAGGGCTTTTACTATGGACCTCTACTAAATTGCCAGCTGCACGTTGCAGTAGCACATTGCTGGGCCTTATTCAGAGATGCTGGGTGCTGTGAGTCAATGAGGAGCTTGTGATCTGCCAGTCGGCTGCTCTTGGCATTGTGGTTGTGGATCAGAGACATCCAGGGTACTTTAGTAGTGTGAGGAGTGAGGTGGGGAGGAACTTGAGAGTGCAAGCTTTTCTTGAGCCTGCTGGAACTCATAAATACTTACAGAATAAAAACAAAAACACTGGAAGAGTATGTATAACTGAGCCCCAAAATGCTGGGCTGTACCTGAAGTTGGTGCTTGTGGCTATTTTTGTTATATAAAAAAGGAAGCAAGAAAGAAATAGTTGCTCTGCAGATATCTGCTGAAGCATAGCTAGGCAAAGCTTGCAGAAGCAGAGCTAATACAAGGAATTACAATATTAGGTTCTTTCACATCACGAGTGCTATGACAAAGCTTTGCTGACATCTGGTTTTGCTGCCTGTCCTTAGCAGCTCTGGCCTGGGAACAAGTTAAGCATCCTACTATCAAACCCACCAGGCTGCGGTCACTGCTGTGTTCTGTGCCTCAGTGGGATGATGTGAGGTCAGGGAGAGACTGCAAGCTGTTTGTGGATGAGATGGAAAGTTCTGCTGTTCTGCTTTAGGCAGCTTCTCCTCTGCCCTGAGACAAACAGCTGGGCCTTGCAGAGTGCCTGTCTCAGCATTTGAACACAGAGAGCTCAAATACGGGAAAGCTCTCGTATCCAGAAGTTTAAGATGACCGGACCACCAGTAGGTCATATCTCAAAGACCATTACAGGTGGAGCCAATGGCTCCAGGGCCTGAATGAGGAACAAACAATGCTCTGGGGAATTTGGCATTATATGAGGAAAACAAAAAAGAAGAGACAGGAAAAAAAATCTTCTTTAGTGATACTTATCAGGGCAAGAAAATGGTAAGAGATTCTCAGTTGTTTTCAGATGCACCTTGATTATCAGCTAGCAGTCAGGAGTAATTCTTACCTAGCAACAAGTGTGTTATTGCATATTGATATAGAGCACTTCTGTTTTCGTCTGGCATTTTATTCTATCCTGTCAGAAGCAGGACGGTGGGCTAGCGGTCTGGTAACGAGCTGTTACCTATTTGCTTGTATCCAGCAGTAAGGAAACAAGAAGTACATAGAACAGTGTATGGTGAACGATGTATGGTGACCTAGGGTCTTAAGGCTGGGTGGGGATTTCAATTGGGCATGAAATGGGGTGAAATAGGTAAAAATAATTCCTTGTTAGGAATGCAGAATTCAGACAGCAAATACAGTGTAACAAATGAATTACTACTATTGCCGACTTCTTCAAAGGCAGCACTATGCTAAAAGGCAGAAGGATTAGGCTCTGGCTCAGACTCTGTGCTTGTTGCAGACCTTAAAAAAAGATACTTTGTTACTGGAGTTCCTGTCCCTTAAATGAAGACTTTTTTTTTTTTTTTTTTTTTTTTTTTTTCCCCCCTGCAGTCAATAGTTTACAAATGCTCTTTCCTTATCTTGTTACAGGCATGCTGTCTGAGAACAGGGAACAACTGGAAGAGAATTCCTCAAGGCTCCAGATTTTTTTTCCAGGAAAAAGACTTGGACAAAAGGCTCTGGTGGCCCCAAAGGCCTGGCAGTGGGTGAAATGAGCCTTTCACATAGGTACAGAGAGTTTATCTCTGGCATGAGCTGGCAGTGCCTAAAAGCCTGTTAGTGTTACTGATGGCCTGCTGGCCAGCCCTTCTGAAAATGTTTTGGTGGCTTCTTGTGAGTTCAAAGGTGTTGGGAGCATATTGGTCAGTCCCTGATAGCTTTTCTGACTGTTTTGTCAGGGAGATGCTGGAGAATTGGCCACGGAAATGGAGCACCTTGCTATGCCTGAAAGAGCAATTGTTGCAGTTGAATAGGGCAGATGGTGCAGTAAGAACCTATGTCTTCCCCATCCTGTGCCTGCACTTACTATTAGAAGAGGGTCTGGTGAGTTTCCCTGCTACTTCATGCCTTTTGGAAGCTGTTCACGTGGCTCAAGGGACTTGAGATGACATACACAACTATTCCCCGTGGATCAGTGCTTTGAATCAGGGGACAGGACAGGCAGTGCACGGCGTCTATCATGTTATCTTCCTGCTGTGAGCAGGCTGTGGGTGAGCATGTAGGACTGCTTCAGAGTCACAGCATGGCTGAGGCCGGCAGGGAACTCTGGGTCCACCTGCTCCAGCCCTAGCTCCAGCAGTGACACCCAGGGCAGGTCGCTCAGGAACACGTCCAGGCAGTTTCTGGAGATCTCCAGGGAGACTCCACAGCGCCTGGACAGGCCGTGGCAGAGCTCTATCACCTGCACAGCACAGAATTGATTTCTGACGTTCAGAGCAAACCTCCCACGTTCCAGTTTGTGTTCATGGCCTCTTGTCCTGGCGCAGGACACCACTGAAAAGAGCCTGGCTTTGGCTTCAGTGCATTCTCTTCAGATGTGAATACACACTGATGAGATTAACCCGAGCTTCCAGTTTCTAGGCTAAACGCTCCTCCAATCCAAAGGCCAGGAGTGCCCCGCAAGCCGTCAAGCACTATAGGACGCAGACCCCGACCTCACGAACGTAGCCCCGCCGGAGAGCGGCCCCGGCGCTGCCCCGCGGCCGGGAGGGGGCTGGGCGCGGGGCCCTTTAAGCGGAGGCCCTGCCCCGGCCCGCTCCGACCGGCCAATGGGCGCCGCGGCTGCCGCGCCGCTGCCTGGGCGCTCCCCGCTGCGGGCTGAGCGCGGGGCGGCCGCGGCCGTGCGGGGCCCGGGGCGGTTGGGAGGGGGGGCGCCATGCCCGGCCGGGGCCGCTGGGAGGCGGGGGGCAGGCGGCGCTGCTGCCGCGAGCGGGGCCCGGAGCCTCGGCCGGCGGGGGGCTTCCCCGGCCCTCAGTGAGCGCCCGGCGGCGCCGCGCCTCCCTCCTTCCTGAAGCGTAGCGGGGAGAAAGGCAGGGGAAGTGCGGTATTTATTTCTGTGGGGCCTCGCTCCGCCCCGCGGCCCCCAACGAGGGGCAGGACCCAGGGCACGGCTGGCCGCAGCCTCGCCTCGCGCCGTGCCGGGCGCTGGATGCCAGCCCCGTCGCGCTGCCGCGAGCCCGGCGGCGGCGGCTGGGCGTTTGGAGGTGTGCGCGTGTGCTTAACCCCTTCTTGGCTTCTCGGACTTGTACCATGCTGAAGGTCCTCACCAAAAAGCTCAGGAACCAGACTTTGAACGAAATTCAGCCTTTCCAGCTAAAGGTAAGGATGGGCGGTGTCGTCTCGGGTGCTTTTGGGCCATCCAGGTAACGAGGACCAGGGGTGACAAGGGGCAGTAACTTGCGATGTTTGTTATGCTGGGCCGATTTCCTTTGAGGCGCTAGGCAAGAGCTGGCCTGGGCTGTATCCTTGCTACTGGAGTCGTGTTCTTTGCGCACGGTGGGTTACACAGGAGGCACGTGAATGTAAACGGTTTTTGTGTTTTTCAGTCTAGAAGTACTTATTTTTAACGGGGTTGACGTTCAGCTGTGTGCATTCGCCGCTCTCTCTGGGTACCTTTGCATGCACTTTATCTGCAGCCTTCCAGCCCTCTCCGGGCTAGAACCCTGCTGCACTAGGTGCTGTGCAAACACGGTTTGCCTGAAATGCCTTTCAGCTCAGTATTTGCGTTTCTCTCCCTTCTGCTCCAGGAGGCTGCAATCTGAGCTGCAGTTTGCAGCCTGGCTCCTTGCATTGACCCATGGTTTTTCAAACTCTGCTTATGTCCTTCTTTAGCGTTAAAAAAAAAAAAAAAAAAAAAAAAAAAAAGCTGAGATCACAGATTCAGCACAAGGAATAGCTAAACTGTTCCTGTTAAATGCAAGGAGGAATCTCTTAGCTGTATGCAATCGGATGAAAACAGAGTGACAATCAGAAGAATCACCACGTTTTGAGCTGGCAAAAGTATTGTGAACTGAGGGGTTTTCGCTCAAATCAGCAGTTATTCTGGACCTCCATCCATACAGCTTGCAGTGTAGTATCTGGCCCTGAATAAAGAAGGGATGTGGGAAAAGAAGCAGCCCTCAGCGCCTGGGATGGGGGCTGGGGAATCTGCACACCAGGCTCCAGTGGAGCCTTTTGTATGTGTTACACAGAGGCAGATTGCAGTGTGGCTGCACTTCTGCACAGTCACTGTAGACAGGCTGATGACAACTTTGTTGGAAAGGGAACTAATGTTGCCTCAAAGTTTTCTGTCTCCATGCTTCGTCTGGTCTTGTGGGAGGCAGGATTAGATTTTGGTTTTGGAAACAAAATAGCAGCATTACTTTATGTGTGCAGAGGCAATTGGGGATTTCTTTTGAATGCCATGTTTCTGGACCTGTGATCACCTCCCTTAGGTTCATTGTTTGTCTCTTAGAGCTTGAAGTCGTGAAGCCATAAGGCCCTTCTGATGGAGCTGCTGGGGATATATACAGCATTCAGGATACCGGAGTGCATGCAGGGAAACCTCAGGATGGGGTACCTGCAGCCATTTTGCTCATGGTAGTGCCAAGGTTGTGTGCTGCCAACAGGTGGTCTGTGTTTTTGCAGTCTCAGTGGAGAAAGCAGACTCAAGCTTGTGCTGTTCCTTGCAAGCATAGACCTTCAGAGGTAGCACTGCAGCCTGCTGTAGCGACTGGTACAATGACTGGTATACATGTGTATGGGCAGAAAGCCAGACTTGCAAACTGTGGGTTTATATATGTTTTGTAGGCCTTTGGGGACCACATGCAACAGCCTGCTTTTACTTGAGCCTTGTACTGGTGCATGAACCACTTAATTAGAGTGTGCACACTCTGTCTCTGTGCGGGGCCAGATCTCTTTGCAGGTGAAGAGATGGCGCTAGCTGACCCACGCCATCTCCATCTCCTGCCTCCGTCTGTGGGACTGTCAGACACTGGCTGGGCTTGTGTGTCTTCTGCTGCCTTGCATGAGTCTGTGTATGTAATCTGCGTAGTGTGTGCATGTCTTGGCTTGCATGGTACATGTGTTGTTTAAAAGATCCAGTCCTGCTGTCACTGAAACCTGATGGAAAGTTAGTGAAGTGTGAGCATTAAGTCAGGCCTGTAGTAGCTCAAATGCAGAAAGAGCAACCAATGAGAGTAGAATCAAGTACTGATCTCCATCCACCACCCAAACCAAGAGCTTCCTGAGCTTTAAAGGCAGTATGGTTGGCGGCTGTTCTCCTTCACTACCCACTTGCTTTTGCACTTCGTGACCTTTGTTGGAAGTTCCCAAATTCAAGAGAAAACAAACCACTGCTGTGTTTCAGGCTTGCAGCAGTACCGCAATCAGGCAAAGTCCTGGGAGACTGTCCTTGGGTGAATTGTCAACTCATTTTTGTAAACTTGGGAGAGCTGACTGACCTCCGGTTGGCATCCCAGCTCTGGGAACTTTTTCAGGATGAAATTTCTGCCCATTGTGAAGATCTCATTTTGGCAGCATGTCCTGAATTGGCTAAGTGTGGCTGTGATGAGTGTTTCTAGACTTCTCCCCCTAGAGAAGCTGAGTGGCCTCATGTAGTGAGTCCAGGATTATACATGCATCAGCTGCTATATTAATGGACTTTCCTTCTTTCTTTGTGCTGTTGCTCTTTAGGTAGTTGACCACTAAAGCTGCTTGGAGGGCTTTGACTTAAGAGGCGTGCTGGTGTTACTGAGAAACTTCTTGTCCCTTTGTTATCCTTTTACCAGAAGTTACCATGATATAAAAGGAAGGACTGGCTGACTGACGTTTCACCTTCCGTTGGGGTAGTGCGCTCAGCCAGCAGTTCCTGCTCAGAGTGGCTGGACTGTGAAGCTTAACAGTTAGGGTTTGTGTTTGATCCTGCTGCATCCTTGCTAGACGTTCACTCCTCTGCAGTGGAGGCAGCTTAGTGGCAGCTTCTGAGCTGTTGTGGTTCAGTCAAGCCCTGTGGCTTGGGCTTGGCTGCAGCAGCTGAAGGACTCCAAGACAGGATGTAAGTTGGAGTCTTATTCCTCAGACCTCTTGCTTTGATCATCTGGTGTTCTCGACTAGAGATTGGACCAGATCTAAAACCTACGTTGTTTGGCTAGAAATGTAGAGCCAGCAACAGCTCTGAATGTACAGATTAGGGATCATCTCTGCTAACAGCTGGCAACTGGGTCTGTTTCAGAGCAGCCTGTGGGACAGCAGAGAGGAGTGACAAAAAGGAGTTGTGCCACATCCTGGTGAAACATTTCAAACAGGGTGATGAGAGAAGGCCATAAATAAAGATCAGAATTTTTAGCTGGTTTTCCAGTGTTTCAATCTAGTAGAGTTTCTATTTTTTTCACAGCTTTAGACTGATATCCCTGAAAGCCCATCCTGAAATACAAATCAAATTGTTCAAGGTGGCTTTTAAGATGTATATCCTGGGTTTGCATGTGGGTTATGAGAGTCCCGAGCCCTCAAGAAATGCTCTCTGCCCAGCTCGCAGGGCTTGCTACAAATGAAATGCTTGTCCCCAGTTTGGGGCAGGGGTTTCTGGCACAAATGAATTCATTCTGAATCCCTCTTCAACTCTTGTGCTCCTGCGCATTTGAGTAATGGGTAAAGTGTAGGTGTCGGTTTTGTAAGCTTTGCAGGCAAGCTCCTTGGGGCAGGGAGCATCTGCTTGGTACAAGTCTGTGCATTGCCAGTCAAACTAAATCCTTAATTAGTGGCCCTAGGTGTTATCTGAATGAAGCAGTTGGGTTGTGGTATATAAAATTAGCTGCCTGGAACATGCAGCTGAACAGAGCTCGGCACTTGAAGGGTGGCAATTCTGCTCTGTCAATTCAAACGGCTTTGGAGATGATGCAGATGATACTTTAATCTACAAAAGTTGTTGAATTACCTGCAAATTGGGTGTGCTTCTTTTTGGTGGGGTAGAGTTTCTTAAGACATGTTTGTCGTTTCCTTAATCAGTGAAATGAAACAAAGTCACATGCAGGTCTGTCCCAGTCACAGAGAACTGCATTCTGTTCTGTGTAATTCTAGCCTCACGCTTGCTTGAAAGGGAACTGTGGACTGGGCACTAATAAAGCCACCATGTTAGCTTTCTTCACGTATCCTTGCAGCTTGCATATGTGCCTGTGCAGTGATGGGGACCTGCATCTGCATCTGGAGTCAGCAATGAGTCTCAGGGCTGGCCAGCTCTGAGGAGTGACTGAGCATCATCCTGGCCCTGCCTGTGTTTGGTTGCCTTGGTTGGTCTTGCACAGCAAGCCTCAGGTCTGCAGGAGGTGACTTGTGAGACCCTGGCCCAGTGGGAGCTGGTTACTCTGCAGAGCAGGAGGGCTATTACACTTTTTCTTCTTGAATCAAAATAGAGCCAAGTAGCTCCCTTATTATTGATGCACAGTGGGTGCGCTCTGAAAGATCCGTTTAAGGCTCATGCTTTGTATGAATGAGGGCAGATTAATTTCCGTCTGCCTGAGCTGACTGCCTGTCACGTGCTCAGCCAGCCACTAGCCTTCAGGCTGGCTGATGGCAGCTTGGCACAATGAGATCTTAGCTTCGTCTGTCTCCTGTGGTGTGTGAAGCTGTTCTCTGCTTTGTGGATTTTCAGCACATCCCACTGAACAGGTTCATCGCTTCAGGGCTGTAGGAGTCTGCTTTAAACCAAAGCTTTACCATTCCACCTATTAACACCTGGTAACACTAGATGCTTCTGGCTTGTCTTAGTCTCACTCAGGAGGAGGGCAAGCAGTTTCAGAAAGTGTGTAAGTACTGTGGCTGAGAGGTCTGAAGTTAAAATACTGATAATTTGGACTGAAGTGACGTTAGTGGGTCAAAAATGCTGTGACAAATACTTATCCGAGCTGGAGCACAACAGCCAGTCTCTGCCACTCAGATGGTTTTTGAGATTTCTGCCTGAGGCCTTGTAAAATAAAAGGTCTGCAATTCCTTCTACTCAGCTTCTAAGTTCTGAATCTTCAAGGTTTGTCATCTTCTCTGTGCTGTCATCCAGCACCAGTAAAATCCTGTAACAACTTAATGCCAGAGAGTGGGACTTCAGACAGATTTCAGGTGTTGTAAATATGGCCTAAAGAGAAGTTCATTGAGATTGGGATGATTCAGTGAGCAATCCTTTCAGTTGCCCTCATTTATAAATTAATATAGGCTAGATTCAAATACATGAGAACTCCACACATACGCTGCCACAAAGAAATCTCATTACTTTCCCATGTATTTCCCAATTCTTGTTTTCATTTGAATGAAAAATTGAATTCTGAAAATTCAATTTTTGAAAATGTAATCCGATGTATTTAACTTTTGCATTTCAGTGACAACAGATGAATCCATTTTACTTTGCTGGACAGTGCAGTTCTACTTAATTTCCTGCTGTCATGCACCGTCTTAAGCTCCTGAATTGCCCTGTTTGGGATGTTTTCTTGAGCAGAAATATGGCTTATATTTGAAGTGAAAATAGAAAGTGAACTCAGGTGATCATTTATTTTTATGGCTTTTGCAAAATAGTGGGTTCATTTTTTATTTTTTTTTATTTTATTTGTTTTGAAGTGCAGAGCTTCCCTTCACTGAGGACATCTCTGGAGTGGTAATTGGGCAGGGGACCACTCTGCCGTAGCGTCAAAATCTCTGGCTGCTCCTGGAACGTGTCTGGGGTCACAGGAGTGTTATTGGGATGTCTCAGTATGGGAACCGAGGGCTGTGTTCATTTTTCTTTGGGAAATACACTCCCACCCACAGTGTAGGCAGCGCCAGCCCTTCTGTCTCCCCACATTTATCTGGAGCCCCTATTCAGAGGGATGTGGGTTGCTGGGTGACCCAGCTGTTCCTAGCAACCAACATCGCAGCTATGTATGCGCTCAGGCCTGTTTTCTGCTGCAGTGAGTGTTATACGTGGCTGTGGGCAGAGCCCACGTGTCCTTTCACCATCATTGACCAGCACAGCCAACACAGCTGTTTTTGAAAAGGAGCCAGCACCACCCACAGCTGCTCCATGTGAACACCCAGGCAAGGGTTTAGAGAAGTCGATTAGTTGTGGCTGTGGATTGAACAGAAAGCATTCCCCATAAAGTATGGACTCTGCGTGGACACAGCCTCTCTCCCTTGTGACCCAGGCCTAAGGGTCTACATAAAGAGTGCGTGGCCCAATCTGACTCATGCAGAGCTGTCTCTTTGCAAGTCCATGCACAGGTCTGGCTAAGCTGTAGGGCCGTGGCACACGTGTGGAGCATGGTTCAAAGAGGTCTGTCTTCTTCTGGATCAGTTAGGTCACTACTCAGGGACACACAGCTCATGGTGCTGCTGAGCCCTTCTGTACTCTTTTCCAGTTCTTTTTTTTTTTTTTTTTAAACCTCTCATGCCCATTATAACCTCCTCTCTATTGTGGGCTGGTCTCTCTGCACACTGACCTGGACTTCATGTGCACTCTGGTTTTTGTGGGGCAGGTGCTTTGAGGTTGGGGCATCTTGGAAGCTGGTTGAGTCTCTCTTCCTCCTCTGCGCTTACTGTGGCTCGCCAGATAGTGGGCAAGATGGACTTCTTTTGTTGTCTTTGATACCATCCCAGAAGAATGGGACTGCAACAACAGAGCATCTTTTGTGTATCATGTGTAAAGATCACATGGTAGCCTGTGTAGACTGGCCTTGATAGCTGGATGGAGAGTAAAACCTTGTAGATACTTAAAGAAAGTTCCTGGAGGATCTGGATGTAAGTAAGTGCTTTACCAGGAAGATTTGTGGCAAAGCTGCCATGAACTGCTTGTGCAGTAATCCCTATCATGGATCTTCCTAGTTGTTCTGTATCGGCTGGGGCAACAGGAGCTAACATAGACAGCTCTGAGAACAACTGGCAGCTCTGCAAGCAGCTGGTGCAGATCAGTCTGTCAACAGCCCTCCTTTAGTACTCTTCAGTTTACAAAGCTGGTCTACTACTCAGGCTCATAGTAGTAAAGCCCCTTCAGTTTGCCAAGACTTAGGCTGTGGTGCTGAGAACAGAGATCACTTGTTGCCTTCTGACATGCATCTTCCAAAGTAACGTTGTCATTGTGGTGTGACAAAACTTGGAGAGGTATTCCTCAAGCTTGGTAGACTGTGGGGGCCATGGCTTGTGTTCCTCAAATACTAAGGTGACTGGGTTGGCTTGTCATTGTCCCTGGCAAACACACCTGGAAAAAGCCCTTTGCAGCCTTTCCTGGAATCAACTGCTAACCTTTGCTCCAAAATCAGCTCATATGACAAAACTTAAGAACTCAGAATTGGAAACACCCTTGAGGGAAAAAGTAAGCAAAGCCTGAGTCTAGGTGCCCTAAGGAGATTTTGCTTAGTAGTGTTTCTCTCCCACTTCAGGAATAAACAAAACCTTTATTTTAGGGATGGATGAGGTTTCTTACTTGAGTGCAAGGCAAATGGTCCTCATTTGAATTTAAAATTATGAGATCTCTGCATAAAGTACACCCAGATACCCCAACACTCTTTCAGATTTGCAGAGAATGGATAAACCTTGGTGTCTGACACGTGCAGGGAACAAAATGTATTGATTGGCCCTGGGCAGCTGATTAATCAACTTGACCAGGCTACAGGCCTAGTTTTGAGCCAGTGGTTTCAAGGAGAGTGAGGAATTCAATTGCTAATGGCATAAAGGTCTTGTCCCCTCCCACTGCTGTTGTTCAGAAACAGATCTCACTATACTCCTTTCTAACATGGTCATGCTGTTTCTCTGATGTAGATGCTTTATTTCTTTTCTCTTTCTTATTTCATACTGTTGCCCTTACCTCTTGTCATCAGAAGTCAGTTTACTGTGATCTTTATTGACATGATGAGAAGAAAACTTAAATTGGTTGAATAGTGAATTTCCTATCTATCTTGAGGACAGTTGCCTGAGAGACAGCTAGGTCCTCCAGTTTGCTAAGAATGGATCTTGTTATAGAATGGGAAAATATAAAATAATCCTTCCATGTCCTGTTACCCAGTTGTTACATACAAAGCCAAATGGTTGTCTGTAGCCAGATTGGTTTTTTGTGTGCATTTATGTATTTACTTCATTTCTGAGAAGTGGTTATTAAGAAGAACTGAAAGTTTTATGGCCAAAGAGTAATTAACAGAAGAGAACAACGATATCTGAAATGGACCATATCAAGCAACAAAATGTAGAAGCTAAAAAAATCAACAACTTGTGTGTGTGTGTGTGTGTGTATATATATATACATATACTTTTTTTTTTTTTTTTTTTCCATAGAGGACTCTTTATTCTGACTTTGATGGAGCAAGCTGTTCTTAGGGGATGCTTTGGTTTTGCAGAAAACTTAGCGTAATGCAACTTCCTCTGTCTCTCACCTGAAATGGTCTGTGGAGGTGCCAGTTTAGTATGCTTGGTTGCTCTCTGTAGTGCATGAAGTGAGTCAGTTCTGCAAGAACAGCATTGGGTTTTGTTTTGTGCATCCACTTGTGATGTAGCACCACGTGTAAATGCATGTGCTGTGGTCTGCTCCTATGAATCGGGCTCAAGAGCACTGGGAATCACATAATGTCACCAGGAAAGGATCTGGTACATGATGAGCAAGGGCAAAGTTTTTCATGGACATTCCTCTTCCTTCAAGGTTGTCTGACCATATAGATCAAAGATCTCATTTTGAAAGCTGATGCTGTATTACCGGGTTACTCTGTTGTAAAACAAGGTGGCTTTGGTGTAAAACCATAGAAATGATGCATCTCATGTCTGCTTGTACTCAAAAGGGTTAATGTGGGATTTTAAGAGGAGGAGAAGCCTGAAATGTCTCGTGCTCCAAATGCATTTTCCAGACTGTAAGGCTTTGTTCCTTGTGTTTGCAAATCTGGCTAATGTAGTTCTTTATGGCTGAGCAGAGGTGAGTGTCGAGTGAGGTCTCCCAACACAAGCAACTTCTCTTCAGCTAGTGAAGTATCTCATGGCAATGGCAGTTGCCCTCTGGGTCTGCAGAGGAGAAAATGGAAAAACTGTTACCAGATGTGTTGTATATGCCAGCTCCTGTCAGGCTGCACTGGCTGAAGAGACCCGTGTAATGTGGAGTGCTGCTGTAAGTTGTTAGAGAAGGTGGCCTGCATGAAGGGAGCTCCTCTCAGCACAGCCGTGTAGTTACGTCTCTCGGAGCGGGGTGGGAGTTGGGAGGAGTGTATTGAAATCCCTGTAGGCTAAGCAGGATGGTGAGCAGCAGTGTGAGCAGCCATCAGCCATCCTACCCTGTCCATAGGTATGAGACAGATGAGGTCAATGCTGTAGGTCCCTCTCGTTCTTGCTGTTCCTTGTACTGTCCTCCCCTCCTGTCTGAGAGAGCTGTCAGCCTGTGATAAGTAGCGTTGCTTTTAATCTGTTTGGAGATGAGGTTCAGCAGCATGTGGGCTGTAAATTGCAGACGGAGCTCAGTCACTGTATCTTTGTGCAGGGTGGATGGGGCCCTGAAATGGAAGAAGAGCTTCGGTCTTTAATCCTTCAGGCTCCTTCTTGTCTTCCTGACTGCTGTGCTTCGTGGTGTCAGCGCTGCTAAACAGCACTGATCCTGCAAGATGGAAGCCAGGGGAATGCAGAGGCTTCATGCTGCGAGTTGTAAGGAGCTGACCTCCTTGCTGGGGAATCTCTTTGCAGCACAACGCTTTTGTAGGTCGCTTCTTTCTGGCACGTTCCTGACACATTATTTTGACGCTGCTTTATTTGTTAATTCCTTTCTGAGCTACGTACATAAAATGCTGTCTCTGTGCGTTGGATAAAAAGGATAACAGGTGGATACTAGTCTTCTGGGAGAATTCCATGAAACTTGGATATGGTTCAGCCATAAATCTCTTTATCACATCAGCAAAGGCATGAACAGAGTAACACAGAAATGGAGAGAAATACTGTGTGGCTCCCTTGCCACAAAATGCCAAACAAAAAACAGGAATGGCTTTGCTATATTAAACGTTGGACTAGCCAGGAAAACAAGGGCCGTGGGGAGTGCCATGTCTCACCAGTTTCAGTCAGATGGCTGCTCTGTCAAGCAAAGCAGTGTTCAGGGGTTACAGACTCTAGATTTGCATTGTAGCCATTTGCAGGAAAGTGGGGAAGAAAGTTTGGAGGCAGAGCTATGGTGGAAAGTTAAAAACAAAATCAAGAAAAAATTGAGAAAGATTTTTCTGAAGTAGGACTGTGCTGGTTGGAGTAGCTGTTGATGGACTGCAGCTGTAAAGTCCGTATCTAGTTTGGGCAGTCATTTTTCTCTTGTAGATGTTTGAAGACTGAACTGAGCCTTTCATTTCAAACTCTACTGCTTTTACTGAGGAGAGAGCAAGTATTACAGCTTGGTTTGCTAGCATTAAGTACTTATTGCAATGCTGTGTATCTCTAAAATAAAAATTAAAGAACTCGAGAGAAAAAGGAAGTTAGTTAATTTGAAGGTCTGTTTGACTCACTCCTTCCCTATTCCTCATGCTGTTCCATGGCTTGTAATGGCCTTTTAGCATCTCATCATCTCCCTTGCTTTCCCTCTCTAATTCAGATTTTCTTCAGAGGTGGAATGATGGCACCTCCTTCTTTCAAGATCAGCAGTGTCCCATGGCAACTGCTGCTATTGTTGACCTGGAAAAATAACTGGGGAAATTTAAGTAAAATGTTTTTAGCTAAATCCAAGTCAGCACCTTAGTTATGGAAGAACAGGATTTTTTCCAGCTTAAAGGGAACAAGTGAGTGAGTGGAGAGGTTCATTTCCCCTCACTGCTCCTTTTTCATGGCTTGTCACAGATCTGTTCAGCAGTTGCATCGTGAAGATCTTGCACAGCATTGGAGCACACAGTCAGCAGAGGGAAGGAACTGTCTCCTCCCCAGTTGCATGGAAATATCTTTGAGATATTTTGCACGCCCAGATTATTGCTTATTGAAATGGCTTGGCAAACGCTTCTGCGCTCATTTCCTCATGCTGTAAGATGTTCTTCTGCATTTGCAGGTGCTCATTGCACACTTCCAGCTCTTCCAGGTTGCATGTGGTTAGCTGGATGCATATATTATTGCTCCTCATGCACACAGACTCCACTGTACCAAACAACTCTGCTCATACTTAATTTTTTAGGGCAGTACAGCCAGTAAGTGAGGACTGCTGGGAAAGATATGTTCTGCCATAGAAATAAGGCTGCCTTTTCTTTTTGTAAGTTCACAGATGATTATTAATGTAACTAATTTTGATCATATGATAGCTTAATTTCTCCTCTGTAAGCAAAGGCCAGGAGGAGCTTCAGGTTAATAGGATTTCTTTTATTGTGCAAGTACAACAGTGTTTCAGGGTATGACTCTAAGGGTGGTTGGGCCTTTTAGTGCCTGGGCTGCAGCTAGTTGTCATTACTCATCTGACAAGCAGCAGTGGGGAAGAGACAGATTTTTGTCTCTAGCCTTTTCTTACATCTGCTTGTTTGTCTTTTATGATAAATCTCTCCCGAAGTTAAATGTTTTGCACTCATTTCTTAAACATCACCTGGCTGTTGTACACAAAACCATCTTTACTTACTGGAGGTTGGTGCAAAATCAAATGTATGGGGGAGTTTGTGTTTCCATTTGGCATGAGAGCCCTTAACCTGACAGAATGCTTGTCTGGTGCTGGAGGACCCAGGTGTAAAGCTGAAATCCACATCAGAAGGAGGCTTCTGTCTTTGAACTTTAGATCTTTTGCATTTCTGCAAGAAAGAGTGGAGGGTGGATGGGCACCTGTTCTTGTGGTTTTGTGCCATGCTTGTAAACATTCACATCCATGTGAATTGGAGATGAGATCTTCTTTTCTGTGCTTGTGTTTGTTGAAGTATGGCATGTGTGGGGCAAAGTTCTGGGCAGCATGCTTTTGCTGACCCAGCCTGAGCAGGGTGCAGGACTAGAGGATCCCTTCCAATCTAAAAAGTTCTGCAATTCGTGTGCTGTGAATGAAGTCTAGTGGGATCTTTGACATAGAGATCCAAGTTTTCTGTTATCGCAGTGTCACTGTTCAGAGTTCGTGAGGCAAAAAGGACTGTTCTGCCTCAGACAAAAGCACAATTTTGACTAAGGTAGGATGGGGACTTCAGAAGGGAAGCTGGAGACTTGAACACTCATTTAATGAGATGCTGTTGAAGTGAGGAAGTTTTAACTGCTGCAGCCTAGAAAGAGTCAATGGAGAGCATTTATCTCCAGCTGGTCAATGCATAAGTTTTGACTTCCTGTATCTTTATTGTTTTGGAAATGATTGTTATCTACACAAATGTCCAGTCCTTTTTCCAATCTGAAATTAATATTTGCCTATGTGATATGTTACACATGAAGTTCTTTGCCATAAAATTTGAACATTGTGAATTAATGCTTGTCCGCTATGAATGCTGGTTCTCTGCTAGGGTGGGAGCAAGGGAGCTAGCATATCGTATGCAGAAGGCTGGGAGACTTCATTTCCCAAAACTGTGGCATAATTTGTGGAAGGATTTACTAATAAGAGGAGAGTTTAACAATACTAAAATGGAAAGCCCTGACAAATGACTAATGAGAGGGAAATGATTGTGTCTGTGGCTGAAGGATGGGAAGACCAAGCAGGACAGTATTTGCATATACATAACCTGCACAAAAAATTATAGGTGAGAGGATTTGTGAAAGACAGTGCCAGTGATGTGACATCAGAGGGAAAGGGACTTTTGAGTTTCTTTCTTTTTTTTTTTTTAGCCATGCATGACCTGCACAATTGCTGAGTTTTAGGGCTTTTTTTACAGTTAATATTTTCACGATATACATCACAAGCTGATTTCAATCAGCAGTCCAGAGCAATGGTTTAATAGCAGAAGAAATAAAAGTCTGGATGTCATGAGAGCGTGCTATTGGTCTAATGTTCTTTCTAGACAAAAGATTGGTATTACAAAGAGGAGCACTTTATATTTTTGTTATTAAGTTGTTCTTAGGAGAGTGGATGCTTGCTTTCTGAAACACTGAGGATGATTAACATTAGGGGAGCCCCCTTTTCCTGGAACCTTTTGTATTGTCCTACCACTGTAATTTCTTCGGTGTGTGCAGTGGGACCAAATCCACAAATTCAGTTTTTTCTTGGTTGAAGCAGGGTTTCTTCTCTTTCAAGTGCTCTGGACAAAACCTTTTGAGGAACGTTCAGGGCAACTCAGATGGGCAGCATTGGCTGACTGTGGGACAAGGAACTTAGCAGAGAGACTAATTATTCATGGTGAAACTAGGGATCATCTAAATTGCACTTGTGCAGGCAGCAGGCTAGCTGCATTGCACTTGTGTGGGGAGGGCTGGGTGTTTTGGAAATGCAGGACCAGCAGACACAAAGACCTTCAGAATGTCAATCGTTGACTCCAATCCAACTCCTGTTTTGATCATCTCAGGCCAGTGACATTGGACAGTGGCTCATTGACCTGTGCGTGCTAAGTGTCACAGGCTCTCTTGGAAGCAGAACCGTGCCATGTACTGGCATCCTCACAGTATCAAGCTCAGAGCTGATGGGTTTCCCACACAGAGACCTTAAAGCTCATTGAAACTCCAGCGATGTCCAAATTTATTTATTTATTTATTGTTATTTATTTTTTAATGTGCGAATGAGCAACAAAGTAAGGTCAGTACCTCTCAGGTTAGAACTGGAGCCCTAGCTTTTGTTCCGATGACAAGGCCGCTGTCTGTCTGTTCAGCAGCCAGCACAATGATATCTCAGTGTCAGCTGCCCACCCCCAGGGCACAAACAGGGTATTATACCTGTTCTGGGGACAGCTAGAACTCTGTTGATCTGGCAGAGTTCCTCAGCACTGCCTTTATTAAATAATGTGTACGTGTGAATGTATGCAAGAAAGTTGTAGTTGTGGTAGAAAAGCAACTCCCTGCGTGTACTTCAAGAATATTAGAAACACAGGTAAACCTTGGCCGCTTTCCCCATTCATGGTTTGACAACTGGAAAAGTAGCTTAAAAAGACGAGCAAGGTAGAAAGATGTTTTATGGCTTCGTAAAGGGCCTTGTAAATATGGAAGGTTATAAGGTAGCACTTAAAGAGAGAGAGAGAAAAAGTTGGCAGCAGACTTCTTCAGGGGTTAAAAATCTCTAGAGGATGGTGACAAAGTAGGTGAGTTGAATTAATATCTGTCAAATTTAGTATCAGTCAGTATTTCCCTGCTATTTCTCTGTGTCAGTTGTATATGTCTTTCACTCGGAGGCACCTAATTAAGTGTAGTTGCACTTTTGGGTGTCTGGGAGGCTGAAACACTCAAAGGACACTTCCCTGGGAACAGTGGAGGAGGGGAGATGAGTCCGTATCAGTATAATGGTTGCTTGCTGCCTCACCTTATATAAAAGTCAAGCACAGCTCATGAAACACTTTTCAAGTGGAAACACAGCATGTAACTTTTGAAACCCTTTGTCACTGGATACTGTTGTGGCCAGGTAATTTCTGAGACTCAGAGAAAGCTAAGAGTGATCGGAATATTTGTTGTTATTTGGGATAAAATGTGTAAGGGATAATAAGGCTCATCTTGCAGTGATGGTATTGTTCCAGAACTCTCTCTTGTGAATGTTTCTGTTGAAGTACTGCATTATCCTTTGACTCATTTCTTTTTTGGCACTGCCAGAAACACATAGTAAGCTGTGTAGCTCCAAGGTTTGATCAGGTGTAATAACTTCCAAGTATGCCCTGTGCAGCAGATCATAAGTCAGGAACTAGGGAGGTAGGGTTTCCTCTACATGTAACCAACTCCTGCTGAGTTTCTGATTTGAGCTGCAAAAATTTGGATTCAGATCTCAGTCCCTCTCAGTAGGTTGCCACCAAGTTTGCTTAGTGTTAGAACACATGTAGTGTAAGTGGTATTTGGGTGTGCAGTAAGTGGCTTGCTCTAGTCCATTGGCTGACTCAATGCAAATATCTCTGAAAATTCCAGATACGCAAAATACATGAGTTGTCATTACTCTTAGGGCAGTTATTTAAGGGTGTTCAGTTAAATTCTAAGTACTGGTGTTAGCAGGGAGAGTATAGTGTTGTTTGTCACATTGCTGTAGAAGCCTGTTTCTTTTATTTCTGTTATATTCTTCAGAGTCATGCTGTAAGGAAAGTGATATGTCTGTTCTTTTGTGGCTTATGTGTGTGTCTTCAAGGGGAAGTGTGGGTACATACATAAGATGGCTAAAGTTAACATGCCACATCCACTTGTGGGTGCCTTGTGAGATGATAGTGCTGTTGACAGGATGCCTTTTTTTTTTTCTCCTCTTCCCCCCTACAGTGATGGGTTTTGAAGATTCAGTTGTCCACATGATGTGGATGTGGTAGGCCTTGATGGTTATAAACAGTGCATCTGGGGAGCTAAGGACTGGGTACATTCGTTGTGCTTGGGAAAGAATTGGTGGTGCAGCAAGGTGGAAATAGTGGTAGGTTGTTTGTTCTGTGTTGCTGCAAGTAAGAGGATGTGATGGGAGTTTGAGGTTGGGAGATGAGGATGTGTTTACAGGGAGGTGCTATGGTGGGGTGTGTGCGGTTAGATGAGGGGATGCCTGCAGGATATGAGAAGGGAAGGGTGGGGGAAGTGGCTTGGGCAGCAGCGAGGCAATGCTCAGTATCATGATGAAGCCTTTTCTTTCTCCTTGCTCCCTAGATCTCCTACTCCCCAAGCGATGAGGACAGCGATGACTCTGAGGGAGAGAATCAAGAACTTGTTCAAATCGACAGAGGTAAAGGGACAAGTTAGGAGGGTCCTGGAATACTACAGTTGAAGTGTGTTTTGATTTTCTCTTGCAAATGCCTCCTTTGCAGTCCCCACTGTACCACAACCAGATACATTAAACTGGGCACCTTGAAGTTTTTGGAACCTCACAGAGGGAAGTGATATCAGATGCTGTAGTCACACTTTTCTTATCAGTCACGGATATTGATAACCACACGTTAAGCTGGTAGTACTGTAGATGTGGGATGGTCAGTATCTCCTATCAAGTCAGCAGCAGAGCCGAGAGTGAGAATGCATCTTCTGTTCCATACTTGTGCATCCACACTGTCTTTGTTCTAGGTTTTATCTTCCTTTTTGCTTCCAGTTTTGATTTTCCTTTCCCTGTGATCCTGGACTCATTTGTCTAATTATCTCCATCCTGCACCATTGGTATTGGGTACCTCTGTTACTGAATCTAGCTAGGCATTTGGGATAGAAGAAAGGTGTTCAGGTGTCTTGCCACTGTTTTTGGATGTGATATTTTTTTATCTGCAGGAATTGCATCTGTTGAGTGCAGTAAGTCTCTGCCATTTATACATGCCCTATGGCCAAATTCAGGTGGATTTTTATGCAAAGGCAGGAGAACTCAAATTCCTGACCCACAGAGCATGTCCAGCCAAAATTGAAAGTTGTCCTCATGTACTTACCTCCAGAACGGGTATAGAGTATACTAAGCTTATGGCTGAAGGCAGGCTCTTTTATATGAAAAATTTTGGAACAGGAGAAGGGCGTTTAGCTCCAGAAAGCAAATCTGCTATTTGAGCTACAGACATGCTTCTTAAAATATTCTTAGAATACCATAACTTATGTGTTTCCTCTGCCCTGAGAACTGGTCACTGGAACTTAATATTTTAGCTGGAGGTAAGGGCCTGACAGAATGCGTGTAGGACCGCGTTCTCTCTGCCTTTTGGGGTTAAGGTGGGCAGCAGGTCCATGTTCTTATTGTGTGACAAGACTTCTAGCTAACAGTTTGTGAGCAGTATGGTCTAAAGAAAGATCTGGAAACTTCTGTGGGAAGCATTCAGCAGAGACATTTCTTCTGGGAAGAAAATGTGGAAAACAGCTCAGAAGTTTTCTTGGGAGGAAGTAATAAAAACGGGTCAGGAGAAATGAGGCCCGTTTCATGGCATGAGATAGAGATCTGCTCTGTCATTTCTCTCTCTCTCTCTCTCTCCCCGCCAGAGAGAAGACGGAATTGTACCTTGACCCCTCTGGCCACCAACCAGCTCCAGAACCAGGAGAACCAATGCTGCAAGGTCCGAGCTCTTCTCCATGCCAGCCTGGATCGCCACAGCTCGGAAGAGGAGCTGGAGCGCATCAACCGAGAGTTTGCTGCTGAGAAGCGGAAGTGGTCCCAGGTCAGCAGGCTTGCGTGCTGCAGTGACAGCAACAACACCTCCTCCAGTGACGAAGAAGTGAAGAACTTGTGCGCCATGTCCTTCCAGCCTGTTGCAGAGCAGGCTGATGGTCTGCATGCAAGCCCAAGCCCTGTGCTGTTCAGTGCCTCCCCTCCCAAGAGACTCCAGCCTCTGGTGCGCAACCCAGCCTCGAGACCTTTAATCTTGACGAGTGTTGGGACAGGCCTTGAGCAAGTCATGCCATGTAAGAGACATCGGCAAGGATATGGGGATAAGATCTGCAGGCCCAGCCTTGACCTGGAAAAAATGCAGCAGGTAAGGCAGAACTTCATACCAGGAAAGTGGCATCACTTGAGAGGAGGTGTTGTAAGCTAAAGTGGAAGAGGATTATTGAGGCAGGGCTCAGTAAATTCAAGAAGTTGTTTCCTGTGATTGTGCCTTTAGAGGCATAATTGATTCTGCAGTTCTTCTGCAGTCTGCCTAGGATAAATTAGTTTAGATACCTCTTTAAGAGGTAAGGTTGCTGCAACTTTAACGGCTTCTGCTACAGTTGTGCCTCTATCTTGGTACACGTTAAGAATGCAACACATAGTCTGGATTATTGAATGACATAGGAACAAAATCACTGGAATTCAGTCAGGTTACTCCTGCTGCCGTGAACTGACTCATGCCATTTACTCTGATAGGAATTTATTGTTCAGGGGTGTATGAATGAGCACCTGTGCAGTGGAAGTAGGCATAGATTTGATGTTAGGTACTAAGTATCTGTGAGTTTCTTGACCTCTTTGGACTTGTCTTTTTATTCTTTCTGCGAGTTTTACAGCAATGTAAAACTATACTTCTTATATCCTTAATAGTTTACAAAAGCAAACTGCTTTAGTGCAGTTACTCTTGATTTTGCTCTAAGGAGCTGGGACTGAGGTATACTTTGCCCAGGGTGGTCAGCTGAGGAAAAGACATAGGGCATACCTGGTATGAGATGTGAGTTGGCCTGCACAGTGCCTGTCTGTTGCTGCTCTTCAAATAGGTGCTGCTGCAGAGTTAGTATTGCAAACTGCTCTTCATTATTTGTTTTTCTTGCAATGGTATAGTGTCAGTCTGAAAGAATATCTGCAGACATCTGCTGACCCTGCTAAATTGCAGTAATTTAAAGACAGTTATTTTGAGTTCTGAATTTCCTCTCATTAGGGAAGAATTTTGCTGCCTCTGGTTGGCTGGATGTACTAGATCTGACCTCATGAAGAATGTTCCCACTAAGCCAATGAGATGGAGCAGTTGGGGGGGGAGGGGAGGGGAAGAATAACACAGAAACAACTATATATTTATTTTCCATTTCCCTAAGCTAATTTTAAAATGATATATTTTGGGAGACTTTAGCATAGGCAAGCCAACACAAAGGGAGATGCAGCCTGAATTTTGTGGGACTTTGATCATTTGTATTTTTATATTTTTAATTGGTTTATTTTCAACTGTTAAGCTCTTGAAGCATTATGATTATTTCTTCCTTGATCCAGAAAGTCTCATTCGCTGCATATCTTTGCTTGTCACCTGTACTTGTTTCTGCTATGAAAATCATGAGAGAAGTAGTGTAGATTCAGGCTTTTGCTGACTTGTTTCTTAGAACAGTGATGTGAAATCTGTTTTTGATTTTGAGTTCTGCAGAATCCTTATGTGAAGCAGGGCAAGTCTTGGTCAGTATCTCTATCCCCTAGCTGGTCAACAGGAGCTATGAGTTTCTTTCTTCATCTGTCTTCATTCTGCAAAAAAAATGCCATTTTTATTAAATGCCTGTTCATTTGGCATAATGTGCCTTTTTAGTTATCAAAACAGTGCAGATGAGCAAAGTTGATATCAACTGGCTACTCTAAGGCTCCACCTGGACTCTGTCCATCAAGCCACTCTCACTTTGTGATTTGTTTCCTTACTGTCTTACGTGTTTATTTGCCAGAATGAAGCTGATGGATTTGATCAGATGGATACTTTTCTGAACAGCAGATGTTTCCCACACTTGTCCCTCAGCATTCGTGCAGCTCCGTGTATCTGGCAAAATTATTTAGTTCTAGAAGCAAATGTCTTCAGAGACAGGAAGATACGTATATGTGCATGCTATAGTTGCTCAGGTGTGAGTGAAGAGATGGTGAGTGCTTTGTCTTTGCATCAAATCCTATTTCTGTTGGATGGTGATAGAAGATCAGTCCAGAGTCGTGGTGTGGAGTGGCTCTGTGTTGGGACACTTAAGCTGTTTTTAGAACTGAACATACAAGGCAGTTTTTGCAGGAAGACACGCCTTCCTGGGCTCCAGTGAATGTATGCCTTTTTATAAGGAAGGAGAACAAATTTGAGAGAGAAAAGTGGGAAGTCTGAGTGCATTTAAGGGATTAGGGTATTGCTGTGCTTCTACCTCCATGGCCTGTGGATAAAATGGAAATCTCCACCATCTGGACTTTTCAGTTCAGCCTTTCTCAGCAGGAGAGGCTGCATAAGAGCATGTTTAAAGCGTCCCATTCTGGTTAGGTGCCAAGCCATGTCTTTCCAGCTTCACAGGACAGTGTGATTCTACCCTTTTGTGCCCCAGCCATCAGTTTGGACAGTTGCCGGAGTATTACCCACCCTGGTTGGTTAGCTACCCGCTTCATCTCTTCTCTATTGAGGCTAAGAAGGGGAATTCAATACACGCTTTTCTTCACTTCTCCAAAGGACTGGAAAATTACCTCAGAAGACTTCTTCTTTTCTTCCCTTAATTGGGCTGAAATACCCTGGCTCGTGCAGACGCCTGTATTGCTCCAGTGAATGCCTTCTCCTAGCTGCCCCTTGATCACGGTTCTTAGATAGCAACCTCATTACGCGCAGGCCCTGCTGCCAACCACTTGCCATTTAACAGAGGCTGTGTGTGTCCCAGAAAGACTGGCAGCCTGCTAACATGAGCAGATCTGGCTTTTGTGGCAGTGCTGATTCTCGAGGTCAAACAGAGCATGGAGAGCTTTTGATGGTTTGAGGTAAAGGCAACAAGGACCACAAAGTTTGACAGACGTATAAGGAGGTCCAGGGGATGAGATTGATTGTTCTTGACGTGCTCTGTAAACAGAGAGGAAGTAGATGATCCTTCCTCCTGTGCCATTTATTGGGGCTTGCTGGAGCTCTGTTGACTTTTCAAGATGGTGAGAGTAGATTTCAGAGTGCAGCCTTTGCAGGGAGGGAGATCGTAATCTGAGAGCAGCTGTGGGTTGGCAAGATGAGTAAACAAACCGTTTTCATTTATATGTGGGTAGGTGGTTGGTAGGGAAAGCATCACTTAAAAGTACAAAGCAGAATCTGCATACCTAGGTTATGCTATGAAGTCATTGGGTAGTTCTGAACAAGTGAAACGCTTCTGCTATGGTTTACCTGTGTGTGTGAGTAGATAATATCAAACTTTCATTGTCTTAAGGAGGCCTAATGCATCATTTAGAATGCTTTGAGATTCTAGGATGAAAAGGGCTAGCACAAAAGAGAAAAATGCACCTGAAACTTGAATTTCCTGTTGCAGACACTGCACTGTTTTGGTGAGTGAATAGTTTCAGTGCATGATGGGTGATGGAGGCTTTGTCTTGGCTTGGCACTGAAGCGACCTGGGGCAGCATTATCTCTGATCTGAACTTAGCTGTATGATCAAGCTCAATGGTTCTTCTGATGAATACTTGAATGCTGGCATTTTGGTTGGGCAGGCACTGGCAGGCTTTGAAAGCTTTCTTTTGGGCTGATATCAATTGCACAGAAGCTGCAGGAAAGCAAGCTATGGGCATGCACCATAAAATGATGAAGGAAGGTTCAGTGTGTGCACTCTGGTCCACTGGGGTCTGGTCTTCGTGCTGCTAATGGATCCAGGGTGAAGTTTCCACATCCTTAACACAGCTGGGCTTTGCCCTTGCCTGCCTCTCCCAAACTTGACAAATAGCTTCCAGATAGAGAATGTGAGAGCTCACAAGTCCTTTTCACCTTTCATCCTCTTATTTGAATCCAGCCCTTATCAGTTACTGAAAATTGTTATCATCTGTTGTCTTTTCTGAGCTTGCCTCTTACTGCTCAGGGTTGCCCGAAAACCCACTCCTGCACTGGTGATATTTTCATCTCTCTCTGCCCTGGGCCTCGCTCCCCAGAGTGACCGAGTCATTGATCTGTGCTGAACATAATGATTTTCACCACTTCTTCCCGGACCCCATCCAGAATTTGTCTATTCCAGGTGTGAAAAGCTGAGCCATAGCACTTCTTTATCCCCAAGTACAGCTGGTAGCTTCTTGAAGCAATATAATAAGGAAACTCTTGCAGAAACCAGTTGTGCCGTGATAGAATGAGAAATTCTGCTTCTGGTAACCTTCTGCTATTTTGCTTTAATTTTTCACCTCCAAAACATACCCGATGGCAGCTGTTCATCCCACACTGAAGCCTCTGACCATCTCACCCTTGCCAGTATTTGGCCATGAAGCAGCCAATGAAACAAATGCTATGCATAGCTGCTGCAAGACAATCCTAGCATGGGAAAGTCAGGGGCTGAAAAAAAAAAGTATTAGGCTGGTCATCTAGCAAGGATAAGGATATAGTTCTGCTGCAGGAGGCTCTGGGATTCCAGACACGTACCGTGTGGGGCATAGTAGATATCTCATTTTTTTTCTCTTTTTGAAAGAAGTGAGGAGATGTTCTCTTCTGATTTGTTGTTTCATGGTGCCCTCCATCTGATGTCTGGTTTGTGAATTCAGGAAATTGTAATCCGATGAAGTATGGTGTGGGGAGGAAGAGTGCCTTCTGAAAATGCCCAGGTCTGGGAAGTAGAGAGACTCAGTAACTAGGGAAGGCACGAGGAACCTCACGGTATTCAGAGGAGGTGATTACAGTTCTGTCAGGCAGTAAATATCTTTATCTTTCTCTGCATCCCGAGTGTTTTCTGGATGGTTCTTACTCTCTAATCCATGCAAAAACATACCATAGTGGAAGTGCCTGCATGCTGTCAGGGCTGGATGAATCAGAGCAGAATAGAGTAGTAAGCCATGCAGAGTTTAGCTTACCTGCTTTCTAGGAAGGAGAATGTTTTCCTTTCCTTTCCTGAGGGAGGCAAGTGATGTTGTTACTTTGCTAACAGTAAGGCTTCACCTGCTGTGGTGCCTGCTTCTAAACATCCAGGGCAAGGTGAGTAAGATAAATCATTCTACTCCTAAACTTTTGGCACGGATCAACGTGATAGAGGTTAAGCAATCTCACAGAATGGCTGAGGTTGGAAGGAACCTCTGAAGATCATCTTGTGCAATTTCCTGCACCAGCAGGGCTGAATAGAGACAGTCCAGGACCAGGTCCAGGCTTTTAAATCTCTCCGAGGATGCAGACTGTACATCTGTGTATGGGTGCTTCTGCCTGGAGATCTTTATCTCTTTTTCCCTATATGTCTGTCTGTGTAACTTTGCCTTCTCTTGCAAGGAGATGTTAAGTGATACAGTTATTTGGACTGCTGCAGAGCCTTGGTACTGTTGGTTGTGTCCAAGAGTGAGCCAGTAGTGAGAACATCTGCTGAAACATCTGAAATCTGGTTCATTGAAGTTCTGCTTTGGATCTTGAAAGATGATATGGTTGGTGACTAGTATGGTTAGGGTGATCTGGAGTACACCAGAGAGCTTGAATGAGTTAATGGAAGAATGTACTGAAGGGGAGATACGTGAGTTAGGAAGGGGAAGATGAGGATAGAAATCAGTGGAAACAACTAAGAATCTTTTTTTTTTTTTTTTAATTTATTTTTGGTATTAGGATTCCCAAAGGGACAATAACAGTACCTGGCACCAGTGGTAGTAAGTTATGAGCCTGAGGTTAAAGCCAGCTTATCATTTAGCTTATCATTCTTATCATTTAGATTGGCAGGCTTGCTGGTTACCTTCCCAACTCAGCTGTCTTTCTTTTTTCTCTTAGCTCCAAAGCCTGGTTAGAAGGTATTAGGTAGAGTTGGTTCTTTGGCTGCAGACCAGGAAGAGGAGATCAAATGGGCATATGGGCACCAGTGGCATATGTCCTTGGGATTTGACTTAGGGAGATGTTCTGGGTGATGCTGGTGGTACTACGTGTGATTTTATCTACTGGTGTGACTCTGAGGGGTAGGTAGTCCTGGAGGGAGCAAATGGGCCATCCCAGCGTATCTGAAAGAGGGGAACTAGTTGAGCAAGTGAAAGGCAGGCAGGGAACATGCTCCCATCTCTGGTGCCAGCATCTGTCTGTACATGAATGGGCTTTTGACCTCTGTGTCATTTTTTTTATCTCTTGCTAGAGCACCACTGAAAGTAATACCTACTGGTACTAGCAGAAGGCAGAGCCCAGTGTCCTGTACCTACTGGCAGTGGTTTATGATGGGCTGCCAGCGGGCTGCAGCAAAAATCATGCAGCAAAACCCAGAGATTGTAACTGCAGCAATGATGCAGCTGGTCAAAATGTGAAGTGGGGTGAATGGTTGATTGTCACAGCGTGGGTACTGGGTTGTGTACCCAAGGATGACCACCTTTTTGACATATATCCGTTCTGTCTCCTTTGTGTTGTCTGCTGTAGGCCCTTTTTGAAGAAGGTTTTGCAAGGATGTTTTGTTTCTTGCTTTGACACGACACAGTGCAGGATAACGCTGGTACGCTCCCTCTCTCTGTATTCAGCCCAAGTAGCCTTAAGGGCCTGGCAGATTAAGAAGTTTTGCTGTGACTTGCTTTTACTTTCCAACAAGACCACTTAATAGATGTTGCCTGTAAATGAAGGTCAAGGCCTTCTTTCTAGTGGTCTCTAGAACAGAGCAGGATTATCCTCACCTCCCTCCTCTTTGACATGTCTGGACTAGAAGGAGTGCCTGGGTTGGGTCCCAGTGTGGCTGTTTGTTAGCCAGATACCTCTCCCTTCCCACTCCTCCCTCAGCATGTGGCTCATTGTGATACAAATATCTCATCGTTGCCTGGGGAGAAAAGGAGTTAGCAGGCGGCTTTGCCATATGCTGTAACTGCCCGTGTTGTATTCAGTCTGCAGATGAATGGATTTCTCTTCAGGCATGATAAGTTGCATCTTTTGCTTATGGTAACAACCTCTGAAGAGGAGAAAGATTTACAGTTAACTTCTTCAGACAAACGTTGAGGTGAACTTGAGGGAATTGGAAAGGGTAGAATAAGTAGCTGTTTGGACGCAAGGGTTTGTTCCTGTTGTAGCCAAGACAGCGTGGGGTGCTGGTGTCAGTTTTCTGATCACTTTTTTTTTTTTTTACTTGATTATGTAGATGAGAACCTGGAATGAGTGGAAGAAATAGGTTAGACCCTATCTTTTGTTCCTCCCCAGCTGCCCTGGTACCATTGAATTCCCACCTTAAGCATTTACAGAAGTGACCAATCAGCACCCACAAGATAATGGGAGCTGCTTCTGCTTAAAAATCACACTGTAAGAGCAAGTTATGAAAGTTATGGTGGCAAGAGATGGAGCGTAAGAGCTTGTTTTTTCCCCTCTGCTCTCCCCTGGTGCTGCGTAGCCCTGGATCTCAAGTTAAGTCACTTTCCTTGTCTAGCTCTTGTTACCAGTGATGCTTGGGAGGTGACCCACTTACCTTAGCAATCTGTGTCCTGCTAGGAATCACAGAATCACAGAATTGTAGGGGTTGGAAGGGACCCCCAGAGATCATCGAGTCCAACCCCCCTGCCAAAGCAGGTTCCCTACACCAGGTCACACAAGTAGGTGTCCAGGCAGGTCTTGAACATCTCCAGAGAAGGAGACTCCACAGCCTCCCTGGGCAGCCTGTTCCAGGAAGAGAGGGCAAGAAGGATGGAGGGAGGTGTGGTAGTGCAGGCTTGGAAACAGAAGAAACAGAGACATCTTCTGATTGATTTATTAATGCAAGTGCTTCAGTTCTGCTACCACAGACTGAAAGTAGGCAGCCTGTCTTGGAGCATGCCTGAGACCCGAAAACCACAGCAGCCATTACTGTTGAGCAGGCAGAAGCTGACTGAGCTTTTAAGGCCAAGTCTGTGACTAGAGTAAACAGTCTAGGAAATGCTGTTTTTTGAGAAGAGCTTTGGTGCGGTAGAATAGTCAGCCTGGCTGTCATCAGTGCAGCTGTCCTTGGCGTGGGCTGGGGCTTAGCTCTGATTTTCTGCCTTAACTCTGAATAGACTCTCCGTTGTTGGCTCAAATGAGAACTGTGCTGCTGGGCTCTGCTTTTGCTGTCTTTAAGCTGGTTGATGTCAATGAGAGTTTTGGGCATTGGTCCATGGCTCATCTCACAGAAGGAGGGACTCAACAGTGGCATCTACTTCACATGTAAATTGAAAAAGCATTAAACCAGTGCAGATTCACCTCTGAAGCTTCCTGTTCTTCTCTAGAGCTTTGTTCCCAGATGTACACTTCTAGTTGAGCTGCAATTGATTATGATGAAATAATGATCAGTAAGTCAGAGACAAACACCTCGAGCCCCATCCAAGAATGTGTCACTGCATTTTTTTCTAAATGCAAGATTTCAAAAGCATGGATGTGTCTTGGGGGCCACAAGTAAATTAAAAATACGTAAATGAAGATATTTCAAAGAAACCCTATTAAATTTGCTGGCTTTCCTCTTTGAAAATGTTGTTTTTCAATCTCTTAGACATTGCTAGCTCATTTAAAGTACCTCCTTAGGTTCATTCAGAAATGAATTTGCAAAGCTCAAGATTCTGTAAAGTATTAGGAATGTAAATGATAATGCTGTGAAAATTGAAAATTAATTTTTATTTTTACAAATACACTTGTGTTTTAAAATCCTCACATATCCTTGTGAGGAATAATTCCACCTTCATGTGTTTGAACATGGAAAACTAGGTTGAGCAGTTATAGAAATGATTAAACGGTGAATTATTTCATAGGTTACTTTGCTAGTGCTGTTGGTGTGCTCATTTTTGACAGCATAGATGAGTCTTTTGCCTACCTGTGGAGAGTTTAGAAATTCCTTATCTTGAATGTTGCCTCACAAGCTCATCAGACACTCCTGTGGATTCTGACAGGGTGGTATGTGGGGATAATGGGATTAAGAAACAAGGAACAGTTTAACAAAACATTTTCCAAAATGCAAAGCTAAGGGAGTCTGTGTAGTTCTGTAATAGGTAGAGGTATCCTTAAACTAAAATCAGATGCCTGATTTTTGTTGCTGTTATAAATCCATACTTGTTATATTACAGATGTTGTGGTTTGCAACAGGGGAAACCACCACAGGTCAGGGAATGGCTGAGCCAAGTCATTTGCTTTTAAGGGAAATATACCAATCACTCAAACAAATTGTCTCAAAGCTATTCATATAAATGTAGTATAAATTCTTGCTTTTATTATCAACCTGCTTCTCTCCACAGAGGATCACAGCAAGCTAGCCTTGAGACATTCAGGTCTGCCTCTGTACTCTGTTCTTTCCTCTCTTAATGAGATGATCTGAACTTCTCCTGTTATCCAGTGTGGTGAGTGAAAGAGCCCTCATGGTCCTACAATGTGACCATTCTGTAAGCATGAGGACAAAAAAAAAAAATAATCCTAAATGATCTGTGTGTTGAAATTGATATCAAGAACACTGGCACGTATTGTAGGGGCTCTGGTACAGAGCTTACAGAATGTGAAGTTGAATATCTATTTCCAAGTATTTGGAAAGTGGATCTCGATGCAGATAGTGCAGTTGCATACGTCAAGTCAGCAGTTCTCCAGCAGTTTCCTAATGGGTGCAGCTGTAAGGGTTGCCATGCTCTGCTAACATCTAAGTGTCACAGCCTCCTCCTGGTTCTGAGCTAATACTTGACTGCTTTTTCGTAGGAGACATTCAAAAGGTTGGCAAGAGTGACGTGTCTCCTGTGCTGGTGTTCACAGATCTTTGGAAATACTGAAGCTCTTGAGCACTGAAGCATGTGGGTAAAAGAACTGGTTGTGTCACTTCTCATGTCGGAGAGGATTCTGTGTGTTGTCTGGAGCCACATGCAGCCATGAGGGTGTGGACAGAGGGGACGCAGTGGGATATCAAAGTCCATGAGTGCTCATCACCAGCAATGAAGGGAGCTACCTACCTACTTAGAAGGATGGGCAAAGAACCAGCCAGAGAATGTGGGCTCCAATGAAATCCTTGCAAGCTGTTCATGTTGATACAGGCCCAGGCCTGCTCAATCAGAGTTGGTAGATCAAACTCCATCACAAGCTCAGAGTTTTGTCCCACAATTGGCACCCAAAGCCCCATGTGCTGTTCAGTGCTGTGCTGTAAGGAAGGTGTGGGCTGGGACTGCTGCACTGGGACGTGGCTCACATCATAGGCAGGCAGAACATTCTGTAAGCACAGTGGTTAATTACATGCTTTATAAATTGATTAACTGCTTGGAGTAAGAGGCCTTTATCCTGTTAGCTACCCAGCCACTTCAGGATGTTTGCTTGTTACTACTGTGTATGTGGATCTCAATAGGGAGCAGGAGAACAGGAGAACATGTAGATGATGAGTTGGAAAACTTGAGAATGGTTGGGTTACTTCATCACTTCTTTCTGTAGTGATTAAGGTTCTACTACTGCAATTTCCAAGATGTTTACGTAAAGACCAAAAAAAAAGAAAAAAAGTCTCTCTGGTCTGTTAATCATCTTCTGACCTGTAATTTCTAATATAGTACTTACTTATGTAAAATTATTTTCACATGTCCTTGCAAACAAATGGGATCTCACAAATAAGCATAGTCATGAAGGAAGAAGATGCTGAAATAAGCTGTGCTGACATGCCATGCCACGTGTGTGTCAGAATAAGAAGAAATGGGACTCTGTAACTTGTGTTCAGACTCTGTGGAGCCTCAACCAGCCCCATAGCTTGGGATGTTTGCTTGTTTGTTTCTTTGAGGCAGGTTTGTTTTGGCTTCTCAGAGCTATTTTTGCAGTCACTCTGCATTTGGCTTGTTCAGAGCTTCTCTGCTGTCTACAGATCCAAGTTCTCATCTGAAGATATGACCTTGTGTATTTTCTGTTTAAAGTTGTCTTTGTGTGTGCTGTTGGCAGCACTGGCTTGAACACAAGGTGAGCGTTCCCAAAGAATGGTATCCTTTGCTGTGCTCAGCTGCTGAGATGATGGGAGGCGATTCTAGATCACCTTTGGAATTTCCATTATAAAGAACAGGCTATGTGTGCCATCAGTGCCACTTGAGATAGTTTAGAGCAGTGAGTGTATCCTGTGTTGCTCTGCTTGGAGGAGCTCCACTAAGAGCAATCTCCTGTCTAAGAATTTATGGTGCTGGTGTGATGGTGATCTCCATTGGCCACTCTTCTGTGATGGGTTAGAGGTGGATACAGTATTTTTCCTCCAGAAAAGTGTCTTTGCCTTAAAGGGTATAGTTAGCCAGGTTTGGGGACTGGTGAGCAGGCATTCAAACTCATGTATCACCATCTAAAACATTCAGGTTCACTTTCAAATTGTGAAGAAATTGGCTTAAAAATCGAGAGCCCCAAAGCAGTTGAGCTTTTTTGTTTTGGTTTGGTTTGGTTTTTTTTTGTTTGCTCTCCACATGTACAATTCTGTTTTCCTCTGCTGGGCAGAACCTGTGAGAGTGAGCACTCTTCTCGAAACCTGCTGCCCCAGATGTTCCATCTGTTGGCTGGCTGGTGTGGGGGGGGTCCTGTGGCTGGCTTGTGAAACCACAGAACCTTTGGAGGGAGGACATGATCAGATTCTCAGTTAGCTGAGGATGCTGGTAGAGCGTCAGGGACACCCTCTGGTGTGCCTGTGTCCCTTGGGGTTGGAACAGCCCTCTTTGTGTCTTTGCAGTGTCACGTCTGACAAGTCTGTACCTTGCACTGACTTTTCTTGCATTTTATTTCTTTCCCAGGCTATACAGCTGTATGGTTTTTCAGAGCCCTCTCTGTGTCTTCCTGCTCACAGGAAACTGTGTTTACTCTATGGTCTGACTTGTGCTAATGTTTTAACCCCTTCTTGGTGCACTGAGGAGGCAGGACTTGAACGGTAAGCATTGGGAGGGTTTGAGGCTGTTTGTTTTGAGCCCCCAGTGCTCCTGCAGGAGGCGGAGTGCCTTCTGCCCTCGCTCTGCCTATGGCAAAACTCTGTGGGGAGGGAGGACTTTGAAGTTGTGTCCAAGACAAGGCTCTGGTTAATGGTCACGAGTTGGAACAGCAGAAGTGAGACAAAGTATAGAGACATCAGATGATATGTTAGACGACTGGATGTTCCCCGTGGACAGCTTTGGAGCCAAAGCTGGGAGTGAAGGGAGGAAAAGGTCACATTGGCAACCCTGAATTTAAATCCTTGTGAGCTTTTTCTCAGGAGCTACTACCATGCCTGCCAGCTGTGAAACCAAACCCTTCCTCCCCTCCTAAGCTCTAGTGAGCAGGAGGGGTGAGCCCAGCATTTGAGCTCTGGTAGCTTCGGTGTGTATGGGTGAGTGATAGGAAATTAATGAATCCTGCCCCTTCTTCATATTTTTGTTACTCCACAGGTTGCCGGAGTTTTCAGTCAGGTCCATTTACTGAACAAATGGAGATCTGCATTATTTTTTTTTCAGGCCTTAAAGAAAACTCAGCAAGGGATTTGGGATTGGCGAGGAGTGAATAGATGAACCATCTGATGTACCCTGCAGATCAGCAGACTCAGACTCTGCCAGACCAGCAGGGGAAGTGGCGGCTGAGCCAGAGATGCTCTATATAGACTGTTCCATTCTCCTATCCCAATATCTCCCCTCCATTCAAATCAAAGTGCTAGTGGTGCAAGTGCCAGGGCAAATCTCTCCTATTGATCCCTGTTTAGGGAGACAGGGCTTCATATGGATCCAGTGCATATTTAGAAATCTTATGCCACACAGATGACCAAGGAGCAATAGAAAACCAGAGTCATCTACAGACAGGCAAGAAGTCTGTTTGTGTAGGCCATAATTGTGTAAGTAGGTAACAGTGTTTACATTAGCTGTGGCTCTAGTGTGATATTCAGAGAGCTTCAAAGAGCAGATTGTAAGAAGAATAATGTTATCTGCTCCCTGGGCCTTGGGAGTGGTGGGAATTCAGTTGTTACGCCAGGTGGCAGACCTTGCTGGCCAGGCTTTGACTCAGATCCTTCTGCAGCAGGCATTGCCCTGAGCATTAGGTGCCACTCATTGCAATTATTTGTGCATCTTTTCCAATTTAGATTTGATTGGTTTGCTTTTGTTTAGAGAGTGATCTGTTGTGGGAAGACATACCGTACCTGCAGTTAAAACTGACCTGTGATTCAGGGCCATTTCATATTTGCTGTTAGTTCTCACCCATTGGTCTTAGTAGCGGCAGCCCAGTGCCTCCCAGTAATGCACCAAATAAAGAGACTTAAGGGCATCATGCTGGAGGGGATTTTGTGACCACTCTGGTTTTTTGTGATTTTCATGGTGTATCATCCTTGACAAGTACCCCATGGTACACATTTTTGTGAGTTTTTTTTTCTAGTTTGAATTTATTCTTAGCAATCACTTGCTAATCAGCATTTTCTCTGTGCAGAGACACTAAGCAGTTAGTGTTTACACCGTAATAGAGGCATTGGGTTCATACTGTTTGCTGGCCAGGGGTGTTGCCTGAAAAACTGGGGCTCCTCCATTTGTTAGAGGTGGGAGCCGTTTATAATGATGTTCACAGACCAAATCTGTTAATGTTTTGAAGGAGTTTCAGCTTGAAGATAAGTGTTGTGGCAAAAAAAATTAAAATGTTTTAGTGACTAATTCCATGGAATATGAAATAGAAATAACTTTCTAGAAAGTTCAGAGGCTTTTCAGGATATTCCAAAATATTACCACAGAATTTACAGCCTTTGGATGCTGGAGTTTGTTTTTGTAGGAAGAGCCTGCTGGCCAAACCGCTTGGGTTGACTTGTATTTTAGAGTGCCCTGAGGCTGCTTAACTTCTGCTGGAGCAGTGTCCAGTTTCTGACAGATGATAGTTGTGATTTAAGGCTGTAGCTGAAATGGATCTTTCCTAATGCTGCCCAGCTGCAGGGATGGGGCAGAACCTTTGTGGTAGTCTTGCACGTGTGGGCGCTGCCTTGGCACAGGGCATCCCCGGTCGAAGGCTGCACAGGGGTAATGTGCATGCAGAGCAACCTCAGGTGACAGCTGGGAACACCTTGCCCCCTTGTTTCTCTGCTGATTAAAGTCGCATGTGCCTGGGAGCCTGAACACTCCCATTGCAGGATAGCTAGGTCGTGCACCTGGTGGTGCCTGCACGTCCCTGTGCTATACCCCTGACTCCAGGCTACAGCCAGCTGGAGTTGCTTTCCTGTACAGCTGCAGAGCCAATGACCTACCCTTTTTACTTGCAGCTCTTATACTGCAGAGTTAAGAGGTGATGCTCATCCCATAGCAGCACTGCTCAGTGCCAAGGAATTTAAATAGAAAGCCTGACATCAGCCTCTAAAACAGCTTAAAAAGTCTTTTGCGTGCTATCTTTCTAAGCTGATCAGAATGGAAGACCTGGCTTTGTATTTGCAGGCACCTGTCACCCTATAAGAGAAATGAGAGGAGCTGTAGTTCGGTTCCCTTGCTACCTGGGCCAGTGGCTCAGCACCACTTGCGTGGTTGGGACATGCCTGCACTCATCAGTGGTGGTTTTGTGAAGAGATGGCTGGAGCTGTTGTTGAAAGGACACATGAGAGCTTCAGCCTTGCTGCTGGACTCAGCTTGAGGCATGTGGGGGTTTCATGCCTCACTTCATTGGAATGTTACCATTGGTAGTGGCCAGTTCCTTTCTTTTAATTCAGGAGCATCTTGTCCCTGTGGCCCGTTAGGCTGGCCACTCTGAGCCATATGGTGGACGGGGGCAGGTGGCACGCAATTTGCTCAGGATCTGAACACCCTCTACCCACCACAGTTGCACCCCAGCCTTGCACCTGGAATTTCCTCAGGCATGGCAGGCAGAGTGCAGCCAAAATTTGGCTTTGGGGCTGCTGGAGAGGAGGTTGAGCAGCTCCCAACTCTTGCACACCTTCCCAGGAGCAAAGGCCACGCTACTCTGGTCATCTTGGTGCCTTCACCTGCTGTGGCACTGGGCTGGAGCTCATGCAGTGTTGCTTCTGCACTGGTGTCTACTTCACCTCCTGCCACAAGAAGCATGCTGTGACCATTTCTGTCCTTCCCTTCTCAGGCTGCAAAGCTGATTTGTTCAGTTTCTGTTGGTTTTGGTCTTTCGTGGATAAACCATTGCTGGGCACGGTTTCTTCCTTCCCGTGCTCCTTCTACCTCAGCCTTCTGTTCTGTCCTCAAATGTGCAGTTTATGTGTTGTTGTGATGTTTCCTGGGGCTTTGCAGTTTTTCCTGTTTCAGTTCTTTTTTCCAAACAAAGGCAAATCATCTATCTGTTTCTACATTTACATTCTCTGTGATAGACACTCAAGCTTTGACTGCCTTGTTGTTCCTTCTGATTAATGTTCTTCCAGAAGCCTGATTTGAAGTTAAATTGTAGCAAACCTGGTAAACACAGTTTTATTTTGTTACTGCTTTGAAATCATTTTCATTAAAGAAGTGAAAAAGCCCTTCAAAATCTTTAAGTTGGAACAAGGTGATTGCGTATCAGTATATGGAGTTTGAAATGCGCTGATTTAAAGTAAATTAAATGACAGGTTAACTTGCACTGAAAGTTTCTAAGCACTCTTGCACCAAATCAATTAAACTGGTGTGGAAAAATAATATTTGAGCTGTATCCAACAGCTTACAGGCCGTTAGATTTAAAGCTACAACCAGGTAATGAAGTATAATAATGAATGATAATAATTTTAAAAAAAATAATAGAATTAGGTAAGCAAAGAGCTGTTGTTTTGTCCTGTGGAGATAATAAAAAGGAAACCATTATAAAAACAGAAATGTGCAGAAAAACAGAAATATAAAAAGGAGGTGTGAGGTGAAAGGTTTACTAACATACAAGTTGGCACTTCGCACTGTACACTGATTCCAGCAATTCACCAGGCTCCAGTATTTGAAAATTAAGCTGTGATACCTGATTTTGAACTGTTCTTAGCCAGCATAGTAAATATTTATTTTGAACCTCAGTAGCATGACAGAAATTCCCCTTTCTTGAGGATTGCTCTGTTCCTAGAAGGATCTTGCAGTATCAGTATCTATATGCTTTGTTTGCTTATATATCCTACAGCCATCTGTGTGATGCTGCGCTTTGTATAAGCAGTGAGGTGCGTGCAGCCCTCGCTGTTTGGCTCAGGTTTGTGACTGTTCAAACTGATGTTAGAGGGCTTCAGTTAGGCACTGCTGCCTGACTGGAGATCTTTCCTGAAATGAGGCTGAATGAGAGGGCTGTGCACTCTGTGAGGCAGGCGTGGTGGTTCATCTCTGCTGTCAGTGTGGTATTTTGACGCGGTGGTGACATCCCGCAAAGCTGTGCGTACCAGTTCAAGGGCTCGTTACAGTGTGTTACTCTGTAAACACGTAACCCTCGAAGTGATAGTTTCCAATTCCTGCAGCTTCGTTTTTAGATCCAGATCCAAGAGGGAGGGAGTTGCTGAGTTATGAGCAGAGAGCATTTGTGTAACAGGAGGTGGGATGGGTGGGAGGGTTCTTAGCCTGAACTGATTCTGCTGTTTTCTGGGACTTTAACCCTAATATGTTCCAATTCAAATGTGTTTTTAGAGTGACGCATTAACTCTTGTGTCTTCAAAAAAAACTTTCCACGTTTCCTTAGCCATGTCATTTCCTTCTTGTAAGCAGAAACAACGGCAGATCATAAAACAAATTTTCCACCATGTAAGTAATAGTGCTCCCAGGTTGTAGGTGTCAGCTCTGATGCCAATGCTTCTGTCTGAGACCAGCAGGAGAGACTTTTTAATTGAAATAGAGAGGCTGAGCCTCTCCTCTTTTTCTTCCATTTCTTTTATTGCAGGTGGAACAAAGAATCTCAGAAACCAAACTGTACAGTTTATTCTCAGCTCTGCTATTAATATTCTACATGACCTTCAGCAAATCTCTGCTCTTCTCCCTGTCATAGCTCTTGAAAAGAGAGGAAACAAAACTGCTCTTCCAGATTGGCCTGGGAGTTAGGAATAATCCCAGGGTTACTAAGCTGATTAATAAACTGAATGTGTCACCTTTTTTATGGGCTGTTCCCCCTGGCTGTAGGCTACTGCAAATCATGTAGGCAAATAAATGTTATTTCAGCTCTGCCTGTATCTATGTAAATAGGAGTTAATGAGTTGCTTTGTCTCATGGCCAGCTCCAAAGGGAGGATGAGGAGAGGCTGCTGTGGAAAGTCCCCAGCTGTTGCTAGGCACTACAGCATTGCAGCTTCCTTCTCCAAAACTCTGCTCAGGTTTGGCAAGGCGAGAGAAAACCAAGTGATGGAAAGCCCTACAAAGATGTGTTGCTTACGTTCTCTAACGCATGGCTTTACTGTGCTGGGTGCAGGGAGTGTGTGGCTGCAAGTGAGGCGGAAGCAATTTGGTTAGATAGAATAATATTCAGTAACTGGCCTTCTGTTTATTCATTCTCAGCTGCGGGATCATGTGGCTTGCTTGTTCTCTGTCCCTTCTGTTCCTCCTCCTGGTGTTTTTTTGTTTTTTGTTTTTTTTTCTTCTGACTGACTCTCTTGGACTCTTGCTGTAAAGCTGGAAGAGCACAGCATCAGTGGTCTTGCCATGCTTCCAGTTTAAGTAGTAACAGGAAAACCCAGCTATTCCAGAGGGTTTCCTCTGCTAAGGTTTGTGCTCCATATTTACAAATTGCAGATGAGGGGGTATCATATTTGGATTTTAGTATCGAGTCTATCAAATAGCACACTGGAGATTACAGCTAACACAAATTGTTTTGTAGAGCATCTTGTTTTTAATACAAAATGCCAACATCCTTGAACTGTAGCAAATAGCGTTAAGATCCTTTTACCATTAAGACTTGGCATGGCAGCATCAGTGAAAAGAGCACCTCTGTTTTCTGCCAGAAGCGTAGGACTTCAGATACAGCTGAGCACTTGAATTCCTCCTAGTGAAGTCTGGCTGGTTGTCATCCACCCACGGCTTGTTCAGACTTTTCAGTTAGTCTTTGTCATGTCTTCTAAAAGGTGTAATTACTATCTCTGTTGTTCCTCTCTAGTTGTCCTAATATGAGGCCAGAGTGAATATATTTAAGGTTTTGCTGCCTCTGCTACTGTGTAGATGGGAAATAGTGAGTTTTTTTGGCACCCTAATGGAATCATAAGGCGACCAGGGTATGGGACCTCGCTAAGCATTGGGTTACACTGGAAAGTATTTTGCTTTTTCCCTTTCAGCACAGGATCCCATGGTGCTTCTGAGGCACTGCAGAATGCAGTGTTGCTGCCTTGCTCCGCCATCCCTGGGGATTCACCCAAGTGTACTGTGAAGCTGAGCTTTACAGCTGTCTGAAGAAGCAGAGAGTCTACACAACCACACAGATTTTCCAACTTGTAGTTAAATGGGTACGGCAGGATACATCCTGCTGTAACAGTGTTCCTCCCTCCAACAGTGGGGATTGGCACCATGAGTTCCAATTCTCACTTTCATTACCTGACTCCACTTTCTCTTGCACGTTTTATTCCACCAATGGGCTCGTGGCTTTTGTTATCTACCTTACCTGGTTTGTGCAGAGACATGTTGAGTCCTTTCTGGTTAGAAACCCTGGGTCTGTGCTGACATGGCAGCCTGGGCTTCCAAGTCAGACTGAACGGCAGAGGCATTGGGTGTGGCCACAAATGAGCCCTCTGATGACTAACAGAAGTAAGATTGGGATTCATCTGCAAAAGCATTAAAAGAAAAATTGCAGAAATCATTGTAGCACTTACCTTCACCTCTGTGGATGTTTGTACTTTCCTCAGACACCAAAGTACACATGCACAGGCTTCAAGATGCATTGCAGAGTCTGTCTGTTTGCCAGACATACAGGTGCACACTGAGTGTGCTGAGGGCTGGATTTTGGATCTGAGTAGCTGGTGTGTGTAGAAATGTGGATTTCCAGCCCCCTTTCCAGCTTAGGGAAGGGTGTGTAGATTAGCTCTGCAAAGATGTTTGTGGAGCATAGAATGGTAGAAACTGTTGGAGGAGCAGGATTCCTACTGCACAAGTACTTTCTATGGAAAAAAGTGTTTGTTCTTCTGGGCACTGTTGCCAGTTGTTTGGGTTTTTTTGTTGTTTTTTTTTTTGTTTCTGAATTTGGAGGTGGGGGTGCATATATACGTGTTTTGTTGTGTGGCTTCTTTTTAAGCTTTTTCGAGTTTCTAGTCTTTTACTGTGTTGCTTTTTTTTTTTTCTTTTTTCTTTTAACTGGAAAAAGAAGGAAGACGTGAACCAAAAGGAGCAAGGAAGCAGTAAGGACTTACTATTTACTGCCAGTGTTAGTAGGATGGAGGGATGTTCTTCCACAAGTTTTCTGTCTTATTAATACAATTAGGGAAACACTTCATTTGCTTTGTTAAAGTGTGCTTGTGGGAGGGAAGTGTTTTTCCACACATCACATAGCTTTCCAACTGGAAAGGTAGAAAACAAGAGCTAGGAAAATACTTCTTTCAAAAGTTGACAGAGAATCTCTTGCCTGATGTATCCCCATCAATAAGATTTTAACTATGAACAGTGTAGTTGAGTACTTTTAATGGAGAAAGTGGTTTCAAACCTTGTTTTTCCACTTTGAGGGTTTTGTTTTGCTTGTTTGTTTGTTTTTGAGGAGAAAGAATTATTTTGTTCACTTGCCAACTTTGAAAGCGCTGCCTCAGAACTGGCATAAAACTGCACCTCACCTGTTTATTTCTGAAATGACACAGAGTAATTACTGTTTTAGGCATATCCTGTTTGCTAGGTCGTGCGGTTCATGTTAAGGCAGCTTTAATGGCTCTTCATTGTATAGCAAAGGGATTTAGGACTGTGGGCAGGTACTTCTTCATTTTGTAATTCTAAATAAGTAAACATAATGAAATTTGCTGTTAAATAATGGGAGCATCCACTATACGTTAAAAAGACTATTTTTTTTCTTCATAAAAGGAAGACAAATTCACCTGCTTCAGGGTGGAGTACTAACCACTAATTGGCAGAAGTTAGGAAGAGACTTCCTTTTAAGCAGTTGTTTCATTTCTTTCTCTGTGGCATTCCTTCTACTTTCTTTTGAAACCTGGCGTATTGGCCAGTGCTGGAGGACTGTCTAGGCTATCCTAGAATCTCAGGTTAGGCTGATTCCTTGATGGCCACTTCTGATAATTCATGTATTCCTGTCTTTCATATCTCACTTAAGCCATCCATCCATCTATCCATCTTGTTTGGTAATTAGGCATTAATAAGGAGAGACTTCCTACAACCTCTCTCTCTTTGTTCCCTCATGCTTCTGCTACTAATCCCTGGATTCTACTTCTCTTTCAGAAGATGCTGCTGAAGAAGAATTGTGGAATGAAGACTAGAGTTATTAAAATTCGTGTAAGTTGCTCTTTTGTGGTGCACTTCATCTCTCCACATATTTCTGAATGTGGTGATAGTCCTTGAAAACCTGTGCCAAGAAGATTATCTCTGGAGGTTTCTTTGGCTTGATCAGTTGAATAACAAAAGTTACAAAGTTGGAGGATAAATGGTAGTTGCAGACTTAAATTGGGTTCTAATGAAGCTAACAATATTTTCCATTTTGGAGACCATGGGTTCCTGCTTCATTGGAGAGGAACTCTACATCTCGTGCTATGAATTCATACACTTATGCATAGCTGTCCTGTAGAGTGTCGTTTGGATCCTTCTTGAGCAGAAATGTTGATTTAAGTTGTCCAGTGATGCTTGACATGGATGAGAGGTATTGGTAGGTAGTCCAGGCAAGGACTGTAGCTATGTGCTGCACTGTAAGGGATGTGGGATGGGTGATCTCCAGATGACAGTCTAGATCGCTGGGATGGCTTTACAGATGGAATGACACTGCAGTGTCTGAGCATCTCCTATTTTTGAGTGCACAGAAACGTAGCAGGTCTAGGTTTCTTCCATGTCATGCTGTTTGCACCTCTTAGGCTTTGTCCCTAGTACACCATCCCTTGACTCTTTAGCCAGCCTCTGTGGTACTTTGGCTTTTTTTCAGTCAGTGCTGTGTGGCACTGCAGGGAGGTGTGTGGCCTTGTACATTGCAGCCAAAGCAAGTGGTTAAGTCTACAGAATCCCACATAATCCTTCTCATATTTGCAATACGTGAACAAAACCAGCTTGTAGTGAAGAATTTTGCATTGAAACTACTACATAGTAATTATAACCAGCAAGGATACCTTGCAGGAGGGATGAATAGCAGACTAGGACCCTACAGGGACTGATGCCTTTGTGTACCCAGAATTGCTATATTTGCATGCAGTTGGGTGCCCTTGTCCATCACCACTTTGTAGGTGACTTTTGTTATTGAGGACTTTTGTTATATAGGAGTGGCTTAAAGCCTTGTATACAGCTGCATGGTGTTTCTATCACCTCTCATATGCATTCAGCTAGAGCACTTCAGTCCTGTCTTCCAGCTCCACCATGACCTGATGCTTCTGATGTGCTATTAATCCCAATCTGCTTTGTATTCTCTTGTGCAGCTGCCTGAATTGTTTTTACTTGAGCTGTTTCCTCCTGTGCCCTCTGAGCATTCTGATTCTGAGCATCAGGTTGTATCTGACCTATGCTAATGCAGCTGCTGTGTTTTACTCCAATGGATTTACCACCTTCCTTTTAGCCTTGTCCCTCATACTTTCCTTGTTCTTTTTTTTTATTTTTTCCTGGGTGTCCCTAGGCTACAGTTAACTTTAGTACTGCTCCTGCTAGGAGCCCTACAGCCCCTGGGATTTCAAGGGCACCTCAGAGCTGTTTCCTCCAGCACCATGAGCTCGTTATTGCAGCTTTCTATGTGCCTCTGTAGAATCTGAGAGACAGAATCATCCCTCCGCTCCCTGCTGAGCTCATGTCAGCTCACGCTAAAATAAATAGCAGAAATGGAGAGCACACCTTTCTGACAGATGGCACAGCATCCATGTTCTCTGGCCAGCCTTGCTGAGCTGGTACAGCGTGTCACTACCTGAGTTGTTCGTGCGGTTTCCATGACAATAGCAAATGATACTTCAGTCTCCAATTGATCTGTCGCGGTAGCAGAGGTGTTGGGTAAATGAGCATTTTTGCTCCTGTTTTTCAAGCAATTCCAAGTGCCCACTTCTGTGTACACAGCTTAGGGAGGAGGCAGCAGGCCCCCAGCCAAATATCTTGTTGAGGTGCCTCTGCTCTGGAAGCAGCTGAGAGAGGTCCATACCTCTGAAGGATGTTGTTGTGCTTGCCGCACAAAGGGAAACCTCAATCCAGCCAGTGAGATATGCTTGGCACAAAGTTCCTTCTCAGCGGTGCCCAGGGAAAGGGCAAGAGATAATGGGCACTAACTAAAACACAGGAAATTCTGGTTGCCCAGAGAGCTTGTGGAGTCGCTTGAAGATACTCAAAACATGCCTGGACACAGCTTTGGGTAACATGTCGTAACTAACCACTCTCAGAATGTGGGCTTTGAACTAGATGCCTATTCCACAGGCACCTGCCAGCCTCATTCTGTGATTTTTGGCATTTTCCTTAGCACTCAGTAACTTAAGGCACACCAGAGACTTTAGTGCCCTTGGGAGGGCTCTTCTGAGGCCCTACTAAATACAGCTTTTTGCAAGGGGTGATAGCAGAAGGCCAGGTTATAAGCCTGGTTCTCTATTGCTCTGATTGCTAACAGAGGTTTAGTGTTGTGACTGCTACTGTAGTGGGGTTGAAGAAATTGAGGGATGGGTTGTTGAGTTATTACAGGAGGAATCTGACAACTGTCTGCATGTCTGAACAGGAAATGTCATCACGTGAACTTGTGTTGCTGTAACCCTGGGAAGTCCTGGTGTGCAGTGCTCCTGTTTCAGCACAGTTGAAGAGTTGCAGTGATCTTAGGCAGGATAACCACATCTAGACAGAGTAGAAGTGGATGGAGATGCAGTGAATGAACTGATCTGAGGAACAGGCCAGCAGAGAAGCAGTGCTGCCTCATTTTTATTTTTGTTTTTATTTATTTGGGTTTTTTGAAAGGATTTGAATCAGAGATCTGTTTGTTGGTTTTGTTTTTTTGTTTTTTTTTTGCTATATTCTGCTGCTTTCTGCGTATCTTATTGTCACCGTAACCCTCACACTGCAGGGACAAATGACCAACTAGATAGTAGGCATGCTTAGCACTGTGATATCAGTGAAACATTTTCATGCTATTTTTGCTGAAGACAGTGTCTCATGTGGTTGTAAGATAACGTGCTCTTAAAAATGTGTTCTTCCTGGCTGATATTGTTATTATCTTGATGTCTCAGGGCTTTGCTGATACGTCAGGACACAAAGTGATGTACTCTCATGCATCATCCCATCTATGCTGTTCCTCCTTCTTCTTCTGGAAGAGCCTCGCTGAGGAGGGTTAGATAGAGAGACACTGTCTTTGCCATCTGGTACCAGAATATTTTCATTCCTTGGAAATGTTTGTATTCCTTGGGAGCCTTTCTGGAGCCAGTGTCCCCGGTTGGCTTCTGCTTTTCTGCATGCTGTTTGAATGCTAAGATGCCACCTTTACTTATTTCTTGTACCTCGGTTTCCAGTGGTGTTAGGCTACAGCCTTTCCACTGTCTAAGCAGCTCTTCTTAAGTGAGGTGATGGAATAGAAGTATGACAAGCCCAAGACAGCAGCAGCAGCTTAGTCACATGTGAAATGTTTTGGATAATAACTGCTGTGAGAGGTCAGGGCCTGTAGTAAGGAGAAAATACTAATTCAATTTCTCTTCTCTCCCTCTGCCCATCCGCCCTAAGTAAGGGATAATGGAACAGGAGAATCAGGCCCTATGGGTAGGCAAGTGGGGATAAATTGGAGGTGACAGTGAGTGTATGAAGTATGGATTTGTATGGATGCACGTGTAACATAGAATGCTTCAGTGCAAAGTGAGGGGTAGACATGGGCACACAGAGGTGTTGCCCAGTGAAGCAGGCGTCTGTATGCAGATTTGATTGCTCATATCTCAGTGTGTCAGCCAGTGTCTTGTTTGTAAGTGGAAGCAAGGTGTTAGGTATGAGTGAGAGGAGCTCATGTATGTGTGTGTATTTTAACAAGAAGAGTATGGTTGAGTGTTACGTGGAGGCATGTCCTTGGTTTTGGAAGGAGGATGATTGTATGAGCATGTGTTTGTGGAACTTAATTTCCTCAGCCCTTGACCTTGCTTGATCAGATGCAGCTAGCTCTGCAGAATGCAGAGATGCATCTTCCAGAATCTATCTATAGTATCACAAGTCTTCTGTTGTCCAGACCCTCTTGGGGCAAGGCTTCCACTTCAGTCATGTACCTTGTTTTTCCATCATGAACTCCTGCAGACAGTCTCTGAAAGAGACGGATGGAGCTTAGCTCAGGGGCAGCAGCTGGGCTTATCTCAGGTGCGGGAGGTGGGTAGAATACACAACTGGTGAGCCCCTGGCTATCTTGAGAACTCTTGTTGGGACAGGCAGAGATTAAGGATTTCAAGGCCAATCTGATAATTTACCTGATCAGATAGGTGTTTTCTGCTATGTGCAAAATAAAATAAGAAATTTAAATTGGAACATAAACCGCTTGTACTCTTGCATTGATCTTATCAGTTCTTCAGAACATCCCCTGCTTGAACAGTGGCCAGATCCCAGGAATGACTTCCCTGACTCTTATCTCTCATGTTTGTAGCCTAAACGACCAATGCAGAAACATGCTGAATATCCTCCTAAAACAGAGGACCTTCTCAGCTTAGAGCTGAGCTGTCTTTGCAGAGGCCTGAGATATTCATAAATATGAGGCATGCAAGTTGACAGAGCAAGATTAGGTGCAAGCCTGTTTCTTGCTGCATGGTAAACAGTAAAGATTTCACAAGTCAGAAGATTCTTTGTGTATGTACATACGTACAATATGTTATTCCTTCCACTGTAGATTCCCAAGGCACTTTGCGAGCATTGCTAAATAATAAGCAGAAGAAAAATATCATGATTGCAATTTCAGAGTTAAACTGAGAAACCAGAAAATAGGCTTTGATCTACAGACCGCATTCCTTGAGCTGCATTCTTATTCATACCATACCACGCAGTCTAAACAGCTCTGATATCTCAGGCGGATTGCTGACAGTTTGTCTGTCACTCCTGGTTGTGTTTAGTATGTGTCTGAATGCCTAAACCAAATCTTGCTCTTTAGGAGCAGCAAGAGAGGCTCACCTTGCTCACATCCTTGAATTACTTGCTAGGCAGAGTCCTAGACAGGCATTTTTCTCCAGATAATGGGCAATTCTCTGCTGAACAAAATGGAGAAGGTCCTCTGTGAAGTGAAGGCATGAATATCTACTGGCCTTCTGGGGAAACCAGCTCCCTCCATGTTTCTGTCAGCCAAGCCAGTGAACTACCTGCTGAAGATCTGTGTATTGATGGCTGGCCCTGGAGAACGTAAGGCCTTGATCTCAGTAAGTTCTGACAGAAGGCAGCATGGGGAGGGATATAGTCTAGCTGAGGTGGGAATGCCTCTGTTTAAAAACTATCCCAAATATCTGGCTCCAGACATTGTTTTATTTAGCACTGCCTTTACTGGATTTTATGGCAAAGGCTAACTAGCCTTCAGACTTTCCATAGCATCTCGAGGAGGGATTTGTCTCTTTGCTCTGCTCCATTAAATAGAAGAATTTTCATTGCTTCTTGCTTTTCATAAATCCATGCCATGTATGCCCCTGCACCCATTAAGCCATGTAAGTGCTTGCAGAATAGATGCTCAGGAGTAATTGAGAGTTTCATAATCCATACAGCACTGGAAAAGGAGTGAGTAGTTGGTGAATCAGGGTTCTGTGATCCTATTTTCAGTTTTGCCCTTGTGTTTGCAGTATGGCTTGGGTTGTGGGTCCGGTTTAGGAGCAAGGGTGAGGAGTCAAAGAATGGAGGTAGTGGCTGTGGTTCAGGAGCTGGGATTCGTGGCTAAGAAGGGCCTTGCAAGGTGGCAAATCACATGTCACTGAGAAATGGATTTGGTAGCTTTTTGGTTATACCTCTATGCTAGTGCAGAGAGAGAAGGGTAGAAGACACCTGGAGGGTCATCCACTCTTCCGCTATCTTACTCTGATGGACTTTCAAATCTAAGATGGTAGATCAAGCACGTCTTTTACCTCTGCATCCACGCCCACCCCTGTTGCTCCCTGCTCCCCTTTGTTTACGTGGCTGTGGGAACTTGGCACCCAATCCTTCTCCCAGTCCCCAGTGCCATAATCTTCTTTTCTCACACATACCTCCCATAATACACCCACTTCCTGCGCTTGGCTTCCGCAGCTGGAGCGGTTTGACCAGAGGCAAGAGCACTGCGTCAGCATGTGTTTGCAGCCTGCTCATGCCAGGATAATTAATACTCACTTAGCAGTTTTAATTTGGGTTCCCTTTAAGTTGAAAGCGATGTGCTGCTCTGTGCCAGCCTGCCTGGCTGGAGGGAAGAGTCTTACCCTGACCTCACGCAAACTGGAAGCCACACATGCCCAAGTGTGCATCACATACAGGCCTTGAAGGAGGAACCCTACCTGGGGCTCCTGGCCTGAAGGGATTGTGAGGGCAGCAGGCTGCAGTCACTTGAGGTAGGTAGGATGTTCTTACCATGCAGAGAAGGCTGAAGAGAGGAAGCTGGGGAGGAGAGAGAGGTTCTACTTATGTGTAGATGAGAGTGTTCTTGTGCCTTCTCCTTGTACTCTGGAATATGTGGACTATGGGTGTTGTGCAGGAACTGCTGCAGGTGTGTACAGGAAAGCACAGGCCATTCTTTGTTGGGAAAGAGGGTGGTGATAAAACACATCTTGCAGTTAAGTTGAATGAATCCACATTTCCTTTGTTCCTGAGAGATTTGTGTAGCTTTCAGAACGTAATCTTCACTGACACCTTAGGATGATGAGTTCCCCAAATTAGCCAGTGAGCGCTGAAAATCTGCCCCTCCAAGTGACCCATCTGTGCCTTTTCATTGCGCACCCTCCAGAGTGTAAGGCAAGTAAAATCAAAGTTCGTAGTCGGCTTTCTCAGCTACACATCTCAAAGATGTATGGGGGTGAGAAGGAAGACTTGTTACACTGGTGCCAGTGAGGACCTGGAACTGGAGCTGGCCTATTTCTGCTCTTGAGCAAATAACCAGTGCTTGCCTGGCCCTTTGAAGTGCCTTACAAGAAGTTCTATGTTGCCTATCTGGTGGCACCTCTCTAAGTTTGGTAGTTGCCATCTGACAATTCTGCACACACTTCTGCAAATGTTTGATAATTGTTTTTTTGTTGGCGGTGATTTTTTTTTCCTTTCTAAGAGAAACACATTATGTTTGTAAATGATTGAACTGGTCTTTGTAATGTGCAGAAGGAAGTGGGTGTTAGGCAGCCTTATGTTGGTGGAGAAGGACAGGCCTTTGCTTCCTCTCAGTTTTTAAGGAAAGGTAATGGAGCAAAAAAAAAAAACAGCACTGATTGCAAAGTTTTGCTCTTCCTCATTAGAGCAGCATTAGGAGTGGATCATTATTTTTCTTGAAAGAGAAGGGAGAGGAGTGGTTCTAAATTGATATTACGTCATAGTCTATCTTCTGGCTATCCTCTGAAATCAAACTGTATGTGAACCTGGAGGTAGTGAGGAGACAGATGGGAAGGAGTTTGCCTTTGAAAGGTTATTTTTTGGTCTGCGCCTAGCTTGTGACCTAAATAAATTGTCAGAGGCTTATGAAGAAGCAGTTAGATGTGAATAGCTGCTCCACTGGAGAAGCTGGTCCTGCTTGTCAATGACGATGTCTTGAAAACTGCCTAAAGCAAGACTGTAATTGAAAGGAAATTACTTCCCATTTGAAGATTACAACACATAGATGTTAATTCATCCTGGCTGCCTGACTGTGGTTAACACATTATGCTCCTGTTTTACACAGGAGAAGCTGAGGCATAGATGATGGGAAGTTGCTTAGTCAGGACCACGTCCAAGATGAGAGCTGTGACTAGAAGCAGGCCCAGGGTCCCCCCTTCTTGCTCACATCATGATTGTTTCCCACGTCAAGGCTGAAGTGTCACCAGTTTCTTTTCTAACAACTTGGCATAGGTGAAAGGAAGGAGGGCAAAATGGAATTAAAAGCACTGTCCATGCTGCACTGCATAGTCATCCAGCCTCTGCTCTCTCTGTGCATTGCTTGAATGTGGGCACACTACCTCTGGCTCTGCTCACCCTGGGCAAGGCAGATGTCTCACAAACCGGCAGCATCATGGGCAGGCGTCTGTCTTTGCCAAGACTCTCCTGGGGATTTATTCCTTTCCACACAGGGTGGTGGTGGGAATCGGATGCGCCTTTACAACTTGCAATTACATGGTACCTTTCACCCCAAAGGACTTACAATAAGTCAGTCTCCAGACTGTAAAGGGATCATTCACTCACCACTGAGAGATGTCCACCACTGGAAGGCGTAATTCTTTCAATGAAGTTCAGCAGCATTTCCCAGCTACTGGGGGTCCAAGGGCAGGAGAGAAGGGACTCCTGTGGTCTCTTGGCCCTGAGTAGGGAATGGGTTGGCAGGGTGCACAAACTGGTCTGATTTTTGGATGCTGCCAGGATGCTAGAGCTCTTACGAAAGAGAACCGAAGAGTACTAAGGAGATCGTAGTTTTGTATCATCCTTAGCTCCACTGCTCTCTTCTAGGCCATTGTTGTGTTAGATAACTTCATGTTTCTTCTCCTTTTGTGATTGTTATTTCCACATCTGAAAGTGTACTTGTGGCTGTGCTTGCTTCTACTTTATCTAAATAAGAAAACCACATCTCCATGGAGTTTTCAGTCCAAAATTAGTATATTTCACTACATGCACCTTAAATATTTCTCTAGACTTCATTGTGGCAAGGGGGGTGTTTCTGGGAGCAATGTGGTGTTTTGTATTAGTAGATTTACCTTTTACGTGTTGGGCTCTTCTGTTTACTTTTTTCTTGCCAAAATATACAGTTGTGTTGTAGAGCAGTTTTTATAGAGCATTTATAGAGCAGTTGTCCATTTCTCCTTTCTGGGAGCTGCTGTTATTATTGCATCCAGTCACAGTTCATACCATCTTGAGGAGTACTTTTTGTTAATGTGTTTCAAGCCTAGTTGCTTATTTACCACCTGTATTTATTGGTAATAATACTGACTACAGTACAGGTTTGTAAGTGGGAAGTGTGTATGAAGGAGAGAATGTGCACGTGTCTGTGCATGAGGATGAACTCATCTGACCAAGGCTGTACATGCTCAGTTACCTGAAACGTGGGTGACACACAAGTTAGCTCCCTTGGGGTAATCTAACTTGAATTGGGTGTACAAATGCTTGTAGGTACTGAAACTAACTTGTGCTCCTGACAGTTCTATAAGACTAGTGAAGAGCTATGTTCCTCTGAGCTGTCCTTGGGATGCTGAGGGAGCTCAGCCCCTGTCCTGCTTGAACGTGAGTTGAGGTGTGAGTGGATGAAGCCCATATGGGTGGGGAAAGCTCCTTCTGTAGTTCAGAAGTTGGTTCATGCAGAGAGAAGCGTGGACAAGTGACTGAGAAAATGTATATGTACGGGGGGAGGAAATATGAGGTGTGTGAGAGCAGGTAAGTCTGTGCACAAACTGTATGCAAGTGGGCACGAGTGTGTGTGACAGAACATACAACATGTGTGCCCTCTTGCCAGCAGTGGTTTACTTCTCGGGCTGTTTTCCAGCTGTGTAAATACGTTGCTTAACAAATTGAGGGCTCTGGTTAATGATCCCCTTTTAGCACAGGGCCCATATTAGGCTCCATTTTATGCAAGTTATCCAGCTGCCTGAATACCACTAGGGTGATCACACTGGGCTTTAATGTCAAATGCGGAGTGTTTGTACGCTGAGGAGCTGCTGAGGCAGTCGGCCTGGGGTTGCTCAGCGAGGGCTGTCAGGAAGGTTTGTGGCAAGCTCCCCAGGGTCTGCTGTAGCTGGAGAATTCCAAACAGCCTGCCTTAGAGTGACATCCCTGGCATCACAGGCTGGTGCTGAGTATATGAGGAGAAGGGCAGGATGGCCTGGACACTTGCGCCGATTCCAGGGAGACAGTTGGATCAAGCAGCAGGATAGGAGGAACGTGTTTCCCTCTCTGGCAGCCAGTCCTATTCCTTGTTCTGAGAGCAGATCTAGGGAGTTTTGCCTTGCATTGCTCATCAAAGCTAGACCACCACATGCTGAGATCCCAAATGGTGTCGAGGACTACGTCATATCAGGGCCAGTCATCCCCATAGCAGGATACAAACTCCAGAGGAAACACAAACTTCTGTGAAGAGCGGGCCAGTTTGGTGCTGGTGCTCATTCTTCTTTCCATCAAGGTCCCTAACAGAGCTGCTGCTCTGTCATCAGCCATACAAGCGAAAGAGAGCCCCATGCTGCTCAAAGTTATAAACGATTGTGGAACAGTCATGGAGGTAATTGCATTACTGCCTCTCCTACACCTGCAGTTAGACACGAAGTCCTTCCTGCCCTGCCCTTGCCTGCAGTTGTGGTGCTGCGCTGTCAGAAGCCATCATCATGTTGCTGCTTGAGAGGCATCACAGTGAGGTGCAGTGTGAACTTACTTGCAGCCACCCAACTGCCTGTGAATCTCTGCATCTTGCTGTCTTCTTGTGTCCTTGTACTTTGCCTCCACATTTGCTCTGTGCCCATCTCCCTTGTGGTGCTCTGAGAGGGTGCTCTGCTTCTGTGTCTTGGCCCCAGATGGCCTAGAGAGCAGCCTCATGGCTCCTTCTTATCCAAAGCCTGGTGAGTTTTGTGGATGATTTTCATCTGTCCTCTGGACCCATTCTTCCCCAGCCTCTATTCCATCTGCTGTTTGCCAGAAATGAACTGATTCAGCTGCCTTGCCTAATCCTGTCTGGCATCTCAAAATGGAGGGGACTGCCAGGTTCTTTGTTCCTGTTCCCTCTTGGCACTGGCAGGGGACCTTCTCTGCTCTGGAGAAGGACAAATGTGCTGATTTATTCTGCCCCTTAGATTTGAATAGGGGTTGCTATGTTACCCTCAGTCTGTGAGGCTTGCCAGAGCACACACCATATATAACCCCACAGCAGGTGGCTATTGAGTAAAGGCCCTTAAATCTGCCTCTCTTGTTTCTTATGTTGCTGGCCACGGTGTCAGAGGGATGAAGCAGGGCATGATTTGCTGTCTGGAACTCTAGTCGCAGCTGATGCCAAGCACCATGTTGGCATTTTCCGTTCTCAAGTGCCTATCTTAATTTGCAGAGGAGGGATCCACAGGCAGAAACGCACTGCCTGTGCTGGCTTTTAGAGAGGCCATTTGTGATATGAAGGCTGCTCCATGGCGCTGAGTTGTGACCAGGATCTGGGAGGTAGACGCTTCCACGTCCTGCTGCCATGACTGCTGCATGTGAGGCCTGGCTTGGAAGCTTTCAGGGCTGTCTAATTTGGTGTGACTCTTTGGGTGACCCTGGCCACTTGGGCAGCTTTCTGGGAAGAGATGCATGTGCCATCTCATATGTGGTTGCTCTGTCTGAAAGACCTGTGTTTGAAGTGCAGTGGTGCTTCTGCTCACTAAAACAAAGTTCCTGAGATATGAATAGAAAACACTTCCTATGTGCTAGAGCTGAATTGTCTATTTGGCATCATTGTTCCTCTGGGATTCATGGATCCAGGGTGACCTAGTGAGGAGCAGCATTTCTATTATATCACACTGGATCCTCACTCTAAATCTGCTTTGACCATACTCTGAACACCAGCAGAGGAAGAGGGAAGAACTATCTTTAGAGGTCAACATTCAACCTAAGCTTGAATGACGTCAGGTGGGATTATTATTATTATTTTTGCCAAGCATGTCCCAGCCATTCCTCATCAATTTGTTCTGGAAATGTGTAAATTAAACCATGGGTCAGGCAGTTCCAGTGCTCTACAGGTAATACCACCTCCTCCAGGTCCTACATGTGTGTACCCACCTTACAGACAGGACTGTTCTGGGAATCTGTCTTCATTTAATTTTGCCTCTTCTTATAAACCATCTGCTTTCAGGGAAGTGCCCTCATGAGAAGCCTGGACAGCCACTCCAATGTGAGACAGAGCTGGCTTAGGTGTCACCTCCTAGTCTAGACTTAAGGCCTGGAAGGCCTGATTTCTGAAAATGCTGAGCACTGGCACTTCAGCTAGTTTCCCCAGGATTCTGAAGAAGCTCTGGAGCTTTTGAATATCAAACTTGCTCACAGAAGCCCTGCCAGCATGGAGATTACCAGAAATATTAATGAAATACTTCTGGGTGTGAAGTGATTTCAGGAACAAATATCGTGTTTGTCTATTACAATGTGGAAAGAGCAGAGAGGCTGCAGGTGGATTAGAAGTGAGATAATTTAAGAATCGAGTCAAATAAATTAGAGAGGAAGAGAAGACAAAAACAATGGGTAAGAAGAAACGTGGTAAATGGGATGGGAGGAAAAACAATGATGAAAGCCTAAACTGTAAAGTCTGGAACCAAAGCTCTGGAGAGTTTCTGTGTGTCTAGGACTTCATAGTTTGAGAAACAGTGATTTGTAATTTCTTACAGGAGAGCTGTTGAAAAACAGGACTGAGAAACGAGTCTTCAGAAGTGGCCTGGTTTATCTGCCTGCTTTAAAAGCATAGTAGGTCCCTGCTTTAAGGACAAGTGAATCTGAATTTTACTCATCTATATATTGCCTTCTGCCAGCAATGGTGATGGGACTCTGAAAAATGTACTCCTGATTATTCTCACCTTGTTCTGCATACCTGAGTGGCTACAGGCACAAGGAATCCTGGTGATTTAGATTTCAGAGACTTCAGTCTTGAGAGGGGTGGCATACTCTACACAGGAGGAGTAGGAGCAAGGAAACTAGCCTGGGCTGGTGCTATTTGCTGCAAGTACAAGTATGACCACTCATACAAGGAGGTGTGATCGTACCAGAGAGGGAGTGAGAAAGAGCTTGAGGCAAGAAGCTCACTGCCTGCAGCGTATGTGAGTACTGACTTCATCACTCTTTGTGTTCCCCCGCAGAGCATCAACGGAGGCCGCCCGCCGCCTCACTTTGTGTATGATCCATCCACCTTTGCCTTCCGTTCCCTCAGCACCTTGAAGCCGCTGAGCCCAATAGCTCCAGTGGAAGAACCGTCATGTGCCTACTGAAGGAATTCCTCCAAAAACCTCAGGAACTATCAACCAACCGCCTGCCTGGCAGTGGGAAGGGACGTGGCAACACCCGGGGGTTGGGCGTGGGAGAAGGGGACAGTGACACATCTTTGCAATGCAGTCTCCCTGGCAGCAGGAAACATACAGCTTTGCAGCAGTGACTGGTTTCATAGCATTGCCACATCTGAGCATTAGCAGGTGAAGAGATTTTTGTCTTTGAAGTGTAAAATGGGACAGGTGACAGGTTCCAGACTGCGAGGACAGCCACCAAGGTGAACACATGGATGTGATAGTTGGAGATATCCCTGAGGGGCTCAGGGGCTAGTATAGCCTGCATGGCAGCAGTGAAAAGTGATCAGGTCCAAACGATTTTCCAAGAGTACTTGGGTCTACAGTACTTTGGTGTAGACCTGACCATTCTTCCACAGAAAAAGGAGGACAGGATTGGAAACGGAGGCTATACTGGGCTGCTTGCAAAGAAAGAGGATCCCTCTCTGAGACTGTTAGGATTGTATTAAATTCAGGCTTTCTTGAGTGAAGACCCTGGGAGATGGATGTAGGATGGGGTAAGTAGAAGATATAGTTCCACATTCCAGCTAGTCTGCTGGCTCAGTAATAACATCTAAAATGAGATTGAAATGGGAGGCATGAGCATTCTGGTTATACAGTGGGAGTTAAAATAAAGTTATAGAATAAGGATTTGTGTTCAGCCATCCAAAGAAGCAGAGTGCCCACCTTCAGTTCTCTCTTGGCATCATCAGGGAGAAGAACATGAGTGTATCTGTGTACTCCTCTCTGCTGAGGCTGCCTCCGTTTGGGGATATGCAGCATTTGTCCACAGCATTGTCCCAATACTGCTGCACCTGTTGTGATACTGAACACAACTGGCATCATCAGACTCAACAAATCAAGTGTCTCCAGCAAGTTGTCTGTTACCCCATTAGGCTGGCTATTAAATTCAGATAGACCTCTGTTCTGTCCCAGTGGAGCAGGTATTCCTGTATGTAGCATAAAGTGGGAGGAAGGAGTCTTGTAGCCATCTGTTGGCAGAAGAAACAAGAAGGAAGCTTCTCTATTAACAGTCTTACAGCAGTTAGGAACCACAGCAAGTCTTGTTACCACTGGAGTCTAGCCTTGAGGCACAGATGTGCTTTGTGCTACAAGGCATCAGCTAATGGGAGAAGCTGTCACCTGTCATAGTGAGGCAGAGGAACAAGGCATTTCCTCTTGCTGCATCTGATAAGTCTTTATTGCAAGTACCTGGTGGAGGGAGTAATGTCTCAGCATTGGAGGGAGTAATTGTCTCAGCATTCTTCAGCTTGAATCTGCATCTGACTGGGTACAAGTGGGAATGTATAATTTACTTGTCTGGATCAAGAGGAGCAACTGTGAATAATAATATAAAATTGGTTTTATTTTTAAATCTGCTCCACTGTACCACTTTTTGGATGAGACCAGGGGTCAGAACAGCTCTCAATAGGAGGCCATAGACTGAACCAGCACATGCTGGTACTTTCTGTGCTGTGAGACCCTGGGGGAAAAGCCTGAAGGTCACCTAGGCGTGGGGACATGAATCTCCTACCACTACCCATCCACTGCCTCTCTCAGGCAAGCAGAGTAGCTGGGCAAGGACGTGAGGGGGTATCCATCCTGATGCTGTCCAAGCTCTGCCTGCTCCTTGGCATGAGTATCATGGCTGGACCACATCCTGCACCAGCACTGCCTCCAAAGGACTGCTTGGGTTTTCTGGTGAGGTGCTTCAGGCAGATCATCGTGATTCCCTGCAAAAGTCCCTTTTTCTGACTTAGGCAAATTTCTCTGCTGATTCTTCCCACTCCTGTAGAGACTGCCTGTTTTGTTTGGATGGCACACCTCAGCTTTTAACTGCTGCCAGATTGAGCTGACCAAGGCAGGACAGGATGCATCACCGCCTCAGAGCAAGTGCCCGTGCTCAAGAAAAGGGGTAACTGCAGCCCACTATTCTGCAGGAGGAATGCAGCCCTCGTGGCCCCTCACCTGTGCTTTTGAGGTGCTTCCCTAGAGCTCTATTCCTGCCTGCATGGATGCTGCAGACTGCCTTCCCTGGGGGCCCCATGAATGGGAATGTGGATGTCCTGCCTGTATTGTTGCCTTTTAGTACCTTTTGTAACTTTTCTCTCTGTCTTTTCTTTTTCAATCTGAAGGAAAAATAAAAATAATGAAATAAAGTGTAACAGCTGCTATATTCACTCCTCTGATAGGTTTCATGCATTTGCTATCTTCTGGGCATCTGTGGGCAGGAGTATAAGAGGGGATGGAGTAGAGCAAGTTGTGATACATCACAGTCAGTCCCAGGCACTCCAAAAATCACAAGCTATGCCTGCAAGAGAATGGCTTTGGAAACAAATAATCAAGAACTTTTATGTAACATATCTATTTTATCCACAAGTAAGTGATCTCCCTTGTGCATATGCTCCTGGTACAGTATATCAGCCCTCATTGGTGCTCCTCCCACCTAGGAGCCCCTTTGGCTACTGAGTAAGCAGCCTGTTGCATGGGGGTTGTATGTGATCTGGCTGGAGGTCTTCATTTCACAAACAAAAGGGTGGGTGACTCCACAGCTGAGCTTGGGCTCATAATTTTAATCCTCTGTAAATCTTATGCTTTTTTTCTTCCCACTAAGTCTCTCAGCAGCCTTTTTGCTTGCAGCCAGGTGCTCATTCTGCTTTCCTCAGCAGAATAACAAGCTCACCATTTTCTCTTGATCTTGCTCTAAGAACCCCATTTCAGGTACTAGTAACCATAATCCCCTTCCCCTTGCTATCCCCCTGAACTAATTCCTGCCTCTGCCCTGGTGATCCTAGCAATTTATCTGAACCAATCTCTCATAAGGCTCTTGCTTAAAGTCCTGACCCCTTTTCTAAGGCCTCACAGAGACTAGCTTAAATTCCCTGAGCAGTCCTGCTTAGGCTCATTCCCAGGAGGCCCCTTCTGCTCTTCTATCTAAGCTCCCATCTCCTCTAGGCTCTGTGCCACCTCTCTTATCCTGAAATCCTCCCCTCTCTGTCAGCTGCAGCTCATTGTTAATTGGCCTTGGCCTGTTTTCTGAGGTTTCTGTAAGGTGTGCTTGCTGCCTCCTCTGCAGGGTTGCTTTCCTTTGTGGTGTTGTTTTATTCTTCCATCTGTTTGTCTGTCCAAAACAGCTTGACTTTTTGGTGTGCCCATCTCTGGTTCCCTAGATGCAGTTCAAAATGCAGTGGCCTTATGTCTCTACAAGCCTAATAACCTGTCAGGCTGTGCTTGTTCATAAGTGCAAAAGTGCACAGAGGGCTGTGCTTAACTCATATCAGCTGTGCTGTACGTACCCTCCTGAAGCCAGAGTGCAGCAGAAAGCTGGCACAGTGCTTTGCAGGGTGCAGTCAGCTACTTGGTCTGGATGAGCCAGGGCCCCCAAGGCTGTAATCTAGCTCTCCAGTGTATATTTAGGTTACGTTATATTTTGCCCATGCCTCAGTTTTCCCATAAGCCGGACTTCCTCGTTATTGACAAAACAGGACAGTTGTTGTGGTAAAACATTATTGTAAGAAGCCTTGATAAAGCAACAACTTTGAAGCTAACAGGAAAACAGGTTGGTGGTACCCGCTATGGTCTCTGTGGTTCTTTCTAGTTGAGGCAACCAGCATAGCTTACAAAGGAGGCTAAGGACGTTGGCTGACTTTGAATGCTGAATCCTGGCATGTGGGAATGGGGCTTGCTGGAGACAAGTGAGGAAGCCATCAGCAGAAGCCAGAGAAATAGGAGCTGTAGTCTCCTGAGAGCCTCCTATTGCTTCCTCCGGCATACATGCAGGGCTTTCCACTTCTGTGGCTCCCAAAATACTTCATCCAAATATTCTCTCCACTGCTGGAAGGGGCAGCACACAGGCTGCGGTACGAGCAAAGCACTTTGTGAGTGCAGTCAGCTTGGCATAGGGCTCTTGCGACCTGGGGATTGTTGGAACTCCTGGCTGCAGAGCAGCCTCCCAGTAGGTTTGGGCTGTGGTTCAGTGGGAGGGGAGCCCATAATTTCTAAGCTGAAATCTTTCTCTGCTCCTATCTGATCTTGCTTGAGACATGCAGGTGTTTCCCTTCAGAGCAGAAAACAGACCCTGCAATCCCTTTGGAATTTAAGTGGGACCATTATAGTCTAATAGTGTTCTCTAGTTAATGAATCAGGTTTGGTCTGTTACCTTTTTAAATTAAGGGAACCAAGCTCACAGCAAAATGGGTTGTTCTATGCATAGTGTGAGTTATCATCCATTCACAAGCACCACACAAGGTCAGCTTGCTGTGCCCTATTTTCTTCTGTGTATATACATGTATATGCACACACACGCACATGACATATGTTTGTTTCACTGGACTAAGAAATCTCTGTACTGTTACATCCACTCATAAAGCAGTGTCCTCTGTCCACCTGGGTCTTTGTTTGACACATGTGAAGCCCACCCTGCAGCACACTCACATACACCTGCTGAATGCTTAGAAAAAAACACCTACCACCTGTTTCCAGCTGAGGGCTGATCACTGTTTACTTACTAGATTGAGTGAGAAAGCAGGTGAAATCAGGTTGCTGCTAAAGCCAGGGTTCTCAGCCTGGGCTAAGATGGAGGCCACCAAAATACGGCACAGAAGCACCTCAGCTACAGAACATTCCTCTGGCTGGATCATCTCCCCTCAACAAAGTAAGGCTCTCCCTTGTTCTTTCTGAACTTGCACAGTATATTGTGGCAAGGTGGGGGGTGGAAGAATGCTTTTATGTGTGTGTATCAGGTTAGAGTTGGAGAGAGTATGCGCCAGCAGTGTGGTTGTGTAGGCTCAGACTGTGCGTACAGAGGCATTTCCGTGGTGGTGGCGTTTATATCTAAGTGGAAGGAAACTTCAGAAGAGTAAAGGCACTGGATATGTATGCAAGCATTGGCATGGCAGGGTGATTGCTGGTGGATGCCCAGCTGGGGCATGGGCAGAAGATCTCATGCTGACAAGGGGTACTTTTGAGACTGTGTTTGCAGCCTCTGTAGGTAGAGGAGATGGGGAATATTGATACAGGATATCTGAAGGCAAGGGTGATGAGGAACATTTGCTGTTTCTGCAGTCTCAGTTGTTTGTGGTGACAATTAGCAGACTTTTGTAATGTGTCCCACCAGTAATGTTAGGGGAAAGTAAAGAAAAAAAATTATGGATGGCTTTTCTGTGTCCTTGAGGCAGTTGGGCTTTTTCACCCCTGAATTAAAAAGAAGGAGGCACCTGGACAACAGTGACTCAAAACAGAGCCCCCTCGTTTGAACATAGCAAGTGTTTGTATGCACTGTTCCTCCTCAGACAAGGCCTTCAGGGACATCAAATAAAGCTAGCAGGTGGCAAGCTCAAAGCAAACAACTGGAGGCAGCTCTGCAGAGTGCGGGGTTGCACTGGGAATCCTGTGCCACAGGACACAGCGACTGATAAATATTTACATGGCTACAGACATGAAAAGAAAGAAGGAAATCAAATCCCCCCAAGAAATACTGCATGCACAAATGCTTCCTCCAACTGAGGAAGGTGGGGCGATGAGAGGGCTTCTTAGGGCAGTTTGCTGCGTGCCAGCCCCATATTGTCCTTCTCTGGGGATTCTTCACCTTCCTGTTCTTTCCTGGATTGGAAGGGAGCAAGTGCCTCCAAACAGGCATGTCCACTCTATTTTCTTACCAAGTGCCTTCTTTGTGTTATTATCAAAAAAGTTTTATTTTATTGTCTTAGACATCCTGAGTAGGTAACAAATGGCCTGGATAAAGGCTAAGCCCAGTTCCATGGAGGCCTGAGGCAAAACTCCCAGTATACATCTTACAAAAAGGGCAGTGAGGCATTGGCACAGGCTGCCAGGGAGGTGGTGGATTCCCTATCCCTGCAGACACACAAGGTCAGACTGGACAGGGCTCTGTGCAACCAGATGTAGGTGTACGTGTCCCTGTTCATTGCAGGGGAATTGGACCAAAAGGCCTTTAAGAATCTCTTCCAACACAAATGATTCTGTGATTCAATACTTTTTGAATGTAGAAAAATCTCAGAACAAGTGTCCTCCAGTGACTGATAATCCCTTGTGCAGCAGTGAGCAAGCAGAAGAGGATGCAGCCAAAACAGCAGTGTGCTGTAGGAGGAGGTTAACATCACTGGTGAGGACTACATGTAATCATGCTGGTATCTCACCATTTCCTGAGCTAGATTTTAGTGGGCTGACTCACGAAGTGAGTGAGGAAATGGAAGGTGCAGGCACTCCAGGAGCTAGCTGGGGCTGTAGTTGCATGTGGCCTGACAGGCCTTGACCACATGTTTTCAGTTAACTGGGGACAGGATGTGCAGATAGCTCCAGACACATGCGGAGCCCAAAATTCTGTTTTCCTTTTTGTGGTTGCTCACATCATTGCCCGCTGTAATAATAGTTCAGTCTGTTAATGAGTTGGCCAGTAGTGATGGCATGTTCCTATCCGACATGTTTGCTGCATCGTAGCACTGAGGTCAAGTGAATGAAGGAACTGAAAGTGCTATGGGATTGAGCTGCCGAGTGGAGTGACAAATGGATATGACAAAGCCCCACTGACAGGAGAAATAGGAAGAAACTGAAGGGTCCCATGTGGATTTCTCTCAATCTGGTATGTCCCAGAGACCCTGAAGGGGGCTATGTAACACTGCTCCCAGGCTGCTGTTCTCAGTGTGGAGCAGCCTTGGAACACCCTGGCATGCTACACCAGCAAGTTTCACCATGTTTGCTGCCCACTGAAGAGTGGTATCACTTTAGTGCCCTGTACTACACTGCTGTTGATGTGAGAAGCACCCTTTTCTCTCTGTCTGGCCCATTTTTTCTCTGGCCTCTCTGTATGCCTATCTTCTGTCTGACCCATGTCTTCTGCCATCATTCTCTGTTTCTTCACCCCCTCCTGGTTACAGATACCTCTCAGGATCTGTGCTGAGCCACCCAAAACGTTTTGGCATCAGGGTCTTAGTGCAAGGAAGTGCTCTCAGGTTTTCTCATCCTTGTTTTCTGCCTTGTTTCAGTCTTTAGTGTTGGGTCAAGAACACTTAAATATATACAAAAATGTACTCTCCCCATAAAAGGCTGGAACACCTTTGCCATTTTTTTCCCCCAAGTGATTTCCATCATGGATGGTTTTGTTGCCAACACGTGACGTTTAGCCCAGACCTCAGAGAGGCTCCTGCTCAACAGCAGGGTGCCCAGCAGACCTGGCTTCAAGCTGTGAGACTGAGGCAAATAGAGCAGAGCAAAAACTGGACAATACAAAGCTCTTCTGAACCCCAAAAGCCTTTGTCAAACCTCAGTGGAGCATGTTCACTGGCCCTGTTTTGAAGATGCTTTGTCTTCTAGCTTTAAACAGTTCCCCAAAATAAACCCACTGCTATTTACTGGTATTGTTTTCTTTCTCGAGTACAATGCTGATAAATAATCAGGCTCATTATATTATATTTGTGTCTGCTCTAGTGGAAAATAATTACAACAATTACTACCAAATCAAAATGCTTCTGTTTCTCCTGGTGTCATTAGCATGTCCCAAACATTTTGTTCTTGTGGTTTAAAGTGCAGTAATAACACAGTCCAAGTGTAGCACCCGGCAGAGCGGCGCTTCCCCACACAGCAAGCTTCCCGGCCCTGATTGCCTCCGAGATGCTGCTAATTTTCAATCGTGGTGTCAGATCCTCTTCTACCGCAGGGAGAGCAACTGCTTAGCCTGTGATTTACCCAATTTATTCTGGTAATAACCGGGCTGGCTGTGCAGCCATCTGTCTGCTTTACGTGCTCCTCCTGCCCCCGGCTTCCACTGCGGCACAGGCAAAGTGGTTTCTCTGTCCTTGTGGCGGTGGAGGGAGAAGACCTTGCTTCGGCCCACTGATGAAGAGGGCCTCTGTGCCTTCAAAGAGCACCAGTGTTCCCCTCTTCTCTGCCCAGAAGCGGCAAGCAGTGCAGCCCCCTCCTGGTGACCTGGGGGTACTAGAGCTGCCGGGCGCACTGCCAGCAGCGTTGCTTGTGGTGCATATTTCCACTGGGCTGGGAAGGAAAGGCCCGCGTTAGTTAGGGCGCACAGCCCTCAGTAGGGCCTCAGCTCCTCTCTGACTCACGCTGGGGGAGCTACCGTCACCTTGTGAGGAGGAAACTGAGGCACAGAATAGTCAAGGAAAGAACCCAGTGCTTGTGACAGGCTGAGCTTGTCCCTGCTCCTGTTGAGGTCACAGAGGAGGGCTGTTCTCTGCTCCTGCAGGAGAACAGTTCCAGCGCCAAGTCTGAAGGCCCAGGCCAAGCCCCATGGAGGAGCTGCATCACCCAGGTACGATGGTCCCAGGTGACCTTGGGGATTTACTTCCAGATAACAAGAGTGTGCACGTTGGCTGCAAAGCCCATGCAACTCATAGACCTCTGGGAGGACCAGGATCACAACTGTGTTGGGCATGTGGTTGTGAGCAGGATGGAAGGCTTGGATCCGAAGAGAGAGATCTGAGCGCTGCTTCCCATTGCTCACAGTACATTCTCTGATCTGTGATCACACAGAGTAGAATTTCATGTTGCAAAGATAGTGGAAAGATGTACATGTTAACCTGAAATTGAGTCTATAAATATGAAAACCATAGTGGTCACATGCCTCTGTCAGGATAAACACTGTGCTGGCTGGGTCGTTATAGAGTCTTTAATTGATGAGCCAAGTTGTCTGTGCCCTATGTAGTGTTGTTCAAACAGACCTGCACACAACTGCTTCAAAGCAGATGTTAGACAGGGTACAGCCCTAGATCAACAGTCATTTAGGATCAGAATTGCTTGAAACCGCTGGATAAAATCAAATATAAATAGAGCAGAGTGTTTGAAGCAATTATGGTCTCAGAGGAGATTCATTCCCCATAACAAAGCCAAGAAAAGGGAAGATGATGCATCATTTTTGTAATGCAGCGAGGACGCGCAGAAGCTAGATTACTCAGAAAACTCTGAGCAGCACGTATGGTTTGTATTAAATCACCTAACCTTTCTATCATTGATGGTTTTCTGTGGCTTTCATTGCGGTGGTGCTCTATGGACTACAGCCTTGTGATTGCCTTTGAGAGACAACAGGAGGTGTACAGGATTTTTGCACTTCTTCTGCAGACCAAACTACTGAATTTTCCTGCTTTTCTTGATCTGCTGTAGCACTGCATGGAGAAAAAAAAGCCTCTCTTTGAGCCTCAGAGCAGACCAAACCAATCGCTCCAGTCATAGAATGGTTTGAATTGGAAGGGACCCTTGAAAGCTGTTTAGCCCAACTCCCCTGTAATGAACAGGGACACCTACAGCTACAGGTTGCTCAGAGCCCCATCCATCCTGATCTTGAACATATTGAAGTTCCTTATGGAAACCAGTTGGTAGCACCAAACTTTGCCCTGCGTCTCCAAGGCCAATCTGGAAGCTGGAAACCCCGATGCAGTGCATAGCCAGTAGTCCATTTTGATCAAAGCAAACTTCCCTTTGGGAAAGCCTGCCTGAAGGGGAAGTCATGCCCCAAGGGCATCCCATGGCCTGCTGAGTAACAATGCTGTAATCTGTTAGAGCACAGGATTTACTGGTATGGAAGCCCTGGAGACTGCAAAATCCCAAATGAGGGCACAAATATCACAGCATTGGCTTTAAAACTACAGAAGCGTGCAGTTTGGTGTCTGATTACTTCTGTTTTGGTTCTTAAAACTTTTGGATTGAGCTGGGGCACGTTTTCAGCTTTCCTTTGCATCACAGTTGCAAGGTCACAGTAATTACTGCTGAGAAGGGAGTTCCTTAGTTGTTTTGCTTTGGAAGGAGGCTGAGCATTTCTACAAGAAACATTGGGAAGGAGGGAAAAAATGAAGAGGATCTCACTGGCTAGGAAGACATAAAGACAGACTAAGAAATAACCAGGTGCTAAGCCAATTTCTGTGCAACAAGTGGTGAGGCAATGACAATGCAGTGAAGGCCGGTTAGGAAGCATTATGTTATGCATGGATTTGTTTGTTGGCACAAGTGTGTTGTTCCCTGCAGAAAATTGCAAGGAGCTAAAAAACCAAAATGTCTGGAGTCCAGAGGTGAAGTAGCAACAGAGCTTTTCTTGGTCATCTTGGCTCCTTTCAGAAGGAAGTCCAGGCCACCCTTCGATCAGGGCAGCTGGAAGCTGGGACACTGAATGGCTGCGACCACCCCTTCACATGCTCCAGCCCCTGAGCTGCTGTGGAGCTGAAGCAGAGTGGGAGGAGAGCCCGAGGGAGGCTGCTGGTGTTTCACAGAGGCTGCAGCTGTGCGTGCCGTGCCGTGGTCCTGTCCTCCCCTTCTCCTCTCCCAGCTCCTCCTCCCAAAAGTGGAGAGCAATTCCCTGGGGATGGCTCAGTACAAAGGCTCCTTTGAGGAAACTCAACATCGGCATTTTGCTGGGAATTTATGGCCTCTCAGTGCTACTTTGGGTCTGAATGCAGAAGAAAGGGTAGGAAGATGTGAAAAACAAAGAAGGGACAGTTTGGACTGGACAAAGTAGGAGTACTGAAGTGTCACTGTGGCCTGAGAAACAGGGTGTTTCAAGGTGCTTCTCATTGGATATCCCCAAAGCCCCCGTGATGGTCGTCCCCAGCACTTGTCCCAAATTTCTGTCATGAGGAGTTGAATGCCCCATAGGAGCTGCCAGACTCCACCGAGATGGAGCCAGTCTCAGTGGGGAAAATGGGGCTGTGTCTGATTGTCACCCGTGAAACATTAGGGGGCTATGAGAAAGAACAGGCTCTTTCACAGGGTCTGCAGTGACAGGACAGGGGGAAATGGTTTCAAACCATTTAGGTTGGACATAAGGAAGAAGTTTTCTGCAATGAGGATGGTGAGGTACTGGAACAGGCTGTCCAAAGGTGTGGTGGATGCTCCATCTCCGGAAGCACTCAACGTCAGGCTGGGGGGACTCTGAGCAACATGATCCAGCTGTGGATATCCCTGATCATGGCAGGGGAGTTGGACTACTTGGCGTTTAAATATCCCTTCCAACTAAAATGATTCTGTGATTCAGTGATTCTATTAATGATAGAAATTATTAAATTTAATTAATAATTAAAAATAGAAATTATACTGATCCTTCTGCTGCTGGGGAAGGTTTTGAAGCTCCCGACTGCTGCAGTCCAACTTCTCACTTCGTTGTCACTTCAGCAGTCTAGCATTGGGCTGCTGTGGCTGGGGCAGGAGGGCTAGCTGACCTTCCTCCTTGGGGTTACAACAGAAAATTAGGCCCTTCAGAAGGAACAACAACAACAAAAAAATCCTAAAAAGAAGGGGAAACAAAAAAAGAATCCAGAGTTTGAGATGTTGTGAGCTGCTTTTCAAAGCCCATGTTTGCGCATCCAAGGACGGAGATGTCTTCCTTGAACAAAGCTGCAAAAAAAACACATCACCTCCCAAGTTTGGGGTGCTCTGGAGGGCAGCCATGCTGGAATTGTGATTAAGTGCTTTGGGCCATGCCTTTCCCTGCAGCCTGACAGATAAATATTTACAGCTGACCATGGAGAAGCAGGGAGAAGGAGAGGAGAGACATCTGTAAATTCTTTGGAGCCTTGCTGCCTTTTAATTTTAATTTAATTCTTTTTTATTGCTTTTCCATCCACACATCATTGTCTCTTTTTCTCAGCTCACAGATCACTAAAGAAGAAATTTTTGAGTGAAAGAGGTTGTTTCCAAAGCCTTGGGGCTCAAATCCTGGTTTTAGTGACCATAGTGTAATCTCCAAAGCTGTGATAAACGAATGTTGTGGAGAGCAGACAGTAACCTTTGGTTTACTAACTAGTGTAAATCTGATGTAGCGTTATTGATCTCAGTGGATTTACTCTGTCTCTCATTCTCTCCTTCCTTGTTTTATTTGTTTATGTACTTATTTATTTACTGTAGTTGTCTTCACCAACATAAGCCTTACTGGATGTAAGATGCTGGGAAATCAGGGTATTCCCCACAAGTCTCACTGGTGTAAGTGACTCCCTCAGGTTAGCCTCTCTTCTCAAAAAGAAGCGGTTCTTCATGCCCAGTGGATGAGCTGATTATCAGCAGCTCAGAGCATCTCCTCCTGGTAACCTGGGCCGTGGAAGGTGTTCATAAAGCCTTCCAAAGAGGGAGCAACCAGGAAGGACATGTGGAAATGAAGGAACTCAGCCCTGCAGGCTCACTGCGTCTTGACGTATAAACATATACGTCCTGCTCAGAAACATATGCAGGAATCTGTAGTTGTAAACGCCACTGCACCACCCTGTAATCCAGCCCAGATGTGCTTCTCCTTTCATGGTACACTTGAGGGACCACTCTGAGCCAAGGCAGGCAATGATTGAAAGCATTGTTCAAATTTACTCACCCGAATGAAAAGAGACCCACAGCAGACTGCTCACAGAGATTCAGGAGGAGGCTGGTAGGAAGCGTTTGACTTCAGAAGGGAGACTGGGGTGTGAGCCGATGGATGCTGTCATCAGAAGCCTTCTGAGGTCACCAGTGTGTGGCAGGAGCTTGGCGAGCTCCGGGCCTCTCCAAGTGACAGGCATTAAAACGTGCAGGGCAAACGTTGGTCTTGCTCAAGCTCCCAAAGCCTGGTGCGAAGAACTGTGCAGACAACTGATCCTCTGGTGATAATATATATGGTGGGACTGCTCACCTCCTTCAGGGATTTAAACCTGGAAAACAGAGATCAAGAAATGAGGGCTTTCATGCTGACCTTCTTGGGAGAACAGACAAAAGACTTCATGATTTGTTGCGGGTTGTATTTGCTGACAGGCCACCAGGATCTCCTCCTCCCCATGTAGTAGCAGTGAGGGCTTGTGCAGGAGGGCTGGAGATTTATCCCCACTCTTATCGGTGACCTTCTAAGTAGCCAAAAAGTAGTGTTTCTAAAACTTCTGTGCTCACTGCAACGCCATCTGGGAAGTTACTCTTTCTGTTCATGTCATAAAGCTGCAAAGCTCTAAATAGAAAGCGTGGAGGCAAAGGTCTTGTCCCAGGGGCTCTGCAGTCTCAGCACAGAGAGTATGGTTATAAAGCAAGTCACAGAGTCCAGGGAGTAAATTTATGGCTGGGAAGATGGATAAATAATACGCCAAGATCAACAGTGGTTGTAATGTCAAAGTGCACGGTGCGCAGTTACTCTGCTTTACAGCCCTGTAACCACTTGGAAACCTTGGACTTGAGCACACAGGCTACTAAAGAGCTGCTGTGGAGTCAAGGCCCGGATTTGCACCACCACCACCTGACAGCCTGGGGAGGACCAGTGCTTTAAAGGGAGGCAGCAACGCCACACACCAATGACCGACTTCCCCATCGCAGTCTTCTTGCTCTTGGGGTCAGCACTGGTTTGTGGCAAACTGGTGCTTTATAGCCATGCTGTCACATGTTACCTCCCAAAAGCTCCCAGTGGTGGTGTTACCTCATGGAAAGCTAACGTGGCTCTTGACTCTTCATTTGTAGACCATCTGGATGCCTGTCGGGCCTCCAGGTGTGGCAAGATAAGGATTGGGCTTTGTGTAGCTCTTGGATTATACAAGGAGACAAGAATGACAATCTTTGTCGATTTTTTTGCTCCTTCTTTTGGCTTTCCCTTTTTTCTTACTTGACCCCTTCCCCTTTCTTTCCTTCCCTTCTCTTTGTCTAGTCATTTCAGTGTTTGTTTTGTCTCCTGCTGAGTCTGCTAAAATGTCCTGGGGCATCCCTGCTAATTGTTCACGCAGGAAGTGATGGAGATCTGTTAGTGGTGGAGTTTCATGGGAGAAGTTGGACACACTTATGTCAGGAGCAGCATAGGGATAGCTGATACTACCTTGGGACTGGTATTGGACTAAACAATTTCCTGAAGTAATTTCCAGCCCTAATTTCTGAACTTCTGAGCACAACAGTCAGGACCTGGGAATACTCTTAGCTATTCCCAATGGCAGCACTTTGCTGTGCTTTGGCATCTGCTTTGTACTCATGGTGTCACATGGTGAGCTGTGCAGCACCCAGCTACCATTGTGCAATGGCTTGGTATGCTGGGGTAGCACCTGGGGGCAATCTGTGAACAGGGAGGGTCAGAACTGACAACTTCTAATGTCCGTGCCACCCAGGGGATTGTAGGCACCATTTAGTCCCATACTTATTCTCCACTCGAACAGTTTGAAAACAGAATTAATCATTCTGGGGAAAACACTGACCACCCCAATCGCTCCCAGTCACTGCATATCCAGCTCCTGTTTTGTGCCACCTGAGATAATTACCTGGAAAATTACCATGGAGGGAGACCCATAATGGGCGACAGGGGACACAGCTCTCTCTGCTCAGCCCTTCTGCCTGTGATTTACCACCTGCATCTGCCTCAATGCTGGCACTTCCCTTTGAGTGTCAGCACCTAGCAATGCGAGGTCAGCACAGTGTGCAATGTGGGGAGGTTTGGGGATGCCCATGTCAGACAGCATGCTGCAGCATCTGGGTCAGGTTTCAGGGTGCTGTGTGCACACACGTGTGCTTTTAACTCACTCAGCAGTCTTTCCAGGAAATTAATTTGTGTCAGATGATTGGGTTTTTGTCCTTCCTTTGCGTTTTGGAGGGCAGGGGTTGGGGAAAACTGCTGATTCAATGAGCTGCAGCTATTGTCCTGGTTATCTGGCCCCATAGCTGTGAACTTGTCCCCAGGCAGTAAGCCTTGGGCTTTAGTGGCAGGAATGAGCCTAAAATGCATCTTGGATTTGGTCATCCTTCCCTTCTTTGTCTCTTTCCCCCTTTACTCCTTTGGGTCCATGTTTTGACATGTTATTGGACCGATACGTTGGCAAACTGTATCCCCATTAAAAAATGTAGGGGAGAAACTGAAGGTCTTGTTACTGAGCAAAAGGCAATTGAGCAGGCAATTGGGCAAAAGGCAACATGGCAGCTGGGAAGCATTGGAGATTGTCTAAGACCTGGCAAAGACATCTGAGCTGGTTATTTGTGATGAAATGCCAGTAAGACAAGCAGTGTTACTTAAACCAATTTTGGTCCTGGAATGAATAACTTAATATGGAATAAAGGCTTTTTTTACCACTCACAGTTTAAGTTTAAAGCTCTCTTCGGACTCAAGGAGACAATATTGCTTTAACTGATCTTGTTGCACACTTTGAGCCTGCTTTCACATAGTCATGAGAGCTGAGCTCTACATCTTCAGCAGGACTTGGTATTCTGACATTTGAATCATGGTTTACAGAATGGCAAGATAGATAGAGGCTGGATTACAAAGAAAGTAAGCAAGATTGAAAGGCAATGAGCCCTTTTTGCTGTTCCCCAGGATTTCACACCATGCACAGATCACAGATTTTTCTCATCCTGATTTCACTGTCTTTGAACTATGATTATTATTTTTTCCTATTTCTTGTCCTAAAATGCCAATCCACAGTTATATTTCTGGTCCAGAGGAGCTGCATTTGTGAAGTAGGTGAGTGATACTCTTGTGATCGATGCTCTGCTCATAAATTGCATTGCATCCCTTCACCTGAATGACTGTGGTAGACGTGTTAACTCAGATTACTGCTTCTACAATGACACTACAAGGCTAAACTAAAAAAAAAAAAAGTTTATTATATATATTTATCTCTGAAACAAAAGGATGCAGAGGCTGTGAATGTCTGAAAGATGACTGGGGGCCTTCTGTGGAGTGTCATTCAATAGCCAGAGGATTTCTGCTCGGAGAGTGAGTGAACATGAAGAGATCTCTGCCTCCAACAAGGGAACAGATGTTGAGATAGAAAACCAGAATGGTGAAGTGATTGGTACCTCGCTATTTTTTCACTGTCAGCAGCTGTCTGCAAAATCCACGGGCAAAGCGTTCAGAGCAGGCTTACAAAGAGGATGACAAATAGCTGCTGCCCTTGCTTATTCTGCTAGTTCAAGGGCCAAGGTCTGCATAGTCGATCACATAGATGTGACCCTGCTAATGGTCCCTGGGGATTTGAGAAAGATATCGCGCGATACGATTTCTTCCCTTTCCTCTAACTCTGCTTTAAAAATAAACAAACTCTGCAATTGCTTACAACCACTTCCTGTCCTTTCTACTGAACCACTGGCTTTTTCACTACACCTCAATTCTTCTCCTTACCGTTTTTTGAGAGGACGTATCTTTTATGATGGTCTTTCACCCAAAGGCTTTGCATGCACATGCGTCTCTGTGAGGGTGTACACTGTGTGTGATGTCCAGCTTGGATCCCTCTGATGTCCATTGCCAGTGGCAGGGGACCAACAGATTAGAGCACAGCGGTTTCAGCAGGACGTACGCACATGCGTGGGTTCATATGTATGCAGTGGAGGTACCATGCTGCAGATCAAAGGGAAAACGAATCTCTAAAATGTTTGGTTTCTAAAGTATATTGTTGTTGCACTGCCACCCAAGGTCTTCAAAGGGACCCAGATTTATTGTCTTAGTGCAGTTCAGAGATACTTGCTGCAGATTAAAAATGGGCGAAATAGGAAGGGGGGCAGGCCTGTAAATTACTGGGTAAAAATAGGAGCTGTGCTTTTGTTTGCTGTATAGATTTGAGTTTTGTTATTTTCTTTTCCCCTGCTGGTGGTTCCTTCCCCTCCCCCTTACATTCGTTCCTTAGAGCCAAGGGTTGTCTCTGTGCTTTCTTGTGTGGCCACATGGAGTCTGTCCTGACAGCTCTGCTATCTTTTAGGTAGAAATGGAGATTATCCAGGCATGGCTGTCCAAAAGGAAAACTCACTGCAGGCAGATCTGCTTTGCTTTTTATTACTGGAGGTACCGTTTCATCTCCACCCCTGACTGTTCCCCTCCCCACAGCTCCTTTGCTTGGAGGAAGGTCATCAATATGACAAAGAAATTAACTGTCTTTTGTGGCCACAGACTTTAAACCATTAAATTATTGCTTATTTTTGTCTTTACTTGCCTGCATTGAGCTCTTTTTCCCCAGTGCAGTGAAAAGATAGAGAACTGTTCAAGCCTTCATGGTCTGACTCTATAATGGAATGGATCAGGATTGTTCGAATTCAGCACTTAGAGAAGATTTTAAAACACTTATCCTCATCACCTCTTCCTGATTGCTTCCTTGGTAAAATGTCTTCACTGGGATGCTGGCTATGACTTGCATCTTGGAGCTCTCTTCTCAAAAATCCCATGCTGCAGATAGAGAAGAAGGTCACAGGGTAGGAGACACAAGTCCTGAGAGGCAAAGTGAGGTGCTGATTTGAACCAGAACTGGCACTGAGCTTACTGTACCCCATTTATGGCCACAGCCACTGAACCACAGTGTCTGTCAGTTCTTTGAAGTTCTCCCTGGTAATCCACAAATGTGTATTCCACAAGATAAATTCCCCTGTGCAACTTGGAGTCCTTTCTGTCCTGGGGAATTTTTAAAGGGCTAAAGTTTAGGACCCTGCATCCTCTTGCTCTGTGCTTGAGAGGAACATATCTTCATGCTAGATGTGAGCCCTAGCTTTGTGACACAACCATTAACTGAATGGAAACATGCACCACATCCATTCTGTCACTATTTACCTCTGTGTTCTGCAAAGATGTTGGTCTCATGCACACAAGCCCCTGCAGACCAGGCACTAAAAAATGCAGTTGCCTTCAGTGAGGTTTGTGTATGGATTTTAGTATCATAATTATGGCATGTAAACAAAATACCACTTGGTTATTGAAACCATACTCACTGAAGCCAAGCTCCCATGCGAGAGACACATCTGAGTTTAATTGCTGTTAAACCTCTGCAAATGTACTGTCAGTAAGATGCTTGTGTTAGTTAAGACAGATCAAAACAACTACTGAGATCTAGAGCTGATGCTGGAGATGGATCAGCTTGGGTTTTGGCCATCCCAGTGTACAACTGATTATCGGTGGGGCGTTTTCTGCAATTTGGCAGCTGGCAGGACAGTACTGTGCCCTACGCTCCAGCCTTCAGCCCTGGCTTCAGCCCCATCCAGTGTTTTCCCTTGAGCTGTCCTCTTCATCTGGAGGCCAAATGAGATGTGGCTCTGTGGAACAATGGAGCCAGGCTCTCTTTCATACGTTCAATAGCATTGCAAACAGCAGTGAAGCTGAGGTGGTGCCACAGGCCCTCTGTAAAGGCAGAACAGTGGTGATGCTGGCTTTGCATGAGATGTCCACCCTGCTGGGCCCGCTTTCCCTAGTCAGCGCTGCTGCCTCTCCCACTGCTCTGTCATTGACAGTTTAGTTGCTCAGCTCTGCTGGTGACATCTGGAGTAAAAGCATACACAAAAGGCTATACAAAGCAAAAACATACACAGAGGAATGAGATTAGGCTCTTTTGAGCCTCTTCCAGGCCCAGCATCCCCCAAAGCTCATTCTTTGCTGTGTTTTGTTTCTTGTGCTGAGAGGAAAAGATCCTGGTTGCAGAAAAAAAGATTAATTAAACCTAGATCTGATCCTTGTGCTGCTTCCCAGATCTTTTCAGAAGGCCCCTGGACCACAGGGCAGCAGCAGCAGCATGGTGGCACTGCTGGGGTCCTGTCTTGAGATCTCCTGGCCGTGGTACCATGCCTGGCTCCTGATGTGGAAGTCCAAAGCACTTCCAGACTACATTTCTGCACCTGGCCATGCTGCCTGCCTCACCAGATGAGGTTACTGTTCCTCGTAAACCCTCCATGAAAATTTGGGTCCAGACCCCTGGGCTGGTCTGTGCTCCCCTGCAGCACCAATGGCCACGGGCTGGCAGGGGGCTGAGGGGCAGGGCTGTGCTCAGAGGAGATGTGACATCAAAGTCCTGGCCACACATAGAAGTAGATAGTCTACAACTTCTTTTTTTTCTTTTCTTTTTTTTCACAGCAACAGGGTGCCACCCTTGCTGTTTTTGGCAGTTCCCAGTGGGAATAATTACATTGTGCATGCCTTAAATTCTCTCTTTTGCAATGACAACTGGATGCAATTTCCTTAGAAGCCTCACAAATGGAGCTCTCACATGGTTGGAAGCCATTCAGTAAGTGCTGCAATGTGTTTAGAGGTGGCTGCTTCTCAACAGGACCCCAAATGATGTCTAGAAATATTTCTATAGCCTATCATGCACTTGGGGACCTACCATGAAGGCAATACACAGGGGTCTTGGGCAGAACCTTTCGTCTAAATGCAAGCTTGATTTTCTGTGCTGCAAAATACTGAGATAGATTGTTGGAGGCATGCACTCATGTAAGACAGCATGAAATGCAGACCTGAGGTTTTAGAGATTTCAATGTGTTTGGGATTTGGCTCAGGAAATGCCAAACCAGAACCAAAAACTGTTCTTGAGGTTAGATTGTGGTTCATATGTAGCATAAATATTACTCTTGCTGTTCAAAAGTTCCCCTGAGTAAATACAGAGAGCTAAGAACGTATCTCTGAAAGGACTTTTATGACACTTTGTGACAGCAAAGGACTAGATGCAGCCCAGCAGGTCTGTTCCATTTGTGTCACCCTGTGGTTAGATTCCAAGACTTACCAGAGAGAGCTGCTTAGGGAATCCTCTGCATTGCAGCAAAAAGCTTTGACTGTTGTTTTTGTGGTGGGATGTTTGGTTGGAAGGGGCAATAGTCATTTTGATCCCAAGACATGGAGAAAACAAGAAATATTTCCCCCGCAAAAAGTTGGACAGCACAAAGCAAAATGTCCTTCTGACATTGTAAAGTGCCACCTCCCTCCTGCCTTCATGCAGCGCTCTGCTTGAGATGGGCAGTGTTTGGTGCCACGTATTCTCCAGACTGCTTCTGTGCCAGTGGCTGGCAAGACCTTCATGCCAGCACCCTACCAAAGTGCTCGGACACTGAGGGACAGCCTGCTGTGTGCTTCTAGCACACCTCAGGATTGCCCTATCTGGGAACACAGGAATTAACTCAGTTATTAATCAAATGCTTTGGCCTAGTTGGAAGGCAAAGCGCGGTGATCTGGGGCACATGAGGATCTACCAGCACATCCCTGCCACTGAGGCAGGCTGGACACAGGGAGAAAATGGATGTTTTTCACCAGTCCTCTAATTCACCTGGGCTCAGAGGACATCTTCATCCAGCCTTCCTGAGTCCAAGGGGTATCCTGGAGGGTGATGGGGACCTTGCAGGCCTTGGGTGATTCAGAGATGTTGGTCTAAGACACACAAGGAACTGCAGAAACTTTGCAGAAGAGACTGAGAGTGAGTTAAATGTGTGGTCACCCATGTGCTCAGATGCAAACCCTGTCCTGCAAAACTAGGAGTGTGTGATGCCTAAGGGCTGCTGTTGGCTTTGAGGAGTTCATCAAGACTGTGTTCTGTGTTGTATTTCTGTGGGTGCTGCAGGCTGGTATTTCACACAATACTGTGTACTGGTGCCCTGGGACTCTGCTGGGTTAGGATTTATGGAAGGCTGGGGACAGGGAATTAATGTCTCAGTCTCTATAGATCCAGTATAAAAATGGCTTTCTATCTGCAGGGTGGGAGAGGGAAGGTGTTGGACACACTCAAACCCACGGATAGCTAGAGTATATGATGGCTTCCCAGTCTCTGCTGTAAGTTCTGTCTGGTTTTCATACTCAATGTGGAAAAGGAATTTGCCCCAAAAGGAGGAAAGTAGGCTCAGTTGTCTCTGGTTCTCTCCCATATCCCTCAATGTTTGCTTATTCTTGAGGAGAATCACTGCACATCCAAGTCATCAAAGCATCCAGTACTGATAGTCAAAGTTCTGGCCTGGGATAATCACAGCCAAAATTGGAATTGGCCACTTTGCTGTGGCCTTTGCAAATGTTGGCAGCATTTGGAGTTGCAACTCCATGTTGATGGTGCCTGTGTGGTCTGTTTACCCTTTATTGCTACTCTCGCCTGCCTGCTTACTTTGCATGTTATTTTATTTGTCCCAAGATGCGCTTGCGCATCTGTTCCTTATTTCCTGTGTATGCATTTGTTTTCTTGCTAAATACTGAAAGGAAATTAGATGAAATGCATTGAGGATCTTGATTTACAGCTTCAGCCTTTCCCTGAATCTCTTAAGAACTGTGTTCTCAACTCCTCCTTCTCTCTACCCTTCATGACGAAGGAAGACAGCCCACAAAGGCACAGCAAGCTCTAACATGGACATACTACAGACAATCTTACTTTACTGGCCATAGCAAATGATGGGAAATTCAGGCCCCATGCACGATTCTGAGTTTATTTTTCTGATGTCTTTACCTACTAGTGCAGCATCATACACTCCCTGCTCAGTTCTCCCACCAACACCCCTAATTTGTGTTGGAGTTGATGACAGCACTGGTGGTGATGTGCAGGGGCTAGCACAGGGTGCAGCTCATCCAGCAAAGTCTCCCATGATGAGAGGCTGGAACCAGATACCAGATAGGCCACTGTCCCCACACTATTGCTGCTGAAGACTTGTGTGGGCAGCAGCAGGCTTTCTCCTACACCAACACATGAGTTCACCAACACATTTCTCCTTCACTTAACCTAGGCCTTTCCTCACATTGCCAGTGAAATCATGAAAGTTTAGGGAATGGTGTTTCTCAGCTTTTGGAAAGATCTTAATTTTATGATTCTGCCACTTGCCTCATTTGATGCTTGCCTAGCCTTGGGCTGGGGAAGAGAAAACTGAGGCAATACTGTGCCCACCACAACTGTACAGCTTTTAGGCATTTGGCCACTTCATGGCTCTAACCCACATACACTGGGGACCATCAGGGAGGTGGGAAAGATCTGGAGGACCTTTGGAGAAGGCAGCACAACTAGTGTTCTTGTCTATGCTAACTCCTCTGGAGGGAATGGAGAGTAAACACCCCTCATCTTCAGTTTCACTGGTGTTCCCAGGCCTGCAGCAGACAAAAATTGCTGAGCAGACTGGCAACTGCAGCATGGAGGAGGATCCTTTCTGTGCCTGGTATACTGCCTGATAAAACTGCTGTGAACAGTTTGCAGCAGGGCATGAGCTGTAGACCTCTGCAAGGCTGTCCCGTACCCTAGCTCACCCAGCTACCCTCTGATGCCATCCAAGCTCAGTTCTCTGCATGGAAAACCACCAACCATGCCAGAGAATTAAGTGAAATACCATTTCCCAGCTTAACAGACAGATTTGTTATGTATACAATGAATTACCAGCTCTTTCAGTGCAATAATTGTTCGCACATTGTTTCCCTGCCTCTTTCACTGTTTTTTTATGATTCATGCTGTTTGGTTGCCCAGCTGACATTTCCAAAATGAAGTTTTTAAGCCCCAGCCTTTCTCCCCTCCCTTCTCCTCTTTTTGTTTGCCCAGTTTATGGGCCTGAGAGAAGTGTTTCCAATCATGATCATATCTTCATGTTTTGTTGACAAAAGGTCAACCTAGGAATAAGCCAAACTGGTTTTAGGAAAAAATATTTGCTTATTTAGTTAAGGGATATGTGTTGGAGATCAAATTTATGAGGGTGAAATTGAGTCTGGTTATTTAAAGGACTCTGAAATAAGAGCTTCCCACCCACTCACAAGGGGAAGAACAAGAGCTATAAATTGCTTTAGGCTGAAGGGAATGTAGAAATAAACCCAATTTCTGTGCAAAAGGTAATAGGATCCAAAGCAAGAACTAAAAACAGAGCTTAACTGACAGCAGCCCATTCACTCCCTCACACACAGCCCTCATTCCACACTGTTATTCCTTTCAGAATAAAGGTTGCAATTTTCCCCAGTATCTGAACATCCGGTTCCACAACAACCATCTCCATCCACTGGCCAGGCACTAACTTGAACTCACAAAAGAAAGATCCAGCAGTTAGATCCTGGGAATCTGTTTTGTAGCATGCTTTCTCTAGTTTGCCTTCAAATTATTGTTCCAAATCAGATACTGTGAGCTGTGCCCATGCTAGGAACCCTACCCAGCACAGAAATAGTGAGCTCTTCACTGAATTTTGCATGAGTAAAATGTGCTGAAAAAGCACATCTGAAGGATCACATTAAGGGATCTTTTTCCACTGAAAAGACAAGTCAGTAGTGCAAGAGGTTAAGCTGCCCTTTTTCACAGAGAATATGAATTTGAAGAGAGAATGTACCATGCAGCTCGTGTCTTCTGCTTCTGTTATCACCTATGCACACATAGAATCATAGAATCACCAGTGTTGGAAAAGTCCTCCAATATCATCTAGTCCAACCATCCATCTATCACCAGTATTTCCCCACTAATCCCTTAGTACATCTCCTCCTTTCAGGTGATTACAGAGGTCAAACACACACACACACACAATTCTGCTTCTTCCTCTGTACATCCAACTGACAGTAAGTTGAATAGAGCCTTGGCCCAGTGCTGCTCTTCTTACTCCTAGTGAGCTCCAAGCAGCTGTGAAAAGTCAACATTTTCCTCTTTCTCTGGCTCTTGCACAGTTCCAGCTCCTTTGTGTTGTTTAGCCACATGCCCCCTCGTGGCTTGGGACATGAGATTACTTTCCTCTTTAAAGGTGACTATTACAAAATACAAATTGGAGCAAGACCTGTAGTTTAAAAAATTCTTCTAGTCAAGCCTCATTGATGCTGGATAAAGCGCAGCAGAATGTTAAGCAAGTCTCTGCATTCTTAGATGGTTTAACTGGTTAGGGTTAACCCTACTACCCTTACAGATATCAGCAAATTACAGAGGGGAAAGAAGACAGAACAATGAAATCTGATTTGCTGTAATTTTTGTGTCATTTTTAAATAAGACAACAATTTTGCTTATAGATACTCTGCAACCTTCGCTGTGTACAGCCACCATAGAACAACTCTACTTGTTGTAAAATGCTGTTGGGCACCACGCTTTGAAAGTTGGGCACAGCCACTTGTATCTTGGCTTACAGCCCAACAGTGAAGCCCAGTTATCTTCCAGCATAAAGGCAAAATGAGGAAGCTGCCTGAAGACGAGGTGATCCTCTCGCTGGGAAAGCTACTCCAGATATCAGACTCTTTTTGTCCCTTAGCAGACCATGCTTCATGTGATCTAGTCTGTGTAAAGAAGATTTGAAGGAAGTACATATCCAGGTTTACGGGAATGGAAGCTATTTCTGGCAGTTTAAAAAAGATTAAGTTACTCATACCCGTGGACCACCTGGCCTATTCTCTCCCTAATGGGTGTCAGATTTTTTTCTTTTCTAATTTTTTAAGTTGAAAGCAATTGTGCGGTCAGAGCTATGGTACCTACCCACTACTCCACACCCAAAAATGAGCGCATCTTCACATTTGTCTTTGGGGAGCACCAAGGACACTAATCTAAGACAGGATTTTAAGTACCCAGGTACCAAGAGCTAACCAGGGTGAACTTTTCTTGGCACAATAACACTGCATCTTCTGCCTACTGCACCTCCTGCTCATTTGCTCTTTCTCAGAGGCCCACCCAAGTGTTCCTCCACAGTCTGCCTTATTCTACACAGAAGAGATCCGGTCATTCTTTCCTCTCTCCCTTCTACCCCTAACACCACTCACACTTCTGGAGGATAAGACATTGATGGCATCCTTCATTCCAGATCCACAAAGTTATTCACAAACAAGATCCTCGACCCAGTGCCAGCATCCTTCAGAGAGACAAAGATTTCACTCACTGAGTACATCTTGTTTCTGTTAAACTAACCATGTTTCACTGCTGGGAAAGTTGGGCAGCAAGTTAGTGGCTGTAAGCTGCACCAGGGAAGGTTCACATTGGATATTAGGAAAAAATTCTTCTCAGAAAGAGTGGTGAGGCACTGGCACAGGCTGCCCAAGGAGGTGGTGCAGTCACTGTCCCTGTGGATGTAGCTCTGAGGGATGTGGTAGGTGGGCATGGTGGGGATGGGCTGGATCTTAGAGGTCTTTCCAATCTTAATGATTCTGTGATTCTAAGGAAATGCTGTAAGAAAATCAGGGCTGTGAGTGAATCACAAAAGGTCAGTAGCTGATTCTGCTTGGGCCTGAGCCTGAACTGTTTACTACGTATCTGCATGTTTTGAACAGCAGAAGGAAATCTATCTGCAGATCATCTGTGCTTCACAGTGTGTTTCCTTCTATGACGGCTTTGCAAGTGCAAATGCAAGCTCTCAGGCAAATCTGCTAATTTGGAGAGAAAAAATGGCTTCATCTGTTCTGCGGTGAGACACCTGAGCAGCCAAGAGAGCTGTTTCAGGAGGAAGCACAGAGAAGGCCTGTGTAGTTACAGCTGTGCTTTCAACACCAGAAAATAAATCATCCTTCCACCACAGACCCTGTTATAATTACCTTAGCATGTAAGAGCAATTAGGATGTTACTGAATTGCTGTTATGGAGCAGTTTGGAATGCTGTTTCTTTTGAAAAGGTGTAATGGGAATGGGGTGGATGGATAAATGAGCGTATTAGGAGATTCACAGTGATATTCCTCTGGCATCCCACCCTATCTGGAGCTGATAGCTCTGCTATTTATCCCATGAAGAAATTCAGGAAAGTAAACCTCAGAGCTTCCCCAGCTGTTCTAGTTAGGGAAGAAGGCAGGGATGCAGCCCCACACCAGCAGCCTGCTCTGCTCAAGGTGGGCTCCAGGGTCAAGAGTAGCAGAGGAAGTGGCTCAGCACAATGCTTTGCTACCCCACAGATGGAGCAGTGGCAAAACACCAGAAGCAGGAAACCAGACCAGACTGAGTAGAGTAGGAGAAAAGACATGCCCAAGGGATGAGATACCATCCAGAGAGACCAAGGCAGGCTTGAGCAGTGGGCCCAGGTGAACCTCGTGAGGTTCTCAGGCACGGCTCATGTCTAGATGTTAAGATAAACTGGATCTGAAATAGGTACTCAAGCAAAACCAGACGATCTCTTGAAATGCCCAGACTGCAGTTTCAGCAGACTGTGTCCAGCAAAAGCAAAAAGCTGAGATTCAAGTGGTATAACAGGTCAAAGCAGAAAAACAAAGCAATATATTTATGGTTGAAAGTGTGCATACACCTGCACATACATCCACACAGCTGCACAATCAACAAAACACTGCCACAATTCAAAAGTGTAATTAAACAGATTGAGCTGATGTATTGCCCTTCCCTTTAACTTAGAGAGCACTTTCCACATCTTCCCTCAGATTTCCTCTGAAAATGAGAGCTCCTAAGATAAAATAAACCAAAAATGACTGTATGTCTACAACTACACACAAATACATATGCTCAACTTTGTGCCCCAACACAGTAGAATGCACTGCTGTACAGATATCAAAATGTATATTGCTTTGCTCAGAGAGCTGCAAAACCATAACACCTTGCAGCCAGCTGCCCAAATATGAGGTGCTCACAGACCTTGTGGTGTTGATATTCTATAAATTTAGGAGTACTTATTAGGTGAATGCAGACTGGAATTTTCATAGCAGCGGAAAATAAGGATGGTAATGAGGTAAACACATGCTGCAAAGAAAGCGCCAGCTAAGTGTATGCTCTGTGCAGGAAACTGAAGCTTTAAGCAAGGAACTTCTTCTTTTGGAACCCCTGAGCAAGGCCTGTGAGCTGGCTACAGGATGGCATGCTTGTTAATTACGTATCTCTGTGTCCTGTAGCTTTTTACTGTACTGCAAACTCAGTTTGACAAGTAGGTGACCGATAGGTGTCATGATCCTTTGAAGGCTTTGAATAACCATGTGAATGCTCTTTTCCTTTCCAAAAACGTGACCATTACATGCACGTTTATAGCATCAGTTTTCTTCTGACCATTCATCAGAGGACCATACATACCCCCAATCACACAAGGATTCCCTTCTTTCCGATGGAGAGCTCAGGCACAGCGAGGTCTGTGCATCATGAGCTCCCCCTGGAGGTTATATGCTCTAACTTGTGGGTTTTAAAAGAAGTGGAGAGCTAACCTAATAGCACTGGGTCAAAATTACCAAGGACAAGGGGTAGCTGCAGAGATGCCCTTGCAGCCTGGAGCTGGCTGCTGAATCAGGAGCTGGATGTGGACGTGTTACACTGAGGGGCTGGATGATGGGATGGGCTGTATGGTGGAGGAGGATCATATGTTGAGCAAATTTCTGATGACTTATACTAGATATTAAATCTTAGTCACTTCTTTTTCTAGCTGTGTCTTGAAGCTGTCAGCATGCACAGCTTCAAACAGCCTTTCACTATGAGTCTAGGTACTGTGTATTCAGAGAGAAGCTGTATAAGTGTACTGATACGGTCTACAGTCTAGAGTGAGAGAGCACTGAAGTTTTGGTCTTGACTTGGTATTGGTCTTCCTGTTTGTCTACGGCGGCAGTAAAAGCTGCTGGGAATGGGCTGTGTAAGGCCCTGCAGTCAATCATCTTTCTTAAGTCACAGACAGAAATTCTAGTCTCTGTTTTGCTGGAAGTCTCACAGTGCTTACAGCAGCAAGGGCTCTGACTGATGTAGAGCTGTTGAATGTGGCAAATGAGTTCTGTGTGGAAAATGGAGAGGTTGGTGCACAGGAGAGTCATACAGAGTGAGATCCCCCTTGTCTGAGGATGTGCTGCAAGTTAACCTGAGGTTAGGTTAGATAGTAGGAGGAAAGTTTTTCAATCAGAAGGTGGAGACGCATTGAAACAGGTTGCCCAAGGAGGTTGTGATGCCCCATCTGTGGAGGCGTTCAAGGCCAGGCTGGATGTGGCTCCGGGCAGCCTGGTCTGGTGGTTGGCAAGCCTGCACGTGGCAGGGGGATTGAAACTAGGTGCTCTTTGAGGTCCTTGAGCTCTCCTTATCCCCTTAAGAACTTTCAGGTTTTGTTTACCCTGATGCTATTTTCAACCAATATCAGAAGCAAAACAGTAGTGTCAGTTTAATTGCATAAAACCAACCTAAATTAAATGTCAAGCCTGGAAATGTAGAGGTGTTTAACATCTTTAATCTTTTTTAATTTACAAAAGGAGAAATGAGTCTGCAGTTTCACACCAAATAAAGATAACAAGGCTAACAATAGAGAGATAAGGCAGAAGAATATGTGGGCTCAGGAGTCAGCTTTTTTGTTTTGTTTTGTTTTTACAAGTATTTGGAAGACAAACAACAGGACACAAAGCTCACGGCCAGCACAGCTGGAAAAGAGTCTGAAAACCCATCTGTTTTATCACTCAATGGGTGGTGAAAGAGTCTGAAGTAGAGCAGACCTTCAAGCTTCAGATCTGTTCTTGGGAGCTTGAAGTTTAGTAGCCATATTTCTCATTGAGATGCGTCTTGCCATCACCACTCTGATCTAAGGAACAAAGATAAACATTTAGGACAACAGCATAACCTACCAAAAAACTAGCACAAGACACATTTGTAGACAAGTATTATTCTCTAGCCAGCACCTGCCAGACAGGAATAAAACCCGGAATGGATACTAGAGACCAAATTGTCTTTTGATGTATAACTCCTCTTAACACAACATTAATATTAGTGTCAAAACTTCATCTATTCCTGATTTGTTTCTCTTCTTTTCCTGGGATCCTTATTGAGACAGCTGACTGTAGAGAGAGAAAAAGGAGCTCCCTCTTATGGATGCAGTTTACTTAACTTTTACTTACCTACTGCCCTTGGAATCTGCCCACACTGTAAGGCTGCAACAGCCTTAATAAAAGTTATAATCGTGAATCTCGTAAATGAAAGTTGAGCTTTGATCTCATTATAGAAACTCCTATGCACAAAAATAAATTTTCAGTTTTGGAGCAACTAAGAATAATTCACTAAAAACACTCTGGAATGAAGATGTTCAGTTTTAGCTCGTCTTCACAAAAGAATTAGCAAGATTTTTCTCTAAAAGATGCCCCAAAGTTTGTATTTACAGAAATCTGCAGAACACTTTCAGATTTCACAGGCTTCCATAAGAACTGGGAATGCTGAGGTTGCTGGAATATTTATCTTTAGTGAAGTTTTAAGCTTTTCTTTCAGATGTGTCACTGTATGCAAATACAGTTAGGTCTCCCAAGTGTTAGAAAACTGAAAACCAGAGTTCAGGTGCACCTGACCATTGAGGTGAAGCTGCTATAGACTTGGTACCATATGGTGCTATAAGAAATAAATATGGAGCATAACAAGCCAAAAATTGTTGTGTTCTCAGTGAAGTATTCCCATGTTACTTTTTCCTCAATACGTTACAGGAACACCCTGACTATTTGTTAGATTCTCAAATTATATGAAAAAAAACAAAGAAATAGTCAATACCTGCAGGAGGAATCCAAATGCAGTAGTCTGGGTCATCATCTGGGTATTGTGAGGAAAAAAAAGGTTGTTGGACCTGCAGAAGGAGAAGAGCCTTTTAAGGTGCTGTGCCAATTCAGCAATGTGTCAGTCAAAAAACCTCTCATTAATCCAAATACAAACACTGACAGATAAGGTTTATTTCTACAATGGTTGTGGACTAAAACAAACAGTAAACACTCTATTTCAGTTTATTTCCAGTAGTGTTGCAGAACCAATGGTTAGACTGGATCTCTGGAGATTGTCTAGAGCAGAGTCCCTCTCAAAACAGTCTATTGCCAGCACCAAATCCAGTTATCAATGGCATTCAGACAGTAGAGCTGGGCAGACTAGTCAGGGAATATGAATTCAATGCAACATTCCACAACTTTACTGAGTAACAGAAGTATACTTGAGAACATTTGGTTTCAAAGAAAGCTCTCCACTTGCTTTCACAGCTCCACTTCCAGACAGTTTGTCTCACTCTAATATTTGGCAGTGTCATTCAACACTGAGTTTCTTTATGCAGTGCAAAGCTTTAGAGTAGGATTTTGAAGTACTTTGGTGCTCTCATAGCACAGTCCCACCAAAAACTTCAAGTTTAATGTGACTCGTAGAAATACTATGTACCTGTAGAAATACTATATACCTGTTATATACTTTTAAATGAAAGTTCAGCCATAACTTAGTCTTTCAAAAGAAAACCAATTTTTGTGAGGTCTTACTGGCATCACTGCAATATTTAAAGCAAACAAAAATAAGCTACCGTTGACACAGCTGTATGACAGCTTTTGGTCACATCAGCATTTTCTTGATGCCTTTTGTTTTCAACACGTACAGGCAGCTCACAAATAAAACCATACCACTGTAAAGTGAAAGGTTTCAGAGTTCAAAATGTACCCACTTAGCACTGATTTCCATTGCTCTGTAGTGCTGTGACACAGTCCTAAGTTATGCAGTTGAAGCAATTTTTCATTCCCTCAAAAAGCTTTCTTTCCCCAAGTAAACCTCTAAGAGAGTTCTTCTATAATGTTTCTAAAAAACATTATACTGGAGCTGAAGAGTTTCTAAATGCAGTTTGAAAAGAGCCACTTAAAAAAAAACCAAAAAACAATTGCTTTTCCTGTTTTGTATAATTTGAAGATATTCTTCAAATAGCTGAAGAGAAAAAAACATAGGCTGACTTCAGGTTGATATTTTCCATGCAAGATCTGAGCCTGGTAGCAGGCAGAGCCTGCGGAAAAAGTGATTTGTAATGGGAGAGCGAATACAGCTAAGCCATCTGGTATTTGGAGAATGCTCAGTGTTAGATGAACTCTGTACTGATGAGAGGTGCTGACTTGACTGCTTCAGCATGAGAAGCTGCCTTGTTCTACCACATCCATAGAAATGGATGGGCTCTAACAGGCTAAGTTTACCCTTACCTTCTTTATACTTCAGGCCAGTAAGAAAGGATGATTCTAAAGGCCTCGTCTCCAAAATCCTTGGGTCCTTTGCCAGAGCTAGTAAGAGCAGCAGCAGCATACGCATGGTACAGGGAGTTAAGTTTCTTTAAATAGGCTAAACAAGGCTAAAACTCAATGGCCACTACAAAAAACTATCATAATGCTCAGAACTCATGGCCCACCAACTAGAGTAATTGTCTCTGGCAGCCAGCATAAGGATGGGATGCACTGTAAAGGGAGGAGCCTCACAAGCACTAGGCTAAGTGCAAACCATCAGAGAAGTTCCTTCCCACCTTTTCCAGGAAGGCAACATTTTCCTCTGTCCTAGAACATGGAAGACTCATACTTTACATTTTACTGCAAATCTTATGCATGGAGAACACGTTATTTGGTATATCCACTCAAATTTAATAATAATTAGGTTGCAAAAAACAATAGTCGTGTTAGATATCTTACCGTATCTCAGTGAAAGGAATGAGGCTTGGTAATGGCAATACAGACTAGCTACAATTTTAGTCCAGCATGTCCTGTGTCAGTCCGTGTTTCCCAGGCTTTTCTCCATGAAAGTTTTGCAATACCACTTTGAAAGCCCAGAGATCACCTACGCTCTACAACACTTGTGATAAAGGAAAAGAAGCAATTACCAGAGGCTTAACTTCAGCTCTTCCAAGCAAAAAGCTAGAAAAATAAATTTGTGATTCAATTGGGAAGCCTTGTTAGCTTACTTCAGCTTTGCAGAACACCCCTGTTATGCTTGAAATACTGTGCTTTACCTTCTCACCAGAGACTTCATGAGCTGCATCCAATGTCAATGTGTAGTTCTATGTTACTATTACTATTTCACTAACGAGGAATCTACCAAGTGATTCCTTAAAACTCCTAGGCTGCAGGAGACACAGTTGTAACTGACCTTGCTTGAAGTATTAGTTTTCTTAACTTCCTCAGATGTCTCTCTGGATTCCTTGCATACTGCCTCAGACACTGAGGGGGGAAAAAAAAAAAAGAAAAAAAAAGATTTAAGATGCATTAGAAACTTATATCAGAAATAAGCTCACATGAAGACGTATTTCCTTTGGAATATATCCATCACAGCTCACTACATAGGACCATAATGTTTTTTCTTTATCATTTTACAGTAATGTTGGTGAGAGGAAATAAAAGAAAAGTATCTCTGACTTTTTTGCCTCTTAATCTATGAGATACTGACCTTTCTGACTTAAGTCTATGGACGTGATGATGAGGACAGGAAAACATGCACTAAAAGAACTTGAGTTAGGGAAAAAATAGAAAATCCAAACAGCTCTCTCCAGTTGCTCGTTACACACACACACACACACACACACACACACACTGTTCATTTTGAGAACTGACTTTTTTGTGTGTGCACGTTCAAGTAGAGGGGTAATTTGGGTCATTAAGAGTGCTAACTAACATGATATAGTAGTGGACAGTACAGAATGGCAGAACTTTCCTTTTACAAAGTGACACAACTTAGTGCAAGAAAGTAAAAGGTGGGGGGGGGGGGGAAATGCATTATATTTACAGTCCTACTTCTTTTTTTAAACAAAGAATGTCAATGCAGTTAATGATTATTAAAAGCAAAACAATCCTTCATTCTGATTCTAGAGTCTAAAATAAGGCTTAGTTTCTTTCTCCTAATAAGAAAGCACTAATTCCTTTAGGCAGTTTCTGAATGTAATTGCTACTTTACTGCAGTAATCTAAATTGTACATCTCACCTTGAGGTTTCTCTTGTGAAGGTCCCACCTGAGATTTCTTCCTTAGTATCTTTGGCTCAGGCTGAAAACTAACTCCTGTTAAATACATAAAAGGAGTCATGTGAATGCTATGCAGCAACTCCAAGTAGGAGTGCTAGCATCCCTGAGGAAAATAAACTTAAAAGGAACTCTTAGCTATGTTTGTTTCAGGAAGAAGTTTTCTCTTAGAAGTCCTTCACGTTACTTCATCTAAATCCATTGCAATACAGTAATAAAGGAAAACTTGTGATCAGTTAAAACATACTTTTCAAGAGCAACCTGCCCAACATTCTGACAATTAGAATTCTGAAGGTAGAATTAGGTTTCTGCCACCAAACACACCATCATTACTAAGCTTTTGCATACATCAATACATTTGGCAGGGGGGTTGGTCTCGATGATCTCTAGAGGTCCCTTCCAACCCCTACAATTCTGTGATTCTGTGATCAAGTTAACTTAAAAAAGGATGTGTTATAGACAAACTACATAGGTGCAAAGGAAATACCTCTTCGTTCCTACTTACTAAATTACTTTCCTCCTTACAAGCTGTCTAAAACTTCACATAGGCATTTCTTTTCTTATGAAATACCTCTCCCTGCCAAGAACACATTACATTTGCTATCACATGGACACTCACCCTAATGAAAGCAAGACTTATCAAAATATGACCATTCTTGAGTCCAGGAGATTATTGCTGTTTTACCAAAAGTGTGGAAAAACTGACTGCCAAGCAGATTTCCAACTTGAGCCAAGTGAAACTCACCTGTTTCTCCCCTGCTTCCATACAAATGTTGGATTCATGGCAAAAATCTGTGGAAAAGCTATAAGCTGTTGGAAAACCTGTGACCAAAATCTTAGAGGATTCCCATAGCTCTAGACAAGAAAATCAGTAGTTCCAGGCTCAGGTTTGCTACTGGAAAAATCAAAACTCATCATTTACCGTCTTGAAGAGATTCTAGTTTCTCGTTATTACAGGCAGAACCATTGGGACCATTTGCTTCTTTTCCTGTTTCTTCCTCTACTGTCACCTTCATCTCCACATCTGATGTTCTGCTGCTTACTGCATCTACTTTCTGCTCCTCCTCAATTTCTTCCTCTTCTTCCTCCTCCTCCTCCTCAGGTCCATCATCTTTCATTTTTAACAAACTTTCAGGAACATGTGGACGCTTGTCAGGCAACTTCTGCACGACAAACAATTGTGCGTTAATACGAGGATAATATGGAAGTAGATGTCACCAGTACTTGTTACAGGACAAAGGATGCATGTTACAGTCACAGGTAGAGAACACTCACAGGATGAAAATTAGTGAAGTTGTAAAGGAAAAGATATTGGCAGAGGTGGAAGAGGAAAAAGGATGTCTAACCCATAGTTAGAGAATGCAGGCTTTTCCCAGGAGCAACACTGAGTCTGACAGTAAATGCTTGCTGCCCTGCACATTTCTCCACTGCTCCAATCTTGCTCCTCATGGTGTTTTTGTACATGTGATAAAGCAGTTTCCACCTGCAGGCTCCATAGCCTGAGATGATGTCTGAGAACTAGTGCCTGACCCAGAGCACTTACCCCTAGGCTTCCAGTTTTCAGCTTGAATTTGCTCCCCCCTTTCATAGCACCGAAGAGAGGGAGGGTAATCTTTTTAGACTTGCTGTTTGCTTCCAGACTGTAACTCCCAGTCCTAATGAAAATTAGATACAAAGAAAAGCAGTATAGAGTATCAATCTAGTCAATACAGAGTCAATATAGAGTATCAATCAAGTCTTATATTTACAAATGCAAACAAATAAAGATGTTTGCATAAAGACTATTTCTCTCACTTGCAACATTTAAAGAGGAGCTTTCAGGAGATGACTCCTCCATCCTACACGTCTGTTTTAGGAGTCAGACACTTGCCATAACAGGAGAGAAAAAAAACACCTATCTCTCAAATTCAAATGCCCTTATATACTTACATATGTATAATATGTATGTGTATACATATAAACACTTGGAGGCCAAACCTCAATTTAAACAAGTTAAGCAATTAAACCTCTAGTTAAACCTCTAAGTTGCCATTAGCAAGTGATGAGCCCAGCACACGCTCCCATGAATAGCTGTGCAGTATTTGAACAGCCATTGCACTTGACTTCTACCTTTCACAAAATGAGTTTCATATTGTAAGAAGTACTGTAAAATTCTTCAGTTCCTTCTGGATACAAATTGGGAGAAATAGTTTAAAAAAAAAAAGAAAAAAAAAAAAGAAAAAAAAAAAAAAAGAAAAAGCTGACACCAGGCTTCCAGCTCCTTCCAGCTCTCATCTGGGCTTACCTCCACCTGCAGTGCATCTACCTTGGCCACAGAAGCAGCAGTGGCTCGTTAGGGACAGGGCAGGTAGTTGTGAAGGCATTGTTGCTTTTGCATTTGGGAAACTGTCTACTTAATGGGAAGGTGCACAATTGCCCATAGAAAGTAACAACAGTGATTTTTTTCAAACTTTATCCAAAACTTACGGGGGCTTCAGCTCAGGCAGTTCTGCAGGCTTGACGAGCTTTATTAACCCTTTCAGCCTCTGCTGCTCCTTCTTCAACTCAAATGACCGCAGATGAAGTTTCTTTCGAGTCACGCTGTCTAAGGTGCTTCCTGATTTTATTTCTGTCATGAATTCGTCCAAGGAATCTTGAGCTGCTGGCTGGGATTGGCCTAGGCAAGATAATGGTAAGAGGCATATCGTTGTGAGGGGGGAAACGAGACTAAAGGGAGGAATATAACATATACAGGAATGACTATCTTCTCTGGAAAATCTTTTTGAATGGGAAATAATGGAGGTTGACAGATCTGGAAGGATGAAAACATTTCTCCTAACAAAGCCTAACAGTAAATCTTAAGCCACTTAGATATCAAAACCTCTCAAAATTGAATGTTTATTTACGAGCAAATCTGTCCATAATGTACATTGGTCATCTCAGTTCAAGATCTGCTGTCTCTAAAAAAAAAAAAAGTGGCTGTTGGGTCCTTTTTGTAGTCACAGTCCAAAAATAAACACAGCTACAATGTATCCCACACCACTGCATGGGGAATCCTGTTTTGGCTTTCCTGGAAGGCTGATGTAATTACATTTGCAAACCTAAAAATGAATCACATGATGCTGCCTCCCATCTCTGAAGGACTGAGTATGTATGAGAATAGTTTTCTACAACCACATAAAATCTACCTGTGTTTTGACTTGATTTTGTAACAAGAAAACATTGCCCTGTACTTGGGGGGCGAGAGGGGAAGGCAGAGGTGGAGAACAACAAAAACCAACAGTCCTTTTACTTCATCTTATTTCAGATATTAGTATTTCTATGCATATTTGACTAACTAAAATACAACTCGAGAGGAAAAAGCTCAAGCTCTAACAAGTAAGAGAAATAAATACACAGTTCTAACACGAGGAATTTATAAACAAAGCAAACCAGGAAAACTTTTCCAGGGCTTGGACACTGCTTCAAATGTTTTTCTATTATGCTCAAAAATAACTTAGAGGCAAAGAAAAACATTGTTGCCATTAACACCTTTACACAAGCAGTCTTCTGCTGTTCTACTTTAAAAATTGGCAAATCTGATATTTATTTGCAGCTTTACAAGCATTTATCTTTTTATGCACATGAATAATTGTGACTAGTGAGTTAATTTAATTCAGCTGTAGCTGATTAAGTAGCACTTGCAATTTTAAATATGCACAAATCTGAATTATTGTTATGAGTATATACTTAAGCAGTTGTACGTGACATGAAATGTTTACACAAAAGTCTAATAAGTCCAACATTTTCCAATGTACTCAAATGGAAAGGATGTTTCTGATTTGGAGACCAAACCTAGTTTGCATTTTGCAATCATAAAAAGCCACAACAATAACTGAAGACACACAAGATTAATAGGCTCCAAAAGACAAGAGCATCCATCTTCAACCAAATATAAATAACAATGAAATGTTATAAAAGCTCAGACATAGTCTTTCCTAGCTGCGTGTATGAACTTAGATAGAGATGATCATTGAAAAGTCAGTTAATAAGCAGTCTGAATCAGCCAGCAGAAGCTGAGAGGAACGACCATTTAATTGAAGCATTGAATTGCAATGGTAGCATTTCATGTCTAGTCAGGTAATTCAGAACAGCTGAAGGAACTGCAGTTTCACAGCTCACTACTTTAGTCCCAGACCAGCATAAGGGTGCTTCACTGGATGATCTTCACTGTGTCAGATGATCCTCTTAGCAAACAGGCTTCTCTGATTCCACCCACAGTGCCTTACATCAGGTAGTTGAGCACACAGGGTTACTTTTAGCATACAGTATCTGCTGCAGCCCTTTTCCAAGCTATTTAAGAGAAATTTGATATTGCTGGGAGGTGAATCAATCCTGGCTATTATACTTAACATTCCAGGGAATAAAAAGCTATTGGGCTATTTACTGCACCATCGGCTTAGCAATAATTTTCCTCTGAACTGGCAACCAAAAATGAGACTGAAAACCTCTGTGTGTTCTTTTTTGGTTTTGTTTTTTTCATTCAGTTGTGTCAGTGAATTAGGAGAAGCCAAGTCAGTCTGTTTGTAGTTAGTTCTGAAAAACTCTAATGGACAATTTATGAACTGTCACAGAGACTTTTTCAACAGCCACTTAATTTCGCCGAGTGCTTGGTGAGAGGTGTTGCAATTTAGCCACTCATTCACTCATTGGTCTCTCTTAGAAAGAGCCAGACAAAATGCCTTACAGCTCTGAAACTATATGTAATGCTGCAACTGTGCCAGACAGCTCCAGAGAGTACATGGATCACTCACGACCAGTACGTATGCTCCCGTCTTAAAGATGTATTCCACATCTCTGATTAACCTGAGGCAACCAAAGAAATCTGAGAAAATACAAGCAACTAAAACACACGCACAAACTCATGGCAGAATACTTTGTTCTATCCTGGCCTAGTTTTAGGAAGTTTGCATTTGATACTGAACCATTTTGTATTGCAGTACCTTACAGGCTGTTAAAGCTAACTTTTGAGTGCTGAAATTGCTATTTTTCTGAGGCTTTAAACTAGCTATATAACAAGCTACAATTTACCAAACTATGACAACATATCATTGGAATTATATGGTGTTAGTAGCAGTCTATAAATGAACTGATTCTTTGTTCTCCTAGTCTGTATTTCAATCATCCTTGTTGAAAAACAAGAAACAAAAGCTTCGTGACACATGAGAGATGGGAATTACCCATCTCACACCATTAGCTTCTCCTACTGGTTAGTTGGTCATGTACTACTTTTCAGTAAATTCACTTTGAAAACATTTATTTCAAAGGCACTGAACTGATCCGTTGACTCAGTGAAACAGTAAGGTTTTCTGAACTGTCATTTAGTAGAATCAATCATCAACACAAACATTCGTTCCAATGTGTTTGGGTGCAGCTCTGAATAACCAGGAAGGAAAGCATACACATAATTCACAAAAGAGCTCTGCTGTCAGATTGCTGTCTTCTTGCAGATTGCAGGTTTGCTGAAGAAGTTCTGACAAAAACGGCCTTTAATAAAGTTGATTTGGTTAGAAAGCTTTTTGTATTGTGAACCAACCTAAAAAAGGTTTCCTTCATGCCTTCCTTTTATTCCACAAGCTGTTATCAGTAATTTAAATTAAAATGTACTTCTCTGTGTAGAATGCTTTAAAATCAAAAGTTACTAGCAGATATATTTTCCCACTTAGGAAGTGGTCTGCCTTCATACACAGAAATAATCCTGAAAGCCTGAAGGATTCCCTAGCTAGCAAGCTCAGTGAGCTTTCCTTTTTAGGATGCACTTGCAATGAGAGAAGTGAAATGAAAAATACTGTCTTTTCTCTTTCAGTCGTTGGCTTGTCCCTTATAAATGGTTCTGGAAGAGATAGAAAAATGCAGTGTTTGAATTGGGTCAGTTTTGCTATTATCGGCAGATGAACAGTAATAATGTTCACCCTGTTATGTTCCAGGTATGCTCTCCCCTTTACCTTTGATGTGGTATACTTCTGGAAAAAGTTGCATTCATTAATAAGTGATTAAACACATAACAGCACATAAATACTGGATGATGAGCACCAAGCACCCTCCTTCAGATAACTCTGTTACCTGCACACTTTCCTGCCCTTTTGTGAAAAGGGGATATGAAAAAATGCACTTAAGCATGATTCTATGATATACAAAAATGCATTTTCATTTGTTGTTTCTTTCTTTTTTTAATGAAAAGCACTACAATCAGAGACTTTGTGTCCCACCTTTCCCCGAAGCCTTCAGCTTTTCTGTTATCTCAGAGAGTTCATTTTCAGCCTCCTTTAGCTTTGTAACCTATGAGAAAAAAAACACACTTGTGAGATTTTTACCTACTTAAAGATTTCCTTCTAAACGTTCCTCAAATAGCCTACCACATTGTTTCTATTTTTCTGTTTTCTCATTTTTGATCAGGAATTTGTGGGATGAAAAACATTGTTTTTAAGAATGTTCTAGATTATATCAGAAAGTTATTTGAACAGTGTGAAAGAACTTCTTGAAACACAAGAGAACATGTAATGCTTTTAGAGCTATGTTCTGCCATCATTACAATCCTCCAAACCTCCCTACACCCACCTCCTTGCTTCTCCCACACTCTATTGCCTGTGTAGAACTTACAGTTCACTTGTCTCTCCTAGTTTGGGACAAATTAAAGACTGTAATACAGTTAATTATAATTAAAGACTGTATACAGTGACAGAACCTCAAGAACTGAACCCTCCTCTCTGAAGAAGCTGAAGCAGCTGAAGACTACTTCTTTGCAGGCTAACTTGGTTTTAAGTTGTGACAGTTCCTGGTAACAAGGCAGTTCATGCTCCATAGCAGTTATCCTTTTTGCATAAGGCAGCAGATAGGTATGAGTTAGTACCAGTCCCAGTAATGGTTTGTGTGATGTACATCAAGTATTATGTTTAAGTAACAAATTACTTTCTGATATTAAGGTTTCTTTTAGATCCAATTCTTTTTCTCTCAAGACTTTAAAAAGCATTGCATTCTATAACCATCAGTGTTAACCTGGTCCATTAATAAAGATCTGAAATAATACTAGAGTTCAGGCTAACAACAACAACAACAAAAAAAGATCTGGAAATGTTTTTAAACTTTCCTTCTTAGTAATTATACATTCATTAAAGAATAGGCCTGGCATGTCATAATTATTCTTACCAGTGAGTCATAAGTCTCTGGTTTTTCTTCTATTTTACCAGCTTTTTTCATTCTGTTCAGTCGCTTCTTTTCTACAGCACCAGTTCGATCAAGGAAGGTGTCATCATCACTGTCATAAAAATCCTCATCTTCCCAATTCTTTGACTTCCTTTTTCGAGATACTGGGAAAAGTTTAAGGGAGGAAAGCAAGGAACAAAATGATTTACAGGCCACTGAGAAGTCAAAGAAATTCAGTAGAGCAATCTTGAATTCCTAGAGCGTCAGGTTTTTTTTAGAACTAGCTCAGCATTTAACAGGTTATTTACCTGCTTCTTGCCTCAATACTCCCCTAGCATCCAGTAGCCTGCAAGCTTCCAGTGCACACTGGATCATTGCTTCTTTCTTCTTTCCTGAATGGAGAACCTCTGCTACCAGCTGCTTCCCTGATGCATCGTCCACAGGCAATCTGTTCAGTTCAAAGGATTACAGAACAGCTTCAACAGAAACAGCTTTTCATGGATGCTACTCACATACTGTGCTTGTCATGCTGACATTGTTTCTTCCACCTCTCTATAGTCTTTTTTTGTGGGTTACCTATTTTTACATTTCATCTGATACACTACTAACCCAAACACAAGCACGCACTTTCTAAGCTTAAGCAGATTTTTATTTTGCTAGCCCAAACAAGAAATCTTCCTCCATTCACATTCCTCTTGTATCTACACAACACCAGTAACAAATACTTTGTGCCATACTGAAGCAAAGCTTCCTTAAGAAATGATGAGATGTTGTGCCTGCTATTTGACACCTATCCTGCTTACTTCTCACCTGCTCACCTTCTCCTGCTTAGCAAGGGAATGATGTTACTGGCCAGTGGAAGGGATTCAACAAAAACTACATTATACCATCACATAACTGAACTGGGGTGCATAGTAGAATAAATGCTTTTTTCCATCTTCTTTTCCATTAGGAATTAAAACACTGCTTCCTAGTTACTTGTCTTGCATTTCAATTTCACATATTTCTGAAAACAAGGGGAACTGAGAGAACCTGCAGTCATGTTTTCCCAATTTTGATCTTTTAGTAGCATTAAATGCTGACAGATCAGGAAAAAGTAGTAGACACTGAAGTAGACGCTGATCCTTGACCTTTTTAGTATCAGGACTTAAGTCTAATTCTGGCTGGCTTCCTTGGCAAGCATGATAGACAAGTAGTTCCTTCAGTTTTTGTTTGTAAATTCAATGAAGCCAGTTTCTACGTACAAAAGTGAATGAAGTTATACATACTTAACCCTGCATAGCCAGCTATTGTGCCCACGATCATCATATTCGTATTCTAACTCTTCTCCTGGAGAGGAAAAAATGAAAGTTGATGTAGTTAGCAAAGATGAAGTAAGAAGGAATAAACTTTAGAGCAGAGAAAATTTGCCTTTTCTTTTTTTCTTTTCTTTTTTTTTTTTTTTTAGGCCATGTGATCTTCAGTTGATAGTAAGCTCATTTGGACATTTTTCACAATCAAGGATCTTTAAGTGACCTGTTTGGTAGAACACAGATCAAAGAAAAAAAGAATCTTGCACCTGCAGGCACAGAAGTAAATAATACTGAGGCAACAACAGTTTGCATTTTGGGTTTACAAATATTGTTTCCCTTGAAGATTAATTTCTCATGTTAAAAAGTACCTAAGCCATTGGTAAGCTTGAATCCATTCACTGTCTTCCAATACTTTCCAGTTCTATCTCCTGAATAGCACCATCTGGAATTTAATGGTTTGGGACTTTTCAATAGATTCAAAAGATGGATGTGATTTGAGTGCCACTCCAGAGAAACACAAGGTGCTCTCTGCAACTTCCAGTTGAGAAGTTAGAAATCAAAAAACACCAAAACCTTGACAAAACAAAAAGCCCTGCCCACAATGTAAAGTTTTACTTTCACACTTTAATTCCCAGAGAAAAATGGGAAACACCCAACTCTACTAAACAAAAATAATCTACAAGTAAAAAATACCTTCTCTGTCAAAAAAGCCCTGCAGAGCCTTCCTGGGATCCTTCATATAGAAGGCATCTTGTACATCCTGAAATTCAATAGCAATAGGGTTTTCTTCAGCCTCGTCCTCCTCAGCATCCTCCCCTGGATGAGCAACATACAAAATAAAAACAAAATGGTGAAAAGTTAGAATGAGAACACCAAATAGTTTCAAATATTGTCATTTTGAAAGAAGTATCAGCTACATCATCCTACAATGATAAGCTTTAGCTGTTTCTGTATCCAATCAAAAAATACTTATTAGTTATTCTGTTTTAAGATACAGTTTTGCACATGTCAGTGCTGTTTCTGCACTTTCAAGGGTTTATGTGCTTACACATTTTAACTCACAAAACAATCCATTTTGTACTGAAAAGCTCATTAATAACTATTTAAGATGTGGACTTCATATTAAAAACCTGAAGACAGCCTCCTTGCATAAGCAGTCTCAAGTATTAAAATTCCACCTGCCACGCAAAGACATCAACATGGGAAAAAAAAACCCAAACAACACTGCAAAAACTAAACTCTCAGTTTCATGTCATTTTTGAAGTACAGACAAACCCCCTTTTCCCCAATTAAAAAAAAAAAACAAAACAAAACAAACAAACAAAAAAAAACAATAAAAAACCTCTCCCTGTTTTGCCTTCTCACAGCACTCCTATTTTTAAAAAGGGCCAATTTGTACTCAGAAACATTCACTGGTGTATGGTAACTAGCCTGAAACTCTGATTGATCACCTGAGGTGAGCAGAGAGTCAGCCACCAAGCAAGGCAATTCACCTGTGCTGCTGGAAGGGGTAGAGCCTGGCTCCACCTTCCTAGACCCCATTTAAGAGCTGACTCCCAGTGGGGAAGGATCTCTCTGGAGATCCCTCCTCTGCAGTTTTGCAGCAAGCCCAGGATGTAGGTAAGCTTTCTATCTATTCGCTTTTTATTATTATAACCTGCTTTGCCTAACTCTCTAGTTTATTTCATAATTATAACATCTATATATTTGTTGATTATAAAACTGGCTTTGGAATCCAACTGGAATTTCAATGCCAGTGCTCACTGAAAATTCACTTAAAAGTGTCCCAAGGTGTATCAGCTCATCTATGTATCAGTACTCACCCATTCCCCATGAGCAGCTCATATCAACATTCTGACTGCTCTCATTTCCTTGCTCCTCTTTCTCATCTTCCTCATCAGAATCCTCTCCCAGCATGGTCTTTTCCAGCTTTGCTTGCTGCTGCTTCCGCAGTGCCTTCAGCTGTGTCACGGTCAGCTCTGACTCAGACTCCTGGTCCTCTTCAGGTCCCTATGTCACAAAGAACAACTTTATGAAAGTGTTTTAGATAAGAAAAAAAAAAACAAAAAAACAAAAAAAACACTTCTTTTCAATAGGAGTGCAAATTACAGGTAGTAACATAAACGGATCACAGTGCTCATGTAAAAGCTGAATTACTGGACCAATTGTTATAGAGTGCATGCTCAGATATATCAATTTCAGTGGCCAAAGGGGGCAAAAAGAGATGAGCATTACTGTTTAGTTGTAGGCAGCTCAAACACAGCTTTAAAGGCAGAAAGCAAGGATTTCCACCAGTGCCACAATGGAAGCATTTGAGGAACAAGCAGCTAAGTCCTCTTTTGGGCACAAGGAATCACAAAATGGTTTGGGATGGAAGGACCTCAAAGCCCGCTCATTTCCAAGCCCCAGCCATGGGCAGGGCTGCTCCCACCATCACAGGTTGCACAGGGTCTCATCCAACCCGGCCTTGACACCTCCAGGGATGGGGCACTCACAGCTCCTCTGGGCAGCCTGCTTAAATTGATATGAGTGCAGTCGAACCGCCCCCCCATCTCTGAAGCGTTTCCCTCTCGCTCCAGGCCCCTGTGTGGGCACAGCCACCTGAACTGCCGCGTGTGACCGGGGGAAGCCGCCGTGCAATCTCCGATCCCCTCTCCCGGCCCACCTGCAGGAGGAAGAGGCGGGAGCTGCCGCCGAAGCGCAGTCCGTGGCCCACCCGCACACGGCAGTAGGTGCGCGGCGGCACCCGCGCCTTGTTGAGGAAGGTGCCGTGCGTGCTGCCCAGGTCGTACACGTAGAAGCCGGCATCGGCGTCGGGGCCGTCGGAGGAGCGGCCGCGGTACTGCAGCACGGCGTGGTGCCTCGACACCGACGGATGCTCCAGGGCCAGCGCGCAGCCGGGCAGCCTCCCCACCAGGAACCAGCTGCCGCCCTCCAGCCGCACCGAGCCCAGCAGCACGCCGCCCTTCAGCACCTCCAGCCCGTAGCCGGCATCGGCGGGCGGGCGGCCGCCCCACGGCGGCTCCTCGTAGCGCGGTGCCGGCACTGAGGCGACCGGGCGGGGCGGCACGGGGCCGGGCGAGGGGCCGAGACTGGGCGCGGGGCCGGGCTCGGCGTTCTGCGGAACGGGCAGCGGGCGGATCGGCCGCTTGAACTCGGCGGGCTCGGTCTCCGTTTCCATGGCCTCCGCCATCTTGTCTCGTCCGTCCCCAAATAGGGTCCTCCGGGCACGAGCGCCTCCGGGGCTGTGGTACCGGGCGGAGGGAAGGGCGCGGCTCTGCGGTTCGCACCGTCGCCTCGGCCACGGCTGGGGGTAGCGCGAGGGACGAGACCGGCGGGGGTGGGCGGGAGGATAACGGGGAAGGGTGGCGGCGGCCGTCGGAGCTCCGTGCGGGAGCGCGGCTGCTGCGGGGTGCCGCGTTTGGCGGCGGACCGAAGCCGAGTTCCGGTAGGGCGGAGGGGAGCGCGGTACGGCGGGGCCGAGCTTGCGGCCTTCCCCTCCGCCGAGTTTCCCGGCGCCAGTCAGAGCCCGGATCGCTGTGCGGGGCTGGGGCGCAGCGCCGTTCTGCTTAAAGTCGTTCCCTCCTCGCTGCTGCTTTGCTTTCTTCTTTCCCCCTTAGGAGAAGCAGCTGTGCGATCTGTTGCACGGACGTTGCATCCTGATGCTGTCTGGAAAGCTGGGTTTCTCACGGTGACTTCAGAAGAGTTTTCTTGCCGTCAGTTATTTGCTCTATTCCGAGGCTGGCACCAGTCTGTTGCTGCCCAAAGCTGAGAGTTTCTCCCCACAGCTCGTGTTGGGGAGCCTTCCCGGTGCCGTGAGGACGATCCTGTGTCACAATGCTGCGCTACTGGGGCGAGATCCCGGTGCCATCCAACCAGGCCAACCGCAGCTCTTTTGACCTGCTGCAGCGGGAGTTCCGCACGGTGGAGGTGCAGGACCCTCCTTTGCACCAGCCGTCAGCCAACAAACCGCGGCCCACCACCATGCTGGATGTCCCCTCCGAGCCCTGCAGCCTCACCATCCACACCATTCAGCTCATCCAGCACAACCGGCGGCTGCGCAGCCTCATCGCCATGGCCCAGGCACAAAACCAGCAGCAAGCAGAGGGCATCAAGACAGAAGACAACGAACCTCTGCCCTCTCGTCCAGCCTCGCCGCCTCTCCCCGATGACCTGCTTCCTCTGGACAGCAAGCCCCCCAAAATGCCATTCCAACTGAGGCACAGTGACCCAGAAAGTGATTTCTACAGGTGTGTGGTATTTCCTTGGCTTCTTTCAAGTTGGAAATTAGGAAAAATTTCTTCTCAGAAGGATCAGTGAAGTGTTGGAACGAGGCTGCCTAGGGAGGTGGTAGAGTCATCGCCATCCTTGGAGGTGTTGAAGAAATATGCGGATGTGGCAGTGCGGGACATGGCTCATGGGCATGGTGATGTTGGGTTGGTGGTTGGACTGGCTGACCCTAGAGTACTTTCCAACCTTAATGATTCTATGAATCCTGTCTGCAGGACAGCTGAGTGTTCTTAAATATATATGTTGTTTTGTCAATTCCCTAAGGCTGATGAATTGTATGAAAAGAATAAAATAGGCCTAGGAACAGAAAGATTGAGATGCACGCAACATACAGTTTGTTTAAAACAAATGTGTCTTTGCTTTCTGTCTATAAAATGCAGATGTGTAGTGCTGTTTTCTGTCTCATTAGCACTCAGCTTAATGGTTGTTTTGCCATCTTCAATGGTATTTTGATAAAGCTAGTTATTGAATGCGAAGTCTTTTATGTTTAGGTCACTTACTATTAGACTGTCTGTATTCTGACAATTCAGAAGATACACAACTGGGTGTTGGCCCTTTAGGTTCTGAGAATATGCTTTGTTAATTAGTAACTTGTAAGATTTCAGTGCCCAAGGATGAATGGTGTTGCCATCTCATCCTACTGTCAGTGTTTGTAGCCTGGTCAGAGATGGCAGTGAGTGCTGGTGAAGGTAGCTCCTGTCTCTCCAATGCTGGTTCCACCAGCCAAGGACTTGAGGAAATAGAAAGGAAGGTTGCATTGCTCCTTTGCAACTGATTTTTGTTTACACAATATTGCCACCTCCTCCTTGCCAACCCTCTGATGAACACTACATTCACACAGAGTTGCTCCTTTTTTTGCAGGATCTCATGGTACCTCTTAGACCGTGCATTTAAATTCAGAGGTTAATCCTCACTGTTCTTAAGGCTGCTCCAATAAATGTGATATAGGAGAAAACAATATCTTTCATTTATTTTCAAATGTGGAAAACTTACATCCATGAAATATAGTTGGTTAAATGTGTCAGATCTTTTATGGCCTGGATTTTTTTATTGAAAGATGTTCCTTTTGGTAACATTGTCTCTCTGCATAGTGGAGCCAGACTTTAGTGCTGTTTTTGGAGGAACATTATGTCCTGGTTTCAGTTGGGATAACAATTTGAATATTTCAAACTTGAATTCCTGTAGTATTCCTGAGTGAATTGCCATCTGGTCCTGGTGATTTGCAACTGTTGATGTTACAGTTCTTGGAATACACAATAGGGGATTAACGTTTGATTTTGCCTGGTATAGAAACAGAAGGTAACCCTAAATTATCACCTTCATCCTTCTGGGATGAAATAAAGTGATTTGCCTGAAGGGATGAGGGAATATCCCATGTGTATAAGCTTGAGCCCTGTGCCTCTTGCTCCTTATTGCGTTACGGTTTGTAGAGCTGAAGTAGCCTTGCGTACCTTGCAGTCTTCTGTGCTGACCTTTCTAATGCCTTTCGCTGTAACTTTAAATTTTCAGTGGCCCTAACCGTGGTTTGGGGGCCGCTTTGCCCTTTTATTGTCCCTTGGGAGTCTCCGAGGTGCTGGTAAACAAATGTTATTTAACAGTCAACCACATGGGGGAGTTTAAGGACTAGATTGCAATAAGTAGATGGGCGGTTTGGAAATGGAGCACTTTGTGGCCGACTGATTTAGTGTGAGCCGTGGTACAGAGTAGAATTTAACTGTATGCCTGCTAAACCGAACACATTTCTGCTTTTCCAGGAGGCAAGCTTTTGGTTTGCTGTTGCATATTTGCTATTTTAAGCAAACGACCTACAAGATTTGTCAGTGCTTGTTTTTAGTGGGTAAAACAATCAAGGGAGGGACCGTTCTTCTTTTTGCCAAAACATGATATTGCTTGGTTTTATGATGCCTTTTGTGTGTCGTTGCCAGAGCTACAGTGTTAGACTAAATGCATATTTTAGTTTCATTTTCTTTATTAGTAACTTCGGTCTCAGAAGTAGTGTGTAGGTATGTTTGTCCTTAGGAAGAAAGGAAGAGAGGCCAGCCTGAATTAGACCACAAGTTTCTTTAATATAGCCGTGTTCTCTTTTTTTCCCTGTTATTCATTTTTTCCTTTGAGCTCACAGCCTTGTCTTTTATTTCAGCATGTTAACCTCTTGGTTAATTTTTTCTTCTTCTTTTTTTTTGTAGCACATTCTGCCCCACACCATACCTGTAATCCCTTTTTCCACATCCCTTTTGTGGTGAGGAAGAGGCAGAACCTAATTTACTGCTACTTTTCAGTTTTCTGGCCTTTTCAACCCCTTTCAGAAATCTGTGCCAGCAAGAAATTTAATTAGGACTCTGTTCATTTTCTGCATTTTTTTAGGCTGTGGATAAATATGTGGAAAAAAATATCTGACTCTGGCACAGATCCTTGAGGAATGCCCTTAGCTTTCCAATGTAGATCTCTTATATACTTGCTTGTCAATGGCTTTGGAGGGCTGTGGAAGGCTTGTGAAGCAGGTTTTCCACTTACAGGAGCTGTCTGGAGTCTTTCTGAAGGTATCCTATTTACCCATCTGTCCTCTAACTCTGTTCTTATCATTTCTGTGAATTTTCCTGATGTACCAGAATAGTACAGGCTTACCAGCCTGTAGTTTTTCATATTTTTTTTTTTCCCCCTGAATACATTGAAAGAGTATTATCACACTTCCTACCTTCTGGTTCTCATGGGCCGTGGCACCTTAAAGCAAGAGGTGATTCACCACAGTATTCAGATGTTTCATCCCTGAATTCCTGTAGTATTCCTGGGTGGATTGCCATCTGGTCCTGGTGATTTGCAACTGTTGATGGAATACACGAATACACCGTTCTTGGAATACACGATAGGAGATTAACATTTGATTTTGGCTGGTATAGAAACAGATGGTAAATTCAAAGCATAGTTGATGAGGAATAAGTAAGGAACTGTAAACTTACAACTGCCATTTCAACAGGAGATTCTTACCATAATATGGCTGTTAGCTCTTCCTTCCTCTCTGTTCAGCTTCCCCCTATTAATATGGATCCATTGTCGAAAGAAGCCTAACTTACTAATTGTACTGCCCTCCAGAGGATTTTGTGTGTGTGTGTGTGTGTGTGTGTGTGTACATGGTTGCTTTCTTAACGGATTTCTCTGTCATTCTCTCATGTGTTCCTGACCACATCACGTTTGCGCTTTGTATTGAACTGAGAGTTGAACTGTGAGCTCGCAATGGGATGAGAGCTCATGGCAGAAGGTCTAATAGTTAAATGTTTGTACAGAAGTAGGGAAGTGCATGTTGGTGGGATAGCAGGGTTAGCGTTGAGGGGGATTTGGAGTAGTAGAAATCAGAGCAGGCAGAACATGCTTAGCCTGTTGGATGAAGCATTGCAGTTCCACCTCCTAAACTTTATGGCATTCTGCATTGTCCCACTGGGACCCAATTTATTTTCCGAACGTTAGCTATTACCTGTTGCCATTATCTACTGAACAGTTTCTGTATATACCTGGGCATCCTCCTGCAGGCAAAGCAGAGCTATTTGAAAATAGGCTTACTCAGGATGAGGCAGAAAGAAGTCCTTTCCCAAAAGGAAGCTTATTTTTCATTTTGAATTGGTGTTTTTGTTCACCAATACGCTCTGATTAGTATAATCTCTTTTTTTTTCCCCCAATGTTGTCCTTACTTTATCGTGTTGGGAAAAATGGCTTGATGCACCTAATTTGGTAGAAATTCAACTCTACGATGAAATGTTTCCTAAAACTAATGTGTTCATAAGAAAACAATCCCTCCCTCCATCTGCCACTAGCTTATGCTCTCCTATGTGGGAGAAGAGCACTTCAGTCCATTACCGCAGGTGAGTAAACCTCAGCTGTTGATGTTTGTACTGACTCAGCCCGAACACTTTCCCCGAGGTGGCGCAGCAAATGGACCATAAGCTCTCCTTTCCTTTCAGAAAAAAGTCTTTACAGGAGAGGAGCTGGGGTGAATGGACTGTGGTGCCTTTGGGGGCTGGCCGTGTGTCATGTTAACTGGCTGAGAAAATGAGCCTTTTGTGAGTTCTGAAACCTTATGAATGATGAAAATGAGCCCAATTGGTGTAAACTGGTCATTTTTTCTCGTGTGTTGGTGTAAAGTTCTGCATGTTGCACATGGGTTGGTAGCAGTAGAAGAGGGCTCAGCTTTTGGACCTGATGAATTTGTTATATCTTGGCAGGTTGATTTGTGTCTGGAACGTCATCTGGTGTTAGTGACCCATGGAAATGGTCATGGAAATTTGGGAATATGAAACTGAAGAGTGAGAAGGTGGCCAGTGTTTGTGATAAGTTTCATACTGTATCCTCCATAGGGATGATCACCTCCAAGTCATAGGCCTACCTGCTGGTCTTGTTAATCTCTAGGTTTGGTTTCAGGTGGCAGCTAGATGAAGAGCCTTTTGGTAAAGCAGCAAGTACTGCAGAGAATGGCATGCTGCATAGTAGTATTTGGGGAGCTGCTCGTGGAGCTGTTGGGCATCTGGATGAGATCTAAGACCAGTGCACTTTACCTGTGATGACTGGAGGAAAGAAGTTTGCTGGGAAGACTTGGCATTAGCTGTTCTCAACTTAAATGTGTCTGTATGCCTATTTCTGTTTATTTTTCATCTTATTAGATGGTACCTGCAAGTTAAAGGAGATGAAGAAAAAAAGATATTGTTGTTTTCTGTTAATGTCTATAGCAATGTTTCCTTTTTTTTTTTTTTCCTGTCTAATCAGGTTTTTAATCATCTTCCCTTTATTGTTTGCCGTGGAAAACAGGAAATCAAAGGAAGGAAAAATAAGAAAAACAAAACAAAATTGATTGACCTTAGCAAGAACAAGAAGTGGGGAGTTGGATTTGAGTACAGTACCTGAAATTTCTTTTCTCTCTGTCTTTAATTGATTAGACTTCAAGTTGATTATATCCCTTTCAGCACAGTGACCTAGCTGCATTTTAATGCTGGCAATTAGTTTCTTCTCCTCTAGGAATTTAAAAGAGGTATGACGTTCTGTGCTGCTTCCTGAACAGTGATATGCATTCCTATATGCATATTCACTTCAGAATTGGCTGAATATTCTGCTTGGGCTGCCACATTCTGTGTCTAGCGCTTAAGTTTGCCCATAATGCTTTGTATGACTGACAAACCATCAGTAGCAGCTATTTGCTTCTGTATTAATTGTAAACTAGTGTTTAATGTTTTTGGTACAGTTTTGGTACCGTTTTGGTACCAAAATCCTTTCTTAGGTGCACATTTTGATGGCTGCTTTCCAGTTGTTTTTCTTTCTTTCTTCCCCCTCCCACTCTGCCCCCCCCCCTCCCCCACCTCCCTTTTTTCCCTTTTTTTTCTTTCTTTGTTGTTGTTGTTGTAACCTCCTTTTCCCAGCACTGTATGAGTTGTACAGCTCTTTGTAAGCTGCAGAAATCTGTCCCTGAGAGATGGAGGGCATAGTTAGGGAGATGTAAAAACAGCACGGATGGCACTTGGTTTAGAAGGGTACTGATGAGCTTTTAATTCATTTTGTCAGAGCACCGGCTGTTTTCTTTCCTTAGTACTCACATAATTGAGTAGGAAACTGGGATGTGAGTCATTTTCCAGCAATTAATGACTGGGATGAATCCATGACCTGAGATCCACATGCTGTTCTTAATATCCACTTAGTAATATCGGCACCTGCAGCTCTTAATGTAGTGTGCTTGCCACCCCTCTGCCTCTTTACTTGAATAAGCAGAAAGTGTTGAGCTGAGCTGGTTCTTTAAAATGAACCACTGGGCTTTGGTTCTCATAGCTCTGAGCTTAACCTCCCATTGTCAGTTCTCTGTAATGTTATCTTTTTCTACTGCTATGTTTTAGTATGGGTCAGTTCTGAGGATCAGCGGGAGCTGTGGCTCTGTGACCCAGTGTCTCAGTGAGAATGAAAGATTCTCAATGGCTTGTTGGAGAAGCAGAATAGTGAGAATTTTACCAAGACTACTGTTGCCTTCTATGTAAATCATTGGTGTTGTTTAATCAGGTCTTGTTACTGGAGAGGTTGTGTGCAAATAGTGTATGGAGAATGAGACAAAGTCTCAGAGTGGGCTGAATGAGATGTTGGAAGAAATTGATCAGAAACAAATGAAGGGTGAAATTGCTAGCTTTCTTCAGCCATTGATTCCGAATGGAGTGGAAGAAAGTAAATAAACACCGTACTTAGCAAAAGGATACTTGATTTTTGACATCAGCAGCTGAGGATTGTTATGGGCGAATAAATGGCATACGTTTAATTGTGAGTTTAGAAATATGATAGAAGTGTGTTTACATTTCTTGTTAAAACTTCTCCTAGCTCATCTTCTTTGTTTCCTACGTGGAATATCTGTTTGTTATCACACTATGTTGAAAAATTTGGTTGCTTGACTGTACCTGAATGATTTGGGAAGTGCTCATGTCAGTTGTGCTGTCTCCTGTGTCCTACACTGTCACATATTCCTGCTTAGCAGAACAGAGAAGAGAGGTCTCATGCCCAAGGCCAAGGAATGCTGCTTTCAGGGCAGAAGCTCTGCAGGCTTCTTGGGAGGCAATGTGTTTACTTGCTGTGTCGCAAGTTGGGATACCTAGTTCTCTGTCACGCTCTGTGATTATTGGGAGTAAGGATATAGAAGTGGTCTTTCTGGCCACAGTATAGCTTTATGAGATGTTCCCATTTCTGACTTTTTATGTGTGTCTTGTGCATTATAAATTCAAATCTTGTCTATCCCAGAAGCCTTTGTATCTGACTATTAGGCCTATGACATCAGAGATAATAAGGAAAAGAAATGTAATTAACTGAGAGGGGAAATGATTTGCATTTGTTATTTAAAATGCCTTTCTTTGTTGTTTGTGTCAAGTACCCGTTTAATTCACCTCTCTAGGAGAAAAGCTCTTTGGTGGGAAGGGAGTTGCTTAAGGATTCAGAAGATTTGCATCCCACACTTATGAATCACCCAAGGATTCTTATGGCATTAAAAGTGAAAATGGGACTCAGTAGCACTGATTTTGTGGGAAAGAGAAGGAAAGTTGATAAACCTGTGCTAGATGTATTCTTATGTAATGGAGAAACTGTGGTGAGCTCCAAACAACTTGCTTTCCCTCTGTAGATCATATTGAAAATATGTTTTGAACTGATAAATCATTTGAGTTTTTGCAGATGTGCTCTTTTTCTCCTTTCTGCTTTTTTAGAGGAAAAGGGGAGCCTGTGACTGAGCTGAGTTGGTCCTCCTGTCGGCAGCTTCTCTACCAGTCAATGGCCACTATCCTGGCTCACACGGGCTTTGACTGTGCCAACGAGAGCGTCCTGGAGACCCTGACAGACATAGCCCACGAGTACTGCTTGAAGTTCACCAAACTGCTACGCTTTGCTGTGGATCGAGAAGCCCGACTGGGGCACACCCCTTTCCCAGACGTCATGGAGCAGGTCTTTCATGAAGTGGGCATTGGCAGCGTGCTCTCACTGCAGAAGTTCTGGCAGCACCGCATTAAGGATTATCACAGCTATATGCTTCAGGTGAGAGGAGCAGTGGTGAGTGGGCAGCATGGCTCAATTGTTTGTTCCCTTAACATTATGGAGGTTTTCCAATTAGAAAACCTCATGGTATGGAGAAGAGTCACAAAGGTAAGGGGAAATAGGCTTTTTTGGCGGAGATGACTTATTTGTGTCCCTACAGAGGTTAAGAGTGCTGTGTTGATAGTTTGGGTTTAAGGGGAGGCCCCCAGCTGTGTGATGACCCAAAGTCAAAGTAAAGTCAGTAATGACAGATTAACTGAACTTTTTTGCTTTAAAGGGATGTTTGGCTGCTTACCAGTTCATAAATAAAGGGAGCAAATGAGCAAAAATTACTTAGCTGTACAATGGCTTGTTTCGGCATTAGCAAGGGGTGGCTTGCTTAAGCAATTAGAGTATAAGACTAATACTGTACTGATATGAGTTATTTAACAAGATTATCTATAGGGAACTGTATTTCTGTGGTGAAAGGTGAGGAATTGTTAAATCTCCTGGGAATGAGAGGTGCCATGTAAATGTAGGTTGTATGAGTGAGGGCATAGTTTTTCTTGGTCCATATATTCTGTGGAATTGAATGTGTGTTTTATTTGAGTGACAGAAGAGCTTCAGGAATGCAAGAGTTGATGCGGGAACTTTATTCAAACTCATCAAAAACTGAGATTTGAATCAAGGAGGTGGCCTGTGACCAAAGGCAAAACCTACTACAAATCATCTTTCTCTTCCTCATTGTCATGCTGTTTGAGAGTGCTAGTTGACTCACCTTGGGGCAGCTGCTTGTGCTTCTTCCTATCCCATGGTTGTCACCTTGTGTATTACAGAGGTAGCATAAATCAGAAACACCTATAACTACATGTAGTATGTAAATTGTGATGGACTCTGGCTTGTGCGTAAAAATAGCATCATCAAGATTTGTCCTCATTAAAAGTGTTTTGTTCCAAAGGACTGATTGCATGATTGCATTAGTTAAAAGATACTCTTGTGTTGTTGGGCATTTATTTATTTATTTATTTATTTATTTATTGTCCTCCCTGGTGTGAAGGGCTGCGAAGCTGCTTGTAGTTAATGTTTGCATCCTGATAGCTGGATGTTGTTTCTTTCTGGAATTTGGGTTTTCTGTATCATTCAGCTGATGTAATTCATCCTGCAGCCAGTTGTTGTCTTTCTTATTGTGGTTTTAATATAAGCTAAGGTCCACGCTAACCCTGTGTTTAGAAACTTGTCTAGAAGGGGGAAATAAGCTCTGATGTTATTTTTCTTTCTTCTTGTTTAAAAAGGCTTTGGGCTTTTCCTGAACACAGTTGACTGAACATTGGGATTCAAGTGGTACAAACCAGTGCTTGTTACAAGCAGACTAAATCTGGAAGTCTTAATTTAATTGCTTACAGTTTTAACACTTCTAGAAGCAAGGAGATTGTTCCAAATCTCATTCCTGCATTTCAGTGGTCTGGAGAAAAATGGTTTTTTGTTTTTTTGTTTTTTGCTATGAATCTCATTGAGGGTAACCAGACTTTGCTAGTGATGACTATAGAACCTAATGAATTTCTAATCTTGTTTCTTAATGCTGGAGTAAGTTTTAGTACTGATAGACAGAAAAACCTTAGAGGTACAACCGAAGAATAAAACTGAAGTACTTCTGTCTTGATTTTTTCCTCTGCTTAAATTTCTGGGCCTCGTAGTTTCTGTCTGTGAAATAAATCTGCTCGTGTATATCAAGCAGATGTGTTAAGGAATTAAGCCTTCTTTTAAAGTTCCTTGATAAGGGTAGAAGGTTTCCTTAAAGGGGGAAAGGATCTTTTTTTTTTTCCTGTAGCTGACGACTCTGTACTTGTTCAGCCACATCAGACAATAATACTCAAGTGGAAAGCACACTGCAATGTAACTGTCATCAAAGTCTCTGAAATCACTGTGACCTTTCCTGTCTCTCTTTTTTTTTTCTATCTTCCCTGATCTTTGACAGGTTAGCAAGCAGCTCTCTGAAGAGTATGAGAAGATTGTCAACCCTGAAAAGGCAGCAGAAGACACAAAGCCTGTGAAGATTAAGGAGGAGCCTGTTAGTGATATCACTTTCCCCATAAGTGAGGAGCTGGAAGGAGATCTTGCTTCTGGTGACCAGTCTTTGCCTGTTGGAGTTCTCGGAGCTCAAAGTGAGAGATTCTCTGCAAATTTGGAAGTAGAAGCTTCCCCACAGACTTCAGGTAGTTGCTTGTTGTTACTACTACAAACAGTCCCTCAGCTGTTCCGTGTGATCAGGAGTGATAGGACAAGAGGAACAGTTTCAAACAAAAAAAAGGGGAAATTTAGATAAGATGTTAAGAGGAAATTCTTCATTAAGAGGACGGTGAGGTACTGGAACAAATTGCCTATGGGTGCTCCATTCCTGGTGGTGGTTAAGGCCGGCTTGGATGGATCTTTGAGTAACCTGGTCTAATGGAATGTGCCCTGTCTGTGGCAGGGAGTTTGGAACTAGATGATCTTTGACGTTGCTTCCAAGCCAAATCATTTCTCCTGAAGAACACAAAATGGTTTGGTTATATGGTGCTTATTTTTAGGGGATGGTCATTCTTGGCTTTGTTACTAGTAGCTGTGAGCACTGGAGTCTTTCTCCCAGTCTGATGTAAGGAAGACAGAAATAACCAGAGTTTTATTCTTACTCTTACTCAGGAGGAAAAGGAGTGCAGGTGGGGTCTTCTTTGTTTCTTTGTTTTAGTTTGGTTTTGTACTTTTTTTTCCTGAGTAGTCTGGAATTCTTGTCCAGAGTTTCGTGTTACTGAGATGTTGAAGGCTATGTTCCTTGTGACTGGAGTAAAGTCAGGACTCTGTGTAGGCACTGAATGAGTTTGGAAAATACTAATGACTCTTGTGCAGAGTTCTGTATTTGGAAGACATCCTGGTAGTCACAGCCATTGCTTTATGAAAGTTTATCATTGATTTAAGTGAACTGTACTTGTGGGAGTCTCTTGTCCTCTTGCAAGTTTCCTGAAAGCCTGCTGTAGTTAGCTGCCACCATGGAAAGTGAAACAATGAGTGGAGTTGTTATGGAGTCTGTCCTCTGTTTCTCAAAGTCATCCCTGTGTGTTGGCATTGAAGCATGCTGGTGGCTGACACTAAACAGTCTGCTGCTGCTGTACCGTTTCTGTGTCTATATAGGCCAGTTTTATTCTCTGCACCTTCTGATAGCACTGAGTTTTACAGAAAGTGAAGTCAACGTTCTTTCCTCAAAAAACAAACGGTGTTTTTTTGGTGGTTTTTTTTTTTTTGGTAGAACCTTCTGAGCTTTACCAGTCTTTGCAATAATAAATGTTTCCCTTAAAAATCTGGTTTAAAAACAATGAAATATTAACCTTAACATATGTATTATGTATGGAGGGCAGAGTGTACCTCTCAGTTCCTTAGCTTTTTTAAAAAATAGCATATTCTGTTGAATTTAAAAAAACAAACAAACAAATAGGAGCAACAACACAGAACGTCCACAGATCCATCTGATGTGTTTCTAAAAGCTTACATTGTTTTCCATTACACTTCTGAGATGTGAAGCACTCACGTTTTTGCAGAAGAAAGAATAGCAGGTTCTTCTGGCCCATCTGGGGTTGCAAGTGTTTCATCTGAAAAGTTTGGTGTAGCATCTACCACTTGAGACTCAGAGGTTAGCACACTAGCTGTATATTAAATGTCTTTTGCCTCTCTGATACCGAATTGATGTTTTCTAATTAAGAATACAAGTGCTCTGTTCCTCTCTGAAAATCCCTCTTCACTTCACAAGGGTCTTTGGAAGTCTCATTGCTGTTAAGAAGTCCCAGTCTAGAGATGGGCAGGCTGGAGAGTGTAATATCACCAGATGTGAGAGAAAGCTGCTGCAATTAGGACACAATCAGCTCAAATATGCAAGTGTGAGACCTGTAGAGAGGGCAGCAGTGCAACGGTGTCAGACGGCAGAAGGTCCTTTCAGCCTTCTCTGTTCTGCATGTGTTTTGGCTTATGCCAGAGGTTACAGCTGTGGGCTAGCTGCTTAATTTCAGTGCAGCTGGAGAAATAGGGGCCAAATTGGAGATCTTGTTCCTCCACCCAGACAGACAAATGAGGATTAGCTCATTTGTAAAGTACTTGGAAGCTGAAGTGCTTTGAAGATGAAATGTGCAGTGTCACCGCTTAAGTACTGCTAGTCCTTGGTGACACTCTTGATGACAGATAGTAGAGCTGAAGGGAATAAGGTTGAGCAATGCAGAGCAATTGATGAAAGAAAGAAACAATAAGTTTAGTGAGCACCTTTGATTATAGTGCAGGCTGGAGCTGCAACTCTGTGGAAGTAACAGCATTTTAATGATGCGTCCACTGTTGTTGAGAGGAATACATTCACTTGTGGTTAACAGAAAAATAACTTTTCAATAAGGCAGCTGGACATCAGCAAGCACTTCAGCTCTGGCTCGCTGTCTGACTACTGAATTGATGCAGGTTGTGTTTTCTGCCCTTGTCACCTAAGCCCTGGTATGGGCTGCATGGCTATTGAAAAGATTCCCAATCCATACATAAGAGAAAGTTCACAGTACAAACAAGTTGGAAGACTTGTTCTTGGTGTAACTAGTTGGTAGTGAGGGAATATTGATAGGCATATTTCAGTAACAGAGAATAGTAATGGTACATACGAGAGGTTTGGTTGTGATTTAAACAGTTGCAAAGCTTAATAAAACCTGGTTTCTTAGTTTGTGTTACTATCCACATGAATTTAACCCCTCAAAAGAGGGATCAGATGTAAAGTGAGAGAAGATTTTAGGCTTTGGTAAGATTTGGACTCATTATGTGCATGTCAGCAAGGGGCCCAATTAGTATGTTTTTAATAGGATTTTTGTCTCTTTTAAAACTTTAAATAAGAAGATATAATGCAATCTATAATTACTACTCTTGGGGACAAAGCATTTGCTGTTTTTAAGAAGCATGGTTTCATAATCTTAGAAAATCCTCAGTCTGCTCACAGTTTGCACACTAGTCCAAATGAAAAACAAAACAAACAGCAACACATTACACTAGCATGGATTGACCTATCTTCCTCTGCAGGATGAATTAAAAATGGGAAGATTCCTTTTGAGTGTCTGTCTGGCCACCCGTGTGATAAGAAGTCGTTCATTGTTGCTGTCAAGTTACGTTCAAACAGGTTTTGGAGGAATTAAACATTTATGGCCTATGTTTTGAACCATACTGATGGCTTAGAAGGGGGTGGATTTATTACTTGTTATCTGCAGTAAATGCCCTCCCTCAGATCTGTTACTCCTGTTAGAAGTCAGGAGAAAAGGGAGCATGCAAATGACACAGCGCAAAGATTTGCTTTGGATCACTAATCCAACTTTCACAAGCATCCTGAAGATGTTTGTGATCGAAGATTTGAAAAGTTGTTACTAATTTTTTTCTTTTTTTATTTTCTTTTTTTTTTTTTTTTTTTTTTTTTTTACATTTACTATTAGGAAGCCCCACATCCATTCTGAGTTAAATCGTGCAAATCTGAGCAAGCTTGAAATACTGTAGCCTTACCATGACTAAACTATGTTACAATGGTGTTGATAAGGCTATATGCACGAAGAGTGCAGTGAGGGAGCAGGGAAGAGCAGGTTAGGTATTAGGAAAAGTTAATTCTCTGAAAGCGTGGTGAGGCACTGCAATGGGCTGGGAGGTGGTGGAGTCACTGTCCCTGGAGGTGTTCAAGAAATGTTTAGGTGCTGTACTGAGGGACGTGGCTTAGTGGGGAGATATTGGTGATAGGTGGATGGTTGGAGTGGGTGATCTTGGAGATCTTTTTCAACCATGGTTCAACCTATGATTCTATGGTAGGAATCCAAGGAAGATCCTCCAAGTTAATTTAGATAAAATATTCAATGATTTTTTCTGTGTTTAAATGGAATTGTTTTAATTGGCCATTTAAAAAAAATCCATATGATTCCCTGGACTGTTTAACTTCCTTCTTTGTAAAATGACCTGGGACTCACCATGTACCTGTTTCCAGTCTCCAGCCTCCTTGCACAGATTTCCCCTATCTGAGAACAGCCGGGGTTTACCTTGACAGAATGGGAGGCAGTGAAATCAGTGCTTCCTATCAGCAGCTCCAGAGCCACAGCAGGACACACGGCTTTCACCCCTCTTGGTCCCTGGGTTGATGGCCGTCCCTGGCTGAAGCCATGTAGGCCTGGCTGCTGCTTGCAAGGTGGGGCCTGCATTGATTCTGATAACTGGATACAGGGCATGAGAAAACTGCACAAGGCTGTGTCAGGGCAGATAAGACTGGATATTAGGGTAATTGTTTTTACCATGAGAGTGGTCACATTCTGGAACAGACTTCCAAAAGAGGTGGCTGATGCTCAGTGCCTGTCAGTGTTCAAGGGTTGTTTGGATAATGTCCTCATTAATATACTTTAAGTTTTAGCTAGCCGTGAAGAGGTCAAGTGGTTGGATCAGATGATCTTTAAAGGTCCCTTACAACCATTCTGTTCCATTCTAAGTCCTACTTGTACAGTGTATTGTCAATGTGCTGTTGGTATACTCATTGCTGCTGAGACACTCCTTCCTTGTTATTTCTAAGTTGTTATTTCTCATGAAAGAAGCCACACAGTGAATAGCATTGTATTTGCTCTGAAAGCATAGCATCATATATTTTAGAGCTGGGATTACTGGGCTATTAAAAAACAAACAAACAACAAGCTAACAGATTTTTTTTTTAATTTACTGTTTCACAAAAAAAAAAAGCTGACAGATTTTTATTTTTTTTTTTCAATTTATTCTTTCACACTGGTTGGTGGTTATTCTCTAGATAATTTCAGCTGTAGGTTTGCTTTTACTTCTTCACTGGTGCCACTGTGCCTTGCATCCGCTTACTGTTTGTAGTTTATTTTTTCACTTGGTTGTTAATGTATGCTTTTTCTTTCTCCAGGGGCTGAGGTAAATGCTTCCCCACTCTGGAACTTGGCACAGGTGAAAATGGAGCCACAGGAAAATGAGGAGGCCAATGTACATGGCCATGGAGTCCTAGGCAGTGATGTCTTTGAGGAGCCTATGTCAGGCATGAGTGAAGCTGGGATAGCACAGAGTCCCAATGGTTCTGAGAGCAGCTATGGTTCTCATTCTGCTGACAGTCTGATGGGATCCTCACCTGTCTTCAACCAGCGCTGCAAGAAAAAGATGAAGAAGATGTGAAGAGAGGGGGCCTTTTTATTTAGTTCTGATGGACTTGAAACAAACCAAGAGAGTTCTATGATGGCTGTGATGTATAAATGGGGCTGGCCCTGGTGTATGAGGAGGCTTGCATGAAATTGTTATGAGAGATTTGATGTGTAGTGCACTTCATCTCTCCTCATAGCTGGCTTCTGTGTTCCATCCTGACTCATGAGACTGAAGATAACTGGATGCATTTGATGGTGTCATGGCTTGCTTTGGCAGACTAATGAGGAAGTTACAAGTGGAAAACAGCCGTGAGGAGATTTGTTAAGTCACAGAATCATTGAATAATTTGGGTTGGAGCTTTCTAGTCCAGCCAAGGCAAATAGAACAGGTTTTGCAGGGCCTTGTCTCATTGAGTTTTGAATATCTACAAGAATGGTGAGTGAAAAAAGATAGTGAATGCTCTCTTGGCAACATTTGCCAGCATTTGACTACCCTCATAGGAAAAAGATTATTCTTACATCCGCTGGAATTTTCATGTTTCAACTTGTGTTCATTGTTTCATTTTCTATCACTGTTCATCTCTGAGTTCCGTCTGACTTTTTCTTCTCTAATCTGCATATGAAGTGGTTGTAGACAATGAGATCTCTTATATCTGTAAAAACCAAGCTCCTTCAGCCTCTCCTTGCCGTGTGCTACAGTCCCCTACCCATCTCAGTGACTTTCCAACAAAATTGCTGCAGTGCCCTTATTGTAATAGGAACCGTGGAAGTGGATAACATCCTCCAGATAAGGTCTCACAAATACAATATAGAGAGAAATAATAATTTCAACATTCTGGCCACACAACTGTCAACTGTTGCAGGCAGCAAGACAGTCTCAAGTTGAGTAATTTTACGGGGGGGAGAGCCTTCACTGATGATGATGGTCTAGCAAAGATGCTGGAGTGTGGCCTTACGGTGCCATCAGCTAGCTCCTTTGGTGCCTTCAGATCCATCTTGTCTGTTTACATGGACTTGAGAACGTCTAGCTGGCTGAAGTTCCTGCTAACTCATTCTTCCTTTGCTCTACTTAATACCTTGTCCCCTTGCACTCTTCTAGTAGACCCAAGGGGGCAGACCTAAATAGTGAAAATGTATACTTGTGTTGAGTACATCAGTCTCAAATTGCAACCTTTGTTTCCAGGTTGTCGAACAGCAAACCTGCATTTTCTTCAACCTTTCTTTTGCTTCCGTTGCACGTGGAAAAGCCCTTCTTCGCATTTCTGTGTGTTTCAACTCCAGCTGAACTTTGCCTTCCCTAATTCTCTCCCTTCATGCTTGGACTGTGTCTTTATATCCCTCCCGGCCAGCCCATTCTCATTCCCATTTCTGTGTACATTTCTGTGTACATTTCTGTGTACATTTCTGTGTACATTTCTGTGTACATTTCTGTGTACATTTCTGTGTACTCTGTCAGTGCAAACTTTTCCTTCACTCCTACTGGATTGAGTGTAGCCACTTCAGGCCAGTTGCTATCTTGACAACTTAGTCTGAAGCAGAATCTGTTTTACTGCTTGCTTTTATGGCTCAGCTGACTGATGACAATTTTTGTTCTGCACAGTCCTCAGTTGATCAACTCAGTCTTTATCTTGATTCAGTGAGTATCTCTCTCAAAAGAAGCTAGCATGAACACGAATCAAGAATGAACAGTCACTTAAACTGGTTTTATACCTGTAACCCACTGGGATGTTTGAGGGAGATTTATCAGACCTCCCATTTGTCCTTAGTATTGCAAGTTTATCTTTTGAAAGGATGAGCTCCAGGCATAGTATTTTTTTTCCTGTTTCCTTATAACATGCCTAGTCTTAGTTCTTTTTTCCAAACTGTATTTCTCTTCCATTTTGCGGAAGTGGAAGCCTAACATTAAATTCCTCTATGTCTAATAAGAATGTGTAGCTACAGGCTTTTATGGACATTGGAGTTAAAATTGCCCATTGCAGTTTTAAGGGTTCCTCCTGGGAGGTAAATTCTAGCTTTTTGAAGTCTAGTCAGTAGTTGAACAGAGGACCAGTGTATCAGGAAATCTTTATTTTGATTCCCTCTGAGTCACCATTAGGAAAACTGCAAGGCCCCTGTTTTCTCAACTGTAAAAAAAAAAAGAATAATAGTATTTGCTACTTAGAAGTCTGTGAGATTTAGTTACTATTTAAAAAGATACTTTGTTCCTTTAGAGAGTTTTGTTAGAGCTGTGAGCTTTTCTTCCATTGGAGTATGACTGTTGCTGGCTGGAATATGCTTCTGTGCGCACTGAAATGTTAGTGACCTACATTATACTTGTTTTAAACAAAGCAGCTTATTATAAACAAGTATAGGACAGCTGTGCTATTTGACTGCCGTAGTACAAGGAAAGCATTTTAGATGGTGTCCTCTGACTGAACTTTAGACTTCTGCAACTGAATTTGTTGCTCAGGGCCCTATTTGCAGCTGAAAGCATACAGTCATTTTTAGGTCAACATGGGTCTGACCTAGAAGTAGAAGTCTAAAGGAGGTCAGAAGAGTGTTGTTTTAGAAGTATCTATTTTTCCACGATGCGCCAATAAAGTGAATTGAACTTGATTACCTCAGCTAAAGGCATCCACTCCATCGATATTAGTGAAGCAATCTGAATTCAGCCTTTCCTGTCTTCCTGCTAGGCAGATATTTTTTGTCTTCTTCTACACATCCAGTAGTGCTTATCATTGAAATTGTAGTACTGGTCTAAAAGCAGAATGCTCATCTTACTTCAAACAGCAGATCCAGGGTTCTCCACAGCACACAGGATGTGCTTATACCAGGGTCCTGAGGTTCAGCGTGGTTTGGCTCTTGGGTCTGTCCTTAATACCGCATTAGAACAACTGTACATGAAGCATTTGCCAAACTGTTGTGAAATATTTTTGAATTTAGGACACATAAGCAAAGTCCTTTGCACCATTTTCAGGAGCTAGAGGACAGAGTGGCTGCTGTCAGCATGGCTTGCTCATTTGCAAGATCTCAGAGGGGCTAAAAATCTGCTGCTCTCCATGGCTTTAGTTAAACCGCTTAAGCCTCAGTCTTAAGTGCTTTCTTTATATTGCTCAAGTACAGATGCTCTGTCTTACTTTTAATCGTGCTTTCGTATGTCATATCCCCTTTCCACACTCACTTCGCCCTGTTATACACATGCTACAAGCCAAACCTGAGCCCTCTATTGATTCAGCTGTGTTGTTGCAGTATAAGGGAGATGTGTTATTGATTCTCTTTGGGAAGCTTGTTTATGCAGGGATTAGAAATGCATCAGCATGGTTTGTACATGTAAAAAGTGATGGCAGAGTTAAATCTGTACCTCCTGTTTCCCATTATGCTGTGTTGCTTTTGACTTTTGTGCACTGGATGTTTTCTTTTGTGCATATGGAAGCTTTACCTTGTAGGTGAGCCTTTCCCTTCTGAACGTTTGCAGACTTGGAATTTACAGCGCTGTACATCATGCATGAAATAGTGAAATTTCAAATCTAGCACACCAGCTCAGATACAGACAGTATGCTCTTCTGACGAATGAAATAAGATTTTACTAGGTGTGAGGAGCTAGTGAGAAGTTCATTGACCATGTAATCCCCAAATTTTAAGCTACACTGAGATTACACAGTGGCTTGGAATGAAGCTCTGCTCTCACAGTTGGTTCTTTTTTTTCTGGTCCCTGGTAAAGTGCTCTGCTGACCCATCTGCCTCAGAAGTTTACTATTTTGTTCATTCTTTCATCTTTATCCCTTCCCTTTCCTAAGGTGAATGAATGGAAAATTGGAATATGGAGGGTTTAATGCATCCATGTCCAGCAGCACTGATGTCCTTAGAGATTTATTTTGCCATGAATTACTAGGCTTTTGAAGTATTTTGCATGGGAATGATAGAGGATTGCGGGTGAGAGAGTGCTGGGCATGATATTTGTTTCCCTTTTTATTCCTTTGAGAAGTTTTACCTGGCATCCAACAAAGTTCACTGTCAATGTGAAAAGTTTAGCGTAGGTCAGACCATGCTACCTAGTGATTTAATTCCGAGACTATTCATGCTAATTTGAATATGCATAACGCTGTACAGAAAAAGAGATGTTCCCTGCTTAGAAATTTACAACTGAAAAAGAAAATAGGAAAATAAGATTAGATGGGGTAGGTGAGGCCAATCTGATTATATGCTGAATTCTGACACTAATGCTTATGTTATGTGTGAAAGATATTTTACTTAAGATGTTTTTGTACGTGCATGGGAGTGAAATACATGACTTCGTTTGTGTTTATATGGAACAAAATTGCTCAGAAATATTTCAGGCTTTTTTGCTTGTTTGTTTTTGTTTTGTTTTTCTCCCCTGCTCTCCTGGAGAGAGTATCTTTGCAATTTCTAAGGAAACAAAAACACTTCTCCAGAAATAAAAATTCTTGAGGTTTTATCTGATTTTTTGTTGTTGTTGTTTGTTTGCATGGAAGCATGGCATGGTGAATGCAAAGCCCAGTTTTGGAGTTCTGTCTACCCTTGTGTGGAATTTGGAATTGATCTTTTGCAAGCCTAAATAATGCTGACGTTATGGAGATTATATTGGTGTTAATATAATAACTAGAGAGATAAGATGTTACTCCAGGATGTGGCTAGGGAAAGCGGAAGTCTTATTTTTTATGGGTGCTACTCCTAGCATGCCCTAGAGGAGATGTTGGTACCATAGTGTTAGTGTTGGCATTCATCTGACATCTCATAAACAGTTTGATATTTCTGAAGCACTACTGCCTAAATTACCAGACTACCTAGGAGCCCTGCTCCAAGCCTTGTGATTTACTCTTTTATGTGCTGGTCTAATTGTGCTACATACTGCTTTATTTTCAGGGACCACGATGAATGAAGAATAGGATATTTTCCCCTCTGCGTAGGAGCAACGTGTTGGATTTGATAGCCTTGTGAAATGACTGAAAATTTCTTGTCATGAATTAAGAATTAAGATACACACCTGTATTACCTGGGCAGGAGAGTGGGAACAATGACAGTAATAATGCCCATCTTATTTTAATCAGAGTGGAATCTGTCCTCTGAACCACATAGAATTGAATTAATTGAACAGTCCATGGGAGTCTGGGGAGTGCTTTGCACTTTCCTGGAGGAAAAGGACAGTAATTGCCAGTTCAGGTTACATGCCTCTGCTTTAAAGCACAAGCCTACTTGTGTCCTGGGTTCACGTCACTCTACCCCAGTGACTGTGCAGTATCACCTGTATCCTGGAGCCAGTATGCTCTGAATAATCTTCTGTGTCATGGAAGGTGCTCTCAGCTGAATGATCTGATGCCGTATGGACGGCTGCAGGAGTTTAACTACAAACTGTTCAGTGGAACAGAAAGGAGAAACAAATGGGTTTGTGCTCTGAATCTATATGGGAAGATCCGTATACAGAATGTATGTTTTCCTCCATCTCCTTCCACTGTCTTCCACTGGCTCACGCTTCCAGGCACATACCTCTGGCCAGGCCCAGCAGACATGGAAAGGGCAGACTTGGCCTGCTGGGAGGTGCAGACTTGTTCTGCAACATGCACCGTGCTGGCAGCTCCAGAGAGGTCCCATCTTGGAGTGCCACAGCATGGGGACTGACTCCGTTTCTGGTTGTGCTGCCTCAGCTTTAAGCGTGCTGGCAGCTGGGAGGCAAAGCAAATAATGAGTGAGATCTCAGCAGGGGCATCTCACAAGCTCTCCCATGACTATGGCTTGCCTCCTGCCCAGACATGATGCTCAGGGGCTGGCAGGCCGTGTGCCGCGTGGTGGTGCTGGCTGCACGCCATGCAGGGGCTGCCAGCAGCTGCAGATCCTCTCTCCTCCCCAAAAAACACCAGACCCCAAACTGTGTCATTTTAACAGCATCTTTTATATGGGAGATTAGAATCGCCTCTGCTTGTTGCTATGGAAACGCTGGAGTGAAAGGAAACGACCTCATCACGATTTATGATGAAATCCCTTTGGGGTGGGCTTGCTGCCCCAGCATGCTTGCTGTGGGGGGAACAAGGCTGGGGGATGCCTGGCCTTGGTGTGGGGGTCCTGGAGCCTTGCCTCCTTTGTGCCCTCCTCAGCAGTTTGTCTTCCTCTTGGTCTTTTCCCATTGGCTCAGCAGGTCAGAAAAGCTCCTGCTGCTGGAGCAGCCTTTTCCCTTGGAAATCAGCTCAGAAGTTGTGTCTGTTTCACTTCTACAGGTGTTCTGAGTCCCTTTGGGAGGGTCACTGTTATGGGAACAAGGTCCCATCAGTGAGCTGGACAAACAGCTTGGATATTGTAACAGGTTTTCCAGGGCCCTGGTATCCTTTTGCATGTGTTTCCTTCAAATTATGGCTGCTGCCTTGGAACCCTGACTGTCTCTGGAACTGTGCCTTACTCTCAGCTTTGTGTCCAATCCAAACGTTGCTGAGATGCTCACCTGGGCTTGCCCTGACTGGAGGGGAAAAAAAAAAAAAGAAAAAAGAAAAGAAAAAAAAAGGATTGTTTATGTTAGTTTTAGCTAAAGTTTTCTTAATTTTCTCTTCTCTATTTTTCTTTGAGAAAAGAATGCTCTCTTTCTAGAGAGGCTAAGCGAGTTTGTGACGTATCTTTGGGGAGGTGACCTTCTATCCTTTTGTTAAGAGCATTATGTGGTCACCAGGGCTGACTTGTCCTTGTGCTCATGAAGTACATCTTACTGGGAGGAAAAGAAGAGGTGAGACGCTGGATTGTGAGGAATTTGAGATAAACTGGGCTGTTACTACTAGTACATGTGCTAATGTATCCCTAGGAGGCTGTAGATGTTGGTAAAAAATGAGCAGCTGCCTCCAGACCCTGCTATAATTACTGGTACAGCAGCTGCTCCATCCTGCTGCTCCTGACGAGCTGCTGGCCAACATGGCATGCATACTGGCCTCCAGGTCCAGCATGAGAGCTCCTCCATCCCTGTCGTATCCAGACTGCAGGGCAGGGAGGGGCAGGACTTAGAACAGGCAGGAGGGGCTCTACTGCAGCCTGGGCTGGACTTGGAGTCTCTAAGGGTCTGTGCCAAGCAGTGGTCACCTCTGTGGCTCTGGTAAACCTGTACCCCCGTAGGTCCACAAGTTGCTTTTGGGACTTGTGGGAAGAAAGCTGGCAATTTACCCTGTCCCCTGGGTGAAAGCCTGTGCAGTCTGAAAAATAGTTCAGATCTTGGAAAGCATTGGATCCTTGGCCAGACAGCTTTTCGTTGCTGCTCCAGTTGACGGCTTCATTTTGACAAAGCTCACTGGGAAAGAGCTGCTAAATGGAACAGCCCTTCTGGCCGTCACTGCACCTCCCTCTTCCCTTCGATAAATACTAGGGTGTATTTTCAACTGAAGACCATTTGTTTCATTGGAAAAATCTGGAAGATATTTCTACCAAGGTGCGATTTTTTTAGCATGCAACAAGGAACGCAGTGCTGTGGGCTGACCCAGCACTGTCCTTGGGCAATGAAAGATTTCAGCAAGTGAGAAGAGCATGCATGTCCTATGCGCTCAGAGTGGGAGTTTGCCACAGGAGCACGTGTGCTGCCATGCTTTGCTAGAGCTGCCATTTTAAGTGGTAACCCTATGAAAGACTGCAGAACCTTACCCTGTCTGGGCTTTGGAGTAGTGCAAAAAAAAAAAACAAAAGAAGGCTGGAAAATGACAGCATTTGCCAATATTAGCACTGTATGGGCACTGCTGAGTCATGGCCTGAACCTCTGATGGATCACCTGTGGCAAGCAATGAGTCAGCCAGAGGAGCACAGGTGAAGGCAATTCACTGTGCTGCCGGAAGGGGTGGAGCCAGGCTCCAGACCTATTTGAGAGCTGGCTACCAGGCAGGAAGGATCTCATTTGGAGATTGCCTCTACTGGTGTTTTGTGGGTGAGCCCAGCATAAGGGTAAGCCTTCCATTTATTCTCTTTTGTTATCATAGTCTACTTTGCCTGACTCTCTTGTTTATTTTGTGATGATAACATCCTAATATTCTTGATTATACTAGCACGTAAACAAGCGAATAGGGAAAACAGGCCTACAGGCCTTTGTTTTTTTGGTGGGTTTTTTTGTTTTCCATGCATGGAGCAGCCACAGTGTTGGTTTTGGCGTTCCTGATCTTGCTGGAGGGAATTTACTGTGCATGGTAAGTCTGATGTTTGTGCTATTGCAGTTGCTTTGAAGAGAACCATGCTGAATATTTAGCAAAAATCTTTTTTTTTTTTTCTTCTGGAAAGCCCAGTAATAAATGGACTTTAATGACCGCAACCAGCCCAGTTTAACTTTATCTGTCTTCCTCCATTGCCATTTTCTTAACTCATGTAATACTATAATTTTACTATTATTCAAGTCAATATAGACTCTTCTATCATATGTCTGTCCTGAATTTTTCTAGTAAAGAAACAAGTAAGCTAATTGCTGGTTGCTCCTAATGCCTAAAGAAAGTAACATGAAATAATTCTAATCTAAAAAGCTTAGTATCTGAAAACATTTTCTGGGATTCCCTCACATTCTGCAAAGAAAAAGAAATGCCACTCAACTTCCCAGCATCAGTGATTATATTGAAAATATAGTAGTTGTATTTATATTCTGTTATCTTAATTAAATTTGTCTGATACGGCTGAGATGTCCTGGCCCTGTTAACTCTAGGTGCCCTATATCACAAAGTATTTTTGAACAGGCAGGTAGGATAAAATATAATTATTCGTCTGCTGAATTGATTTTACTGTGGAAAAGAGTGAGCTAACCAGCCACATCTCTGTATATCCAAATCTTCCACCACAACTTCAAAGAAACTGGAGAAATTAAATGAATAAAAAGATGCTCTCCTTTATGCATTCAGATCCGCTAGCCTAAAGCTCAGAGACTTTTCTAGACTCACTTCCAATCTTTAAAAAATGAGCTTTGCCCAACAGATCCATGGGAGCTCCACAGCTCTCAGTAACTATTTCTTTACTTTTCTCTACATCTCTTAATGCTGCTGGTATTCTCAGCTTTGATGAGCCATAGTCTTAGGTTTGATGCAAAATAATCAGCATTGCTCCTTACTGAAGGCACTAATTAATGCCCAGTCCTAACCAAGCACAGCTGAGGCAAATGGGAATTAAGGACACCTGGCCTTGCAACTGTAGGCTAGAAAGGTGGATTCTTGTTGGTATGGCACAGACCCTTATGTGCTGTTTATTTTGTAAATTGTGTGAGCCTGGCACCTCTCAGAGTTCTAGCAGTTTCAGAACTGTAGATACAGGCTATAGTACTGTTCATGGGAGTTTTTAGAACACTTTAATGAGACACAGAGGCAATTTTGCAGAGTCATGCTGCAAGTCGACATGTACCTGTGAGCGCCAGTGTGGGACTGTGAAAGAACTGAAGTTCCTTTTGTTTGAAAGGCAGATGGAAGAAACAGTGACAGTCAGTACAGAAAAATCTGTGAGAAGGCTGACGTGGAGGGAAAGCATGAGCTCTTGGAGTGCCTACTGAAATATTGTACTTGTGAAGGGTGTAAAAGTGGAAAGAAAGGCAGAGAAGAAAGATGAGACAGATTCTTTTCAGTGCTGCAGAAGTTTAAGATGACAACTCTTGATTCTTGCCTCCCCCTCTTGCCCTGAATCCTGTTGTATTGCTGAAATTCCAGTGATTCAAAGTGACCTAACAAACTCTCCAGAGGTGGAGAAAGCAATCTATGCAGGTATGTATTTGAAGAATTCTGATATAGTTATTATTGGTACCTGCATTTATCTATGAAGAGATGTGTGTAACATATATGAATATGTATACATGGTTTTGCAGTACCATCTTTATAATTTACAGCTCCCCAGGGAATGTTTCCTAATTCTGTTGGCACGTTGGCATTGTGGGATTTGTGACCACAAGAGTTTGGGGTGCTTGAGATAGCCATGTGGTGCTCCTGGGTTTTCATCTAACAATCCAGATAGATGAGTATGTGTAATTTTAGGCATGTGAACAACAGAATGTGGCTATGCTGTGAATTATGTGTGTTCCCCATGCTTTTCTGGATGAGAGCAGTACAGTGGAGCAATGAACAAAATTTAAAACTGCTCACTGTGCTAATTTTAGATCAGGATTTGCAGTTCATCTCTCTACATAACTGATGCCTCTAGCTAGCTGGCACGATTGGGCTGCTCTGGGAATGATTTTGTATTCCACTGGTCTGACAGCACCCATCATTTCCATGTATACAAGTGTCCATACCACTCAGTCACCTCTGCCACTGTTAGTGCTAATTGCCTCCCTCACTGTAATACCCTTAAAGGAGTGTGAAAAGCCTGGATGGGAGCTGAAGGCCCCTCTCCCCACTGAGCAGTGCTGATGCACAGGGACGACCTGTGAATATGTAACAACTTCTGCTGGCCTGTCATGCTTCCTGGTCTCGCTATAGAGAGGCTTCCAAAATCCAGGGCTGTTATGCTTGCCATTTCCTGTCAAGTCTGAGCTTTCCCCCTCAGAAGGAACAAGGGGCTTCCTACCTCAATAAAGGTGAGAGAAGAAGGGAAGAGACGGAGCTGACATCTATAGTTCATGCATCAGAAGTGAGTTCCACTATATTAGTTTAGTTGTGAGGATTTATATAACCCTGAAATCTGATTCTGAGAAGGGAAAAATGGAGTGGGCTGTGGAGAATGGAAGTGTCAAGGTTTTTGTTCCAAGGAAACAGAGGAAAAACACACAGTTCTTCAGCAGGAAAAAATGTTTGTTGTCCTCTGTCACTTCTGATGCTGCCCCATCAGATGCAATGGAGTTCCTAAGGGAAATAGAAGTAACCAGAAGGCATAGAAATCATTACACATTTTCAAAGCCTGTCTGCAATTGAAGCTATTTATATTCTGTCTTCATCTTGTCAGTTCTAGGCCCTGAGGGCCTTCCTATCCTTTACCTCTCAACGTGTGTGTGAATGGTGACATCCTTTTGCTCTCCTCTATCTCCTTTAAGGTCTCTGCTTGGTTGCCAAGTGAGATGCACATAGATCTGCTATCTGACAAAATGCAGCATTGTTATTCTGTACTCTGCTCTAAATCTTACGTGTCAGTCTCCTTCCAGCTTTGCAGGTTTTGTTTGCATAAATGAGTGAATTCCTACCAAAAAGAGTCTGGATTGGCAGCTGTGAAGACTTTCATCCCCTTTTCACTCACAAAGCAAAAATAATGCAGCAGCAATGTGCCTGAGATGACTACTGTGCTGTCTGACAGGAGGGGTTGAACTGGGGAACTTCCAGAGTTTAAAAGCATGGCCTTCTTTATAACCTGAGCTGGAGGCAAGAGGTCCATCAGAGATCTGTAAGCTCTAGGGACTGGAAATGCAAAGGAAGCTCTAGATCACAGACTGCCTTCTCAATTGTGTGATCTCCCTCAAAAAATGAGATCTTTCCCAGTGTCTGGGCTTTACAGCATTGCAAATCCTGTTCAAGTCACTACTTAAGTGATGGAGGTTATCTTACTGGTCATACCAGAAACTGCAATTCAGTCCTTAACTGGAGGAAAAGTAGTCCTTGGGTCAGGTTAGATTTAGATTCTCTGGAGATGCTGTTGACGGATTCTCTGGGCTTGTTCTGCAGGCATGATTCCATTGTGATTACCAGGGTAATCGCACCTCTAACTGTCCCAAATATCAAGCTTCTGGGTCTTGGATCAGCTGAGTAATCCTCCTCCTCTCATCCTGTCTGAAAACCCCTGTGCAGCAATGGAGTGGCTCCACCTCTCCTAGACCCCATTTAAGAGCTGACTACCACTGGGGAAGATCTCTTTTGGAGATCACTCCTCTTGGAGTCTTCTCAGCGAGTCCAGGACAAGGGTAAGCTTTCCATCCATTTTTCTTTAGCACGATAACCTGTTTAGCCTAACTTTCCTGTACATTTCTTAATTATAACATCTATATATTCGTGGATTACACAACCTGTAAGGCAGTCAGGCGGCTGCAGGCCCCCATGCTCCTGGGAAGCTCAGAGCCACCCTATAGGTTCTGTATTTCCATGAAACACAAACCTTGTCCTTAGCCTGTAGCCAAGGGTTTTGGAAATTCTAAATACAGTGCTGGCCACCAGGCTTTTCTAACAGAGGGAAGAAAAAGATGCCAGCTACATACATCTCATCCCAGATATGTGTGAGTTGTTGTACTTATCATTACTATTGTTCATTTGTTTCAAAGCAGGTGTTAGCTGAGAGAAAACATAAAAGCTGCATTTTGTATTGTTTGTTCCTCGTTAAAATGATCTGGGCCCCGTGGGCATGTGTTGTCTTAATATTCTGGTGCTGGGAAGTGCCACATTTTCATAATGAAAGCTGTTGCAGAAAAGCAATTCCGACCTCAGATAAAAGGAGAAGATTACACTTGCCACTCGAGTTATGGTATTAGAACAACTGATTTTATTTGTTTTCATTTCATTTTCCTTGTCAGCTGCTGCTGAACCTCCGTGCAGCATTCTTCAGAGATGTTAATTGTATTTTGTGTGTCTGGATCCCCCTAAGAAATGACAAATGTTTTCACTCACAAATTAGACGTCTCTTTTCATTTAAACACCAACAAGGAAAGCTAATTTAAGAATGGTGGTGCTGTTGTTGCAGCAAGAACCTTGATATGTGATAGAAACTGATAAACAGGCATAGGGACCTGGAGCAGCAAATTCGCTGTTGGGAATGTAGATTGGTGAGATACTCGTTTAATTTTTCCTTTAGCTGGTTCACAAATGAAAAAAATACAGGGTCACATGCATTGAGTAGAGCACAGGAATAAACTACTGTACTTCAGGCTACAGTACTACATTTTTAAGTACAGCGTTGAAGCAGACATAGTAATGTTTGGTCAGAGTTCCTGGGGTCATCCGTGGGTGCCTTGTGTGGAAAAAATACCGGAAGGATTCTTCTAAGTTTTCAATGAATCTAAAGGAGGAAAGATTTGGTGAATAACATGCATGTGGGAGAGGAGAATTTCAAGTACAGCGATCTGTGCAAAGTGGGATGCTCAGAGGAAATTGGTGGTACTCCAGACTCCAGTTTCTGAAGGGAGAGAGAAGGTAACTGGTGCAAACCTTGCTCTTCTGGCAGAGGTACCATGGGAAATTCACCCAACAGAAAGTTGTGCTGTAGACCCACGAGTGTAGACATTTAGATCTGGAAACTCAAGCCTGAACTTGAGCTCCATGTCTGAAAGTAACATGGACAGGTAGCATAAAAGCTACTAGAACTTCACATTGGGCAAGCAGCGATACAACAAAAATGCTCAGAAGGTGTTAATAGTTCTCTGTTGTTAGTGAATTTATAAAAGGAAATGTAGTAAAAATATGATGGCAACAGAGATCTCGCCAGATTGTCTAGAAGCCTTCATGGAGTACAGTGCCATCGTGAACAGAATTACCTCCTTGGCTAGAAGAATTAGTTGTTTCTCCACTTTGCTTATTCTTCATGTGTACTGGGGAAATCAATGCAAAACAATGTGTTTTATTAGGTCTCTGGCTACCATTAAGCAGAATCAAAATTCTTACAAAATTCATCCCTCTGGCTCCATGACTTATTTAGATTGGTGGAGTTATGATTTTTATGAGTACTGATTGTTCAGGGACCTCTAGAGGGGGGGAAAAAAAAAAGCACATGCAAGTTGTTAACTTTTTTGCATTCAGTCACAGTGCCTCACATGCAGAGCCATCATGGATTTGGTGGACTTTGGAAGGTATGAAGCAGCTATAGCTGATAGGCCCTTTCTCCTTGCTTTGCACAGAGCAAAATATATTAGACTGCTAAGTCTCCACAGAAATAACGATGGAAAAAATACACCAGTGCCCCATATGTTCTCCTTTCAGGGAGCTCTTGCTTTCTGATTCTGTGTGGACAGATGTTTAATGGAAAAAGAGCGTGTGAACATCAGGAAGGCAGTGGATTGTCTCCCTCTCCTTTGCAGATCAGTATCCTATGCATTTCAGTGTTCTCCTCCCATGTGTTCAAGGGAATGTTGCTTTTCATTCTGTTTCACCATGCTGATGCATTCTGAGCAGAGGCAGCTTTACAGCATTTAGCCAGCTGGCACTTTCTGATAGGTGTTGTGCTCCCCGTGAAAGATGCAACAGCCTTTGACCAGAATCAGTCACTGTGTTCATGAGTAAGTGCTTGAAGGTGAATCCAAAATGCGTGTCCTAGACACGTTTTGCTTGCTTCAGTGGTCGAGAGGAAAGAAGTCATCTCATAGTTACTGCAACAGGGCTGCTAGCTGCTGTGGATCCTGTCAGCCTCTGGCCTCAGCTTATCCATTATGGAACAGGCTTTCTTATCTGCAGGTGTGCCAAGCATGCTTCTAACTTCATACCTTTATCTTTTCCTATGGATCCAATCACTTGTTGAATTGGAAATTCAGAGGAATTTAAAGCAACACTTCCCCTTACTTTTTGACCTATGCAATGTGTAGGTTGTATAGCTTGTAGAGAATGTAGCTAATACAGATAGCCAGCAGACACCTTGTCCCAGCCATGGCCAACCAGGAGCTGTGGTCCTACGGGGATAAGTTCCTACCTGAATAAGTCAGGCAGCAGCTGGTCTTTAAGAGCTGGGAGTTAGAAGTCTAGCAAGCAAGCTGATTAGAGCTTATCTGCATAAAAATGGAAATGAGTCAGAGAGGGGAGTACCATATTTGAGTGCAAATGCAAGCAATTAGCTCAAAGCCATTACTGTAATGGCTTGAAAGATTTTTTTTTTTATTATTATCATTACTGAAATGCATTAGCAACATCTTTTTAAAAAATGTAAATATACACAGTACAATCCCATCTCTCTGCAAGAGCATGAAGTAACCCCGTGTCCATGGTACACACAGAGGAGTCTGTGGAGGCTCTTAACCACCAAACGCAGCAGAGAACAGAGGAATGTGAATGAAGGCATTACCAGAGAGCACTAGAGAAAGGCAGCTGTGATTAGGTACCAACGCAAATATTTACTCAAATGGAAAGCTGAATAATTTTCAGAAAATTTTCTAGAAACATCTGCCCAGCAGTACCCCTTTCTGGCCTTAGCCTGTGCTGATGGCTCTCTTGCCCTGAGAATCACTTTCCCTCCATCCTCAGCAGGGCTATTGGAGGATGCCTGGCTCAGGCATGGGACATACAGGTCCCATCGTGAGGTACAGAAGCACTGATGACTTTCAGAGTCCTGGTTATGTGGTGAATGGGTGTCAAGCACAGTAGAGGTCATCTGTCAGTTCCAGGGTGCTCTTGAGCAGCCTTGGAGTTCTGTACAGAGAGGTTTTTTCCCTTCTCTCCATGTGCTCCAATTAACATTGCTGAAGAATTTGGGATTGTGTGATAGAAATAGATGCTCAAGGAAACCAAACTCCTTTCTATAGGAAAAGTGGTGAAAATGAGAAGTATTGTTTTCAGTTGAGCTGGGAGCATTTGGAGGACTTCTCCTTGATTGTAAATTTTTTTTTTCTTGATCTTTCCTCCCTTGAAAGAGGAAGATTAAAAAAACAAACAAACAAAAAAACCTAACAAAAAACAGCAGTTGTTTTGGCCTGACTCATAGAATAAAGTGAGGGATTGCTGTGAGCTGGGAGTGAAGAAGACTGGGAGGGTTCACAGTGAACTTGTCCTTTCTCCTGAGATCTTTCCACAGCTATTCCTGTTGACTAGAGAGGCTGCCAGGACAGCAGGTCCTGCTGTGTCCTATGGTTCTGCATGCTGATCTTTGCATCTCCATACACTTCTTTGAGGGGCTTTGTAACATCACTCTGAGATAACAGCGTGAAGCCGTACCATAGAAAACCAAACTTAAATGCACATATGGTTCTCAAGTGCCATTCAGTGGGGGACTCTCTGTCTTGTTGTAGAGTGGATGAGTTAGCCACATGATTCAATCCAATAAGCATAATTACACACATCAGTGTTTTTTCCATTGCTGTCAGAGCAGACAAATGGGAGAAATGTTCTTTAGTTGAGATGAGAAAGTTGCTGTGTTTTCTGAGTCCTGAGCATTGCTTCTTTAATAATAAATCTAGAATATGAACTGGGCCCTCCTTGGTAAATCTTTGTGTTTGCAGGATTTTAATCACATCAGTAGGTCTGAGCCAGTGTTGTGAAGAATAGGCAATAGCAGTGGGCTTGTTTGAAGATATGGGTATTTGCTCCATTGACCGTTCATGGCGCACACCAAAGACAGCAGAAATAAGTAGAGGTGGGACGAAAAAGGCTGTTCAGTCCCTGCAGACAGGGAGTGAATTTACTGAACACTATCCCCATGGAAATACAGTGTGTGTGTTACTTATGCCTGCCTCCAGAGCTTCACTGAGTTTGAATCTGGCCCACAGGTGGCACGGAAGCCATTGCCTCCTGGAAAAGGATGTCATATTTTATGCGCGTTGTTTTCGATTCAGCGAGGTGACAAATGTAAGCCTGTTTATTATTACTGTGTGGCTGCTGTATTTCTCACAAGTGCTTATTGAGAATTGTCTGACAAAGACAGAAAGCCCAGGATTGTGCATTCCTGTATTTATATGCGAGGCCATTCTATGTAATCCTTTCAGAGAAATGACTAAAGCCCTCAGCCCCTCCAGTTCAGCCTGGCGCTCACTTCCCTGCTTCTGTCTCCCCAAATGTCGTAGGGTGGGAGGCCAGGTGTTCCATTCTTCTCTCAGGCTCTTAGTGGTGCTTTGAGTCACATACAGGCAACCTCACCAGCTTCTGGTTCATTTCATGGCTGTGGCCACTTTCACCTGACACAAATCACAGACTAGCAGAAGGGCTTTGTGGCAGCAGTGGTAGGTGACCTAATGCACAGCTAGTCCTCACCATGAGGCATCTTTTATTTTGTTTCAGAGGGCTCCAGTTGAGGCCTTCATCTAGCATCGTAGAGCTGCTTGGAGCTGGGCAGCCACAGCTCGGTGAAGGCAAAGGCTCCTGAGCTTTCACCAGCTTGTTCCAGCAGCCCAGTTGGCATCAGTGCATATGGCAACGACTTATATTGAGACAACTGCATATTGGTGGAAAAAATAATTTATCCATCTCTGGGTTTGGGAAATGGGAGCTGATTTCTGGGGTGGGACAGCACTGTGAGCACAAGAGAGCTGGGGATGAATACTGGGGTGAAAGGCATGACTTTCCTGAAGTAATTTAAAGCAGGGAGAGCAGAGCATCCGTAGGAAGAGATCTCCCATGAAAATCTCACATAGGTCTCTGACTGGTGTTCTGATGCCCCACGCTATTTAAATGAGTCAAGGAGTCTTTGCCAGATGTGAAAACATAGCTTGGCTCACTGCACACACCACAGACCTTCAGAAAATAAATGGTGGCACCCACTTTGACCGGAAAGCCTGACATGAAGGACTTTGCATCAGTGTGTGGGCTTTTGCTGGAGCAGGGACCAATGGGGTGAAACAAGCCCCAGCAGGATGCAGTTCATTTCAGCTCAGGATGGACATCAGTTACTGACACGGCCCATTAGTGGAGCTGTTTGTTATACCAACTTAATCGTGTTTTCAGAAAGGGAAAAACAATCAATATTCTCAGTTCATTTTAAAACAATAAATAACCACAGGTTTCTCTCCTGCCTCATTTATAGTACTGCTCTCGATTGGGAGTGCGAAAGGCTCTGTGTGGGACTGTCTGACCAGCAAGAACAGGCACTGCAGTATGAGCACTTTTTCTGCCTCCAGGCATGGGAGCTCTCACTTCCCATGGGTGATGTGCAGAGCAGCTGCAATATCGTTTTGTGACCTTAGCTTTCACATTCATCACGACTCCTTGCTGCAAACTGGTTTTTCTGCTCTGGACACTTCACTGTCGCAGGCTCAGTCCATGGCTGTGGAATAATTTCCTCTATTCATTATGCTTAAAGGAAGGCTCTGAATCAGAAACGGTGCAAGGACTGTGAAGGCAGTAAGTTAAAATGCCTACTAGTGAGCTTGCTCTTTTCTTCAAAGCTTGAGTGATTTTTTTTTTTTGCTTCGCAAAGCACAGGGACTGCATGCATCCTGGGATGCAGAGAGAGCAGGCAGAACCATGCTGGGTCCAGCAGACCAAAGGCAACCCAATGGCGTGCAGTCCTGAGGAGATCAGAAAGCATGCCTTCTATGCACCCTTACATTGCATGAACTACAGAATGGGAAAGTGTGACCACGTCAAACACAGGGTATTTCCTTTCTCTGTGCTTCAAATGTGTAATTTCACCACTATTGGCTTTCATTAGGTTTCCTCATGAAGCTTCCACAATTCATCAGATATTGAGGGTTTGGTGTGAAATCATGTGGTTAATAAGAAAACATTAAAGGTGGGTTGTACTTTTTTTGTTTTTCTGAAGACTTACTAGGTTTCTAAATGTTTTATTTCACTGAAAACACAAGGAAAAAGAAAAATGAAAAATGAAAAGAGCGCAGAAGATCTAGGCAGTAGGCCTTTAAGATGTGCTGTAAATGTTGCAGAAATGCCAGTGAGGCCACAGCAGTTTGTGAGAATATCTGTCTATTTAAAATACAGCCTCTTAGTGCAGGATCGTAATTCAGTCTTGTGCGTGGAGAAATATGCTGTAAGTGCTTAACAAATTTTAGAAATAATAACAATTAATAATAGATGAAACCTGGGCAAAGATGGATCACTACATTAGAGAGCCCAGTGAATATCTTTGGTTTCTCGTCAAGGACCCCATGGTGACAACCACAGCAAGATATGCTAGAAAAATGCTCTAAGACAGGGCTTGGGTGCACAGTTTTGTAAGATGAGTGATGGCATCTGGGCTGCGGTAGGATTGTCCCACAGTCAGTGTCTCCCCTTGCTCCATGCAGCTTGCTGAGCCGTGAGGGGCACAGCATGGTGTGGTAGCAGGACTGTGTCTCATGGACAGAGCACAGCTTATGGGAAGCAGCCTGGGGAACACTCACCATGCTCTAGTCCTGGAGGGCGTAGCATGCTGTGCAGTTGCCAAGCACACAGAGTGCATCTTGGCTTTGCCAGCAAAGCAGAAATTGCTGCTAAACAGCAAGTGTGCCCACGGCTCACCTGAAGGCAGAAAAATACATAGAAGTGCGGAGACACTGAATGTTTGCTAGCATTGCCCTTTCCACTTTTAGCATCCTTTTGAAGACACCTTTCTGCTGGGTTGTTCACTGTGAACCAAACAGATTTATACATCAGGAATTGATTTTCAGTTATAGAAAAGATTCCTTTTGCTATCTTGGAAACAGAGGAACCATACATTAATAATAGATTGTGTTTTTGACTACGTCCTCTTTATGTTGCCAAAGTAATTAAAATAGTCCCAGGTATAAAAAGGGTTTTAACATAAATGGCAAATCATTGTTCTTCTCCAAACCTCGGTCATCTTATGGCTTATCCTCATAGTATGAGGTCTTGAGGGCTGGCTCCATCCTTCCTCAGTATTTAGAAGCTGCTCAGCACATGTGACAGGCTGCTGTAAGCATGTAATAAATAAGCACAGCATGACAGGTTACTACTTGGGTTTCAGATTGGTTTGAAGAGGTAGTGGGAGCGTTACCCAGCTCAAGGCTTGTTATACTTCAAGTAGACAGAACTTTTAATGAGAATTTATCCATACAGGTACTGGAGAAGGCTTCTAAGGTGGGCAGTGATGCAGTGAGATTTTGTCACTGTCATAATCTTCTGTTTCCTTATGAAACTCTTATATTTTTTTCCCCACTGGAAAATTCTCTTATTACATGTTTTCTTCATTTCCTCAGTTCAGTTCATTTGGCCAAAGTCACCCATGCCATGCCTTATGTAGACACAGGACAAAATAGTAAATGAAAAAAAATCTCCGTTTATGTGATACAACACAAGAGGGTTGATGCAACAAAGCAGATGTGGTCATTGTTTTTCAGCATCGCATGGGAGACTCTGCTATGGAAGGACACTTCCCCTTCTCAGCTGAGCTCTGGAGAGGAAGTGGCATGGGAGAGAAAAGCAGCTGCATTTAAACATCATCTGGATGTAAAATTGCACCACAGTTGATGAGAACATCCATCTCTGCCCACCGCTGCTGCACTTACCCTGGTCTCAGTCACTCAGGAACTCTTAATGCAACTTCTTTGTCAGCTCTTTAGTGTACTTAAAGGAAGGAAGAGAAGAATTCTGGGTCATTTCCATAGCTATGTCTCCTTTTTCCTTACTTGGAATGACAGCCTCACACCAAAGTTTCTATTGTCAGCTGTTCCTTAGAGGGGATGATGGAAACCTCAAGAATTTTTTATTCCAATTACAAATGTAATGATCTCTGCAGAACGAAACTCAGTATCTGTCTGTAATGCAGACAGGTTGAAAGAGAAGATGTAAGAAGAGAAATAATAGGAAAAAGAGCATGACATACATAAGAGATGCTTCTGACATCTATCCCCCAATGATCTTCCTTCATTATTTGCTGAAAAATTCAATTTACTTCTTTGGGGATGAAGAAACTGGAAAATACAGAAACAAAAAGATCTGTGTGTCTTGAAAAGGGGATATTCTTTTTTCTCCCACCATCTCCAAGGTTTTGGAAAAATTGATCCCTTTGACATAGCTGGACATCCTTGTGGATATCCAGTGATATGTAATGTCTAACGATTGGCAGCAGTTGGCATATTTTAATTTTATCAGGATGTTGTTATTGATTTTGTCAGCCTTTGGACCCGATTCGCACCTCAGCTACATCAGCAAAGTCAGACCCTTGCTCTGCATCCCCCCCGGGGCCAGCAGAGGCTCTCTGTGTGCAGTCAGCTTGTGGATCATCTTTCTCATTTCTCTGACTGCAGAAAGCATTTGCCCAAGCCTGGAGGGATCATGATCAATGTGCTAAAATTAGTGCAGCATAGAACATTGGAAGTTTCTGGTCTGGTTATCTGTGCCATTTTGGGGCTCCTCTTTTTTGAACAGAAGCAAAATCAGAAACCTTTTCCTTTCCATTAATTTCACTTTACCCTATTTGTTTTCCTACTTCCTGAGGGCTTTTGTAACCAAGCATTTCAGACTATTTATCAGGCACATTTGTAGGTGATAAGCTGATGACTCAGAAGAGCAGTTAGTGCAGCCAGCAGAGGCACCAGTAACAGTGTGCTTTTGCAGAGTGGTTTAGGAAGAAATGTTATCTGCCTAGATGCTGTTCTTTCCTGAACTTAACATTTCTTTTGATTATTATAATTTTTTTTTTCTGTGTGTGTGTGTCTTTGTGTGGAGAAGCTGTTTCCACCTGTGAGATGATGTACAATCTGAAGCACTGAAGGACTCTGGAATGGGAAAACTGGAGGAGTCTGGCCAGAGTGCTTAAATTGGTGCCCTTAATGTGCTGAAGGGCTGGACCTCTCCAGTTGGCAGTGGTTAAAGGCTGTGAAAGTGCATGGGAGAGGATGAGGAATCATGTAATGAACCCTATAAAGAAGCAGGCAGCATGCAGTAAGCTGGTGAAAATAAAAAGATTCTAGAAAGGATAAACAGCTGCCAGGTGAAGTTGCTTGGGCATCAGGTAGCTTCATGAGGGGAGAGGGAGCAGGGGATGAAATCATAACTGCTTGACCTTTCCACCTCCTCACATCTGAGAGTCTTGTGGCATGTTGGGGTTAAAGTTTCTAGGCTACAAAAAGTTAACTCAACTGGGAACGTTCCCTGCTTCACTTTCAGATGAACAACCTGAGATGAACTGAGTATATACGTGTGGTGGCTGGAAATGCAAAGGATGGGCACTGATTAGCTGGCTTCTCCTTCAAGTCTGCTCTTCCTTTGAAGATTGTTCCATCCTGCTTCCTGAAATGTAGGAGAATCTGAGCATTTTTGTCCTTTTCATCATCTCACATGAACGTACTCTTTGCCTGTCGGCTTTGCCCTTGCAGTAGGTGGGGAGGGTGGATAAAGCATCGTTCTACTGGTTAAAAAAAGCAGTTTTCTGTGCTTCTCTGCTTATTTTAGTTTGAGAACTCCTCTGAACCAAGATGATAAAAATGGGGATGTTCTGTGTTTCTACCAGGAAGGCTTGCTGGGATAATTATGGCTCTATGCTTATACTGACTAGCCCCTGTCACTGTGCACACAGCGTTCAGATGTGTGGAGTGACAGCTTCTTCAGGCTCTAACCAAAGGACTGGGATGCGCTTTTTCCCATGTGTTTTAGTTAAGTGGATAAGAAGAACCTTTGTACGTAGCATGGCATGAAATCTGTCTAACAAGATCTATAAGAGCCAGGGTCTCTGCTTGAGTGTTTCAGATCTTGTCCTGGAATACACATAAATGTACACCAGCATCCTAACTGTGACTGTAATGTATTCGATGTTCCTAATTTTAAACTAACTACTGCAGAAGAAGGCAAGTCACCGAAAAGGGCAACTTGCACCCACATTGAGTCTACTGGCATTGTTATTACAATGCTGGCTGAGAGAGCTAGTTGAAAGCTTACCCTGGTTAATCTGTGACCTTAAGACAATAAATTGTTGAGGGTTGTAGATTACAAATCTTGAAGATTTCTGTTCAGAGCATCACCTGATGCAGGGATCCCCTAGTGCTCTGAAAGTTTGCTGAAGATACACAAGTGTAGACATAGGTCTTTAGGCAGCTCTTCCAGAGTGTCTCTCCAGAGCCTTATCTCCCTTTGGAGATTGCAGAAGTCATCATGTTTTGTGTCTGTTGGCTCTTCACCTGCCTCTGATGTTCAGGATCAGAAATGTAAGCAGGTTTCTACCTCCTTGCTTCTAGGTGAGGATGGTGCATTGCAGTTATCTCCTGTGGGAAGGAGAGGAGAAGTTGACAGCAAGGAACCAGCAAGTGATTTGGCTGAACCAGAGAGGCCATCAGGCAGTCACTCTTCAGCATGGACACTGAGCAGGGTGCAGAGCAGGTGGGCAGGACATGACCATTGCTGCAGGACTTGTCAACCAGTAGTCATATCCCAGGGGCAGTGGTGAGGGGCTATGGGTGACAGGGCCCACGAGTGATGTGCAGGGATGGATGTGTAGGTCTGGCAGCAAGGACAGGGCTGCTCAGCAGTGGGGTTCACAAACTGAGCTGTTTTCTTGTTGTTTGTTTGTTTGTTTGTTTGTTTGTTTTCTACTTAGTTGATGTTATGCACCATCTAAATAGATTAAAATCCTGTTTGCTGCATCTGAGGCAAGTATAGTCTAAATGCTCTGATCTCTAAGCATGGGATTTCAACTCTAAAACATAGTCTTGGTTAAAATGCATAGATTTCTGGGCTTTTAGGCTGCTGCTGGGGATGAATTTGTTTCAGATTTTCTCCTGTACTGCTGTGAGCTCAGTGTAGCCACACTGTGCAATGCTGGAGAACCAGAGAGGATTAACAGGAAGTGAAAGGGATTCAACCCTAAAGCCAGGGAAATATTCCTCTAATGCCAGTTTTCCAGCTGAGTAGTAACTTGACTTCAGTGGAATTACCCAGATTCATACCAGTGTATGTAGAAGGTCCTGGATACTGACCAAACCTCTATTTGATTTAACTTGCTGCTGATTTTTTTATTTTTCCAGTAGCAAGGGTGACTTGGATATTGATCCTATTTTCTCCCAAATCCCTGAATACAAATCTGTAGAAAATACAGTTTGGATTTGGACCCCATCTCTGTCAGCTGGTCCCACCTAACTTTACCATCCATTGTTGTCTCCAAGGACAACAAATAGATTTGAAGAATGTGTTAGAGTTAAGATGAGAGATGAAGGCTGAAACAACGAAAATTTTCCAAACCCACCTTGCTTTGTTAATAAGTCAAGAGAGGAGACATCAATTCTCCAAATGTGATTTCTGCCCTGGTAATGTTCCTTTAAGAGGTGTGAGGCGGAGTGAGATACTGTAAGGTTTCATTCCTTTTGATGGGGTCTTTGCTGTGAGCGTTGTTATTCTGATCAGCTTTGGCATCTTATGAAATAGCACTTATTCTCTGAGTAATCCGAGAAGCTCTTCAGAATTCATGAGGCTTAAGTCCAAATAATTACATTTATTGATCTCTGCTATGTGAAGAAAATTTCCAATTTATTGCAGACTTGTTTGGTGTTAAACCACAAATTAGGACATGTCAGGTTTTTCTCTTTTTCTGTCTCTATTTTTAATGCTTTTTAGGGGCCTGAGATTGTTCACTGATAGCAAAGGCTGTCAAAAGTGTTGTTACTGAGCAGGTAAATTGAGATGCCTGGTGCTGCCAGAAAGCCCTGGTCTGGGGCAGCCCCTGCAGCACTGCAAGGGGAGGATAAGAGGGCTGAGGTCCTGCAGTTCACAACCCTGATGTTCTCCTTCCCACCTTGCCACAACCTTGCTGCAGGAAAGTTAATGTTAACTGCTCACATCTCCTCTGAAGAATATAACAGGGCTAGTGGTTCTGCCAGAATAATCCTAACTAACGCCTGAGTACTTGGAGATCCATAGATTCACCCCCTGCCCAGAGGTCTCCTCTCTGGGAGAAGGAAGCTCCTATTCCCTCTGGTCATGCCAGAACTGAAGGAGAATCACCAGTATGGCTTAGTGGTTGGGTAGAAGAGCCATCTGTGCTTTGTCTGGATTAATTCCCAGTCGCACCAGCAAGTCTTTGTGGACTAATGATGGTTTCAGGTAATCTTCAGCCCCATGCACCCACTGCTAGAGGACCCCACAGCAACAGTGAAGGAGAGGAAGACTCAGTGTATGAAAATAAGACAGTCTGCTAAACAGCTGAATGATAGGTCTGCTTCTGTGACTTGGTGCATCCTGCTGACTTCATGAGTGATGGGGCATATACAGGAAGGCAAACTGTAAAGACATTCACTGTTGCACTGTGAAGTTCAGGACTCGGTATGGATGGCTGGGTCTGTTTACAGAACAGTCAGGTTGAATGTATGTGTTTCTCCTTCTGAAGGGAGTGCAGACAAAGAAAACACTGTGAACTTTGAGCATGGCATGTGCCCAGGTGCTGAACAGTTTGCTAGCTTGGAAGTTCAGAAGCCAAAGCTGATGAATACAAAGCATGACAAACATTGCAGGGATGTCTTAGTACACACTGCATTATGCGTTGGCTTTCTGCCAACAGAAGCAAGGACTTCACAGCTTGCTGATCTTCCTTGCTGCTGGGCTCTGCACCAAGGCTGTGGACAAAGAGGCTCAGTAGGCATTCCCCACGACTGGGACACTGATCTGGCCTGGCTGCAACCATGACAAGACTATCCCAGTGCCTTGGGATGTGAGGCTTCACCGCTCTCCAGTATGGCAGTGGAGGCTTGACTGGGGCTGGCAAGGGATTCAGCTGGGCAGGAAGTGGAGGCTTGCTTGGGGGCTGAAAGGCTATTGGCAACAGTTTAATAAATGATGCCTTTTCCCAAATATATCTTTAAATTTAGACCTCAGTTTAATAAGGCAGTCTTCACATGTTCCTTCAGGGCACATATATTATTTAAAAAATGTTTATAAAGGATTAATGCACACCAGAGCCCCACTGACACAAATCCCTGTCATTTCCAGTGCCAAGAGCCAAAACAGTCCAGCTTATTTGAAGAAACTCTTTTCATCTGTGTGTTTATCTCTAAATTTGGCACTGGGAGAAGTGTTAGGTTCGCAATCTTTTGTTTACCTACAGGAGTTCTTTGTTTATCTAGTAAAGAGGGACAACAAAAGCAGCAGGAATGCTGTTTCTGCCCATGCTTAGTCTATCCTTGATGTTTTGCATATAGTAAGTTTCCACAGAAGAACTTAAAGCTTTTGATAAGTTTGTATTTATTTGGCTGTGTAGGCTGGTGGCCTGTGCCTCCAGTGTCTTGGGCAGGGAATTGTGAATTGTACCTGTCTTTTGCAAAGCATTTATTTATCTGTGGCGGTTAACACAGGCCCCTTAAGGACAGAGCCATGTTTATTTTAACTTGGCTGATAGCTGTGCAAGAGAGAACACCAGCACTGGCTCCCTCCACCACCTGGCAGTGGGCTCCTGGCGGTTGCCCCCGTGGGAGAGCAGTGGGTTTTGCTGCTCCTTTAGCTGGAGCCAGCAGTATTTCCAGATGGGGCTCAGTTTTGGCCTTCTTACTCTGCAGAAGGATTGGCTGAAGTCAGCAGAGCTGGATGTAGAGAGTACCGGTTCTTATTGAGAGAGGAACAGGAGAGCTTTAAGGGGGCCTTACTGCTCTTCTGGCAAGTTTCTGAAGAACTTGTGTCTTGAGCACCATCTTTAGATGTTCAATGCCAGTGATAACCTCGCCAGTGCTCTAGAAGAGTGGTGGAGACTGGATACACTCTCTTGCCTTGTTTGAGCTGCTCTCATGCAGCCCTATTTCACTTCTGGGAATGTTGGAGTTCCTGGGATGCTGTTTGGTGATGTCCTTCAGCGGGGCTGCTTTATTTAGCAGAGGGGAAAATCACTGCTGGGAGGAAGGAAAAGGCTGAGTGGAAGGTGAGCTGTGCCTGAAAGATGTGGAGGCTTTGCCTCACCATAGGCATTGCAGGAAACAGCTTGTCATTAACAAGCTAGGTTTTGCTTCACCTAAGGTCTTTGCAAATTATTGTTGTGCACTACTCTCCTGCCCTTTCCTTTCTCTGTGCTCCATCCCGCTGGCCTTTGATTCAATAAATCAAAGCTTAGTGCCAAATCTTGTTAAATTCCAACTTCCTCATTAATCCGTTTCTGCCCTTTGGGAGATGAAAGTTTGGAAATGTGTTTAATAATGAGGGTTGTGATATGTGAATAAAAGACACAAGAAATGTAAACTCGGACAATGATCAAAGATGATGCATTAGCTGTGATGAGGAACTATATTGTTACTAACATGTTGACCGAGCTGATACAGAATGACAGCAAAAAATACCTACTGTGGTGCTGCTGATGAAGTCTCAGCTTGTGTTTGGAGGAAGCTGAGAGTATCATGTAAAGGAGAGGACCTGTGAGACTTGCACTTCTTGTGCTTGGGGCAGAGCTGAGGCAGTTCCTGAGGCAGATGAAGGGCTATCGCATACAGAGATGGTGAAAAATATCCAGTTAGGCTTTCATAAAATATACTAGGAAGTATTCCTTTTTCTTTTTTCTTAATTAAGAAATGTGAGTAACATTATTCTGAATTTATTTTTATTGCTTGTCTGCCATCTTTGAAAATTGATGTTACCAGATTTTTAGTTCCACTTTTTTAATTTTTCTTTCTTCACCAAGTCATTTCATTTCCATCATCCTGTTGTTTTTTTTCCCTTCCACTCAGTAGATTAAAAGGAAAATAAAAGAGGAGTGAATCCAATCTTCTACTAAGGTCTAGATCTGAAATGATGAAAGAGTGTGTATTTTTAAATTTATTTTCAAGCACTGAAAAGGAAAAAAAGTCAATTTCTGTTAGACTTATTATTCCAAAATGGAAAAACGTTTGACTGACTGGATTACATACGTTGACATTATTTTAATGCTGAGAGTTAGGAAATGCTTGAAAATCTGCAGATGATGCTGTGCCCAGAGGACATGCTGTTGTGATGACACCGTGGTTTGCCTTTGTCCCACTCAGGCAGTATCCGTCTGGTATGACCAGCCACTGGTCTTTCCTTCCCTATTTTCTGGACCGAACAATGCTATGTCCTTCACCATTTCATTTGATGCCATGCCTTTGTCTTCACTGCTGCTGTCTTCTACATTTTCATCTTCTTGTATCTTCATGTCTGGTTCAGACACCAGCCGAGTCTCACTGGTGTGGAGTAGCACAGAAAGATTTTCTCATGGTTTTGCAGATGACATTCAGTGACTGCCAAAACAAGACTCTATTCATCTTGAATTTGCATTTCACTGTAACCTCAAATGTACACCTTACCTATTATTCTCTGTCTGATGTCTTAGCTTTTGCTTTATTCTTTCTTAGTTTAATATTTCGTTGAAGGCTTTCTTGAATTATGGCTTGTTGGTTTCATACTATCTCTCCAATTAATGAGACAATTTTGAATTTGGGTTCTGTTCTACAAATATCCTCTTCCCTTGGAGTGATTCTGCAGATTTCAGTTGTTCAAGTTGCTGTGAAAAACTGGAACAGAGCCAGGATTGGGAGCAGTTTATGTGGGATTCAAAATAAATCCCATACCAATAGTTTATCAGTAATACTTTGTCTATTTCTTTTCTGTACTTTTCCCCTGACCCAGTTACACTCACAGACAGTGTAGGCCGGTGACTTCCACATCATGAACTCAGAATTGCTGAGGAACCATGAAGTCATGGTATATGATCTGTACTTGATCCAAGGAAGTGCTCTTCCTTCCCATTAGAAGTTTATTTTTAATAAAGCCAAAGAGTGATTCCAAGGAAATTTATGGCTAGTTATGTTCAAGGACCAAAAAAGCTGAAGTACTACTAAGTTAGGCTGTACTGTCTAAATTTCCTTGTGGCCTTGTGGAATAATATTGAAAGCTGTGGTAGGACATATATTTCAGCCACTTCTATCTGACCCAGGTTGGATGGGGCACTGGGCAGCCTGGTTTAGCATTAAACGTGAAGGTTGGTGGCCCTGCATGTGACGAGGGGTTTGGAGATTCATGATCCTTGAGGTCCCTTCCAACCCTGGCCATTCTGTGATTCTGTGACCCACAAAGCTTGTTACCTTGTCAAAGAGGAAAATCAATTTGCTCAGAAATGAACAACTGATTCAATGTTCATTTTGTTGAAATGAATAACTGAAATGATATTTTTCTTGATTTCATTATGCTGAGTTTTTTTATCCATTTATTGTCTTTTGTGTTTTTTCTATGTAGTAGTAGTTTTCATGTAGTAGTCTGTTTCTAGTTTTTTTTTGTTTTTTTGGGGGGAGGAGACTAGACAGTGTACATTTTTCCATGCTTTCCCTTTGCCATATTTGAAATGAAGATGTCATACTTGTGCTTCTTGAATCTTCTGGGATCACTCCCATACCATGAATTTCAGGGATAATTTCTGAACAGTTTAGAGATTTCTACAGCTGGTACCTTCAGTGCCTGAGGGTGGATTTCAGAAGGCACTGGTAATTTGGCCGTATCTCATTTATCTCAGCATTTTCTTCTTTCTGTGCTCTGGCTTGCATTTCTGTCCCCTTGTTAAAATTAATTTTTGAAGTATGTTATGAAGCCTGAAGCAGAGATGGATGAGGCTACTTTATTCTTTTCTAGATCAGCCATCGTTTCCTCTTTCTTTTCTCATTAAATAATAGACTCTATGTTCTCTTTTTCCGCTTCTACTGATATCCTAGCGCTTTTTCTTATGGCCTTATGTTCTTTACTAATTTTAATTAATTCCTTGCTTTAGCTTTCTGATTTTTATGCTTCTATTATTCTTTTATGTTGGTCTTTATCTATGTGGTCTACTTTTGGCTTTTGCTGTAAATTCTGTTTGATTTTCCCTAAAGAGATGCAAGTATAATGGTCTCTTATTCAGCTTCCTGTCTTTCTAGCATAATAGGACAGGTTGCCATTGTGCTTTAACGTGGTCCTTCTCAGTAACTCCAATTTTCTTCCTCTTTGCTGAAATTCACTTCTCAAGAGGCCTCATCTGCCACATTGCTGAGTTTGAGGCTGAGAGAGAGATCCTGCATTTCCTTTGAGTTTCTGCTAATTCAGCCTCTCTTCCAAAGAGGATTCCAGAGTTTGAACTGTTTGCACCCAAATGACTTCCCAGCTGGGATTTTTATCAAGTGGCTGCTGCAATCAAGCCTTCATTTTGAAGAAAGTCATAGATTTTTTTTTTTTATTTTTGTTTTCATTTTCTAATTATTTTTTGGCCCTTCCAAATCAGGGTATGTGCACTCCTCTGTTTTCACTCTGCCATGATTTTTCTGGCCAGTTGATACCTTCTCATCCCAACATCCCTGCTGTACCCTATTGTCAGTGATTTGTGTAGTCACTGCCTACTAGGAGATACTGTACTTCCTGTTGCTCATATTCCCCAGTGGTGGGGAGATGAAGCTGTGGAATGTGCTTCTGTTGCTTATCCAATGGTTGTAGCCTGTCTGCAACCTCTTGAATGGGCCCAGGAGCAGAACCCTGTCCTACAGATAGATAAAGGGCAAAAAATGAGTCAAAACTGTCAACAGTTCTTCACACAGTTTTTTAAAAAAGCCAACATTTTACTGTCTGCCATGAAATTTATTGTTTTCCAATAAAGTGAAAATGCTTTAGTTTACAAAACCACCATTTTATCTTTTTTTTTTTTATCTTTCCTTCTTCTTATCTGGAAATTGTCCACTTTTTTGTTTAAATAGCTCCCCTGAAACTTAAAGAAAATGACATTCCTCTGGACAAATATCTGTTTTTCTGTAAAATTGCTTTGATAGAAAGTATTTAGCCAGCTCTATAATTTAGTGACTGCCCTCTACTAAGTACAGCTTTCTCCTCTGCCTTTTGTTTGCCTTCTCTCCCCAGCTGTTCCAGAGGTTCTGAGAACTCATCTTGCAGGTACTGTGATGCCATCAGCTGCATTTCAGAAAGCCAAGTAAATATGTTTGCCTTTTTCATTCTTGGATCAATTTAATCCTGCTTGTATGACTATGAACAGTTCTTTTAATCTGGGAGTGAAAGGGAGGAACTAAGCAAAGAAGAAACAGGCATTCATACCCACTAGACCCACTAGGTAGTCTAAAGCCCATTTAGCCTGGCCTTGAACACATCCAAGAATGGGGCATCTGTGGCTTCTCTGGACCTGTTCCAGCACAGGCATAATTTGGGTCCAGACATCTGTGTTTTCTGTTTGGTGGATTTGGTTGGTTTGGTTGTTTTTAACTCGGACAGAATCAGCCTGTGCTTTCTGTTGCTGAGAATTCTGATTGGATCACCAGCATATTGGCTGAGATACCGCCTGTGAGATGAGCAATTTGCAATTGAAATATTAACACCAACTACATAGAGAATAGGATACCCCTGCTTGCTTTTCCAGCCTGGAAATGTGTAGTGATCTTGAGGCAGCCAAGCTAGCAATGTAGGTGTCCCAGAACTGCCATGTTGTCCTGTTTTCAGCTGGGGCAGAGTTGATTTCCTTCGTAGTGTATGGTATGATGCTATGTTTTGGCTTTAGGGATAAAACAGTGTTGATAACACACTGATGTTTTAGTTATTGCTGAGCAGTGTTGTCTGAAGACACGTAACAGTTCTTCAGCTTCTCATATTGTCCTGTCAGTGAGGGGGTTGTGGGCGCCCAAGGATCTGGGAGGAGCAGAATCAGGACAGCTGACCTGAAATGGCCAAAGGGATGATCAATGCCATATGGCATCGTGCAAAAAAATGTAGCACCGTGGGGAGCTGGCCTGGGGCAGATGCTGCTGGGCATCAGTTGGTGAGTAGTGAGCAATTGCATTGTGCATCACTTCTTTTTTGTAAATATGAGTATATATGTATATATATATTATATATATTATCTTTACTATTATTTCTCTTTTCCTTTTCTGTCTTAGTAAATGGCTCTTTGTTTTATCTCCTGAATTCTACTGTTTTTCACATTTATCTCCCCCCTTTCCACTTGAAAGAGGATGAGTGAGTGCACAGCTGCTGCTGGTTAAATCACAGCACATGTTACTGTCCTGACTGGGGCTAAAGGACATGTATGAAGTGATTAAACTTTTCGTAATTATTCACGTTTATTGTAGGTGCAGCATTTTCCTCAGTTCGTATAGTCTCTTTTTGGGGTCTGGTGATCAGCTCTGATGGGGGCATTGCCAGCCTGCCATTTTCTCCACCAATGATACTTCCTTGTCTGCAAGAGCTACTGGCCATGGGATCCCCTCCCTGCTGAGCTCCCGCTGAGCTTTGTGTTTTCTCAGTCTGAAAATTAAACATTTGGATGCTGGAAGCTGTTCTGTTGGCAGTTTCTGTTAATGATGAAGAATTACCTATTATGCCAGCGTTGGGTGGCTTTGACAATTCCATTACATATTACTAATAGTGCTAGTAATGTATGGCAGCTTGTCCTTGTTTGTGTGCGTGTGTGCATACATATGTGTGCAGCTGTATGCGGATGCCTTGGAGAGGCAGGGCTGGAGACAACAAATCTTTTGGCAGAATGCAGCAGCCACTGCTGCCATGTCTCCTTTCCTCCTGCAGGGATGCCAGGATGGCAGGGCAGTGCCTGGCTTTGTCAGATCTGGGAGCAGAAGTGAAGGAAAGATTGCTGCTGGGAAAGACGCTGATCCCCAGTGCTGTGGCATCCTCTGCTGCACAATTTGCCTGCAGTTCAGGAATCTGATTCCCACTGTTTCCTATTGGTCAGCCATTCTCCTGCTATTCTTCTTTTTTCTCCTCATCTTTATGCTCTATTCTTCATCTGAACCATTCAGGTTTTGGAATGTGTCTATGTGGTAGGTCTCAAGGGCAAAACCTAAAGCAGTGGTACGGGGCCAGCCAAGTTACAGGTAGTGGAACTGCTTTGTTTTCCCACCTCCTCAGCAGAAGCCAAGATAATAGGATTAAAAAAAATAAAAATAAAAATAAATATATTTAATTTTTCCTGTGCTATCATACTGCAGCAACCCTTCCCACAGCAGGGTTTTGGAACTAAGATCTTTAAGGTGCCTTCCAACATGAGCCATCCTATGATTTTGTAATACTGTAAAGGATGTAGATATGATGTGAATGTGCCTGGTGCAAAATTAACTTCCATTTCAGTGTCTGTGGAGCTTACACTCATGCAGCCCCAAGAGGAAAGGGGATGAGAGGGATTGCAAGCCAGAATACTTGGTTTTTTTTCTCACTTTGTTCCCATAGGAAAGGTGGAGAACCCTGCACAAGAAGGGTGGGATAGTGTTGCAGGTCCAAAGGAGTGCCATGAAATTGATCAGAGGGCTGGAACGCTTTTCCTATGAAGAAAAGCTGAGGGAGGTGGGCTTGTTCAGCCTAGAGAACAGAAGGCTTCATGGAGATCTCATTAGGGCCTTCCTGTACTTGAAGGGAGCTTATAAACAAGGAGGAAGACAGATTTTATATATTTTTTTTAACATGGTCTGATAGTGATAGGACAAGGTGAAATGGCTTTTAACTAAAAGAGGGGAAATTTAGGTTAGAAGTTAGGAAAAAAATGTTTACTCATATGGCAGTGAAGCATGGGCACAAGCTGCCAGAGAAACTGCAGATGCCCCATCCTTGGAGCTCTTGAAGCCAGGTTGGATGGGGCTCTGATAGCTGATAGGGGGCAACCCTGCCCAGGACAGGAGGTTGGAGCTGAGTGGCCTTTAAGGTCCCTTCCAAACCAAGCCATTCTGTGACTCTCTGACATAACCAACAGCCTCCCATTGCCAACTTCCCCCCAGGATGCTGTGTTGATCTCCTGCAACCCAGTGGGAATGGGGCAACTGCTGCCAAGCAGGTGAGATGTCAGCAGCGCTGAGGAGAAGGGAGGATGGCTACTGTGGCTTACTCAGTTGTGGCAAAAAGAAAGCTGGCAGCAAGCGTCCGAGTCTTATACCTGGATGGTGTTTATAAACACTGGTTGAGGCAGACGAAAGATGTCTGTATGCCCTTCTCCCTCCTCTAACATCTGGACAGTCCATTTCATTTAGATTTATCCCTCTCTGCTTCACTCTCTTTTACTGATGCAGGGGTGGTGAGACACAGTCACCATCCAGAGCTGCTGCCAGGGCTCCAGCACTTGCTGGTGTCATCACAGCCCTTGCTTACTCTTGTATATCCCTCTTTCCTAGATCCATCTCCTCCTACCTAGTGCAGTGCAGGCAGTAGGTAGGAAATGTTAGTCCTCCCAGCCCTGGCTTGGTATTTGCTCTGAATGCCAGGAGCCAGTGCAAGATGACAATTTCACCCTCTTTTTTTTTTCTACAAGATTCATCTGAAAATGAAATACAGGGGAAGAAGTTTATGAAGCTTCTGAAAAATATCTCCATCTTTCATTTTTTCCTTCCCACTGTTTTGATCCACTAGTCCATCTGCAGAAGTAATATGTTTAGAAATAGCTTGTGCATCAGTTCAGGTGAATTTTTCTGAGCCTTGAAAAATGAGACAATGCCTTCCGACATATATTGACTGTCATTCCACATCTATGCTGTCACCCTAACTTCAAATCAATTTGTGCTTTACCAAGTGGTTTGATGTCACCTCATGGCAGAACGCTAACTTTTCCCCTTTAGAGCTATTTATCTCTGTCCTTTGTAAGGTCAGGGAAAATCACTGTACTCCGACCCCCAGAAAGTAATCCATCTAGTGGAGGAAATGATGAGGCAGTATTATATCTGGCAGCCTTTTTAAACAAGTCCTCAGAAACATCAAGAAAAATCTCATGTGCTTGGGCGGGGAAGGGGGAACTGAGGATGCTACAGGAGGAAGTAAGTTTGAAAGCAATCAAGAGAAAGCTTGGAATTTATATTCTAAAAATGCTCCCTCTTCATGAATCTATTTACAGACACCTTCCACTGTTACCGAGCAGGAAAAAATTAATAATAATCCAAGCAGGCTTCCAAGCAAAGGTTGGCCATGAGTCTGAATTGGAAGGGTAATTTATTTCCTCTGTTACTTTGAAGCCTTTTAGCCTGGGGGAGATCTCTTGTCTAATGAAATTAATTGAGTGCACCTGCGGTCTGGGTACTCCATCTGAATTCCAGTTTCCTCCTCACTTAGAAGTTGCCAGGTATCTGCTCACCCCCAGAGTGACTGATGCAGGTGCATTGTGTCCCGTGCAAATCACATCCCTGGTAGTGGTGCTGGCTCTGCTGCTTTCTTGCTGTGCTGCCGCTAAGCATTACGAAACCAACCGAATGTTAGAAAAAGTTATTGAAGAATTTCTGTCCCAGGATGTTTATCAACGTGATTGTCAAGAGAAATATTTAAATATCAGATTGCTGGAGGGAGGAGAGAATAACTGGGAAAGGGTTACTCTATTTTTACCCTTTATCTTTTCGCCCTCCTTGATACTTACCATGGTGCCAGCTATTGGCAGTCATCAGAGGTGTCCCAAAAGAGCACACTGGGCAAAACAGCAAAGAAATTAGAACATAGAGAACTCCCAATTAAGTGTAGATATAATGGGAAATGATGCAGCCAGCATTCAACTGAGCAAGAGAAGTAGGAGCTAGTAGACCAGCAGCATAGGTTACCAAAGAAGGATGTTACTTCTTCCTTTTTCTCCTGCTACAGTTCCACAAGAACACAACAGTCATTTAAGTATGTTTACATTTATTTTATGTTTATGTTTTCTAAAGCTTTCTTTTACCTTCCCCCACCAAGCTGCATTAATTTCCATGCTCTTCCTTCAGAGTGGATTATCTGATTTGATACAGATTTAGTTGTACACAGCTCTGAGATTGCATAAAAATGCCAGCAATATGACAGCGGTTTGCGTAGGCATGAATGCTGTATTATGTGGATAGCCAGCAGCCCAGCTTCATCTTGAATAAATGCAGATTCGTTATGTATAGATGTGTGCTTATTTGCTGAATGCTTATGCCCTTGCAGCTCTGGGAGCTTCCAGGAGGCAGTTGTGATTGCATGACAATCTTGTTCCTGGGAAGAATAAAGTACTTGTGCAGAAGCGCTGGCCCTTAGGCTGTCAGATGAGGAGGTTTTTCTTGTCATGAGGTTGCAATGAAATTAGGACAGAGCAAACTGAGCTGAAGAAAGCCGTTATTGTTTTTGGTGATATTTAGTTTTATTTCTCTGTCTTAAAGAGATCTCTAGCTGGTATATATCCCTCTACCAGTGAAAAACAAGATAATATTGTGGCTTGCATGAGATTCAGCAGGAGTTTGAGGGACTTTGTTGCGGTGAGGTAGCTAGAGACTGCACATCCTCCTTCTTTGGGGTCTGAGGACGTGTGCTCCTACCTTGCTCACTGTGAGAGAAGCCCTTTCCGCTCTGCAGTGCCTCAGCCTTTCTGTACAGATCATAGAATCACAGGATGATTGAGGTTGGAAAAGACTTCTAAGGTCATCTGGTCCAACCACCAGCCCACTCCCACCATGCCTACTGACCATGTCTCTCAGTGCCACATCCACATGGTTCTTGAACACCTCCAGGGATGGTAACCTTACCACCTCCCTGGGCAGCCTGTTCCAACACATCATTGCTCTTTCTGAGAAGAAACTTTTCCTAATTATGTATGGCTCCATTCTGCACAGAAACATACAGATCCCCTTCTACTGGGTATTTTTTGTCGCCTTGATATTGGAAGGTGTGCTTCATCTTAGTCATGTCCCCAGAAAGACCATCAGGATCCTATGAAAGGGTGGCACAGGGAAGCATTGCCATGGCAGGGTTTGGTAACCAGATGGCCTTGAATGTAAAGATGTTGCCATAATGGAAAGAAAACAAATGTGTCTTACTGGGACAGTGCAGGAATTCTCTTATCTAGGCTTGAATTTTACACTTACTGGTTGTACAGACAGTACAGACAGCACTTCCAGGTTAGCCCTAAAGCTCTTTCGGTTCTGTTGTGGAGCATCATGTTTCAGACATTACTTTTTCACTTCATAAATCTTTCCTCATCTATTGCTCCCCATTCCAACAGGCACTACTACAGGTGCAATTAAAGGCCAGCCTCTTTCCCATGCCTGCATCCCAGAGGGCTCCTGTGCATGAGCTCTGCAGGGTTCTGCAGGGATTCCCATTGTCAGCAGGGTTCTTAGACTGGTTTTCTTACTCACCTTACCAAGATTTGCCTTGACTGAAACTTTACATTTGCCAGAGGTCCAGAAAAATATGACAGCCCTCATGAAATAAAAAACCCTATCCTACTTTTTTCTTTAAAAATTTAAATAGGACAGTGATGCATCCCTGTTGTCTACATACCTGTTTAAAGCAAACACATTCTTCCCCAGTCAATGCCTAAGCAGAAAAAGGCTGCAGAGAATTGGCTTTTACAGCAGACATAAAAGGTGCACCGGTGCCCTCTGCAAGTAGAGACAGCATTTGATCTATCTGGATCTCTACTGTGCCACGAGAGAGGTGGCTTAATGGGAAAAGACTGTCATCCCAGGGAGCTCCTAGCTCCTGGCTTCAGCTCTGGAGAGAAATTGCAGTTTCCTCTTAAAGAGTTGCAGGGGAAGAGGTGCTGCTGATCCCTTGTTGCTGCAGGGATGCAGGAGTGTGATGACAGGGCTGAGAAGCACAATGGAGACGATCTCAGGGTCACTCCTGTCCCACAGAAGGGCTGTGGGATGTGCTCAGCAGGAAGGAGCTCACTGCAACGGGGAGGAGGGCAAACAGACCCAAGAACAGGCTTGTTCCCTTAGGAAAGAGTAGCAAGGGAAGTAGCAAGGAAAAAACCCTGAAATGCCCTCTGCAGGCACCATGCATGCTGCTGTTGTTCACACCCCCCATCCTGGATCTGACCACAGGGAGAGAATCAGAGCTTGCTGCAGTCTGTGCAGTACTCTACAGCTGATTGAGTTCACGTGCAGAGTGCTGGCTTTGAAATTAGGACACCTTTGAAAGAGCTAGGCAGACTAAAGTGGCACATGAGCAATAAGGAATGGTAATGATTAAAGCTCTGTCATTTATAGACAGTGAGAAATCAGAACCGAAACCTAAAAGCGGCTTCTAACACAGCTACTTGAAAAGAGAGCTGATGGAGCCGAGCAGCTTTCCTGCCATAGATCCAGAGGACTGCTGCACACTCCAGCACCTTGCCAGGCATTCATCTACAGTGTCTGTAAAATATGCTCCATCTGGATGCAGCTGGGTGCTGCCACTGCTATAGGCCAAATGGATGTCAAGTAAATATGCTCAGCATGGCACTAGATGACTGCTGCAAAGCCCACACAGGCAGGCATATTCTCCCATGGTCCTGCTCCCATAAACGAAAACTCTGAAAATAAATTGCAGCAAAAGTGTATTTCCCCGTTGTAAATAGGATGAAATCAGACCTCCCAAGCATGGGAGGTCTGATCAGCATATGTCTAGCAGTTGAGCAGCCTGTCCGATATCTACCAACAAAACTAGATTATCAGGAAAAAAAAAACAACTGTTAAAAGAGGCTTGTGGAACTCAAACTTCTTGTAGGATAGGCAAATGTAGCCAGACATTTCTCCAATTCTGTTAGGACTCTTTGTGCTGCTGCCTGCCCAGGCAGACTCACCACATCAGCAGCTCTTTGTTTCACATCCGTATTTTACAAGCTGAAGCTGAATATAAGAGGCCCAGCTCCTAAGCTACTATGATGTAGCCTCTTGAAATGAGAGCTATTGCTGCTCATTTGTGCCTCTGGAAAGGTCAGCTTCCAAGGTGATGGATGGGTGGTCATACCCACCATGGCACTCTGAATGAACAATGTGGGATGATGGGGACCTCTCCCTTGGTACCTTTTCATCATGTCTCTCAAGAGGAGAATATTTTCTACTATGCAGGATATTTCTAGTGGCTATACCCGTATAATGCCCTTCCTGGGTGGCTGCAGTGAGCAGTGCTTCAAACCTGCTGTGAACAAGAGGAGGAGACATTTGTCTGGCTGCCATTTAGAGCTAATGTTTCACTGTTGGTAACTGCAGATGTACCTAGAGTTTAAAGAAAAGTTGCGTCAGCTGAACAGTAATCCAAGTGTGGAGATCTGTGAACCTTGCTACTTGCAGTCCCCCTGCTCCTTGCTCAGCAGTGAGGCAATCCAGCAGAAGAAGCCCCATCAAACATCACATTGTGAGCCACCATATGGAGCCAGCAGGAAGCTGTGCCACAGCTGCTGGCAGTCACTGCATTCAGCAGAGAGCTGTGGCATAGCAAATGATGAGGAGACAGGGTCAGGGCATGCACCAGCTTTGTAATGTCTCTTGGTACATTCCAGCTTTCCAGCAGCCAGGAAAACAAATTGCCTCCGGGCACAGCAAAGGTCAGAGTTGCCATCAGCTAAGCGGAATCACTGGCTGTGATAGTCTCATCGACATTTCCCTCTGCAGCAGCTGCTGTCAGCACGAGGTGCTTTCATTATCTGTGGGCTGGGCTTTGGTGGGAACATTTTGTATTTCATTTCAGTGAGAGGCACTTCTCACCTGTCATGTTCCTGGTGAGATGACTTGGTAGGTACACCTATTCCTTCTTCCTCTGCATTGCTTCCTGTTTTTCCTTCTTCCCAGGGCTGTTTGTTGCTGTTATGGTTTTGATCATCATAGATTGTGCAGCTCAGTCCCATCTGCTGAACCCAGGGACAGTTTTTTCAGAGAGTCATAGAATATTAAGGTTGGAAGAGATCATCTCATCCGACTATTGATGCATCACCACCATACCACTAAACTGTCTTCCTCAGTGCCACGTCCACACTGTTCTTAGACATGTTCAGGAACAGTGACTGCCACTTCCCTGGGCAGCCTGTGCCTCTGCTTCATCACTTTCTCAGAGAAGATGTTCCTAATATCCACCCTAAGCTTCCCCAGAGCAATTTAAGCAAGGGCAGGTTTCCACCCTTTGGCATTCGGAAGACCACTGGCAGCAGTTATTTTTCTGGAGAACAATTAGTTATGCCTGCAGTGTCAACAAATTATTGGTCTTCAAGTGGACCGTGACATAGCCAGGGCTGACTGGGCTATGGAGACCATGCTGCTCCCTGGGGAGGCAACCTGCTCTGTGTCCCCTGAGAGATGACAAGAAGATCACCCATGTAATGGGGAGCTGGGAAACACAAGCAGTTTCCCATTTTCCCTCGATAGCTAGGCTTTGTTGAATGACTTAATTTTTCTGCCCAGAGTCAAGCAGCCTGGAGTGTTATTTTGTGCTGAATGTTGTGACTTCCATCAGAGCTAAGCATAAGAGGACTACTGCTGCACTGAGCTGGTGGCTTGTTGCCTGATTTAAATAACTACATGAAGTGCAAGGCTGGCATTAGTCCCCACAGTTGCTACCACTTTGGAAAGTGGCCATCTGTGAATACAAGCTGGGTAACTGTGAATCAGTGCTATACTCTGTGCAGTGCAAGCTCCTTTTATGTGCTGTTTGAGAAAACACACTTGTCCTGTTATACCTAAATCTGAGGTTCCTTTAATGTCAAGTAGGATTTTCTTACCTAATAAAATGCCCAATGAGTTGCAGTTGTGTACTTAGCATCTAACTGAAGCATGGCATCCAAAAAAATCTTATTTGCATTTCTCCCTGCATCACCTTCCCTGCTTCACTGACATACTCCCTCACCTGCCCTTACTGCTCTCCTCTCTTTCAAGTCATTTCTTCTGATCTCTTCACCAACTAATTACAGAAATAGCCCTGAGAGGCATCATGGCTCTCAGCTACGTGTTATAGCTGTGTAAATTCACTTTGACGTTTAGACAGCCTCACTTTCTCCCTGCTTGCAATGGGAGTCAGTGAGCTGGAGAAGAGGAAATTGTTTGCATTATGTAGCCATTGCAGTGAACCAGCATACGTCTTGTGCTGTGATGGAAAGGACTTTACTACATTTGGTGGCTGGAACTATCATAGTCTGGGTAGGGACCAAAAGGCAAGGAAGCTGAGTGCTGGCTTTGGAAAGGGTTGTTTTGGTGGTTCTGCATGGGCTTCAAGTTGTGCCTGTGGCTTCCAACCCCATGAGACTACACTGCTTCGCCGGGAGATGGGCCAAGCAATTCAGTAACCTGGTCAACAAGCAGATGCCTGAACTGCAGTGGCAAAAACTCACAACCCATATTCAAGGGCAAGTGGAGATTATAGTGACTACACATAATCACTTAACTGCAACTCTTTTGTCCGTTTTATTTGATGTATGATCATAGTTGCCATACTTGAGTATAGAAGATATGTTAAGGCACATGTATGATGAAGAGGTGATCTGAGACAGTCATCACAGCTTCACCAAGGTCACATCATGCCTGATGAATCTGCTGGCCTTCCATAATGGAGGAACAACACTGATGAATAAAGGGAAGGCAACTGCTGTCATCTACCTGGAGTTGTGCAAGACCTTTGCTGTGGTCCCGCACCACATCCTCATCTCTAAATTGGATATGAAGCCTGGCTTATTAAGTGGATGAAGAATTCTTTGCATGGTTCCTGCTGTAGGGTTGCGATCTACGCCCAGGCGGATGTCAGTCATAAGGGGCATCCCCCAGGGGTCATTCTAGGGACAGGGGTTCTTCAGCATCTTTGTTAATGACCTAGACAATGTGCTTCTGTCAACTAGACCCTCAGGCAATGTGCCAGGTTGCCAGAAAACAGCCTTGCGCATAAAAGACTACTTCATGTTCCTGTGAAACATTCAACATTCAAGGGATCTGTGATTTGAACTTTATTTTCCATATGGGACTTGCTGATTACTTGCCAAAAACATACAGTACTGGAAGTTTGATTTAAATACAAACTATTGCAGGCTGGAACACTGGATTTATATGGAGAAAAGCCTCAATAAACAGCACTCCAGTCTCAATGCAGATTGATACATTTGTGAACTAGCTAAACAAGTATACATACGAAAATGTACTGTGACCCCTAAGGAAAACTGAATATGATGTATTAGATTTGGAATTGATTTGAATTTTTTTTTTAATGTGTTTTTCGTAATACTTGACAGTGAGTCAGTGAATCCACTGAAGCACAAGTTACATTGCTTAGGGAGTCTGAAACCACAGGATCTCAATTCTACTTTTCAGTCCTTGCTAGGGAATGGGGAGAGAGCCCTGCATTTTGATGAAATTCAGGGATATTTAGTAATTAGGTTTTGTGAGTGAGTTTCAAATAATCTAATCTGTTCAACTAGTAAAGCAGCAGCTGCCAGACCTTGTCAAGCCTATGTTATGATTAATGTGCTAAACAGTTTTCATGGATATGAAATATTTTCAAGAGAAAAGTAAAAGCCTTACAGATGATGATGATTCTGGAATCACTTTTCTCCCTTTCACCTGCGGTCTGCCTTGCGAGTTTCATTTTATTATTTATTCTTATTTTAATAGATTAGAGGCTACTGTTGGTTCCATATAGAATAAGTGGGAGCTGGAACTAAAAGTCCAGATATGGAGATGTAAGAAAGCACAAAAAAATGAAGGATGACAAGGATGCAAGCTGCGGGACTTCATGATCACTTTGCTTTCTTTGGAAAATCCTGCTAACTCCTGTAGGAATGCTGGCTATCTTCCAGGGTGTATCACTGAGGGGGCATGTTTAAACCAAGAAGATGGCTGCTGCTTGGAGAACATGCATGCAGAGGTGAGGGAACCAGGACAGGAGACAGTTGTGAGAAGTGTGCACAGTCAAGTCACTGAGATCACAATGGAATCACAGGCAAGAGAAATATTGTGAGAAAGTGGCTGAGACAGGACATGGCAGGATGCTTGAGCAGAAATGTGAGCACAGCATGAAATGGGAAATGTTTATCTATTTGTGACTTGAGTCCATTATGGAAAACTGTGTTGTCTAAGAAGATGAAGACAGCATTATTTGATGCCAAGGGATTTGCTGCATGGTGTTTAATAAACCATCTTCCTATCGTACAATGAGTTCTCGGGTGCTTTTTTTGCCTGAGGTTACACAGTGTAACTTGGAGAGTCTTACTGTGAACATCTGATTCTGTTTCAACGGACCAGGTTTCATCCTCACTCTGTTTCAGCTGTTTAAGATTTCAATTATTGTCTAGTTTGTGAATCTCATTACTTGCCCTCTGCTTCTTAGAGACATGCTTATTGTGGAAAGTAAAACTGCAAGGCAAGCTTTTTCCAAGGGAGCTGCCACAGCCCCTAGAAACCATTTGTCATTTTACACAGTGGCTCTGTCACAAGAAAACATCTCTCCTGGCTGCTCTACAAGTAACATGGACAGCCATAAAGATGAAAGGTACCATTATGCTACTGGAAATTAATAGGATGCCACAGAACCAAGGGTTCTGAATTTCAAGTCTCACAGCTGGCTCCCAAGCTTACCCTGATATCAAGGACAGGGAAGCTGTCTTAGGGAACTCATGGTTTTCTATGTGTCTCACTGAGACTGTCCCAGTGTTACCATCATTCTGCATTGAGTTCACACCACCAACTTTGAAAGCTTGAGCATGAATGAGTTTTCAGCTGTTTTTCGCTGCATTAGATTTGAGTCTTGAACGTGTAGGTTTTGTGGAAGGGATCTGCTGTATACTCAGTTTGACAAAGCCAGTGAACTTCAGGCAACAGGACAACAGTTTGAGAAAACAGTGAGCTGTTCTGCATGTGTTTGAGGGAAAGAAAGAAATGTCTCTATTTGTGTGCTCATATTTCAGTTCACTTCTGCCTCTTGCTAATTCTAGTATCTGAAATAGATCCTTAGGTAAACCTTACCTGCAGATAAATGGCACCTTTGGAAACAAAGTATGCTAAAGCAGTCAGAGGTCAAGAAATCAGAGCAAAGGGAGGAGGCTGTGGGAGAATTTTTGGGTAAGCTCTGCAGTTTTTTCTCCACACATACAAAACCTACAGTGATGATGAATCCTGATGAGAAGAATACGTCATTAATGATAATCACAGGATATGCATATGAAAATATACACAACCACTGCAAATTTGAAGCATTTTTGGTCTCATTTTCAATTTTATTTTTTCTTTTATATAAGCAATTTTTCCTCAGCCTTAGCTCTGAAATATACATTTTGGAAGGTTTTGTATGGGATGCCTATCTCAGCTTGAACAGAACTCATTAATCTTCTGTGGTACTGATCTGAAGGGATTAATGAAAACATCTCTTTTAGATGTTCAGTAATTTTACTTCTTTGTTTTTATTTCTAATTTCCAGTTTGAACTAATAGTAATGAAACCTTTGAAACTCACTGCTCACCGCTTAATTAATTAATGATAATTTTCCATGAGCTGGATAGCTCCATGAATTAAGCTTCAAATCACCACTGAGCTCAGTAGGAAACTTGCGATCTGCAGGGAAGCTCTCCAAGCCACAGCTACTGGAGACATTACGTGACAGCTTCTCTACCTTCCTTAAAAGTGAAATAAGATAAAAATCAAGCTCTGAATTTCCCAGGTTATAGCAATAAGCTTGAAAGATTGACTCAGGCATGTTCTAATTCTCACAGTTAAGAAGGGAGATACAGCGACTAGCATTTATTCAGAAGTCTCATTGTTTTTTTACAACTGATTTTGCAATTCCTGGATTTTTAACTTCTGATTGTTGAGTTCCTCCAACTGGCACCCTCAAGATTTATTCAGTTCTTTGGTCATGGTGCTCTTCCAATCCAGGCTGAAAAAGGACATCAGGTAAAGTAAAAAAGGATTGGGAGATCACAGTCTTATCTGCAAGGTATCCACTTGCACTTTTTAACCCAGAAGCTTCAGGAAATTTGCATGCACAGTACAAGGGCAGAAAGTTACAGGACAAGAGAGGAAAAAAATAGATAAGAAGGAAAAGAATGAAACCTCAGTTACAAATTACTTCATCTCCACAGCAAATGCAGGAGTGATAATTTGATTTACATCAGCTGAGCAGCCTGCTCTTGGCCCTCACTGCAGTTTGTTCACCTTTTTCTTTTTCCCTTGAACTGAGTAAAAAATTCTATTACAAAGTGTGGTTATAAAACCTGGTATTCCAGGAAAGCTGGCTTGTTCACCTCATAATTGCACCTACACATTTTCAGAAGTGCCATACTTCAAGGCTAAACGCTGTTATGATTTCATAAAGGCTTGCATTATGGTGGCAGCTTTGTGTGCAAACATTTGCAGCTAATTGCAGGAAATCTGAGTGTCGTGTCAGTACTAAAGAATCAGGTGCAAGTGATTTACACTTCAAAGATTTCCCAAGAAGCATTGCTTCAAACATCCTACTCTTGATTTCACAATCACTTATGCAGATGTAATCCAGAAATAATTTTACTGAAGGCATGAATTCTGTAATGGCACAAAACAAGGTCCTTAAAAATGTCTTTGCTTTCGTGGAAGTTTAGTGAAGAAATGCCTTTGCTTTGCTGGACGTCTTTATGACCAGAAATAAGATGTGTTACTTTGTAGCTAATAGTGAAACCTCTCCCTGCATGTTTTTATTTATTTGATATCTGTTATAGTTAGAAAGATTAATGCAGTGGAAAGGCAAAAGGGACAGAGAGGAAAAGAATGCTCACAGGAAAAAAAAAAAACAAACCTCAATTTCATAGGGAAAAAAATCTCTGTAACTAGAGATCCTTCCCTAATGGCAGTCAGCCATTAAATGGGGTCTAAGAGAGGTGCAGCCAGGCTCCACCCCTTCTGGTCAGGCAGCTGAATTGCCTTCACCTGTGCTCCCAGGGCTGACTCAGTCCTTGCCTCAGGTGTTCAATCAGTGGTTCAGGCCATGAGTCAACAGTTTCCATACAATATTCCTTCAGGCTGCTGTTGTTTAGAGGGCTCTGACAGAGCTTGCGTTCATGCCTGGGATAAGGATTTTTGCATCAGGTAAGAGAATACCAATTTTTTCTGTAGAAGAAGACCTGTTAGGAAAATACAAAGGCTTTTTTTAGCGTTCTTATTAATTCAAACAAAGATTTCACTTGATCAGCTGAAGTTAAAACAGAACTGAACGGGAAATGTAAAATGAAATGTGAAACATTTTGCTGAAATAAAAGACACCTCTAAACTGTATGTCCTATCAGTTGACATGAATTCATGTTTTAGAGCTTTTATGTAAAGCTCCACAAGCTGCAAAGCTTTAACATCAGTATGCAAATATGGATCTATTCCCTGTGGTGATGATGTCAAGGGAAGGGGGGTAGATTCACATTGTCTCAAAGGAGGTACTTCAGCAGATCAAACCCTTCAGAATTCCCAGACAGGAGTGTCTCTGTTTTCCAATCTTCTAAGGACTATGAATCGATTACTCAATTTCTTTGCAGTTTGCTGCTCTCTATTGCATTAGAATCTGCCTTTCATTCCTTTACGTGTATAACCGGTTCATGGAGCAACTTGGGAATTCTCTGTAGTGGATTTGTTATCTCTGTGTAGAATATTATTATCTGACTGTGTCACTTAACATTTGGAGAAAGCACCTGAGTATGAAGTTTCCTTCTTAAGGTCAGAAGGAGAATCCTGGAGAATATATGCATGAGCCACTTTTTTGTTACTTAGCTGGTAAATTATGTCATTTTGTTTGCAAATGCAATAGTTTAGCAAGCTTGACATTTATTTTGGGATGATTCTTGAGAAACATTTGCAGGTGCCTTAGAAAAAGGAAGTTAGACTACATGACCTTTGAGGGCCTCTTCTGTAGAGGAATCATTACCTCACAGCCTGAACTGATGATTGAGCACCTGGTGAAGGGAGTGGCTGGCCCAGGGAGCACAGCTGCAAGCAATTCACCTGTGCTTCTCACATGACCAGAACTCCCTGGGCTCATTTAAAGGCCAGCCTCTAACGCTTCTTGGGTTCTAAGGTTTCTTAGTGATAAGGTGTGGTTTACAGCCAGAGATCCCCTTTACTTGTTGGGTAAGTCAACTTTTTCTTAAATGTGGTTGTTAATATTCTTAATGAGACTTTGCCTGATATCACAAAGAACTTAACAGAAATGGTTTGACTGCTTCTAGGGACTGATACTTTCCAACTTAGACTGTTCTGTGTTTCTGTGGTTTACTTGGATGTAAATGTGTTCAAGCAAGGATGAAATTTTGCTTTTCCTTCTTAATAGGCAATATCTTATTATTTCCTAGTGCTAGCGCAACAAAATGGGAGCCTAGAGGCAAGGATATGTCCTGTTTTTATATACTGTAGAGGTCTGTATGTGAGTCAAACTGTTTAATGTGATGGATAGATCAGGGAACGGGCTTTCTTCTGTATGTTGTTGAAGGCCTGGCTATCATAGGTGATCAGTAGCGTGTAAGTTCAAAACACTTTGGAAAGGTATCTGGTCAATAGGTTGTTTTTTAATTCTACTTCTGTCACTTTCATTCAGTATTTCAGTAGTAGCTGATCACCTAATGCTGTCTTTTGTGTCACTGAGTTGTCTTTTTTTTTTTTTTTTTTTGAGATATGATCTTATTTGCTTATAATCTGTTATAAAATGGTCAAGAGAGAAAGTAATAGCAGCTGTAGAATGCTTTAGAAATGCTATGAGGAGATTGCTGTTTCTTTTACCCTTTGTATTACTTGTTATGCTTTATTTAAAACTTAAGGTGCTGCAGCAGAAGGAAACCCTCCCTACAGAGTAGTATAAATACATAGGACAAATCTGGTGATAGAGGATGTTATGAGTTAATTTCAGGGGCTAGAGAGTTGTGGGCATGGTGGAGCAGCAGGAGGGCTCCCAGCACCTGTGGTTGTACTGGTTTGGGCTCTCACATCCCTTGTATGCACTCCTGCCATGAATTACATGATTACAGAATATTAGGGTTGGAAAAGACCTCTAAGATCATCCAGTCTAACTCCAGCCCATCCCCCCCATGCCAACCAACCGTGTTCTTCAGTGCCATATCCACACAGTTCATGAACGCCTCCAGGGGTGGTGACCCCACCACCTTCCCAGGTGGCCTGTGCCACTGCTTCACTGTTCTTTCTGAGGCACCACTGCTGTTGGAGGTGATCCTGCTGGAACTAAGGGTGAGCCCATGGATAATAGTCCTCTGAGAAGGCTGTGAGTTTGAGGTCTGGTTGCAAGGGATGACAGCCTTCTCAGGGAGGGAGTGGTATTAAAGGAAAGAACTGGAGGATGCTGTGACACTGATGCTGCCATCTGACAGATGTGATAGGAAAAAGAAGCTGTGACTGGCTATCAGTTTTCACTCTCACTACGTTTAGTATTAAACATACCTCTGAGTTTTAAACTGTGAGGTGATTAATTACATTCATTTCCTATAACTTTCCTCAAAAATGTTATCCTTAGTTTGTCATCTTAAAATGTGCTGCTGCATGAAATTGTGAATTGGTCGAAGCAGCTGCATTCTAAAGCAAGTATAAGTCTTACACACATGTGCATAAAAACTGTCAGTCAGTGTGAGCTGATGCAATCTGTTTTACTTCAGCTGAGACCCTGGTCTCCAGCTATTAAATTGCCTCTGAAGACTTCAGGCCAACAGGTTTTCTCTTCAAGCATTTCATTAAAATTCACCTCTTTGGGTTCCTGCAAGCTCTGCTCTCCCCTAGGGATACGTTCACTGTGAATGACACCACTGTGTTACTGTTAAGTGGAATATAAACAAGATGGAGACTCATCCTGCCAGACAAGGGCACTTGAGGTAGCCCTTGCTCAATGCACTGGTCAAGTCCTCCAGCTGCCTGTCAATTCCCCAGCCTGTAAAGCTGTGGAAACATTATTCTGGCTAAAAAGCTTTAAGGACTTGAGATTCTTCTACTTTCTGTTAAGCAAGAAGCTTTATTTCTGCTCTGATAACTAAAATTATATGTGCTATTGCACATGCGGGCTTGTTGCTATTTCTCTATTTCCAGCGCGGAGTTAGACTTACGATTATCACATAACCATAGAGCCCTTAAGGTTGTAAAGGATGTTTAAGGTCATCTCGTCCATCCCCGCTGTGCCAGCTGACCTTGTCCCTCAGTACCAAATTCACACAGTTCTTGAACACCTCCGCAGATGGTGACCCCACCAAATCCCTGGGTAGCCTGTGCCAGTGCCTCGCCCCTCTTTCTGAGGATAAGTTCATATTGAACCTCCTGAACACAACTTCAGGCTGTTCCCTCTCATCCTATCAAAGGAGAGTTCCTGTGGATGTGTTCTTGCAGCCTGCTACATTTATGATAGAATAGGGTCTAGAGTATGCTGGGTTGTAGGAAATTTGAAAATGTGAGCAAACTCAGATGCCAGGCACACCTGTTGTTACTGAATTCTCAGAATGTCCTGAGAAAGTCATCGAGTCTACATCTTTTCTTCTCCTCTGCGTATATGGAGGCTGCACCGCTATCCCTAATGAGGGAATGGTATGGGCTAATTAATAAATATTTGTAAAGTGCTTTGAAGATGAAGTCTGCTACATCTTATAATTATCTGATACAAGTCATCCCAGGAGAGTGCTCCAGATGGCTGGTGCTCCATCCATCAGCCCTGCTGCTGAGGTTAGTATGGGCAGTGATCTTCAGCTCCTTCAGTGCAGCAGATGGGGAGCCCTCGGGGACACACATGACATTTTCTTTGAATTGAGATTTTACTTTTTTAAAAGAAAAATCACTTTTTAATCTCTTCAAAACTGCTTGAAGCCTCCCTGTTTCCCTTTGATTTGCACTGCCTTGCTTTTTTTTATTTGCAGTTGGGCTGAAAGGACTGGAGGACTTATGGAAAGCTGATCTCCTCAGCTGTTTTGTTGCAAAAAGCTGAAAGGGATTTCCGGGTACTTCACATGATTTTTCTAATTCTAACAGCATCTGTGGTGTGGCATTTAAAATGGAAGAAAAATGTGCTGATGCAGAATGTATCATGTACAATACAACAATAAGTTGTCCTGAGCACGTGGAACCACACTCAGTTTCTTCCTGGCTTCTGTATTATTTCTTCTGCCATGCTGAGGCCTCTCACTGCAACTGCTACAGCTCTTATTTCTTATTGTTGTGTTGTTTTTTGTTTTATTTTGTTTTTTTTTTTTTTTTTTTTTTTTTTTTTGCTTTAACTTTGAAACCTGTCTCTTAGTGAGCTATCTATGATGCCCAGAAGGAAAGGAATTGGATTGCACACAGTCTGAGAGATTGCATTGTGTGATCAATGTGTTTTGTAAGAAAGACTTTCAGGTAATACAGGGAGAAAAGTTGGGAAAGGGTTCAAAAAAAAAAAAAAAAAAAGCCTAGGGGATGATTAAAGAAGACAGCCAGTTCAGGAGCTTAATCTGTTCAGTTTTTCCAGAAGGAAGGCTAAAGTGAGGCTTGAGCAGTCTGATCATGGCACTCATTTAATTTTCAATCTCTGCAGTACAGATATCTGAACAAGTGTCTATCTTGGGGCTGAGATGAACCACACTGGAGATGGGCCTATTTCTCATCTTGACAATACAGGTGGTTCTCAAGCAGGTACTGTGGTCTGGTCTATGCTCAGTTAGTTGGGCAGCCATGAGACAAAGAGTGCCAAGGACTGGAAGTTAAAATTGGTTAGGTTTATACTGGGAATATTAAGTTGGTTTATTACAACTGAATAATTAAATAGGAGTGATATAGAAGGAACACAAGACAAAATTCAATGTAATTTGGAAAGTCTAGGTGGGATTTCTTTTAATCGTTTGGTGCTGAGTCTTTCCATAGAACAATAAAGCAGATGAAATCCTCTGTTTAGTGGTGAATCAGAGGTCAGCTTGTATTATTTGGATGAGCTTTTCAGGCTGTATGAATACTTGTGCTGTCATATCATGTGAAAAGACTCCTAACTATAGGATGAAACTCCGCACCAGAATTTGTGTGGCTTCCCATCAAAATTGTGTGTCAACAAACTGCGAATGCTGGTAAGAAATGATGCAGCTGTGTAGATTTGCCCAGAGAGGCTGTGGATGCCCCTTTGCTGTTGGTGTTGAAAACCAGGTTGGACGGGACCCTGGGCAGCCTGGTCTAGTACCAGATCTGGAGGTTGGTGGCCCTGCTTGCGGCAGGGGGTTGGAACTTGATGATCTGTGGTTCTGTGATCCTCAGGGCCCCTTCCAACCCTAGCCATTCTATGATTGTCTATACATGTTTGCAGAGATCGGACTGAGAAGTGTCTTTGGTGTATCAGGAGCTGACATGGAGTGGATTCTCATTCATTTTAGGAAATGTGCCCTCTCCAGGATGCTCAGGGAGTGTGCTGGGTTTTATTGTCCTGTGCTTTCCTCCTGCATGGTCACATGCATGGGCTGAAACACAGGATCTGACACTGGGAAATGCACAGTAATAGCTAAAACAATCAGAACAAGTAATCCATCTTAGTCATCAGGACAGAGATGACTAGCAAGAGCAAAAGTCAGGCCTGAGGAAATTGTCACTGTGGGTACAAAACAAGAAAAGAGTGGGGTCCAGACACTGGAGGTCACTGAAGAATAATGGGGCAGCAGCAGTATCCCTTCTCCCTCCTGCATCAAAAAAGAGATTGGCTTCCCTTTCAAGTAGACAATTTGCATTGTGTCTTTTCTCCCGTTGCTGGTTAAGGGGCTCAGAGATCCCTTTTTTTCCCCCCCATGTTATTCTTTGCATTTAGGTAGGACTTCAAGTAAACAGGCACACATACCTCATTATCCTCTGGTAGGTGTCTCATTATACCTCCCCTCTGTGTAGCCTGCAGAAAGGTCAGTGTGCCTTATCTACAGGGTCTGCCATCTCTCATACTGACCTGTAGTCTCATTATTTTCTTGTGCTTGGGCTTGACCTGCTGTTTATTGCCTTCGGTAGCTTGGAAAAATTTCCATTCTCCTCTACACTATTGTATTATTTATTACATACTGTGTGTATAGATATACGTATGTAAATTTATATTCCTCTGTGTATACACAGTCCTTTTTGTTCATGCACTTGTGTAAATTATCTCATCCTGAAGAGGTACCAAAAAGTGGTCTGGTGCAAAACTGCTTCCTGATAAATCCCAGTCTGTCTCTCTGTTGCTGAAAGTGATTTTGGGTATGTGCTATCACGGTTTGCTACTTCAGTCTTATCCTCTCAAACCAAATCTTTCCTCCTGAACCCTCTACCATTCTTATGGGTTAAGAATGTTACTGAGTGAGGCTGTTAATTTTCACATCTATTGCTTTACAGAGCCTGCCTATCTGCCATATGCTGTACCTCATATCTTGTTATCTGTTTTTATAATTCTTTCTAACATCTGCTGTAGACAATTAACATGTTTACTTTAGTGTACTCTTTGTAGTCCTCTTTCTCTGTTGATTTCATTTTCAGAGGCCACAATAATGCAATTAATATTAGATCCTTCTATGCTGATATAATTCCTTGTGCTTCCTCCTTCAAACTGGTTAAATGTTCTTGGCAGTACATTAGTGGATCAGTTGAGATACAAGTTATGGGGAACCTCCATCTGAAGGCAGTTGCTCTAGCTTTATTATCCATGCAGTAAAGCTTGAGGTTATAAATAATATAAATGAAGAAGCTCAAGTGGTTCTCTTCATGAAAGACCAAGGCTGGGGGTGGTTTGGGTACTAATACTTTTTTTCTTCTTTCTTGCCACTGGAGTTCCATAGCAGAGACACAAGACTCCGGTTTCAGAAGCAAAAGAGAAATGTTTACTGTAGCTGACAGTTCTCATTACAACCTTAAAGTTATCAGAGAAAGAGATTAAGGTTGTGCCATTTTCAGTTTTTGTTACTGTCTTTGTCAGGAAAATGAGTTGTCACAAAATCTCATGGCCTGATCTCTTCTCATTAGGTCTGTTTCTCAGTCTGAGTCTTGGGAAAGTTGAAATAAGAACGGAAATTGATGCAAAATGAGCATGTTCCCACTAGTGGCTACCCTAGTGGTAACTTGTGTATTTCCAATTGCTAATCCTGCTGGAATTTAAAAATAAAAGAGAAGATGTCCATTCTGGGTTTGGGGCATCCAAGTAGTCTTTAGGGCAAGACATAAATGATCATATAAAACCAATCAAGCCAAGAAACACCATGAATGAGTGTTTCCTCATTTGCATATTAACAATGTCTACTCGAGTGTGTGGACAGATATACGAAAACAGGTGATTAAGCAATTCCTTAGAAAATGTAGTAGTCAGACATGATGTTTTAATGAAGATGAGAGTGTTGTCTTCAGTGTCAGTAGCTTCTGGTACAGAAAGTAACTCTTAAAACTCTAAAGGCCATTTCTATTTGGGAAAAGCATATACCTCTCCAATAGAAAATGAGTAGGGGAGAACTTACTGAAGTCCAATGCCTAGAAACATCCAGTCCTTCCTCTCAGTACTTTCTGTACCACCTTTCATGTGTAAGAGGTTATTCCCATTGTTGCAGAACTCTAAATTGCTCATAATGCTATATGAAACAAAAATTTAGACAAACAGAGGTCTGGCCCCATCTGGTTTCCACACAGGAAAGAAATTGTTACATCTCTTAGGCTTGTTTAGCTTTTAGCTGCTTTCATATATCCTTCCTTAGGATCCTTCCAGATGGAGCAGTAATAAATCTTGAGTTATCCATTCTTAGTACTCTAATTGCACTGATAAACCTGATTGGTGGACACAAGCCTTTTTAACTCTAGTTTTCTAAAACCTTAATCTGAATGTATGCTGTAGCCTCACAGATCTCAAACATGAGAGCTAGTATGATGTGAGTTTGCATGCTCTTTTGAGATATTAACACATGGATGCCTGCACTAAGGTGTCAGCTTAAAACTACATCTTGCAGATCAACGCGAAGGTTTTCAACTTCTTAATCTATTTGTAGAGTGATAAGAATATCTTATTTTACTCTTAAAAATTTAGAACAAGCACAGCCTTCAGTCCTCCTTTACCTTGTGTTTTATCTGTATCCTGATTAGGGTGTTCATACTCAATTTCATGGTATTGCTAGCACAATGGTATAAACCACTCATCTATTGTAAGACCTGTTGTAGCTAATGCCTTAGTAAAGCCTTTATCTGAGCAGTACAGGGACTGATCAGTACAACAAGACCAGTGCAGGCACCGAACCTCCCAGCTTTAGCAGAACTGCTGGTGTTCTGTGCTTCCACAGATCGTTGCAAGCTGAGCAAGAAGGAAATCTCAACTCTTCTATTTTTTAATTCAAAACCCTTGCTAAGACCATCTTTACATTAGGACTAGCCAGAAACACGGCAAATGTAGATATGCTGAAAATAATTAGTCAAGTTTCTGAGCCTCGCCTAGCAGAAATTTTTCAGAGCTCATTAGTAAGCCTGACCCTATAGTTCCAAGTAATGTATCTGAACAATTTCAAGGCAGCACATGCAAGAAAATAATCCAGAAACTAACCCTGTAGAGCAGGTTAATTTTAGCAGATAGGAAGGGACATACATTTTATTTTGTCAATGTTCTTTTCACTTTCATAGGCAGTATTAAGGTTTTGTAAGAAAGAGGTTTAAAAAGCATTAGTTTACTGCTGAATCTTCAAGTCCAATAAACTGAATGTGAGGGCACTTCATCAAGAGGATTTTTCAGCGTGTCCATATTGATCAACTGAGCATTGATATGTTTTAAGCAAAGTTGAAGATTAAAGCTAAGGTTTACTTAAGGGTGGATAACAAAAGACAGATGAAAATCCTCTTAATCTTTCAGCCTTTGCAAACATCATTCCTCATTCTTGGTGCATATCCTAGAAGGGGGGGAAGCATACAAAATTGAACTTCTGTGCTTTTCAAAGGTTCACCCCTTAGCCTAGGTTCTGCAATATTTGAAAGGGCACCAAAATTGCTAAGTGTCACTTAAGCCTTTCAGGTACAAATGTTCAAGAATGATTTAGATCTTGTACTTACGGACATGGTTTAGTGGGAAAATATTGGTGTTAGGTGGAGAGCTGGGCTGGATAATCTTACAGGTCTTTTCCTATCTCATTCTGTAATTCATCCTAATTCAGCAGAATCAAGAAGCCAAAGTTATTTACCCTTTCACTTTCGAACTGCAGATTTAGTTTCTGCATGAACTGCAGTCTTTCATAGAATGAAAGCTTCTGTACAGTAATAAGAAATGTTAAATCTTAAGCACTTGTTTACAACAGTCAAACATACCTCATATTAACAAGCAGAAATCTGAAATCCCTCAGATCTTATTTTCTGTCCCTTTATGTGAGCACCAAAACCTTAATGAGTTAAAAAAAAAAAAATATGGAACATGTGATATTAGTTGCTCTACAGTATTTCACAATATACTGTGTGCAATTAGTCATGTTTGTCAGGTAGCAGCAATATGTAGCATAGAACCTGATGACAAATGTATGGTTTTGGGATTTATTTACCATTTACTTTTATCTCTTCTAATACACCACCCCTAATTAAACCTAAACATTTTAGAATGGTATCTGATACCTTTGCTGAATACGTTGACCTTCTTGACACAGATTTCAAATTGAGATAAGTTAGTTCTACTTCCCAAAACAAACACTCCAAATATCTAGTTTTGAGAGACTTCTAGGGAAAAAGATCAGCTGAGGAATTCAGCAACTGCATCGAAATTTGCAAGAGAAATGTTGTACGCTACTGCATGTGTATGTATGAATATATCCCAAGATGTCACATAACACCAAGAGGTCACGTACCTGACAGGAAGAAACCTTACCTAGACTTCAGCACTGTCTCTTAGCTTTGTGATAGCTGCAAACAAGATGTCCAGTGCCTTCCCTAATTATAAGCCACCAGTCCTTGCCAACAGTGTTCCCCACTTTAGGTAAGAAGGTTCTGAAAACAAGAGGTGAAGCCCAAGCTGCTCAAGCTTGTTTTCCATGCACTTACCACTGTGTTTGTTCTTTGCTTGTGCTGTAAGCACACGAAGGTTACCATTCTCTGTGCCCAAGGTAAATGCACTGAATGCCTCTGTTTACAGGAGTCCTCTCTCTAACTCAGGTGTACTATGAGATCTCCATTTCTTCTTTGGTCTCAAAACCTTGTTTCAAAGTCCGAAATACAGTGGAGCTTAAAAATTTGAGGTAGCTATCAGCTGCACCACACAGTGTGTTTATGTATTAGTTTATGCCACACAAACATCCTACTTTTAGTCTAGCTGAGATTTTGTGATAGGTTAGTTTTACAAGACTATATCATTGCACCTGTGCTGATGTCCAGCTTCAGATGCCTAACATCCTGTCCTGTAAAGAGAAGGACCTGACAGAGAAATGGACAGCGTGTCCTTCCCGTCATCTGATGTAGGGTTTAGTGATCCTAGGGAGAGTTCTGTTTCTGCTTGTGCAGCTTTGGTGTGGATGAACTGTGGTCATGCATAAATACAAAGAGGAGCAGAAATGTTTCAATGAGATACTCAGGACTTCATTTCCTTTGATTAATGTTGTCTTTGCACTGAAGCAATCAATATGCCAGTCTTAGGGGAAAAGAAGGACAATTTTCCCATCAACAAAAAGACTCAGGAATGAACAATGACAAGTCTGGATTAATTGATCTAATAGAAGAAACTTCCATCTTCTTCTAGATGCTGTCTTGCTTCACTGACAACAAAGTGATACATAAGCATACAGTTAATAAAGTTAAAAGAGTTTAGTGTCATTCTTAATATTAGAAATCTCTTATTTATAGAGATGAAATTCTGTTCCTTATATTTCTCCTAATACAAGTGTACACATCTTGTATACTTGAATTTGTAATGCTAGCGAACAATTAACAGCCAGTAATACAGTTACCAATGTTTACTTGGAGAGTGTTATGGATATAAACTGCTAAGGTAAGGTAGTTGGAGCCTAATTAAATGCACACAGATAAAATGAAAAAAGAAAAAAGACTGGGGATGATACTGATTTTTTTTTTTCAGATGAAATTAATGTTACTGTCTATGTGTTATTACTTGTCAAACATAAATAATGATCTTGATAGTACAAAACTCCTAACTTAGAACTATGTGCTTTTTTAAAAAAAGAAATCCACAGAGCATCAACAGCTCCTGCAGAGCCACTTGTAAACACTACACACTTTACAGCCTTCTTGGAAAGACTGGCATATGGCCATATGTTAATTCTTCTAAAAGCCTATCCTAACTTCAGCCACTTTTTTTTTTTTCTTCCCAATTCCCACTGGAAAATTGGAATTCTCCCATGAGACAAGAAGGGTAACAAATCTAAGCTGTGGATGAACCCATCTGGAACTAGAAGCGTACCTGAGAGTGAGAGCCTCTTTCACAAAGTACATTACAAGCTACTCAGCTTCCCCCAGGGAGAAGTTACATAAATATAATCACTTCTATAGAAAATTACCTTGATTGAGTGATCTTGAGAAAGATCTCCCAGGAAACCATGGCCCTGACTATCAAGAACTGTAAGGATAAAAAGTGAAGAGGTAGCATCTTGATCTCCCCCAAACCAGGTGGGGCTTTAACAGCTCCTGGCTAGTGATAAAATACCCAAAATCCTCATGAAAAACACCTGCCCCAATCATCTCCTACAGAAGAGAGAGCACTCAATCATCTAGCACCAAATCCAAGGGACTTCCCTCTGAGATCTTTATTTGCACTTTCTGTTCTGTAGAATGTGACCTATTTAAAACTGGCTCGAGAGAGGAGGAGGGGAAAACTCATGTCAGCCATGCAAATCAGGCTGATTTATATTCTGATGCAATCAGCCACAATCATGAAATCCACTTAGCTGGGTGAGGACTCCAGCTACTTTGTTCAATTATGCAATTATCATCTTCCATCTAATCCCCAAATCAATTCCTGTATTTAGAATTATTTAAGATGCTTCAGCAATTACATCCAATTAGATTCTATCAGTAAAGTAAATAAATGCTGTGATGTGCCAATCAGATGGATGCAATGGCAGCTGGAGGAAAAGAAACTCCCAACTTTTGTGCATCAGACAAGGATGTAAATGAGTGTTTGGGTGGTAAAGAACTGTTTGTTAGCGTGACAGTGAGATGAAAACCACACGAGGCCAAAACTGTTGTAAACCATTCAGTCGCTTCAGGGATGTGCCTTCATCAAACAGCTGCAAAGGTAATGATCATTCTTGTTGAATCTAGTGGCTATTTTGTTCTACATGTACAGGGGAAGTTGTGTGTTGGTTTCAGACGAATGGAGGCAGTCCTGAGTATGCTGTAGGTATGAGTGGGGAAACCTGTACCCAAGATGTGCTTGAAGGGTTGCTGCGCAGGGTCACTGGCAGGACTGGAAAGGTCAGCATTCTCTCTAGCGTTGCAGTCTTCCTTCTCCATAGCCAGACTAGGCTGTCTCAGGGATTTCTTGTTGACTCCTAAATTCACAAAGCCTACAACTGTGCATAGCCTGTTACCCCTATGAATGTGCTTTGCCATAGGAAGTATAAAGTTTTGAAAGTACCAGCTTTTTTTTTTTTTTTCTTCTTTTAAAAAACACTTTATGCATTTCTTATAGCTGTTACTTTACATCAGCTTGAGTATTTGTCTTTTAAGGAACAGAAAATGATTTATTTAATGCCATCCCACACTGGTTGGCAGAGAAACAGGTTTTGAGACAGATTTTAAAACAGACTGTAATGCCAAAGTACAGCTTTCTACAATTTGAACTAAAGAACAATTCCCTCAGCTGGTAGCATGAGCAGAGTATTATCTCCCATGCTATTTAAAAGAAACATGATATGATGTACAAAGCTGCAATGTTTCCAATAAGAGGAAGCTTTGTTTAAAAATAAAGGATATTTTATCAACTGAACCCATGTCGTGCTGAGAAACGTTACACCTAAATGATTGGACTGAAACCTTTTAGCTGCAGAACGCCAGTGCCATGCAAAATATATTTCACCTACAGATCTGCTGTGGAGGGATTACAGCTGAACTCAGTGTAAATACTATCTGTGGTAACTGCAAAGTGTCAGCCTTGTAGATGGGTTTTGAAAGTGTACCCCCACAGCACCTACTAGTACTGACCAATGGCTGGTACCCTGGCTTGCTCTCAGCACTGTTTGGATGGGGGTGGCTGTTGGAAGAAGAAATTACCTGGAGCTCTTTTTGATCAGTCCCACTGACTAAAACATCCAAAACATGATAGTATTTGTTTTCTGTATTCCTCCTGGAGAAAAAAGCAAAAGAAGCCTAAAACTCTTTTAATTCAAACTGGTATGGGTCAGGAATAACTCACTGGGCTCAGTGGGGTAAATGATATCAGCAATCCTGTTCGTACGCTGCCCAAAGCACGTAATTAAATATCTAATGGTTAGTATAGAATTCCATTTAACCAGTGTCCCTGTAGTTGGAAGCATTATTGTAGGGAATGTTGTCTGCTGCTTTCAGCCTTTCAATTTGTCTTCCTGTTGGAAGGTGAAAGCAGGTGAATGCTCTGCCTGCTTTCTGGCAATGTTGTAGGTTGGTTCCCACTAGAGCCACTGAACAGCCAATGGGAATCAGTTGACTCCTTGCCAGCAGCTGGGTGCAAAGATTTATTGTTCCTGGAAGCTCAAACTCAGGTGGAGGGACCTTCAGTTCCCACATTTATAACCAAGATAGCTCAGTTCCAGGCCTGTTCTCATATTGTGATAGATCTGCTGTATGGCAGCATCCCACTAGCTGTTAGTTAGTACCTGTGCAAATCTACTTGTGGTGCAGTGGACCACTGCCCACCAAGTGGTAGTAATCTGCTGCTACATTTTTGCATAGTGGATTCTGGGAAACAGACTAGTTTTAGGGCACATGATCTCACTACAGAGCTCTGCCATCTCTCAGTGTGAGCATCTGGAGTGGTAAGAAGTTTGTGATTTGCTGGTTATGGAGGATGGTGAGCATTATAGATGATGTGCTGAGAAATATATTAGGCACTCATCCACGTCCTGTGGATGATCCTGCAGTCACTTTGGCATAGTTATTAAGAACCAGCCCAAATGATATTAATAGGAATACAACATTACTGCTTAATGACACTGTGCCATTAAAAAAGCATCAATAATGGCAGGATGGCATTACATATATAGATAAACCATTGAGTGTCAACAAACTAATGAGTTATATTTATATCCCCTTATGGTAATACTTATTGATGTGGTTGTAGAAAACAAGGGAGACTGTTTTATGAGCAGGCCTAATATTAGAACTAATTGGAGTTTGTGAGCCAGAACATCTCCTTGCATTAAATATGTCTGCTGCAGAAATCAGATGCTTTCAATGGCTTTACTCTGAGGCTGTTTGAGGGAAAGTGCTTTAAAGAAGGAAATGTGGAAATGACAGGTAATCAAAATGTACCTAATTTTCCTTGTGCATAGACTTCCTCAGTTCTGCATTATTTTGTCCTTCTGAAACAAGTTAGAAGTGGATTCAACATTGTGTATTGCTTGAGCTAAACCACCTGTCGTCTTTGTCTGCAAACTGTTCTAAAGATTTCTCCTGAAGTGATTACAATACTTGTAATTAAGGATCTTATTAAATCAGGTATCTCCTCAGATACCCAGCAGTATCCTGCACTGGACATACCACTTCTAGCCATTAATCCTCTCCCAGTTTGGCAGGTCTTAATGCCTTGCTGCAAAGAAGACTGCTGGCATCAGGAAGGATTTTGGGTGCAGCGTAATTTACAGATGCATCAGATTTGGGGAAAAAAAAAAAAAAAGAAAAAAAAAAAAGCTAGACGCTTCTTAACTAACCACTGCTGGTTATGGCAGTCTTACAACTTAGGCCTGTTAGATTTAGAATAAATTCAGTGTATGAATGCATGAACAGCACTGGGGAGGGGTCTGGCGCTTGGGATACTTCTTTCTTTGGGAAGAGTCTCAGAAATAGGCTGAAGAGTTTGGCTCCCTCTATGTGAGAACAGAGAAGACACCTTACAAGGGCATGACCCTTGCAAAGTGGGTGCGTGGCTCTGAAGCTCTTCAGGGGAGTGGTGGGAATTAGAAGTGCTCTATAAGAGAATGGCCACAGTCACCACTATGTCCTTCTCTCTTTTTCAAAGTGACTGCCATGTTTTGTGCAGGTACCCACCATAAATTCCTGTTGGAGAGGAAGGCACCTGGTGGATTGGGTCCCTTGAGGGCTCCAAACATTTCTTCCCTCCCCTCCCCCCAATTAATCCCAGTCTCCCTTTGGAGAATCTATGCAGCTAGGAAGTTCTGGTCATACAAAATTATTGTTCTCTTTGATTTTAAGCATTGGGAAGTGCTGACTGTGTTGGTCTCCGAGTCTTGAATGCCAAATGTCCACATCAAAATGGGTTGCAGGCTGAATAGTTTTCCCCCAAGGCACTTTGCATCCTCTGAAGTCACACAAAGGCCATGTTTTATATGAAATGATAACGTAATTCTGTTTAGGAGTGTATGTTAAGAGTTATCTTGTCTTATTTTCAGTAAGACAGACATAATACAGACAAAATTCTGTGCCATTTTCAATGTCTGCTACCTCTGGACAGGTGCTATGGAGAGGCTCTCCACATTAGGCCACTAAAGAAAACTTGTCTCCATTGGGGTGTTCTAAATCAGCACAGGCTGGTGAGGCATCTGTGGGCTGTTCTTCATCCTGCGCTGGATCTGGGGTATGTGGGAATACTTGTCAGGCTTCTCTGTGGTTGCTGCCTTTTCATTTGTGGGTTGAGTTACTTCAAGGTAAGAAGGAAACTCCGAATACAGTCAAACTATGAAATTATGTTGCCTTCAATTTCAGTCAGATTCCACAAAAAGCCTGGGAAAATCAACCTGTAAAAGGTTTCCGATAGTAATATCTGAACTGCTTAGCTTACTGATCCCCTAGCATCACCCCCTGAGGGGAAACAGCACCCCCCCAAGCTGCTTCTGCAAGTTACTCTGCATGAAGCTCAATTCAGCTCACATCACTGGTACAGAACACTGTAGCTGGTGGGTATGTTCTTGTGAAAGGCTTAAGATATATGAATGCTGCGTTAATGTTTGACCTTTATCTCTGTGTAACGATGGGGACATTTATTACAGCTTCCTTCACTCTCCACACATTTCTATAAAAAATAATGGGGCCCTTCACTGGTGCTTCCAGTTCTTCCTTGTATCCGAGAAGTGATTAAAACAACAAAGTACCTAATTAAACATTTTGTCAGTGTGGCATTCAGAAATAATTGAGATCTCTAATGATAGTGCTGTGATAAATGAAGGAGTTAATGTATTCCGATGGCACCCAGACAATATGGATGAAATGATCAACTCAACCTGTATCTTACTTCCTTCATCTGAGCATTCCTTCTCCCCCCTCCAAACTGCTGTTGCTCCTCCAGCCAGAGCAGGTTGGGGAGTTGAGGAAGCTGAGATCACAGTTGGCTATTTTGGTAGAGCAATCCTAAAATAATAAATGTCTGGTGGTGCTCTTCCTCTGGGGAGAGGGAGCACAAGCACAGGTACCACACAGCCAGATAGACAAGAGGAGATGAAACTGCCAGCTGGCTGCAGCAGTACAAGGCTTTTATTTAATTTTCCTCTGCTGCTGACAAGCTAAAAATAAAAAATAAAGACTGTGGGAAGGAAAGGGTAGCTGATAAACTTCAAGGGGATGGAATCTGCTCGGTTGTGCTGTTGCTGACTGGGCCCCATAGATGCACCTGGGCATAACCTGCTGCAGAACTTGGCCCTGGAACACTATAGAAAAGCAGGTTTTGCTGCAGCTGTGGGGTGATTTTGTAAACAAAAGTGTGTTAATTAAACTTAGAATGACATTTTTATTAAGAATCTGTGAGTAAATGTGATATTTTATCTCCCTCCTGGTATGTGCATGATTTTAGTGCTTGCAGAGTGTATTGGCAGAAATGGAGGCTAAGTTCTGTCATATATAGTGTGCTAATCCCGCCCTCACCATGCTGCTGCCCCCATATGAGTGCTGTCAGTATAGGACATAGCTGTTTACTCAGAGAGGGGGTTTGGCCTTGGAAGTCAACAGGATGAAAATTGTACCTTCTCCATCTTTCCTTCTCTTTGTCTCCCAGAGACAATTCTAGATTTCAAAAACTTTTGCTGTTCAGCACTTTATTGGAAAAAAAAAAAAAAAAGCAGTTTTAACAACTCAGTGTATTCCAATGAAAAGCTGATTGCACCAAAACATTTCTAGACCAGATATAGTGAGGACAAAGTCATTAATATATGCCTTCCAGCCTGCTTTGTTTCGGGTGTCATAAGAAGATAAATGTACTACAGCTTCTCTCACTTCAGATGATGTGCTCAGTAACTGCTCAGTGCAGATGCATAGGAATTGAAACAAAAAGTGATTGTGGAGATCCAGGCAGGAGGTGGCTGATAGCCGCTGTCACTCATGGTCTAACAAGGCAGCAGGGGAGAATGCCTATGGCTGGGAAGGGATGATGCATCTATCAACAGGATAAGGGGAATGGCCTCAAGTCGCATCAAGGGAGGTTCAGGTTGCATACTAGGAAAAACACTCTTAGAAAGAGTGGCATAGGCTGCCCAGGGAGGACGTGCAGTCACTACCCTTGGAGGTGCTCACAAACTGTGTGGATGTGTCACTGAGAGACAAGGCATGGTGGGGATGGGTTGGTGTTTGGACGAGATGATCTTAAAGGTCTTTCCTGTCTTAATGATTCTGTGACTCTGTGATCCTTCTTTGAGCAGGGGTGGCTTTGTCTCTTCAAGCCTTTATCCGTCAGAAATGAAGGTAGATGTTACTGCAATAACAGGCAGCTGTTGTGACCAGAAGAGTGTTGTAAGCTGGAACTTCTTTCTTTAGGCTTTCCTATTAAAGGTGAAGGTCATGGCTCTTCTCTTGGCCTTCAGGAATTCTCAGAGCAAGCTCTAATGTTGTTATGGTTTGGATGTTGTGGTCTTGGAAAGATAAGATGGTGAGAAATCACCTTTTCCATTTTCAAAGGTACCATGGTTATTGCAGTAATGTTGCTAATTCTTTGCATGTGAGATGCACAGAAGAACAACAGTAAAAACTAAATAGAAGAAGAGCTTCCATGTGCTGTGAGTTAACATTCAAGCACTGTAGTGTTTGACACTTACTGCTGTTTGTTGTATTCCACAAGCGTGAGTAGCAGACAGCACTGCAAAGTATGATACAACCCATTGAAACAGAGGTTTTAAACAAATTCTTCAGCTGTGCACCTAAGTGAAGAACTGACCCTGAGTGATCACAGGGTGACAGCGTTTGCAACGTGTCAGGTGAAACACAGGGAAACTAAAGGGCAGCACCTACTGAGGCAACAAAACATATTTTCATTCTACAGTATCTAACAGATCCATGATATTAACTGCTGTGGGATAGATTTTTGCAAAAGGATTGAAAGGACAGATAAAATATTGGTTTAAAAACAAACAAACAAACAAAAAAAAGCAGTTGTCCATTTGCCAGAGTTGACTCCCTCAGAAAAACTATCCACTGTTTACTGATCCATGGGCAATTTATGTCTTTAACTGGAGCTTCCCTGCAGCACATGATGTACTGACAACGTGGAGAGAGTAAATTCCAGTTCTAAGGTATTAAAAATCTACCTACATTCTCAAAGAAAGGATGAAGATATTGGTAACCAAATGCCACTGTATTTCAATTTTTCTATACTATTGTTTGAACTTGAAGAAAAAAAAAAAAAAAAGGCAAAAAGAAGCTTGGAAAGAAGCTTTCCTTGTAAGGATTAGGTAAATAACATATCCATATTCAGAAATTAGGGAGGCAGTGGAAGGATGTCACTGTTCCTGTGAAGTTGCAGGTAGTGAGTGTTAGAGACTGGACAAAAGGCAGTCTTGTCTGACACAGAAATTCTGTTTCTGATTATAGAGAGTACAACATAGCTGAAAAATGTGGAAAGATATTTTTCATCAAATAGTGTTTTATTTCCAGTGCTGACCACTCAAACACTGTGAAATTTACCCTGTAATAATGAGATTGACTTTTAAAATCAGGGGGCTTTGAAATGATAATGTTGGAGGTCATCCTAATATGCTTTCAGTTGTATAATCCTTTGGGATTAATATTAAATATAAATACATACTGTATTCTGAGCTGGGGCAGCCAGCCCAGCCTTCCTTTGCAGCCCCCCATCTTATCAATATTCTATGCGTAGAAATGTGCCACATTCTTAGGAGAGAATCAGCCCTATTAGAGCTGGTAATTGCTCCGTGTTCAATTGCTGCTGTGAGGAACTTGTTTGGGGGCACAATGAATCCAAACCTTCCACCCATCCCCCAGAGCTGGCTACAGTCCACCACAGAGGTACAGTTTATCTTAATACACCTCACTGCTCAACACAAGCTAAGAACAGACACACTTAAGGGGTAGCTCTCTGGGTTGTCTGATGTCATTGCAAGTATAAATAATGATGGAGTCAGTTGGAAGCATCAGAGTAGGTCAGTGTAGGCATGGAGAGGAGCAAGGCAGCTCATCTCTGCCTGGAACGGAAATGAGTCCCCAGGCCTGATATCTGATTGCTGTGTGCTGTCCACTTGAGTATCCCAGCAGAGCTGAGCTTTATTTTCCTCTCTCAGGGAAGCAGTCTCAGCAGAGAAGTGCCAGATGCTGAGATAATTTGAGGAAGTGGAAAGAAGTGAGCTATTTACCCATCTGGAGATGCTTTTATTTTCAACTGCTATAATTTTCAGCTGCCTCTTTGAATTTAGGTCAAAGAGTCTGGTATACAGCTCTGTCCAGATAACATTGAGCTTTAGAAAATTCTTGTTGGGTGTCATCGGGGTAAAAGTGATGGCATTTATTTTCTGTTGTCCCACTTCTTGTGCAGTCACTGAGATAGGATGAAATGTGACAAAGCATGGCCAAATGCGACCAGACATAGCCCAGCTTCCATTCCCTGGTTGCTAGCAAGTCTCTGAAATTGGTCTTCACTGCTTTGCTCCTAGTGAACATGGGGAGAGAGAGTCTGATTATTTTTTTTTCCCATATTAATGAGATATTATAGAAGGAGGTAAGCAGCTGTGGAAATAACATGGAGAAGAAGACTTGGAGGATCTTATTAATCACAACATTGTGATTAGTTTTAAAGATTGGAGTTTGAAGATAGCGCTAATGTTGGGCTGGGATTTTACACACAAAGTTTGTCAGCAGACAAAGTTACTGTTATAGTCACACCTGGTAGGATCTCCTTCCCTTAGAGAAAAATCCAGTGTCGGATGCCTTTTATCTCCAAAGACAATTCATGAAAATAAGCCCATGTGAATCTAGCAGCTGCCTTTCCCCTGACCTGAGCTTCTCTGCTGCCAATGTTTTCCTGGAGTCCCAATCTATATTTCTATCTTGAAATCCCTTATCACTGAAATTGATCCATATCCTGTGATTCTCTTGTATGAAGTTAAACTGAGTCTATTAGAACTCACCTGTGCCTCAGGCAATGATCTGGCTTCATCTCAGCTGGCTCTGAGAACCTCTCCATGAGAACCAAGTGCAGTGGTTCTGGCTTGGAGCAGCATAGACTTAAACATGAAACTTGAAGGCATAGATGCAAGGACTCCTTAAATGTACACACATAGGAGTACACATGTTCACTCACACCTGTACCTTTTGTGGTTTCTTTTCTTTTTCCTAACAAATATTTTTAGTCTTTCTGTCTTGGGCAAAAACGAAATAAAGCAATTGGGCAGTTTTCATATAGAAAATCACTGCACTTTCTGCACCCAATTTCTGACAGAAGAGAAATCCAAAGGGAATTCTTATAGCAGCTTAGAGAAGCTTCCTGACTTTTTACTGATCCTTTGGGTGATCCGAGTCCTAACATTAATTTCTTCCATTATACCATTTTCAGCTGTTCTGTGTTGCTATTAGGACACAGTGCAGGTTAAGGATTAGCTGCTTCTATCTGTAGTTCAGACTTCAGGTAGAGCCTTTCTCTTTCTTTCAGGTATAATCATGAATAATGACCATTGTGTCAAACACTGTCCAGGTGTTCACTCAAATATTCACAAATCATTGTTGTGTGTGAACATAAATCTGCATTACCTAAGCATGAATGTGAAATTGCCCAGGCAGATGATGAGTATTCATTGTCTAAGTTGACTCTGAATTTCACACAAACTGTTTGCCATTTTAGCAGCTTGATCTAACGGTTCTTTCACAACGAGTCCACAGCTCTACAAGTCACTTCTCAGAGTGAAAACAAAGAAATTATCATTGTGCATGGTGGTTTCCCATGATCTTCTCTGGAAGTCCCTTCCAACCCCTACAATTCTGTGATTCTGTGATTCTGATCGATGTACAAGGCAAGCAAGAAGTCATTCTACGTTTTCTTTCTCAGAGCGGAAATGACCAGAAACGTGGTCTTGTGAACCACCGCCCCAGATTGCATGCATTCATTCCTTGTTTTCTTAGGCTTTCTAGAGCAATGAAGAATAAACCCCAGAAAGTCTATGTGAAGGTAAGATCCAGCTTATTTCTGTGGCTGTGCTAGAGCTGTGCTTAATACTAGGAGGAAGTGGAGTATTCTCAGACCATTTGAAGGCTATTTTGTGCCATTGGAAAGTCACCAGTAGTACATAATATCTTGGCAATGTTTTGCTGCTCCATCTGCAGCACCTGTCTCAGCAGCTATAAATTTCTCTATTTCTTTATTTGTAGTTTAGCCTGGCAGGCAGCTAAACTCTGCACAGCCATTCACTTATCCCTATGACTTTAGAATGGGGAAGAAAGTCAGAAAAAAGGTAAAACTTGTGGGTTGAGATAAAGACAGCTTAATAAGACATAAAATAATAGAATAAAGGAATCACAGAATTGGAAGTGACCTCAGTGATCATCTAGTTCCAATCCCCTGCCATGGGCAGGGCTGCCAACCACTTGATCTCAGATAAACCCAACACAGTCAGCCCTGCATTTGTTCCATCACTCCTGCTTTGTTTCCTCTGTGAAACATGCTCTGGGTAGGCAAACACTGTGGTCAGGTTGGGTAAGCTTCATCAGGATTCCTCTAGTATTTGTTTACATTTGAGTGAAAATAAAATTGTGTGATATCAATCAGGTTATTATAAAAGCTGTGAGAGCGTTGAATATTGCTGCCTGAAAACGTACAGGTGTCAAGAAATAAGCTACCAGTTTTGTTGAGACAGTACAATATTTCTAACATCCTCTTTCCTTGATGGAATCCTTCTTGTGAGGGGACTGGTTGTGATGGATGTTTTCTGAGATTGATCAGTAGCTAAAATGTTAATATCAGTAGTAATAATTACATGGCAGAGTTCAGAGGAGCACGTCCCGTCACAGGAAGAGATGTGATTTACATGGAGAATGAGAATCCTGGATCTGGAGATCAATTTAATTTAATTGATGGTGTCATTAATTTTCTGACTCATTGCAGAAAGTCAGGATGTCACATTCCTTAGCTCACCTGTTTTTTTTTTTTTTTTTTGTTTTTTTTTTTTTTTAAAAGAGAGTGTAGCTGGGATCTGACAGGAAAAGCAGATAAAATTCCTTCATGTTTGATCAGACACTGGTTTTAAAAATGTTTCCTTTGCTGCAGCCCAAGTGACCTGTTCAAATTCTTTTGTAAGTTTTCACTTACAAAAATGTCTGTCCTTTGTGCTAGTGATTTGCTGAAAACAAAACAAAAAAATCATAAAAGCTCAGGCAGACAGGAAACATGGGTCTCATCGAATGGAGGGACAACAGTGTTTGACATTACATGGCACTACTTGGCTGATGAGAGAATAGAGTGGCTTAAAATCCCTTTAGATAAGGGGAGATAATGGTCAGGGAGAAAAACAATAGTTTTAAGAGCTTCCCTGAGCCAAAGCAGAGATGAACAGTTTACCAACTCATGCCTGCGGGATGGTGATGTGAGTCACTCCTTTTAAAGAGAGAACTCTGGAGAGGGGAAAAAAAAAAGATTAAATAAAGATTAAAAAAGGTAGTGACTCTTCTTCAGGAGAAAGCTCACAAATGGAAGCTCACAGGAACAGAGGTGATTCTGACAGGACCTGCTCATGCCCCGTGCAGGCTTCAGCTGCAAGGTGTGGGTGTACAGCAGCAGGATGGAAAGGGCTGCATGTGTGCTAGGAATTGCAAACTGTTCTCCAGAACTGTGTAAAACCTGGGTGTGAAGAAGGGCATGGATTACTTTTCTCTGAGATTCACGGAGCTTTGGCAATATGGATGCTAAGAAAATATAATTTCTTTTAGTAATCTGTTGTATCCCAAAGCTGCTATCTTGCAGATCATTTCAAATATCTCAAGGTATTCTTGGCCACGCTGCAGCATAGGGTAACTCTGTTGGCAGCTGAAGAATTCTTCCTGTTCCCAAAATAAAAGTGGGACCTGTTTGCAGCCAGGCTGGAAGCTAGTAAGGATAGCAGGGCTGGCTGCACACCTCACTCTGGGATGTCACCATGGCAGCATTGCTACTTCACAAAGTCACATTCAAGACCCATTAAAAGACCAGTTTTATTTCCTGAATGCTAACACAGAAGCAGCTGTTTACCGTAGTGTGGCAAAGAGGGCTGAACTGCAGCACATAATGGTTTAGCTGTACCTTTTCTACCTTACTGCATAAAAATGGTTTGGAAAATGTTCTTCCCAACAGTGCTCAAATTGGAGACTCCCAAGCTCTCCTCTTGGGGAATTTTATTCAAACTTGCATGTTGTTTGGGAATTGTCACAGACTTGCTAGTGACACTGACAAAATCCTGTAGCAATGACAGCGATTGCTATATACTGCAAAAGGGAATGCTGTTTCTGAGCACACTTTTACAAGCCTGCCTTTTAAGAGAAGCTGTTGGTTTTGGAAAAAGCGTTTTTGTTTCCTTTGGCCTCTATGCATTCATTGTCATAGAAACATAGAATGGATTGGTTTGGAAGGGACATCTAGTTCTAACACCCTAGAACAGGTCATGCGCTAGATCAGGTTGTGTGCTATTCTTTCCTTTTTCCACATTACCCTCTTGAGAGCGTGAGGTAGCCTGTGATACTGTGCCCCTAGCATGAGTCTCTGCTCCTCAGAGTGAATCCATGTCTATGTGTGCACTGCTTGTTCTGGAATCAGAGCCTGCTATATAGCATCTGTGTTTCTGGAGCGTTACACTGAATGCTTTTCATTAAGATGAGTTTTCATCATAGAATCATAGAATGGTTTGGGTTGGAAGGGACCTTTTTAAGATTGTGTTGTTTTAACCCCCTGCTATAGATAGGGACAACTCCCCCTAGACTAGGTTGCCCAAAGCCCTATTCAGCCCAGCCTTGAACACCTACAGCGAGGGGCATCTACAACCTCCCTAGGCAGCCTGTTCCAGCTTCTCACCATCCTTACAGTAAAGATTTTCTTCCTAAAATTTTGAAATTTACCCTCTTCCAGTGTTTCCCTAGGAACACATATATGCAACTCCAGAAGGTGTCATATACCACCACTAAAAGTTTTTGCTGATGAAAAGCCCAGCACGGATTTATCCAGTGGCAGTTACCTGCTGTTGACTCAGTTTGCTTGCCATGGTGTGTTTTATGAAGATAAACTGTCATGAGAAAACTTTACCTTGTATTCACTGTATGGAGAATAAGCATTCCAACTCTACTTTGTATTTTATCTGAAAACAGCCTGAGTTTTTTTCAGACATCTGCAGGCATAGGGCAGACCTGATGTGTTCACCTGGCATATAGCAGCACCCTAATTTGAACATTGTTTCTGTGTTCAAACCAGCGGATAGCTGAGGATGAAGCATGACACTGACTAGGTCCTTTTAACATTTTGATTGGCAGGTCTCTACATCCTGCTGCTCGCATTGCCTGGACAAGGAAGCCATCTCATTAATAACAGAAAGAAAAAACTGAAGGCCATTGCCTTATTTTGTCTAGGTGTAAGTTATAAGCCTTTGACACCTACAATGTGGAGTAAACACCAGCATTTTAATTGTTGTAGGAGCAGTCCACACACATGCTCCTCAAAGCCCAGAATTCAAGTTGTCTGTGCGCAGGAGCTATAGCTGTAGCTATTAAAAAGCTAACAGCCAAGCAATAGAGCTATCCAGCTGTGCTTTCCCCAGGGAGGGCAATAGGTGTTACTGGCTGTCAGTTGTTAGCCTGTTGCTCAGCCCCAAGGAGAGCATTGCTGGAGGATCCCAAAGGAGAGGTGTATGTTGCAGTAAAGTGCACATGTACAGCATCAGTACCTAACAGGCCACTAGCTCCAGCAACTGGGAGCAGAGCCTAAGCTGGAGCTGCCCCTGCATGCTCAGAACAGGAGATGCACCTCAGCCCTCCCGAGGAGCATATGAGGCATTGCTGTCACTGCCTGAAAATGGGTAGATGTGCAAAGGAACTGGAGAGACCACTAGGGAAGAAAGCTAATTCAGATGCAGCAGAAATGCAGTGTTTCCTGCCTGCCTGTGGAGGCAGGTGGCAAGCCAGGTGCCCTCTGACAGCCTCCAAAAGAGCATGAAGTACCAGAGAAATAAAAGCCCCTCAGAGTAAAACTGAGTAGCACAGAAATTAAAATTGAAGGCAGAAACAGGGAAAAACTGATGAACAGCTCTTCAGAGCTGACACTCTCAGACACAGGCTGCAGTTCTGGGCAGTGAGCTGCAGATGTGGATGTCTGTAGCAGTCCATGCAATGCTTTAATTAAATTGCCTGTTTTTATTACGGTGTCCCATATAATATCCTCCTTGCTCAGGTTTCCAATGGCATACCTTTCTTGTTCAGTCCAAAGCAACCCTTTTTTCTATTCTACTGATAGATTTCAGATTCATTTTCTTTGGACTGCTTCTTGGAATAGGGAGGTGGTTCGAGAAACATGTGGATGTTGCACTGAGAAACATAGTTAGTGGGCGATATTGGTGATGAATTGGGGTTGGACTAGAAGGAGGGTACTGAAGCTGGGGGCACCTCTGTGGTGTTCCAGGCCCTTCAGAAGTCTCTAACATTCCCTTTGCTTCTGCTTGTTTTAAATGTCCTTGTCCTTGCAGAGGGAGTTCATTCTCTCAGGAATGTGATAGGATGTTGGAGCTTGGGGCCTTGGGTGTGACCTTCATATCTGTCAGTGTCTGCGCTGTGTTCTATAGGCTGGTGATCTGTTGTGTGGATATGTCTTTGTTTCAAGTCAGCACAAGATCAGACCCTTATGCTGTTCAGAGCTCTCATTTCGAAGTTTACTTTTTCATTCTTCGCTGTTGCAGAGCATCATGTGAGCCGTAGTGAGTTCTCAGAGTCTTCTGCTGTTAAATTGCTTTATTTTCTGTATTAAACTTCCTGCTCTCCCCACAGTTCCTGCATCACTTTCTGAACCACAAAAGTAAGCTGCAGGCAGTGCAACAGAGTGGGGGTAAATAACAACTTGTAAATTAATCCCAAAGCAAGATGACTTCAGTTACAATAGCCTTCTCCACAGACATTTCTTGCTTTAATGCAAAATGAAAGAGATCCGCACCCTAGTGGAAATACAGGCTACTTTTTGAAGGAACTAATACCATTTTACGGTAGCATTCCTATCTTGACAGCTTAAGGGAAAGACCTGAAAAGGTAGCTGTTGTACCGCCTTACGTGCTTTGTGTAGCAGCATGAGTTCTCTCTCTGCTTCCCCTGGTATTGCTTGTAAAAGAATTTATCTTCTCTTAAATAAATGCTGAAGATTAAGCTAAATAAGCATCACATTTTACTCTGCTCTCCGGCTGTAAGCCCCATGGTTCCAGTGGGTGGGTTCATCGTGCACCTTGAGGCCATCTGAGTCTTGCAAGCTGTACAGGCTGCACGATCCCCTGAGCCTGAATACATCTGGATGCTTAATGAAGTCTGCAGTCCACGGGTTAGCTATGTGGCAGGAGGGCAGGCAGAATACACAGCTGCATTAATGATCAATGTGCTGTGTCCTTACTGAGTGGAGAGAATGAGAGGGAAATGGCTTTCTTCATTGGAAGTGAAAACAGTTATTCAGGGGGTTCCTACTTCTCTTCTTCCAAGACAGCTGAGTCTGGAGGAGGGCTGTGTGTGCTGGTTGTGAGTAGGAGCAAAGAAAAGCCTGGAGTATTTTCAAAATCACCTCTATGCTCCCATGAGGTCAGTTTGGTGGAGAGATTTCAGCAAATGGAAAATTACACAGTGTACTGGGCAAGATGAGGGCATTCCTTTGGCGCCCAGTTCTGCTGGTGCCCTCTGCTGGTCCAGAGGATGCAAGCTACCCTCTGGACTTCCCTGCCTTCCACAATCACCTTCACAGGCAGCCCATGCCATGTCTTTTATCAGCCTGTGATCAATGGCTTGCAGTATTTACACCCTTACCTGCAGCAGCTGTACAGTGGAACAGAGATGAGGTGTGAGCATCCAGAACTGCCATCTTTTCCCGCAGAGATTTCAGTCCAGATTTCAACATCCTGATTTCCACTGGGGATCTGGACCATTCTCTCCACCCCATTACTGTCTCCCTATTCTAGGGCATGATAAGGTTAGCCATCCACTTCATTCAGGAAAGTGGATGTTCTTCATGATGTTCTTCAGTCTCTGTAGTACTAAGGAATAAAGACTCAATTTTTTCTACATTTATAAGCCACAATTCTTATCTTGCTGCTTCCTGGGTCCCATGGAGATCACTACAGCCACAGTACCACGTTCTCCTGTGATTCTACCTTCCCCCTTGTGATTGCAGCTGTTTCTGTGCTAATTACCCTGCCTAGCTCAGTTGGTTGAGTGCTTCTGTTATTAAATAAACACTGCTGTTGTATCAGCCTCTGGTGAATTTCTGGAAGCACTACCAGAAAAGCTGGAGCATCCCGCTGCTTCTGCCTCCTGTGGGGTAGATGTGGGAATATGATTTGGTGTGTGTATGTTGTTATAATACCACATTCATCTTTTTACAATCACTTTTAAGTGAAGATGTTTTTTCTTGGTTTTTTTTTTTTCTTTTTCATTTTCTCTTTTCTTTTTCCTCATAATTTCTGCTGGACATCTGTTCTTTGTTGACATTCAGACTTTATTTCATTATGTCTGTATTTTCCATCTTAGTATTGCTCAACAGGAGGATGTAGTAGAGACTAAAAAGCAAAATGTATATTCTGTGTACTTGTATCATACTCCTATCATAATCTAAGTGGGGATGTATGTGGAAAAAGGCTTGCAAGTGGTTTCTGCACCGAATTTGTGTGTGCTCAACTCAAAAAGACATCTTTAAGTCCTTTTCACATGTAGATGTGAAAAGCCTTTTGTCTGATCTGGCAGTGTTTGACTTCTGCTTTGTAAATTAATTTTCCAGACACAGGAAACTGGGCTCATCCTTTCCAAGCTAACCCAGCATCTGACAATTTAACCCAGGTATTTTTGCATATCCTTGCCAGTAATGATTAACCTTCCTTTGGAATTTAGTAATTTCAATCCAGAGATACTGTGGGACTGATTGAACAGTGAGAAAACCTGTGTAACTTTGTTGTCTAGAATGACGTTCATTGGCTATTTGCAGAGGCACTGCAACTCATTACTCACCAATATCTCAGTGACTGCTGGGAATCTACGAAAATGTTTGCAAACTGGGAATGTTTTGAGAACACATTTTGAAAATGAGTTATTTGCTATTTGTTGTTCAGTGGTCTCCTGGATGAAGACATATTCTATAATTCTGTGATATCCCACAATTCTCATCATTGAGCCCAAGAGCAAAAGTTATGCCAAATGATTGTTCATGTTGCATGAATGACTGGGAATAAAAGTGAGACAGTTGTGAACATATTATATTCTTGAAATTATTTATCTGTACTAAGTAGCAAAGATTTATAAACAAGCATGAGTTGAACTGAGCTTGCTTGAAGGAAGCCAGTACTTATATTTGATGCTTTCTTAATCTGTCCAAGAATCCTGTTATCCATTAAGGTACGTGATATTATAAACACACAGCATTTTAGTCTCTTGCCTGTTTTACTGTGTGACAACTTTCAAAATATGGGCAAGATATATCCAGTACAGTAATGTATTCCTGAACCCACAAACAACCTAGTCTTTGAAAGACATGTGAACTGTCTCATTCATCTCCATTGAACCCTACATGTGAAATGTAATGAGCATGAGAATGGTGATGACTAAAATAGTATTTTATTTCAATAGTTTATTAAAGATTGCAGAAAATGTGTGCATGGAGATGGTCACATATGAAAGACCAGGAAAATAGACCAGAAAAACCTGGAGCAAGCAGCAATTTACAAGTAGAATGAGCCTGTAAAATTAGTAGAGATTGAGAATGTTTACTTCACTTGAGTTTCCCTTCTTAAATCCCTGCTTATGAATACTGAATGCCTTGATTAGTTTATGAATAATTCATCAACACAACACACAGAAAAACTGAGAAATTGTTTGCTTTCGTGAGTTTTAACCACTGTTTTACTTGAGACATAACAGAACTCAAGGTATGTAGAGGAATTGCTGAATAGGTGTGGCTGCTATGAGTCCCATGGGAAGCTTACTTTTGAATATTGCTTGTCCTTCCAGGATTAGCTAGTGATGAATCTGGGCCCTGAAGGACAAATCATCCAAGGAGGTAGTTCTTATGTAGCAGAACTGTGAACTTCTTACCCTTCTGGGAGTTTTGTAGTGTGGCACTACAAGCGTTGTCCATTCACTCATGTATTTCTGTTGCAACAGAATTGTATCACACTCTCCGATCTCCATCTCAGAGTTGTATTCCACCTCTATCTCAGTAAGCTCACTCATTATTTTCAGGAAAGGGTAATAGTGCTGCAGGAGCTGCTGAGGGCAGAAAGAGCCTCCCATGACCCCTAGGATGGAACACAAGTCTGCTAATATTGGTGCATTCCTCAGTTATGGTTTGTGTAAACTAGATCAGGCTGGTCAGATGAAAAGTCTCTCCATCTCCTTGCAGTCCAAATCTGGTCCACATCCGTGCTCCAGTTGACTGATGTGAGATGGGATTAATGAGGGTCAGGAGGTGTTAAGCAGAGGCATGCAGATGTATCTGCCACAAGGGATTGTGAAAAATAGGACTGCTTCTCTTGCACGCAATCATAGAATCATAGAACTACAGAATGGCTTGGATTGGACTGGGACCTCAAGGATTTTCAGGTTGCAACCATCCTGCCACAGGCACAGTTGCTAGTTGTTAGATCAAGTACTGGATCAGATTGCCCAGGGCCATGCTGCCTGGCCTTAAACACTTCTAGGAACAGGGCATCCACAATCTCTTTAGGCAAGGTGTTCCAGCACCTCACCACTCACTCAGTTTCCACTACACCACATTACATAAGTGATGTAGAAGACTGTGGTAGTAAGGCAGAAGAGGGTAAGGCACAGTTCCTTCTGCCATGGAAGGTATGGCAGGAGCCTGCTGTTAGAGGACTGTGGTTTGTACATCACACAATAATGGGAGTGAGGCTGAGAGGTGGTAGAGCTGTGTCTGAATACTGCTGTTGGTGGACAGGAATTACGATATCTTCTTCTGTGTTTAGTAGTTTGTATTATCTACCTTGCTCTACTAATGTCTCATCCTCCGCCGATCCATCTGTGCCATGAGAGAAATTACTATTACCCATCATTTGAGAAGGGATGGGAATAAGACTATGGAAAGAGCAGGCAAGCAAAGAAATAGTACAGCTAACAGGGAGAAATTAGTATAGATGTGAAGCAAAAAAGATAACTGAAATCAGAGACTTGGAGTGTATGGAATCAGTCGGAGGAAAACATTAGGAAATTGGTAAAAATTAGAAAGGTCTTTCTTGTTTTCAACAACTTTGGTTGCATAGATGAGGTTCTGTTTACCATACTGTTGCTGGCTCAATTTCAGTAAAGGCCAAACACTTCTGTGTGTATCTGAGGGAAAAGAATATAAATAGAACCATCTGGAAGTAATGAGTCAAGGATAATGCAAGACGACAGTAATTAATTCTTCGAAATAAAATTCCACAAGAGGGGGAAAGAAAACAAGAAGGAGTGTTGGGAATTAGGCCAGCTGGGAAGCTCAGAGGATGATTCTGGGAGTATACAGAGGAATACCAAGCTGCTATCCCCCTCTTCAGCCAGTTGAGGGGTGTCTGTGCTAATAAAGGTGCTCTGGAAAGCAGCCTGCTGGCTGCCATGGAATTCCCAAAGATGCACTGACTGCTTTGTTACCCCTGGAAATCTCCCCCAGTCCACACCTGCAGGGTACAGGGAAAACTAGCCTTCTCTGAAGGCTTTGGTCACCTGAATTTTTCCGCCTTTTTGAACAGTGATTAATTTTTGCAACACACTTCACATCTTCAGAGCATCTTTCATATAGGACTGATATTGCTCAGGCAAGGTTTCAGAATAAGCAACCGTACTCTTACTTGTGCATGTAGGGAACAAGCCAGAAAGATCTTAAAAGATTTAATCAAAGTTATGTGAAGGGTTCATGACAGATCTAAGGAAAAACTGCACATTTGAAACATACTTGGGCCCAGAGTTTGTTGCTGCTCTTCCCCGTTGCACTCCTATGTCCCACTGATTTTTAGTATCAAGACATGGTAGCCTTTGTACAACATTATGTCAGCATGAGGTGGGAACTGCCTGAAGCAAAATGAAGGTTGAAACCACTTTTCTGCTAATGCCTGATATTTTTGCTTAGTTTGGAAATCCATATGCACACTGAGTAGAGAACCAGAGTTGTTCTGAAAGGGTTAGTAAGCTAGGTTGTCTATTTTGTGGGAAGCAGTACAGATGTACGGGTATTTGTGCCATGTTTATCTTCTTACAGCAAGAACTTTCATTTGTTTAGCTTATAAAATAAGGTTTTGGGAGTACACAAGCTGACTACGTTCTTGAAGTTGCTACACTGACAAACAGCAGTTCTTGTGTAGCCCTAAGTAAGTCATTCTGACATCCAGCCTCTTTAATTTCGCTTTAAATATTGTAAAACAATTTCATAATACAATAGTTTTGACAACTCTCTTGTTGCTCACAATGCATATTTGGATCATAGGGATTTTTTCAATATATTTTGGAAGAATTCCTTTTTCTTCTCTCTTGCTCAGTATTTGTCATCAGACAGATGCTGTAATCTTGCAGTGTTGCTGTGGAACATCATCTGAAATCCTCATTTGGTAGGTTCTCTGCTGATGAATCACTGAGCACGTGCAAGCAGGTAATGCTGTCTTCTGTGGAGCAGCAACAGGGAAAGGTCTTGCTTATTAGGTAATATTGTCTCTTGACAAAGGAGCTTGAGAGTAACAGTCTGCTCTCCACTAATGGGGAAGCTGTGACAATGTAGATGGTGAGTTCAGGCAGTTCTGTTGGTTTCCTTGAAGTAAAGTGGATTTTCTTGGGCTTCAGAAACAGAAGAAATATTTAAAGTTTAGCACTGGAACTTTTGTCCTGTCAAGCTGCTCTGCGTAAACACAGAAAGTGAAGACCCCTTATTCCTACCCCAAAATGATTGGAAATGTAGCCTCACCCCATACAACCTCTTTGTTCAAGATCATCAAAACTGACAGCAGAATAACTCTCCTGCATCCTGCCTGCAGGTTTTGGTTCCCCACAGATGGAGTTTTCATTTAATCAAGCTCATACTGAATGAAAGCAGTGCTATTAATTAAACAATGGCCCATCTGGTGCATTGCAAGTATCTATGACACTGGGAGATTAATATCAATTACATCAGAAGCTGGAGGGATGCTAAAATGTGCAGAGACATGATGTTTGGATTCTGGTAGAAACCAGACAGAGAAAGGGTGTGGTCTTGTACTGAGATCTCTGACCAGGGAGCAGCGAATGCTGAAATCTTGCAGCCAGATTCGATGCTAATACCTTTTGTGTGATTGGACAAGTCACTCCTGGGGAGGTGAAATTAAAGGAGAATTTGGTGCATCGCTCCCTGCTGTACTTTTGAAAATACACTCTGCATTGCTATGCCCCAAAATCTCTCCACTGTACAATGCTGCAACATTAGCCACTTTTCTAAAAGAAGAGCTATTGAGAAAACTGTATACAAGCACCAGGGGTATAAAGCTGGAACATCTGTTTTGAAATACCAATCTATAGAATTTCAAAGTTCTATGTGTCATTTCCTGTCTCCAAACCAGAAACCTTCCTGTTATCAGTCAGATGGTTCTTGCTGTGATCTTCTACTTTGAGTAAATGTGGATTTGGAAATCAAATTGTTTTCTTTCTGCAAGTCATATTCCAGACTACTGGCACCATCAATGGCCTCCCATCTTTCCTATGTCCATCTTTCTGCAATAGCAGCTATCCAGAGATTCAGGATGTAGCTGTGGAAATATGAGAGTTGAATTCTATTGTGTGCAACAAGACTGGCACGTCTGGAGCTGTACAGACAAAATGCAACCACTGTGGTACAAGCTGGACTTCCACTTTTGACTGTAGTGGCAGCACTAGGTTTGTGTGTAATTTCTTCATAGCAAAGCCTGTCCTGTGTTCAATTATGACTGCTCAGAAAAGTGGGACTTGAATTGTAAATAAATAAAAGAAACCAGATCTATTGCATTGTTTTTAGAGCAGCTAGAGACAAGCAGTTGTGCGTAGTAAACAGTGAACGCCTGTAATGAATAGTTATTCAGTCAGAGATGGAAAAGCATCGCTTCATGGTAAGAAAGGATAACTTATATCTGAGACAGCTCCAGTGACAACGGATTTGTTATCAGATCTATGAGACTCACCATCTTCCACATTCAGTTCTTCAGGGATGCTAAAAGGTTACAGTAGAGGATTCTGAAGCAGATTTTCCCCGTTTAAGAGTCTGGCTGGCAACTTGCACCAGGTTTTGTTTCCTAGAAGGCCAAATTGATTGCTCCAGGTCAGCAAACTTTTCTCTTGAACAGATTAAGGCAATCAGATGCCAATGTGTTTTTTTTGTTTTTGTTTTTTTCTTAATAGATTTCAATAATTATTTTGGCTTTGAGCTGAGTAAATTCAATGTCAAGCACACTGACCTGTTCAGATGTAAAGCTGCTTTGGCCAGATGGAATAAAGCAAGGTGGGAGAGGGGAGTTAGAACAAATGGAAACTGTCCTAATCCTCAGACTTAATAACCAGCCTGGCTTGCCAGGGTTTGAAGGCTAGAGCAGTCTTTAAATGAATAAATGCTCTTTCGCATATCCCCACAGCTGAAAGGTTCCTCAAAAGTTTTCTGTCCCGTGAGTCCGTTGGTGGGCAGATACATTGATGCCTCTTACATGGGTGTTTCTCCTCATATTGAATAAGCAGATTCATGAGTTGGTCGCACAACTTCGTGCTGCTTGGTGCATGGATGGGATCTGAGTGCAGATTTTCACACTTGTAAAAGGTGTGACAAGAAAGGGGCTTTGGGCTTGGTTCTTCAGTCTCCAGTTTATACTGGATGCTGCTGAATAGGGCGTAGCTCTTACCTGGATGCAATTACAGCCTAGGGGATTCTTCCTTTGGGGAATGGGATATTGAAAGTATTTTGATGCAGTTGTCCACAATCCTGTGAACAACCTACTTAATTTCCTTTGCTTCTCAGGACTTGAGGACATAGTGACATCTCTTCAGCAACACAGATTATATTCTCTTATCCTTTTGTTGCAATCTGTGAAAATCTGGAGGCAAGAATGGTTCATAGTTGCTGACTATAGAGCTTGCAACCCTCTCATGACACTTGTATTCATGAGAAAAGAGTTGTCCTTGAGTTGATACCAGGACATTTAGCCATGGTTGATTTGTTCCCTGCTCCATGTCTGCAATGGAAAATCTCCCTTTTTAATCTATCCTTTGCTTTTGCTTCTCCTTTGTTAATTTTATTTGTATTTTTATATTTTATTATATTTTGAAGTTTATGCTTGAGATGGATAGAAAAGTAATGTTGAATGAGAACTGCTTGCAGAAAAGCTCAAATATTTCAGCTGTAATTCTATCTCTGTTCTATGGGCTGCTCCTAAGAGTGAAAACTGAGCACGCACATGTAAGCCTCCAGAGACAGTTTGAGGAGCCATCCATATTTAAGACCATGAAGAACAAAGAAATGAAATTGACCTTGTAGATGCATCAGAACAAGATTCTGGGAGATTTTTAGGTTAAATCTTGTAGATTTAAGGCAAGTCAAGGAAGGCAAAGGTCTTGTGTTTACTCCAGTCTAATGGTATAGAAGTGAGTGGGTTAATTGTTTTCTGCTGATCCCATCAATCTCAGGTCAATCCCGTGTTCTAAACTAAATGAGGGTAAGGTCTCTTTGGCAGAGACAAGGGATTGTTGCCACTTCTGAAATAAGATTTGGGGATGAGACTCAACTGCGTGGATCTTGTTTGCATGTCTGTCCTCTTGTAAAATCTACAAGCTTATTTTTATTGATGCTTTCTCAGTTTGACAAATATTTTTCTATGAAGTGAAACATAATTAACGTAAGTCATTTATATTAATCAGAAGGGGAAAAAAATCATGCAAAACCACTAATTTTGCATGGAACAAGTTGGGTAATCTAATGAATATAGATGATGCTGATTTATGTGTTTACCAAAAAATTAAAATTGGGGGAAGAAAACAGGCCAGGAAAATGTACTGCTAAATGATGTTCCATGATTTCAGTGGACTCCTGCTCGAGAAGTGTTTCAAATATAAATGCGTTCACTGTGTTTATTGGGACTACATTACTCAGAAAGACAAAGCAACGCATTATTGGATTTATTGTTTCTAAATAATGGGCTGACCCACAGCTTCACAAATCAGTAACGTTGGAAGGTGTTTCTCCTTTTTTTTTTTTTTTTTTTTTTTTACTCAACTGTAAGTTGTAGAGCAAGACTGAATTGATTGAGAGCTCTTCTAATGTCCTGAAGAAATATTTGGATAAAGACTCTTTGCACTATGTTTGGGAAAACAAACAAACAAACAACAAAACACTCAAAAGGGTTGGAGTTTTGGTAGTAGTGTATTCTACTTTGTGCATGTGCTTTGGAAATTGGACCTTAATGTTTTGAATGTTTGAAAATCCCACCTTGTATAGCAAAGTTTTTAAACTTTTAAACCAAAACCGAAGCCATGTAGGAGCTTGTGCTGATAGGTTACAAAGTCAAACTCATTGCCAGGTAGAGGGTGTTTGAAAATACTTTGTGATTTTTGGAATGTCGTTGCTCACTACTCACCACTGCTGATATGTAACAGCTCCTGGTTTCTACCAGAGATGTGTGTGTTGCAAGTAAGGCATCAAACTCACTGTCTTTAAGAAATACTTGGCAGAAAAAAAGTGGGATTGAAACATGAAACATGGTATTAGTGACAAAATTCCTATGGGTTCAGAGTTGCCAAACTTACCTGTAATGCATCAACTAGTTTTACAACTATTTGATGCCACTTGATGCCATGAAGTGTGAATAAGAAGGCTTTTTGTAGAGGTAGTGAGGTGACCAAAGTGCCTCGGTCTTTTAAAAAGCTACTGAAGCCAGTAGGAATCAATGATTTACGTTCAGAGATACGTTTAGCCTTGTATGTTTGGCCTGGCACAAGCACTGGATGCCTTAGGGGAAAGCCGAAGTTCTCCTAAGATATCTCAATAGGTGTGCAATGGACTCTTTAATGTTTCCTCTTTCCTAATACAAGCAGGAGAAATCCAGGCACTCGACTCTTCTTACCTTCATGTCTCCTGGAGGAATCATTACCTCAGATTTTCAGTGCACTTCTATCAGAACTTGTCGCAGCTCAGAAAATGGCAGTCTCAGATTCACAGCTTTGTTTGCCTAATGTGAAGAGATTTTGGAGTCATATTTTATTAATCTCTTCAGAAAAATCAATAATTAAAAGCAATAAACTTTGTTGGGAAGCTCCTTGTATCCCAAAGGATTGCAGAGGTTTGCAGACTGCGTGCTGCTGTTGTTGTCATTACTAAATCTGCTCGCTGCAGACAATGACCAGAGGTTCCGAGTATGCAGTTATACATGGGATCCGCAGTACCGCTGGATCCTCAGAACAGAAATGAGTAAAACAACTCTGCGATAAATTCAGTGCTTTGTGATTTACGCACGTTTGCAGGAGTCCCAAAGCCTGTCTTTGTCTCACTCTTTATCATCCTCAAAGAAAGAATACAAGAACCTGTGATAACAGTCCCTTTGGAAAGTCGTTGCAATAAGGATCTTTTTTCCCCACAGCGTTTAGCTCGGCTGCTGCCTCTCTCTCCCTTTCAGCAAACACATAAGTGGTGGTGCAGAGCAGATAAGTGGTGTCAACTGGGAGTGCTCTCGAGTCGCGGCTGTTGCACGGCTGCCTTTGACACGCAGCTGGGTGCCAGAGCTCCTAGCACTCAGTGTTCCTGCAAAGGAATGGGAGTAAGAATAGCTGGTGGGAGCTGAAAAAAAAAACAACCAAACAAATGTCGGTTTGTTTTTCAGAATAAGTTTTGATTAGATAATTGCTCCTGTAGAAGCCCAGCCTGAATTCAGTTTTATCTCTCTTTAAACACTGCCATCTATTTATGTTCATGCTTCCTCCTTATCCTTTGATCCCAGCCATGCCTTCACCTGTTCTGTCCTTGAGTTTCTCTATAGCTGAGAAAACTCTTTGGTATGTGCTACTCAGCATCGTGGAGCCTCCTCCCTCTCAGGCACTTTCATCTCTCCTTTGAACTCAATGTTTCCTCCTGCTCAGCTTTTGTTTCTCTGTTGAGCATCTTGTTATTCTGAGGGTTAAGGACGCTGCATAAAAACAGAGGGCTTATGCTTTCAGTTTCTCGTATGGAAAATTTCAAGTGGCTGTTAAGAAGCTTGCCAAAGGATAAAGATTGCAAAGCAAAGCATTGCTTATGCTTTTGAACACCAGAGATTAAGGGCAAGGGCACACAAACACCTTACATCTTGCTGCACAGCAGCAGCTTCACAAGCAGGTACCTGTGTGCATACTCTCTTCCCCATTGCATGTGCAAAAGAATGTGCCTCTCTTACCACAGAGAATAAACTGCCTCTCATTTACCACAGATTAAGAGCTCACACATGCATGGACAGTCACAACAGTGTGGTTGGTGTGCTGCAATGAGTTCCCAGTCTCTTTGTATGGGGCCTTGTTCATCTGTTCATCGTGAATGTTACTCCCCATCACACCATCAACAATTGTGTGTAGCTTTGATGCCTCCTATCTCTTCTCCTCTAGTCTCATGCTGCATAATACTGAGTCTCTTTTGTGTTCCCTATAGCTGTTGTCTCTTCCTGTTGCATTCCCTATTAAGGCAGGAAAGGGAACCTCTCAGAGTACTTTCTCTTCCTAAGAGCTAAGAGTGATAGCTTATGGAATACAGCAGAGCTTGTATTTCCAGAGCTTTGCTCCCATCTTCCTCCCCCTTTCCTTCTATCCAGTGTGGATGACAAAAAAACTGTTGGTAATAGTCTGGAGGATTATTTTCCAATCCATGGAAGAGCTACTTGCCAGTGATGAAAGCAAAATATCACCTACTGTTTGTGGATGACGTGCCAAGGTAAGGAACATGTTGTTGGGCAGGGAAAGCAATCTTATTTTTGTAGACACGGTTTTCACTCTGTAACTAGACCAAGGAGCCAGGCACAATCCCATACAATGCAAGAAACCTTTAACTGCAGAGAAAACTTAAGGACTGCACAAAATATTTTCTTTCTTTTTCTTTCTTCTCTGTGGGATGTGTACTTTTGTCCATAACTGAACAGACGTCAGAAATAAAACCCAGTTCTGAATATCTATGGTGATGGACATTCTGCAGGAATTTTGTCTTTCTTGACAGATGTATTACCTTAGTCAAATTTCTATTGAGAAAGAATAACAAATATTAGTCAACAGCTTCTTCCCTAAGAAGTCAATAAGACCTATGATGGGCTTATATGCCTTTTAAAACAATTTGATGGAAACTGTTCCACCATCAGTATCTCATCTGATTTTGACTATACTAAGAATTCACACTTAGTCATATTATTGTGCAAATATGATCAAATGATGCCATCACTTATGTTTTATAGATAAAAAGAGTGGGACTAAAGGGAAAAGTGATAAAGTCAAAGATAGCACTCAACTGAACTTCAAGCTTTTTGCTGTACATATTTCCTCCCCAGAAAGTGCTCCCTTCTCTCTGCTTCCTCCCTGGATTTTCCCTTCCCTTCCTTCTTATATTCTGTTCTGATGCACTATTAACAGTTAACACATTCCTTCCTTGAGGGGTAGCACTCAGCTCATGAAACTGTCCCTGTGTATGCCCTACCTCTGTAAAGCATTTGGAAAAAAGATGTTCTTGAAGTTATTTCTGGAGATAGAAGCATGTCAAAATGTCCTTGACTCTGAAGGCATTTCTGAGTCCAAACGTTACTGGGGTTATAATGCAGTAGAATAAAAATCAGCCAAATCTTTGGTCAGAAACTCCAAAACTTTGATGTTTGACTCTAGCTTCTGTGTTTGGAGTCTCTTTCTGATTGTTTTCAACACTGTGGATCTTGCTGGTACTTTGTCTGTAGATCTTACGCTCATACCTCTTTTGTTGTTGTTGTTGTTATTGATATTCAGAAAAGCTAATAAATGTATTGAGTATTTCCAGAACATTCCCTTCCTTTCGAAACAATCACTGTAGCTGATTCAATAGCCTTTGGTAGTGCTGGAAGGCTCTGTGTATTTTGCACAACTAGAAAGAAAAGAGCCATCACTGTGATCCAGACGATTGTGTGGAAGGATCTGTACTAATACTATGGAGAAGGCTGAAGCAGCTTTTTTTTTTTTTTCTAGGAAACTGAGTGTTAAATTGATCTCCTTGTAATCAATGGTCCATGCATGTTTGTTTTTTTTTTGCTTTTGGTTTTAAGAATCTTATGACTACTGTGAGCCAACTGCAGTTTCTGAGGTTATCAGGCGTGCTTATTTGTTTCTTATGTGCTGTTTTAAAACTATACCTATATCTAGCACTTCACCTAGAAAGTGAGTTTTAACACTGTTCACCAGCAAAACGGGATAAATAATGTTTGTGTAGTTCCCATCAGATGGCCTTGACCAGCTGTAGACCGAAGATGGGTTGGTGACTGGTGAAGGACTTTTGCCATCAAAGGAGATAGGGTTACCCAGGGCTGAATAGGTAACGCATTCATATTCCTATACCATCACTCAGGTATCCTCAGACAATTAAGCAGGGGAAATTAATTTAAAATTGAATAATCTTTGGTACAGCTTCTTGAAATTACTTTTATTAATCAACATTGATTTTTAAAGCATTTTTTACATAATAGTGTCATAATTTCTCTTGTTAAAGAGAATAGCAAGGAACCTGATGAAGGCTTGGGAACTAATGAATCTGATTTTATATTCCATGTGCCGTGGCCCAGAAGCCAAGCTGTGACAGATTTTTTTTATTGAACCTTCCGGCAGGCTTTCGATGAGAGTCATTTGTAAATGAAGGTTTGTAAGCCGTGACCGTGGAAAAGGATCATTGTCCATAACGGCTGTTAGTTCAGAAGCCTGATTAATAGTAGTGTACAAAGGCTTTCACCTTGAAAGTTGTCCATTCAGATCTAGCCCAGTCTGGGAAATTCTTTGCTTTTCAGAAACACAAGGGATAGGAAGGGTAGACAGAAACCCAAGTAGCAAATTGCACCTCAAAAGTATACACTAGGGGCAAGAAGGAGAATGCTCATGTCACTAGGGACACCTAGTAAAAGGGATTAATTTGTCTGCTAACCTCCCTGGAGACCTTTTGTGTTAGAAAGCTCTGTACTGGCTGAAGAAGAAGCTTCTCTCTTCTGTGGTCTGTGTGGAGAGCCTAAATGGATTAATCAACTGAACTGGTTAATGTAAATACTATTCTAAATGTGAGTCCTTGTGGTACGCTTTCTGGAAAGATTCAGGAGCAATTATTTTTTCACTAAGAGGTATTCCTACCATACTGTATGCATTGCAGCAAGTGACATTGTGAGCATCAAGTGGGCAAGAGCTTTTATCACCTTATGGCACAAGCATTTCCTATTTCCCTCTGTTTTGTGTCTCCTTCTGGCTTTGGATTTCTCTGTCAGATTTCTGGACAGAAAATATTTCCTGCAATCATAGAGTGCCTGGATCGCTGAAAAGAGCTGATCCTCTTACTGCCTCTGATTGCTATTACAAAAGCAATATGTTGCACAGAGGATAAGGAAGAGATAATTTTGCAGGTGCTGTTTTTGCTGCCACTATTTCATGAAAAGATTTTGGGCTGTGTTAGGATTGCAAAGAAGTAAGAGGAACAGGGATGCACAAACTGTTTTCTTTTGAGCATGCAAAATCTGTGGAGTTTTATTTGTGAAATGAGAGATTAACCCTGACAAAATGCAAAAATTCCATATTATCTTTAAACTTACCTATACATAGCTACTGGACTGATCAGTTAGTCAAGAATTCACTGAAAATTAAGAGGAAAAACTAGATACGTGTGTTCTTTTTGACATTTGTGATGCAGCTAGGTGTAAAATGGGGAGCAAGGGTGGTAATGGGAAAAATAAATGATAAACATATGATAAAGTGCATCTGTAGGAATTGGGAGGAAAAGGGTGATAAAGAAGTTTATGGCTCTTTAAGTGTCAGTTAACCACTCCATTAATCAGAAAATCAAAATCAGACTGCTGAATGATTGGGTCAAATCATTAATTGTCATAAGCAGTGAGGGGGAAAAAGTGAAAGTAATGGCTGATGTGCCTTCCCTGTACTGCTCCTCGAGTGATTTTGGAAAAGGAGATGCCAATAGAAAGAGGAATGTGTTAAATAAACTACAAAATATGGTGTAGCAGTGGCTCCTATGATAGAGGGAATGAGAGTTTCTGCATAGGACTGGATGGAATAGTTAGTTAACTCATCTTCCTGTCAAGGAGCAGGTTTGCAAGTTCATGGATTAGAGTTGGAGGCCCTAGCATTATGCACATCTTCAAAGATGTCACTACATCTTTGCAAGCAAAGTGGATTTTACTTTGTTTACGATGGTATTTCCTACTACTTCCCAAATGCTTTTTATTGCGTACCTCCAAAGTCCTGTGTAAATTTTGATGAATTTAGATTCAAAGCATGCTCTGCCCTTAGTATTTCCTCCTCCCTGTCCTTATTCTGTTTTTGTATGTATTTATGGAAGTTAGGGCATGAGTTGCAAATTATAAATTTAGCTGAGCTGCTCACAACTGGAGTGAACTGTCAAAAACTAACTATTCACTGAAAGTTTATGGATGACTGTGAATAACAGGTACATCTGAGAGCTTTCTAGTTTGCCCCTGGACAATTCATAAGCACAGAAATGGCAACATTCATTGTATGATTTATTTATTGTGAAATGTTTACTTGGCTCTTCTTCTATGTCTATAACACCAGGCCAATAGCAGTGGAACCAAACCAGGCTTTCTCATGAGATATCCAAAGCTTCCTTTTTCAAATCTAGCTAGGAAATACAAGAAGAATGGCTTTCTAAATGGCATTTTAGTATTCCCAGTCCCTGTTTGATCCCAGAAGAAGCAGGAAAATAAAAGTGAATGAACAGAAAGAGATTTCTTTAAAAAGATCTTTCCTAAACAGAAGTTAGCAGTGCCCAGCTATTTCTTCATCACATCCAAAATGTGCCTGTGTGCTGGCTTTAGGAACCCACGCTGAACAGTTGTGAGATTCCTTCTGAAACCTGGTGAATGTTAAAGCCTCCAATGGAACATCAGAATAACACCTAGGGCTGAAGTGGAATCAGTACCCACACTTGTCCTGGGTTATTTCTCCTGTATGGGTGGAGATAAGTAAAACGTATGCCAGCAGGATCCTGCAGCAGACCTACAAGAAACCTTTATGACATATGATGTGTGATATTTAACGCTGTTGTGATTGTCAAAAGTTAAAATGACCCTGCTTAGCCACTTTGTCAACTATGTCCATAGACTCCCTCTTACCTTTTCTGCTACTGAATTCCTTGAGAGGACTGTCAGCTCTACCTCTCTGGCATGGCTTCAAAATATTAAAAAAAAAAAACAACAAAACCAAAACAAACAAACAAAAAATTATTTTAAATAAGCAACCTTGAAATTATTATTTTGATTTACAGTAACAAAGCTTAGATGTTTTGATGATTTTGATATTCTTGGCTCTGATTATTGAGAAGTTTGTGTATTCCAAGGGTCATATTCTCACATCTCAGCCACTATGAGAGCTAGAGTGACTAGAAGGGAAAAAAAAGCTCCAGCAGCTGGAGCATTATCTAAAATACTGTTTTTATTAATAATGGCAAAACCCATTCTTGTTCTATCTCTGGAGATTGGCCTCATATAGCATTTTCTTTTCTATTTCCAGTGTGTTCTTGTCAAAACATTTCACTCCTTTTCAGTCTGTGGTGAATGCAGATGATCCCAGCTCCTCGCTGGACCCCTGCCTTGTTTCTACTTGGAAAGCATAACGCTTTAGGTAACAGATGCTTGGCAGCCTGAAGATGCAACCTATAATGGGGAAATAATCTCCTGAAATTGAAAGGGAACGTTAGCCTGGGCTTCCACATGTCAGATCTGGGAGAAGAGTGGAAGTGCTCTCTCCACAACCTCAGGCAGAGCCAGGTTGTCAGGGTTGCCATAGCAATCTGTATGTTTATCAAATCAAGGTCTTTGTAGCAGAACAGTAGAAGATACAGTTCAGGGAGCGCTGAAAGTAAAATATACCTATCAGCATGTATTATGTTGCAAGAAGCAAACAAAAAGATAGAATTATCTCAGTGGTTTATGTACAAATGAAAAGACAGAACCTCCCTTTGCTCCATGTGTCATAAAAGACACACTTTTGGTGACTTTTTAGTCAAGAGCTGATGCTGATCAAAATACAGGTATTATCATGGCAAAAATACAAATCTAGAGAGGTGGTTAGATGTGCAGTCTAAACGTGTATTTAGTTCACATGAAGAATTATCCTTTGTTGGTTGATTATATGTTCTCTATTTCTTCAGCTTTCATTGAAATAAGCGGTCAGGAAACCAGGAAGTAGTGCTCATAAGGACATCTTCTTGAACTGAGTGAACAAAACCCATAAAAACTGTGACAGTTTATTGCATAAATCATTGTTTGCTTATAGGATATTGATTGCCTTAAGGGAATCTCCTATTTTAAGGACCAAATGATTGCAGCTATGGGATATGAATAGATGGTTGCCAGAATTTATGTAAACTCTTGTACAGTTTCTGATATAAGAGCAATCTTGTGCTTTGCAACCTAGTATACAAAATGGGCAGGTTACAGAGGGCAGCGGGATCAGCCCCTTGTTTCTGGCAAGGAGAAATATGATAGATTTGATTGAAATAAATGGGCAGCTCCAGGCAACAAGTTTGTATGAGACATCTCATGGAAGTGTTTGCCTCTCTATTAGGCTTTGGAGGTCAGGCTAAACGTTTCTGAAAAAATCATTCCCTTTGTGTTGCTACACTTTGCCTTTGGCCTCAGATTCAATAGGTGTGAAGGATCACAGAAGGAGCCAGAGCTGAGCCCTGGAGCAGGGAAACACAAGCAGAGGTCTTCACCTCCCATAGGCCCAGTGTCTCTGCAGGCTTCCTGTCTACTGATGTAAATGGTATTCACGCCTCAGATTGGGCATTTGCACACCTTGCTGCTTTAGTCTGTCCTGGAAAGCTTCAAGATGGAATTAGAGAAAGGGCTGTGTGGGTAGAAGCTGAAAACTGACAGTTGGCAGTCTGCTGAGGTACTGACTTCAAGAGTGTTGACAGAGAGGTCTGGAGGGGTTAATAGCAGACACAGCTAAATAACTCTAAAACATGCACCCAAGTATAATGTAGTAACTGAGTAAATTGCATGTTTCAAAAAATCCCTGCCCATATATTTGGCCAGTGTTGGCAGTGTGCCTACTTACACCCCAGTGTGTACATGTGAGTGACTGGAGTGATTCCTGAGGTTAATTACCAAACTCACCAAAGGTCTTGACTCATTTGGAGCTGATGGAGACCACTGCACTTAGTCCTCAGATTTATCAAACAAACACAATCATGCAGGTCATGGCACATGGCTTGACTAATAGGGTATCAGACTGAAAAACCCTGCCTTGAGATACATCTCAGCCACCGGGAAGCTCTCACATACCATAAAATGAGAGCTGATAGAGAAGGGAAATCACTGCCCACCCAGTGGATATTCCCCTTGCTGTCCTGCTTTTAAGTTACATTGCATAACTAGAAGATGCAAAAATGTATGACACTATCTACCTTGGAAGCTCGGGATATATTTGCAGATAGTTCTTTCCTAAGCAGGCTTTTGACTACAGGATGCAAAGTGGTCTACCTATCTGTTGCAAGTGGGTCAATAAACAAGATCAATGCACATCATTAGTATCTGTGAAATGGTGTCAAAACCAGCCATCAGTGAAATTCCACCAAAGTTTTGAGAAGGAATAAGAGCTGCAAATTACTGAGGAATAACAGCTCCAAACTGTCTGAAAACCTGATGCAACCTGCTGATCTAACATCCACTAGCAGCCTTTGCAAAAAAGCAGCAGACACAGTGTCAGCATAACTGCATGTTACTGAGTCACTGCCACACAGAGGTTCCTCTCACTGTCTCACCTCCTGTGCAAGTCATTGTTGGTTCTTCATCTGCTTCAGCTTTCGTTGTAAATTGCTACAACCCCCATTAGTGTCCATGTTAAGAAGATTTCTTCAGGAGTAACTTTCTTTCTAAAGTGACCATCTTTTAAGGTGCATTCTGAAAAATCACAAACCTATAAACAGTTACAAAAGCTAGGCAATGAATCTGTCAGTTCCAAGGTTAGTTAATTTATAATCTGAAGGCCTTTTCCACTTCTAAGGTAATAATTATTATGTCCTTTAAAAATGTGACTATGTCCTGATTCAGTGTTAACCTAGGTGTGCATTTATGGACATTCCTACTTATAGAGCCTTTAAATATATGATTAAATCCTACTAAAGCCCACTCTTAGGAGTTTAGCCTGGCACTTAATTCATTACTGCTTTAATGGACCGTCTACAAATCCAATCTAAATATGAAATAAAAAAGCAGGAGGTACCATTAATAATACCAAAACTATGACATCTATTAACAGAGGTAGTCCCCATTACGATCTACTTTTAGAATAGATTTTCCTCTTTGGTTAACTGTAGCTGCACTTTGGCTGTTCTGTAAGAGCACTGACTGAAGTGTATTTATGTTAAATCTTTCAGCCTCCCATACCATTTTGGCTGTGAGAAAAGGGGTGGTGACGGATGTTTGGTGCCAAACTTTGGATATCTCATTGGGTGCTGAGCAGGCCCCTGGAAGCAGTTGCAGTACTCAAAGATGGCATGTGATCTTCAGTTCAAGGCAGTGTTGGTGGACATCTGTCATCAAGTAGGGATGTGGCTGGTGTGAGTGTCCAATGTCCACCACCTATCTTCATTACTGTGGCATTCTCATGCTGCCTTCTGCCTCCTACTCTAAGCTCTGTGTGGCTGCATTTCTGATTTCCTTCTGCTTTGCTTGTTGTCAGAAAAGTATCTGAATGACAGACAGCTGCCCAGTGTATCTATAGAGATTGTAGAACATTTTTAAGTGGGAAAATGAGTAACCTGGCTATAGAATTAAGGGAGGAAGACCTGATCTAAGAAGCTTCAGAACTGCTGATTTAGAGCAATAAGTTTCTTAAGGAAAAGAAAACAAAATAAATGAAACCACCTTTGAAACCTGTACAGGCTTTATGAAGATCCTTTTTGACTTTCAACTTGTGGGTGTTTCACACAGCAGGATTTGGCAGAGAAACCAATCTCTTTATCTGCTGCAAGACCTGGTGCACTTTAGCAATCAAAAAACCAATGTAACTTTGTTTAATAAAATGAAGAAAAGAGAAAAGGGGAAACTGTTAAAAACACTTTTTGCTCTATAATAGGTTTATTTTTTTATGGTGGATTTTTTTTTTTTTTTTGTGATCATATGAACATTCTCCCTATCTCTGCCTGGTCACAAATATCAGCCTCTCTTTTTTAATGAACTATGTGAAAGAAAGAGGTTCAGTCATTTGCTGGAATGAAAGGCATTTTCTCTCTTTAATTAGGAGCCAAACTGCTGGAGTCTGTGCCAAGGAGGAAATAAGATGAATAAATCTCTTGCACTGTACTAATAAGAATTCAACGCAGTTGTTGAGGACAGGTTATCAAGGTGCATATAGCCTGTGGTATAGGCATTACTGGTGCTGTAAAGTGAAGGAGCGTGAATTCATGCAGACAGTAATAAAAAGAGGTGTTTCCCATCAAGGGCTCCAGAGACACTGGTTTGTAGCTGAAGGTGATACAAGGAGAGGCTGATGTATATCTGACAGCTGCTATTCCTGGTGGACTGCCAAACCACTTGTTCCTCACCCCAGGTGAGGTCTGGTGGCCAGCATGGGACTTGTGTAGGCAGAACAGACACAGTTACCATGCCTCACTTTGCTGTCTGCTGCTCCCTGCACTGGAAAGAGCTGCATTTCCTTGCTGGGCTGCTCTGCACGTGGGAATAACTTGCAGGAGTAATTCAAAACACGTAGCTGTCCCTGTGTGACACTGATGACAGCTGGGATCCCTTATCCCTTCAGTAAGCTGCTACATGTTTTCTCTGGCTGCCGATCAGCACTGGCCTTGTTTCCCAAGCCTGGTAGAAGTCTTCTAGCTCTAACTCCCACAGATTTCTCTGCCTGAGTCTGAATTACGTTCCTAAACCCTATGAAGCCTTGGGGATATTACGGTTGAAATACCCTAATGATTCAGGATTGCTGTGATTTACAATCCTAATTTGGTCCCTCTGTGTATTACAATGTATTGCAGGATGGCCTGCTGTGCTTTTCAGCAGGATTTTTACTTCATCAGTGAGAGTGATTAGGTTTGCCTGGCAGGCTTCTCTTTGGCTATATTTCTATTCTCTGGTGACTTCTGAATCTGTGGGTCTGAGTACAAACTTTGTGTCTAGAATGTGGTTTATGTGAGCTCCATCCTCTGTTGCAGAAACTGGGTGGGAAAGTTCACAGCGAATGTGGGAACTGGAGATGGTGGATGGGATCATCATGGTCTAGTTAGTGACATACCTAGAAGAATGGAACAGATGCTGTCTGTACTGCAGCCACAGGACTCAAATGTGATGCCAAGCAGAGAGTTTCTAACACTGTTTTCTGTATTCTACTTGCACACAGTGAGAGCTGCGGCTCTTCCTTGTAAAATACACAGGAGAAATCAGCAGCTGGAGTCCAAGGAATTAAAGTGACGCAAAACCAAATCAGCCATTTCATATGAAACATCCAGCACTAGAGGACATTTCACATGTAATTTCTCAGTATATCAGTTAATACTACTTAATTCTCAAGATTTGATATATCAATTAACTAGATTTTACACACCACTCAGATGGTGCAGTGATGAATGTTGTGAAGAACTCGTGATTAAAGCTGTGTTCAGACTAGGTCTTCACAGTGTACATAAATAAGGCCTGGGGCTGTACTTAGAAAAATTGAGCTAAAATGAGCTGCTGAACAGCTGTTTCTACGGGGAGCAGATCTCCTGTACACTACAAGAGGTATGGGTGGAACGTGTGGCCATGAAATTAAAGGTCATGCCATGGACTTTGCCCACAGAGGACTGAAGAAAGCTTGTAGAGACCACTTTTTATTGTTTTCTTTGAGAATGCAATTTTGTAATCTTTTAATTCATTTAGTGTGATGGGCTTTTTTTTAATGTTCTTCTTGTACCTAGACACAGACACTACTCAAATAACGAATTTACTTGTGTCTGGATACACAAAGTGCTTTCAAAGAGAAGAAGAAAACAACCCTTGTAAAAGGGGAATGCTGGAAATCATATGGTGGATAGTGACATGCTGGTGCAGCTTTATAACAAATACTGTAGGGTATGTGGCCCCTTTTATTTAACAATTCCTGATGTTTCTCAGGTCACACTATGTAGCATCCCTTTCCAGCCCTACCCCTGCCTGGATATCTATGGGATTTATCTCGGTATTCCTGAACAAGGAGCCAACACTGAACAGCCTGTTGCCTTGCTGAGGAAGTACAGAGAGTCTGCCTTTCCCCTCTATCCTGTCTGTTTCAGAATTCAGGGGCAAAAATGACAGCTGAACTTTCCTCCCATTGCTGGCAGTTGGGCTGTAATTTAGCATGAACAAGAGTTCCATGGCTACTAATGGCATTAACATTCTTGGCCATTCTCTCTGGCTCGACTGACATGTGTCAGGAAGCCTGCAAAAAGGACTTCACATCTGGAAAAGGAAGCTGGCCCCATGCCCTCCTCTCTCTGCTGAGGACACAGCACCTGAGATGGTGCTGTGGATGGAACATCCCAAGGAAGTAATTCAGAACAGCTTAGGTTTTTCTGAAACATAGACTGGACTTGTGCCCAACTAGCAAACAGTAAGTGGTGTAACTCTAAGGTTTAGAACTCATTCCCAAGGCTAAATGAAGCTCGGATACAATCCAGCTGAAGTTTAAGTGCTTTGTATCCTGACTTCCTTACACCCTACATTCTTATGTGAAGAACGTAGGGTGAAACCACCCAATGCTGTACCAGCTTCACAGAGCATCAGTAGAATAGAAAATGGAGCATCTCATTACCTGGGGTTTTCAGCTGTTTCTCTTCTAATGCTCCCTCAGCTGTCCCTGGAGAGCAGATTCCAAATTAGCAAGGGTGTATTTCTTCTTCTCATCTCCCTTTCCTGTTGTGTGAGGACCCTTTTGCATAAACTAGTACTTTGATGTGGAGGGAATTCCATCTGTATTGAATTATAGCTAGACCTATCAGAGCTTGCCAGTTTAGTTTAAAAACAAACAATCCCATTTCATTTTCTGTATGTATGTTCTTCCTGCATATTCTTTAGTGTAGCTTTGGTTTTTCTATAGCAGTAGGAGACTATTATCTTGTCAACAATGTTCTATTGCATTGACATTATCTCTTAATTACACATTTGCTTTGTTATGTACTGTAGCCTGAGCAATAAAACATCTGAAGTACTTCAAGCAAATATAGTTTTAAAGGTTTGAAAGAAAAAACCCACAGCTTTGATTCCAATCACTTGCTAAATGTAAGTACTTTCTTGTTCTTTTGATATATTAAGGAAGTAATTGTACAATTAGTACTACAAAAGGTTTAGGTAAAATGGTGATAGTTGGGACTGGTAAAATCGTGATCTTGTTTTTGTTATCCTGAAATGCATTTCAAGAGAACTGAACTGCCTTACTCACCTCATTCCTTATCATCCTATTGACATGGGGCCCCTCAGATCTGCCCTAACTCACAGTGTGGTTGGCATTGTGCTGCCAACGCTGCATCTGCTCACAGCAGCTCTAGGAAGCGCAGTCTTGGGTGCGTGCAGAGTTGCATCCCACCACCACGTGCAACAAATCCATGTTGATTTTTCATTTCAGAGAATCTTGGGATGGGAGGAAGGGGAATGAAGGGGAATACATATTGACATAACTTTTGTCCAAACCTTGCGAAGGCAGCCAGAGACTCAGATAATCCACTTCCACACATACTGCCTCATTACTTGATGGTAGTACTTTGTGCCCTAGACTTGCACCCAGTAAACTCAGTGACACTTTATTGCTGACCCTGAATGAGAACGGATGATGTAGTTCAGATAAACTGGTGCATTTGGCATTTGTGGTGTTTTAGAAACAAATCTCCTTAGTGCCTTAAAAGTCTAACACCTCCAACTGTCAGACTTACCACTTTTTTCCTGCATCCCTTGCTTTGCCTTCTGACAAAATCAATATTCTAAAAATAAATAAATAAGAATACAGTGCAAGCATCTAAATTGAAAAGCAGCAGTTGGCAGAGACATGTATCTTTAATCTGGATCTAGTCATTCAGAGCTAGGCTTGGCAAGAGCCCTCAGGCAAAAGCATTCAGCAAAGCTACGCACTGCTCCTGAAAAGTCCATCGTCCCTTCAGCTACAGACACATGTAAAAGAGCCACAGGGTGGGAATGCCTCCTGTTACTGCTCCCGGGGTGATGGAGGATGATGTTGGCTGCTGAATGAGGCTTTGTGTACCAAGAGAAGGTGGGAGCAAGTTCCCAGAGACGGAAAAGAGAAACAGGAGGGAGTGGGTTGCAGTGCAAAGAACTGTACCAGTTTCACTGAGTTATTTGCCTTGCCTCAGTCCCTCTCTTTGAGAGGCAGTGAGTTTGTAAAGGACATTTCTGTTTCCAAAGAGGGTGTTGTTTTTTCTCTTTGTTTGGGAGTGCCATGCATGAAGGACTGGAGTGGTTACTTAAGCAGAACTGCTTTTTGTGTTTCACCTGTAGCATTCCTGTGCTGCTGGTCAGGAAGGGCACAGATTCGTAATGTGGGTGCTGCCAGTTGCTCAGCATCTCCCACACTCCATTGCCTGAGAATTTTAAATCAAACCCTTATGAATGTCTATTTTTGGTAATCAGAGAAGGATATTGTAATGTTGCATGATTGGAGAATAAATAGGAAGGAGAAAATGTCACTGTTATAGATCACCCAGAGATGTTATATCAGCAGCTCTGAAGCCCTGTCTGCAGTGATGGACAATAAACAAGATAGTGAACTGAACATACTGGCTTTCACACTGGTCTTTTTGCTTCCTTGGGCTGCTCACCAGGTTTGCCACCCAGAGTTTAGCTGAGATTCAATGGTGAGGTACCTATGAGACAGATACAGATAAGCCTGAGCTACAGTGAGGTTTGAAAAGCGGTCTCAGCCTCTGTGATGTGTTGGAGAGGGGTCTAAGTCCATCCAGATTTACGAAAGTGTGAATGTTTTTAGAAAGGACTTTGGAGGCAGCAGGCACTAATATTTCTGGGAAAGGAATCTTGTGCCTAGAATCATCAGGGAATGAATGACAGAGCCAAGAGGAGTATGCTGGTACCGGCTCACAACTAAGTTGTTCCTCATATCCCCTGGACCGTGGGTCATAAGTGAATGAGAGCTGTTTGTCAGTGTTATGGATTTGTAGTTATGCATTATATTTGCTAAGTGCTCTGGCAACCCTTGCCTTTAATCTAAAACTGTTTTCAGAGCAGGATTTTTTATTTCTTCTTTTTGTTTTGCTGCTTTTGTTTGCAGCACCAGAGAAGTTTAAAGGCAGCAGGCGCTGAACCTAAGCACTTTTCCTTATTTTTTTTTCCCCAGAGGGATGCAAGTATCAGCTGTCAGTTAGAATTCATTCAAATCAATTCCTTCTGAATGACAAGAATAAACATTTTTCATACATCTGCATGAAGAAGGGAAAAGGAGATAATGACAATCAGAAAGGTGGGGAGGCGAAGACAGCACAATCATGTTTAAATTCTAGGTATACTTGAATGGGGCATGCTTTGTGAGCCTCTCTGCCATTAAGTGCTGTATGCCACAGAGCAGTGTGCTTGCTTATCTTCACCTCTGTGGCACTGTGCTCAAGTGGGATCTGCCCTCCTGTCCCTCTCCTCTGCAGTGCAATGGGAAGTGAGCTGTGTTTCTGTAAGCCTCAGATTCAATTCAGTTTCCAAATGTTTTTCATAAAACATCATTTTGCATGGTTAGAGATGTTTATTCAGCTGTAAAAATCAGTGCTTTATTCTTAAAAACAAAACAAAACAAAACAAAAACAACTTCATCACAAATGGATTTACACTGGCTCCTTTTTAAAAATTTTATTTTTTGAAAGAAAATTTGACCTCTTTTGATAGACTTTCAACCTGTTCAACTGTTTAACTAAGAAATGTTATGAAAATGAATAGTTTTCCTGAGTAAAGTTTTGGATCCCTGTTACTGTATTTTGCCACTTCTGCACGTATGCTGTTTTTCAGCAGCTATCAGTCGTTTAGGATCACAGGAAAATGTCTCTTTTAAGCTCTCCATCTTATTCCTTGTAGCTAGGACTTACCCTTAAGGACAGCATAAGCATTTCTTTTTCCTTTCTAATTTTCCTTCTTTGCTCTCGCAGCGTGCCTGCCTCACCCTGCTCCCACTCATTTGAGTCTTTCTGCTTTGTCTGCATTTCTGTGAGTGAATCATTTTTTTGCATCTGTTTTTGTGAAAAGGGAAAAACAAAGCAAAACAAATGAGCTCTGTGAAATGTCAAGGATGCTGCTAAACAACAGTCTTGAAATCGGCGCCTTAATTGCATCACTAATGGGAGTTTTTATCTAATTGAAAAGCAACGAAGTGGATCATTTTTTGTTGTAGTCACCATTAAACACTACCCGAGAAGTGGAGAAGGAGACAAGCCACAAAACAAATCTCTACAAGGGCTGGATGTTGTTGTCAGAGAGTGGGATGTGCCTCCCTGGGGATCTGGCTGCACATCTCACTATGGGAAGTGCTTATGTTGCCTACAAATACAGTAGTACATTTAGAAGCCACAGAGAGTTGGTAGTGGGCAGTCCCTATGTACTGATCAGTGCTATCCACTCTTTACTGTGTAAAAAAAAAACACCAAAAAACGAACAAACAAAAAAGAACTGTCTAGATGGCCAGGCCTATGGAGTGGTAGTGAATGGAGTTAAATTCAGCTGGAATCTCATCACGTTTGGTGTTCCCCAGGGGTTGATACTGAGGCCAAACCTGTTTAATACTTTTACTGCTGACCTGGATGAAGAGATTGAGTGCACTCTGTAGGTTTGTAGATGACATCAAGATGGGAGGAAGTGTCGATCTGCCTGGGGTTAGAAAGGCCCTACAGGGAGATCTGGACAGGCTGGATAGCTGGGCTGAGGCCAGTGGGACATAGCTCAAAAAGACCATGTGCTAGGTCCTGCACTTTGGTCACAACAACCCCAGGCAGTGCTACAGGATTGAGGCAGAGTAGCTGAAGACTTTGTTGAGGAAAAGGATCTGCAGGTGTTGGTCAGTGCTTGGCTGAACATGAGTCAGCAGTGTGCCTGGGTGGCCAAGAAGACCAATGGCATCCTGGCTTGTAATAGTGCAAAAATAGTGCAGCCAGCAGAAACAGGGAGGGTGATAGTCCTCCTGCACTCAGCACTGGTGAGGTCCCACCTCAAGTACTGCATTCAGTTTTGGACTACTCACTACAAGAAAGACATTGAGGGACTGGAGTGTGTCCAGAGAAGGACAGTATTGCTGTGATGGGTCTGGAGCACAAGTCTTACATGAAGTGGAGGGGGGAGCTGGAATTATTTGGTCTGGAGAAAAGGAGGCTCAGGAGAGACCTTGTTGCTCTCTACAACTGCCTGAAAGGAGGCTATGGTGAAGTGGGGGTCATCCTCTTTTCCCAGGTAACAGTGATAGGATGAGAGGGAATAGCCTTAAGTTGTGCCAGAGAAGGTTCAGGATATTAGGAAAGACTTATTCTCAAAAAGTGGCAAGGCATTGGAGCAGGATGCCCAGGGAGGTGATGGAATCAGAGTTTATTCACACTGTTATTTGGAGTGCTTATGGTGCATAAGTGAAACAAATGGGAGCCTAATTGCACTGGGTGAATACGAAGGATCAGTTCAGTAAATAAACAGGCTCTGATCTTGTTAGCACACAGAGCACACTCAGAGAATTACAAACATCTGCTATTTCAGCAGTTTGTTTTATTCTTTGAAGGTCTCCCTACAAGATATGTATCCGGAAAGAGCTCCCACCAGACAGCTTTTTGGTTCTGCAGGTTGTGTATGTGGTGTCCTTAGCAGCCTGTGCTGCAGGTGTTGCACAATTAACCCATATCGGTTATAATCACAAATTAAGTAATTGAGCTACAATTGAATAGCATATGCTGCTCAATTGTCCAAGCAAAGAACAGATTATCTACTGGATTGGTTGTATAACTTAGCTTGGAAATAATGCAATTCACTCTGTGGAAAACTGATGCAAATAATATCATTTGTTGTGGAAATGTGCCAAGGGGCATTTAGTGGTACTAAAGAGGTAAGAAAATTTGGAATTTCATAGAAATAGAATAAAATCATTACGCTTGGAAAAAACCCACTAAGATCATCTAATCTAATTCCAACCTATTCCCACAATACCCACTAACAGTGTCCCTCAGTGCCACATTTATGTGTTTATTAAAGCCTCCAGGGATGGTGACTCCAAACCTCCTTGGGCAGCCTGGTCTGATGCCCAGCCACTCTTCTGGAAAGAAGTTTTTCTTAGTACCCAACCTGAATTTGCATCTCATGAAATAGCTCTGTGTCAGCAGTGAACCCCTGTCTGCAACGATGCACTGGTATGCTGGTTTTTGAGGAGAAGCACATTATTTATTTCTTCACCTGTACTCCTTCCCATTCTAATGTGCTTATTTTCTTAAGAAATATTCTTGTCTCTATTAGCAGAACAGGTTAAGCAGAATTTCATCACATTTAATAAAATGGATGGCCAAATTAATTTTACTTTTGGGAAAAATAATAAAAATCCTGGGTTGAAAAATCCCAGTAGTGACAGTCCCTTTGGTGAAATTCTGTACAATTAGCTTTTGGTATCAGTGACATTTTCCAGTTGCAGAAATCCTGCAGTTTTGTTTTTTTTTTTTTTCTTCTGAGACAGAAGCTGCTGTGCCAGTGTTTTCCATGCAGCCCAGCTTCATGGCAGCTGTCAGATGCACTGCTGGGGGTTTCCAGCTCTCAAGCTTTTATTCACCACTGTCATGCATTTTGTCCTAATGTTGAAGATTAGCTGATATCAGTGATCTGTGTCATGACACTGGGATCCAGGGGTGGTTTTCAGAGAACAGCCTTTAGCTGGGTGTTATGGATGGTGACTTTGAGGCCACCTCAAAGTGTAATGGAATATTGATGAGAAGGTTCACTCTCTATTGTCATGCTACTAACATCTGCTTCTGACATTGTTGGCTGACATAACAAAATAAGAGACATTACTTTTGGAGCAGCCCTATACTATATGTAGGCTGCTACTGATACACACTCAAATAGAATAAGTGTCCAAATCTTTGTCGAGAAAGACAGTTGCAAACACTCATGTTTGAAAATGCTGCCCTCGTTGTCTACTGAAATGTCATGCATGGTGCTGCTGCTTCCAGCAGGAGGAAATGAACAGGTCCTATAAAGAGGGAAATCCATTTTCAGAACCTGGTGCATTCCCATAAGAGTAGGTTGCCCTGTTTTGGACATAGCCTTCACTACTGCCTGTTGGAGAAGTCCTGAGGAGATGCCCTGCTCAACCCACTCCTCTGTGCCTTCTCTCTGTGGAGCAAGCACTGCAGGCTGGTATGCCTAGAGTCCCCTAGTCCTGTCTCAGCTCTTCAGTTTATTTTCTTTCTTTTTAATCCTCTTAACTATGTTCACTAATTCAACTTTTAATCATAAGCCTATTCACGTGGATGCGTTTTTTTCATCAGCATTCCCCCTGCTAATCTGAGTTCTCCAAAATATCTTCTTATTCTACTTAAATAACTCTCTTCACTGCTAATGACTTCTATCTTTCCTGCTTTAGTTCTTTAGCAGTATTATTATTAGCTACAAAAAGAGTCTCTTGCCAGGTCCTTTCTAACAGTATTTCCATGGTAAGTACCTCTGCAGGCTCAGTCCTTCAGCTCAAGAGGGGCTGTTGAAGACTCTTCTATACAGGATCCGAATTGCCTCCATCCAAGGCAGACCATTAAAAACATTATTGTTGTTTGTGTGATAGTGGGGCCAACATGGGATAAATGCTCTCTTGAAAAGCTCTGACCACTGTGCTGATTTGGGCAGGTACAGAGAGTGCCTTAGGGTCCTTAGGAAGCAGGGGTGGCAATGGTACTGATGAGAAAGAAGCGATGCTGCTACAGAGGGGGAGGAGTAAAGGTACTTCTGTGGCAGTGTGAGTGAATGACAATGGCAGCAAGACTGGCACTGCAAAGGTGGGAAAATATAGTCAGTATATAACTTCAGTTACCAAGCAGTTTCCTTTTTCTTTCTCATGTGTACTAGGATTGTGCTGCTGGTGCTAATAAGTAGGATTTGACTGTCTTTGGGAGCACCTGGGTCCTAATCTTACTGCAGTGCTGTACATGGTTTACCATAGTTTAAATTTGTCTTCATGTAGAAGGGTATTGATTTCCAAGAGCAGCAGTCCTCTCGAATCATTGCCATGAGTGTATCCCCTGGATCCCGCCGTGCTCATATTTTGCAGAAACTCTTTGAGACTGAATTGAAAAGGAAGGTGTAAGTCTTATCTCTTAAACAAAAGGAGATACTGACAGAAGTTTGACTCCTTTTATTCATGCCTGTTGGACTGAGGGTCCAAGCCAACAAAAAGAGAGGTCTGGGAGTAGTTACCAATAGGGAAATCTCTGTCTTCATATATGAAATCTCTACACATTGCATGTTCATACAACCTTTGTGTTTGTCTGGAACACAATAACAGACGCTGTTGTGTAACAAAATAAGGGAGGAAAGATTTTCCTTTCCAGAGTAACCTTAAATGATTTCTAGCATTATGTTTTCCCACTGATGAATCTCATCCTGCCTGTTTACTTAAGGTTGTTGTAAATATTTGTGCCAAACTCAGGGAAATAAAGTGATACTAAGTGAAATGTGAAGGGAAATAAAGGGGAAAAAAAAAACAACTGAAGGAGGGAGTCATAACAAATAGTCGAGAAGAGTGAGAAATGGTCAGGATGAAGGAGAAATTGCAACTGTGCTGGAAGATGAGACAGGAGTAGTGAATAGGGCCAGGAGGAGAGGATAATCAGCAAGCGTAGCCTCTGGATACCACTGTGTAGGAGGTTTTGCAAGATCTCTTGTCACTGCTGTGGTTGATGTGCTTTGCTGCTTACATTGTCAACAGGTGGTATTTGTGAACAAAGGCTGTCCTCAAGTTCAGCCCTGAATTTCATGTAACCTGTATGCTTTCTTTCTTTGGGAATTGTTACCCCTGCATATATGTGCATGAGGTTCTTATTCCCCTAATTTACAGCAACTCAGTTATCTCCACAAGCATTTCAATTACTGAGAAATGGAATTTTGCCAGTACATTATGGCCTGTCCTAGGAATGTGAAGTACAAGTAGCCCATGGACCTTCACGTAAAGGCAGCTGGAGATGGAGAATACTGCTCTGAGGCAGCCTTCAGTGACTCAGAAATAACATTTTTTCTTCTTTGGTTGAAAACAAAGCCCTGTGAATAGTTTTTTCACTATAAACTGTAGAAACTATTGTGTAGGAATGCTTCTTTTCAAATTGGAAAAGCTTATGGAGTTCTTTTTGTTTTCCCTTTTCTACTAGAGTTTATTTCCTGGCCTGATGGGAGGTTCAAGCTTGCCTTTCAAAGATTTTCCTGCCAAAGAAACCCCTTAGCTGTAACTAGCGCTTCCATGAAATGTTTCAACTTTGGCAAAAAGCAGCGCTTCAGTAAAAACACTTAATCAAAAGTATTCTGGCCAGCTCTACATATATGGTAGTTTCCATTGGCATTACAGAAAAAAATACTTTCTGCAGAGCTGACTATGTTCATAAGCTGTCATTATCTCAGCCGTGAACACTCTCCCTTTGCTGGCTGGCCCTGTGGCCCAGCTCCACTGGGGTGTAGATCACAAAACCTAGCTTCAGTAATGTGCTGTAAGAAAACTTTTGTCCCCTAAGTCAATCTACCCCACGAGAATCTCTCCTGTTGATTTGGATTTCATTTTGCTGTTCACTACCTTGCATTCCTCTCTGAGCTATTATTGCTTCCTACTTCTGCCTCTCCACTTGAAGAACATGTATAATAGAGAGCAGGATTTTTGTTCCCTCCTTCGACAAACCTGATTGAGCTTTCCATTTCTTGCTTTGCTTGCTGATCCAGTGGAGCTAAGCTCATATCCTTCATAATCCAAGGCAACGTGACAAGGCTCTTTCGGGATTGTTCTGCACATGCCGAGAATGAGTAGTCCTATAAATGGTCAAATAGTTTTCCACTACTTTAACTTCATTGTGTGGCTCAGCCCTTGGAAAACAAGGACAATTACTTTGTTTCAGTCTCTAAAATGTTGATTTCAAAGGGCTCTCTCTTTCCTTTGTTCTTTTTACTGATTGTTGCAGTAGATAATCTTTCTCATATGTAAATATTTCTACTATGGAAGATGTATTTATTGCCATATCCAAACCATGCAATCTCCTCCCAGAGCCAGTAATAACCTTTTCTGGAGTGCTCAGCTTATTTTTTCCTGCTAGAGGCAAGAGTCGCAGCATTCATTTCCAGGACCAAGGACCAGCCTCACCTCTTGCTGTTTCTCTGCCCATCCAGTCATTCACTTCTTCCCCTTTGGAATAAGAAGTCCTCTACAAAGCACATTTGGGCAGCCAGCAAGCAGTCCAAGTATTTTGCAGGACTAAAATGGTTTGAACATGAGCCTCGATCTCTGCTTGCTGGAGTCAGCCTATGCTCCTTTTGGGTGCAATATCTGATGGGGAAAAGCTGCCAGGCCCATTGGATTTTTTTCCCTCTAGTTATGCCATGCGATAAAACCAGATCAGTGTGCTTGAACCTCTCGTTTTCTTTGCCTGCTCCAGGTCTATTCTTTCTACAGCTTTTTTTTTCACAAACATTTTCTAAGCACTGTGGTGCTCTTCCATACGCACCTGCCATGGTTGTCTTTCAGCCAGGGGATTTTAGGGGGATTAAACATGCAGACAATATTATCAATGTCATATTACTTCAAAAGGCCTGAAAAGCTCTATCTTCTGCTGTTTCTATATACTTCTCACTGCCTGTTTGGAGCACCTGAACTGCAGAGACATTTTAGAAAGAGGATCAGCACCTTTATGTAGCTGCTGGCCAGTCAGTGCTTCAGAGCTGAAGCTGGAATGCTGTGAGTGAAGCTGCAGCCAACAGTGCTGCTCTCTGCAGATGAGCAAGCCAACCTGGATACAGTGGAGTAAAGGCATTTCTTCTAACACAGAGACAACATAAGAAGAAAACTGAAGTTACAAAGAAAGAAGGGAAAGGGAAAAATGGCTTTTTAAAGTTTCTTACCTCCTTTCACTAAAACTCCCCCTGTCCTTAACACTCAGTTACAGTGTTAAGTATAAACACGCTTCGGTTATTCCTTTCACCTTCTTTTACCGTGTTCCTGTAACAGCAACCTTTGTTGTAACACCCTTCTGTAGTAGGTAGAAATCATTATGGGGTTCTCCTTTCTTATATTTACAAGTATGTGCAATTTAGAAGTTCTTTGAGTTTTGGCGATACCTCAGTGTGGTAAGGACATCTAGAAAGACTCAGCCTGTGTTATGCTATCCCCATCAGTCTCCTGCTGCATTGCTTGTTCTGTGGTATGCATACAACACTTGCCTCTGGTTTACACTTAAGGAGAAAGAGGTGGGGATTTTTTTGTAAATGAATGGAGGGTCAGAGTGACCTTTCAGTTTCCAGTAGGCAAATTGTATCCAGCAGCATCAAAGCCATAAGGGTGATAGAAGGTCAGAGAAACATTACTTTCTGCTCATCATCCCTCCAAATTCTGCAGAAATTTCTCTATAGGATTTTATTGCTATTTTCTGTGGCAAATCTAGGTTGCACTGCTGAATTGTGTAACACACACAAGCACAAGTTTGGGCTGATGCTGCCTGCCAATCTTTGTGCCCAGCAGTAATACAAGACCCACTGCTGGTGTCACCTGCTGTCTGTGCAAGTTCCTCCTCAGGCTGGTTAATAAACATCCACTTCTTCCAGAGGTATGGGACCACAGTCTCAGCCCCAGGGCACAGCAGGGGGCACAGCAGCTACACTGTCATGGCGACAGTAGTGCTACTGTAACTGAAAGGAAATGATGTTGTTCAGGGAATCATTGAGCAAGAATGGCTCCAAATTCTGAGATCTGAAGAGAGCAACAGATGAAAATTCAGCATAAAGGTACTCTCATTCCTTTGGTGAGAGCAAGAGAGTGATCTAATGAAAGCCATTGTCTTTGGTCTCTACTTCACCTTTCCAACACAAAAGTAGAATGAAACCATCTGGTTTGGCAAAGAGGTTCAGTTCATCATAATCTGCAGAGAAACTTGAAGATACAGTAAGATTTTTTTCTCTTTCCCTCCTTCCCTTTTTTTCCTTTTTTTTCTTTTTTCTTTGATTGGAAGTCTTCTTTACAGTTGGAGAAAAAGATGTTCTGGTATATTCATGTTAAGTTGGTTTTCACCCCACGCCTCCTTCCACATCGCTTCTCATTTCTTCTAAAGACAGTTTGACTGCAGGTGTGAAATACAGCATGAGGAGTCCATACATTACTTTCCTTGAAGTAAATCAAGATTCCTGTTACTTCACAGTCATTCTGTCTGAGCTATTTATGTAGCTATTCTTAGGTACAGGCCTGTTGGCTGGGAGATTCAGGATGCAGTTGGGTTGTCAGTCCTTCCCTTCTCCATTGCTTCAGTGCAGACAGTGCTGCCTGTGCTGGGGTACAAACCAGCCCTGCTCTGTACCAAATGAAAAACACAGCCATTATAATGCTTCTTTTCATTTCTCCAAGAAGAGTTGCAGCTATCAATTATTTGGCAAATTAGAGCCATCTGTGGGGCATGGAAACCTTATCTTTTGCATGCTACAGACAGCAATGATATGAAACAGGAGTCCCCTAAGAAAAACACTATTATTATTTAAAGAGCTTTCGGCTGTCATTGCCCTGCCCTTTGCTGAGGTTTCTGCAGCTTTCTGATTGCCTGCCTGTTTGGGTTCACAATGATTTATTGGACTTACATAAACAGGATGACTAATGTGTTTTCCAAATGGCATTTCCCCACCCAGCAGTAACCCTCTATTTGTCTGCACAAGACTTTGGGTGTTGGTACTCTTCCCATATCCATCCTGGATTGCCTCGTTTCTCTTTAGCTCCAGGTGCATCTCCATTACCTTCAGGAAGCTCTGCTTCTCTCACCCCTTACACAGTAGTAGGTGTGTTAGTGATGGAAGAGAGTTTCCTGAGGGTCTGTGAGATCTCTACCACCAAAGATATCTGAAATGCAAGTGGACAAGGCTGTGAGCATCCGGCTTTGAAGCTGCTCTGTTGAGAGCAGGGATTGCAGCAGCCAGCAGCAGCAGCTCCTTGCAACCTGAATAATTCTATGCTCTCATTCCCCAAGAACACTTGCCCAGCTCTCCTTTGTCTTACTCTCTTTCTGTGGGAAGGACTGCTGGGATCAGACAGTGAATGGAGGGGGAATATAATTCCCTCTTCCTATTAACATTATCTGACATGGCTGGCTTCTCCATTTGGCTGGAAAATTTTCTGTAGGGAAAAAGATAAACCGAAGTGCATCTTGAGATTTCTAGACTGCTTTAAATTCAGAAGTTCTGAGCAAAGGGCTTCTGTGCCTTTATGTTCACACTGTGCATGTGCTATAAGAAGTTCTCATCCAGATTTTGGACGAGGGCTTTTCTGCTGTGAGTTAAGGGCTCACATCACAGTCTTGTGGTTTTAGCTATTAAGTGGACCACGGAGAGAACCAAAATGCTCACCAGAGTCATTCAGGATGGAAACTCCTTATGCCCCAGGTGCTTCTCACCACCAGAAGTAGTTTTGCCTTTGCTCTATGCAGGATATAAATGATAGCCTGGGATGGCTAAACAGTGCCATCCTAAAACTCTGCTTTGTCAAGCACGAGGCATTGAATAAATGCAATAAACTGTGATGTGTTGGCAATTACAAAAGCAGTGAAGTCCAAAGCAAAACCAGGCCACTTTACAAATAATAAGAGCACAGCTGATTGCTCCGAAAGCCATGGCAGCCTGATGGCTGATCAGTGTCCTTCTGGGAAACGGACTAGAGGCTTTGTACCTGTCTCTCACTGAAGGCATGTGGTACATGTGGGAGAGCTACAATCAACTACAGTTCACTTGAAAAAGTTCTGCCTTAGAAGTTGTTTTCAGTTTTGGGCCCCCTCATTAAAAGAAAGACACTGGAACATGTTCAGAGAAGGGCAACAAAGCTGTGAGGGGTATGAAGCACAAGTCTTAGGGGAGCGACTGAGGGAACTGGGATTATTTAGTCTGGAGAAGAGGAGGCTGAGGGGAGACCTTATCCAAAAGAGTGGTGATGCACTGGAAAGGCTGCTCAAGGAGGTGGTAAAGTTTAAAACCATCCCTGGAGGTTTTAAAGAAAGGGTAGATGTGGTACTAAGTGGCATGGTCTAGAGCAGTTGCAGGAATGGGTTGATGGTTGGACTATGTGATCTTAGTGGTCTTTCCAACCTTCATGGTTCTATAATTGTTTGTTTCTCTACTTCTCCACTCCTCTAGCAGGACTGGAAGATGTGAGATGCCCCTTATTGATTTTTATCACCAGCTTGCTTCCCAGCCTGCTACAAGTGAGCCGTTTCTGACGCCTTAGCTTCTGGATAGCTCCCACATAGGCTGTGAGGAACTGGAGATGATATTGGCAGCATGACAGTGGCACAGTGAGCAACAGCTGAGGAACTGATGGTGTAATCAAAAGGTATCTGCTGTCTGTGCTGTGGCTGCTCTGTGGGTCGCTGCTCAGGTGTGTGTGACTGGGACCGTCACATGAGCACAGCCTACCCTAACTGCTGGCAAGAACAATATTTTCAGGGCATCCCTGATGGAAGCAAGTTAAGGAATTATTCAGTTGAGTGAAAATGCTTCAGATGAGAAAACAGGTTGGTGATAGGTTGAGGAGCGTGGAAGCCAAGATCTGTAATAACAATAGACTATTTGGTTGTGCCTGCACCTGGCTCCTGCACTGAACAAAATTTTTTTTTGGGCAAGGGATGTAGTAATAAGCCAGAAATTAAAAAAATAATGAGAAAAGAGAGAAAGAAAGAGTTATATATCTCTTATTCTCTTTTCCAGCCTCCCCACTGCTCACATCACAGCTGGTTGTTCTTTGCTTCAGCTCTGTTTAAGAAATATGAAGCTGTGACCATGTTTATTCATCAAAAACTGCGGGAGAATTCTTCTTTTTACCTTCCTACCCTGACCTCATGTTGAAGCCCATGCAAGCACACAAACACACACGTGTTTGCTGGCAAGATGAAAAACATGCAGGCTACTGTCAGCATTTCATATAATACCTTTATAGGATTAAATATTTGAACAGTTCCATTAATCTTGCAGTTAGCTGTGCTGAACTGCATTACCCTCCCCAGTGACAGCTGGAGGAATAAATGCCCAAAGCTACATCACACTGCTAACGTCTTTCCCTCCCTTCCTTTCCTGGAGTCCTTGGCAATCTGATCTGTGGAGCCTTTTGCAGAGCCAACATCCCCTACCTGCTTGGTCCTCACCACCCTTTGCAACTCCTTATTGAAAGAGATCCCACTAATTACTTCCTTTCCTTTGACTTTTGGTGGACAAGCAGCAAGCAACCTGCAATCTGATTAGCAAACTGTAGGCCAAGAAAGCAGGAGAGAGGGTAATCAGAGACTTGGCCAAAAACAGAGAGGATGCAGCCCCACCTACCTTCTTCTCGCTGTTTATCTCCTTCCAGATGGGATGCAAATAAGTGACATCTCATATGGTGGCATATCTGGAGGCTGTGATTTGCCATGTCAGTCATTGGTCCTATCTCTTATCCATTTCTTATTCCAAACAGCATCTGACCTACTACACCACCAAGATTGAAGCTGGTCTGGTTTTCATGGGCAGATGTTCTGACTCAGGAGTGCTTATCACATCTTGATTTTCCCTAGCAGCCCCTGGCATGTACAGAAGAGAGAGTGCTGGATATAACATGTAGATGTAGCACTGAGGAACATTATTAGTGGGCATGGTGGTGATAGTTCAATAGTTGGACTAGGTAACCCTAGTAGTCTTTTCCAACCATAATGATTCTATGAGTCTATGACACAAGTTAAAGGTCTCCCTCTTCTGCTTCTAGTCTAAAGATAACTACCTATATAGCAGACCTAGTTGGATACCAAAGTAACAGTTCCTAGTACATTTATCTGAACAGAATCATTGCATTTAAGATCTTTTTTCACAAAATGATAGAATGGTTTGTGGTCGAAGGGAATTTTAAAATCATCTATTTCCAGCCTCCCCTGCTATAGGTGGGGACAAGTCCCACTGAACTAGGTTTCTGAAGGCCTCATCCAGCCTGGTCTTGAATGCTTCCAGGGAAGGGGCACCCACAACTTCAGTGGGCAACCTGTTCCAGTAAAGAATTTCTTCCTAATATCTAGTCTAAATCTACTCTCTTCCAGTTTAAAACCATTTCCGCTTGTCCTTTTGTTACATGACCTTATAAAAAGTCACTCCCCAGCTTTTCTGTAGGCCCCCTTCAGGTACTGGAAGGCCATTATAAGGTCTCCTCAGATTCCTCTCTTCTTCAGGCTGAAGAGCTCCAGCTCTGTCAGCCTGTCCTCATAGGAGAGATGCTGCAGCCCTCTGATCATCTTTGTGGCCCTATTCTGGGCCTGCTCCAACAACTCCATGTCCTTATGCCATGGGCTCCATAACTGGGTGCAGTTGACCAGATGGGGTCGCACAAGAACAGAGTAGAGGGGTTAAATAAATACTTGTTGCTGCAGAGAGTCATATTCACCTGATATCACTAGTTTGGTAAGGAATGTGGGGAGACAGTGTTGGAGCAGAAATCCCTTACTCATACACCTGCATATGGGCAGGTTCGGACATCCAAAGAATTTTTGGCTCAGTCCTTATTGCAGAAGAGCAGAGTATCCACTGAAACAAACTGTATGCAAGTATAGTACTGTTCACATAGCTGGGGTGTAAAGAATAAGGTTTAAAGCTTGTGTGCAAAGTACAGTCATATGGCAATTTCTGCAAGCTGCACAATGAGCCTGCTTAATGCAAAAATAATGCACAGTTTCTTGTGGATCTGGAACGCCTCCTGATTAAAATTGTACATTTACCATTCTTTAAAAAATGTCATATAAGAATGTGCAGATTACATCGTATTAAAAAGCAGAGAAAAATTGCAAGTGCCATCCCACATTCCTAGGTACAGCCAACACCACTGGCATCCCTAATATGAAAGTTTTTAATTTAATAGCTTATATTCCATTAGCATCCCTCATCTATCAAACCTGAAGTGCATAAATGCAGCACGGCACACAGTGCTTTGCGTTTGCAAAGACAGTGCTGTGAAGTGCATAAGAAAATACTTCTTGAGGCTCTAAAAAACCATTTTCAACACGATTGTGTATTTGCAAAACTAAAAATGAGTCTGGAAATGAGTGAGCTGTGTAGATATTATGAAAAACCATTACATAGTTGCGTTTTGCAGACTCTCCACAAACACTTGTCTGCTTACCCATTGGCCAAGCCATTGCCTTATCTAATGATCCATCTAGTCTGTTATTGTGCTGCTCCCAAAAAATAGCAATAAGGCTTGTTTAAGAAGCAAGGAAGAAAATAGTACCCACATAAGTAGTTTTCCTGAAGGAAAACTATTTCCTGATGTTCCAGGCTATAAACAGTATATGACCACACATTATCAGTCTTCGTTTGTTGAATCGCCTAATGAAAATACTTAAATCTATAAAGATCTCCATCTTGGGGTCTAGAATAGGTAATCTCATAGAAAAAGAATGATTTTCTAGCTGTCAGGTGTTAAGTACTCTCTGGATATTAGGCTCCTTTTAGTAGAGAGTACCACAAGTCTTGCTGCACCAAAACACTGCATGTTTTGAGAAGTGATGGCTGCTTCTTTTGCAGAATGATCTTTGTGATGAGCAGAAGGTGTTACACCTCTTTTATTGATGTCAAAAATCCATTGATTTAGAATCCCATTGCTAGCAATGCAAATGTTAGTAATGTAAGGTCAGTAGTAACCTATTTGTATTCTATTTTGTACATAATAAGACCATTCTGTAGTTTCAGATCACTGGCTCATTCCACACTGGTCAGTAGCATAAGCACAAGTTGCTCAATGATATTAAAGGAAGACAAAAATCCTGACATGACTATTTGTCTCAGGAGCATATAGCTGTACAGTGGGACTTTGTCACAGAAACCACACAGGCAAGCTCAGACTTTGATAAAGGACAGATACTTCATGACTACTTGAGCTACATAAGGTAAAATGAATCACCTATGATTCAAGATAAAAACCTATTTCCACAGTGCTTCCAATCTTTTCTTGCCCCGCTTTGTATGCAGCAAGCATTACATTAAGAGTTACTTGTCCCTAGCAAGTGCTTGAACCATTCCCTGACGTAGTTACATGACAGCTTCTCTTTGAAGGGAGATTTCATCTGTGGCGCTATGGATAACTAGATAGTCCTTTACTCTTACACATTCTTAGTAACAAATTAAATGAACACTGGGAAGGTAGGTGCCATGTTAGGAGGGATCAGTTGATTACTGCTGAACTATTCCAAATCACTTGCTCTGTAGACTTCAGATCCTCCTGGGTGTGTGTTCCTGGCTCAAAGAGGTGGTAGATATGTTGGACTCAAATGAGCCAGGGCTACTTGGGTACACTTAAACAGTGAGCAAAGTGGACAGGCACAATCTTACTATCTCATGACACAGCTGGGGACCAGACTTCTCTGAGAGCTATCAGGAAGATTGTGAGTCATTGGGAACTAGGAGCTGGCTTGAGTACTTGAGAAAGCACCTAGTTCTATGCCAAGGTTCTGGGACATCCCAAGTAACAGATCTTTCCGTAGTGTTCTTCATTGCTCTTTGCTACATAGTGCTTCAGTGCTCAGCCTGTATTCAAGCTAAGTGTCTAGGGAGGAAGTAAAATACAACCCAAACCTCTGGTTCAAGTATTCCTGAGATTTGGAGTCATACAAATCAGGAATTTGCTCTTGCATTTCATGCTCTCCTCTTCCTCTTTAACATGTTCAAAATAGAGCATCACCCAGTATGTGAGAATCCCTATATGGATTTGATATAGACAGTTGAGCCAAGAAGCTGCATCCAAACACAGCCCAAAAGCACCTTTTTTTTTTTTTTTTTTGTCTTCATCCCTGCCCACTGGAAACAAGCAAACAAATAGTGCCCAGGATACCAAAATAAACTTAGCCATTGTTATTAGCAGATTTTTTTTCTTTCAAGAAACTAACAGACAATGGTGGCACACAAATCACAAAAGGTGCTGTTTCAAGCAATGCTACAGATGTGAACACAGACAGCAGATGCTCTGAGACCAACCAGAAAGGGTGGAAGTTAAAAAAAACCAGTTCTATTTGCTTGTTCAGAGCCAACAGGTAGAACTGAGCATCTTGAACCATGAAATCTATAGCGTCTTCCAGCAGTCATTATAAAGTACCAACACATGTCCTCCATCACACAGATTGATGGCCTCCCCTCAAATGTACTCTGAACGAAGCTCTTTGTGTGCTAAGAGTAACAGGAGTTCTCATGTGTTCTGAATCAACTCATTCATGGTTCCATCCATTTCAGAGTGGAATTTCAGTCCTATGTGTAGGGGTGCTTTTGCAGTCTCTTTTTAGGGAATCACTGAATTCTTTATTCACCATTTCTTCTCCATAAGATGGTGGAATTATTTGCTCATGGAGTGAAGTACTGCCATATCCTCTTCCTCAAATCTCTTTTCTTCCAGTCTTCGTCTCTAAAGGCTTCATGTCTAGCCCTCAGCTAGCCAGTATTGCAGTTTGTTTTAATACTTCTAGTCTCTTTGCATCTCTGGAATGTCTGTGTTTAGTGAATTGCTTTCATCGTATACCATATGCCTAGTTAAAATCTCTTCTTCTGGGACTCAGCTTTCATGCAGATGTGTACTACCCTTGTTACTGCTTCTTTTCCTCAGCTGCTGTCAGATTCAGATAAGATTCCTCTTCTGGTGGAGATAGATCTTAGAGCAATCTCCACTGCGTTTTTTGTCTCACCTGTGAACTTCAGAGGTGAATTGCCTCTGCCATTTCCTATGGGATATCCTCGGAAGGACATAGGAGACATCTGTCTACTTTTGGAAACACACAAGAGTGCAGGAGGAGAGTGGCAGGCTGGAAGTGGGGTCTGCACAATGCTCCTGCATGAAAAAACGAAAGCACTATTGCTTACAGTGCTTGCAATGTTATGTATGCAGTGCTTCTTGTGTGTCACAACATGAGCAGCTGTCTGTCTATATTTTCCAGTTTTCACTGTCCCTATTTTTAGACATCTCTGCATGTTCTTGCTGTAATCTTCTCATACTTCGGCTTTTGATCCACAGAGGCCATTATGTCATGATAGTTATCCTCCAACAGGATCAGCTTAGATTACACATTAGAGAAGAATACTAGCTCTAGATTTCAGGTGGAGATTAGGTCCTATAATTTAATAGTTTCACAAATCTCAGTTATTTACGTATCTGTATTTGAAACAGGAACCTTGTTTGTTGTAAATGCTAGGCTTGGATTTCCATAGTTTAGATGTGGTTAGAAAGAGTACATTGCAGATTTCTCTTTAAATCACACCCCTTGAGTAATGTCTGCCATGAGCCAGAGCCCTGCCTTTCCTTTCCTTATAGATAGGTGTGAATTTTGACAATCCCTGGTCTTTCATGTTTGAAAAGCAGAGAAGTGAAGCGGTGATTCCCTATCAGATTAAGTTCAGCTGATCAATAAGACAGAACGATATTTGGCTTGCATTATGTAGAGCTGCTGTCTCAAAAATCACTTGCTTTTTCTCCTCTTTGCATACCCAGTCAACTACCAGATCTTTTATTTTTGGAGCTCAAGCTGCAGAGAGCTATCTTCCAATCTGCCAGCATGGCTACCAAAGGTTAAGATGCTCCACTCTATCAACCTACTGACTAGAAATATTGTGCAGTGTCACAGGATCAGAGGACAAGCCACTCTGGAAGGAGCCATAGGAGATCTCCAGTTAATGCTCTGTTCAAAGCAGAGTCAGCTTTCAGGTTGCCAAGAGGTTGCTCAGTGCTTTACGCAACTGGGTCTTGAAAACCTTCACATGGATGGATATGGCAAAACCTCGGAGGGCACCCTCCTCTGATGTATGGCTGTCCTCATGCCTATATGGGAGCAAGTTTTGTAAAGATGTGACATCTGACTTCAGTATTGTATATTCTCTGGTTACAGACTTCAAATCAGAACAACATAGCTCATATCATCTATCAGAGTAATTGTGCTTGAGGGTTTTGCCATTATGTCTGAGAGAGAAGAAAAGTCAGTGGAACAGAAAAGAACATTAAAAGCTTGCAGGAGGAAAGTGGCCACATTTTGAAATGTCTGGTAGCAGTGAAGAAGTAAGTCCCATTTAAATGAGGTGTCACTCAAATTACATGTCTTTCTGTCTGTACAGAAGGTGCACACTTGGTAGTGCACCAAAGTGTTACTTTGCAATCTTGAATGTCTAATGTTCCCTGTTGAACATATCTGATGAAAAGTATGCTACTTACAGATGGGTTGGTCCTCTGTCCTATCTGCCCGTGTCCCTGTTGAGTGGTGGGAACAGGCAGCATCTAGCTCCTTGCTAACCTTGTTCGCACTCCCTGTGGAATGGGGGACCTCCAGGCTAGTGCTGGAGTCCCACAACTTTGCCAGTTCCTGTACCTGGGAAAATCAGCTACTGTGTTTCAACACAAATTTCACCAAATATTTAATGCCAGGCAAGAGCAAGCTGGCTAAAGAACAGCCTGAGGTGCAACAAGCAAACAAATAAACAAATCACCAAAAAGAAAAACCAAAAACAAACCACCAAAAGGAAGGAAATTACTTTCAGTTTCAAAACAAGTTCATTAGATTAAGGCTGGACAAAATCACAGGAACTTGTCTGCTTTCTGCTGTCTTAAATACAAATAAAACTGTATGCATATGTGGTGGAAGATACAGATGAATACATTAATATTTTATATAATAAACATACATGTTTTATATAATTCTGTTATACTATAGCAAAGTAGATCAGCTTCTGTTCTTGAACGCAAGTAAAGGTGAGATTTTCAGAGCTAAAAACCAAAAGAAGAAAACCCTGCAGCCTCATACTGCCCAGAAGTTGTTTCTAATTGCAGTCACTATTGCAGATCACCTCTGCTGGGAGATGCAAAAGGGAAGAGCTGAAAGATGATGGCAGAATTGTCAGCAGCTTTCAAAACAACCTTGAGTTACTAAGGCAGAATGTGGAAAGATTTAGTACTGAAAGTTTTGGGGTATAACAGATGAGCAGGAATAGAGAAGGGAGGAGAATGCCCTGGCCTGTCACACAGAGCCCAGATGAAACCTATTCATCTACATTTAGTCATTAACAAACTAGTGAATAACCTGTGTAAGCCCATGAATAGTTATAAGAATGTGTGAAAGAAAGAAAATAAATAATGAGAAAAATATATTTAATATTTATTCAGTAGTTTCTTGAAAGATTCACACCATGAACCAGAACAGATCTGATCTCAACTATGCCAAAACAAATCTCAGTTTCAGTGTCTCAGGGACATATAGGACAAGAATCTAGATTAGTGAGCCTTTCTTCCCAGCTTTTTTTTAAATACTGGATTTATGCTGTATTTACTCCTCAGAATTACTGCAGCACAGTGAAGTGCTGAATTAGTCTCAAGACTTCAGGTATTTACAGAAGAAAGAGCTTTCTATGTTTGCTGATAACCAAGTAGAAATGTGATACAAACAAGTAATACCATCCCAGAGACAGAATGCAGCTACTAAAATGTGTCTCCTTCTATGATTTATTTACCATCATCTAGCACTGGTTTTCTAAAGAAAAACCAGGTCTTTCTGCTGTTATTGATGTAATGCAAAATCACAATGATTTTCAAACAGGATCATGGAGGCAGATACCCAGAGGAGAGGAGACTTCATACAGAATCCTGACCAGGCAACATGTAGCATCAAAGGGCAAGAAGAGAAAAGAAGGAAAAAAGGATATGAGGGTGATGGCAGGACTCAGAATATGGCAGAGAGGGGACAGGGATCGCAGACACAGCCTTCACAAAATAGCTACTTTGAAGCTACAATCACTGCCTTCAGTAGGCTCCCATTAAGAAGATGTCCTGAGAGGGAGTTACTGTATATGGACAACCCTTGATGAAAAACAGACATAGGTCCTTGGAAGTGGAGCCTCTCCTCCCTTCCCTTTCCCCTCTTCTCTCTTCCAAAGAAATCTTTAAGACTTTCTACCTCTGACTCTTGTTCTTCACCTTGAGATTGAAACTGGAGTGTTTGGGGTGTAAATGCCTGAGTGGATCAGCATTTGGTTCATTAAAACAAAACCTCCAGCCTGTAAGGCTTAGGGAGCCCCCAAACCCTAAAACGTACTGTAACATTCTGACAGCTGAGGTACAGACCATATGAAATAGTGCCAGCTTCTTCAGTGCCATGGGCTGTTCTGAGCACCAAGCTAAAGAAAAAAAGAAGAACCCATAGGGAAATTACTCTGATGAAATCCATGAAGTTTTGACAGCCTGAAATGATGACACACACAAAATATTCTGCTTTATCTTTTCTTTTTTTCTTTTTCCTTTTTCCCTTTTCTCTTTTTTGTTTTTTCTTTTTTTGTCTTTTTTTTTTTTTTCTCCTTTTCTGCTTTCCTTTTCCTTTTTTCTTTCTCTCTTTTTTTTTCTTTTCCTTTTTTCCTTTTCTTAAATGCATGTCTTTGATGAAAGGATTACAGAAACGTAACATTGTCTCTTTTGCCTTCATAACCACAGGTTAATATTGAGTTTGTTCAGGAGGAAGGAACTGACAGACTGTAGAAGCTATATTGCCTAACCAAAACATGGGAATCTCTAGCATATAAATTAACAGAATTTGGTGTAGGTGGGAAAATAAACAACCACCAACAAAAAACAAAAACTCACCAAAAAGTCCTACTAAAAAAAAACAAAGACAAACAAAGAAAAGGAATTGTTTAACCACCTGTTTCGAATCGAAGTCATAGGAGGTCAGGATTCATAGGATTCAGCTGCCTAGAATTGGGCCCAGAAGCTGCAGATGTTTTTTTCATGCCAGCTTATTATGGAGTCGCAGTACATTCAGATTGAGTCAAGGACTGACTACTATGCCCAAATATACTTAGTTAGCTTAAGTCTATCAATCAGTGCATCTACCATATGAAGGTCCAGCTCCGAAAGAACTCAATAAAAATGCAGGTGCAAGAGGGAAATCTTTGTGCTAGTGGAGGCATCTGCAGTGACTTCTGCTGGGTGGTGCTCGATCTGATCTCCAGCGTACTATCAGCCAACCCATCTATTCAGCTGCAAAATCAATGGCTAAAGATACAACACAGATAATATAGAAACTCAGGCAAAAAAACAAAACAAAACAAAGCTTTTATTACCCAAGACAGAACTGTTATCTATCACAAAATACCATAAATCTTTTGGAAAAAGAAAAGAAGGTCCAAGCTAGAATTTTTCTGTAAAGAAATCTCTAGTTGGGTGAGCCACAGAGTGTCTCAGGGAGATGCAGTTTGGAGGTAGGAACTATCAAAAAGTCCAACGACAGCAGGTTTTTGGTGTTATTGTCACTTTCTCTGCTTTTTCTTCTTCTGATCTTATCTTTTTCCTCTTCTGTTGCTGCCAGTTTCTCCTGTTACTACTGAACCTTCTGTGTACTCAGTAAAATTATGAGTTTCTTGAAAGTAACAAGCATGATCATTTCCGCATCTGAATAGCTTTCTTCACCATGAATGTATCACTAGGTTTTACAAGGGATTTCAGCAATGTTAGATAATCCTAAAAAAAAATTACCTGGAATTGGTCTGTAGTAGCAACTCTTACATTCTCTGGTTTGTTTTATTTTATTTTATTATTCTCCCTCTATGAAGAAGAGAAGGAACTGAATCAGAGAAATGCAATAGGATACAAAAACGTTGCTTCCCATCAGACTCACTCCACAGCTACCTCTCTTTTCAAAAGGGCAGGGGGTCTTATAATTCCTGAGAGAAATTCAACTCTAGAGAGGAGTAGCACTGGAGGGTTTTGGATGTGGGTGGTGGCTCTTCAGTGTCTGCCTTCTCATCGTAGAAAAGTAGGTACATCTTCAAGTGTCTCGCTAAAAGGAAAAGCAGATTGCAACATCAGCTTCTTACAACTTGCTTTCCAGAAGCATTTTTAAAATTACTATGTTGTTATACTATTTTCTACTTAATGTAGCTTGTCAAGGACTTTTCACATCATCTAGAAAGAAAGCGTAGTTGTATATTTTCATAAAACTGAACTAAATATTTTACTGCTTGAGGTTAAACACTGTCTGGTAAAACCCCTGCTACCTAGATTTATTTATTTATTTATTATTTTTGGTAGAAAGTAGCCTATATTGTCAAGAGCCAGCATGATTTTGACCACTGCTATAAAGTGTGTTAGAAATTTCAGATGTGGAAAAGCAATTAGCCCTTTACAAAACATAAAGGCTTTGCTATATGTTGTTGAGGGCTTCATATCAACAGGGCACAGCTAAATCTGTCTTCCTGCTCTGCGATTGCTGAGTAGTGATCATTTGGTTGGATCCATGGGCTGAAATATTTGCTGATGTTTTGCATTGCAACCAGTGAGGCAAACATGTATTATTACAACAGGCAGCATTAGAGTGTTCTCTGTACAGTGTCCAAGGTATCCTGAATATAGGTTATCAAATCTTTTGGTTTTCTTGTAATCTCCACCCTAATCTCAGGACTGCTTGTAACGTATGCTGTTAAACAAGTTACCTCCTTGAAAAACTGCCAGCCACCAGACAGCTCCCAGAGGAAATGCCAGCTGTTCTTGTCATGATAATTCTGTTGTTCTAACTGGATGCAACCCATTTTTAACCGTAGCCATGTTCTCTCCTTTTTGGACAGGATGCATCTCAGATTCTGTTATGTTGGGGTTTGCTTTGTTTTTGTCCTTCTTAACCTGAGTTGGAGAATCTAAGATAGCATGGTGATTTTTTTCAAGTTGGGTTCCTTTAATCTCATGCAATGGGATATTCCTTCTTATTTGTCATGATTTTTAGGCTCAGTTCAATGATATAAATGAAGACAATGAGGCAAATAGAGGAGAAAATAATGATAAAAACAGATTTTACACTGAAGATCATCATTGTAACACATCATATATTTGCGCCAGTGTTGTTTGTACAATATCACAAGAAAGTGATTCTCTGTGGACTCTGTGGAATATCACTTCACTTTCTGGATTACTCTGGGTAATAATTTGAAGTAGATTGAGTAGCTGATTCCCAGCGTTTCTCTGTACATAGGACAGTTGAGATACATTTACTGTCTCTGGTTTCTCTTCATCACCTTTCATATCTGGAGCTGCTCAAAAGATTGACAGCTACATTTTGTAAGCCTTCTTTTTCCTCTTGCTTATATCCTTTTAGAATAGAATCATAGAAGCACTGAAGCTGGAGAAGACCTCTAAGATCATCTGGTCCAGCTGTCCGCCTACAAATATTTCCCAAGTAAACCAGGTCCTTTAGTACATCTAAATATTTCTTGAACATCTCCAGGGACAGTGTTTCCACCATCTCCCTGGGCAGCCCATTGAAGTGCCTGACCACTGTTTCAGAGAATAAATTTTTCCTAATATGTAACCTGAACCTCCCCTAGCACAACTCCCCTCTAGTCCTTTTGCTAGTTATGTGGGAGAAGAGCCCAATTCCCCACCTCGCCATAATCTCCTTTCAGATAGTTGTAGAGAGTAGGATCCTAGGAGCCTACAAGCTACGTTTACCAAAGACTGAGCATCTCCCTAGCCTTATATTAAAAGCTCAGCAAATGCAGCATTTCTGGTTTTAAAAAAATAAATACTGTTCATTTACTGACATCACTGACATGGCATAAAAAGTCAAAAGGCAGAGAGTGAAGGAGGACTGGTGCTCTGCTTAAGGAGAAATTCCCCGATCCCTCTCTTCCATGCCAAATGCACAAGGATATTTTTCTGTACGTGTTTTTCTCTAGATCATATCAGAAAAGAAAGGAGTTAGTTACAGATTGAGAAGAACACGAAAGCTCCTGCCCTCTGGCAATTTAGACTGCTGCTTCAAAATCATAACTAGCAGCAGAATCATGCCCTTTTTTGTCAAGCCCATGCTTCAGACTGGAAGGGACAGCACTTTTTACTGGAGATACACAGTGGAAGTACATTCAGGTACAAGAGAGGCCAGACAGGTAGGACAAGGAATAGCTTTCATTAGACTGGCCTATTTAGTTAGGAAAACTGTTGGATTTTCATCAACCTCGAACTAACTGCCGGAACAAATGGCTGTACAAACCTCCATGTCCTGGTACTTTTTTACACAACATTCTTCTGAGAACTTTGCTTTAGAAAGCTGGAAAGATAAACGACATGGGGAAAATCTCCTACTGGGATGCTTTTCAGTAAGAGGGTCCAGGCTGCTCAGGGTAGCTCTGATCTGACTCTGCTATCTGCAGACTCATTTCATTTTCCCAGCCCAGTACTATGATACTAGTATTCAATAATACCCAGCAGTCTCACAGGCAGTAAGCACAGAAAACATACCTGGCCTTGTGTTGTTTACTTTTAACTCTGGATTTCATTATCTTGTAATGTCCTTACTTGCTTCTCTTCTGAGGATAATGCTGGATTTATCTGTCCTCAGTTTTTATAATTTGTTAAGGAAAGCATTAACAATAAGAAATTACCACCTTTCTAATGCACATTGCTATGTAATCACATGCTGGATTAGAATTCTTTTTTTTTCTTATGCGCTTTATTCTTGTGTCTGTTTACCTCCATTTTTTTTTGAAGATAGGGCTAAGGTGGGATATTCTACAAGATGGCAAGTTTTGAAATCTCTCTGGAAAGGGATAATTTGCATTGTGTGTTGCTGTTACTTTCTCTTCCACAGCTCTTTTTTCCACACATTTAAGACATTTTAACACACTTACAATGCTTTTTTTTCTTCAAGATTATTTGTGGGCAAGATATTGGTCAGCTAAAAACAAACATTAGTTTGCTCTTATGATGAATAGTCATCCTCATGTTAACCAAACATAGACAAGAAAAGCACTGCATAGTTGGGATGGTAAGCACGAGGCTGGCCTATTATTAAAGGATTGAAAAGGAATTCACTTTGGTTCAAAATGTGAAAAACAGACTCATGCTATTTTTAAGGAATTAAAGATCATAACTTCCCTATGGAATGAGTGTTACTGTTACAGAATAACTAAAATCTGAGATAATGTTGCTGATAAACAGTCATATAAAAAGATGATTTTTTTTTGAGACTACATTGGTTAGATTTTCTCTTGCAAAATGTCAATGTGAATTGCTCCCAATGAAAGCAATGAATAGATGAATAAAACCATAAAATATCTTTACAAGGCATGTCAGAAGCAGTCGTTTTCAGAATCTATGAGACAAAATCTGATCCAGTGTGGTCTGCTTTTCTGAAAATGAAACCATGTAATGTGATGTCTAAGCAGGGATGTTGGTTCTGCATTTAGATATCTTCATTAAGGAACCGGCTTTCAAATTCTGTTGCTTCTCTCTCAGTAAAGATTTTTACTAAAGACCTGGAGTTGAGCCAAACATTGCAATGCATGTAAAAAACACACGTATCCTATCTGTCACTATGGCTGGTGAAAGCTGTTATTCAGTTGTGGATAATACATGTGTTTTTATCCTGGTCTTTAAATGAAGCCTTTTGGAATAGGAGTGTGGAATAGAAGCTACTGGCAGTCGCTGCCAAAGCCACAGCAAAGAGGATACCTGATCTAGCTTCAGAAAGTGTTTGAACTTTGCACAGATTTGTAACAGATTCAGTGAGAGTTTTGCAGTACAATTAATGTATCATTGTTGTTATCTGAGACAGAATCTTGGATTCGTAATTCTTATTTGCTCCTTTCAATATAAAGCAATGAATTTGTTCCTGTTCTTTCTTATTCTGATGTAAAAACAGAGAAATCCCCTCAGAATTAATACCACAATGTTGGGCAAATTCACATGTTGTCAGTGATATAGCCATAAAAAAGAGAAGGGTTAAAGTGCTTTAATCACTTTTCATCCTTCACCAAGCATGAGGTGCTGACCTAGTCTTCATGCTTTCTGCTAGGAATAAATGTCCATCCTTCCACACCTGCCAAATAAAACTGTATCTTACACTCATCTCACTATATAATATGCAAACAAGTTGGATTACTATTCTAGATTTATAAATGCATTGCGGTGTATTGCAGTGATATGAACTCTAGCTTGTTTGAATTTGAGAGGAGATAAGTAAATTGCCAGTCATCTTCAATAATTTAGTCTGATATGACATTATGATGAAAGCTGAATAAACTACCAGCAGCTGTGTCCTTACCTTCTGCACTTCTGATCTAGGATTAAGACTTTGCTGGAGATTATTTAGTGGACTTCACTGTCTGATGGAGGAAGCTTATCACATGGATATTATTAATACTCCATTAACAAGCATGTGGTGTTAGCTGAAAAGAACAAAGCAATTTCCCCAAGAGGAGGCAAACAAGTTTAAAAGCTCCTGCCCCCTTTTCAGTGGAATAAATGTGACAAGCTTGTTATCAACACAAAAGACGGAGACATTAGCAAGACAACAACCATTAAGCTATTAATAGTTTTCCATTTTATTGGCTAGGCTTTTACACAACACAACACAATTTATTATATCTTCCATGCTACATCTCAAGCTGGATCCTGAAATGCTTTTCACTGTTAAATAATACAACACAGTAGATACAATAAATTACAGGAAGTGGTGGTGTGAGAGATGCTGCATGGTGAATAATTTACAAAAACCAAAACAGAGCAAGAAGGAACCAGTTCGGGAGGAAGAAACAAAGGGGAGAAAGTCTAAGACAAGGTCTGAAGAGTTAATGGAAGAGGCAGATTCAGGAAGCTGTTTCAGATGGCTTCAAAAGATACTTCTAAGGCACCCACATTGGTGGAATGGACTATCTGTGACTGTTTTACTGCCATGTTATACATCCTCAGGAACAAGGTTATACCAAATGCTACCCTGAACTCCAGAGCTGCTATCATAATAACGAGTCACAGAAGCCCTTGTGGGTAATGAGCTGTTAGGGACTGCTGATGTGCTGGCCTCTTGAATGTGAAGCAAGGGACTGACATGACATGTTTACTACCACTACCAGAGGAGCAATCTGAGCTGCCATTGTAAAGTGTAATCAGTAATAAATGATTAATTAATGGCTTTAAAATGGTCTGAGTTCATTATGCAGTGGTGAGGATGTGAACAGAGCTATTATTAAAAAATTCATATGTTCTTGGCCATAGAACTGATAAATACTCCAAAGTGCTCTTCGATTACGAAGTGGCAGGCAGTTCACTTGCACACCACTTTTCTGTTTTTAATTGCCAGTAGGGGATGGCTGTGCCCATGTTTGTCAGACTCCCTGAAAGCACTCAGTACCATTTAGCACTTGTGGGCACACTGGCAGAGTATATTTTCCTGAGTGTTTGGAGACTGATTTAAATGCTTGAGATGTAGCCTCAGTTCTCTTCACCTATTCCTCCATGTCTGTCTCCTACCCTCACACAGTATCAGTCAACAGAGCACAGACTGGGAATTAGGAGTCTTAGCTTACCTGTCGTTTACCTTATATCTGGTCTTCAGCAGATCACAGAGACAGATTTAAGAGACTCCACTGGTAAAATGAGGGAAACGATGTAATCAGTGATCTACACAGAGTGCTTTGGTACCTAAGGATGATAAGTGTTGTCATTAATTTCTGATTTGGAGAGCTCTGCAAACCCAAGGAGTCTTATTTCTGCAGTAGAGCATTAAATCCTGTTTCCATAAAATAAAAGGGAAGTCAAAGTATAGCCAGCTGATACAATTTGAACCCCCCTTCCCCCACACTGCAGTCACAGTTTTGTACCAACTGAGAATTACACCTTCTTCATTGCAGTGACAGTAGGGGCATATATTAGCAGGTAGAGACATGATTCCTGGGTACAGATTGATAGTGAAAAATCTTTTAATAGCAATGCTTGAAATTCAGCATATACACTAGTGGGAATGTGAGATAATTTCTCAGAAATTACTTCTGCAAGGTACGTGGGTTCCTCCAAGAACCAGCTAGGTTCATCAGAGGATGTAACACAAGCCACTGCTCAGCTGGGATTTGGGAATCCTTTGCTCCCTGAAGCTGACTGTAGGCTCATCACAGTAGTTGTGCTGGAGGCAGGGTACACAGACCTCCCCAGGCAGAGGACAGAACTGAATCTCTCTCCCCGATACAGTTAAAAAAAAACAAAACACAGTGTTTTAGCCATCAGCATTACTGATGCCAGGGTATATGGGAGAGAGAGCTCTGCCCCTCCAGTGCAAGCTGTTCTGCTTCTGCATGACTACCTTAAATATTCCTTGTCCCAGAGTGGCTCTAGAGGGCATGTGAAGGCATTGGAGGAAAGGCAGCTTCCAGTCACTGCTCAGAAAAAGGCTTATGAAATAAAGCTAGAACTCTATGGGAATTCAGGGCAATTCGGGTCAGTGATTTGCAAAAACAGAGGTATACCTCAGTGCACACTGAAAGCAAGCATTGTGGGATCTGAGTGGGAAAGAAGCCTCACAGCTTATTTCACCTGGCTGCTCTGGTGATACCATCCTCAGCTGCCCAGCTATGTCAACACAGCCTGCAGGCTATTGCACATTTAATTTTGGTTCCAGACTCATTCCAGCTGTAGGCAGCAGGATCCTACTGTGAAAGCTTATTCCACAGTCCAAGCAATGCTGGGAGTTTGCCACTGCTTCTTCAAAGAATACAACTTTTCTGTTTTCTTCTGTTCATTGCTTCTTCTGTTCATTTGGGGTGAACAATTTTTTCTCCCAAACCTTTCTCATGTCCTGACTGTTCCGAAGAAGCAACTATTTACAAGACTTGTGAGCATAGAGAAAAATCTGTACTGTAAACAAATTCTAAAGTAAGGACACAAGTACACAAAGAATGGTAGAAGTGAGTGGTTATGAGCAGTTGCTTGGGGCATTAAGTCAGTGTTCCTGTACGCTCTTCTGCTGGAGTACTTGTCCAGCTGACACTAAGTGTTGTGCTCCAGCAGTGTTCTTACTGGTGGGGTCATACACAAATGCTGTGTATGACAAAGGAAACCAGTCATGTAGCATTCAGTCTTAAAAATGCCCACCCTTTGTTGATGACTCAACAAAGATGATGTGGTACCATCATGACAGAGGTGTCTTAGAGGTGCCTTGGCTCCAGCTGACTCTGTGGTTAGGCTCCCTGAGCCTCTGTGCAATAGTGATGCAGGCTGTGGAAGTGTGTCAGCCATTCTGGCAGAGGCATAGTCTGGAAGGAAAGCCAGAGAACAGCTGTTCTGCATTTCCCTGGAGCTAGTGGACTGAGTGTTGCAACAAGTTACTGAGGCACAGGATGGCCAGGACATGCTTTTTTTTGTCACGCATAGGTACAGGTCCCTATGGTGGGGTCCGCTAGGACACAGAGCGTCTGTGATTTGCTTCTGATGTGTGCAAGGGCTTTCTCTCTGTTTTCAAGCTTAAATTATTCCTAAATCCAAAAGGCAAGAAGGCCTCAAGAGGTCTTTTTATTGTCTGTACTGTCAGTGGGAATATGGATTTCTTTTTTCCTCTCTACAATATTCTTACATTGTTCTTGAGCCTGTTCTGGCTTGAGACATTTCTATAGCTACTGCAGTCTATGTCTGTGTGGTGAACCTTACCCTACTGGGGCTTCATGTCTTCCCTTTGTCTGGTACTACTGCTTCTGCACATGTCCCTTTGCTGGCAGTGCTTGAAGGCACAACTAACATCTCATAGGCATAGACCTTCAGGACTGGATGAGCCTCTCCAGCTTCTGCTAAAGAGTCCGTCCTGCTAGATGGCTGGCAATTTACTGCACACACTGAGGCCTGAGAGGTTCTAGAAACCACAGGGAAGAGAACAGAGCTGCTTTACCTAAGCACTGGGCACACATTTCAGAGACAGATGGAAGCCACCTATTTACGTCTCATTCAGCTGTGGCCCTGGGGTCTCTGTCCCTGCTCCTTGAAGGGCAAAGCACCAAGCAGAGCATGGGGTGGGCACACAGCTACCTCCAACATGTTTTCAGAGACATTTAATGTGAAAATCAGAGGAGTTATACAGCTTACAGGTGGTACACGAAGAACAACATGTTTTTCTCTGGCATGAAAAAGGTCTATTGAAAAAAAAAGGTGATTTTTCAGACTGCCTTGCTGTCAACATTTGCACTCTGAGGAACTGTCTTGAAATGAGTAGTGGGCTCAGTTCAGTCCTTTGCGCTGTTGGATATTTTTACAGCTCTTGAAACCATACGTGTGTAACAAAGAGCATGGGGTTGCACAGTTATTTGTGAGTAATTCCAAGCGTGTGGTTTTGGGGTCTCTGTTTCTGTAGGTTTGTGCCCTCTCTGCCTAGCCCTTTTAAGTGAATGAGAAAAAACTTGGTTCTCCCTTAAAAAAAGAAACAAACCCAGTTTTTTGTGTGTGTCAAAATAATTTTGGAAAATAAAATTAAAAGCTGTGAAAATGCTGAAAAGAATATTACATATGGGTCAGTTCAAAGCAGTTAATCATGAATAGAATTCTAAAATGTTTGCTAACTAATAGTTTCAAAATGTTTGCCAAGGGGTGTTTGGTGTTGGCTTTATTGTATTTCAAAGCAGGCTATGGCTGGAGATTGTACCCGAAATGGTGTTCTGGAGCAGGTTTAGAGAATTTGGAAAGTTGGTATCAAGTTTTGAGCTTGCTACTTTAAAGCTGTATGTCCTTGAACAAATGACTTATCTCCTGAATTCTAGTCCTCTCCCATGGTGATATCAACATTTCTTCATAAAGACCCTCAAAATCCTCACATAAATTGTATTAATGAAGAAAGGAGTAGCAAAAGACTTACATTTGTATTTCTTCCTTATTGGAGGTAAAAGAAACATTTGAATATGTCAAATGGTCAGTGAATTTCAAATCCAAGATTTGAGGAAATAAATCATAGTAGAGTGCTCTTTTACCATGTCAAATCCCCCTCCCCTGAAGAGGTTTTGTTGTGAAGAGGAAAATCACCAGGCGGCTCCGAAGGAATAAATTTGTTCCCTGCTGGAAAGAGCAGATGCCCAAGATACCAGTGTTGCTGCTCTGTGCATATGCTGATTTCCCCAAAGGCATGGCCCAGGCTGCTTTCCTTTTCTTCTCTTTTGGAGGGAGAAAGACACAATTATTTTCATGCCAGACGCACAGTCATGCATGCTCAAGCCCTCACACTGCAAAGCTCTAATTCCCTTCCCATTTAAGCCTCTAGTCTCCAGAATTTCTTCTGAAAGGATTCACTCCCTCAAGGCCTGAAGACGTGCAGAGATGCCATAATTCCTCCAGTCCTGGACATACAATTTATTCTCATCACCTTGTCCATAACCTCTCATTCATTCTCAGCTCAGTTGCAGCTCCCTCTCTTTCTTCTCCTCTCCCATCTTCTCTCTCTTCCATCAGCCATCAAAATGAGAGACATATATTCTTAAAAAAAAAAAAAAAAAAAAAGAAAAGAAAAGAAAAAATGGAGAGGAGGGGAATACTTTTCCTGTTCCAAAATGATGTGCCCTGTAGCTCCAAGCTAGGCTCCAGTTCATGGGTGCTGGGCCTTAGTCCAGAAGCGAGAAGATAATCACCAAGATTTTATCATTAATTTAGCTATTGGAGAAGTATGGAAATACAGAGTAGTAGGTTTTTCTTTTCTTTTCTTTTCTTTTCTTTTCTTTTCTTTTCTTTTCTTTTCTTTTCTTTTCTTTTCTTTTCTTTTCTTTTCTTTTCTTTTCTTTTCTTTTCTTTTCTTTTCTTTTCTTTTCTTTTTTCTTTTTTCTTTTCTTTTCTTAATTTCAGGGCAAGAGGGTCTCATTTATGCCCTACTGATACCTTGCTGTCAAAAAGCACTGGCTGCTGTAACCGTGTATCATCATCTTTCATCTTCTTTGACTTAATGGTGAATTTTATCTCTTCTATACAGAGGGTGTCCTTGACTTCCTCATCCCCTTGCTCACATGTCACCAGCACAGGAAAATGCCTCTGGCCTGGTCATATGGATCAGCAGGACTTGATTTCATTTCTCAGATCTTCCTTTATGCAGTCTGGATGTTGTTCCTTCCAAATAGCTGACTCCACTGTGAAAGCACATTTTTATTTGAAGATATCCCACAGAGAGCTAATGTTATAGCTTGGAGAAGAAAGAAGAACTAAGGGTGTGATAGTTATTATTCTTCTCCTAAAACATTTGCCTTTATTGCTGTTGCTGCTGAAATGGCTGCCACAGTCCTCCCTCAGAGGTGGTCCAGACCCATTGGCTGCCATGCTGCTTAGTGCTCTGCTTTAAGAAATACCCCAAGACTGTAAATAAGACATTTTGCTCCTGCCAGTGCTCACCATGTATGCCAGTACTGGATAAGCATAGAAAGTACAGAAGAACTGTCATTTCATGAAACATCCCTTCTGGACATTTTTCTTTCAGGCTAGGCATACCAAATATATTGGGTCACACCTCTCTCTGCTATAGAGGTGTGATTTCTCATGCCAGTGAAAAACAAAGTTGTTGACAACTAAAGGAAGAGAAAACCAAGAAATTTCATTGCCAAAGAGAAATAAGTTGAAGAAGGATTAAGAAAAAATTGGCCCCAGGTGAGTAAAGCTGTTGAAAAGCTGAGGCTCTACAGAAAGGGATGACTGCTCTTTAGCTGCCTGAACTAGAACTGTGCTAGTGGAAGCTTCACCTGACAGATCCTCCTGAAGGAGTTCCACTATGTCTAGACACTAGAAGCAAAATCCAATTTGTCTTGAAAACCAAATACCTCTTCTTTCTCAATTAGCTTGGCTTGTACTCCATTGTGTTCTGCTTCCCAATAGGTAGAGGCATGTGGCCTGTGGATGCAGGGAGGGAGTAAGATTTTTTTGTGGTCTCTGGGAACAAGGAAAGCTTGTTTTTGGGAAGGTCACACACCACTCATCTCTCACACCAGGCAAGCCTGCTGCTGAACATGGCTTCCTGAAGGACCATCTGCCTTCCAGTCTGGGAGCTGGTCCATGCTCACTTGTGCTTCTAGGGGAGTATGATGGCTCATGCTATTCCCTCAGTGTCCATCTTCTTATACAAAGTCAGTGCTGGCAAAGGGTTCTGAGTTGGCAGCCCTGGAAAACAAAGCCATTTTGGCAAAGTGCTTTTGGTCTTCAATGTTTACACTGCAGTAATTAGCTGGTGTGCTCAGAAACTCTCCCATGATGTTAACTCTGTAGCAGTAGCTAGTGAGAGACTATACTCCTAATAATGAATATGTGGAGACAGAGAAATCTTTGATCACTGTTTTACTTAAAAAGAACTGAACATTTGTTATTTGTTTCCCCAAATCCTCAGAAAAATCTGGGAGCATAGCAAGAGGTGGTTTCAGGTTTTCTGAACATTATACTTCCCATCTGTACTGCTCCATAAGAGCTTTATCATTCTATGTCTTGAAACTAGGGAACAGTCCAGATCCTTTGACTTTTTGTTGTCATTGTGACAAGCACCACAGCTGTCCTGATGGATATCTTTGTGGGACTTACTCCTGCTCACCATCACTGGAGTTAATTTATCAGAATGTCGATGTATCAGAAATTAAACTCCAAGTAGGATTGCTTCACTTAGCATTCTGCAAATCTGAGAATTCCATTGTCATCGTCTTCTTTCTCTGTAATTTCTCCTGAATCCCAGGCACTCCATCCTGGAGTTCCATTAGAAAGAAATCTGTATTTTAATGCTATCTAGAAAAAGCAATGGTTTAGCAAAAAAAATAAATAATAATCTTGGAAAATTCACATGCACAAAAAGTTCTGTTTTAAACCTCAGTTGACAAAATGAATGTCAACTTGGAGCTTGCTCTATTTGATAGGGGAGAATTTTTTGTTTTCTGTATTATTTCTGATATGTATGAATTATCAGAATATTTCTGGTTGAGTTGAACCTTGCTCTTACTTCTCATTCGTTGTTTTTTTTTCCCTCTGTGGTGGCTATATTATTATTATTATTATTACTATTATTATTACAGTTTTGATGTTTCTTTTGTAAAGTTTAGAAAATTCAATTGCAAGTGAAACATACAATAGGTAGGAAATGAGAGCAGGAATATTTCCATTCTGTTGGTTTACAACCTATTACATTAGCTAATGTAGATGAGTGGCTCCAAGAAGGGAGGCTGGGAAAGCTCTCAGGCCTGATGCCGTGGATTTTCAGCAATTTCTTCTACCTTGGCTCACTCATCAACAAATGCAGACTATAACACTCCTCTTTGCTGTTGAGAACTTTACTATCTACTGATGAAAAAGACTGTGTAAGTTTATCATATAATCAAGAGGAAAGAAAAAAGGTGAGAGTGAAAGAGAAAGGAGCTTTACTAGATTAAAGAAGGGATGGAGGAGATTGATCCCACCCTACCTTGGGTCCAGTAAGTTTTGAGGGAAAGATAATATCTGACTTCATGCAGTCTGCATACACAAAAATTAAAAAAATACATTTCCACTGCAATAATCCTTCTTATTATGTACACTGATACAGTGTTATAAGAAATCGTCACTGCCTACAGTGGGAAGTTGCTTGGTTCTTATATTTTGCTTGATTTAAATGCTGAAGCCAGAGCATATTTTTTTTACTCCTTGCTTGCCTTGCCTTAATTTGCACTCATGTATTCCTCCAAAAGCAGTGCCAATGGAGAAAAAGGAGTCCATCAGTGTAATCACAGATGAAGTATAAATCCTTCCCTCATCTCTACATCTAGTCTGTTTCTTGCTCACATGATACAGTGCTTGCCTACCTGCAGAGTAGTGGGTAGGTGGTAGTAGCCCACTGGCTTTCTGGACTATACTGTATTTGCTTTCCCTGATCCCTGCAATTGACCCCTGCTGTCAATTAAATCTATAAACAGCTCATTTCTGGTCAATGGTTTGTGCCACTATTTATATTTTGCTTTACTTCCCAGTCCAGCACTCATACACAAGTCTCCAAGTGGAGTCACTTTCTTTTACAGATGCACCTACTTGTTTTCCTTTAGCCTCTGTAGCTGAGGCTATTGGTAGGTTACCCTCCCTAAATGCTCTTCCAAGGGGCACCATGGCCAGTGTTGAGCAGGTAAGTTATTAGCTTGCCTGCAGTAGATGAGATGCTCTTTCTCTGGTCTGACATTACACTAACTGCAGCCTTGTATTCTATTTTGCTATCTGCTGCCTCAAAATGAAAGTCCCAGTGTAGGATCAGTTACATGGGAAAGCTTGAGAAGGAAAGGGAGAGGAAGTTATTTCTTATATTCTCTGAGTATAATTCATTCCTGTTAGCTTCCTCTGTCACCTCTGCTGCTGCTTGCAGCAAGAAAGGCCACAGAAGCTAGTTTGGTGAGTCACTGCCTTTCATTCTTATTAAGGTATTAAAACAATAATGAAGCTGTCTAGTGAAAACTCAGCTGAATAAATGATTTATGAAGTGTTTGGCATAACAACTTGTGCTGCCTGGGATGACTCTGTCTTTCCAAAAGCCACTGAGGAATATCTTTGCTTCAATTTTGACCCTCTCTAGACACAATCCTGGCAAAACCCCAGGCCATTCCAGGGTCTTTATCAGCAACAGCCGCAGGGCAGAGCAAGAGCAGCTTGAGCTGTCCTGTGCCAAGTGATGGAAGCTGGCAGGGAGAGCCTGGCCCTGTGGGAGTGGTGCTGGGTCTGGCTGTGAGGTAAGCCTTGCTGCCTCTCTCTACTCCTTCTGCCTTGGGCATTAACCACTCTGCACCATGCCCAGTTCTGTCTAGAGCCAGCCAGCACATCTCACGCTTTGCTTTTCTGCCCCATGCCATCCAAATATCCCACTGAATGCCACCTTGTCCCCGCTCACTTTGCTACCACTCTGTTTTCATTCATGGCTCACTTTTAAGTGGCCCCTATAAAGAAAGCTGCATAAAAACCACCCAGCCCCATGTGAGCTTCAGCAGCTTATATTCTATGAGAGATAACATGAGACATTCGTATCACCTAGGCCATTTCATCCTGGGGCCAGAAGCATTCAGAATACTTTTGCACTTAGCTGCTGGCGTAGATCCCAATCCCACAGCTGTCACCACGCTATTGAAGCTCTAAGCCTAAACAGCATTAATATTTTTTTACCTGACAATAGATGGTGCTCTTTCTATAATTATTTGTCTCTACAGCCCCTACGTGTAATTTTTTTTTTTTCTAACTTAGAATGAACGTAGCAGATGATCCTTGGTTCTGGGCATTACAAGATATCAAGCAGCAGTAGTATTAAGGTAATCACCTGTAAACAAACATATAAGAGAGATGAACTCTGTTATTTCCTATCTGGTACAAGGATTCAGAATAAATCCTCAAATATTAAGTGCTGAGGACATGAGAGACATTTAGATAAACATATAAATAGATAGAATAAGTCACAGAAATAATAAGGAATTATCCAAATGTCTTTCCTATGTTGCGGCAAACAAAATTTGTGCTGACTCAAAAAAGGCATACCTAAGATTGATTATCCTTTTTCTTCATTCTCTGAACTAAAGGGAAGCAGTACTAGGCATGACTCTTTTACAGTTTCTTTTCACTGTATTTTATTTTAATAGCTTGTAAAGCACAGAGTAGAATCTTTTTTATTTTTCCAGGACTTTAAAAAATCATTGCTGTAACCAAAATCCAAGACAGTAATGTCTCTCAGTCAAACTCAGGTGAGGAATAATCATAAAATTCCAAAAATTTACTCCTCAAATAAAACTCAATGAAAAGCATTTAGAATAGTACAGTGACTTGCAAGCAAACACTTTGAAGTTATAACTGCAAGCACAACTTTCTCCCATTCTTGATGTTATTTATACTCAAAGGAAAGGCTTCATTCTGATGTGTACCTTCACTCCTTTACCATTCATGCAGATTGCATAATGCCTCTGATTTTATTTCCAGATAGATTTCACACTTGAACCTCAACTTGAAGTACTCGTTCCTCAGGGTCTTAAGCGACTGAACAAGATTTTAGAGAGTAACTGAGAAGCACCTTAGTCATTTTACTCAAAACATTTGATCCCCCCAAAATAATCTTCAACATTTTCCTTGGGTGATCATACTACTGAAGCTCTCCTGCTATTACATGCTTTTCTTAGCTAGCACTGAAGAAACCTGTGGTCTGTAGTTTCTTGATGAATGCTGCTCTGTATTAGACAATAAGATAAATACCAATACCAATTTACTCCTTTCTTACATGTAGTGAACTTTCCTGCTCTGTTGGTAACACAGCTGGGGACACTTAGGTGATGGTAGCTCACACAACAATCTCAGGTGTGTAAGAGTTTCCCAGGAGCTTCTGACGCTGCTATGCAACATCTTCAGTGCTTAAAGTAAGACAAGATTCTTTCCAACTTGGTTTCTTGAGTGAGCAAGAACAAGGCTTTTGAGATGCAGTTTGATCTCGATGTTCTTTTGCTGGCAAAGTATACAATAGTGCTAGCCTTGGAAGCTTCGGTGATGTTAGAGATCTCATTTTTCTTCTCTCTTGTGATTTTTTTCTCTCATGTGGACAAATCTATTATCTTTCGTTGCTTTTTCTCCCTCCCTCCCTTCCTTCCTTCCTTCCTTCCTTCCTTCCTTCCTTCCTTCCTTTCTCCTCTTTGCTTCATTAAGACCTAAAAATACAAGACGAAAAATAGTTCTAGTTAAAAAAAAAAAAAAAAAAAAAAAGACAGTGAAAATGCTCCTCTGTCTAATTCTCATCTCTTCTTTTTAATCAAAATGCACTTGATATCTAGGTAAAGTCCTTAGATTAGTAATATGTTGATAAAGATGCTTTCTATGAAATAAAAAATATCTGCTTTTTTTCATTGAAAGTCTTAACATTTCTAACTCTCTTGATGAGAAACATCTAAAATGTTGAAATTAATTATTGACCAATTAATAGTTAACACAGGAGAAAATAAAAATGTATTTTACTGTTGATTTCTATTTTTACCCTGTTTTTACTGTTATAATGGGATAAATAAGAAACCTTTTGAATGGAGAACAATCAGCAAGACATAGTGATCAGTTTATACTTACAACAGTTCTGTATTCTGATTAAAGAGGGATTTTATTTTGGGTGAAAAATGTTGTACTGAAAATTATCAGTTAACCGTCATCTCTCATCAGCACTGATTGTACTTAAGGAAAAAATAATACCATGCTAGAGACTTAGAAATGTCATTACTTCTTTCTGAGTTACCAATATTTCCAATGCTTCTAATATTCCTATTTACAGTGGACAAAACAGACAGACCTCATATCTAAGGTGTAAACTGTAACCTTTTTTTTATCTATATTTCTTTGAACTGGGATGGGGTTATTAAATGTATACCATTATAATTAAGAACAGATGTGGCCTGTGATCTGTAATGCTCCATGTACACCTAATGTATCTTAACTGGTAATCACTAAGGAGTGTCTCTGAAGAAGGCACACAGTGACACTTCAGTGGAGGATACAGAGGTACCTGGATACAGCAGCAGTGAAATCAAATGACCTTTCAGTCAGTTTCTGAGAGACTTTGTCATCTCTGCTTCTGAGGCAGCTGGAAAAATGAACAAGAGGACTAAATCTATATCCCAAAGAGCATTTGCTGCAGAGAAAAAGAGTGAAATCCAAAAATACACACAGGCTCCTCAGCTCTTATGTCCCTGTTTGTTTTTCTTCTGTAGGGCTGAGCACTTGAGAAGCTTATGTCCTTTTTACACTCAGGGTGGGCTCTCAGCAGCCTGTCCCCATCTGTATAGCCTCTCCATTTGTTTGTAATATCCTAGAAGCAGTCCTTGAGTAAAGATATAAAACGGATAAGGATTAGCACAAAAAGAAGTTTCTATCTGTTTTACTGCAAATAAAGCTCATCACTGGTCTGCATGTTTGGCAGTTTGCCTTAGCAATAAAATCTAAGCAGGGTCTGCCATTTTGTCTTCCTTACAGGAGCTAGTGGTCACAGTCCTGAACATTCAACTATGACTGTCCTGCTCATAATTTGTCCTCTCCAAGGTAAGGCATTTCCTACATCTTAGAAATGTTACGGGGCTGTGTCCACAGGGCAGATGTTTTAAGTGCCTCTGACCAGTTGAATCTCATGTAAAAAGCTCAGCCCTTTCATGATATGTTGGGTAGTACAGTAATTTGTTCTTCTCAGAACTGAGGCAGTGTGTGGGAGGAGTGTGATCACTGTGGAGGCTCAGGTACACTTAGACACTTCATTAAGGCAAGACCTGAGTGTGTGCTAGCTGATCCCAGGCACCAATATCCCTCTGCACACTTTCAGGCTCTGAGATGTGCTGTGTGGTGCTTGACCGGAACTGATAAAAGTCAGGCAATGTCACAGTTGCTCAACAGATACCCTCAGCCATCCTGCTTATTCCTGGGATGAGGGGAGATATGTGTTGGTGTCTACCTTTGATTGGACTCCTAAGCACTAAAGCCAGGGGTGCTAGATTCTAGGAAAGCTGGCACAGATCCACTGAAATGAGTAGAGCCACCAGATGTACTGGTATCAATCCATAATTTGTCTCATCTCCGCTTTCCCTGAGTTTGACTAAAATCACTGTTCTGCGGAGGAAACGACCCTGTTTTCCAGTCACTACCGTGATGAAATCTTTGGTTATTGTTTTTTGCTGTTCCTTGGAGAGAGCAATTTAGCCCTATGTGTATCTCACAGCAATTGTGAACCAGAAATTCCATTTAATCCAATAGAAAGCCCTAAGGCTGGAAAGAGAACAGGATTGCACTGTGAAGGGATGTAACTAAAGCTTTAATGGCAAACATGCTAGATAGAAGAGTGATGGAGGAAAGCAAACTTGTGTTAGAATTTCTGGCTTCTGTCATTTAACACACTGAGAATTACTGAAGTTATTTACTGCCAGCACGTTCTTAGCCATGTAAAATGTCTACTACTGACATACATGTCTTCCAAAACCAGGTTTTAACACACAATGTAAGTGGCATGCTATGCAAAATGTATGCCAAATAGTGTCATATGATTACAGGAATGCTAAATGCCTACTCATGCTTCAGTATGCAAATCTTCTTGTTTCTGCTGCTGCCAACATTAAAAAAAATGGTGCTGTCATGGTGGCTATGAAAATTTGCAAGCAGTAGCTCAAAGGCTTTGCTTGATTCAGTCTTTGAAGGGTCAAACCTTCCCACTGACTTCACCTATTTAAAAATATATATTTCATTGGCTGAAGGATACACTAACAATTTTGTTTTTTCTTAACTGAGACTGTCTGGATTTTATTGAGCTTAAATCCAGTAAAGTCAGGTGCTTAGAGATATCAGAAGATTCAGGGAATGTAATTCCTGCTCACAAATAGCTAGGTGCCTGCCTTGTGTAGGAAATTTAAAAGGTCTGGTTTCTGAAGAAAAAAATGTTCAATTTAATAATTGATCTTTTTTACATCAAAAATACTAGCTAAGACGATGAGTCACCAGTAACTGCATTAGTAGCTTATGTTTCAAAGAACTGCCATAGAAAAAAATATGAAGAGCTAACATAGTAGTAAAACTTTCACAGTCTGTGTAGCTTAAATTATTCACTCGGATGCAGAACCATAACTACAAATTATAGTGTTATGGATGATGGAGGGTTTTTAATGGCCACTAGGTAAAAAACACTTTGCAAAGCTAAGCCATTGTCAGACTAATTAAATGTCTTTGAAAGATCCTAATACCCAACCCTGAATTCCCTCATCTCTGCAGGTGTCTTTGCAAGTTAATGTAGGTTGCCAAAAAGTGGTCAAGCTTGAGCTAACGTTCACATCTGTTGCTTGTTGCTCAAAGCAAGCTGAAGCTGCTTTCTTTAGGGAAGAGCAGGAGGCAGGAGCATTGGGTAACTGGCTGCACATCAGTGCAACTCACTGGCACAGAGAGTTTCAAGGCAGGGTGAAACTATGAAAACTTATTTCACTGGTTATTTCACTGGTTAAAACAGGGAAAGGATGGATCTTGGGAAAGGAGTGGATTTGCTCAACAGAGCTTTTATAGGAGTCCTACTCTCAAGTTCTAGCCATTTGCCACTCTGGTTTTTACTCTTCTTGTGAAAATGAAAGTGATCTTTGAAGAGGGTAAGCTTTAAAGAGGGAATGACCCTTATGTGGATCTCTGAGTCTGGAACCGGGGAACAGAAGTCCTACTTCAATGTCAATAAGGAAAAAGTGAGAATACAGGGGGTGACAGGAAACAGAAACTGCTGTGCAATGAAAAACAAAGGCTGAACATGGCACAGCTTCCAGCCTGCAAGGCCCAGATTGACTAAGAATATTATAGGGGAAGAAAAAAGAGAAACACATTTTCTACGTATGAATCTTAGGTCTGAGCTGCTCCTTGTAAGTGGGAAATACTGGCATATCTGTGGGAATCAGACTTTGGAAACACTGAGGAGAAAATGCCTTCTGATGGACATGTAGGTAAATATTGGCTTTACACACTGAACAAAGCAGACCAAAAAGCTTTGAAGTATAGCAAACTAAAAGGACACTAAAAAAATATAAAATCATTGCTATAAAGACTACAGTCTGTTACTTTGTGATCAAGGAAAAGTGAAAAAGTCAAGATAAAAAGAAATAAAAGTGACTATGCCAAGTCCTCTGCTCCTTTCCATCCTATTTTGCTTTCATTCATTCAGTGACTTTACCAGCGGTGCTGAACTGCGCATAGTCCTCAGCCTGATGCTGAGATTTGTGAGTAGAATTTTTGTCAAGATAATGACAGTCTAGACCAGTTACATGCAAGAAGTAGAATCTGCTTTTCAGTGAGAAATTCTGGTGAATCTCAAGTGTTGGGACTTCTGTCCACAGGTCCCTTTGCAGAGTCCCTTTGGAGAGGCACACAGGCCTTTGCTGTTTCAGGGGCAAATGAATGTGCTCATAGGTTGGTCCCTATGCTTCCAGCCAACTGGAGCTAACATACAAGATAAACTACTCTTGTCTTAAAAAGAACAATACTATAAATAAATAATCAAACAAAACCTGAGATAGGTTCTAAATCTGTCCATGCAGTGGGTTTTTTTTGGTATCTAAGCACTTTTATGCCACGTTGGGAAAGTTTGCTCTTTGAAAACTGCTCAATTTAAATTTTAGTACCTAATAAACGGCCTGACCCACAGCTCTGTTCTTTAATGAAGCAGATGGAAACTGTTTCGAGTGTCAGCACTTGGAGATTTGTGGCTGTGATATCAGAAATAGTGTGTCCTTCTTACTTGAAAGTGCAGTTTCTGTGGAGAGGAGTAGAACAAGCAGCTGATCTCTACAGCTCAGGGGACTCTGACCTGAAATATTGCAAGGAGCGAGTGTAGCAAGGTCTCATGTGTGAGTGTATGACTGTGTGTTAGGCAGCTGTGATAGCTCGGTGATTTCAGGAAGCAGTGAGATGTTGGGAATACGATGATATCACATGGAGTAGGGTTAATAATTTACATGGATATACATCTCCCTAGTGGTGGGGAAACAGGCTCTTCAGAAAAGTGGGGAGTATTTTGTATGGCAGATGTATGACAGGGATGCACTGTGGGAGTGACAGTGGTGCTGCTGAGATGCTGCCGTAGTCTGGTGCTATGCAGACGTGTAAAAGTGTGATCTGGAAAATTTTGAGATGGCTCTAGGGAAAGCAGGGCAAAAGCAATTGGTTTTCTGGAGCATTAACATGGAATGTGTGTCAGGTAGTTTTTGGAAGCTGTGGGTATGAGTGGGTTATCTGTAGGGCAGCTGCCAAGGGCCACAAGTAACTGAGGAAGGGCAAACATGGCATGTGAGTCATGGGGAACTAGCCCTGGCAGAATAGAGAGGTTGAATTTGAGGCTGTGTGGGCAGTTGATACAGTGAAAACCACAGGAGGATGGAATTATGGCCCTGAGGTCTTTCTTGTGGCAGAAATGCTGGGTCATGGGACCACTTATAGCATGGTGTAAGCCAGGTCTGGAAGCTGGGATATGTCCTTGCCAGGAGAGTGAGGGCTGATCCTGGTCTTGGTAAGCAAACCTTGCTTTTTTTGACTGTATCATTCTTTTATTCAGGAAGGGGAGAGGCAGAAATACTGAAATTCATTCCCATTCATCCCATGTCTGTGTGTTAAAGACTCTGATCTTCTTGCTCCATAAATCCCACAATGGTCTCTAACTCCTTGCCGACAGCCAAAAAGTTATCTGCTGAATCAAGGCTTCTGCACTGAAACTTTCAGGAAAGTGAGGAAAGAGCACGATGTCTCACTCTGAAAAAGCCTGCCAATTCAGAGCAGTCAATTGAAAATGAAGCATCCAGACAGAGCGTGGTTTAGTCCAGAATTAGACAGGAGAGACTGAGAAAGTCGTTTCCCCCAAAGACTTCCTTCCCCGGGTTTGCTCTTGTGCTGACTTTATTCCAAGATTTCCTTTGCATGCTAATATAAATAGTGAAGACAGGCAGACTAAAAAGGCTCCTTTAATATATTACTCCAAGTACCCCAGAGTCTCTTACAGATGGTATTAGTCTCGTTGCTCGCTGTGCCAATTGCCTCATTGTAGGCACTGAGTTCTGGAGCCACTGTTGGAGATTTTCATTTCTTTATATCATGCAAAGTTTAGGCCAGCCTTGCTGGACCAGACAGTAATATGCTGTGAGTTAATTCTGGCATCAGCTGCACTTTTCTGCTTTTCCATAAGAAGGGCAGGCTCTGGGGTGCTGTGGATCAAGGTAGAAGTGAACATGAGGGGCTATAGGAGATGTTTCAGAGAAAAAAATGGGCTGGGATTATAGGAGTGGAGACCAGCCCTTCACTGTTGGGAGGTGCAGGAGAAAGCCCACTTCAATGTTTAAGTTAGTCAACCCCTTTCCCACCCCCCACTCCTTTCACTGTAAGCTCATTCCTTTCATGCAGCCTTTCTGTCACAGCCTTCTCATTCAGGTGAAAAATAAGAAGAAAGATTTTTCTTTTAAAATTCAGCAGAAATGTCAAGGCTTAACTCCTAGCAGAATAAAAAGTGCCAGACAGTGGCACGGAAAACATCTTAGAGAAATCACATTGTTTCTGGAAGGGTAGAAGTGCTGCAGACAGTTCTGTTTGGAAAGAGCTGAAATGCATGCTCAGGAAAGGCATTTCCTGAAATGAAATGCTTGTGAAAGCAGAAGCACAACAGTGCATGCACATCCCTTCCTGCTGCTGCGAGCAGCTCTGTGACAGTCCTCCTGCCACAGCCTTCCGAAGCTCACCAAGTGTTGAACTGAGCTTCCAGATTCTCTTCTGACCATGCAGCTTCTTCTGCCACTTAGGGCTTCCAGGGACTGTAATGATGGCTATTATGAACTCCCAGATAGCAGCTGTTGTCATGATGCTGTATTAATGCCTTCTCTGATGCCCATCTGACACTGTATTGAACCTGCTTCAGAGCTGATTGCCTGTATCTCTTCTGCAGAGGGTGAAAGGAAAGCACTCCCTCAGTACTCAGGCAGATAACTTCATTCCCTCTCTTCAGTTCCACTAGAGGTGTGGATGTGCACTCAAAAATCCTCGCCGTCTTGTTGAATCAAACTCCCTGCCACAGTCCAGAGCCTTCAGGCCTACTGTTGAGTGACATTAACCCTTTCCATGCAAGCCAGAGGCACAGGCACCTGCGAAGCCATGCTGATCACCCCTAAGAGGGACAGTCTTCAAACCAGACCACCTACCAAAGCCCCAGCAATATGCAGGATCAAATAGGGATCACAGTGTGACAGGACATTGTCCTCGCACTATGAGCTGTGTGGGATGCAAAACACATTGAGAGTATTTCAGGTTCAATATAGGAAAAACTTTCCCGAAAGAGTGGTCAGGAACTGAAACAGGCTGCCCAGAGAGGTAACGGAGTCACCGTCCCTGGAGGTTTTCAGGAAACATTTGGATGTGGCACTGAGGGTCATGGCTAGTGGGCATGGTGGGGATGGGCTGACAATTGGACTAGGTGATCCTAGTGGTTTTTCCAACCTTACTGATTCTATGATTCTGAGTTTTCTTGGGCTGCCCAGATGGGTTATTACTTATGCTGTTAGAATGATTGTAGAATGACTGGAGCTGACTCTTATTTCTCTCTTCTATATCTTGAGGATGGGGCTGATTATGCATTGACTGCTTAGATTTATTGCTGAATGATTTAATGTTTTAAAGCATCTGAGATGGTGCTTGTAATGAAACTCCTGGCTCTTGAGCAGTTCTGCAGAGTACTTCCCACCTTGTTATTCTTTCTGTGAGAGAGCCCTGGCATGAGCTGGCAGAGATCACACTGAGGAAGTGGAGAGCAGGCTCCGGTTGCAGCTACGGATCACTGAATTTTTTCAATAAATCTAGATCTATGTAAGGTTAATGAAGAGCAAAAACCACTCCATTTCTTCAGCAGACTGAAACCAGATTCTAGCTTCCCTGCTTCAGAGCTTTTAAAGTGGAGTAAAACAAATGTAGTGTAAATGTGAACAGAATCTAGCCCCTTGCACCCTGCAGAGCCCTCACCGTCCTGGGGTTTCAGCCCAGGGAGAGAGAACAGATTGACATTTTTTAGTTGGAATGGTCTGGAGTTTTGTTGTTGTTGTTGTTGTTGTTGTTGTTTTGTTTGTTTGTTTTGTTTTGTTGTTTGTTTGTTTGTTTCCTGCTTAAAAACAAATGAAAAGGAAGCCCAAACCAAATCCAGTTAGAATGTTTAACAGTTCTTTCTCAGGAGAAAAATCTCTTTGTGGCTGTATTAGGTGCACGCAGCCCATGTGCTGGCAGTACCTGGTCTGGGGAAGCCTGCTCCCCTTTTGCCCACTTGTTGGCTGTTGGGAAAGTTTCCGCCAAATGGTTTGGTAATAAACATTCCCCAGATGAATGATCTCAGTCACGCAGGTTTGAGATCATTACTTTAATGGTGGTTATTCATCAGTAATGAACCGTGTACTTAAGTTGCCAGAGATAGCATGGCTAATTGAAGATGAAGCAAGAGGTTCTTTCAATATTATTATTTTTTCTCCATTTGCTTTCAGTATCTCTTTGCTCCTCAATGAGATCTAATATAAGTTTTAATTACCTCTGAGAACAATAACTTTATCAAGGCCCTACTTCTTTCTGTGAAGCAGTTTGCTTAGAGATGAGCTATGTCATTTGTTCAGGTCTCTGAAGGAAGCAGGTAAATTCCGGTTACCTACTGAAATCTTGGAGTAGTATATTTTTTAAACTATTTCCATTCTGGCCCACATGTCTTACCTTTCTGTCTATTGTGTCTCTCTCTCTGTTATCTGGGTGCCACACACAGGATGATGTAAGTGAAAATATTAATATCCCTGTGAATTCTTCACCCTAACTCTCTCCTAACTCTCTCCTAACTCTCTCCTAACATTTTGGCTATGGAGATTTCCTCCTCCCTTCATTACCTGGCCTTTCACGTTTTTCTCCTCTGCACAGGTTCTAAGTCTTTAGGCAAAGTATCTGGAGGACCGACTACCAGGAAAAACAGAGCCCAAACCTTTCTGCTCAGCCCAGTCTCTCCCACAGTATCAGCCTAGATGTCACAGTAGTGGGTGCATTAGGAATATAAGAATGTGTGAACTGAACAAATGGCGCTCGGCTGTTGCTATAATGGCGCTGCTATTTATTTCACAGTAACATGATGAAATGTTCCCAAACACGTAGGAAACTTTTCCTGAGAAAGTCTGGAGAAGTAAATTAATAATTGAGAACTGTATTTTCTGGATACATTTCAAAACTGGCTCCATTGTATGGAGTTCAAAATAGGTTTTCAATTTCTGTTTCTTTATTTATGTGGAAGTTTTTTTAGAATATATTCTAGAAACTGCTTATGCCTTTACCAAAAATTAAGAAATAATCAATATAGCAAAGATTATGAAGGAAACAAGAAATAAAATATCATGATGACTCTCAGTGACAATTCTCAGAGCATGCTAAAGAATGTCATCCAACACTCCATGAGAAACAGACATTTTAATATCATACTTACTCTTTTTTGTGTTTAAAGGAAAAGCCATCTATCTACCAATGAAATACTTCTGTTTTCCAAAAACTCTAATTAGTTCTCCTATATGTTAGAGGACTGATCTGGGTTAAAAAGCAGACTGGCTTGTCTTCCAACCCCAAGTTTCATAGGGATTACTTAATTTTGTAAAAGAGTTTTGAAGAATTTTTAAAATGTGGGTATTTTTTTTCCATCATTTCTTGTCCATGTTTAGCCTTTGCCTTTTTGTCTAGGCTCTGTATCCAACAATTCCCAGCCCCACCCAAATTACCACAGATCTCAAGAAGAATGCTATCCTCAGAAGACCTGTAGTCCATGACTTGGTTTTACAAGCGCTGTAATTCCATAGCTGCTCAGAGGATGCAGGTAGTCCCTTCGCATTGAAAATTAATGGAAACAAAGCCTTCAGGTCCCTTAAGTGGATTTGAAGCTTGCAGCCAAGAGGTATAGAGATGCATCCCACTTGAACATTGGGCTGAAGCTGATTTTGTTTCACTGGCATTGCCTTAACCCCACTGAACGCTGCCATGCTAAACTGGGTTGCATCAGGTTTGGTGGGGAAGGAAACAGTAGCAACCAGAGAGCTGCGAACAGCTTTGCTGCATTTAACCCACCAGCAAAGTCCTGCTGATCTCCTTACCTTTATTCTTTCTTTTCCTTCCATATGCATTATGTTAAGTAAATGCTGCAGAGAAGTAAATCTCTTTGCTGGCCTCTTACAAATGGCAGAGGAGTTTCTATGGAGACACAGGAGGAGGCAGCAGATTTCTGTTGCTGGCAGCAGGAGAGGACTGGGCTTGCCAGCCATGCTGAGCTCTCTACCTGTTGGCAAGAAGCAACACTATACAGACAAACATGTGGCTCTGGGCCACACATTTCCTCATTAGCTTACCCCTCTGTTAAGCCCCCATATTTTTAGAGTCAAGTGGAACAACTCCAGGGACTGGGTGTTGGTGTGAGCATGGAGAGGACATAAATATGTATTTGGGCATTTAGAAAGTTTTTGGAGTGAGCATTTTCCTCTTTGTTTCAGTTTGTTGCTTTCAACAAGCTGGAGAAGACAGACAGGTGCTGGCTGCCTGGCTTTGTCCATTGTCCCTGGTACCAACTCCCATCATTGTCTTTGCAACCAACAAGGCATGTACAGAGTGGGAACAGAATATTTTTATAGCAACCATGCTTGGTTTCTATCAAAACAAACTTGCTTTAGACCCAGCTTTAAAACATATTGGGTCATTGTACTTTCATGTCATAGGTTCTAACAAGGAGACCAGCAGTAATGTGGCAGGTCCTTGCAACATGATGATGAGTTTCAGGGCAAGGCCTACACTTCATCCAAACTGGAGATGGTAGTCAACCTGTCTTTTTTTGAATGTTCAAGCCAGAGTTCTAGCTAGGGCCAGATGCAAGGCTTTATGAACCGTTCTGTAGTGACAAAGCATCACAAACCATCTGTGATGACAACTGCCATTCAACCCCACAGCCAAAGAAGGGCTTTATCCAAAGCCAAAGGGCACCGTTATTTCATGCAGAAGGTCTCAGCTAATTGAGGTTCAAATATGTGGCTTTTCATCACTGCTATATACTTTCATAGTGACCCACTAAAATAGCTGAAAAACCACTTGCCAAGTCTCTGCTCTCATCTTCTCTAGGGCAGCAACGAGTATGACAGATGACCAAAGCAAGCTGTGACTGCCCTTGAGCCGTCACTACCGAGGATCAGGAATGATTTACTTAAAACTAGTCAGCAATGGTGGAAAAAACTGTCTTTTAGTTAATTAAGTGTGACACGTGTCTGCTCTTTTCCCAATTGTCATGTCATATTGGCTCAAGCTTATAAGTCAAACGAGTTTATCACTGCACAGGCTCTTGTAGGGCCAGGAGGCTTGAGAACTGGCCTGTTATTTCCACATCTTATTGCTCGAAGGTGCCTGACTTTGGCATATACTCTAATCTAGGAACACCCCTACAGCTGTCATCATCTCTTTTCTTCCCAGCCTTATTCTGTTGAGGGCAAATATGTTTTTTTACCTTAAATGTCAGGGAGTGTGAGATAAACACAATTTATTCTGAGTACCAGCAGCACATCCAGGCTTATACACATGGTGGTAATTATGGGAGGCTGGATAGTGGTAGAGTGTGAAAGTGGTTGTAGCACTTCAAAGGCAGGTAGAGGCACATGGTAGGGAGCAGGGAATGCATGATGAGGCAAGCAGCCCAATGGAAACTGGGGGTAGGGAGTAGGGGGCAGGCATTGGAGTTCAGGGCAGAAAAAAGGTTGTATTGAACAGTGACTGAGTCACTACTGGAAGATGATTGGTGCAGGTTGTGAAAGGCTTGAAAAAGCAGGATCAATTTAAGTCTGCCAGTCTGCCTTAAGAAGTTAGCAAAGAGTATCATCATCTGTGGAAGACAAAAATAATTGTCAAAAACAGGTCTAGCCTACACTTTTGATTTGTATTTATGTATTTCTTTATTCAGGGACTCATGTCATCAGTGTTAACCTTAGAGTTGTTGAGCTTGTAACTCATTTATTTTGCCCAGCTTTGCAGAGCTCCATGACTGTTGAGGGAAGCCAAAGAAATAGCCTGTGAAATTCAGCTGAAACTGCAGATAACCTGATGAAGTATCCCAGAAATCTGGCTGGGAAACACCATCTAAAATGGATGTCACAGTTTCTGTATAGCCATCTGCCATCCATTGCTGTCTTATGCAGTGAGACTTCCATCTAAAATCAATGGCAGCAGTGATGTTCCTAATGACAGGCAGTCGTTAGGAACAGGCAGTGTCTGGCTGATTCCTTGTGGAGTCAAAAGTCTGCTTGGGGCTAGACTCTTGAGTCTGATATATTTATGAAGAAAAGGGAGGCAAAATACAAGAAAGTAGTACCCATTTCTGAATGTATACTCAGCAGTTACACTCTGACTGTATTTGAACATGGTAACCAGATGGTTTAAAGGTACAATAGGAATGAAATAAGTAGTTGGGATTTTGGTTTTGCATTATTACAGAAGATGCCACCTCCAGCAAGCAAGTAATCATATGTCATACTGCCCAGTCAGTGCTTCTGCTTGTGACAAAGCAAAAAGCAGTATTTAATCAATCTGTTTGTCAGGAGTAAAGAAGTGATGATTTCTTCTCAGGAACACATTTCACATATATAAGCTCTGATGAGGCAGTCAAATGTGCTTCACACTAAGGAAAGGAGAGAAGACAATATGTCTTCTTCATTTTGTGGCTTTTTATTTATTTATTTATTTTAATTCACATATATGTTACATATATATATATTTGCAGAAACTTCACTTTGTATAACCAAATAGTTAATTACTACTTCTGTTGTACATGACTTTCAAACTTGTGATAGTTCCTTGATGGTTACTTTTAGCCATCAAAATCCAACCAGGATAAATCAATATTTGCTTTTATATCTCCTGTTGCAAGAAAAGATATTCTAAAACAACGTACAAACTATGTCTCTTTATTGATCTGCTTACCTTTGTCTTTTAAGCTGCCAACATTTTAAAGCATTCTTTTATTTTAAAGGTACTTGTTTTTAAATTCAGTAAAACCAGAGTATATTCCCTGTGGGATATTCTCTTAAAATCTGTGCATTGAGTACTGCTGGCTTGTGGTTTTGTTTTTTTTTTTAAGAAAATGTTTTAATTCAAAGAAAAGAGGAAAGAAAATAAATTAGAAATTAGAGGAAAGAAAATAAAGTCAAAAGGGAGCTTTTACTTAAGTTACTAGAGCAGAATAAGCTATTCTGTTCACAGATGATAGAAATAAGAAATGGAGAAGGTCAGTAAGGATATCTTCTCCTTTTACCCTCATGATCTAGTGTTAGCAACTATGAAGAAACATTTCTGGTGCATTTTCAGCAGACTAACGATATCTGTGTAGCAACGGGTGAAACTCAGCTGTAGGTAGGATTTCAGCATAAAGCCTATGACCTGGCCTATCACCTCTGCTTACATCATTTAAGCAAAGAGGGACGAGATCTTCATTTTGAAAACCTGATGTTATCTACAGTTTTTCATGGCATATCTAGGAGCATTATTTCTAATGATATGGGAAAATTCTCCTACTTGGAATTACTCGCTAAGGAATGAACTCTCTAAGGTAAAGTGCAGAGCCTGAAAAACAGATAATCATTTTGTTCTCGCCTCGTTAGTCTGTAAGGTAAAGGCCATCGGGGTTATCCTTAGTCAAGCTGTAAATTCAGAGTGCACCTTGAATTTGTCTCAGGGATGGGGCTCCAGTGCCTAGAGAGGCAAATGTTGCTTGGCATCTGCCAGCGAGCTCAGGCTTGAGTGGATTAGACTGTTCACAACTTATTGGATGTAGGTAGATCTGAGTTCTCTCTACATTCATCTACAGCTGAAATTCAACTCATCCCAGGCCCTTTACTCAAAGGATGGGAGAAAACTTTTTATGCTTATCATACAGAATGATAGTTGGTTTTAACAGCAACCACTATATATATTCAGCATGGATCAAATAGCAAAATACTTTCAATTTCCATTTTATAATGAAGTTTGCATTCAAGCAATGCATGATAGGATTAATCAAGTTGTTCAGCTTATATTCCAGTTCTCTGCAATTTCAATGCGTATTTCCTGAGTGTGAAGAACCGCACGTACCTTTCATTCATAAACACTTTCCTGTTCACTCCCAGGAGCTAAAAACCTGCCAATGCTTTTCCCCTGGGATTTGATTTGTTTACATTTAGAAAGTATTAAATTTGCAGCTACTGTACCTTCTTGTAATTCTCACAGTGATGCTCATTCCTTGAAACTGTATAAGGAACTAACTCATTATTCTTTCCAATATAGCAAAAAGTTTTCCCCCTGAATACAAACTAACCTTTTCTGAGGGTCTGCCCATGCTAGACCTGCTTCTATAACTGGTTTTGTGTAGCCTCGCCTCCTCAAATACCACTAGTTGGACTGGCGGGAGTATTTCTGTGCTGACCCAGAGAACCCAAAGCACAAAGTAAAATAATTATTTATAATTTTGACCTCCAGAAGCAATCCATGGCAGTGAGTTCCACAGTTGTACTGTATTCTCTAGTAAAAACATCCACGCATTTGTTTTAAACTTGTCTTAAGGCATCTGGAGGGCATCCTTATATTAACAATAATATAAGATTTCCAAATGACCTTAGACAAGGTAGTTCTATCCTCCAAATTTATTTGGTAGCACAATGTAGTTTTGATTTATATTGTTTAATTTCAGGTTTGCCTCATAAATTAAAAAACAAGCTATTGTAGACTTACAATAGTAGTCTGGCAGAGGATTAAAAGATTTTTTTCCCTAGGATCTGAGTAAGCTGAGAGGGAACTAAATCTGTATTACATATGGAAGTTCATTCAAAAATGCATGGATAAATGCTAGTACTGTGTATTTTTGCCCCTTTTCAATTAAAATTGTCTTTTCTGGTGGAGAAAAAAAAAAAGAAAAAAAAAGTAAGAATTAATGAAAGCAGTGTTCTGCATATGTTAAGGTCCTGCTCTGACCCTGATGCTCTGAGGATGTAACTATGGAAAAACTGCTATTAATGGAATATGTTTCACAAATAAAGCAGTAGAAGCTTGTGGAGTTTCTTCTTCATTAGGAGCACATGAAAAATTCAAACAAACTAACAAATTTTCCTGTTCTCTCTAAGGTTGAGTTCAAGTTCACCTTGTGAATACAAGAAAAGTTTAGTAATTTCTGACTGCTCTGTAACTTGCTTGCCAACCCTGGTCCTCCCACCTGTCAACAGAAACCTAAATATAGCCTCTTACTAATGAAGAGGATCTGCTGCAGCAGAAGTCTGGGATTGCTCACATCAAGTTTAACCAGCAGCCTGGGGCAACTCATGTTCTAGGCTATGTTTGAAAAACACCATCTCATCTTTCGTGGAGGACCTCCTTTCTCCTGCCTGGTTGTTTCACAAGTCAGAAGTCCTTCTACCTAAGCATAGAAATATTATAATTCCCCCAAATCTGAAATCCTCCACATATGACTGTGTCACAAAGGACATTGCTGTGCTCTCTACAGGAAGGCCGTACTGATCAGCTGTAAACAAGAGTTGTCAGAAGGATCTGGTGACTATGAGGGTGGCTGTTGGGAAATGATTTCATTTGAATTGGAAACCTAAGAGGCACGCTCACGGACAGGGCAGCATGGCAGTAATCCCAAAGCCATCTCTTTCATCCTAGACAAACCAAGAGCTACAGTGAAGGACATGAACTGTGTATATAGTGGTTATTTCAGCTCACATATGCTCTTTCATGTACACATCATTCCAAACCCAGGTTGTCAGTGGGTCAAGGATGTCCATGCTGACGTGATATAAACCTAAGAAGCTTCTGGACTGATCTTCATTTTTCTTCCTTTGCTTTGTTTTGCTTATGTCTGTATCTGTCTGTAACCTGTCATCAGGCAGATTACCTGGCCACATACTGCCTGCTGGCTTTTGCAAGTACCTCAGTCACAGCATGCCTTTGCACACAAGAACGGTGTCTACTTCCTCAGTATGATGGCTTTACATCGTTTGTCAACAATGTTATTATTCAGTAATTCTCTTACAACATGCTTAAAAGCTTGAATATCTACGGAAAGGAGGTCATTTTGAGTGGTCTTAGACTGGCAGAGCTCTGTCCACTTAGCCTTCTATTTAGCATCCAACAACAAAGAGCAATGTCCACACAAGAGTCTGTACAAGAAAGTCCAAAGTAGTCTTTTTCCTTTAGCATCCTCTCAGCTTCCGTCACTTTTCCTAGTGGTAAAGTAAAGCAAAGAATGGTTAAAAGATCATGTGAGTAAAGCCTTTCACAGTTTCTCACAATCATTGACACAGTGCCACTGCATCCTGCCACTGGAGGCTAACACATGCCTCCTTAGTTCTCTGCCTTTCTAAATAATCTGCATCTCAGTGAGCAGCCCCTCTGGAAGTTAATTAAAAGACAAACTGCAGTACAGATCATTAGTTTGCACATGGGCCAGAAATGAAGGATCACTATGGCCCTGCAAAATTAGGAACAGATGCCCAAACAAATCTCTAAGCAAGCCTAACTAGCAAGCCTTGGCAACAGATCTTGTCTGGTACAGAGCACTGCTTCACTGCAACTCAGGCAGGAGAAATGATTCCGTCTCTCTGTTGACTTCTCGTTGTGCAATGTTATCAGTTCAAACAAAGCGTATTCATTGGGAACATAGAGCAGGCAGAAAATGTCATTCCAGGCCTTCAATTTGCAGTCAAATTCTCACCTGCTTTGTTGATCAAAGCAAAAGTTATGCAGCTGGGAGTGGTAATGGGAAAAAGTGAGCCTCCTGTTCACAGAAGTTTCTATCTGCAGAGGAAGTGTAGCATAAAAATTCCTATACATTCAACTGGTCCAAAGTGGCTACTCTTAATGCCTTCAGGTACCCTACTGAGTATCTTCCTGATTTTATCCTGCACTCCCCACGTGTGTGAGAAGGGAGAACTTGACATAACCTTCTATTTCTTGGCTCTCCATCTCAACATTCCTGAAAGCCTCTCATAGCTCTGAAACCTAGAAGAGTTTTGAAAATCCAGAGAGGTTTTCCGAGATTTGCTGCTATCATTAGCCCTTTTTGCTCTGGTCCACTTCTCTGTCTCTCATTTCTCCTACTTGTCCTCCATTGATTTTGGAATCTCTTTAAGCCAGGAGCTGCATTTTAGGTCAACATGTACAGCATTTACACATCTTTAACCACTTACAACATCTCTTCATATTGGAAGAAAATGATACTGATGGGAGAAAAGCCCCACTGCTAAGCTGAAGCTGCCTATTAAACCTTTCATACAGTACAGCATCACTGCCTCTTTCTCTCATGCAACCCCAAGTGCCAGGAATAAGTAGCTGGTTGACAACAGTGCTCAGACAGTCTGTGATGCCTGGTGCTGGCATGGTGGCTGGAGAGAGGATGCAAAACTGTAGGGTGCATATGAAGGCAGTTCAGGCCTGGCTGGGACTAAGCCAGCTTGGGGACCCTTGTACTCAGTACACAAATAAGGAGAGGAAAATCAAATAGACCAGTGTCTTGGCCCAGGACTGGTATTCCTGAGTTCTACAGAATGAAAAGGCAGCAACTAAAACAGCAAAATTACAGACTGTGGTGAGTACAGGGTTCTTAAGCAGTTTCTTTGAAGACATCAATACTAGGAAGAAAAGAACAGAGTGTTCAAACTCGTGTGCATGGCATAATTTGGTCTGGGAAGATGCATGCCCTTATCCCAGCCCTCTTGAACCTGTAAAAATATAATGGTCAGCCCTAGGGAATTTGTGGACAGGAGAAGTCTTTCAATGTCTTTTCATCTACTCAGGGGACAATAAACAGGCAAAAGGTGGAAGGTGAGATTGTTATGAGAAACTCAACAGAGCACAGAAATCTTTGGAGAGGCAAAGATATTGCCTTTCTATGAACGTTGCTCTCTCAGCTAAAAACTCAGACTGAAGAGAGGGGGAAAAAAGCAAACTTTGAACAGTTTGGATGAGCTAGTCAATAAATGACTGCCTTCTATTTCCCAAGAAAGAAATATCCCAAGGAGACTACCTAGTTCAGTGTCTACTAAATAGCAAGCAAGAAGTAAAGGAAGAGTAAGAACTAGAGAAGTATTCAGATAACTCTTTTTTATGGTGGAAAATGATAACATATGAAAAAAAGGGATAATAAGATTAGTCTGAGGTCTGATGAGGAAAGAGAACTAAAGCCCTTTCTGGAAGTAATGTCAGAAAAGCAGGTGAAAAAGGAAAACAGATTTAAACTATACTGGTATAAAGCTATCATAAAATAGACATAAGCCAGAAGAGCAGAATTTCATCTATGTGCAGTGGCAGAGCCAGGCCATACCTCCAAGTGGGAGATCTGCAGGAGTATATAAAGGCTGCTCTACATGCTTTTTCTCCCCTTTCACATCTAGGCCTTCCCTGCCACTGACTGTGAATTCAAAGGTTTATGGGACCGCTAGCACACTGTGGAGGAAACCATGCATACTCCCCAGTATGGAGATGGGACTCAGACATGGAATCTCTGAAGCCAGGAGCTAGAAGTCCTACATTTCAGACATTATAAATTAGTGGTCAAACTCTGACTTTGAATCTCTGTGGATCACCACTGCACACTTTGGAGAGATCAGATTGACTTTGCCCCAGAGCAACATTTAGATAAATGGGGAGAGGAATATTTTCATTCAGTAGCTAAATCCCTAGGTATTTGCATAGGAATGTTGCAACAAGGATGAGTCTAGGGGACTCTGGCCTTGGAGAGCTTATTTTTCAGCTCGTAAGATGAGTTATAACATTGCAAAGTTGGCATAAAAAGCCATCATACAAGTGTTAAGACGCTTCTACAGTGGTTTTTTATGCTGAGCTAAATGATAGCAGTAGACACAATGCATAGAGAAACATGATGCTGTTTTGTTATTAGAGTAATAGTAGGTCCACATTTTCTATCATAAAGAAAGATAGTTAGAGTTACAATGAAAGTGCATTTGATGGAGAAGCTACTAAGCATAGCTCATGTGCCAACTTTCCAATGGGTATAAATCAATAAAGCCATGCTAACTTGTGTTGACTTACAACAGCTGATAAATGAATCATAATATTTCCATTTAATTGGGAGAGAAAAAAATGTATCTCAGGGATACTCTCCAGCTGAGCTAAAAGAAAAGGGAATTTGTTTCCAGTGTTGACAGTTTTTTAGATATAGGACAGATTTTTTTTTTCTGGGTCCTATTCATACAAAATCCACAAAAGCAGCAGCTTGCAAGAGCAGACCTTAGACTGAGTAAAGCTATGAAGAGAGTTATCAAGCACAGGATGTCTTCAAACAAGCAAAGAGTTGAAAATGCACAACCAGTTCAGAGAAGAAATCCAAAACAATAATGTTTTCACTGCAGTAAACGAAAGGGCTTTCTTGACATCTGCCATTATGAAAACACAAAATGCCACAAATCCCCAAAGGCTGAGCACATGTAATTGGACAGATAGCAAATAAAGCAGCTTGGACATTGCATTACCACAAGCTGCTTAGAGAAGAGCTTTAAAAAGGAAAATCACGATGACAAATAGAGACAATAAGTGAGAGCGAGGTGGGCTGCTGAAAGAGATAGAGCAGAGCAATGAGTTGCTAGAGCAGACAGAAAAGAGACAGTGAAGCCACAGAATTTCAGAGGACAGACGGAAATCATGTCTGGATTTAGTGTAGTGTTCAAAGGACCAGTGCCTTTGCTCTGTGTGAGTGAACTATGTGTATCTGCCAGTGCCAATGAAGGCGCACTGTAGTGTATGAGCTGAGGATCTGACCCAGCACGCTCTAAATAGCCCTCCCAAAGAGAGTCCTGTCACAGTTTGCATTAGACTCATGGTAAAGCAAAACTGATAACAACAAGATGCTGGATAATGAGATGCTAACAAGGACTACAATGTTCAGAGGTGCCTGTGAGGCTCATTCTGGGATGAAAATTAAATAACCGTTTCCTAACTAAACTTCATCTTTTTGTTCAACACAAGGCTTTTTCTGCATTTCAGGATATGTCTTTCAGGCTCAAGATCTCCAGGGAGACATAAAAATCAGTGAAAATGACCACAAGGTATATACTCATCCGAGGCTTATACTAGTAGTGCCATAAAGACATTGTGTCTCACTTTTGCTTTATGTAAAAAATTAGTATCTGCTAGTGTACTGGTGTTTATACTGAAATAATTCAGTAACATTTTAGTAGGTTAATGAAATGTAACCTGTTTTATCTTCTTCCTGCCCTCTGAGATCTCATGCAGGAGCCAATGTTTTGTTAGAACTTTTGAAAATGCCATGACAACTAGCGAGGGAGATAAACTACCTCCACATCAGAAAATAGCATCTTTCTGGCAATCTTATCAAATGCGACTACAGAGTAGCATACAAAGTATACGTGGGCTGAACAACTAATGAGGAGTTGTTTACGTGTATAAAAAAGACAGCTGGGAGGCCTGATTTCTATAGATGCACAGGATATTGAAAACACACACACACAAACCCCCAAATTTCACCAGAAATGTCCCTTTCACCTCCAGGAAACAAAACACTTAATGCAGAATTTTGGAGACTTGTTAATAATCTGTGACTAGGGAATATATATACGTAAAGCCTTAAACCTTAAGGATCTGTTCTTCCTGGAAACATGCAGCGCCTTGAAAACAGCTCCTTCCCTAAGTTTTTAGCACTATAAAGAATTATTTGTCAGAGAAATCTTTCTTTCAGAATGTCACTCTCATAATGGTTTGTACTGAACATAAAAGCAATTGTATGGCTTTTGAATGCAAACATAGACAACTTGCTCTAATTTATACTTCTTGAAAACTAGATTTAAAGCAGTTTAAATGAAAGTGAAATCTGGTTTGCTGAGTCAAAGAAGTACCAAGACTACCAAAAAATGTTGAGATCCCATCTGTGTCTTCTCCCAAAGAGAATAATTACAATTTTTCTGCATATGGAAGGAAAGACAGATAGCTTTGAAAATGTAAAGAAACAACATGATAAGCACAAAATACAAGCAGCATAAACAGACGGAGTTCAGGTAGCATCAGCTCACAAGGTCTTTAAGACTTGTGCTGCTTTTGTCACAACAGAGGCTACAGAGAGGCTCCAAAATACTTAACTAACCAACCAAAGAAACTATCTGTTTGAGGCATAATCTTGTATGCTTATGGTCTGATGGTAAGACAGGTGAAGGAATGAGCTGTGTATCTCAGTGAAACCTGCCTGCACATCTAATAGCACCTGAGATCCATTGGAGCTTCTGGTGCCCAAGCCTGGAGCCGTGACTGGTCGAGTTGAGCCTATTCCTTCCCATACCTGGAACCACTGCTTCAGAGTTCAACACTTCTTAGCCATGGATGCTGAGGTTAAAGTAGCTTATCAAGAAATGGTTTCTGTACATAAACGCAATGGCATGTATCATAGTTTTATGCTCTAGAATATTAGATTTTCTTTAAAAAATCTGTAATATTTCAAACCAATTGTTCATTGTTTGATACGGAAAAGAAGAGCTTGAGGAGAAACATATCTAAATTATGGTCTACAGCAATGCTAGCCTCTAACACTACTTTATTCCAAAGAAGTCAGCTCTGTGCACATAATCATGAAGGAAGCTGCAGCTGCTCATCTACATCTGAGTCTTCAGCTGAATGCTGTTAAATACATTAGCATTGCCACCTGGTTGAGCCAGGAAAAGAGAACTGGAAAAGTTCTTTGTTTGTGATGATAGGCAGAATGTACTTTAATACTGAGTTGAATCAGAGGAAACCTCTCAGGGAAAATTCCTGAGAATTCCTTTTCTTGAGACTGAAGGAGGAAGGTATTAGAAATGTACCAGATCTTTTGGGATTTGTGATAAGAGGCTATTAATAGTCAAGATAAAACTCCCACAAGAGAAGAAGGGATTCCACTGAGCGTGAAGCCTCTCTAAAGACTAAGGTCTTTTTTCAAGCCTTATAACCAGTTATTTGTACAACGCTCACAGGGGAGATGATGTGAAGCATCATATGATCTGATTTAAAATACTGGCTCTACGTCATGCTCACTTTGAAGCTTTTTTTTTGAAATTCATCTCACTGTAAGAAGTTAAAGCAAACCTTGAGCCTACTCTAACAATTAAGAAAAAAATAATTTATTGTTTTAGCTAGAGATTGCCATTGAAAATACATTTGCAGGTATAGCTAGCTAAGAAAAGGAGAATGTCAGAACTTGCTAGTTGAAGTTAGCTCCTCAATTTTTTCAAGTTGAGTATGCAGCTCTTTGAACAGGAAGCTTGATTATTACATTAGTAAGAAAAAAAAAAAAGCAACAACAAAACAACAACAACAAGGTCTTTTTAATATTTGATGAGAAATACCATTGTTGCATGGGGAATTTGGTTCCTAACCCAACGGGAGCCAGGATCTGCTGCCTTGTGCAGTGGTAAGATCTCTCTGAGTAGGGTAGATAGGAGGCATCTTGGTGCAAAGGATAACTTCTCAGCTCCTACTGAATTCTGATGAATGAAAATAGACCAACTCTACCTCAGTTCCATGCAGGTTCAAAACTCAGCAAGAGCTAGAGGAAGGTAAGACTGTACCTCAAAAGAAAAAAGAAAGGCACAGCTCTGTTTCTCAGAGGGAAAATCTCTGCCTTGTGTACACCCTGGCATGTACACCCTGGTTCCTTTCCTGGCATGTGCAAAGGACAGATGGATCCTGCTCAGTTTGGACTCTAATTGTCACCCAGCAGCTGACTGGGATGTGTTTTTCCCCTTAAACTTCTCCTGGACAAAAGGTAGGAATCCAGCTCACTGTGTGAGATGGCAACTTATTCTTAATATTGTTTATTCTCATTGCACTATGCCTCCTGTTACATGCATTCCGCCAATCAGTGCACATTGCTCCAGGGATTCTATTATTGTAATATAAAATTAGAAGATTATCCTCTGCACAATCCTGTTCCACGCATCTTGCAGGCTACAGTCTAAGCTGGCAAGCAGGTAGATCCATACAAGGGTCAAGAGCTTAGTTTGTGTTCAGAAAGAGCTCCCTACCCTCCAGTTCGTATCCTGCTGGCCAGAAGGCGCGTTGCCAGAGTAGAGAGTTTGAGGAATGATTTCTTGCCCTTGTCTAAGCTACAGATAATGAGGAAGGTCTTTAGTCTCCGGGGCTGTCAATCTGGCAACTTCTCATCTGCATTAAAATTGGTCAAAAGATGTTTTTAAAAGAAAATATAATGAGGGGATGCACTTAGGAAAATGAAAAGCTTGGCTGCTTTTTTATCGCTCCTCAGGCACTTTGTGTCCTTCTCTGATGAGAGCTATTGTCATTCAGGGCAGCTCAACGGCTCCTCGTGCTGGGAGTAGATATAGGCTTGGCACTTTCCTCTCTTGGTGACAGCCAGATATACACTCTGCTCATTTCCTCCCAGATAAGCTTGCCATCCCGCTTTAGCAGCTTCTCATATTTCATGTGACTTGTCAGATAGAAGCCCCTGGTAAAGTCCATTCATGGAGATTATTTTTTGCTTTGGCCTTATATTAGCAAAATAAATTTCTACACTGCCTCCTCCCTTCCCCCCCCTTTCTTCTTATTTCTGGCTAAGAATACGGATGTTGTAGTGCCTTTTAACCAGGGTTCTTCCAAGTGCTGTTGGAAATGCTGATGAAGTCTTGCTACTCCCTTGCATAATATGTGTGTGTTATTATATGAAGGCATATCTTGGGTCTGGATAAGTGGGCGGCCTTATTTTCAGAAGTAGTAGCTGTCTTCTGTTTTCATAAGGTGTTGTTCTTGATGCTGGTCAGGAGTGATATGACTGAGACTACCAAGCTAATCCATGACTGCTGCAAATAGCAATTGGAGATCAAAACTAGATACTCCTCCTTTTTTTTTTTTTTTTTTTTTTTTTAAGTGCAGTCAATTTACACTTGGAGAGAAAAAAAATGATAACATGTTCCCTTTTACGGAATGTCATAAAGGATGGTTGTCTGCCTCCAGACACAGAGTTTGGTGTAGACATGAATGGAAATGACTGAGCAGTGCCTGGATTCAGCAGCAGTTACTATGGAAGGAAAGTGCTGTTTGGAGAATGCCATGATATCAAATTTTGGCAAAACAAATAAAAGCCATGTGACAGCAGAGAAGAAAACAAAGGGTGGAAAGTTAGCATTACCTGTGTGTGTTATACTCTGGCAGAGAAATGAAAATGTGCATTGGTGGCCATCTTGGATTTTCTGATACATACATTTAATGGAAAACTACCATTATTGTTTGCTATTGGAATATTTCTATTCATAGCAAAACTTTGCCTGGGAATGTGTGCATGCACTGGTGGTAATTGATTTGGGTAAATTGCTCAGTCTGCTCTCTGTTGCCTATTTCGTCTCAAGTACGTCTTTTCTAAAATGATTCTTTCTGACATAGACAGGAGTGAAGGAGGGAGGCCCCTCATGGCTGTTCTCCTTTACTATGTTGGGAACTGCAGTGGGTGCTGGTCCATCTTCAGGCAGAAGACCTCTTCAGAAAGAACCCTTTTTTTGAAACCCCAATACTGCAAGGGGTTGGCTGGGGCCAACACTGGAATGGAGAAAGATAAAACAGGGGTAAGAGAGGGGGGCAAGAACCTGCCTCCTCCCTAACATCATGAGTATATCATCATAAATCCTTGAGTATAATACAGCAACTTTGTTTCACAGGGTTTTGCTGGGAAGATGGGATGAATGCTGTGATTGTGAATTTATCACAGAATATGGCAGTAATGGTCCTATAAGAAGAAACACACAAACTGAGTAGTTAGGATAAGCCCTGTTAACAAGTTCTGCTCCATAATTATTCAGTCAATATGCTGTCAAATTATAAAAATAACTTTTTCACGATGGTTTTTGTGCCCACACTGTCACAGAGTGCTACTGTTCTTCTCTAACTGAAGATCATAGAATCAGAGAAATACAGAATATCTTGTGTTGGAAGGGACCTGAAAGAATCATTGAGTTCAAGTCCTGGTTCTATATAGCACCACACGAAAATCAGACCATATGTGTGAGTGTTGTTCAAACACTTCCTGAACTCTGGCAAGCTCAGGGCCATGACCACTTCCATGCGAAGGCTGTTCCAATGCCCAGCCACACTCTGGGTGAAGAATCTTTTCCTAACTCCAAACCTGATCCTCCCCTGGTGCAGCTCCACGCCATTCCCTGTCACTGTCATTAGAGAGCGCTCTGTTCCCTGTGAGGAGTAACTACAGAACAGCTGTAGTTACATGTAAAGTGAGAGAAGTTAGAACTAAGCTCAGCCTGCCTTATTATATTCAGCCTTAGTATCACCAGTGTGTTAGTCCAAATCTTTGTCTTGCAGTCACACTGAAAGCATTTTCTGTTTGTTTGAATGCAAATGGCAATGTAAATAGGTCTGAGAAGATGAGCATTATTTTCCTGTCTGACTTGTTCACACTCACTATGAGGAAAACTTTCTTCATTACTGGTACATCAATTAATTGACAGAACACATCAAGAGTGACAGGAGCAGACAATAAAAAGAAAGTAACCAAAGCATCATAGTCACTTTTCAACAGTATCAATGTCTTTCACTGCCTGTAAAGGTGGGATGTTTTGAATGTGTTACTTGCTACAATAGGACCCATTAAGAACTATGTCTGCCCTCATTAAGGTACCCTATGAAGCCATCATACAGCAGAAACCAGATTGTCTGAGCTTGAGTGCAGACTAGTCTACCAGAACTGAGGAGGGATGAACTGCACACAAAGTGGCAGTGACCATGCCGAATGACTTGGAAACTCTGACTAGGAGCAGTGTTTGCACTGGCTATGCCAGCCCTAGGTAGGCTGAGCATCCTTCCTGCTGGGGAGGTGCTGGGAGTATCGTGTGCCATCACAGAGAATTAAGTAATCTGATAAATATCAAAATTTCGTCTTATTCCTCCTTTTCCTGAAAACTGTTGCTGTGCATAGCAAGCAAATATAATTTAAAAAACAGTTATCTTTGTAGAAGAGAGTGAGGTTTTACAAACTAATACCTTTGAGTGGTGTTGATATTCCAACAATGTTTGACTTTTAGATGTAAGATGTTGATTGTCTCTAAAAGTAGCTGCCTCTTTATGTTTTGCTACAATTACAGTGCAGATGCACACACATGCACACGATATGCTTTTTCTGTAAGATTCGTATCTCTTCCTTCTTGTTTTCCTCTTGACTGAATACTGAAGGGCTATTCAGTCTTTGACCTTTCACGTCACTGTACTGTTGAGTAGTATTGTAGGGCTGGAGCTATAGGGATGTAGATAACTTACCACTCCCCATAGTGGTTTTCCATACTTCTTTCAACTTTCTTTTTTTTCCTTAGGTCTTGCTTACTGTTCTTGTGGACACACAGCAGTGAGGGAGGACAGAAACAGGCAGAGCCCCTGACTCTCAAAGGAACAAGATCTAGGCATAGGAATTGCCTCTGTTCTCCAGGCAGTCTGCCAGCCTAGCTCCAAGATTTCTCAGCTGCAGCAGTTTAGACTTTGTCAGGGATGAGTGACTTCGGAGCTGGGTGCTGGCCAAACCACCCTAGGCAGCTCATTGCACTAATCCAAAACTGTAATTGGGTGGTAGGAGGGGGCAGTGGGAGAATGTTTTATCCCCACCACAGTCATGAGTTTTTGTTAACTTAGGATTATAAGAATAATGAACAAACCCAGAAGCTTGTCTCCTTTATTTAGTTAGTTTTGGGGCTGCAGCTAGCAATCCATTATTGTCTGTGATGTGTTCCCAGACCAGCCTCTTATCAGAGGTGCTTAGCTATGCAGTGCACATAAGGATGCCCATCAGTATTGATATATAGATTCCCAGCACATCTATTGTGTTTTACATGCCTTGCAATTAGCTTTTGCTTTATCTACTGTGTGCCTACCTCGCTGTAAGTGTGCCAAGAAAAAGAAAAGAGTCACACTGGGAGATGGGGGATGAATCGGTCTGAAGAATTACTGAGGGAAAGTAGGAAGCAATTTGTGCTCTGATGAAAGCAATGCAGGGCCAAATCCTGCCAAATGCTGATGCTGTGGAGCAGCTGTAGCTCTATACTGCCCAGAATGAAGCCTGCTGTGGTAAAGCAATATCAGGAGTTCAGTGAGGTGAAGAGTCAGTATGTGCATGGTGGAGCAATGCTGTGAATTTTCAAAAGCAGTGCTGGCATGCTACAGTGATCACAGGGCTAGCAGAAGGAAAGAGACATGAAAAAGGAATGGAGAAGACAGGAACTTGTCTTGATGCTGTGAAAGAGTGAATTCAGAGCACAGCAGTTGGTATTAGTGAAGGCAAATAACCCACCAAAATAGGCCTGATCTAAGGTGTCACCAATCATCTCTCTCACAGTCCCTGCAGATTTCTTCTGTGAATCCTACTCTTTCCACCAACCACTGGAGCACCCATGTTTCCCTCATATGGGTTTCTTATTGCAGTTGTGGTCTTCAGGGCCTCTGCTGGCAGGTCTCCCAAGCGACCTCAGCCCCTCTTGCTTGAAGCAGCTTGCTGTTTGCTTGCTTGCATGAAGGAGGACCTGGCAGAGACATGGATGCAGACAGGCACTTTCTGGGCATGCGGCACCTCTCCATCCAGGCTCTTTCCTCCCTGATAGTATGTCTCATGTTCACTATGCTTAGTGAGATAAACTAGACATTACTAAAAACTCTGTGCTGTGCTTATTTGTGGAGGAGTCCGATTCAGGCTGTAATTTTACAGACTTTGTTCTATACATCTCAGTTACCCAAGAGTCAACTACCAGGTTCTCACTGAGGTATAAACCTCAATAGACTCCAAGGAGTTTGATGACAGTTGAAGGTCTAGCTGTCAGCCTTAGCTCTGCCAAGAAGCTCACCTTGTGCTCCTTACATGTTGTTCAGACTGCTCCTGGGGTCAGAGCAAGGTGATCTTCCACTGACTGGATGCAACCCTTTTGCCTTTTTACCATCAGGAGACAGTTGGCAGGCACAGCTGTGCTGCCTTTAGCTCCAGCTGCCATACACCCTCAGAAAGAAGAAAGAGAAAGCAGCCGGAGGGAGTAGGGAAAGAAGTAAGTACAACTGAAAGGAGTGCTGCTGCATCTACTTTTTCCACTCCTATAAGCTTCTGCTGTTTCTGTACATCTTTTAATTTGTGTCAGGGTGAGAGAGCTATAACTGGCTCCATCTGGCCCTCTACCTTTAATTACCTCACTGCCACTGTTTTTCATTTGTTGTTCGTTACCATTCTACACCACTCACAGCCCTGAACACTGATGTAAAGAGTGGCTTTTCCTGTCTGCAGGAGACAAGTGATTAGCATACAGAGGAGGAAAAGTGGAGGAAAGAGTCATGAGAATAGTTTGGAAAAGGTGTTGGGAAGTCAGTGAGCATATGCAGGAGGATATTGCCTTGGTCATTTTTTCCACTAAGAAAGATTTAGTTCAATTTTGCAAGCATTGCACGCCTTCTTATTATTATCTAGTACATAGTACATGAAAAATCCACCAAATTATCTAAAGGGAAATAAATCTGTAAAAGTGCATAATAAATCCCACTGCGACATCTTCAACAGCCTTCTTAAATGCCAAGGACTATAAGATTACGCTTACCTAAAGACAGAAATTAATAAATAAATAAATACCATATTAATATTGAATTCCATTAATAAATCTACTTCCATTTCAGAAAAAAAAATCAATAATTCAATATTTCCCATTCTTCTTGTCTTAAAAGTTCAACAGCTGGGCCAGATTACAAATGAAATTAATATATTTTAAAAGGAAAAATAGAAGAGAAAAAGAAAAACAGGCGGTATTATTTTTGGAGCAGCCTTTATGTTTTAAACCTAAAACACTATGCATCTGACGATCGTGTGAGAAAAGACTGGTCTTATATAATACAGAAAGTGGGTTAGGGATGGATTGCTCAACTTTCAACTCATCTGTATTACAGATCTCCTCAATAATCCTGGTCAAAATCCTGCAAGGTTGGAGAAGATGAATCTAAGAGAGGCATTTACACACAAAGGCATCCTCTAAAGAGAATAATGTAGTCTCCACAAGGGCTCCACAAGGAGTATTCCCTTGAGTGATACTGAAGTCTTCCTCTGAGTAGTTCCATCATTTCTGAACTACTGCCTCTGCTCTCCAGTGCTGGCAAAATGTCAGACACCTGAGTTTGATATTCTTGTGGGATTCAATCCCACATAGTGGGATTGAGATAGGCTCGATCTTGTAGCAGGTGGCCTATAGGAAGACATGGTTTACAGATGCAAAGAGGCAATTGTCCTCCTCTGTGACTTTGTTTTTTTCTGCATACATTATGCGCTCTTTTGTAGTCTCAAAAGCAGATGTTGTGTAGGTGCTTTAGGTGCTTTTTTTCACTTGTTTGAATTCATCAACTAACTTACTGATTCTATTTCCAAAGAACCTTTTTCAGATCTCTTCACTCGCACTGACTGCATTGGGCCTATGTCTGTCCTTCACTGTAGGCAGCTCTTTTTTATTTCTTGTGTCCCATAATGTGCCTTTGCTGTGTCTTATTTCATGTGAGGAAGAGACTAGCCAGCCACAAGTTCTGTTTTCATTTCTCTGTCTCCATCTGTGAAATGGAAATTACCGTGCTCTCCTGACTTGCAAACATTATGGGGATAATGTACTGAAAACCTTCAGGTACTGAAGCTGTTTTCACAAAAGGACCTATACACATTTCTGAAACTTGGCAAAAAATGTGATCTTTCATAGCAGCAGTTTGTTGAATGAATCTTTTTATATCACTGCAGAAGATTTTTCATTGTCAAAGCCCTTTTTAAACATGACTGCAAGACATCAAAGCCAAAAGAAAAATCTCAGCAGTGCAGATTAAAGACAAATTAGCAAATATTAGTTATTCCTTTAGTGGAGGTCTTTACATTTCAAACTCAATGTCAGACAATCGTATTGACTCCTGCTGATAGTTTCCTTTCCTTTCCTGAAATATTGATATTATTAAAAAGAATATTTGATTCATAAATCTTCACTGTACTTCAATAGCCCAGTCAAACAAATCCTTTTTTTCTTTAAGTAATGTATTTGTTACATAACTTTAAAAAACACTTGGTTGGTTAATATTCTGGGCTGAGGATTTCTACTCAATTTAGACTGTAATGTTAAGATCTAAATAGAATCCGAAAATATTATTCTTCTGATGCTGCGGCATTTCTTTCCCAGATCTCCCATGCCTGCTTATTCCTTCCAAGTGGCAGATTTAACTCATTCTCAGCTTTGACTTTGGTTTAATCATTAGAGCTGAGTGGGAAAGTGATTTTATATTATTTCACTGGGGTTCAGCGCAGACATAAACATCCAGCCAGGAGAGTCCAATTACAAGATCATGCACTTGTAAAGTCTTTTCATTACCTGTGTGAACACTTCCAGAGTCTCTGATTGAGGCCTCTACACAATCTTCTAGTGCAAATAATCTAACAGGGTCCATTTCATTCCAACTACGAGCCTGCATCTTACTGCCAATAAAGTCTTCTTACCCTGAAATGGGTAGAAACATCTGTCCTTTTTCCCTTATGAGAGCAGGAGAAAAAGAAACCCTTCTGCAAATGAAAGTGTCCCCAAGAGTCTTGCCTGGGAAATGATAGATGTGTGCCCCTCAATGGCTGTGAATTTGAGAGGAAGAACAATCTGCTTATAGGAGATTAGGTCTGATGAGAGGATACTAAGAAAATTGTTTATGAGGACAGGGAAAAGAGAACCGACTTTGAAAAGGGACAGTAGAAAGGATTGTTGAACACCTTATGCTGTGTAAAAATAAATGATCTTACACAATCTCATCTGAATAGGAGTAGTTTAGTGGTCTTCTATGTGAGGTTAGAGAGTTGCTCAGAAAGCATTACTTTTGATATATAATAGCTGCTGAGTTTGCTGTGCATGTGGCAAAACCAGAACTTACCTCAGTTTTGGTTAGAGCCAGTTCAAAGGAACAAAGCCTGAAGTGTCCTGCATGCATATAGCTCATGTTACTGAGCCACTAGAACGACCTTGGCATTTTCACTTTTTAGAAAACTTCTTGGTCTGCTTTTAAGAGCCAGAAGGTAATAAAATTTATATGCAAACTCTTAAGCTATTAAGAACTTGCGTGCTGGAGCAGGCATCATGGTTTCTTGAATTCTCATGTCGATAGTTTCATTTGAGGTGGATGAATGTTATGGGAAATCATCAGCACCCTGACACCTTTCTTAACAGAGTTGGCTTCTTCCTCCACAATTTAGAATATGGTTAATGCTATTTTCATGTGTTTGTAACAGTGTTTTATCCTTTGCTCTTTTTTCTTTAGTCTGGAGATCCATGTTATGTCTAGACTTTTGGAGTATTGTACATGTACTATATGCTTGTTCTGTGTTTCCCCACAAACTGTGTTGCTCAGCTCCAAGCCTGTATTTTCTGATTGTCCACTATTGAGTTGGCATCTCCAGTACCAGCCTGTAACTTGTGTCTTATCTCAAACCTGTATTCTTCCTCTGTTCCTGCTTTCAAGGCATATGCCATTATACCATGTCTGCACACCACCATACTGCAGCTTCACAATAGCCATAAATATTTAATTACACATGGAACAATTAATTGTAGCTGCTATCTGCACAAATTAGGGTTTTAGTGTACAAAGATTTTCAAAAATAAGACAAAGAAAACAACTTTATACAAACTGTTGTAATAGCTGGTGATGGTAAGATAAAACTCCTAGCAGCTTACAACAAATTCAGACAAAGAAAACTTGACAAAACTCAGCTTTGAGTTTTGTCAGCACGAAACCTGTGACCTGTTTCTGGCAATAGTGATGTTCTCTTTATTGCTATATAGAGCTTCAGCAGCATTTACTTTGAGCAATCTTTGATTAACTTTTGAACTCACAGTTTATTGTTATTGCTGTATAACTGCTAAGCATGGTTATGAGCGAAAATACAGCCAGCAATTTGAAAGAAGTAACACAACAGCCACAATAAAAATCAGCAGAATAGTAATTTATGCTAAAATGTGGTGATTCATGATGATGAATAAAACAGAAATCAGGACAGTGGCCGTTTGTGAAGAGATATATAAGAGGGGTTTGTGAGGGCAAACACTTCCATGTTGCACAAAACCAATATATTTGGCATATATATTATCTGCTATATTTTATCTACTGCCCTTATTAGCCCCAGAAAGATGTGAAGGTCACCAGAGAGTACCTAAATTCTTTTACATCAGTATCTTGCTGTCACTCTAGAAAGTGAGCCATCAAGCATTTTACAGCACTGCACAACCTTGGTAGTCTCTCAGTAACTGTGCTCTACTCCTGATGCTGATATATAGGGCTGGGGCAGCAGAGCATTTGCTGTCACACATGAGTTGGTAACACAACAGGCATTGCAGTAGCATAGCCTAGTCTGCAGTGCTGGTTAGAAATAGCCAGGGAGATGTGAGTACCTGAGTCAGCCTACCTCAGGGCAAGGCAATTATCACTTCATGTTGTGTAGCACAATCACAGCCATGCATCTGAGAGAAAGAAGTCATGAATTAGACCCACCTGAGATTTCCTTTTCACACAAAGAGAAGGAGAGTTTCCCTTCATATAAAGGGAAGAATTAAGCATGAAAGCTTAGTAATGAATGCAGACCTTGCTTTTCCTTTCTTCCTTATTTTTTTTTCTTTTTCAGTTTTCTTACTTATGAAAAGTATTAGCCCCTTGCTTAACAGGGAAGTGACACAGAAGACAAATAGTACTGCTTGAATCTTACATTACAAAGATAGGGTTTTCTCCAGTCTTGAAGAGACTCTCTGTTTCTTCCCTCTGCCTCCCAATTTCCTTTACACATCCTTACTAATTCCTACTTGGTTGTTCCACTTCCTTTCTAGAGAATGGTATGCAAACCAGTCAGCAGCAAGGTACAAAGTCTGTGAAGTACTGCTGGAGAGCTGTGCAGAGACATCTTGACTCATTCTTTATTCCTAAAAATGCTAAAGAGTGGAAACTAAGTCAGTCTTTTAGAGCGCAAAAAAAAAGCCACCCAACCTCTTCAAAGTAGAGTGACAGAATCACTTCCTTGAGACACTGATGTGATTTCTCATGGACTGGCAGAAGCGAAAGCAGTGGGAATCTGGCTTTAGCCCACCACTCTTTCCATTTATGAGTTTTTAGTTCAAGATGTACGTATCAGCATACTGGACTGAGAGAAACAAGAGTATGAATGACAGATTCAGGAGGAAGCTCCCTCTTACTTGCATTGATTCCTTCCTCTATAGAGCTTCTAGCAGCATAACTAGAGGCTCTTTCCACCACTGTTCATGGGGTGGGTGCTGACCAGGACCCATGATGCAGCCTAGGAGTTCTCTTGGGGTTTGATACCCACCTTTGTTATTGACATTACGTATTTCCATTCTCCTCCCAGCCCTCCCCCTTGTAAGTGCATTAAGAGCTTTAACAAGGTGTTAGGTTGACTTTTCAAAGGAAACCATATGAGAGTTCCTGTTTATTCTCAGGGCTGGTGGAGCAGGTTTGTGGCAAAGAAGGCTCCTACTCCAGCACCTGCTAATCTGTTCTCTACAGCCAGCTCTAACAGGACTAACTTGTCTCCTCCCTATTTTTTTTTCCTTATGTTGTCAAGGAGATGTCTGCTTTCAGGTTGTAGTTTACTCCCATCTACAGGAGTAGATGGTCTATTAGCCTTCGTTCGTAGTCTGGGAAAAGCCTTTCTTCTCTTAGTATATATCTGTGACATTTCCCAGAGGCTTGGGCGCAGGTGACTTCCCATGCCCCGCTGTGGAGTTATTTATCTGCTGAATTCTCAAGAAATTTGCAGCAGAGGTATTTTTTTTCTCACTTAACTCACCTCTCTTTCCTCTTGTCTCCCATCTAGACAAGATGCAGATTTTTCTTGTCACCTCCTGTTACCTTGCAATCAAAGGAAATTAAGAAGAAAATATTCCCAAGTTGACATGCTCCCGAAGCTTTTAATAAGACTTCAATCTGAGACTTATCATTTGAGAAGTACGTTTGTATGGTAGAGCCTGGGGTTAGTCTGTGTTAGTGATGTGTACCAGATACATGAACCCAAAAAAATTAATGTGAAATGTTAAGTTTTAAGTGCAGGAGGGGCAAGTTAAGATGAAGCTGCCTGAGAAAGTGCTGACAGATAGTATGGGAGAAAACTCCATCTGCAGAGAGCTAAGGATGAGGCCTTGGGAGACAACTGTACAGTTGCACATCCACCAGAGACAGAGATGTCCATGAAACTGAGTTTTTCCCTTAACAACGGGCTGAAGCCACAATGTCAAGAAAAAAATTCTAAACAGTGGGTAGTTGAGAGAAATTTCCTTCCATAGCCATCATTCACACGCTTCAGAAGAACTCCAGTTCAGTAGCTGGGCTACAACAGATCAGAGCAACCTGGATTAGAGCCAGTTTAAGGCTTTCTCCTCCAGACTATCTCTGTCTTGCCCTGAAGTAAACAGTCCAAAACCTGCAGATAACCTGCCTCTTTTCTCTCTGCCTGTCAGCAATAGCCCCACCACTGTGTCTTCAAGTAGCATCCAGTTGCAAGGGCTGAAAAGGTAACGAGATTCCTTTTTATTTTTCCTCTCACTGAAAATTTACTCACTTTCTTTTCTGTGATAAATTAGTAAAGAATTTTTGCTGATGACTCTTTCCTGTTTCTACACTTAATCCCAGGGCTACTGAGCTGTAACAATTTAAATGAGTGAGATTTCTGAAAACAGATGAGTTCAATTTTAAACATTTCATTGAAGCACATAACCAAATCCTCCTTTAAACTGCCTGCAGGATGGTAGCGTTGCTCTTTGTGGATGGATTGGCATTTCTCTCTCTGTAAGGAATCAGATTAACTTAATAACACGATGTCTCTGTTCTTTGTTATGGACCATCTCTAGTGGAGACCACTAATAGCCCTCAAGCTGCAGAGGCCTATGTTTTTTCAGGTGAATACAATCCTCTCATCTTCTAAGCACAAGTTGGCCTATGCTTTCCAGAGTTTCAATCAATGCCTCAAGGTTTGTGGTGAGACGTTCAGCTCTGAATCTCTCTTCCCATTTCGTACTTTTTTCATCTGGGACAGGTTCAGTTTGTGCCTCATTTACACTCAGGTGTAATCATAGATTTACCATACTCTGAGAGCGTAGAAAGGATTTAGCAATTACAAAAATAAGACTGATGTAACATATCAGGGAACACTAAAGATGAGACCGAGAAAATGCAGAAGAGTGAGGAGTGACTGACAGTTGAGTTGGAAAGCGTTTCTCTGTGTTCAGAAACTGCCTGAATTTGACCTAGCTGGGATTGTGTGACAGTAGGAAAAACATTTTTTTTCCCATGAAATTTCTTCAGCAAATATTGCAGGGTCATTTATCTTTTTTTTTTTTTCTTTTTTTTCTTTTTTTTTTTTTCTTAGTGAAATAACTCAACATTGAATATGCCTTGGAGAGTCAATCTATTAGAACACCTTCCTAGGAAGAACTTTCTATCTTGATCACAAGCAGTTCTTTGGGGTCACAGAGAGATTCAAGAACATTATTCTGGGATCAATTTCTGTTTTGTCACCAGTAAGTCATCTTCCTTTTCTCTTGCTTTCCACCTCTTACAGGATTCATTTGTTAAGTACTGGCAGACAGAGTTTACTTTGCCACCTTTGAGCAGAGACCATGGCCAGGGGTCTTGATGGCTCTGGTCTCTGAGAAATGAGACATGGGCTCTGGCAGACTTTGCATAATATGGTTGCTTGTGTCATAGCCACACTCATCTTGCAGCTGCGTACTGTAACTGCTTTGCTGTGGTGCTGGCAAGCATTCCACTGTACTTTCAGGAATGCATCTGGTGGCTGCACAATAATTTTTGAAGGCTTGAAGTCTGGGGAATAAAACTACATGACTGTTAGATGAGCAAATACAATAAATGGTAATGCGCTGTTACTCATATTTCTTTTTCACTTCAAATACTAGAACTGTGACCCACAGGTCCAAGGGAAAAAGACTCAGAATTTTTATTCCTGCTGCTCCTGTGCTATCTCTGGAGACCAGCAGTCTGTAATTGAGGCATTATTCACTTCAGTAATATGTACTGTTGAACCTGCCTCTGTTAGTACTCAGCACCTGAGCTGCACAAGGAGAGCTGCATAGTCAGCAGCAAAGGGAACTCTAATAACAGCCTACAAAGGGTACATAAACTCTGCATCAATAGCTTCCCTTTACATCTGCACTGGAGATGGGCAGGAAAACAATATTGATGTAATTTTCAGAAGCATCCAGCATTTACGTTTAAAATAAAAACTAGAAAAAATATATATATTCTTTAGAAATAATTGCAGTGTTATTTGGGTCAGCTGATACATTCTGTTCGTATCTTTCAGCTCTGACTCAATTTCATCCATTCAGATCTATTTCATAGATGAAGATAATGCTCACACATCACTTTGTGTTACTAAATGCTGTAGAAATACAAACCAGTGTTTAGTTAATGCACGGTGAATAATTAATTAGATGAACCGTATCTAGAATTTGGGTTTTTTCTTTTCCTGCTCCTGAACTACCCGCGGACAGCATTTTTTTTCCTTCATTTGTTTACCGATGAATAATTTCTTTAAATATTCTTTATTCTGCATCTTTTCCCTGATCAGCTTGCCAGAAAGATGCAACATTTCAACTATATGCATATTTTAATTGGAGACATGTTGTATGTTGCTATTCCATGCTCTTCTGACATACATGCACATTCCTCTGTTTGCTCCAGTGATCTTATCTCTGAAGTTGCTTGTGAACAACAGGTGGGAAAGAAAATGAGGTGAATTCATTTAGTCATCTTTTCTATTTATATTACAGAACGCTTTAGGACTCCAACATAATTCACGATTCACTAGATATTATACTTACACACAGTAGGAGGCAATCCCTACCAAAACACTGCATGAAGTAACTAAATGATTTAGAATGGTATCACTAAATAGAGAGGATAATTTTATTTCTATTTCAAAGCTGGGAAGATGTGATCCATGAGTTGTACCCACACCAAGCCTGTCTCTGTGTGAAGGCATTAGATGATATGTGAGGTAGTGGTTGTTGCACTCACATCTCCGGTCAGCAGGAAGCTCACAGATGAACCATCCTTTTCCTCTCCCTGGATTTATCTCTCTGATGATGTGTGGGCAGTGCGGATAACTGGGAAATTTGGTCCTGAGGGCAAACATGTATTCTGAGTAATGCAGACGTGCTGGAGGGAGCAGGCTCTGACACCACAAGACATTTAGTTGCTGAAGGAGTGAAGCTGAGCCTAGGAAGAAAAGAGTAGTGGTAGTGGGTGTTGAGAGTATTGTTTTAATTTCTATTTGTTTCTCAATATCCAAATCTATTAAAATTATTTATAAATTAAATTAAAGCCATTAGCTGGGAAAAGCCAGTCTTACTGATACTTCCTTTTCTGTGCTTGGGAATCACAGAATGGCCAGGGTTGGAAGGGACCTCAAGGATCATGAATCTCCAACCCCCCTGCCACATGCAGGGCCAACATCCTTCCCATTCAATACTAGACCAGGCTGCCCAGGGCCCCATCCAATCTGGCCTTGAACACCTCCAGGGACGGGGCATCCACAACCTCTCTGGGCAGCCTGTTCCAGCACCTCACCACTCTCTCTATAAAGAATTTCCCCCTGACATCCAAGCAATCTTTTATTTATACATACCTAAAGGAGCAGCTTCAACAGAAAGGCTGCAGAAAGCTCAGATGCATCCTTGGTCTGTGTTCTGGTTGTTGCCCTAGAGCTATGGAATAGTGGCTCTGAGGCTGTTGCAGAGACTGCCCATGCTAAGTGAGTGTTCAACTTCCCCATCATCATCTGGAAGAAAGCAAATTGCTTTTCCTTTCCCAAAGGCTGTTTTGCAGTGCTTCTTTGAAGCCAAGTGCTTTGGCCAGGTACACGGAAGACAGTCAAGATTCTGGATTCTGGTGGAACGTATGCCTTGTCAGGACCATGTCATCTCTGACCAAGATCAGAAGCAGTGGGAGTTGGAGTGAGAAGATTTAAATATTGAAAACTGAGAAACCTCTCAATATGAAATAGCAGATGAGTGGCAGTTTTGAGCATTGCAGAATCTTCCTATGTCCCACTTTAAGTGCTTATGTTCCTTTTTAGATTTGAGCAGAATTAATTTACCCAAGGTCACGTAAGGAAAAGAAAGTGATTCTACATATCCTTAGCAGTAGCCCAGTTGTTTACACATAAGGTTACTCTTGGAACATCTGTGGAATGTTTTTGATGCTATTGCTGCAGCTCCTTTCCTAAGTAAGAAGAAGCAAGGGATTAGAAAGTACTGAAGCCAGTGACAACAGCAAGAGAGAAGAACTACAATTTTTGGTAGCATAAGGAAGAGGAAGAAAGAAGATATGAGGTTGAGAACAATTCTCTCATGGAGGAAGAAATGCGTGAAATGTAGCTGTTTCCCCCAGTTAATAATATAAACTATGCAGCATCAGTATCCCTGGCATCACAGTGGTGAGAAAAGGCACAGAATCCAGAGAGGGCTGCATTAAAAAAAAAAAAAAAAAAAAAAAAAAAAAAAAAAAAAAAAAAAAAAAAGTAAAGTAGAGGATCAGTAGAATTGGAGATGGTCGGGAATCCTCCACAGGAACATTTTTCTGAAGAGAAATAGAGTGTGAAAGTCTTTGCTGATGGCAGGATGAGTGTCAAAAAAAATCTGCAAAATAAAGTTGGGTATTCTGTCAGGAAATATTGATAGGAATCTAGAAATGTTTGGCAATTTTTTTGAACTCAACCTATTGCAGTTTCTAGTAGGATTCAAAGAAGTGGCTTCTTAGGAGCTTGAGAGCATCTGCTGGCACATTGCAGGTGGTTAACAACGAAGACATCCCTTTCTCCTATTACTGACTGACTAATTATATTTGCATAGTTCGGATGAAGGTGTTCTGAGACATCCCTTCACAGGCAGAGCTGGAATGCATGCTTCAGTTATTTGATCTGTACTCCAGTATTTCCATTTGATATTCATGAAAAGGAATAGCAGGTAGAGTCATAATCGGCACAGGTAAATACTGGGCCAGCCTGGCCCATGTGACCCATTAATCCCCCCCCACACACACGCCTCCCATCATTTTAGCCCTGTTCTGCACAGGCATGTGTTAACGTGTTCTAGCCTCAGCTCCAGTGCAGCTGCACTGTGTCCTGAATCACCAGTAGTGTTTTCAGTTCAAAGCCCCATTAGTCCTCAGATACTACATACCATGTTATTTAGAGATACAGAAAGTTAGGAATGCCAGAGAATTTGTGAATAGGAAGGATTCTTGTCTTGTTAAGCTTCACCCTTAAACTAGACTTGTGTGCTGTATGTTTCTTGTTTTCCTCTGCAATGCTGAGATCCAGTCTCTTACGAGAACATATTATATGTGTAGTAATGCATTGTGCACATTTGAGTGTGTACTAGCTTCTGGTTGGGATGAAGTTAATTTGCTTCATAGCAGTTAGCATGGTGGTATATTTTGGATTTGTGACCAAAACAGCACTGAAACACAAGAGCCAGGGCAGATGAACCCAAGCTGACCAAGGGCATTTTCCACACCATATGACATTGTTCTCAGCAATAAAAGCTGGAGAAAAGGAAGAGGAATAGTGAGAGATGTTTGGGGTTAGGGCATTTTTTTTTCCCCATTAGGCATGATGAACCCTGCTTTCCTGGAAATATCTGAACACCATCCTGCCAGTGAGAAGCAATGAATGAATTCCCTATTTTGCTTTACTTGAATGTGAAGCTTTAGCTTTACCTTTTAAACTATTTTATTGTGCTTTTACCCTTTCGATTTCTCCCCCATCCAGCTTGGGGAAGAGTGGGTGAGTGGCAGTGTGGAACAGTGTGCTACAGCAACATTCAGACGTGCTGGTTTTGATTTTCCTTTAAGGGAATTGTAATCCATGCAGCATTTGCTTGAAGCTTCCAATGTGTATTAGTATGCAAAACTGCCCAAGAGGAAAATGTACTGTACTAAATGGTCAGTCCTGCAAGCTCTCTTTCCATCCATCTTTCTAGGAAGACTTACAATCATCCCCTCTCACTTCACTTTGTCCCTGTCACTTGGCTCCTGGGAGCCTTATAGTAGTGGTTTCATTATTCTCATAAAAGTACAAGCAAATATTATTTGTCGAGTGAGTCACTTTGGTTCATATGCTGATTGCTGTCTTATCACAGGCTCCAGTTAGAGCCATTTTAATGATGCTCAGACAGCTGAGTTATTAAAACAAACCCAGAGGTAGCCAAGTGGAAAGGAGCTGGAGTCAGGCAAAGAGACAAGGCTGGAGCACTGCCCTCCTCCTCTGTGTCACTGGGCAGTAGGTTTCAGGGGGTCCTGGTGCATGGGTGCAGTGTTAGCATAGGTGAGCCAAGTCCATCTCTGGTTCATTCCACAAGCATGAATGGTTACTCTGGAAGTTCTAAATTCAGTTATTTAAGCAGAAAAGTTTGTAATCGATTCCTGTGCTTTCATGTGCACATGTTCTCTTCTGCCCCCGAGATTGAGGAGAACAGAGCGAGGACATGCCCAGAGATCTAGTGAGGGCTTGTACCACCAGAATAGGGGTGGTAATAATTTCTTTACAAGGAGAGTGGTTAGGCCCTGGAACGGGCTGCCCAGGGAGGTTGTGGATGCCCCGTCCTTGGACGTGTTCAAGGCCAGGTTGGACGGGGTCCTGGGCAACCTGATCTGAATGTGTACGTTTGGTGGCCCTGCTAGGCAGGGAGGTTGGAACTACATGATCCTCGGGGTCCCTTCCAACCCGGGTGATTCTGTGATTCTGTAATAGTAGTCATGTGTGGAAGGGGCAGGTAGGTGATTCTGGTTATCCACCTGTGGGCTTCACAGTGAACTTCCTACAAGAAGCAGGGAAGCTCTATGTATTTTATTTGCTACAAATGAACTGAAATTTTTACTTGATGCCTAGTCTTTGGATCTAGCTAGACTAGAAGCATTCCCTGTTCTGATGGGAGACCATAGCAGACCACAGCAAACTGATCTCCTATTTCAGCCCAACCCTGAGCAAATGATAAAGCCCATCAGTCTCTGCGGTGTATGTATGAAGGTTTATGCTGCATGATTCACATGGAAGAGGAGATAGGGTAGGAGTGATACGGCTACTTCCCACTTCATACAAGACTTTGAAAATGTAGGGGACTTAATTAAAATCAAACCTGTGGATCTACAGGGAAAAAGTCCACCTTTCCTCCTTTAACAAAAGACAGTGCTCAGCCTGCAAAATCTTCTCACTTGCACTTCAGGTTTAAGTCCCTTTGTATGTCACAGGGGAAATTCTTTTCCTTGATAATCTCCTTGCTGGCCCATAGGTAATTGAACAGCAGATCCACACAGTAAATCCTTCAAAGGAATTACAAGGATTACATATCTCATATTCACCTTGTTTCACCCTCTGCAGATGTTGAATGTGAGCCATCAGTTTCTTCCTAATCCACGTAACTCAGATACGTGGAGTTTTCTGTCAGACACCTCACCCATTTTCCTTCTTTGCCTAGCAACCATTTCAGAAGTGAACTCAAAATTTTATACAAAAGTTAGCTCAAGAGAGAAATGTGAGAAATGAGTGTTAAAGAAGAAAGAAGAGGAGGAGAGTATGAAATAGATGTAGAGAAGAGTCTTAAAGAACTGGAGAGGGAAGACTGTGGCTTGATCCACAGGCTGATATGCACCATCCTATCTGTGGGCTACAAGTCAGATAAACATGAACCACTTTGCTAGCTGACAACATGCCTTGAGAAAAGGACAGAATGTGGTGACATTCTGCAAGCACTTATTGGCTGTAGATTCAAGGGAGAGCAGTGAATTTAATTAGCGAAGGCGTTTCACAGGGGTGAACTAAAAAGTACATTGATTAGAAAAAAAAGAAAAAAGAAGAGTTTCCTGAATAGGCTAAGAAAATATCTTTGAGAGATCTGTCATTAAAGTCCCTTGTCAGCTAAGAAAATATGCGATCTCCTTAGAAACTAGAGAAAAAATTGTATGACTAGAAGTTGGAAAATCATTACCTACTTATTTTTAAGTAGATGTAGATAGTAAGGAACATCTTGAAGGCAGTATCTTCCCTGTAAACTAGCTGTCACAGGATACATGCACCATATTTAGAAACTAATGCAACTGGAGTTGCATTTCTATGGGACAATGCTGTGAGTCTGCTCTTCTCCAGTTTGCAGTAGTATAGGAAGCGTTGCTGTTTTGAGGAATATTGAAAAATCACTGCACAGATGACGTCAGTGAAGATGGGATGTGTAACAGGAACCAAGCATATCACACCATGGGAAGAACATAAGAGCGTGATTGGCTTTCTCTCATTATCTTTTTGTTTATAGAATCAGTCTCTACCTCTTCTCTACTCAGTATCTGATCCAGTTTGCCTTAAAGGTAATTTCTTGAGGTCAGAGAATGATCCTTAGGAACATCTGTGATTCAAATCTGACAGTAAGACAAAAAAAAAAACAACAAAAAAACAAAGCTCAATACCTCATACCATGGTGTATGAAATTCTTCAACATGGGTCAATAAAGCCGCATCTTAACAGAGATCTGGTCTGCAAATTGGTAACAAAGAAGTGATGGAGATATAATCCCTGACATGTCACCTAGCTTGAAGGCCTGAGCATTTTGAAATTGATCCGCAGAAATTCCTTGTGTTATAGCACAATGCTGTCAAGTGGCAGAAGAGGTAATAGTCAAATCAAAAAGTGTCTCGCTTAATGCATAAACAAATGAGAGGATAATTTTGGTTGAGCACTCTGAAGTGAGCTAGAATTATTACAAAAATGGATCTATAAACACAATGTTGCTGGAGTCAGTGTTTGTTTGAGTCAGTATTTATTGTCCTTTGATGACTTTTCTATCAAACGTACTCTATTTATAAGTAGCACTGAAGTGTTCAGTAAATACACTGGAATTTCATCCTGATTAGCTAGTTGGATTCTTTCTGGCTAAAAAATCATTGCAAGTAATAGGCTCAGGGAGCAGAGCTTCATTAAACTTCTGTTGACAGTTCATGTAGCACATTGAATCCTAGCTTCCTTTGGTACGGCTGTTTGAGGTTGGCAAGCCTTAAAAGGGTCAGAAGTTCATGAATCTCCTTACTTGGTGATAAGGGCTCTGAGCCATAAAAGGGAATATTTTGAAACAAACACAGCTGAGAACAATTTCTAAGTTCTGGTGGGATTCATCTTTCTTATCTTTCACTGTTTGAATCTCAGCTAACTTGATAGAAGTAATCTTCAGGCTCCCAGAGACAGAGAAGCTAACCAGCCACAAGTCATCCTCTCAGCGTTAGACATTTCAATAAATGGATGCCAATTTGAAGGCATACATCTCTGTACTTTGACTATAGGGAAAACTTAAGGGATTACATGGGATATATAACTCAAATAACTCAAATCTGGGGAGAGAAATCTAAGAGCCTGCTAGAGACTGCTTCAGTGATAACTTCTCCACTCAAAGGTCATGCTTCATCTAATAGTTTCAAAACATTCAACCTTTACTTGTATTACATTCAGCCTTTACTCACATGGGAAGAATGAATCATGTATAGCAGAATCTGAAGCTTTCTATTGCATGTCAGCAAAGTATTAAGTCTCCAAACACTTTTTATTGAATAGCCAAATGCCATTAATTGTATTGATGGGAGAAGAGAGAAGGGTGTAAAGCTATGTACACTGATACTGCAGCTACTTTTGTTTAGTGCTAACTCCATCAGACTGTATCACCTCTATAACTAGACAGATGAAGAAACAGCCATATGCATATCTGCTTTCATTCAGCCATCAGTAACAAGTAAAGGACAACTCCTTTTTACCCTTCTCTCCTAGCTTCCTTTCATATACTCATGGTACACATTTTTTTTTTCCTTTGGGATGATGAAGAAAATTCTAAAAGCTCAAGAGAAAATCATCTGAAGGGCAACACAAATCTTCACAGAAAGAATAGCCTGTGTTTTGCCTGACAGTCTCTCCTTTTTCTGTATCCTGACAGATGAACATGATGCATCATAAAAGTTGTGAACTGAAAATGAAAACAAGAAGACAGAATTGAAGACTCTGAATTGAAGAAAATACAGTGATCAATACCATAGCATAATATTACAGTGTTCATAGGTATAAAAACTCTTGAAACAGAAATTATTTATTACTCTAGAGTGGCATAATTTATGTATGTGAAAATAGAGCTACCTTAAAGGGGAAGACTAAAACCAAATTATATGTCCAATTCTGCTTAAGGGAGAACATTTTTCTTCTCCAGGCCGGTTGGCCATAACTTGACAAGATTAGTGATGACTAGCAGGTTTGTAAGGCATCAAAAGTGATACTAAAAGAGTTGTTTGTCATGTACTTTCTGTACATCTTAATTTCTCTTTCTCACCTCTAGCTATCTGTAGTAACTCCTTTGAAGTTTAAGAGTACTGTAGTTTCTCTGCTTAGATTATCCTCTCCCAGATAGTACAGACAATTTATCCTTTTTTACCTCATCCCTGCTATGTCTCATTCATTACATCAGAGCCTAGACTGTCTAACTTTTTGTTTCTTCCTTCTGAATGCAGGATTATTACTGAAGATGTCAGCAGAGACACAGCAAGATAAGGAAAAAGCCCAACAGAGTAGAACATCCCCAAATGGGAGAACAGTGAAAAACAGGAAGCTGTTCGCAGAAAAATACTTTGCTCATTCAGAGAACTCTGCTTCATTATTGTTTTGTCACAGACTTTGTTGGCTCTTGATCTTTAATCATTTGGTGCCTCTACTTCCTTCTTAAACTAGGATTATTCTTAGTAATGGTGGTTATTTATAGCAGTGCTGGAGTCTGAAAAAAGTAATGTTTTTCTGCTACTGCAACTGAAGATTCTGCACAGAGGTCTAACATCTTCCTTTCTCTTTTTCAACTGGTGCTCCCTTCTCCTTCACAAAAGAAAGATGTGAACAGAAGAGACTAGAGATATTTGAATGGCACCAAAGAGCAACTTTCTGTGGATTTTTTGAGTTCCTAAACGAATTGATACAGGCTGCAAACACAGCCCTTTCAGGATTGTTGCCAACAAACACCAACAAGACAAAGACATAATTGTATATTCACCCACAAAAAGTTAGTTTGAAGATTCTGTGTCCTTCCATCTGGGGAACGTGAATTTTAAATTCACCTTTTGGAAGTATTTGTACTGGATGATTAAGGCTTACGCTCCTACAAATATGGAATAGAAACACTACCTCTAGTTGTGTTACAGCTTCATGGGTCTCTTGTGAATAGCAAACTGCTGATAAAAGCAGTCTTGTAAAAATATCATCAAATAATTTTGGATAACAAAGTGATCTGTAGCAATCAGTGGCTGTGTCTACAAAGCTCAAAGAGAAGACCGTCAGGCAAAGATTTTACAACCAGTTATTCAGAAATCATCTTCTCAGGAGCTGGAGCTCAGGTGGTGCTGTGTTGAACTCAGTGATCCTTATGGGTCCCTTCCAACTTGGGATATTCTGTGATTCTCTGAACTTCGGAAGAAACCTAAAGAAAGCAGGGAATGGCATTCAGATCTTTTGCAGTTCACACTGCTGCCTTGGTTACAGGATGACATATCCTCCTTAGAAACTGAAAATAAAACCAGAAGAGAGGAAAAGCACTCCCAGATCCTCTCCCACTCTTTTTCTCCAACTAACATATGATCACGACACTGTCCTTGAAGAGAACTCAGTTACAACACTGTGACCTAACACAGCTTTATCTTACAGAATGTTCCCCGCCTCTGTCCACACCCTCCTCCCTCAAAGTACTGGCAGAATCAAAAGGAAAAATTATATATGAAGGGAAAGAACAATGAATACTTAGTAGTACAGAACAAAAGAGATTTGCAAGGAGGGTGGAGAATCAAGGAAATTAAGAGCTGTCTGGGATACACAGCATAATTGTGTCAAGGCAGAGAAGATCTGGTTCACAGGTGCTCCCAGCTCATTAAAGCCAGACTGATGGTCTGCAGTGAGGGCCAGCTTGCTGCAGCACATCCATACTTGTTACCATTTCAGTTTGTAGCTGGAAAGCATTTCAGAGGCTCCTTATGTGAGCAGAGGGGACAATAAAAGGTGCGTGCTGAAACAAGAAGTGGACAGGGACAGTCATCTTCTACTTGTGGTTTGATATCTTTGTCATCTGAGTGGGTTTTTGCCTCCTGTTATTTCACGAGATTAAGTTGATAATGTAGGTATTAATTATTGTAGGGAAAATGCTGCTAACTGAGGAACTGCTCTACTGTAGGCACTTTGGAGATGCGGCTGATTCAGTGTATGGCTGCCAACTGGTGCTCCTTGAGGGAATGTGCTTCAGCTTCATTTCCAGACTGAAGTGGACTGTTACAGGTGCCTGTATGTGGCAGAACTGCTTCCAGCTTGAGCATCTGTAATGGGCCACAGGTTGTCTACTTGAAACTGAAAATGCTGATAGAAGTGCAATTGTGGCAGTATCTAAAAAAGCCAGTAGATAGAAACAAAATTGTCACTGGCTAGTTTTGTGCGCCCTTACAAGAACTTGAAAGAGCAGTGCTGAAGTTGGACTGCTTCAGAGTGATGTTAAAACTCAGTGCATTTGCTCTGATTCTGACATTAATACTAAAGCCAAACCATGGTAACTGCTAATCCACTGTATGTAGAAGAGCTCTTGGAAGGACAGAGGATTATTACTTTCTGCTGTTTGAAGTGAGATCTGTGTGCAATTTTGGGAGTTGTGCTGGCAAAAAATGTCAAAGAGTATGCAGCTCTACAACATTTGTAAAACTACAAAAAAATTAAGAAAAAAAAAAACAGTGTTAAAACTCACCCATGTCTTCCCACAACTATCTTGTCCCCCACTCCAGGATGTACAGTACTCTGTTAGTAGCCACTATCAGTTTTCGCCAAGACCTCCCCAGTCACTTTTCAGCAGAGTGATATTTTGAGCTTGGGAGAGGTTTCCCAATTGTTTCTTTCCCTTCCTTTTCTTGAGCTCTTGGCTGAGCTCTGAGTTTACCACAGAAGGCTTGCAATCTGCAGCTGTCACAATAACTTCTGCATTGTCTGCAAATATCCATCTCCTTCATATCTCTCTACTCAGCCAACTGCCTGCTGTGTGCACTTTATGGATATTTCTATCTTTTCCATTTGCTCTGCTTAGCAAACGTGTTTGTCCTGGCTCGTTGTAACAATAGCTGTACTGAATAGCTGTATTGAAAGTCAAGTAGGGAAAGGTATTCAGTACTTCTCTGGGAAACCTGTGGTGTACCCACTTCTTGGCGTTTCCATGTCGCTGGTCGCTATGAAAGGAAGAATATGCAAAGGACAGCTTTTCCATGCTAAAACCTGATGCAGATGCTGTTGCACGGTGAGTTGAAAGGGTGAGCAGAAGACATAGCCCAACTTCAACCTGGGGGCTGGCTGGGCAAAGGGGGATCTCAAAGTGAGGCTCACACTATTTTTCAGCAGTCGTGTGAGCTTAGGCCAAGAATTTGTGTGTTTGTCCTTGAGAGCATCTGACTTGTGAATCTTACAAGAGGATGTGCATTTATTTTTTCCTCCTCAGCTATTATAAATTTTGTTGTTAACAATGTCCTTTTAAAGAGTGGAAAGACAATGTCATTGGCATATAGGAAGCCTGCATTTGGTGTCTATATTTTCATATATGATGTTTAACTGGGGAATTAACCAGGAATTTAGGATCTCTTCTGGCACAGTTCAGTTTATGTAAGTCTAAGGATAGGTGTGATTTATACATGCTTGGAAAACAAGTGCCCATAGGAATCACTTTGTAACTATGAGGAAAATCAAGTAGATAAATGGATAAATTTCCTTGAATGGCCACACTTAAAAGGCTTCCCTGACCCTCTCATTAGCAGCTAATCTTCTCCTCTATCGGGAGTGGAAAGTGTTTAGAAGAGACATTACTCTTTCTCACCTTTCTAAGTACCCCTCACCTTCTCTGTCTTTACTGCTTCTGAACTGACCTGCTGCAGTGGGTCATTCTACTATATCTATTGGCCTGTCTTGACTGCATCTTTAGTCTCTGTTGGTCATTTTCTTTTCCTGCCTTGCGAGCAATTTTTCTCTAGGTATGCAAGCACTTATACTCCCCTCACAAGGAGCTGAAACATCTCTTAAATGTTGAATTCCATCACAACACCCGGATTATCAGGCTATAAATATGTCCTTAGTATAAAGGGAGAAGAAAAGCACAGAAGAGCAAACTTGCACTTCAGAAAGCTCACTCACACCTGTGCTATTCCAGCACGTAGTAGGAAAAAAATGATAAAGGAAGGTTTACAGTAACTGAAACAGTCACTGTGGGAATCCATCTGGTTAACTGAACTGGTCAGGGTTGTGTAGGCTGTGGTCATCTGATTTGGGACCCATAAGGGAAATGGATGATCTGAGATCCCAGAGACAGCTTTACTTTGAATCGAATCAATCTCTCCTACTCCTGAGCCTGTTAAAGCTGCTTGACAAGACACTATCTATCTTTCTATCACCCGTGATAGAAAAAGGGAAGGCAGGTGCTTAATGAGTACTAATATATAGTGCTTTATTTCCATGGTAACATTTATACCATTAGGCAAAGTCATTTCAATGAAGAAAAATGGCTCTTCTGAAACAGAAGAGTGCGTCAAAGATTCACTTCGCCTAACTATAAGCATTTATTCAAGCACCTACTTTGGGAATTTTCTTGTGCCAAATTCCCTCAAAAGTCAAAATGAGATAGAGAGACCACTAGAGATGATTCAGGTCAACTGAGGTGTGGTTCACACCATGAAAACTACAGTGACTGTGGACAGAGGTAGTAATCTCCAACTACTACACATCAGCTGGGACCCATTCCAGGTGTATGGATTCTATCTCCACCTGGCATTTATCACTTATGCTCTGTAACGTGGAGGTGTATCTTCACAGCAACAAGTTAGGTGTTAGTATGAATGTGTTGCTTTTGTTTCTGAAGGAAAATGAAGATTATAATAATTCCTTTGCATTTCTCTTTAGGCGTGGTCAGTGTTTAAGAAGGACAAACCCTTGCACTTTGCCTGGAGTAGGTATCTGGTGAAGAGTATGTGAAGCTTAAAGACACCTGTTGGAAGAGGTAAGCCACTATAATGAGAAGGTACCAATGTAGGCAGCAGTAACTAGAGAAAAAAAGTAGTTCCCTGAAGTCAATTTTTTTTTTTTTTTTTTTATCCTGTAGTTTTTTTGTTGTTATTGTTTTTGAGTTGAGGGAATTCTGTGTTGCATGTCAAAATGGTGCGTGAGTTTTCAGATAAGTCTTATGTTTTTCTCTTGAAAAGGCTTTTGGAAACATTATTGCATTTATATTATTTCTGCAATCACACTGAGAGAATGAAAAACTGAAGAGGGGGCTTTAGCTTCCCAGAGGTACTGTGCTGTTATGTCCAATACCCCTCTGAGATTTCAGGTGACTTAAATGTGTCACAGGACCCTGCCACTATTTTTGGAGGCTTGTCACTGCAGCGTGAAATGAAAGAGAAGCTAAAAATGTTTGAGAAGAATATACACCACAATCCCTCACTATCTATGTTTCCAGCTTCTGATTCTTTAACTATATACATGTATACATTCCTCTTAAAGCTTGGGTTACTAGTTTTATGGGAACTGTTGAGTCACAGCCTGAACCACTGATTGATCACCTGAGACAAGGACTGAGTCAGCCCTGGGAGCACAGGTGAAGGCAATTCAGCTGTGTGACCAGAAGGAGGTGGAGCCTGGCTGCACCTCTCTTAGACCCCATTTAAGGGCTGATTGCCATTAGGGAAGGATCTCTTCTTAGAGATTCCTCCTTTTGGGATTTTTCTGCTGTGAGCCTAGGGCATGGGTGAGCATTTAGTTTTTGATCATCTCTTTCCACCATGGTGATCTTTCTAACTATAAACCTGCTGTACACTATCCTAACCTTCTAACTGTACTTTTGTTAATTGTATACTGGTATGGAACAGGTTCCCTATTAGTGATTTTGTGTAGGGATATATGGTCGTGTCATTGAAGGCTGACTCTATTAAAGGATCTCTGAAGCTTAATGGGGTTGGGGTTGTTTTTTACTGGAGAATGCGCTTACATGGCTCTTTTGTAAAATACAAGACTTTTAATTTGCAATCCTTCTCACGTTCTCCAGCCTGTACTCTTGATATGGTTATGCAGCTATATTCAAATGTAGGGTCTGAATAATAAAATACATGCAGTTTGTATAATGTACTAGTCAGTGTGAGATAAGGGAACAAGAAGGAAATAGGCCTTAGAGTCCAGCCAGCTTCCATTGCTTCTGTTCCCTCATCCCCTAGAGCCAAGACTTCTCTGATTTCTGTACACCCCTGTGACTGGAAAAGCAGTAATCTGCACTTACTGGTGAGCTTAAGAGCCCTCTTATATTGCACCAGGAGTGTACATAGGATCTGGTATGTAGTTAAGAGGATACGTGGGCCAGATACAAATCTCATCAGTAGCAGTGGGTGGTGGAGGGGAAGAAATAATTCATTTTGCTTTAAGAAAATTTTCTTACTTGTGAGCTCAAAATATTGACTTCCTTTTCTTCACCTTTTCCCCCCCCATTCCTCTTTCTTTCTCTAGGCTGTACAACTCTATAGCAGAGTAGTTCAGTTTCCTCTTACAAGTAATGCATTCAGATTACAATTTTCCTAGAGAGGAAAGATGAAAATATACAGTGTGTCAAATCATATATTTTATCTGTCATCTAAATGGTACAATTTTGTAATATCCTTTTTATATTTTAAATTATCATGCATTTTAGATACCGCGCCACATATTTCAGACACCTGCTGTCTGTGATGCATTATGCTGGATTGACTCATGCAGTAACAACTTCTCGGTTATTTTTATCCACTTGTAAGAGGATAAGACTTGCATACTTTAGCCGTTACTTTCCTTGCTTTGTGCTACCTGGTGGGAGTCATGGAAGCAAACAAATGATCTTGTCCGTAACCATGTGGCTAGAAAGAAAAACAGGAGATGATCCAAATCAGAAAATGTCTGTGCATCTGAAATTGTTCTAGTTTGCCAGGCATCCTCCAGAACCTGGAGCTATTGTGCATTCTGTGCACAATACATCAATTATTCTCCCTTGGTCTGATTCAGCATGATCTGCTGAGGGCTTAATTTGGTCCCTGAGCTGTTTGCATGGAAAGGGATGTGCTGGGCAGAGAGAGATGGCACCAGGCAAAGAAACTCTAAGACTTGGACTGAATGTGTAAACTTAGTTCACTTGAGGCTAGCATGGTCTGATTTATACATGAGGATTGCACTGAAATAACTGAAATACGGTCCTGTTGAGATGTTGATGGTGGAGGCTGTTAATTACAATGAGTGTATACCAAAATTGATTTGCAGTATTTTAAGCCCATTCTGTGGAACTCAATGAGGTGTGACAGAGTAGAAGGCATAGGGAAACAGATGTGAAAGAAGATACAGTTGACTTACCCAGTGAAAGTCTTAAAAGGAGCTGTGTTGAGCTACCATTTAATGGAAGCTTATCTCTGTTGTACTATATGTAGGGCGGAACTCTCACACTGGGAGGGACACAGAGATGCATAGTAGCAGTACCTATGCCTTGCAGGGGTGCATGAGTCAGAAAGTTTCTCATGTCAGTATCTGTTTATAGCCAGACAAATGACAACACTGGTCTGGCCTTTTGCCTATTCATCAACTCTCTTGCTAACTTGAAATATTCATGTCTTTTAAGATTAATTGCCACAGGGAGATGTATAGTGCTTCAGAAAAAGTAAATAGCATTTTGGCCCTTTCTTGAAGTAGATCTGAAATGCTTCTAATGTTCTAAAACTCAATTTAAGTTTTCTTTGGTTTTGAAGGAAGTTTCTTCTTCATTTCATCCAGTCTGAAATGTCAAGAAGAAAATCCAAGGTTAAGTATTTCTGATGCATGAAAATTCAAGTAGTACCCAGAATCTGCTAAAAGAACAAACTGCTGCATCTTTTTTGGCCATTCTACCACCTCAAAAAAAAATAAAAATAAAATAAAAAATCTATACTACAGCTTTGGTCAAATTATAGCACTTTGATTCTTGTCCATTTCTGATTTAAACCTGGATATAAAAATATCTAGTTCTGGTCTACTCTTTATAAAGACCACATAATACCTTGCTGGGTAGGTTTTAGCCATGGAGATAACCAAAACTTTATATTTCCATTTTGTACTTGTCAGAGAAAAGTGATAGTGGAAGGGGATGAGTGGATTCAGTGGGCCACAGCAACATAGCCCTGGAGATTAGACACCAGTGATGCTGACAGAGCAAGCTCAGCTTGAAGGATAACAGAATGCTATAGCTCCAGTGAATCTGTTTCTGTTCTCAGGCAAATAAATCTTCTCCCTGCTTCAAGATGCTTTGTAGTGGAATAAACAATTTTTCTAGGGAAGACCAAGCCACTTAATAGCTTCATGTGAATGCATGGCAGATGTTAATGTCCTCTTAACATACATTCAGCTCATCTGGAATATTAGAAAATTCTCTCTTCATGTCTCTATTGTCCAGCACACCAGGACAAGTGCTAGATCCCATCCTCTCTTGTCCAGAATTGAGGAAAAACATTTTCCTCTCATGTGAAATTTTGCAGACAGCTGCACTGCTTCTTAGTAATCGGTGAGTTCATTTTAGGGTATTATTCACCCAACCGAAAAATGAAAATTCAAATTGGAAGTGTTTAGTTGATTTCTAAATATGTGCCTGGAGGAGGTTCTCCATTTAGTGGAATCTGCCAGAAAGTAAAATAACAACTTGAAGACTCCTATATAGTCTTTGTGGGCAGGTGGATTTTAGATAGAATGAAGATTAAGCTGCAGAACCTAATGTAATGATGCTTTTTATAATATTCGAAGTAATTTTTTTCAACCAGCTCCAGAATTTTACTTTCAAGGAGAATATACCTTAGTTTAAAATTAAAATAGGTTAAATGTGTTTGGGGAATTGGTACCAGTGCACATATACTATTCTAATGTAAAATATTTCATGCCATTATGCAAAACAAAGGAACATGTAAATATCTCTATTGATTCACATATTTAGGCTATATAATGCATGAAGGAAGAAAAAAAATTGCTTGAAAAGGCAAATTTCTGCAATAAAAAATAAAGATAATAGCTTGTCAGTAGTACCAGGAAAGGGTTAGGGTAGCAAAATCTGTTGGTGGTTCTTTTTCAGACACTCCTCTTGCAGTATCAGAGGTTAGGTTTTACTATCTTGCATGAAAAGGGATGTCTCATGATCATCATTACCTCAGTAAACTTCATAGTTGATGTTTGTAATACTTCAAAATGAGCCCATCAGTATAATCACTCTGTACCAGGACCGGTGGTGTTTTAAGGAAGGGGTAATGACATTTGTGTGCATTTGTGTTATTGAGCTCTGAGAGAGTGATGTCAAACAGAGATGAAGACTGGGGAAAAAGCTTTCTGCACTGTGGAGTGATAACTGATGCCAGTGTGTGGAGCAGCCTGTGTGCAGCTCCTTTGTCACTACTGCACTGTGAGTCCATGCACCCTGGTCTACGCTTTCTGGTTGCTGAGGGGAATGACTCTGGACAGTGATGGGCAGGGTGTGGGGAGGAGGCACCCTGTGAGGATGACTGAGATGTGCGGGGTGGGATAATGAGCTCGTGGCTGTTTGCAGAGTCCCTGGTCTGATTTTTTTTTTTTTTTTCTTCAAGTGACATTTTCCAGTATAGTTCTGTTCTGGGATACAGTATGATCAGATGATTTTGTTATTTTTTACAAGCATGTTTTGAAACTTATTAAAGGAGTAGCTATGTTTTGAGTTCCAACGTGAGCTGAGGCAAGGTATCAATTTGATGACTGGGATTTGCCTCTATTTATTGATTGTATATTCCAAATATAAGTGCTGAACTTTTAGGGCAGGGTATTGTTCACAGAAGCTGAATTTCAGTTTACATGTGAAGTGACAGTGGGTACCCTTGTTCTCATGATTATAACGAAGACCTTAGAAGCAATCATCCCTTAATTCTGAGCCTGAACTTCCATAGCTTTGTGTATCTGGATAATTGGGCTTATGGGCTTGGATCTGTGACAGCTTATTGGTTATATGGGTTGTAACTAGAAAAAAAGAAAATGCTGCAGTTTTTAACTAATGGACTCATTTCTGCTTTTAGGGTTTTGAAAATATTTAAGTAGTATTTTCTCACTGAGGTAACAAAACATGGCATTTAGGCCTTCCGATATTCTAAGGGGGAACATGTATACCTTTCAGAGGTAGTGTAACACATTTAAATCTAATATTATGATGAAAGGAAACAAAAGCTTCAGGTCTCTCGCCTGGCTATTCTGGTGAGGGAAGTGATTAGCAGGGATGGAGAGCACAGTCGATGGGTAGCTTAGCTGGAAAAGGTTGGCCTAAAGCCAAAACTGCCCTTCTGGGGCAGGTAACACTTTGCTAGGTTTGGTCTTCTGCTCGTTAACCCTAATTTAATTCAGGCTGGCTATAAGATGCCTTTATCTGGCCCAGAATGTTCTCTCTGTACAGATACTTTCATTGCTCAAATTCACCTTCGGTTGCCAAATTTCAGCTAGCAACTACTCTCTTTCACTCAGCTGTGACTAATTTCTGACTTGAGCTTGAGACTAAGATGACCCACCTCAAAGATCCTCCAATGGCACCCCTAAGCTCACTTTTTCATTCAGTCTTAACCTTAATTTCTGGATCTCACTGGGATTACATCCCCTTCTGTGGCCCATATGACAAAGTTCCTTTTATTAGAGGTCTCTTCTGTTGCTATAACTTTCCTATAGTTGCCCCTCAGTTAAGTGAACACGAAATAATGTTGAAATTCTGTTTAAAATGATAACTATCCTCATGGGTTTTTCCTGTCCCTTGGTTTGGTGTGACAAAACTCATCTGAAATCCAGTTTGCTTCACTGACATGAGAAGCCCAGCCTGCTACCTCAGAGTGGAGAGCTGTGCAGAGAGGAGTTCTGAATATGAATCAGAAAGTGCCATTTGGCTTTGTTGCATAGTATTCGCCAATATCTGTTTGCCTGAGAAACTGAGGAAGGAGGCAGCTGTGTTTTGCCTTTACGCCTTACCTATTTTTCTCAAAAGCAAGGAACAAGCTGTGTGCTCTGCAGGGATTTCACTGCGTGAATTCAACCTCCATATGTTCAGTGATACCAGCTCTCTAAGACTTCTGCTGTAGAAGCATAAGAAAAGCTGATTCTGAAACGTCATTGTGGTCACTCGTTTGAGTAAGTGCCACCCATACGAGCAAAAGCAATAATGTTAGTCCTTAATTCTCTAAGAAGTATCTCTCTGTGAATAAAAAAGTGAAAGTTGACCATTAGAAATCTGGAGATAAATCACTTCAGCTTTCCTACAGACTGTTGTTTACTGGTTCATTCTTTTCAACACCCCTAGTTTCAACTTTTGCCATTTGTCAGCAACCATGCCCAGCAACAGCACTCAAAATAAATTTACAGCCATACTTCTCACATGGCTGTCTGTCACCTTGGAAGATTGCTTGCAGGGCCTAGATCCCTTTGGTATTTTGTCCTGATCTGCTCTTGTTACCATAAGCATTAAATGATGTCAGACCAGCGAATTTCCTGATTTGCACAAATTCTAGAAATATTTGAAGAAGACTGTTTTATCAGCTTTTTCTGCTGCAATTGATGTGACAATGTCAGGTTGTATTTAAATAATAAAAAAAGAGCCTAAAAGGTCTTACTAACAAAACACTGAAAACACTAGTTTCCAAACAGCAATTAAGAAGGGGGAAAAAAAAAAATCAAGAGCTGATGGTTTCTCAGCTGACAAATGCTATCCAAGGGCTATTGACTATCTGATTAGAATGAAATGGAGCCGAAATGCAATTGATTCAGGAATAAACAATGCATCTACTTAGGGTGATGGCCTCAGAAAGCATAAGTGGTGAACGAGTCCTGAGTCAATCTGTCGGGCGTTTCTACAGCAGTTGCTCATATATATTCAGTATCTTCTCTCAGTTCTGTGCAAAAAAGTAGCTCCCTGTTCAGTCTTTCTGAAATTGAAAAAAGTCTTGTATATATGGTAGAAAATCATTTTATATCAGCAAGTGCCCTACTTAGAGCAGGGAAAACAGTATTAGTATTAAAGCTAATTTGCTCATTTTCTCTTTACTTCTTGGACTACTGGCTGAGGTAGTCCTAAGGTATTTTTTTGCTTCTGGAATGTTTGGCTTACTTATGCTCCCATAATATTCCTGTCTTCCTGTAAACATTCTGAAAGAATGAAATGAATTTAAGGGTCCATGCTGGATGATTTTCTTTGCCACTCATTTTTTTTTCTGTGTGTAAGACAATTTTTCTTAGAGCATAAGAGAGCAGCATTCTTTTCCCTGCCTCTTACCTCTAAGAATGTGGCTTCGCACAATGTGGAAGAAGGTCGTGTAGGTTTATTACACTTTATTTAGTAGCAACAGATCAAACTGCCCAATATTTTTCCTATCTTTCCTTGCTGGGAGGAGGTCTCCTCTTCATATGCATCAAGTATCTCAAGCTACAGTTGGATAGTTAAATATGATGAACATCTCTTGGTGAGGCATTTCTTTGATTTACCTGGCTACTTGTATACTTATTTTTAAACTGATGGATATTTTCATCTACTGACCCATAAGCTCCCAGGCTTAGTTTATGCTAATAATTGATAAGTTTTGCAATTCATCAAGAACTAAGAACATTCTGCATTTTGTGAAGAGTTCTGTTAGCAATCGGTACTAATATCAACCCAGCCTATATTCTTTTGAAAGAGTGAGGAAAAGATCTTAAGCATAATTTTTCCAGTAGTTTAAAGAGGACTCTGCACTACTCTTGTTAGCAATTTCTTCCAGGAAAACTAACACAATACAAAAATCTCAAAAATTAAAGCAATAAAGTTGCTTTTTACCTTGTCTACTTTAGTCATGTGAGATATAGGAATTTTAATAACAATAGCAAAATGTAGATTTATCCATTGGAAAAAAAGAAGTGGAGTGTTGATAAGACACTTCAGAAAAATGAGTCATAGTAGCTAGCGGTTTTCTGGTGGGTAACAGAGCAAATGTAAGATATCTACTGTAGCTAGCATAAGCCTGAACAGAAGTGAGAACTTGGTGTTACTACCTTTTGCAGCATTAAGGAGGTCAAGATAAGTTTAGGGGGTGATCTGCACAATAGAGGATTATTGTATTCTAACATAGGGATGCATACAAATACTTAACACCTACAGCCAAAACAAATCAAATTCAAACAAAAGATAGAGCTTTGTGAGATTTTTTATTTTTATTTTTATTTTTTTGCTGAGTTCCGTTATCCACAAAAAGAATTAACATGGTTCTTGAGATCAAGTAGTATTGCACAAATTCTTTACATGAAAAGCTTTCCAAAGCATGTAATTCAACCACCAGCCCTAAAACAGGTGCACTAAAACTGGATGAAATTTCAAAGCTTCTCTAAGCCAGATTCTAGATTCATAAGGTGGCTTTCAGTTTCTAAGTTTGGGCTTGTTACAATTGGGAAGATTAGCACTGTAGAAAGGCAGTGCAGGAGTAGAATAGTAAAGGGACAAACAGTAACAGAATGCTGCCTTGTCTCCAAAGGCTCAGGGAGGAAAAACTCCACAAGGGAGGGATCTCCAACCAGAGATCCTCCCCTGTGGCAGTCAGCCCTTAAATGAGGTCTAAGAGAGGTGCAGCCTGGCACCTTCTGAATGATTTTTACTGGATGCAAATGAAAGAAAAAGGAGGTTTTTCAAATCAAGAGGAGAAAGAATCACTTTCAAATTCAAAGTGTTTTGATGTTTCTATGTTGCTTGAGTTTCATTTATGCTTGATTATGTCAGGTTTTCTAAACATGTTTGCTATGGTAAAAACAGGCCTGTGTCCCATCACAGAATCCTTGAACCGTAATTAACTGTTTAATGTTCTTGGTGAAGAGGAAGAGGTGAATAGCATGTTAACACCTTCAGCACCTTCACACTAATGGTGTTAGGCAAAGGTTTTTTCCATTAATTAGAAAGTTTTAGCACTGTTACTTAGTAGCCAGGTGGATACTTATAATGCTTTTCAGGCTGTCTTGGTGAACTTATAACTGTATGCTTGATGGCCAGAAGGATGTCTGGTACGTTTAACATGGGTTAAACAGCTGAAATGAAGAAAGAAGAGGCAATTAATGCTTGAATTATGTGTTTTCTCCACAAAGAGATCCAAATTTATTTTTAAAACTATAAATGTTAGAGAACTCAATGCAAGCAAGCAAAAAGAAAACAGATACTGTTTATTTTAGCACACGGGTTACATAAAGGTGGAGTGTGTGTTAGTACAATTTCTGCTGGTTGGTCTTTTCAGGCCTCTGCTGCCTAGGTTTGCTGTGAGTTTTCTCTCCATCCTTTCTGACTGCTTTTCCATATGCAAACCTGCATGGGATAACAGTGCAATGAGAGCAGTTTGGGAATTTGTTACAGTGGATGGCTTTCCACTATGCAAAAAAAAAAAAAAGAAAAAAAAAAATGGTCTCTGCCCTTGGATGCGTATACATAAGGGACAGTAATCAATCTTAGTGAACAAAATAAATCACTGGTGTCAGCTGCAGTGCCAGGATGCTGACAGCTGATTTTGTTGGCGGTGTTTTGCTGTTTTGTTGTTGTTTTTTTCTTAGTATGTGTATTTAATTTATTTAAGAAAAACTGACTAATGATCAAAAGAGAATAATTTATGCCAGATTTCAGGCAGTATAGATCAGCATATCGCCACTAATTGTAATGGAGTGATGTGAATTTCAGCTGAAGAATTTACCTCTCTCCTGTTTGAGGAGGTAATGCTTTCTGAAAATAAAAGATTAAATTCTCCTGAAAGTGCTTCATTTAACTCTAGTGCAAATTTGCAGGAAGAACTTTCTGGGTACCCATGAATGACTGGAATTTTGCCTGAATTTAATATTGGAGAAGTAAATAACTGATTCTCTGAGCTTATACCCAAATTTATTTGTTTGAGGTATGTATCGTTGTCTTACACACTTATCCACCTCTGAACAGAATACTGATCCTCTTGAATTGCATAAAAATTGCATCATCCACAAATAACATCTTGCTTCGCATTCCATCCTTTGAAATTATTTTTATATTGTTGTAGTCTCTGAAACAGGTCTTTGAATTTCTTCTCTGATTATAGATTTTTATCTCTGTATTATTCCACCAGCTTTATTGCTTTTTTGCACAGCTTTATTCTACTCCTATTCATGGAACTTTGCTTCAAGTATGTTGAATGAACTCCACTCTAGATGTTTACTTCTGCATTTGATTAGAAATTAATGCTGCACAAGTTTTTTAGATTTTTTTCTACTGCTTACCTGAAAACTGTCTTCAATAGTCTGCATTTGAAGGATCAACTGAAATTAGGCTGTATTTGCCAAAGAATAAAGAACTCCATTGTGAAGAAAGGGGAATGAGGAGCATAATACAAATCCTATAAGGAAAGGGGAGATATAGAGCAGAGAAGGGCAGCGTGATTACCAAACACAAGTGAAGTGCAGCAGGACAAGAATTTTGTTTGTTGAGTAGTTTTTCTTCTGAGTGGACACTTGAAAAGAGTTGTCTGTCTGCCCTGTTGTGGTCCCAGGATCCATTTGCCTGGAGTGCTGTATTGATGGTTTCACATGGGGGCAGGCCAGAAGGCAGAAGAATACTATCTTCTAACCACTGTTAGCTACTGGGTAGTAAAACATGCTCCAAGTGTGCTGAGACCGTTACTGTGACAGCCAGCTTAGGATATTCGTGTATAAGAGTGAAGGAAACATGCTGGAAATTCTTAATGTATCTATTTAAATGCCTACCATGGCACCTTTTGTATAATGAGAAGTGCTTAAGTGCTAAACTTGAGGATTGTCCATACTGTTTCACTGCCCTGGTAGTTTTGGCTGGTGCCAACTTGCAGTCTCCAAGATAACATCCAGTTAAGATTTTTGGAGATGGACTCTGACAAATAGTGTTTCAATAATATGGACACAAATTGACATTTGGATCCTTCCACCTTTCCACAGTTCTCCAGAAGGCTCACTGTCTTCAAACTTCTGCATATTTTTTTGTGCCGCCACCTGGCATGTAAAATTTATCCTCTGATTTTCTGATACAAGAAATTTTCTTAAACTGTCTTCTTCTGGTAAGTTGCAACACAGATTTTTCTGCTTTTCAAATGCTTTGAACTAAAATAAAAGGAAATTGAACAGTAATTGTATTAGGGCCGCACAGCCCTGGGTAGGGTGCATTGGAGTCCCAAAGTCAAGTGCCATGAAGTGTGGACACATGCACACAGCTGCTCTATGCTATTTGCCTCAGGACAAAAAGCAGAGTTCTTGATTTATTTTTTTTAAAATTCATAGACATAACCACTGTCTTAAATTCTGGGCCAAACTTAGGAAATACAAGAGGATTAACTTCCTATTCTTTTGATAGTAACGTGTGAGGACTAGATCATACTGATATTTTTTCTGTTGATTATTCCTGCCTCTGTACACACGTGCTTATGTACATGTGTCCACATTATTGCCAGCTGCACACAGCTCCAGTTAGATGTACCTCTGAGTCCAAGCTCAGCAGTAAGGCGGGAGCCTGACAAAAAGCCTGTAGTAATAAGTGTCAGCTAATGACATGACTGCGAACATCTCTCTTGCTGTACTACTAGAAGACCGAGGCTGATCTAGCAACGTAGAAAGCAAAGATCTAGAGGAAACATTAAAGGAAGGAAATCCAGGAGGGGAAAAATAAATTATTCCTTCACTTGGTGGAGAAAAAGAGGCTTTGTTTTTTTTTTTTCTCCATCTGAAGCAGAGTATGTGTCCTTTGTACCCTTGCATACTATGCATAGTTATGCAAGAGAATAAAGGATTCTGAAAGGAAAACGATTTCTGGATGAGTATAAAGAAATCTAAGCTGAGGAAATAACAATTGCACCATCACACTTCATGCTGCTGACCACTCACTTTGAGGGAGTTTTTAGCTCACACTGGTGAATGAACAGAAAGACTGTCTCATTAGGCTTGGACCTACAGAACAGATAAAGAACATCATTAAATCACTGAGGAGGGAAGAAAGAACTCTAGAACAAAGCTCTGAGAGCAGATGGGGAATTCATAAAGAACAGACAAAGGAAAACATAAGGAAAATTTGCTTGATGCTTCAATACCAGTGCAGCATTGCGGGAGAAAACTAAATGAGAGCTGAGAAATTGTTGGCCACAAGATGGCAAACAGTTACAGTTTCGTAGATCTCAGCTGGGTGAGGATCTCCTAGCATACACCCTCCTTCCGTTCTCAACCTATTTACGGATTTTTCCAGAGGCAGTCCCCATAGGGGAATTAGGATAATGTTAATGAGGCGTGAAGCTCACTGAAGGGCCCAATACATGAGGCAGTATCAAGCAAAAAGTTTAATCCAAAGGTACAGAATCTGATGCAGGCGCTGAGACTGAATTCAGAGGGCTGTTGATTGATTCCTCAACATCCAGTGCAGCATAGTAAGCAGTCAAAGCAGTTGCTGTGCTGCTGGATGAGTTTCAAGTAAGGTACAGATTTTGGTTAAGGGAACACTTTGCTGTTCTTGCCAGAAAGGTTCCCTTCAACTTGCAGTTTGTGTTGATTTGCAGCAAAATACCATCTGCTGCCCAGAGCAGTACTGTGGCTGAAGGCTTCTAGCATCCCAGTTTGAGGAAGTGGAGTTGCTCAGCTATACCTTACAGTCCCCTTAGTGCTGGCTGGCAAAGGAATGGCTTCTGCACCTCGTACAGATATGGTTCACAACTAAGTTATGAAGAAACTGAAGTGCAATTGTGAGGTCTGTTTTTACATACAACAGTCAACAGATTTACTGCTGTGTTGAAATATATGTTAAAATACATGTGAAGGAAGTGAAATGAGCTCTTCTCCCTGTGCTGTGGAAGCCTTTTTAGAAAGGCTTAAAATATTTCATGACAAATGTAGCCTGACGTGAGGTGTGATTCACAGTGAGGATTAAATAACTTTTATGTTCAGTAATAATATTAATAAAAAGGCTTGTTCTAATCTGTTATTCCTAGGTATAGAGCACTGCAGCACTTTTAGATCTCCAGCAAATGACTCTTTGCCTTAAGTAAACTCTCCGCTTGCCCTGTTGCTTTGTCTGTCCATTAAACTAGGCATTAACAATCCCATCCAGATCACACTGCACAGAATTAGAATGGATGCCCCTTGCTGCCACCACCGGTAACTATTTTTCCTTTTCTAGGATTCCTTCTTCTCTATTATACTTGTCAAGCAAGATATTAAGTTTGTTACTCAGCCAGGAATCCACCTCCACATGTGCTGACCAAGCAGCTGTCTAGCTTAGGGGGATGAAACAGTTTTTGTTTGTTTCCTTCAGTTCTGAGATTTACTGTCCGGGGACAGGCAGCAACCAACATTTATCCCACAGGTATAGACCATGCTTAAAAACAGGCTTTGGAAATATCCCCAGTCTCTGAATGAAAGGGTAGGGTAAGACTCTGACAGACTAGAAGAGAGAAGGGAAATGAACAAGCCTAGGGATTCTTCAGAGCAGCTGCTTCACCACTGGATTATTAGCACAAATCCCTCGAGCATCTTCTCGGGTCAGGAGGGCTTTTTTTGCTTCCAAATACTGAGAAAGAGCCTATGAAGCAAAGAAACAAAAGCCTGCTGCTCAGATTATTACAAGCAGTTAAATGAATTATGACCGCTTCTGCTGGCAAACCTCTTCCCCACAGACCAGTGTGGTGGCAGTGGTGGTGTCTGCCTCTGAAGGAACGATCAATTTGCAAACAAGGACTAATTTTCTCTGCTGCAGTTGGAAGATGTTAAAACTACACTGCCTATAATAGGGTTTGAGTGCAACAGGAGAGGCAAGATGTCAATAGCATTACAAAACGGTGAGGCACTGCAGCAAGCAAGGCTTTTTGTCTAACAAAGTGTAGTTTCCTACAAGAAGTTGGAGGCTCTGAAATCAGCGTGGTATGAGATTGCCTGTGCTGTCGGTTTATTAACTGCGGGTAGCTTGCTGGAGACCTTAAGTGTTCCTTGCTAAACAGAATTTACACTTTAATGTATATTACTGAAATATATAACTTACATTTAGACAGCGTTTTTTCATCTTGAAAGGACCCTAAGCTCTTTGCTGATTGTGCATAATGGAATCGCTCAGCCACCAATGACGTATAGCCGTCTCTGGGGCATAATGAAGCAAAAAAACTTACAGAGAGAAAAAAATATCTTCTGTTGCAAGTGCATGGGAATTAAGGGAGCTAGAAGGTAATTACCCAAAACAGAAGATGTTTGCACACAGAGCTGCTTTAACTGTTTGGGAAAATTGTGCTGTTTCTGTGGCACAAAAGGAGCAGAGAGCAGCTCTTAAGCTAATGGTGTTGGGAGTTGGTAGCCCCTGGGAGATGCTTCCTTCTACCCCTCGATTTGGCAGACAGCATCTTTTAAACAGGAGAAAAACAGTGGCAAATGCACCACTGTTATCCTCATCTGGTAGGAGGATTCACCTCGGTAATCCTCCAGACCAAAGCCTACAATCCCTCTGAGGTTTGTTGACGTGAGTGCAGCAGTCAGCCAAAATGCCCCTCATTAGGAAGGAGAAAGAGAGCAAAACCTTTCCTCAGTGCAGGCAGGTAGGTTTCTGCAGCAAGGCAATGACCCCATCCAGAGAATTCCCTGCTGCCTATGGAGATTGATGTGACTTCTTTTGACCCCCTCATGCAGGCCAAAAGTCAGAGGAAATGGCCTCTGGAGGGTCCCTGAGGCCTCCAGCTCAGGACTGAGGCATGTTATGCAGCAGAGTGCTTTGCCATCTGCTGTGCTAAATTCAGCCCCTTAAAATGAGTTTGGTAATGCAAGAGGTGACCTTAAATGTTTGAGGGTAAGACTGAGCAGGGCTGCCATCTATGAGATTCTGAACCCTGGAAATGGCGTTCAAAGTGGACCATATTATACATACACATATTCTTGACATAAGGTATAGTTTACAATGACAATTAGATTGTGTTGGGCATAATTGATGCTCCTCTGTAGCTCTCCTATTCCTACAGCTTAAACATCACCAGCCTCACTGTGTTACACATTTCTGAAATGAAAAACTGAGAGGGCAGAGAGCTGGGACAGGGGTTTGTCCTCTTGTGTTTGAAGTATGTTGTCCTCAGGTTTGAGAGACAGACAATGTCAGTCTAATATTAATCTTTGGCAGTAGAATTTGCAGATTTGAGGAAAATAGAAGCAGCCTAAAAGAACAGGATTTCTATTATTTTGAGTCTTCACAGTTGCTACAGAATCAAATGTCATCAAATCTTTTTTTTTAATGGTAATGTGATATTTTTTCCTGTCAATTGTACTCATTTTACAACCAAATTTTTCCCCAATTCCTTTACATAGTTTTTGATATGTCAAAAGAAACACGTACTACTTCTTTTTGAGGAAATCAAAATGTTTGATTTTTGTTTTGACAGCTTAAAAATTAAATTTTCTGACATTTGCGTTAAGAACTGTATTAACATCCTCCTCTGTGTTTTAACTGGAACACTTAAATAATCTCCAAAACAAAACAAATAAAAGCATTGATTTGGTTCAACCTAAAATGAGATTCTTAAAGCAGCTTTTCAGTTTAGTAGAAAAATATTATGTTCCATGAAAGAAATTCTTGACATTTTGAGCTTACGTAAAACAGTACAAAACAGGTATCTGTGAATCCATAGTCAGAAACCAAAATTGTGACTCGCTAGCACATGTATCTGCACAATATATCTGTGATAGACTTGAGGAGTTGATGAGACTGAATGGACATCTGCAATATGAAGCCTCATTTTACATGGAATAAAAATCAGTGAGTGGAAGAAAAAGTCTTTCCCTCCTCCCTGCTTACTTCTCATCCATAACACTTGTTGACTGTACTTCATTGGGAAGGGCAATCTCATGATTGACAGAAAGCTGCTAATTCTCATTTTTCTCCTGGAAATGCAATGTGCTGAGATAAGATGAGGAAAATTTTATTCTGGCTAAAAGTGTAAATTATTTATCATTTAATCACTGCAGAGTTCGTCTTCAATATTTTGTTTTGCTGTGGTTACTTGCCATATTTTGACTTTATCTCTTGCTGCTGCTAGCATTCTCTAACAACATCTTCAATCACTGACAGCATTTGTTTCAGGAGCAGGATGCTTTGAAATCTGTAGAACTGCAGGTGCAATACGTAGTTCAGGGATACATAGCTCCTAAATGTGGAAAGAATGTGAATTTATGCTTGTATCTTATTGTTATTCTACATGTAGAATTAAATATGTCCCCTGAGATTACATTGATTCTGCTTTGCCCCTGAGTGGAACTGGAGCAGGACCATACATATTGGTCCATTCTGGTTTTAAGGATACACAGAATGAGACTTCTGTCCCTCTCCCTGAGAGCTGAGTCTAACACAGACATTTTAAGGAACTTCTTCTGTAGCAGGAGATTGCAAGTCCTTGTAGGTGGATTATGATCACCGCTGATTGTAGGAATTATTGCCAGTTATCACCATGAAATGTGCAGAAGTTGAAGTTGAGAGTTGATTTCCCTTTTTTCGTTCCAGTACACTCAAAGCACTTGCAGCAATTCCTGCCTCTTTCAACACTTCACAGAAGCACTTCCATTTCCCATTTCCCACTGCCCTCCATCATTGCACATCAATGCCATGGGCTGAAGCACCACCAGAGTGGGTCCCCAAGGCAGTGTTGGGAGAGAGGAAGGGACCATTTACAACCATTGCCAATACTCTAAGTAGCTTTTATCACCACAGCTAATAAAATGTTATCATGGGCAAAAGAAAGTATAACAAGGCTCCAGGATTGTACACTAACTCTATTTTCAGATCTTTATTTCCTTTGTATTCTTCTAAATGCCTTGAGAAGGGGAACTGAGCAGCTTTTTCTATGAGCAAATGAACCAAGTGTTCTGAGATTCCTGCATGTGCAGCTGCAAGGAAATTACTGAACATCATTTTTCCATTCTCCGCAGGTCAGACAGTCTCCATATTGGCTGAGTCTCAGGCATTTCACAGTGTCAGAATTCTGGCTCAAGCTAATGTAATAATGCTATTTGGATATAAGGTCCATAGAATCATAGAATCAGCAAGGTTGGAAAAGACCTAAAAGATCATCCAGTCCAACCATTCACCTATTCCCAATAGCTCCCACTAAACCATGTCCCTCAACACAACATCCAGCCTTTCCTTGAACACCCCCAGGCTCGGTGACTCCACCACCTCCCTGGGCATCCATTCCAGTGCCTGACCACCCTTTCTGAAAAGTAATACTTCCTAATGTCCAGCCTGAATCTCCCCTGCCGTAGCTTGAAACCATTCCCCCTGGTCCTATCACTAATGACATGAGAGAAGAGGCCGACCCCCAGCTCACTACAACCTCCCTTCAGGAAGTTATAAAGAGCAATGATGTCCCCCCTGAGCCTCCTCTTCTCCAGGCTGAACATTCCCAGCTCCTTCAGCCTCTCCTCGTATGGCCTGTGTTCCAGACCCCTCACCAGCTTTGTTGCCCTTCTTTGAACACGTTCCAGGGCCTCAATATCTTTCTTGCAGTGAGGGGCGAGTGAGAGTCTGGTGTAAGGTTGTAACTTCACATTACTTTCTGGACACATGGAAAGCACAATTAAGTTCTGATACAGTACTCGGACACTTGCCAACAATTTCAGCTGTTTTTTCCATCCGTGCACTAAACGAAGAGGTCATCTACTGAGATTCTTTATTGTGTGAATACCATAGAATGGTTTAGGTTGGAAGGGGCATTAAAGCTCATACAGTTCCTACACCTTTGTTGTGGGGAGGGTTGATACCCACCAGCTCAGGCTGCTCAGAGCCCCTTCCAACCTGGCTTTGAGCACTTCCAGGGACAGGCCACCAACAGCTTCTTTGGGCAGCCTGTGCCAGTGGCTCACCACCTTTAAATAAATAATTTATTCCTAGCCAGAAGTTCAGGGTCCTGACTCTGCCCTTTGCCAGGCTGATATTCCTTGAGATCATGAACTTTACCAGCACATGGTTGCTACTGCCTCTTTATTGATCCCCTCATGCTGGTGAGCATCAGGTCCAGTAACATTCAATTCTGGATAGTCTGCGTAAGACCTGCACCAGAAAGATATCCTCAATGGCTTCCAGGAATGTCCTGGATTTTTTGCAGCTTGCTGTGTTGTTCTCCCAGAAAATATCTGGGTGGCTGAAATCCTGGGAATGGGAGTCTGCACTGTTGTCATGATGAAGCATTCAAGAAACAGCATTAGTTGATAACTGTTTTCCTCAAATCAGACTGTGTCTATATGTGAAATTTATAAGGTGCTTTAGAATCCCTTACCTTGACTTGATGATTTAAATGTGAAAATATGGTCAGCAGAAGACCTTCAACTATTATGGGCTGGAAAAATGGCTAGACTGAGCATGTTTAAGCACTTGATTAAATCCAGCTCCTCATGAGAAGTGACCCATAATTTCAAATGTAGATTTGAATTTTACATACCCTAAAGCATGTATTCAACGTGTGGATAAACAATTCTTTGTTATGTGAGAAGGCAAATCACTTGGAAAGTGCGGATCTCTCTTTTGCAGTCAGTGGTGATTTGTCCTTGTTCTGTCCTTCACACTTTCTGCCTCTTTTCTCAGAAATTATCTAAGCTGCTGTAGATCCAATTTGATTAGTAAGGAGAAGACCAGATTAGTGATGTGTTAGACCAGATGATATGTTACATAATTTAACAGAAGATGCATGAACAGTTTGGGCAAATATTAAGAAGTGATTCGGAATAATTCTTTCTTTCTTTTCTTTCTTTTTCTTCTTTCTTTTCTCTCTTTTCTCTCTTTTTTCTCTTTTTCTCTCTTTTATTTCTTTTCTTTCTTTTCTTTCTTTTCTTTCTTCCTCCCTCCCTTCCTTCCTTCTTTTTTTTCTTTTCCCTGATATATAGATAATAGTTTGAATTCAGAATCAGTTACCTTTCTTTTACGTTAGGCTTCTGGCTAAAACTGCCCTGCTTCCCACTACATTTCTGTCCTTGGTTGCAAATGTAGCAGCCTTTATTGTATCAAGTCACCAGCAATACAGTGGTTAGGGGATACTTTGAGGTGAGTTGGAATAAACATTACATTTTTGCTCTCGTTCTTCATTTTATTTGTTATCAAATTCTGTGAGAAGTAAGAATGACAATTACAGAATTTGTTTAATAAGAAAAAAACTTGGGTGATTTTCTACAAATACAGGAATCTGGAAATTTTCACTAGTGTTGTTTTTTTTTTTTTTAACTTGAATTTAAAAAATTGGATAAGCACAGTCCAGCTTAGCTGCATAAATAACATTGCTCACACATATTGCACAACAGTTTTAAGGAGCACCTCACTGTGCTCACATCCACTATATTTGGTCTCCATAAATGTTCAGCAAGTGTCAATGAATGTCAGTTCCTCTTTGCTCAATGCAGCCCAGGCAAGCCAAAAGATTGGACACCCACAGTAGTTTTTAACCTTCAGAGGTGAGGATGTAGGTTGTTCTGTTTTCTTTTTCCACCCACTCTGAACACCCCTGAATGCTGCACAGGTGTTCTCCATGCCAGCCCGATGTGTGACAGTCTACATGACAATGGACTTAATGAGGTGAAAGTCCTAGTAGCTTAGGCTAAGTGGGAAGTTTGGTATATAGAGATGACTATGTAAGACTAGAGTTAGAATTTTCTTTTTAATTTTTCAGTATTCTTCAAAGCTGAAGTAGAAACAAAATTGGAAGGAAGAGAAAGAGAGTCTATATTCTCCTGAGTGAACAAGGACTTTGGCCGTTTGAACTATCTGAAAACCATTCTGGGTTGTTGTTGTTTTTTTGTTTGTTTGTTTTTCTTTTTTCTATTAATTTTTTATTTTGAGAATGAGTGGTTTACATACCTTACTTCTTTTCCTTCATTTTAATAAAAAATACACAAATACCCCAGTTACATGTTTAATCATGACATAGCTCAAAGTGAACGGTTGAGAACCTGTGATGTACCCTGCCCTGCCACCTTCTGCTTGCTTGTTGTTGATACTGGAGCTTGCCCTCTCAACTGTGGCTGTGTCCTTATAGTTGAGCAGGAGCACAAAGGCTGTGAAATGCAGTTAGAAGCAGGCAGAAGGCTTTGCATTATGAATCATGACAAGCGTGATGAGTTCACTTTCTGTGTTATAACTTCACTTATGCAGTACAAGCTCCCTATTAGGGTGTCAGTGGCTCAGCAACGTGCTGCTCTATTTTGAGATCTTACAGCTCTGCGGGCAGTATGATGGGCACCTGCAACATCTCCTCTGGCTGAGACACACTTGCTCTCAGATCCTGCCATGCTCACTTGTCTTTCCTGAAATCTGGTTTTTGGCCTCTTCTATGCAGATTCCTCTCTGCCCCCAAGGTCTTCGAGCTGGGCCAGCTTTCTGGCTGGGGCCAGTCCAAATTCCCACCTCTCTCTCCCTATTCTTAGAGCTGAATGTGTTGGAGAAAAATGTTTTTCTCTCACTGGGCTGCTCTAAGAGTGAGATATTATTTACTTCATATAGATAACAGCTTGTTTCATCTCTGAAACTCATGGATTATTTTGTTTTAATTTAATTCGGCACGCTGTAATTTTTTCTTATATCTTGCTATTTTTAGAATCCAGCTAAATTCAGTGAAGTCTCGTGGCAGTGCATTTATAGGCAAATTACAGGAGCCCAAGAAAATAAGAAAATGATTTCTCAATGCAGGAGGTCTGCTCATCAAGACATTTTCTTCTACAATAGTACAGAAGAAGAATCATACAGAGCCAAAAGCTGATACTATTATAAATAATTTTGCAATCATTGTCTTTTATGATCATACACTGTTTCACACCTTTAGGCTGATATTATGCGTGTAACATTAGTTGCCAATTGTAAGTGAAGTTGAAGCATCACAGAGCAAGGAAAGAACTCCATTCCTATGCTATTGGGAATGACCGCTATGACATCAGTCACTGCTACAACAGACACAAGTTGGCTTTCGTGGTGCTATAGGAACAGGAAGGTGATACAGTCGCTATTCCTGGAGGTTTTCAAGAAAAGGATAGGTATTTTTTGAAGTGACATGTCTAGAGCAGTCACAGGCGTGGGTTGATAGATGGACTAGATGATCTAAGAGGTCTTTCCAACATTAATGTTTTTATGTTTCTATTCCTGCCCTGGTCAGGGAGAAGGGTCATATGATATTGTAAGACACATACAGGTTGGTCTCATCCCTTGCTCTTTGCTGGAAACCTCACATGTAAATCCTTGCAGGATTCCCTCGGACTGCTCTGTTCCATATTTTCAGTTATTTTCCCTAATGAAACAATCTAGCAGAACTAATCCAAACATCGACTTAATTAATCAACATTTGGCAGTCTATAACTTCACGCTCCAGTCCAAATTACTTGTGACAACTTTCTTAATATGCAACCAAAATATCTGCAGGGAGTCTCTGCCTCAATCAGCTGGCTGGATAGCTTGTCTTCAATTTATTTAATATATGTTAATAAAGCTGCAATAAACCTTTTCCCCCTAGCTGCCCATAGAGCATTTCACAGCAGAAAATAATATTATGTCACCTTAAGCTCACCTTAAAAAGACCAAAAACAGTCTCTCATAATACAGTAATATGTTACTTTGGTCATGAAAGCAGGAGAGAACATGCAGGTACTTGTTAAGCTTATACTGAGCATTTTTATAATCAGTTCAATGAGTTTTATAATCAGAAATATTTCTATATTTCTGTTTTCTTTTCAGTTGCAACCTCCATTTTTCAGTTCTGGTTGTGTTTTATTAAGTTGAAGACATAGTTGTCTCAGAATACATTGTGTTGATACATACTTGAGAGCTGAAAATCGTGGTTGGATTCAGATCTGATCTAGATGAACAGCTCCTCTCTTCAGAAAGACTTAAATCCAGTCACTTGACCTAAACATGCCTGACCTGGAAAAAAGTTTACATGCTCACGTGGACATGGATGTGTGCTCATAGCTTTCCTAGTGTGCAGAAGATGTGTGGGAGAACAAAGAAAAGAATGTATCAGTCCTGCATTTCACAGCTGAGGAAATCCAAATCTGAATTCTGAAGAATATTATTGATTTGACATCAGACAAATCATAACCGTTTTCTACTCTTTACTTCCTAACTCTATCTCATCTTAATGAGGGCTTAAGTGATTTTTTACAATGCAGGAGGATTGGAATTTGCTGGAGGAATGGAAATTGCTTGCATAAACAAGCAATGGTTTTATCTGTTATCTAGTGTTATCTGTACAGTTTCTATGCGTTTTTGTGTTTGTTCTGTTACTTCAATTTTAGTTGTATCTCCATCTTCGTGTGCATCTTTAGAAACAGACAGTAGACAACAAATTTAATTTGTCCAGACCACCAAGAAATTGGTGTCTCAGTAAGTTCAGGAATGCTAGGATCCAGTGAATCCCAAAAATAAGCAGACTTTGTAGAGATAGCTGTAGGCCTAAAGCTGTGAGTGCAGCCAGCACACTGGAAGAGCACTCACTGGGTGCCTCTTGCTGGATTGCAAGAAAACCAGAGGTGCAGAATCCTACTCCTTCAGGTGCTAGGCAGGTGATTATCACACCAGATTGTATGTGAAATGATTTCAGTCCACAAACTAAAGCTATTAAAAAAAAAAAAATCAGTGGAAAGTTGGTATCATGCACCTCTGCACTGAAGTCCCCAGAAGGTGCTACAGTTGGGATGGGGATCTCAATAAAGACAATTCAGTTTCTACCCTTGGGAAGGACTGTTGGGAAGCAGTCTGAATGCATCTACTGGTTATTTTAAAAAAGTACATTGCTTAGAAAGCGCGTCTTCTGTGAATCTATCATCAGCCTACAGTACCAGCAGGGTTTATATCAATTCTGAGAGAGTTATTGAAAAGGGGGAAAAGGAAGGAGTGAAATGAGTACTGATGCAGAGCTGTGGTTGGATGGACTGTCAGTTCCATGAGTGGTGCTTGCAGCCTGGTCTGTTCACTGGCTGTTGACTGTAGACACACAAATCCTTAAATGGAAAGAGGGGTTCCATGAAGTGCCTTCCAAGTACAGCTCTCAATGCATCACCTTGGCTACAAGCATGACTTATTTTTGTGTGAGGAGTCCCATAGGTTTCTGCTCCTGGTGGTTTGGGGAGTACCACTTCAATGTAAGTAACTATACCCTTCTTAACTTACTTTATTAAATAGCCAACCTAATTTTGTGGAGTCAACTTCAACAAGAGCTGCTACAAAGAGTGATTTAGACTATCTCTATGATTGTTTTCTCTCTGATACGATTGTTTTCGTATGCTTGTGTGGATATCCAAGTAGAAGTGAAAAAAATATGCATAATAGTAATTTATGTGGACAGTTGGGCTGGATGATCTGGAAGGTCTTTTCTATCCTTGGTGATTCTATGATTCTATGAACTTAGAGTCATCAATGGTAATAAATTCTACCTAAAATTTCTCAAAAAACTGGCTGAGGAACTAACTGGATCTATTACATTTTTTTCCTAAATATAAGAATATCAGTAGAACTCCCAAAGTGCGGATGCTTATTAACACTGTTCCAGAGTTTAGAAAGGGCAAGTGTGATAGCTAAGATAAGCATAGAGCAATTAACCTGATAAGGTTCCTTGGCAAAAACATGAAGAAATTGATAGAAGAATCAGCTGATACAAGATTAAGTATGGTAATAGAATTAATACTAGTCAATATTTTTTTTTTTCATGGAAAAAAGATCTTGTCAAGGAAACCTAATTTAATTCTTTGATGAGATTATAAGTTTGGTCGATGAGAGAAACTGCAAAGACATAATAGACTTTTGTGTGGCATTTCACTCAGTACCACATGAAATTATTTTAACAAAAATCTCTATGCAATGTCGTGAAGTGAACATTGAATAGATAAAAGCTGACTGTCTGACAAATTTAAATGCTATCTGTTAGTAAAGAAACATTAATAAATGAAAATGTTTCTAAATGGGTAACCAGAGGATTCAGTATTAAATCCAGTTCTATTCAACATTTTCATCTACTATGTGACAGTAAATAATAATAAAATCATAGAAGATGAACCACTGAGTGGCAAAAACAATAACTTGTTAGCCACATGGGGCAATCAACTTCCACTGGATCAGGTAGCAGTATTCCCTGTCCAAGACAAAGTTGGATCCATATAGGAAGAGGCAACTCAGTGTCTCAGTGTGATCACATCAAAGATACACCCCAGTTAAGTGAGTTAAATGACTGAATCCAGGGATAGCTGGGTGAAATAATATGGCCTGTGGTAGACAGAAGGTCGGATAAACTGAGATATTGTCCCTTTCTGGTGTTAATCTCTGTGTCCATGAATATCTGAGTTAGGTACTGCGGTTATATTTGTTCTTGACTAACTATGGCTACTTTGATTTATTAAAGCTTTCCACCTCTTCAGTGGCATGTATTTTTCAGCTGGAGATCAGAAACCACGGTACGCACTGCGGGCAGTTGCTCATCTGACCTGAGAAATGGTTTACTGATAGCATTTGTTTGTAAGGAGTTACAGTAGATAATACTTACGCAGTTCATATCATTTATTATATTCACAGTGTTAGTGGAATCATTCTAAATAATATTTATACCAGAGCTCCATGATAGTTCTCAGTAGCAGCAGCAAAAGCTTAAAATGTTTTTTTGCCTTTGACATCAGAGTTCATTCCTTCCTACCACCCAGGTAGAGTAAGAAGCTGAAACTTCATTTGCTGACTGTGCTACACAACAATATGCTTCTAAAGGCTGCTGCATAGAAGTGCTAGTTTTAGCACTTCTTTTCTACTTTTATTAGCCTTCCATTTTGCAGTGTACAGACCAGTAAACTTACCTGTCCTGCTTATAGATTATTATTCCTTATTCAACACGCTCACATGAAAAATCATTGCCATATTGGGTTCATTTTTTCAGTGTCTTGAAATATTACCTATTTTAGTGTTCCCCAACCACTGTTCTTATTTACAGACTTGAAAGGCAAAATATATTCAATGGTTGAAGGATAATTACTGTAATGTTTTTGCAAGGTATTCAACACTGTGATCTCCAGCCCATCATTAAAATATGTGTTTAGCTTAAATCATGGAAGTATGTAAGATACAGCTTCATGCATAGTGACTTTTTTTCTTCATACAGGTTTTTAAAAATAATAAATGTATTACCCTTCTTTAAAACCCTTACATGTGCATGTATATGAAATGCGCACTTGCAGCACTGCAAACTGCTTCTGCTGGGTTGCTTGCAGTGAGTTTGAAAATTTGACATGTATGTGTTTCCTTAATGTTTTCTGAGCCCAACAATATAGGAGAAATGAGTCACTGTCACTCATCTTTTTGAGCATACTGCTGCCACTGATGATGCATGAGATCCTGGAGGGAGTGAGATCTTTGAGCAGGGATCATCATTTTGTTCAGGCAATTTCCTTAGTAACTTGCTTTTTGGCTCACAGCATTGATAACTCATTTTCTCTCATATTTCTGCCAGTTCCCTCATTGCTGGTGTGGTTTTTACCAGGGGCTGCATCTGCACCATTCCTGACATCCAGTGAGCAGTCCTCCGAAGTGTGGAAAGGCTGCTTGGCTGTCATTGTCCAAGAAACCTCTCCATGTACTGTAGATAGAAAAGGCAAAGGCAAACACTCTGTGGGAAACAATTGGTGGGTCTGATTGGTGTAATTCCTGCAAGGAACTTCCAGTGAGGGGGATGAAATTTGTCAGCTGTTCCACTGTTTGGATAGCCTGAACCATCATCTCTTAGAGATGGCAGGAGGTCTGAGATACACAAGCTACTCAAAGCCCTGTGTTGGACACAAGCAGCAATGTTTACCAGCAGCATATCTAAAATCCCAGGAGGTTTGTACGTAAAGCACCTTGTAACCTTATCAAGTAACAACCCACAATGTTCTTGCATTTTGTTTTCCTTAGTGTCTTGACTCTTCCTGTCCACACCTAGTTGGCAAGAATAGAGTTAAAGTCTAGGGGATGATCATAGCTTTTCAAATTTCAGTGGAAATTGTCTCTCTTTTTCTCCCTGACGTGCTGTTGCAGAGAAAAACAGCTGTGCATGTTGTAGCTATTTTCCATTCTGAGCTCTATTTGTGACTTCTGTGTGTGACTTTAAGTAGAAACCAGGGTGAGTCATTCTCTTACTCCTTAAACCCAATCCCCTGGAGAAGAAGGGCTCTGTAAACCATTACCCAGTCCATATGCCACCCAGTCCCTTGTTGATTTTCATTTAATTGGACTGAGTCTAGATTTAGAGTGCTTGCCAGTAGGGCTTTTGCTTTCCTCTTTAAAAAATAAAAAATCTTGAGGGGTGGATGGAGGTGGTTTTTTGTGAGTGCCATCTTTTCAGCTCATCTTCTTGGCTAAGCTAGGCAGCCTGCCATGGTGATACCATAAATCCATCTGGAAGCAAAAAGAGGAGAAGAAAGTTCCTATCTACAAAGATGAGATGCATAAATAATCTTCTCTGCCAGATATGTGCAAGAGGCAAATAACAATGTTCTTTAATGTGAGATCAGGTTACACAAAATGAGGATGTCATTGGTTAGAATGCCAGGCCCCCATGGGTTGTGGTAGCAGCATACAAGTCCTTACCGGTTTTGTCAGTCTCGTATTTTCTTGGTGCCTCAGAAGATCAGATCAGGCTATCAGAGTTCTTTTTATCTCTACACTCTGTTCTCCATCAGATTAATCTCACAAAGAGGCAGGTTGCTTCTCTGTTCTGCCAGCAGCCTCCATATCTCAGATGTGCCTTTTGTTTGAGAAACATATATGCCATAAGGTGTTTTAATTACAGTCATTACTATACTGCCTATATAGACTGGTTAAATAGTATCTCATACTAGGGTGATTTGCTCATTAAGCCCAGGGTATGGGCTGCAAAAACAGAAGGTACCATACGCTGGATACAAGAGTCAGGACAATTCTCATGTGAAGGTATAATTTTTAATGGCTTCCTCTGTTTATAAAGTAGTTGCAAATGATCTTACTGCTTTTGGGAGCATGAGACTGACTGCAGTGGATAAAACGGAGGAAGACAGGCTGACAAACGCTAAATGTTTTCACAGCCCCAGCCTATTCAACTCATTTTTCATCTGTAGTGTCCATCTCTACCCATATCTATTTGATGTCCAGGTGCTTCCCTGAAGGCAATAACCACAGACTTTGATCTCAGCATTGTTTTGTTCCGTCAAAGCAAGAGCTGCACTGACCAAATCTCTGTTTTCCCTCTATATTGAGGGAATACTCTGAGATTTCTTGTGAGCACACCTCATCTGGTCTTTGTGTCAGTCAGGACACTGCTACATTGTCTTCTAAAGGTTTAATGTTCCAGACTGTGTCTTTTCCCCAAACAGGTTTTTGTATGGCAAACTGAGGTATTTTCTCTCTCCAGGTTTCAAGCACTCCCAAAGCTGGTATGTTACCCTTCACAGTCTTCAACTGTGGGCAGTATTCAGGATCTTTCTGATCAATTCATACATATGTATTCTTTGTTTGTTTGTTTCTTTGTTTTTATTGTTTGTTTTACCAGAAAAGAAAATCTGCAATTGAAAAATGTGCTTAGAGTTTTCCTTCATAATGAGCGGGTGAAATAGTATGTGGAAGAAATATACGTAGAAATGCACTAACATCCTATTAATTCTTCTCCTCTAATTCTGATATTGATCCTACTTACTAGGTCTTATTTTCAGAGACTGCTTCTAGGAAGGAGGCACAATGAGGCCCTCCAGAAGCTCCTGTTTAATTGTTTCAACACCAGTAACTATTGTACAGCTGTTATAGTTCCAGCTGTAACATATACAGGCAGAATTATCCTGAGTGGTAGAAATATGGAGTAGGACATAGGGTCTGTTGTGTGGGTTTTTTATTATTATTATTTTTTGTCTTTTGCTTCCTGGGAAGTTGAGACACCTGCTCCAATGATATGATTGCCCAGTGTCCTTGCAACAAGTGTTTCCTGGCAACCCAGCCCAGTTAGACAGTTAGATCAGCATCTGTTGTTACATTTATTCACTGAAGAGAAAGGAAAAGCTGGTGCTTGGTTTAAATTTCAAGCTATTTGAAGTCTTCTGAGGTCCTACAGTCAGACTCTTGCAGAGATACTCACCCCAAGGCTGTCTGATTCATAGCTGAACAAACAGCTTTTCTAACCATCTCCCTTGAAGTAATGTGAATTGTACAAGGCAAATTCTGCTTTGTGTTAGCACTCCAGCATGGAGTTCTGTCCTCTGTCCCCTATAATTGCTCATTTTCTCAGAAGGTTTTCACAGGTCTGACTTAGAGGGAAGCTTGGCATTGCAGCTGAATCTCAGCTAATAATTCTGCTGATGATACATGAGTCAGGTAGTTTTCTGTGCTTTGTCTTGTATATGGATTATCCCTGAGCTACTAGGAGGAAAAAGTGAAGGAAATTTATCACTGACAAGATGTAAGCCACTGGGAATTCATATTTCCATGGAAAGAAGGACTGCCGTGACATGTTCTTTTTCAGAACATGCTTTCTTCACCTTCAGATTGTGTCATGAAATTTCTATGGAGAGTCTTAGGGTTTTCTTAGATGGAAGTGTCCAAGGACACCACTACTGAAAAGTAGCTAAAGCAACTGGAGTTTCTTTTTACAACACTGAGATTCACTCAGATAATGAAGAAGCATGATGCCCTGTCTGTGGAGGTGTTCAAGGGTAGGTTGGATGGGGCCCTGGGCAGCCTGGTCTAGTATTATATGTATAGGTTGGCAGCCCTGCTTACGGCAGGGGAGTTGGAGCTGGATGATCCTTCAGGACCCTTCCAATCTAAGCCATTCTATGATTCTAAGCACAACAATTTCCAACCTAATTAAGAAAAAAAAAACAGTTTGGCCTAGTAATGCTGTGAGAACATTACAAATGAAAATTCTCTCTGAAGTCTCCTCCAAAACACTTACAACAAAACTTGAAACTTATGTTTAATATAGAGATGAAGGACTTTTTTTGTTTTTTATGTTCTTGCTTGGTTTCACTCTATTACACTAACATTTCTCAGACACAAATAGAATGTATTCCCCACTAGGTCTTGCTGGTGAACTTGCAAATGGTGTTTTTACATGCTGGAAATTTTATGAAAACTAGAGATGAAGGAGAAACTACCACTGATAGAGCTAATGAGAGTAACTGTCTACTTTTAAGAAGAAATGACTTAATGAGTGTTTCCTTGTTCTATAGAAAAAATTATTGCACTCTGCAATATTGATGCAATCACTCTCTGCATTTTTTTTAACATCTCTCAAATTATCTGTGCTTGAAATATCCATACAAGGAAGTCATCCAGAAGTACTGTAGTAGGAATGGCAGCTGTTAAACAGCTATATATGTGTGAGGGAGTGGGCAAGAATAGAGCGAAAATGCAGATCTCTTCCCGGTAGTGCATTATCACAGAGTGAGGATCTCAGCACAAATTATTCTCTACCCATTAAAGCACTTTTATAGGCAGAAATAAGTGAAGCTGATTCTTCTTTTGAACAGGCAGCCTCATCAAATATTCAGTACCCAGGAGTACACTGATCACTCTGCATTGTATGTTTTTCTCCATTCCCATTTTTTCTCCTGCATCAGATTTCATGAGCTTCTTTCCATTCCATGTGTCCTGACAGGAGCAACAAATTCCTGTGACAGGAGTAGGTAGGGACTAAATAAAAAAACAAGGAAGAACGTCAGGAGCCACAATTAAGTCTTCCTTTCATCTTCAAATCTGAGATCAGATTTCACAGCTACTGGTAGAAGGAAAGAAGATTGGAGAACAGAGGGTAGGGACAGTTTAAAATCCCAATCACCTACTTTGTTACCAGAATGCTGCCACTCCCCTGTGGTTCATTGCCTGGTTGTTCTGTCAGTGTTGTTAGGGAGACTCAAATCCAGTGTAAATGCACACAGCACCAGCAGATTCAAAGGAGCTACCAGCTAGGAGATAAGCAAAATTTGGACTTTGGTGATCCGATTTCATAAAGGTTTTCAGGCACTCAGGGAGAAACCTTTATTATTCTTTCTCAGTGGCTGTATTTTGTATTATACTAGCAGAACTTAATGCAATTAAGAAGACTTACTTGTATTATACTAGCAGAAAAAAAATTGAATCCCACAGAACTCTTGCTCAGCAAGAAAAATAACCATCTAAGAAGTTCCAGTTGTTTTGAGATTCTTTTTATTTTCTATTAATAGTTGTCCTTCTAGTGTCGTGATTTAGTCTTAGAAGTAATGGAAGCAATAGGAAGTCAACTGTATGTAAGAGGGAGCTGGGACAGTTTGATGCAAACCCACAGAGCAGAAGAAATGCCAGTGGCTTGCTGCTGAGGAAGGATGAATAGTATCCTAGAAAATTAAAAGCAAATCTTGAAGTCATGATATTTGGCAGCATAGTAATGGAGAGAGAGCTGGAGAGTGTAGGTGGAACTGCTGCAGAAATATCAACTCTTGGTTAAAAATAAATAATTCAATAGAGGACTCCTTACAGTTCACATTTACAGAAGAAAACTAAAAAATGCAATCCAGGTTTGTGTGTCCCAAAGGTAAAAGGAAAAAGCCTCTTTTAGAAAATATTTTTAATTTCGTTGTGGGGAAACTTGTGTCACAGCTTGAACTGATGATTGAGCACCTGGTGGAGGGAGTGGCTGGCCCTGGAAACTCAGGTGCAGGCAATTCACATGTGTTTCCCATGTGACCAGAGCTCTCCAGGCTCATTGAAGGACTAGTCTCTAAACAGAGAACATCTCCTGGTTGAAGGTTACTTCATGGGGAAGAATGTTCCGGAGGCCCTCTTTAACACTTGGGTGGGTCAACCTATTATTGATGTTCTTGAATGTGCTTTGCTTGATAACGCAAAGAAGTTATCAGAAGCAGTTTTATTGTTTCTTAGGGCTAACTCTAACGGATGTTGTGCGTTTTGGTTCATGATATCTTATTGGGTATGCTGCTCAGGGCTGAAATGCTGCTGAGGTCTAGCCCCAGCTTTCCAGAGGAACATTATGAGTAACTCTTACATCTTGAGTTCTGCATGTATTTTTATCTGTTGAGTCCTGAGAAGTCTTCACTGTAGCTTGTTCTAATGACCAACCTGCTCACTATCTCCAGGCACCTTTCTTTCTTCTAACATTCCTCGGGACTCAGATATTACTGAAAGAGAGGCCTTCTCTACACCTTCTTGGAACAGGAGATTGGTAAGTACTGTTTTCATCTCCCTTTCCTTTGTGTTCTGCTCTATTTCTGAGAATCTATCTTTGTTGAGCCTTTAATTCTGAGCAGCTTTGCAATGAGTTTGCTCAGTGCTGTTTACATTGAAGTAGAAGGTTGGTAAAGCAAGTTACTCTGAAGGATGAGAGAAAGGCCAGGCAGCGTATCTTATGGTTGAACTTAACCATAGGTAACTTTATTCAGTTCTGCAGACTCTCTCATAAAATGCTCTAAGATGCTGCACAAATTCATTTTTACTTTTCATGATTTTCCCTCTGTGATATTGCTCTGGTCCTTACTTTCCTGCAGTCCTTATTTTCCTCCTCCTACATAAGTAGCAAGTGAACTGTCCTAATGCAAAGCCCTTAGCAAGCTGCCTGCAGGCCCTTCTCTCTTGTATAGAAGAGGTTTTAAACACAGTGCATGGCTGGAGTTTCTGCTTGAGATGGCATCTGTGACCTCAGTGGACTGAAGTTCTGGGCTAAATTTTAGTCTGCTGAGGTTTCATAATCAGTGAATTTACCAGTTATTTCCTGACACCAACTGATTTTGAAATAAGTTAATTGCCCTTTATGTTTTTCTCTTCTACATTTATATTTTTTTAACTGTACTTTGATATATTAGAGTTCTAAAGTATTTGGGTCTTTTATCATGACATGAAACTTCCTGGGAGCAGGTATTATCCTGATATTTAAGTATACCTGAATTCTATTTTCAATTTTCCATATATCTGATATTCTTTGGTTCTGGGGATCTTAATATAATTAAAGTTGGACAGTCATGTGCTGTTGCTTATGTACACAACTCTCATTCTTCCCCCCCCCCTCCCCCCCCCCCCCCCCCCCAAAAAAAAAAAAAAAAAAGGAAAACTAAGTCTATATGAAGTTAATAATAAATTCAGGCATATTTCATTATATACTTTTGGACAAACACTTTATGTATGTAAGCCTCATTCTCAAAAATGACATTAGAGGATCTGTTCTTTTGTCCTTTTTAAAACATATTGGGATAGGCTTGTTGTGGTTGTAAGACTTGTTCACAGCACTCCATACTTCTTTGAGGATGTATGGTCTTTACTAAGTCTTCTGTACCTTAGGAGAGTGACCCAACTGCTTGCTATTGTGTGTTCTGAACTGAGCTGTCCTTTTGAAGTGGAACTATTTCATGTTTGCCTTAAATGTTCACAAAGTGGAAAAACTGATTTAGCTACAAAATTAAGGCTATTTATGTGGTTTCTTGTCTCTGTGCCAGTGCATATTTACAGAAGTGTTACCTTGGCTTCAAAAGACAAGAGTGAAATAGGAATGTTTCTGACTGTTATTCAGCTCAGTGGTTGAAGCAAGCTCTTGTGAGTAGGAGACGCTGGTTGAAATCCTTCTTTTGGACATTGTTAGGGGGAGCTTCAATCCCATTCAAGCGCAATGGTGTAACAGCTGTGTTGTACTACACACCCTCTTTTTTTAATTTACTTTCTGAAGCTACTCCTCTGTTTAATCAAGTGTGTTTCCAAATGCTATACTTTCACACTGGAATAGAAAGTACTGTAACTTCAGTGTTCAAAAAAATGCTTGCTATTATATGTTTTCTGCTTCAACCATGGATCGAAACTCAGCACCTCCACGCAAACTTAGATATAATCCCTCCCATTCCAAGTCTAAGTGCTAATAAAGTGTTCCTCTCTTTGCTCCAACACACTCTCTGCTCTAATATATCTTCATCTCCACTTCCACTCTATGTAGAGTTTTGAGGAACTTCAGGAAGAAAGAAACTTTCTATTTCTTTCATTGCCAATCATTTATTTTAGGAGAACTAACTTAGATAGATTGAAAATACCATAACGATCATGACAGCAGTGAAAGGTATGGAAGATATGGACATTGGATAGATTTCTGATGCCATTTCACTGATTGCCCCTGATTACTTCCTGGGTTTTTCCATTATCTTGTGCTAATTTAGGAAGTTGAATTACCAAGCTGTGGGAAGTTAAAAGCAACATATTCAATGTTTTTCTTTTTTAATTAGTCTCACTCCATCTTCCTCAGCTCCCTTTCTCTTCTAGCAGGAAGCCATCTGATAGTTATTAGACAGCTGCATAACCAGCTGGTTGGAGGTCTCCAGGCTAGTGATTACTTTGGTAAGATCTACAAAAAGTCAGCACTCTGTATCCTAACAAAAAGGCAAAGCATCTGCCAGCTCTGCCTGCACTTCTGAATGCATGGAAAGGGAGCTATCAACCTGCCATTCTTATGAACTCAAAATATTGAGAGAACTGGGCTTTACAACAGCTATAGAAGATAGCACTCTCCCTCTATCTCATTTCTAAAGTACCTATTGGTTTGGTGTCTAAATTGCTAGCTTAAATCCTCTTCTTGTTCTTTCAAAAGGCATCTGTTCATGTAATAGTGAAGCAGTCTGGTCCGAACACGGTACCACAAATCAATGTGTGCACAAATAACCTGGCTTTGTAAGTTTCTCTCTCTAACACTCAGCTCCATGGCTATTCTCTGAGCAAAATGATAAGCTTGGGTTGGGGGTCAGAGGCACTAAAAAACTCTGCCAACAAAAGGAAAATGGTATAGCCCATAGGAGATCTGTAAGCAAGTGCTGAGGAGATTCTAGTTTGGCAAGTGACAGAAAATCATATGGAGACAAGATAAACAGAAAGAGCATGCTAGGGATATTTAAGAAGGCAGTTGAAGGAATCAACATTTCTCTGCTTCACTAGGTGCTTAATGTCAAATAATGTCAAACTTTGAGTATAATGGATGTAGAAGAAGAGAGGGTAGGTGAATGTGTGTTGGTGCAGCTCCTCAGTGCCACACTGTGCACAGATAGCTGGCATCTGACATGAGAGCTTAGACCTTGAATAGATGCTTGGGAGGGGGAGATGAAAGCAAGTATGTGGATAATTAACTGCAAAAGTAGAAGACAACTGTTCTTTTATTCATCTTCTGCTCTTTTTAGAGTATGTGTTGGAATTTGTTCTGTGCCCCAGCCACCTTAACAATCAGTTACAAGTAGTGGGCTAAATGAGGGGTGCACCTGTGAATAGATCCACTGCTGCTCAATGTAGCTTTGGAGAGAAGTGATGGCTTGCACAGAATGATAGCAAAAACGGCGGAGGGTTCTGATACACCATGTGGGTACATCTCCCCTGAGAGACAACAACAGCATATGATACGGACATAAAAAGCATTTCTAAGCAAGAAAATGCCTTTGTCTGAAGGACACAGATGGACAAGTCCAGGCAAGCCCTGGGCAAAGGTTGCGAAATCCTTTGTCTGGGGGGATGCAGATGGACAAGGCCAGGGGCAAGGAGAGCGAGATGAACTGCAGCTAAATAGCTGTGAAGTGCTCCTTTGTGTGGACCTATCTCAGGATGATGGCCATCTCAGGGGGTACTCAGAGACTCTTGCTCAAGGCCCATCCTTGTTATGTAGGCAGGAGAACAAGGAGGATCCGAAAACCAGTGTGGAGGGATTCCTGACGATCAGATTCCTCGTGAGGTGACTCCTGCATGCTGTCGAACTCTCCTGTGCCTGCTGCCTGAGCGCTGCTGCTGCTTCAAGGATTGGCTCCTCATCTTCCTCGTCTACCTGCTTGCTATCCAAGGCCGGCCTCGCTGCTGCTCCCAGCACCCTGCTGTGTCTGCCTGGGACCTTGGCAACACCAATGTTCACAAATCCATGGGACCCGATGGGATGCATCCACAGGAGCTGGCAGAGGTGATTGCTGAACAGCTTTTGGTCATCTTTGTGAGGTCTTGGAGGACGGGGGAGGTGCCTGATGACTGGAGGATAACCGATGTCACTCTGTCTTCAAAAAGGGCAAGAAGGAAGATCCAGGTAATTATAGGCCAGTCAGCCTCACCTCTGTCTGGTGATGGAACAGCTTGTGCTGGATGTCATCTCCAGACAACTGGAAGAAAAGGAGGTTATCAGGAGTAGTCAGCACGGATTCACCAGGGGGAGGTTGTGCTTGACCAACTTGGTAGCCTTCTATGATGTTGTCTCTGGCTGGATGGATGCGGGAGAGCAGTGGATGTAGTCTACCTTGATTTCAGCAAGGCATTTGATACTGTCCCCCACGACATCCTTATAACAAAGCTGAGGAAGTGTGGAATAGATAAGTGGACAGTGAGGTGGGTTGAGAACTGGCTGACTGGCAGAGCGCAGAGGGTTGTCGTTGGTGGTGCAGAGTCCAGTTGGAGGCCTGTAACTAGCGGTGTTCCTCAGGGGTCTGTGCTGGGTCTGGTCTTGTTCAACATCTTCATCAGTGACCTTGATGAGGGGATAGTGGCCGCCCTCAGCAAGTTTGTGATTATACGAAGTTGGGAGGATTGGCTGACACGCCTGAAGGCTGTGCTGCCATTCATAGAGACCTGGGCAGAAAAAAAAACGATGAGGTTTAACAAAAGCAAGTGTAGAGTCTTGCATCTGGGGAGGAATAATTCCATGCACCAGTACAGGTTGGGGGATGAGCTGCTGGAGAGGAGCTCTGCAGAGAGGGACCTGGGTGTCCCGGTGGACGACAGGTTGGCCATGAGCCAGCAGTGTGCCCTTGTGGCCAAGAAGGCCAATGGCATCCCGGAATGCATTAAAAAGAGCGTGGCCAGCAGGTCAAGGGAGGTGATCCTCCCCCTCTACTCTGCCCTGGTAAGGCCTCATCTGGAGTACTGCGTCCAGTTCTGGACAAAAGACAGGGATCTCTTGGTAAGAGTTCAGTGGAGGGCCACAAAGATGGTGAAGGGCCTGGAGCATCTCTCCTATGAGGAAAGGCTGAGTGACCTGGGTCTGTTCAGCCTTGAGAAAAGAAGACTGAGAGGGGACCTGATCCAGGTCTATAAGTATCTAAGGTGTGGGGGGGCAGAGTGGTGTGGCCGGACTGTTTTCAGTGGTGAATGGAGACAGGACAAGGGGAAACAGCTGGAAACTGCAGCACAAGAAGTTCTGCACAAATGTGCACAAGAACTTCTTTACAGTGAGGGTGACGGAGCACTGGAACAGGCTGCCCAGGGAGGTGGTGGAGTCTCCTTCTCTGGAGATGTTCAAGACCTGCCTGGACACCTACTTGTGCGACCTGCTGTAGGGAATCTGCTTTGGCAATGGGGTTGGACTCAATGATCTCTGGAGGTCCCTTCCAACCCCTTACAATTCTGTGATTCAAACGCCATGCAACAGGACCACTGCTGGATCCTCTTCTTGAAGAGCTTTTTTGTCTTAAATTCATTAGCATTCTGTCTCTTAAGATTAGCTGTCACCAAACCATCTAATAGTAGCATCCAGTGCTAGTGATACACTGTTTTTTCCCAGATTCTGCCCTACCTTTTTTTTTTTTTTTTTTTTTTTTTTTGAAACCATAATCTTAAAAAACCCATTATTTTTACTTTTTTCTAGTGCTTTATCATTTCATGATACATATTCTGAGGCTATAAGTAAGTACTGGACTCTACAGGATAAGAAAAAACCCTGCAGAAAAGATTAAAGTTAAACATCACCAGAATCAATCAGAAGTCAATGAGCATTCCTGGCTCACATGTGGATGCTGGGACTCTGTGACTGATGATAAACATGTAGACAAGATAACCCAGTAGGTCTGCATGCCATACTTATATGGTCATCTATTTTTATTTGCACAACTATATATATCGGTGGGGAACCATCTGCAGCAAACAATTTGTTTGATGGATTAGGCACTCTTTTTAGTGTGTTTACAAAAAGGCTTTTCTCATTGTTTGGAATGATCAAATCAATGGTTGGTGTGCAAGTGTTTCAGCAGCATATTTCTCACCAGCTAGACACTACTTGGTGAGTGATCGCAGCGATCACATTGCGTTTTTACTGTATGCTATTTGTTTCAATCCCAGACAACTTTCATGATGACAGCTGCAACGTAAGCAGCAAGTTCATGTGACAAAAAAACAAGTATAGAAACTTCATATGCTTAATTTCTTCTTCTTCTTCTTTTTTTTTTTTTTAATATCTTTTCCTTTTTACTTTGAACATCTCATTTTGAAGTTTACATTAAAGAAAAAATATTAGAGCAAGTTTCTCAACAATAGATCAAGAGTTGAAGTGGAAAAAATATTACAGTATATTCAGATTAAAATTCTGAGGTTTGTACTTTAATTAACCAAAATCTCTGTGAAGAGCTCCACCATACCTGTTTTATATATATATATATTTTTTTCTTCAGAAAAAAACCAAAAACCCACAAAAAACCTCTCAAACATCACCCATGATTATCATATGGAATACCTTTGGTGGTCATTTGTCAGGAGTACTTTAGTACATGCTTTAAACTGATTTCTATTCAACAAACCAATAATGCTCATTCTAACATTTGAAAGACACTTGAGAGCTTGCTGAAGTGAGATAAATGATTAGACTGCTGTCTAATCATTTGATTAGATGGAATGATAAGTGTTCATAGTTACTTGATATGTATGCTACTGTATTTTATGCCTCAGTTGATCACACTGCAAGTACTTAAATGGTTGATTTCTGCCTTGGGTTTCAAAAACAGAGTAAAAGGTGAAAAGCTGTAGACAAATGTAGGGGGCACACATGCACGTTGTGTTCTGCTTTGGGACAACCACACATATTGAGATGCACCTTAATGTGGTCTCCCTGGAAGGCACTGTGGAAGAAGTGGGATTTGCAGACTCAGTTCAGAGAGGAAGAGACAGAATGGGGGCCAGTTCTTAACAGCCATTGTTTCAAATCAGAATCCAAAGCTTTCTCAGTTGGACTTAAATCTGCTTCTAGCTTTTCAGAGAAACTGACCCAGCTGAAACTGCCAACAGAATCCAGAGCTTGGCCACAACAAAATAATCTTTAGATAACTATCTACATCAGTGGCACCTTTCAGATACCTGTGGCAGATGCAGCAAAGTGTGATCGTAAAACAAGGTTAATATGCATTTCCAGACCTGCAATGCCAGGGAGTTTTTGAGCAGAGAGGATGTCTTTGTATTTAACAATCAGATACAATTCTAACTACATGGGCTATTCTTTGTACAATTCTTGTTCTCCATGCATGGAGCTACAAGGAAAAAGACACAAATGTTGCAAGACATAGAGTACAGCAAAGGATATCAGCCAGTGCTGTGGTCCGAAGTCATGCTTAGGATAAAGGATAAGCAAAAGCAGCATTTCTGAGCACGTATTCTTTACTCATTTACACCATTCACAGTCATCTTGTAATCAGCAGAGTTCAGATTCCTTAGACAACTGGTGATTGATATATCCTTTGAGTCACTAAAATCCAATGACCTTTCCGTGGGTATAACGCAGAATCATTAAATTCTTATAGGTTTTTTTTTTTTCTGAATATTTCCATGCGTTCTTTCACATATTTTGACTCCTTGTGGGATTAGATCTAGTGTTATATGCCTCTGAGTGGAGGACTGCTGCAAGACAGAGGATCACAGCTGAGAAATGCTTGTCTGTGACCAGAAGATGATAGAACTGCTGCAGTCCCAACCCCTAGCTTTTAGCTGAAATAAAATGAATTGGAAGGGCTTTTTGCATTGATTTCAGAAGGTGATTTCAATTAAACAGCCTTCAATTCCTTTTCTTTTCCCATCTGGATGGTACTTTCTCTCTGAAGTTTGCTGTCAGATTACATGATGAATACTTATTCTTCATATTAAGAAGTTATGTTTATAACTCTACTGTAATAATTTTCAACCATAGTCTCAATTAATACAGCAGTCAAGTGTTGTTATTTGTGAAGTGTGTTATTCTCAGGTCAGGCTCAATAAGGTAGGGGATCTTTGCCCTATGCTACAATCACAGGTAATGTATTGACATGTTATAGCCTTCTAAATGAAACAAAATTAGTGGGGTTTGGAAGTGGGGAAGTATCTTGGAAAAGTAAGAAGAGTCTTTTGAGCAGAACCCTTTCTGGCTTCCTGCTCTTATTATTCACTACTTGTAGTAACATTAAACTAAGATCTGGGTTTTCATGTGCCAGGGTAGTAAATTTATTTTTGTCCTTGTTAAGCTTTTTTTTTTTTTTTTTTTTTAAAGGGGGGGGGGGGGGGTTGAGTGGGGGGAGGTCTTAATTATGCATGTATGACAAGTAGGATTTTGTATGGGGATCTCCAGAGGTCTCTTCTGCTTGAAATTATTATATGATTAATGAAATAACTTTATTTATAGCTATAGTAACATAGAGGAAAATAGAGGTCCGTGGTTCCTCTTGTTGTGAACTTACAGACAGCCTAAGTGATTTGTTTATGGTCACAGTGCAGCACTGTACTTTGAGTTTCAGGTCATTACCTTTTATCCTGCAACTAACTTTGTGCTTCAGATGTACTCTGGAGACAAATCTAGGCAGAGAAATGGTAATGTTCTTGCTCTGGATGGGTGTACTTTGTAAGACAGTTGAGCTTTTCAGTTGGGATATCATGCTGGGATAACCTTTCTACAAAGCCTCTAAGTCAGAGAGCTGTTTTGCATTTGCATGGCTTGGAACCCTGGCACAGCAGTTGTGATTGATGTCATTGATTTGTGAAGGCAACCTGCAGGCCTTAGGATGCCATTCCTGATGTCAGCTAGTTGTTTTGTTTTCAAAATATGCCGTAAAACATTATCGGTACTATCTTGCTGCATTACTGTTCCAACAAGGCTAACACTACGAAAGTGAAATTATGAACACCTGAAAATGGTTGAGTACACTGGGGAAACATTTGTCTCTTCATGCTTTCTCTTCAATAGCATCCTTGGTGGCATGGATTCATTTTATTCTTCTGTTTATCACACAGTTGTCTTTTCCCTTTTGCTGACTGTCAAGCACGAAGTAAGAGCCCAGAACTCTTGAGGAATGGCATTAGCACTTGGTTGGGCTGCAGGGTAAATGTTCTTACTCAGGTACATTAAGAGGCTTATGGAGGCACACCTTCAGCAGCTGCTGTTGATTCTGCCACTTCAAGTAGGACTTGTTTTCCATGTATTATGTAGTGCAGTGTTAGTTTGCAGGAGCACAGGTGTTCTGTCTGAGTAGATTAAAAACCAAATGAGAATGTGCAAGCATGGAAGAGATAAAGTAAGGAGGAGGAAATATAAATAGAAATACAGTTCTGTAAGAGGGCCATAATTTTCATACAAAGGTCTACCATCATTGTTCTTATTGTGTGGCTTATTTGTCCCAGCTGATCAGGTATTGTCAATAATGTGTTCATAACATGTTTATCTCGTGCCCCTTCTTTTATTTAGCAAATTGTTTGTGGGCTCATTCAGATTTCTGAAAGCATATTTGCTATTTGTCTGAAAATTGTTTTGCACTGGACATGTAGCCAGCTGAAGAGCAGATTGTCTGCAAAATGTATTATTTATTAGCCAGGTAATGTTTTATATTGGTCAGTGAGGTCCCATTAGTTGCATCTGCTGTGTTCCAGAGAAATGACTGTGAAAGACCAGTCAGGAGATCAAATCTGCTATTGACTCACTTGAATCTCACAACTAATTTAGTGACAACCCTTGTGAAAGCCTTCCTCTGGTCCTACCACATCAGAAACAAGGTATGTGCTGTGTTCTTCCTTGGTGAATGGTACCTAGTACCCCATGTTTCATTCAGCATCTTCTATAAACCTCAGTTGTTCTTTCTTGGAATCAAGTGATTGATATCAAGCACAGGATCCAACTGTGAAGCATAGCAGGATGGAATATGTTAGCAAGATAAAACTGGGTTTATTTTATGTTTCCTACAGAAGAAATATGGAAGTGATATGTCAAGACTTTGGGTTTCAGGTCACTCCCAAACTCCTCAGCCTAGAAAGTAGATTTAGCCTCCTCTCACAGAGGGAAATGTTGTTTTTATTTATTTTTTTTTCTTGAGTGAGTAAAAACAAACAAACAACAAAAAAACAGTGGCGTGGGTATGGGTTTCTGGATGAGTAGTTATTAGTGGTTGGTAACCACTGCAATATCAACAGTGGTGCAATTGCCTTACTGCTTTCTGAATGGTGAACAGCAAGACACAATGTGCGTCTACTAGTTTAAATGAACCACATTCAATGCTTTCATTTAAAAATATAATTGCATATATTTACAAATCAAGCTATTCTATGTGTTCAAGCTGATGCGATGATAGCAACAACTGAAAATGTTTATGGATATTCTAATTGAAACAAGCAAAAGGGAAACACTTCTACATAGTCTAAGTTTGTGAGAATAGGTTTTCAGTACGTGGAGTTGCATACAGTGCATCCTACTGCCTTAGTCAATCTCTGTGGAGTTTCATCACTCAGTTTCTGAGTGCCATCCACAATTACATTACATACCATTACAAGCATGTGCATGCAGGGTATTAACAAAAATTATGAGTTTGTGAAAACAACACTCTTTTGGTGTAAGAGATCTCCAGTAATCACGGGGCATATGTCAAGTATATCAACACATCTGGAATTATAATCCTTCCTTAAAGGAGATGAACATAACTCATTCTTAATGGGGCCCTCACTGCAACAGAGGTTAACTGTATACTACCATGGCAGCTATTAAAAGGACCTGCTAAAACCTTAAAAACCTCATTTAGATTATTCCTTGTTCCTCCACAGTCTATAAAGCGTGAGTGGGTGAATTGGCTAGGCACTGGTGCTGTGACAGTGTGCTATAACTCAAGGCTTCATATGTAGATTGGGGCACATCTCAGTTGTTACTCGTGAAAGTAACAACTATACACTATAGCAGTCATGGTCTCTTTGGCTCTGTGGCTTGAAGGACGGATAAGAAGTTACCACACTATATTTCTAGAGTTTACTTTCTTTGCTTTTACTTTGGAGCCAGCTTGTACATATTTCTCTTTTCAAATGTGTAAGTGCCCAGTCGTCCCCATATGCGCACCTTCTTATGGCTTAATGGCCTCCATGAGCAGAATAATTCTTTGCTCTTACCAGCTGTGCTGTTAAAGACATTCTTCATCAGAATCCATTTCTATCTTGTGGTATCATACGGTTTATATTCAAAAGCTGAGGTAATTATGTGTTACTTCTTTATTATTTTTATGAGCGAGCATGTGAAAGAGAAATGGCAGCACAGAAAGCAACAGGGTACATTTGCACTTGTGTGCACTGAGTGAACTCCTGCGGGTTTCCAGTGGGGATGTACGTTCCCCTTGAATTCTGGCAAAAGCCATTCTGACCAAAATCAGAAGGTATGCTGTAAGTAGAGGAGTTGAGATCCAGTTTGGCAGCCTAAGTCTCTGTGTCTCTGTCTGAAAATGTTCTCTGGAATTTGACCCAAAACATTCCATTTAAATTTGATCCTATAGTTCCTAGCCAATCCCTTCACCTTGGTGGTGGTCTGACCCACAAGCTACCTGCTGCAGTATTTCATAACCTTTCGTCTGACCAAACTAAATCAGCTCATCTCAATTGCCAAGGTGCTCAGCTTTTTGCAGCTATTCTTTTCATGGCCATATGTACCTTGGCCCTTTACAACTTGAGTGCAATATATTTTTCAGACAGGGATTGGTAATCTGGCAAATGCTAATGTTCAAAAAATCCCCAGCCATGTCCTATGTGAGGCTCCTGTATTTTCACCTTTTCCAAATCAAATGACTGGAAGACACAAAAAATACTTTTATTGTTGCTCTCCTAGAACAAGCTCATTTTCACTGCTTGTCATCATCTGTGTCCTACATTTCTAAATTTAAGTGTGTGATCACCACAAATTCATTCACAAGTTAATATGACTACTGCCTGCCATACAGAAGATAAAATGAAGCCTTTTCAATATAAAGAGGGGAGAACATGGATTATATCTGGACAAAAGTTTATCTATACAATAGAATAAATAGTGTCATCATTAGCTGAAGTTCAGATATATCTGAGAAGAGTGCAAACTGACAGCCCACCCAAGCAGGGAATCAAGGTCTTTATTGTGATTCCCAGAGCTAAAAACCACTGGCTTAGGTGAAGACCCACTGGGCTAACCCTTGCCAATGAAACATTCTCCCATTAAGAAACCATGGTCTTTGTGAAGGAGATCTCAAACCAAGAGGTAAATCTTACCTCTTGGAACACAGTTCCAACTGCAGATATCTCCAGTTTTGTATATAGAGACTGGAAATGTAGAGGTGATCAGGCTGTTGTGAAAATCTAATTGCAGGATTTAACTCGTAGGTAGCTGAAATTAGTACTAGCTGAAGCCAGACTGGAAGCCACATAGTCAGTGGTGCGATGATGAAAGTAAATAACTCTCATATTTTGCTGGCGAGTATTGGCTTGCTCTGCCCATTCTTTGAATCAGCCAGGACCACATGTTTAAACACAGTGCCTTAGACCCACAGGTTGCCAGTAGACTTCACCAACTGGCACTAAACTCTGTGGTAGCTACAGTCACTGAGCTGACAGCTAGATCTGAGTAACAATTCTGAGAATTCGTATTCCTCATAGAAGGGTCAAAATAAGCTCATCACTTGCAAAATATAAAAAACATTCTCCATCATAGTGCTTTTCAGTAATCAATGAACTAATTCTATGAGGCATGCGTAAACTGACAAAGAGAAGTAGATTAATACCTTGTAGCAATCTGTATGTGAACTTTCTAAAACAGGCTCCAACTTCACTGGTAAATTTGTATGGGCACACAAATGAAGAGACTGAGCCCCCTGGGACTAACCATCAGCACCAGGCAGTCACCCTTCCACAGGCACATCACTTAAAGACACAAAAAGAATGCTTTATAGAAAAGCCATTTACTTCTGATTAGACAGTTTCCTGTGAATTTCTATATCACTATTCCTGGAAGAATAAAAGGGCACTGGTCTTGACACCTGCCGAGACATTTCTAGAATTCCAATCTTTTTCTAACTAGTATCAGTCTTTTGTGTTATAACTTATTTTTTGGTGGTTTTTTTTTTTTTTTTTATTAGGAATAGTGCTGATTTAGATATGATGGAAGGGTTTCAAGCCTAGAGACAGCAGGTATGGTATAAGTTGTTCTTTCTGAAGCTCAGTGGTACTCCTTCAAGCATCAAAAAAAAAACACTCACTACCTTTACTGAAATCCAGGACTGTCCTGCTGATGTTTTCCTTTAATTTATTTTTATTTTTTTGAGGGCATACAGATGATGACACCTATAACAAGAAATGATCGTTTCATCCTTATCACCAGATCCTAAGCCACTAAACATTATAACTATGTGATGATTGTTACTGCTGTATCTTACTCTATTGTATTTTGATAGAGTAATAGGCTGTAAATGTAGGACCTTAATCTATATCTATGAGATGAGCTAAGACCTCTTCTGTTATGCAAGACTTTAGCTTGTTGATTTGCCTGAAAGTGCGGACTAGATACCATCAGAGGGAGACACAACACCATGCTGAGGAGGAGGAGTGAAATTTTTGGCTTTTTTGAAATAGAAAATCTTAAGTGTATTAATAAACCTACTCTGTGGAAAAGGTGAATGTCTAAGAAGGATTAGCCCTTTTCTCAGGGTGGATTTCCCTTCTCCACAGGGTTTGAGATATTGCTCTTGCTCAGCTTCATATACAAGTAAAGACCTAGATAAATGGAGGCCCAGAGTGCAGCTAGAGTATTCATTTTCATTAATTCCTATCTTCCTTGACATCTGCAAAGCATAGCTTTATGCTGTGTATACATATTAACAATAATTATTTACCCAAGGTAATAGAGAATTATTCTTGCTTTTCCTGATGATAATTTAAAATGAGAGCAATATAAAATATTAAAAAGACAGGAAGGTGATGAAAAAAGTATATTTTTGTATAGTTTGAGATTTTTCCAGTTCTCTACATTTGGTTCAGGCTGACCATGTGAAAGGAGAGCATCCACGGGAACGAAAGTTGCACAGTGTGAAATCAGATGTGTGAATGCAAGGAAAGCTTTTGCACAGGGAGGCTGGAATACAGTTTTTCTGCTACTGAAAACCTGTTTGTCCACGAGAAAATCTCAGCATGGAACGAGCACTGAAAACACTTGACCTTAACCCCCAAACCAGACTGGGCATTAACTATTTCCAGAGGCTGAGGCTTATGTGTTTAAACTGAGTAACTCACGTCCATGCATTTTTGCTTCTACTTTTGTGCATTAAGATTCTCAATGAGATGAAGAGCAGAAGTAATGCAAAAGATATATAAGTGATGTTTTTGGCTTGACTGAAGCAGCAGGTGGTTTTCTTTAGTCAAGAAAGCGTACTCAAGAGGACTGTGGAAATACAAAAAGCTTTAACTGCTTTTGGAACCAAATCCTGTCTTTTCTGAGCTTCACACATTATGATATCCATCTGCCATATTGTTAACCTTTTGAAGTCAGAGCTTGTTGTAAATTTATGCAGGGAAATGCTGATGTTCCAGATTTATACTAGTTCCATTTAGCTAACCTTCTGAGTGTCTCCCTACATAATTATATATTAAAAAAAAAAAAAGGCAATATGCATGTATGTCTACAATTATTATAAACGAAGATTAACTGCTCAAAATTTTGCAAGCAGTGAGTTACTTCACTTGACTTCCGATGCAATGAAAAATCAGAAACATCAGAAGTACATTTTGTATTTAAAGAAGGTAGTGGGGCCTTCTAAAGAACTGATGATTTATGGTAGATATGTTGTACGATGCTAGAAAATAGGCCTAAGACCACTAAGTTATCAAAGACAGGAACCAATTTTCTGGCACAAAATGAAGGGTCTAAAACTTTTCCATTATTCACTCTTGTTATTCTCACAATAACATGTGAAATGACCATTTACTTATCAACTCATACCTTAGGCAAGAGAGGAGCCTGTTTAAAAATAATTCGAAATGCAAAATAACATACTGCTGCAAGCTGAATTTGCTTAATTGTGTTATTCTGATAAGGATGCATTCTTTATTATCTCCTCTTACTTCATTAAGATTATAAGGAATGTTTTCAATTGACTTTTTTTTTTTAACCGCTTCTCTGTCATGAGTAAAATTAGTTTTATCATAACGTGTTGGAATTCCTTGGCCAACTGATGGGGGGAAAAAAAATACTGGCCCTTCTGCTACCTACCATGTATGTTTTTAAATAAGTCACTGGCTAGATATTTCTCATCTATGACATATGTCCAAGCTCAAATCACAGGCCTCCTTCTGCTATAGCTATGATAGCTGAACACAGAAAAGTTGCTCAGCTAGGGACCAAGAAGAAATACTAGAATGTGGCACAGTGTGATTTTGGAGTATGAAGCAAGGGGAACGTCACAGTTTTCTATGTTCTGTGTAGCAGGCTTTTTTTTTTTTTTTTTCTTTTCATTTCTGTCATCTTCAGACACAATTGTCATTTTGTGTGGAAGAGTTCAGCCAGTTTGTGATTGAAAACACAGATGGGTCACATACTACTGAATTTTACTTCATTACTTTCTGTCATTATTATTTTTCAATGACGTAAATAAGACATTTGGCTTGAGGTAATAAATTTTTATCTGTAGGTAGCAACAATTAACACTGATGAAACTCAGTGATCGATCTGCGTTTGAAGAATATCGTGGGTGTCACTCACATATCATTCTTAACACTCTGTGCAGTATTTCTGTGCCTCTGAGCAATCTAATTGAACCCTGGTCCCTCTGTGCCAGATCCTGTGCAGACATTGCGGAAGAATCCTTCTTGCCCTCAAAGCTTCCTTGCTTCAGACATCAGCTACTTACATATAGCACCTCCAAAATAACCAAACGTCAGACACTTCTGCAGTTCTCAACAGCATTTCAAATCCTAGAAAAGCAATAACAACAAAATCAGCAATGCAGATCTTGCATAGGCGAAGGCGTTAGTATGGTGAGGTGGCTATTAGCTGTGCTGCTGATGTTACAATTATTCTTTCTTTCTGAGTGCATATAGAATAAAGTCCTATTTATGCTTTAGGCTCCAGCCTGAAGTGTTTTCTGTGTCGTTAATCTGAGGGGAAATGGATTTTTCATTTAGTAGTGTCCAAGCATAAAGCTCTATTGTGTCAGCTCTGAGAAAATAAGGAGAAAGATGTCGCTCTGATTCCTGCACCTTCATGCAGTCTTCCCTGGTTTTACACGTCTAATTCTTTGTATATGCAGTACTCTTCAAAAAATAAGTAAGTAGGCTTGACATTTTCTCCCCCTTTCTTTCTTTCTTGTTTTTTTTTTTTTTTTTCTTTTGTTTTGTTTTGTTTTGTTTTTTTCTTCCATTCATTTCCTCAAGCAAGCACAACTCAGTGCTCACGCTACCCTTCTCTCAAGTCTCTAGGTCGGACTCAAAACATCTTGTAATGCACAAGCATTTGTGATAGAACCAAAATGTTGTTTCCTTTTCATGTTGAGAGCATTCAGTTATTTTAAGTGTGCAACAGTAACACATATTTGGATTTGTCCAGAGTTTTTAGGAGCAAAATTGATTTGATTTTTATCTTATGTTTTTATTCTAAAGAAGTAGCTGAAATTCACATATAAGGTTTAATTTCCTTCGTGGAAATAATATCAACAACAACACAGGAATTTAATAAGCTAGCTTAAAATCCAGCTTCAAAAATAATAGTTTTCTAAAGTAATAGTCTGAAACCTGTATAATAAAATTAATACACCTTGTGAGCTGTTAATGTAAAAAATTACATTTTCTGAAAGAAGAAAAGAGGAAAGCAAGCAAGCAAGCTCTTTCTCTACCACTGGTGATGTTTCATTACTATTTTAGGTCTTCTCCTTTCCTCATTTTGTATTTCACATTTTTGCACAATGAATCCTGACAGATCCATTTCACCTTCTATGTGCCACCTGTTTCATTTCCTGTTTCCGGCGCATTTAATACCAGTATATTTGAAAAGGAAGGCTTCATATTCAGCAATATAGTGATATAATTACACCTTCCAAACTCATCCCTGTCTTCTGTGAGGGTTCCTGACTTTGTCTGGCTGCATAAAAGCTTCATTATATCTCATCTTTCTTCTAGAGTTATGTAACTTTTAGTTCTCATCTAAAAAATCCTTCTTTGGCCTTTCTTTTTCACCCAAGTATATGAATGAGATTGCGAAAGATCCAGCTAGTTGTTTGCACAGTTTTTCCCCTTGATATTCTCTTTGATGTGAAACTGTGACATATTTTCATTGCCTGCTGCTAGAAAAAAAAAAGGAAGTTTCATGAAGTAAATCAAATGTTCCACTACTGGGTCTTAAAATGATAACTCCCTGGGATTCTGGAAAGAAATTAATTAATAAATCAGATTTGTATACAGGTCTATAAGATTTAAGCCATGGAAGCAGTGCAGGAAAAATTAGAGTAAATCAGCCTACTAGTGTAATAAATCAAATTTCAAATGTCAAAAATGACATTTGATTTACTCCTAAAATTGTTACCCAACTTATTTAAATATGGTTAACACAAACTAATCACAAAAAGCAGGGCTGGAAGGGACTTTGGAAATACGATTGGTCCTTTTGCCCAAGTGCAGAATCTCACATAGCTATGTGAAAAATATTTTCTAATCCATGCTTAAAAGTTTCCACAGTTGGATATTTCACAGCTTTCTCAGACAGGCTGTTCCTATAGAGTGTTTTTGCTGTTATAAAGTTATTTCCTGGTGTTTAACCTCAATTTCTTTCATTGTATTGTGTCTAAATGTCCTTGTAGGGAAGCAGTTCTAACCTAACCTCACATCACATCAATTCAAACCACAATAACTTAATTGAAGTCAACAATGTGAAACCATCACAAAGTAAGAAGTAGACCATTATCTTTTAAGATCTTTCCAGTAGTGTTAGAGAAAGCAGTACTGCACTGAACACAATCATCTCACAGTGGGACCTGGATAAATCTAGTGCCACATCAAGGAGCTGTTCTTGTAATTTCTGTAAAATAATTTCTGAGATTAGATTTGTAAGTGTGTGAGCTGTATGAACACACCTCTGACATAAGGAAGTACTGTGTACTCTTGGCCTTGAGATATCTCTAGGAAATTTGGAGTAGCTGATACTGTTATATTATGATTTGGTAGTCTTGGTTAGGTTTTTGTTGCCTGTATTAACCCAGAAAACTGGACGAAGTTTGTCTTCTCAAAAAAAAAAAATATATATATATATATAATATAAATATATATATGATAAGGAAAAAGTAAACTCCGTTTCTGATTTTATTTCTTTCAACAAATATATGATTTATTTTGTTCTGGTAGGAAAAAGGAAATAAAAAAGATAAAAGAGAATTTGGAGACTTCGGAGATCATGACCTTCCAATCCAAGGAAACATTCCCTTTTTCAGATAACGCTGCACTGCCTGCACAAGTGTCTTAATCGTTGGTATGCTGGTCACTTCTCAGTGGACTTTGTTAGAGCTGCCTAAACAGCAGCTGACAGCAGATCCATGCCTCTTGCAAACACTCCCTGCTGCAGTCAATTCAGTGCTGTCTAGGAGCAGAGCACAGGGCAGTGCTGGGTGAGCCATATCTTCTGTGGTTTCATAACAAACCTATTTCCCTAGAGAAGCTCACACAAAGCAGTTGTGAAGCTTTGCATGTGGCTTCCTTGATTCTATTCATATATGAAATGTGAGATCCCTTTGTGCAGGAGATGTCCAGGAAAAGGTCTTTCTATAGAGATTGCAACATGCATCAAGACCTAGGCTGAACCAGAAACTAACTTGCCACTCATTTGGTATCAGGGAGCTCATATTGAGAAATATGACTTTATGCCTAGGGTTTTATGTCCAAATGGGTGAATCAATCTCATTTTTAAAGTGTGCTGTTATTTTGTAAAGGAGAGTAGGGATTCTGTCAATAATTACATTTGCATCCTTAATTCCAAATGCTCAAACAAGTTCAGTGTTGAAAGACTTGACTTCTTCAGTTCAAGCTGTATGTAAGCAGCTGTTGTGCTGTTTGCTTTGGCTGGTCTTAAAGGACCGCTCAAGAGACTGATGTTTTTCCAGACCCTTGCTGGTAAGCCCAAGATCTCCAAATCTGCTTGGGAGCTGAAGTTTTCATCCACAACCTAACCTGCTGCCTGGGTAAGGCACGTGAAACAGCTCCTGGGGGTCTGGGTGTGTGTCACAGGCTCTGGTGAGGTATTGGAACAATCTGCCCAGGGAAGTAGTGGAGTCACCATCCCTGGAGGTTTTCAAGAGAAAGGTACATGTGGAACTGAGGGATGTGGTCTAGAAGGGTCATTGGACTGGATAAACATATTGGTTTTTCTACCCTTAACTATTCTGGCACCCTATCCTATACCACTTGAGAACTTCCACATGACAGCATCAAATATCTCCTGCCTGTGGAAAGAGCAACAGGGGAGCCAGACCACTTTCAGAGATGGAGGAGGCACAAGCACCACATTCTGGCTTTTGATTGAGGAATGCTAATGACAAATAAAATGATAAATATTTTCATTCCTGTTTTCTCATTTCACTAACTTGTGCTTTACACTTAGGGAGAATTTTCTTTATGAAATGCTGAGGCAGGTTGGAGAAACAAACATCTGACAGTTTAATTTGGCTAAGATTAAATACATGGAATCTCATTTTACATAGTGCTGCCCTGTGTTCAGACTGAGCAGCAAATATCCTCCTTTGGCCTAATTTGTTTGTTATTGTTGGGCTTAGTAGTCAGGCAAACACTAACCTGGCAAAAGATTTGGGTCCAAACCAAACAGGTCTATAAATATACTTGAAATGGGGAATTGTGCTTCATTCCCACAAATCCACTCTTTTTAGTGCCTATTTTCTCCATTTTCTTTCTTTCCTCTCTGATTTACATTCAGATTAGGCTTACCCTTTCACCTCCTCCATGCTGTTTGTGTGTAAAATGCAGGGCAGACTGGAAACTGTGGCAGAGATTGTTGGCTCTCAGACCATGTGTGTGCTGTGATACTGAGCCTTGCAGCAGCTAAAAACTCTCTTCTAACCACAGCATCCAGAGCTCCAGATCAGCCTATGGCTGGTCCTCCAAGACGAGGGGCAGCCCAAGTAAGAGCCTGTTAAAATTAAAACACTTAGCTCCACCAAATCAGGAATGATGTGACCAGACTAAGAAATTTTGACAGGTAGCTTTCCTGTATGACAGTATTTCTATCATATTTTGCAAAACAAAGCCAAAACCCCAAACCCAGAGGTACAGAAGTGTTTCCACAGGGTCAAGTTTATTCTGCTTAGCCTGAGCAGAGTCATAATTGCCTTCTTTGGAATAGCACCCCATTTTTGCTGATTGACTTCTGTACTCACAAACTTTAGCCTTAGTGAAAGTGAATGAATGAAGGTAGAGAGAGTCAACCTAGGAAAAACTGGTGAGGGTGGTCATGTTTAGGAAAAGTAACTGGAAACTGTAGCATGGTGTTCTTAACAGGAGCAGTTCTACAGTCTTCATCCTAAACAGTACTGTCAGAATTAGTAGTAACACTTAAAAGTCAGTGTGAGTCCCTTGCATTAAATTACAACAGTTATAGGGACTTTGGCTGTAATTTTTTTTTTTTTTTGTAGAACTTTTTGTTGCTGTTATTTTCTATTATTTTTACCAGCTGGCAACGTTCATATGATCATCCCTATAAAATCTTAAAAGCCATTAAGAATTTGGTTTCTGTTCCTTGAAGAAATTTGGTGTATCTGGCACCTTTCCTTATGTGTGTATGCAGTTTCATAACACTGATGCCTCTGCTTATGTGTACTGCAACCCCACACTTCTAGGATGTTCACTTAAATTCAGAGATGGAAATGTTACTTGAGCAAACACATTAAAGGATGTGTGGATGTGCTTTTTTTTGCTGTAGATAGAAGTCCTTTCATGGTCTTTCAGTTTGAAATACAAGGAATGGAGATGCGAAGTGTATGGCTGATGTTAGCAGAATTTCATTTCAGAAGTGAAAGAAAATTAGTATTTTTAATAGGGTTATGATAAGATAGAGATCACAGATAAGGTGAATGCAGTATTGTTACTCACTAAATTCTGCAATAATAGAAACAAAAAGCACTGGTCAAAAACTAGTAGGCAACAGTTTTGAAACAGAAAGAAAGCACACCTCTATTCAGAGGATAGGGAAATTCTGGAGGCTGATAGCCCAGCAGGCTCCGGAAGAAGAGAGGTGAATCAGGCTTAACATGGGATTTAGAAAAATCCCCAGCTGACTGATCCGTAAATGGCTGCTAAAGGGAGTAGGTGGGATGTACGGTCTCTAGAATCCCAGTCCAGTAGAGGTGAATGCTGAGGAAATGCAAGTGGAACAGGGAGAGGGAAGAGACCAGGGCTGTGCATCTCCCTGGACAGCCTCTGCTTTTGTCCCGACTGAGAGCAGAGTGCTGGGCTGGGGGATCACTGCTCTGAGACAAAAGGGCTGTTCCTGTGCTCCACTAGTAGGTGCTTCTTGGGAATGAAACTACAGCTACCTACTTGTTTGTCTTGTAACTGTGAGATTTTATTCACTTATTTTACATTGCTAATCAGTTTTTGTCTAGGTTTAAATGCACAACACGTTAAAAATAATCCCTACTATATTAATGGATATATTGAGCAGCTTTTTACTCTCGTGTGTTTTGTTGTTGCTTTCTTTCTTTCTTTCTTTCTTTTTTTTTTTTTTTTTTTCCAGAAAAATAAAATTATGTCTTTAATTTATTTAACAATTTGTGTTGAATAATTAGGAGCCTTATGAAAAGCCATAATGCTCATCTAACGGAGGAACTTAATCACTGTTCTGCTAGGCATTCTGTAAAAAAAATTAAAATGCTGTTAAATAGATTACTGCTTTTTTAATTAGATGGTTTAATTACAGCTTGTTAATGGAAATATTACATAAATAGCTCTCAAAACCACACATGCCTATGCATTATCACAGAAGAGTGAAGCTGCAGGTGTCCCTAAAGAGGCAACTGTTAATACGGGTAAATGGAATAGGGGAAAAAAACACCTCAAAACAAAACAGCACCCAAATGGTGCGATGTTATCTTTGTAGAGGTAACCATAGCTGCTGTGATGTGTTGACACTACAGCAAGTTACCTGCTTAAACAAAGTCGACTGGTTGACCATTTTGAATCCAGGACTTTCTGTGTATTTCCTCTATGCTGGTGTAAACCTCAAATTTAATTACTGATCATTTCACTTACACATCCAACTAGCTGTACTATAGAGTCACTCACAAGTGATGCTGGTCTGAGCAATGTTGTGCTGAGTGCCCTTTAAGTCACAACTATATTACCATTAAAATGGGGAAATGAAATGCATTCATCTTCCTACTGGGTTAAAAGGTTGTATCATTAGATTATTTGTATCATAGACACACAATAGTATTCATACATGCATATACTAGCATGTGACACAAACATTATTATACTCATATGTGTGAATTTGAGTAAATATTTATTAGAGGAAGCATCCATCAATCCTATTTATATCTGTTTAAATGCCAACCTTGGGAGTTTTTTGAAGGATCATTGACCAGAAATTCCAGGTATTTTAAACAAGGGTGCAAATGAATCACAGAATCATTGGAAACTTGGAAAGACCTCTAAAATCATCTCACCCAACCTCAGCACACCCCATCCCCACGTGCCCTAACCCCGTCCCTCGGTGCCACTTCCAAAGGGTTCTTGAACAACTCCTGGGAGATTGACTCCACCACCTCCCTGGGCAGCCTGCACTCTTTCAGATAATCAATTTTTCCTAATATCCAACCTGAGCCTTCCCTGATGCAATTTAAAGCCATGACCTCCTGTTGGAGGTAGCCCAAAACTGCTGGTCACTTTGGTAATCTACCATTTGTGGATAGATATGCTCCTGATTGGACATGTACATATATGTGCATGCATCCAGATCCATTTATCTACACGTATCTTTGCATCTGTGCATGCGTTTTTATTTAACAAATAAATATGCACTGAATTCACAAGCAGTGTTGCCTTCGGAATTGAAGACTACCACAAACTGAAATACATATCTACCTGGCATGATTAAAGACCATTTTGCAATCTTTTAAAATACAGAAGAGACAAAAGATGATATTTGAGTTTGTTAGTTATAAATGTGGAGGGAAATAACTGAAGCTTCCCATGTCACAGCAAGGAAAGAGATGACATAGAGAAACAATTCTGGGTGGGTTCTTGCTCCTCTGCTGGCACTTATTTTATCCTTCCAGCATACCTGAATGGCTAATCTTTCTTTTCTGAAGCCTGAGGAGAGCAGAGTGGCAGCTTGGTTCCTAGTGTTTGTAGAAGGGTCAGGCTCAGGAGATCTGTGTTCAGTACACAGCTGTGGTCAGCCTTGCTAGCAGAAGTGCCATGGACTATGTTTTCACACTACTCAGTAGCATCTATTTTATTAGCTCCTCTTTTGAAAAGAACTGATTATAAATCCTTGCAAATGTGAATCATGCCAGGTCAGCACAGATATACAGACTAGATGGAGAACAGGAGAAGTAGTTGTATTGTGAAAGCGTGAAAACCTGAAAACTTGTATTTCTGCCACTTCTAATGAAGACAGTGTGTCTAGAGGGGGATGCTTACATTTCTTCACCTGTTTCATGATCCTACCTTTCATTTGCTGTTTGTTAGGCAAGAATCAGTGGCTTGTCAGGGCAATGATTTTATTTGATGCTCAGAAAACATCTAGGACACTCTGTTTCCTGTTGGAGATCTGGTCCCAGAGAGCCAAACATTAGACATTTTAAACGTGGACTAATTCATTACTTTTCCTCTGCTTCTGAAACAAACTGGAAACTTTTAGCCTGGATAGAAGCTCCACAGAAATCAAAATTGCTTTTTCTATGTCAAGCAGATTATATCAGTGCTCAGCAAACTGCACTGACCACTAAATGGATTTTCTCTTGAAGTGTCAGGCAGCAGTGTGGACTTACAATGATTTGGCTTAATATCCTGCAATCCATTCCTCCAAGTTTTAGGAAGAGGAGATGTTTCACAGTGATTAGCAAGCTTACATACAATAGCACATGTGGAATGATAGCTACGTATTTGATATGATAAAGAATGCCTAGACACTACAGTAAAGTAAATGGATTCTAATATGAGTAAAGATTACAGCTTAGTGTGCAGTATTACAGCTTCTTGGTACCATCAGCTTTTCTAAGAATCCGTCAGCACAGAGAGATGTGCTGAGGGGCTTTTTTTTGAATCAGTATATCAGTAGTTTAACATACCATAAAACTAAGCAGTGTAGAAATGATGATCATTTCCTACTATATTAGTTGCCAGAAGCCTGTACTTTTCATAAGAAAACTGCCAAATATAAGGTTTTGTCACATTGAGTTCCTCTGAGGATTTATAGGCTGTTGGAAAAACCGCTGTTAGTGAGAAGGGAACTCATGCAAGTGGGAGTGATATTTGCCTTGGAGTGAAATTTGTTTTCACCTTAAAGAATAGCAATGAAAAATAGGAAAGTAACTAGGAAATACGCTTGCAGATATACTGTAGGGAAAAGCTGCATCAAAAGAGCCGGTGATCTTCATTGAGTTCAATCTTCAGTTTTATTTTGTTGCCAAGGCTCTAATATCTCAAGACTTAGTCTACCCAGAGTCTTGTCAAACAGCTGCAAAAAGATTGCAGATTGGCTTTGATCCTACTGTATCTCTGAATACCTGGCAGATTTGCTGCTATAACTCAGATCTGGCACTGCAGAAGGAGCTTGGGACTGGGAAGCAGCACTTGTCTGCTGTTAGTTCCTGCAAAAATCTGTCCTCCAGCAATTTGCTGCAGCAATCCTTCAGGGCTTCTCCTTTTTTGCTGCCTAGAAGATCCCTCCTCTCTTCACATCACTGTGTCTTTATCATATTTTGAGGTTCTCCTAGGAGTGTGCCTAATCATCCTCCTGGTTCTCATTTTCTTCAATCTCTTATTCGACTCATAAGAGAGAGCTGTGTTAATTTTTCACTTTATAGCCTGGTTTAATGCAACCTATATGTTATGCTTACTACTGTCTCTCAATTTTTAATCCCAAATCATTTCAGACAACAGTTATGTTGAAGAATGCTTCACAGAATGAGTTTTATTGTGTAGTCTTATTACACACAGCAAGATCAGCTCTCTCCCCTTCACTTTATGGGCCTCATACTTTACTTTTTTTTTTTTTAATCACAAACAATATGATACAAACTTTGAAATGGATAATTGTTAGAGTGATAATGGTCTTGATGGTGACAAAGAGAGTGCTATACCAGCCTCTTCTGAAATGACTCAGGTAATATCATTATTTGTCTTGAAAGAGATCTTAACACAGGCTGACATATTCTGCAGGAAAGTCATCATGTCCCAGACTGTATCTGTGGACCTTGTGATCACTCCCGTACTTGTGAGTGGGCACAGGTGGTTTGTGCACCTTTCCTGTGATGTTCTGTTGTCTCCTTTCTTGAGTGAAGACTTGGCAGTTGCTCATCTTGGTGACCTATCCTAGCAAGCATCTGACCTGCATGCCCTGTGCAGGGACACAAACAGGACACAACTAATCTGCAGCTCCCATGAGATAATGCAATGTTGCATCACAGTTAAAACACTCCTTGTTCAGCACTTCCTCCCATCATGGAACTAACCTCAAACAATAGCAAAAAGTTTTGTAAAAGTTTCCCTAGTGAATCCTATAAATACTAATTGAGAAGAATTCAGAAAATCCCTTTTGGTAGTTCTGCATTTCAGACGAGGGTAATCTATCATTGCCCACCTGGTGGCAGCATGCAGGGGAAAGTGGGATAGCTGCCCGGGGAAGCAGCTTCCAGCCTGCCTGGCATCTATACTGGGATCGAGCTCCAGCCCTTCTGCTGTTTTCTCCTGGGAACATTACTCATATCCTGTAAACTTCTTGGATTTCAAATTCTTCAGATAGTGGTAAGATGATCTTAAACTCAGTCATCTTTATCATTTGGACCTCGTTCCCCCAAACTATTGCAGTTACACAGTGCTTGGATTTAGTGGGGCAGTGCAAACATATGCTAACTAATTATAACTAATATGTCTTTAGTTATTTAATCCTTTTTTCACACTTCTCCAGCTAACTAATTTTTTTTTTTTTTTACAACTTACTTACAAATTGGAAGGGGAGGGAGGAGAAGGTAATTTGGTATAGTCTGCCATTTTTGTTTAGTGTAAAGTTTATTTCAGTTACCCTTTAAAAATTTCAGTATTTTAAACAAAACAGGGATGAAAATTTTGGTTGTCTTCTACATGCTGTTAGCTTCTTGAATCAAGTAAAAGGTACTGCTCTGGGTCTGCAGACGTCTCCATTTCCTTCAGTATTGCAAGATTCATTTGACAAGCAATAGAGGTGCTCCTTTCCTGGATCCTGCTGTTTGCAGATCCCCGAGGTATTCACAAATAGCAAACCCTTCACCCAGCACTTTCATATTCAGTGTCAACAGAATCTAGATCTGAAAATCAGGATTTTCCAGGCTCTGGTCTGAGAAATGAAAGCACAGCTATTGGCACCGCCTCATCTTAATGCGTAAGGAAAGTCTTCCTCTTTAACCAAGTGTGAAAGTTAATTCAGATGAAGTGTAAGACAGTAATGAAATGAGAGAAATACATTTTAATTAAAATGTCAGCAAGATAATACAAATCAAATACCAAACCCCCCACTATTCAGGTTCCCCCACTGAGTCCTCCTGACATTGTTCCTCTCTCATTCTGATTGCTTTTTAATAACAGCTTCTGTGTGGCCTTTGTAAATAATCCTCTCATTACAGGTTTACTTGAAACATGCAATCAATTTATTAAGGCATTTTCCAGGATAAATTAGCAGGTACAATAAAGTGTAATTATTCTGCTACTCATTCATTTTTAAAGCTGGAGGTTGACCAGGTGCCACCATTGCTTCCGCCAGTCTCAGCGATCACTTTGATGGCATTCAGCTCACAGTGATATTCAGATGAATCCAGGCTGGGCAGGCACTGACATTTTCGGGATGACTGAAAAATTAGAAATTGTCTGCATTTTCCCCTCATAAATAGTCTTTGAAGCATCTAATGAAATTGGATTTTTGGTTAGATGTTCTTTCAATATTGTTTTTATGTGTGTGTGCGTTGTCTATTCCCTGAAGAAAAAAACTAATTCTTGTTAAAAAACAAAGAGTAAATACTGAGAGGGAAAACAAGAAATTTTATAAATTTTCCTTTAGTTTTAAAGATAAATGTGTAATAAATGACATAGTAAATGATGGACAGATTCCTCTGCCAAAAGGGAAGACCACAGTAATAAGAAATAATTCACCTGAGAGCACAATGGAACTCAAAACTCCTCAACCCTCCTTGGAAAAAGAACACCAATATGAGATGGAAATAGTAAGGTTTTGAGTTCTACATTAGAAAAGTCAGTTTCTGCCGAAATATAAAAAAATATTTTTGAACCTTTTTAGTAATGCATTTGTTAAGTTTATTTGAAAGTCAGATGTGTGAGGGGACTTATTAATAACCAGTAGCTTTTCATTTGTAAGTGAGAAATAAACATGGCAGGATAGGAGTTAAGAAAAGAAGCCATGCTAGGATCTGGAAAAAATAAGGCTTCTTTTTGAGGAAGAGAACAGGGCATTTCAAATGACAAAACTGATACCAAAGCGGAGAACTTGGATGTAATTGCACTGTGAAGAAGAAAAGGATAACTGTAGTCAGAGCAATCACAGCGACATCCCAATCATCAGTAAAATTACATTTAATGTATGACCTAAGAACATTCTAAAATAATAAAAGAATTCTCTTTTTTTTACCCCACTTCTTAGGAGAAGCCAAAACCAGAGCAATAAGATAGCACTTTATCTGAACCCTTTCTCTGTCAATTTGATGGTCTGGTTTCCAGTTCAAAATTAATTTCTTCGGGCTGCTAGAAAGGTAACCCTGCCAAGTGTAGGAAAAGAACATCATCTCTTTATTGCAGTGAGAAATAGAGAGGAACCAAAAGTCAGCTGATTATTATTGGTGCTCAGAAGACAAAAAGATAACACAGCTGGCTTTCTCTGAGTTGTTGACCAGATATTGTTTCCAGCAAGCTAATCAGAAATGACTCAAAAGACATACTGAAAGTATATAATGGGACATACCGTAGTTCATTTCTGCAGTGCTGTTTCTCAGATCTAACCAGATGTTCAAAAGATATTGAAATGAATAACTTTAAACATAATGTCTGTCTATACCTGGGAACAAAGTGAGCAAAGTCAGCTGAAAAATGTAGTTTGAACCCTTGCGTATTTATTATTTCAAAAGTCTACTGCTTCTTCATAGTTAAGTAGAAGGAAGCTTGTATTCTGTTAGTGTGAGTTGCTATAGCTATCCCCAGATGTACCTGTTTTCCAGTGAATGCTGATCAAAGAACACATTTATGTCAGTAAAAATCATATTTAACCGAAGTATGTGAAAACCTGATTTGGGTTTATGTTAGTTACCCTGAACTACTCTGAAAACTTGTGTGCATAATGAGTTTGACCAGCCACTGGGTACTAAATGCTGCAGCTGAGCCTTATGTCTAAAATAAGTGGGACAGTGGTTTACTAAAGAGCTGCTATCAGGGCCCTACACAGGCAAGGATCCTGGTCCTAAGAAGTGGTAACTGCACTGCTGGGTGTTTTCATATTGTTTATTTGAGCAGATGTTAAAGGTTTGTGACCTAGGAGGTTAAAGTCTTGCAAATATTTGTACTGTTTGTGTGCACAGAGCACTGTACAAATGCATCCTGAAAACCAAAACATGATAAATTAGTAAATATAGTATGACAAGTACTATCACCCTGATGAGATTTAAAGCAGAGGCTAACAAGAGAAGCTCTGTAAATTTCATCTTAAGCTATCTAGTTTTGTTACTAGGAACTTGCTTGCATCAGGGTAGGTGACAGCATATTATCTATTGCACCCTTGGTGTTACTACAGACAGATCACTGCATCACATTTACACATGAAAAGTCCAGTTTCTTGATAAGCTTCAATACCAGTAAGGTCCAAAAAGTGAAATTTATGACCTTTAAAATGTGTGAATGGGATTTAGGAAAATACAGACAAAAATAGAAGGTACATGCAAATTCTGGGTTTCATTTGTAAAAGAATACATAAGGAATTTCATTTGATCTGAAACTTTATTCTGCATTTTTCCTCATTATATTCCTAAGTCTTCTGCTAAGATTTAATATTTTCATAATGTTCCCTTCATTAAGATCTTTGCTTTCATTTCTAAATTCTAATTCCCTCTGTTCAAAGACAATTCTCGTCTTTCTTGCACGTCTGTGGATTGAACCCAATTTCACTGCTAACCAGCTGAGTCCTGAAGAGATCCAACAGGGATCAATCTGGCAGAACAAATTTCATAACACTACTTGTACTCACTTTCTCTCTCTGATATTCACATTACTTGTCCTTCCCTCCAGAACAACTACAGTCCATTCACCAATCCATTTGACTGCTGATTCATTTCATTCATCTGTACTTCCAGTTCATCTTTTTAATACATCCATACATTAGTCATTCACATTTAGCCATCAGTCAAAATATTCCCATCCCCGTTTCTGTCAATTTTTTTCTCTATATTTTGTCCAGTTATTCTCCCTCTTAATGTGCCATTTATATATCTTTACACTTGATACATAATGATGAAAATACACGTAATTATATATATAAACTTTTCCATGATCAACAGCACTGCATATTAGAATATTCTCTAAGCTAAGGACTGAAAGGAATTTGGAAGTATTATTTCAAGGTGCAAAACCAGGAATGCTTATAGCAGTGCAAATGGAACATAAAGGCATCTAGCTCAAAATGCAGTGGTAGGTCTTCACTTACTATATTCCTACTACAGCTTTTAGGATTCACTTCTGAATAAGCCATTTTACAGCTGAGCAAATCAAAATCAGATAAAAGTTAACATGTTCTTTTGTCCCGTGATACAATGGACAGTAGTAGTAGTATAATAGAGGATTGCAACAAAATAAATTTATGTTGATGGTAGAAGATCAAAAAAGACAAGTAAATTCTGTGGGCCTGAGGATGGGGAGCATAGAATAGAACAGAGGAGGGCCTATCTGGATTGTATAATTTAGACTGTACGTTTGATAGGACCTCTTGCAAGGTATAGAGATAACACTGACCTTCTGTGTAGCCTTGCAAAACAATTGATTTTTCCATGCTTAGATGGAGAGTGAAGAAACAGTTTGCAAAAATGGAGAAAATACACATTTAGAGAAAAAAAAAAAGAAAAAAAAGATAAGATTGGGAAGTGAAAAGAATGTGATCATAACCTGATGTGTTCATAATAGCAGTATCAATGACGGAAGGGAAAAACTAATTCTCTGTGTCAAAAGCCGAAGGGATAAAGAAGAAATAGTTGGACAGTACAGAAGGAATAATTTAAGCATGATAACAGCAAAAGATTCTTACATTTTTACAGTATGGAACTGCAGTATAGAGGGAGTTTTAAGAGAGAAAATTGACCTACTTAAAAAAAAATTGGACATTAGAAATGTGTGCAGCAAGAAGTCTTTAGGTGTTTTAGGTACTCTGGTTGAAATGCTTTGTAGCTCTTGGCGTTCCAGGTTTAACGTGTCAGAATGAGGAATTCTGCAAGGGTCTGAAAGAGATGCTGTACTGTATCCTACACTTCCTGATTTCATACTCAGGCATGGCTCACTGGGCATCAGTCCTTTCACATGCATACCTCCCTCGTCCTGTTTTCAAGAGAAACCACGGGTACAGGGATACAGGGAGCATTGGCATGCTTGTGCCTGGTTTGGGTGTGGATGAACTTTGTAGCACATGGCCAGCTAGTAAGCCTTATGCTTGAATGATTACAGTCCTGGAAATGTCTATGGATGTAATTTGCACTGAGGTCCCACAGGAGAGAAAGAAGCCTTTAAAAACATGATTTGCTCAATGAAATACAGATGTCAGAAAAAGGTTGAGTGGATTACTGACCCAAAATTTCTTTTTTTGTATCAGGAAGCACTTTGACAAAGTGTTCAGATTTTACTTATATAGCACACGTGTTTAAGGCTGGCAAAAAGAATCACACTTCCAGACCCAGACTGCCCTGACAGCTGTTCAGGTGGCCAAGTTCTGGGGTCCCCTCAGAGATGTTCAGATTCATGGCAGCCTATTCCTTGGGCCTAAATCTGGCTAGCTGGACCCTGATCCTAATATTAGGACTAGTCCATGAAAGGAAGGAAGTGTGGCCTGAAACAGACATATTCTGAGGCAAGAAGTTCTAGAGAGACAAGAAAAGAAAAAGAGAAAAACGAAAGACTGAAGAGAAAGTATAAATGAGAGTGCAGTCACTTTAAAAAGAGCTAAACAGAATTAATTATCACTTTCTGCAAGATTCAGTTTAAAAATATGGTTCTGGAAAATGAAGAAAGCAGAATGACCCTCTTAGGTTTTTTTTATCCCTTCATCGCCATCTTTTATTGTCTGCATTCCAGGTGGAGGAATAGCTTGGCTCCCTATGTTTCCAGTTAAAATAAGAAGGTAAAGTCACAACATGAATCAAAAAACATGTTCAGTGACATTGGGCAGCTCTGAATTGCCAGCAAAGAATGTCTGCTACTTGCCTTTTCTGAACTTTTTTTAGCTGTAAGGCTTATGGTGCATTTGGACATTTGATTATGTATGAAGTCTTGAATGATAGGTAATTAGCATTCAGAAGGAATACTTCTGTCTATGCATATTATTTGCACAGGTTAAGTATTCCTGATAAAAATTCTCAAATCATACAAACTGAATTTAACTTAATTGGAACTATGAATACTCATGCAGAAGGTGAAAGGGAGCTTGCCCAAGCCTTTGTACCATGGAAACGAGGAGAGAAAGGGGCATGAAGGGTAAGTGTGCAGGAGAGAAAATCACCCCCAATCACAAAGTAAAGAAGATAAGAAGAGAGAGATGTCATGAAATGCTTACAGCTATTCTTGTTCTCTTGCACCGTAGCAAAGAATAGGGAAAGACAAATCTTTGCAGGGTTTTTAGAGTCACCTTCACCTAAGGAACAACCTGTAAAACCAGCTAGGTTATTTTTGGAAGGAGTGAAAATGTAAGTAGCCATAGATACCTTAATTGCGAGGACCTTCAAGCACATGTAAAAGCATGGCTGCAAAATCTGCCATGTCATTTTGGCCAGCCCTTTGGATGTATTTTTTCCTCTTCCCAAAATGGAAGACGGCAAAAACATTTTACATATAACAGTGTTTCATTGTGACATATTGTTTCATCAGCATCAAAATATTCCTAGAGAACATGTCAATTTTGCTGAAAGTTTCATTGGAAAGGAGCTGAAACAAATTGCTTCAGCTGTCTTGTTTTATTTCAGCAATGTCAAAACATTTTGTTTTGATAAGGTAAAAACATTCTAGTTTGACGGCACCATTTTGATTAATTGATTTTTGTTGTAGTCATATTAATTTTTCATATTGCATTTACATGAATTTTTAAATGGTATTTTGCACTGAAATTTGAAGATAATGTTATAGTGTTTTCACATTAACAAAATAAAGTATTTTAACATAATTATGTGAAACATTTCATCTTCAGCAAACCAAACCAATTTGACACTACCAAAATGAAGCATTCTGATACTTCCAAGAGACTTAAAAATCTGTCGGTCAAAAATGTGGAATATGAGGCAGTTTAGCTTGAGTTCAAGAGGAAATCAATATTGCAAAACCTGAACTATCTTCACAGCAAAATTTCAGTTTCTCCTACTCCAGAAATCAGGTGTATCAAGCTCAGAAAAGGTTTATCCTTTGAGATATGCTCTCATTCACCATTTAGTATCCGGGTAATTATTTAGAGAATATAGGATGCAGAAGAAACCAAGTTCAGAAATTAGCAGTAAAATGTCTGGGCTATGTGCTGCTGGATGTAAATCTGTCCATCAGTTGTAAGCATATGACCTCCACTGTCCTCTACTGGGGCAGAAGTCTGCTAAGATAACAAGTTTTTCACAAGTGGAGACAGGATTTTCTTTTGCGGATTAGTCAGTCTATGCTTTTTTATATTGTATATTTCTAGCTATATCAATAATGATACAGCCGAAACCAGAAATAATCTGTTGATGACTGAAGAGTACAGGAAAAAAAAAGTCAATAGGAAAAATGCTGCATGCAAAAATGTTTTTTTTTTCCTCCCGTACTGACTTTATCTTTTTCAGTTTGACGCTCTGCAGAAGATGCACTTTATTAGTACGAAGTACAAAGCTATAAGTAATAGTGATAATATGACGCCAAGGCTAAAGCATACAGGCTTTAATCATACACAAAAAGCCATAGTCTAGACCGTTTCTCACATAGCTGTGTTTCTTGCAGGGTATACAGATGGCAGGTCTGCAAGTAGATTTTGAGGTACTTACATAGACAGGTGTTATAGGTGGGGAGACACATTCCTAAAAAACACAAAATAAGTAATCTTATCAATAAGAGGCACTGTGTGGTCACAGTCTCCAAAGCTTTATGTGAACATTCACTATTCAGAGCAAAATGCAGAAAATAATAAATACATCTTCAGTTTTTGTGTCAGTATTCTCAAATGTTATCAAATCTCTAGAAATATGAAATGCAAGTATTTCTCAACAAAGTCAGTAAATGCTCAAATAATGGAAAGTAACCTTCACAACAGTGCTTATTTTGTGAGTTCATCATTTGCTTGGACATTTTATCAAAATTGGACATTTTGAATATATATCACAGAACCACAGAGGTCAGAAGCAACCTCTGGAGGTTATCTAGTCCAACTCTACTCAAGCAGGTTCCCTACAGCACGTCACACATAAGCGTCCAGGTGGGTTTTGAATATCTCCAGAGGAGACTCCACAACCTCTCTGAGCAGTCTGTTCCAATGCTCCGTCACTCTTCTCCCTGACATCCAAGCAGAGTCTTTTGTCCTGAAACATGAGAGTGATTGTATTTTCTCTTGTGATATTTTCCTGGATAACTGTTAGTAGATGCTAATCTTATGCATATACCTGCTAAATCCTTTCTTCAAATTTGCAAAGCTTTTTGCCTTATTAAGAGAAATAGCAATGTGGAACTGAGAGTTGCATAATGAGTGGATTAATTTAACTGATTGCTATGCTGGAAAATAATGCCCTTTTGCCATTGTAAATCTGCTGTCTTTAGATGTCATTGAAAACATTACACTGCATGAATGAGATGTGGGGCAGTCTTCTGTGTGGGGCCTGGTTGTATACCTCATTGCAGCCTTCTCAGTTTCATCTTACAACAGGGAAATCACTACCAACAAATACTACTGACATGTTCTAAGGCATAAAACACTGAAAGAAGAAACTTCTGCAAAGATTTTGCTGGCTGTGTGGATATCTGCTTGCTTAAACTGCCTGTCTGTATTGCTTGCTAAACCTTCAATAAGTAAAATGTTTCCTAGCGCTATATTTGTTTTCCACTTTTGCTCTCTCCTTCCACTGAAGAAGTACTCTCTGACTTCCAGTGATTCCTTAAGGCATACAAAGAAATAGAGAGAGCTTTTCTTTTGCGATGACAAAGCTTTAAATGTTTAAATTTGGGATTCCACCAATACATGAGTTTTGACAATTGAAAGAAAAAAATGATGAAGGATAGAATATGAAGTACTGACTCCAGCCATAATTCCACTCTGGCTGACAGAAATTTGATCATTGACTTCTAGCCCCCCAAATGTGATATTTCTATTGTAGAAAGCATAAACCATGTTCCCTGTATAAGATAGTTAGAGGGGAGCAGGTAGTAATCCTTCATTTGTTATAGCAGAAGGTGCACAGGTGCCTAAAATGATGATAGAAGGCAGGTAAGACCAGGTGTGGAGAATTAATTAGCATCTCTACTCTTTCTACAAAAGGTGGGTGGCAATGCCAAAAAATTTGGTTATTTAAAAAGATGTAGTGAAAAGCATTGGCTTGTCCCTTTTAGCAACATGGAAAAAAAGAAAAAGCAACAAAACAGTATAGTGAGGCATCTGATGCAGGTAATAATAAATGGAATTATTTTATTTCATAGTGGAGTTTTAAAAACATTGAAATATGAAAGCTTTGTGTGCTAGGTTTTTCCTTTCTATTATCCTAGAAAACAGTGTGTGATGGGGTGCTTGTGTCTTTCTTCTACAACGAAGGAAGTCTTTACAGCTATAGCTCTGTAAAGTGCATAGCAGATACCATAAATTTCTACAAAAGCAATAAAATAAAACATCAGTAAATTTTTAAGAAATAAATACCCTCATAATAACTTTATGGTATTCTTAAATGTATTTAGAAAGTACAGTGGTTGTGATGGAAAGGTTCTTCCACCACAAGCTAGGCAGGATTTTATCTTGTGTTTAAAACTGAGGGTAAAAGGGTCAGGAAGTTGAGCTCTCTAGAGGTTAACAGAAAATTCTTAGTTACCATTTCTGGTTAATTTACTTTAGGTTGCAGATATTAATCACATGGGAGATGAGCTCAAACAATATATACATTTTCATGAAGCATTATTTATTTGGAGAAAAGAGAGTAAGGACGAGTGAAGGAGAATGAGATGTATTTGCCCTAAGTTAAGTTCTGCTTTCAAATCTTCCACTCTGAAAGAGGACTGGAAATGGGATGGGAAGAAAGCATTTTCACTGCTTCTACCAAAATTCCTTGAATGTTCTTATATCAGAGCACAAGCTTGATGTCTGTAGACCTTTTTGGCATGGAAGATCTCTTATGCCTTGCCATTGTGGAAAGCAAGGCTTGTTAGTTCAGATTAATAATGCAGTGACAGTAAAAAGGGTATTGTACCAATCTCTGAGGGGTAAAGGTGCTTCCTGAGGGGATTTTTAACATGCTGTGGTATTTCATGGAAGAAAGGCTAAAGATTGTGGCTTGTTCTTTTTCTCAGAGCAATGAACCTGTAAGTAAAAGGAAATCCTGCTCAATGAATAATGAAGTGGATGGCATGAAGATGATGGCCAGAGGTGCTGGAGTCAAGGATCTACTTAAAATAGTTCATGTGGTCTGGTGAGTGGCTTTGCCAATCTATCTCTGGAAATCTCTGCTCTCACTTCTGCATTGCTTAAGCTTTCCTTGTGAAATGACTCTTTCTCTTACATGGCCTCTCTTTTGTTTTCCTCTCATTTTTCTCTTCATGCTCTTCCCTTCCTATGTGTTTGAATGTAATTTCAGTCCCAAAGCTCTGTTTCAGTACAACAGAAAGAGTTGTCAACTCTTTCTTTTGGACAATGGCATATTTTCTGGGTAGAAGCACAGTACCTTTCTGTGATGTGAGGTACAAATGAGCCATTGTTGAGCCTGAAACATGCGTTTCAATCTGACCACACTGAGTGAGTTGCTGATGTTTGGTGCTTTTTTATTTTTTTTAAAGCTATGCCATAACAAGTGAAAGTCTTTTTGCTTTCTACTTAAATGATGAACTGTCACAGTTAGAAGGATTAACGTGATGGAAAAGCAATACAGGAGTGGAATGGCAAAAGGACAAACAGTAAAGGAATGCTCATCCATGTCTGAGGGTCTAGGTTCACAGCGAAAAACTCCACAAGGGAAGGATCTCCAACCAGGGATCCCTCCCTTGTGGCAGTCAGTCCTTAAATGGGCTCTAGGAGAGGTGCAGCTAGGCTCCAGCCCTTACAGTCACGCAGGTGAATTGCCACCATTTTAATTGATTAGCTTTTTCACATCACTGAGAAATGAATCCAGCCACACATAGATCTTGGGTTTTGGAAAGCTGTTAATGTTATGTGTATAAAATTCAACTTAGAAGGAAGGATTAAAAAAAACTTCTCTATCCCCTAACTGAGGGATATGGGTTTTGGAGAGAGGTGGAAATATATATTTATTCTGTCCGTCAAGGAAACTATTTTTTATCTCTGTATTGGCAACTATAGTTGTGTAAAAGGGCTAGAAGGAAGTGTTTTCAGGAAGCTTCTAGGTCTATATTAGTGAGAATAGAGTAGGATGATTCTCTTCAATATCATAATGTCTCATCACCTGGGTGTTAAATTGTGAAAGTTAGTTGGGTAGACAGCCACAGAAATCCTCTCATACTTATTGTCTACTCCTTGGATGTTCTTCTTGTTCTACTAGTCTCTCAGTTCTACTTCACGTACTTCAGGAGAACAGCACAAGATAGTTGAAGTTCTGCATACTTGAGAGCCTTTCACCATCTGTTTTCTCTGGCATTGGTTGTCAGAAAGCATTTGCAGCTATGTTTTCCAAGAAAATCTTAATAATTGGTGTTCTTCTGTGCTACAAAATCACTTGTCTTAATGTTGTGTGTGCCCTCTTTAACTCAAAACTGAGCTACTTTGAATAGCTAAGGATTTGCAGTTTCCTCTCTTATAAAAAGAGTGATTGTTGTCACTATTGGATTTGAACAGTGCTACAAACTGTCTTCAAACTATTCTCTATGTAAGAGTGTGCTTCTCCCAGCCCCTGATCCCCCATGCTGAAACCAACAATGGCATTCTCTGCTTTGGAGGAGAGAACTGCTTTAAAACAGAAGTTTATTATTCTGTGCCAGTTTGTATGGTTACTGCACTTATCTAATGTAGGAGCATTCTTTTTTTAGAAACAATCTTCACTGATGTTTTGTGGTGTGTTTTTTTTTTTTTCTGCACTCCTGGGTATGAAGAAATCAGCAACTGTCCTTTTTTTGAGAATAAGAGCTTAACTGTAAGTTTTCTCCTTTCACAAAAAGCATGAGGTGGCTGTACTGACAAATACAAGCAAAACACATTGTACGATATTTCTGCACAATCGAGCTGTGAGCAAAAACAATTCTTCACCTTGTCAGTGTGTAGTCACAAAACAGTGTTTGCATCTTCAGCAGCCTAAAACAGATGAATTCTCAATACAATCTGAAGGCTGGTGACAGAAAGAAAGCTTCTGAAATGGGTAGTTAATCTTTGGCTCCTGGTAGGGGCTAGACAAAAATTTCTTATTAGAAATCAAAGATGAAGGCCCTGACAATTTGGGGCATTGAAGTTGTGAGAAAATTCTCCACAGAAGTTGTAATAATTATTTTTAAAGTCAATAAAGAAAGAGCACAGGGCAATGGGCAGGAAGAGCGGGAGCAGGATTTCTCAATATACAAGTTAAGGATTATATGAAATATTCCTATGAGAGACTGACTCCTAACCCTTGGAGTTTAAGTTACAAAGGGAAGAGGAACAGATCTGAGCCTTATGCCTTCACGGTATATCCCACTCTCTTCTAATTTCTCTTCCATATGTCAAGAGGACTTGTCTTAAAGATGGACACATGCAGACCTACCTGGATATGGGAAGGACACCCATGGCAATGAATCTGTGCACTATTTAGAATTAATTGTGTACAGAAATGTGTGAAAGAAAACAAGAAACTAATGGAAATGTCAACCAGACATTTCAGCTGTAGTAAAGGAGATCTGAGAGTAATTTATTGATTTGGTTTCAAACAGATTCCTCTTTGCCAGACTGCTTTCTTGCTTTTCAGCTATCCAGATAAGGAAGGAGTGGAAATTTTAGCATTGGAGAACCCCACTGTTTTTGCAGCGAACTTGTTTGTGCTTTCTTGTTTTGATGGAACTGATGTTTTTCTTTTCACCTTGACAGTGTCTCCTCTGATTAGAGTCCAACTGCATGGTAATGGTCTTTACAAACTGCTGCAGATGCCAAACAAAAATAAAAGTAGAGAATGTCAAGAAGAGGTGGGGATGACAGATAACAACACAAGTCAGGGGAAAAGAATGATAAACTGCCCTCTGGGCATAAAAGTTTAGTTTTAAAATGATGATTTAAAAAGAAGAGGCATAAAATTTCACTGGTTTGTATCTAATGTAATTCAGTGTAGCCCAGAGTAATACAGAGATATATAGCAGCCTATTGTTTTGTTTCCTACGAGATGCCACTTAGAGAGGGAGCAGGAGGAGAGAAAAAAAAAAAAAAAAAAAAAAGAGCAGTTCTGATTTAAATCTAAATCCAGAACAAAAACATGTTGTGTCTTTTTTCTTTGAAAATATTGTGACCATGTATGTCTCCTTATTTGGCATGGCTACATTTCCTGAGGTATTTCCTGAGTATAAGAATTTTAAACATCTCCCTTTCATATGTCATGTTCTGTTTCCCTGCTCTGTAAGTTCTGGTGTTGTTGTAAAGCTGTAGAAAGTGACATGTCTAGCACCTGTCTCAGGCATAGCCCTGCTCCCCCACCCTTCTAGAAACTTACTGTTAGCATTTGGGAACATACTCATCATTTTCAATGCATCTCCAACATTAAAAGGAGGGTAAATTATCCAGTCCTATCTCTGTAATATTTTAGTCCTTGTTTGAACTCAATGTTTGGAGCCCTTTGTGAGAGAGGATTTTTCCTTTAGCCTCTTTACCTGGGAAGTATTTCTGCTTAACTAGCTCTTTCTGAGCTCTTTCATATCTGCATTTATTTCAGGGGAAAAAGAGCTTCATCTTCCTAAGGATTTGAAATCACCTTGAAATTTACACAAGTAAATTTCATAACCCTTTTTTTTATAGTAGTAATTTATTATGTCTGTCAGAAAAAAGTGAAGCAATTGTGCTATTTTCTTAAAGTGTATTTTGTCTATTGCTCCCTGAAAGGGGAAAAAACTTCACAACCAGTATTCTTCACAACTAGTCGCTATCCTCTAGGATGAGGATTACCTGACAGTAAGATAACTGTGCCCTTTGACAGCAGAAATGTTAGGGTAACTTGCATTTCAAAATACCATGTATGTTTAGTTTGCATTGAGTTTGCATGCTTTTCAAATGAAGAATTCATTTAAATAAATTTCCCTCAGTTAAAGAAGTCCTCCCTAAGTATCACTTAAATGCATCAAAACTAAATTCAGATGGAGATAGTTGGCCTGATTCTGCACCAGTGCAAGGAAGTGAAATATCATTGACACCTGTGATACTGCAGAGATATGCAAAAGGAGTAATACAGGGGGAACGTGCAACCTTATCTAGTGCTGATGTCCTCTGCCATGTTTTCTTAGAAAGACACAGTGAGGAGACAGTCAACGCTGCCTAAAACAAGTTCGTCATAATTTCCTTCTCTTTCTCTATTGCATGAATTTTTTTTCACGCTTTTGGCCAGAAGTCACTTAAGTTTCAAAACCTCAATTAACGGGGTGGTGGATTTTGTTTGTATTGCAGCTGGCATCCTGGAGAATTTGCTTGCAGTTAACTTAATGGCCAGCTTTGCTGTGAACTGTATGTCACTGATAATAACAAGTGACAGTCTTGCCATTCCAACAACTTGACAAATTGACTGGGCTTCAAAATAAGTCAATTTCACCTGTCACAAAATTTGGCAGGCTTTTTGATTTAAATCCCCAGGATCAAGCATTTCTGACAGAGATCTCAAAGCGCACGAGCTGGTAGGCATGCCAGGCAAGTCAGTTTCTTGATAGAGCAGACATTTACAGTGCAGAGGAATGAAGAGTGTGAAGGTGTGAAGTAGCAGCTTTACCTTCTTCTCTAGGGCTGTATTTGACTTGCCCTTTTGTGCTGCTTTTTCAAATAAATCAATGTTCAGTGCATTCAAACACTTCATGTTAAATAACTTACTGTACTTAACCAACATGTGCAATGCTGATGTCGAGGGTCCTCATTAAGACATGTGAGTTTCTTGAGGCTGCCTTTATCAGCAGTTAGGTGGTTTAATTTGTGTTTAGTTTAAGGCACTGTTGTGCTAAAAATGAGCGGAATGGATTTTTTTCTTGCAACTGCAGTGTTCTATTTTTGCTGTGTAGTGGGGAGATACCTCTCTACCAGACTGCCTTTGTGGGTTGAGGCTCAATGTGACAATGCTGTCTCTTGTAGAACTAGACTGGAGCAATCTGCACTCTGTTTTCATAGCTGTTGGGCACGTCACTGTAGGTACCTTTTATGGCCTCAGGATCTTTTCCCTTTTTTATTATTATTCCCACATTATTATTATTATTATTATTATTTACATGGTTAACATTGATATATAAGTACTTGTGTACCTTAAGTGGAGTCATGTCCTTGTTTCACTCTATTTCAAGGATGGTAATTCTCACCAAAAAACAACTCCATTGGAAACTTCAAAGAGTCCTCAAGGCTTTCTTCTGATTCTACAGTTGTAGTGCGAGATTTGATATTAAAGTGACAGCAATGCTTGTTCCATTTCAGAGTGGAGAAAGTAGTACAATTTCATTTGTACATCTAAAAGATAGCTCTGTGACTCCAGTTCAGATGTACTGAGTTTTCTTCTGAGGCAAATACTTGCATATAATGAGCCACCTGCCTATTGCAGGATATCTGAAGCCAAATCAAAAGCTCAGGCTCCTGCTAGCATAGCTGTGTAGATCAGGCCTGGGAAGAAGAGAGATCCCAAGCAGATTTAGCTCTAACACTCATACTATTGTTGATCTATTTATACTAGCAATCCTGTGCCTATCTTTATCACAATAGAGGTCTGTCCTGTGCTGTTACAAAGATACATGGTTTTGCAGGAACACTTTCCCTTGTGCCAAAAGTACTGCACTCTTGGGGTTGGCTTTGAAATGGCAGTGCAGCTTACTAAAATACCAGTATGAAAGTGTGAGTAGGGAAAACCTCAGATCCCCCAGGCAGTGGTATTTTTGTTTTTCTTTATTTTTTAAAATTCATCTTCTACCATGAAGAAAACTGGAGTAATATGGGAAGAAATAAACTAAAAAATTCTAGAGCAAGTAACATTTTGCTTTTGCCATGCTAGCAGCAAGTTTTACTTTCTCTTGATGAAAGTTTGCATAGGAGGTGTGTTGTTCTTCCTTGAAATAGACCTGACTGTTTTTTCTATATTAAAACAATGATCACATTGTTATTTTTCTTTAAGTCCTTTAAGATCTTTAAGTTCTTTAAGATATTCATAAAAAATCATTATTTGATAAGCACATAGAAGAATTTGCAAACTTAAAAATATCAGGATTTTAAGATCTCACTAAAGTATGATAATATCCCCCATTTTGATCAGTGCTGAGAAACAGCTTCTAGTAGAAGGTGACTCTGCATTATCTGAGAATGTTGAATCATCAGGAAAGAGAGATGATACCATAGAATATCATACAATGGATTAGATTGGAGTGGACCTTTAAGATAATCTGGTTCCTCCCCCTCGCTATATCAAGGATTGCCAAATATGTAATTTGCTAAATATATGTTGTCATATGTTCCAACAACCCTGGTGGTCACATATGAAGTCAGTAATATATATATATATATAATTTAAAACAATGGAAAAAAAAGAAAACACATCCACAAGTTTACAAATCTTCCAAATAGTTGTGAATACTGAGTAAGTGAAATGCAAAATGAAGTAAGACCTCAAGAGACCAAGATGTACTTCTGTCTTTTATCTCATATTAAATATACTGAGAATATCCTTGCTGGATATTTGTTTAACTATTCTTACATTGTTTCTGAGAAAAACCTCTTGCAGCTCTCTCTAAAAAGTCTCTCCCAAAGCTTCACTATGTTTTGGATTTCCTCTAGTGTCTACTGGAAGAAACTAATTCTAAATACTAAATAGAATCCCTCCAAATATCTTTTTTTCTTGATCCTTACCAGCTAGAGAGCTCTTGATCTGCTTTTTTACAGCCACTATTTTTTTAAACTGGAAAAATGTTAATATATGTCTTCCGCCACTCTCCTTTTTCTTACTCTAACCATTCATTTGCCTTTAATCTTTCTTCACAGATAAGATGATAAACAGAATCCTTCTTACTTTTTAAATCAGTTTTCTTTCTAAAAACATCAATCAAAATTGGCAGCAGTCACCTGTACTGGTTGTGTTAGTATGTACGCTGGAATAATGACTGTTTTCTTACGCACAGCATTTCTAAGTAACATGATCCAGTATGAGCTTTTCCCTTTCTGCTACAGTATCCCATTTATTTTGTCATATGCTATTTGTGACCTGCTGTACTTACTGATTCTCCTCTGCTCAGTCAGCTTATTCGCTTCTCCTCATGGATTTGGCCTTGTGCCTACTGAATTTCATCTTACAGATTTCAAAATGTCTTTCCACGTTTTACTGTACGTTCTGCTTTCAGTGCTGTCTTCTGAGGAGCTTGTAGTCTTGTTCAACTTGCTGCTTGTGTGATTTTTATAAGCATCCTTGTTTCTGGATCATCAACAAAACCAAAGGCAGGTCAAATCACTGTGGGATAATGATTCAAAATCTCCTTTGACCATGAGCCAACTATCCTAATGGTAGCTTTAGAATCATTTGAAGGTACTTCTTCCTATTTGATTAGGAGACTGGTTTCTAATATCAAGAAACAGTCGGTCTGTCAATTCTGTCTGGCATGAAAGCCCACGCTACGGACTTGGGAGTTGGTGACTTCTTTGATTTTTAGAGATTTGCTTTTTTGATACATGTACTTTCATCTAGCAGAGCCAAAGCATCAAGACTTACATGTGTTTTTTGGTAAGTCTGAATCTCTTGCTAGTGCCAGTATTTTAACCTTGGAGAAGTTTGGATTCAGCTTGTCTTTGTATTTGGCTTGGTATTATTTTATATCTAAAGGATTTAACAATTCTCAATTTAAAAAAAAAAAAAAAAAAAAAAAAAAAATTCAGAGAAATAAGCAGGTTTCTACTCAATTCAAAACAAATGGGGAGGAGAAGTTTTTTAATCTGGGTAATAAAAATAATGAAGATCCATAACAACTTAGAAATATAGTGGATTTGCTTCCTTCTAGAATGCATTGCACATGTGACAAAAGGGCCTGTGACTTGTATGATGAGTTTTGTCTCAGGAAAACCTGCTGAAACCTGGAGAGGATATGTTCCATCAGCATGGATTTGGAATCACTCTTCTAATTGTCTTTATTATTGTATTGATTTATTGAAGCTGGAACCTAAATTTAGTTTTATTTGGGGTTGTGGTATCTTGTTTGGCCAATGCTAGACCAGCTGCAAGAGAACATTTTTCAACTGATTTGCATAAATGAGCTTGCCTCCAGGCCTGCTCTCTTTCTCCACAGTTGGTCTTCCTGCTTCTGCTCATTATCTCTGATTTTTAGCAAGTCTTCGAATTTCTGCCAGGCACAGTCTCAGAGACTAGGAGGATTGAAGGCTTCCTTGATGAGGAATAGGAAATGTGGGAAGGTGAAAGCAAAAGCCTCAGGTATTCTGGAGACCTAAGAAAAAAATATGAAGAATCTGACAGAAATGGTGGAGGAGGATCTCTGAAGGATGTGAGAAGGCAAAGAGAAAGTGGGTGAAACCAGCAACTTCTCTTCTGATGAAACATCTAAAAAGTCTTGTTCCTTTCTGTGGTCTTATAGAGATCCATGAGCAATCTGAGTGTGTGGGCATTCCTGTCGTGAATGGAGGCAACGCCTGGAGACATGGCAGCTCTGTTGGCAAGATGAACATCCTAATGCAGTTACAGAAACTCTGTAATTGCAGAGAAAAGGACCTCATTGGGTGCTCTTTTGGATATGTAGCTTTGTTATACAGCGAGGGTGGACTGCTGGAAGGGCCACGTACTGAAGGACAGAAAGACTGCCAATGGAGCCTCTGGGGAGCTGAGCAAGAGGAAAGTCAGAGTGGATATGAAGAAGAGGAAGAAAGCACACAGTGCAGGCTTCATATAGATTTATTCTGAAAGTATTTGCACACTATTCTAAGTACAGCTGAGAAGGCTTGGGAGGAGACATTGCAGTGACCTTTCTGTATCTAAAGGGAAGCTATAAGAGAAAAAGGGACATTCTTTAACAGGACCTATTGTAATTGGACAAAGAGAAATGGTTTCAATCCAAAAGAAGGGAGGTTTAGGCTGAACGTAAGGAAGAAATCTTTTACAATAAGGGTGATGAGGCACTGGCACAGGTTGCCCGGAGGTGGTGGAAGCCCTGTTCTTAGAGATACTCAAGGTCAGATTGGATGGGGCTCTAAGCACCTGATCTAACTGTAGGTGTTTCTGTTCATTGCAGGGGAGTTGGACCAGATGGCCTTTAAGAATCCTTTCCATCTCAAATGATTCTATAATTCTCTAACTTCTGCATTGTATGTTGTATGTGTATGGATACAACTTTTAAATGCCTGGTTGTGTTTTGGTATCCATACAGATGCACTTGCCTCTTTTCTAACAGTGCTTCATAAAATGCACTGAGTCTTTAAAATTTTTTTTACTCTTTTATATAAGTCTTTTAATGATATCTTTTAATGATCTTTCCATGATATTATTGTTCCTGTTTAAAGCAGACAACGTGGAATAAAGGTGTTCATATTTCAAAGATATATTTTAAATTCTGCAGCACTGAATGGAATAGGAAATATATTTCTTCTCCTTCTTTGTTCCAGGTAAAATATATATTTTTTTCAAGATTGAGAAACATTTTACAAGTTCCACAATTTCTCTTCTAAATTGTATTAGGGCAATAAGTAAGTCCCACTTCTGTCTGGTTAAAATTTAAAACTGCTTAATATTAATAAATATTTTGGCCCTTTTGAAAGCAGAAATTAAAAGTTCCTTAAGACCAGCAAGTAAGTTGTTTAAGCTACTGTCATATAATAAAGTCAATACTGAAGAGAGAATTAACCACTTACTGAGATGATGCATTTTAAAAATGAATTTAAGCAACTAAAATTGGAAGTTCATTCATTTAAATGTAAGCAGACAAAGTAGCTCCAGTATTCGTGAGGCTTTGGGACATAGTGTGCAAGTTGTAGTGCACAGCTATGGTAGAGTACAGAAATGAGAGGTCAGAACAGTCTGACCTGAAATGATGGTGAGGAATTAGCTGCCTCTATTTCTGTGTGATAGGCACTTGTAGATGTTGTATGGCAGTGGGTGCAGGGCGTTGTACCTTGTGGAAACTGCTGTCACTGAAGATTCTGGTAACCGTGGATTTTAGACAGATGTTTTTAGGAAAGAATGTGTTGGTTTTTTTGTGTAAATATTGGGTTCTCAAGTTTATAAGTATACCAGTTTTTTGTGATCCTTCTATTTTTACTTTTCGTGGTTCAAGTAAATCTTAACTGAATATAGGTCAGAAGAGGTGTACCCAGGTGGCACCCTGGTTTGTATCAGAAATAGTGTAGCTAGCAGTAGCAGGGAGGTGATCATCAGCACTGGTGAGTCTGTACTCTGAGTACTGTGTTCAGTTTTGGGCCCCTCGCTACAAGAAAGACACTGAGGCACTGGAATGTGTCCAGGGAAAGGCAACTAAGCTCATGAGGGATCTGAAGCACAAATCTTATGGAGAGCTGCTGAAGGAGCTAGGATTATTTAGTCCGGAGAAGAAGAGGCTCAGACACCTTATTCTTTCTACAACTACCTGAAGTGAGGATGAGGTGGGAATCAGCTTCTTCTCCCGTGTAACTAGCAATAGGACTAGAGGGAGTGGCCTCAGCTTGTGCCATGGGAGATTCAGATTAGATGTTAGGAAATGCTATTTCTCTGAAAGGGCAGTCAGGTGCTGAAACAGGTTGTCCAGAGAGATGGTGGAGTCACTGTCCCTCGAAGTGTTCAAGAAACATTTAGATGTTGTACTGAGGGATGTGGTTTCGTGGGAACTATTGGTAGATGGTTGGACTGGATGGTCTTGGAGGTCTTTTCCAACCTTCGTGATTCTATGATTCTAAGAACATTCATCATACTCTACATGCTGTAAATTAGGCTTTCTTGTGCTATATTTAAGGAGGAGAAAAAAATTTATTTTGTTCTGTGCTGTACTTGTAAATAAGCATTTGTTTGTCTCAGTTTCTTCATGGGAATCAAATCATTGTTCTGGTGTTGGTTCATCCCAAAGCTAATGCTGTCTTTTTACTCGAGTTGGTGAATATGAAGTGCAGCCTGTTTCTCCAGTTCACATGATTGAGCTCCTGCTATCCATGGGTCAGGGCTGTATGTGAATGCAATTTCCTCCTCCTCTAAAAAACTGTGTCTTCTAACACATTTCTCTTCAACTTGGGGGCCAGTCCTTAATACAAGTAGACTGTGAATAATTTATCTATAAAAAACCTAGTAATTATTATCTTTCTGCCTTATTACTTTAAGAATGACTTTTACTGACAAGAAGGTGTTAAATTCAATTATTTTAAATGATGTTGCAATAATTTTAAAACTTTTTTGAAGAGGCACGAGACAGGAATAGACATATATACTTGCAAGAGTGAGTAACCATCATACTACTATCTATAGGGTGGATTAAGCAAATATAAATCACATTAAGTAGATGCAAATATTGTGAACAACTTGTTCTAGAAATGAGACTATATGAATCAGAAGAAATTTTCATTAAGAATTATTTTACCTGCTCTAGCTGTTATGAATGCAGCTTGTTTATGTCCTCCCGCACAAAGATATAACATTTGCTGTGATCCAGAGGCACTTATCAGACCCTAATGTGCCATTAAAAAAAAAAAGTGACTTATATTACTAAATGAATGAGAGGCTTCAGTGCCAGCTGGATACTAACACCTGAAGTTATCTGAATGACCGTCTGAACAGGGAACCATGATTCTTGGTTGTAGGACACAGTTGTCTTCTCTCACTGGAGAAACGAATATTCAACATGCACTATATAGAAGCATGTTTAGCTTTGTTTCATTTTTTTTTTTTTTTTTTTAACTTTCCTCCCTTTGGAGTTTAATCAAAAATCTTGTATTAATTTCATTTAGTTTGAGAGAAAAACGCTGCAAAAGAAGAAACTTGCATTTCTGCTTCTAATCAGTTTTATAACTTGTTTTACTTGTTACTTGTTTACCTTGAATGAAAGTATGATTATCAGATGAGAGACATCAGAATCCAGGATGTTAAGCCTGCCAAAGCTTGTATCCAAGGCAGAACTAAGTGTTATTTTTATTTTTTTTCCCATACAATCATTTTGCTCATGTTGTACCAATTCTTTTTTCCAAGTGTTTTCCTGGAGGCTACTTATGAATGATGTAGATGATTCAAGTGAGTGTTATTTATTAACTTATTTATTCCACTGCTGTCAGGTAAGACTGGTTGCAGTTGGGCATGGCTGTGAGAACAGGTGTTCATGCCATCCTGAGGACACAAAGCTGTTTCTCAGGAAAGGTTCTGAGGTCTAGAAAAGCTTTTAGAGAAAGGTTTAAAAAAACAACACAAAACAAAACAAAACAAACTGCTTGAAACTGTCAAGTAAGGCAGAGACATTGATCTTGCCTTTAATGCTTCTCAAGTGTGTTAACTCAGAAGTATATTTTCATGTTTATATAAATCATAACCCATATTGGACTAAACATATGAATTAGTATTAGCAGTATTTGAGTTTTTGTGAAGTGTCATAGCCCAGTTTGGTTATGTAAGTCTTACGTCAGCTTATTTCCTACCTTCTTGATTTTTATTGTGTTGCACCTGACTGACATTCACTGTAGGGCATAGCCCTTCTCTTGACTCATTCTAACAACTCCTCTACTTGTGCTGGGGATCCCAAGTCTGGACACAGTACTCCAGATGGGGCCTCACAATCATCTCCCTTTCCCTGCTGGCCACCTCTCTTACGCAGCCCAGGATACAGTGGGCTTTCCTAAATATCTCAAGGTTCCTTAACCTTGCTTGGATCATGAGTTTTGTCTCCAGCAGCTGCTCCCTATAGAGGGAAAACTACAGTGAGACCGTAATACAGTGAGCAGTGTGCTCATTTTTACCTTGTGTTTTACCACAAGTGTTGCGTGAGGAGAAAGATAGATACATTTACCAAAAAAATTTGAGAAAATGCTTTATGGGGCAGAATTGCAGCTTTTTCAAAGGCTGATTCACAGAAGAACTTGAGCTTTGATTTATAATTAGAGCTCTGAAAGTGTTTAATTATGAAGCTGGGAAGAAGCTAGGAAAAAAATCATCCTCACCTATTTCCTACATCATTTCACTGTAAACTTGGTTCATGTTTGTCCTCTGCCTCTGTCTGCAGTGTTTTTGATAGTGCTGCTATAAACCAATTTCAAAGGAACATTTCAAGGCAATAGGAATCATCCTTTCCTCATAATTTCACAACAGGTATTTCTACTTCATTTGAAATCACTGGAAAGCTCACCCATCCTGTGCAAATTTAAGAAAGGAGTAAAAATTCCTCTCTTATCTGTTCCTCAGTCCCTCAACCAGCAGACAGTTTCTTTGTTTCTTGACTGTGCCTCAGGGAGTTACAATTTCCATTCAGGACTGGGTTGAACTTCTGTATGTTCACCAGACAATTGTGCTTATGCTCACAAGCTGCCATTTTGCATAACATAGCTGATACCACTTCTACCCAGAACAGGAGAAAACAGACCTCCATCTGCCATGAGTTATCCCTTGGCTTCGCTCCTATGAAACACATTCCATGCAAAAAAAAATAAAAACAAAACAAAAAAAACCCGCTTGTAAGGATGCATCTTTGTGGTTATCCTTTCAGTGAAACAAAACTTAATGCATAAGGAGAAGCAGTATTTGTGTTGGATTTTTTTTTTTTTTTTTTCCACAGATCTTCATATTTATTTTCTATTTTCAACATGTTATTTGGTATCTTGTTATTTGGTTTCTTGTTTTGGTATGCTTCCTTGTTTTTCTCTTGCTTTTACCTAGCGGTAGTTTTTTCAATTTCTCAGAATCTTTTTTTTTTTTTTCTCTGAAAAAGCAAAAATTTCTTTTCATAGCTCTTCTAGTGAATGAGTGCATCAATGTGTAATCTCTGTATATCTATAGCTAGGATATGAGAACAGATGCTTGGGTTTGAAAGGAAAGTAGTTTATTAGTTCTGTGTCATTTTTGATCAACCATGCTGGCTATATCTATATGGAATTCCTAAGGATTGTTTTGAGTCCTTGAGTCCACTGAATCTGTACAGTACATTCTATTAGGCACTTTCTCAAGTCACTCCATATAAGAGGTGATTTTTCTATTGCTAGCAATGATTATGTGCTGTGATGTTATGTACAGTGCTCACCTGAACTAGTTTAGTGAAGAAGTAAAAGCATGTACTACTATCACATCTGTCATTATTATCCTAGCAAAAAAGTTACGAAGAATTAAAGACTAATATTCATGATTATATACACAATGTGTATAAATCCTTCTCCTAGTAGCTGTATGTTCCTTTCAGTTCTTTAATTCTTTTAATTTTTTTCATTTTTATTTATTTTTTAGACATTACTAGGAGTTACTGGGAATATTCAGATATAACAGGGCCTTGTGTGTCTATTAGTACTTTTGTGAAGCTTAAGAGAACGGCATTTCTCAGTTTTTCCTTTGTATTTCACAGAGATATCTAATCAAATAATTGATAATGTGGTTTTGATTGTTTATTCTAGACCTCATGAACTGTAGAAAGAATTTTGCAGGTAGATAGTGTGCTTTAGGCCAATTTTGAATATAATGGTGTCAATATATTTATAGTTAGAGATGAAATAAAAATTAGCCAGTGTACTTTGTCCAGCTTTACATACATCCAACAAAAATAAGGAAACGAGGCGAAAGGTCTGTGAAGTCAGCAGGCACAGGTGATGTATCTAATCTACAGTTGCTTCATGACTACTGTGGTGAATAGTTGAGGGCTTTACTCACATGTGGTCTTAATTTTCCAAGATCTGAAACTCAGCTTAAAGGGAACACTACTTTTTCCTGCAAACAAAGGACTTGTTCCTTTTAGAAACAGAAGGATGGAATAAAGTAGTAGTGGTTTGCATGTCATGAATTCTTTGAGGGAAGTAGTGAGGACAGAGGATTCTTCCTCCAGTACTCCTCAGATGCACTTCTAAGCTAGTTAACAGTTTCTCCCCTTTCTGTCTCCAATGTTATTTCCTTTTGTTCAGAGTTAGTGGTCTTGCACCACTGACAGGAGGACCAATGAGATGTCATCATTTTATACGTTAGGGAGCAGCAGCAGTTAAAGGTGAACAAAATGCTTGTGCATTCATACCAACAGTGATGCTGCCCTAACTCAGTGCAACATGGGCAGAAAATATTTCTCTTCCTTTCCTTATCCTTCCTCTCTTCCTGTTGTCAGCTAGTTCCATCAGGATCTTCACAAAAGCACGTTCTAATCACCATTGTCTTCCAACCCTGTTTTTAAAGGGAGAGATGAGAGTTCAAACATAGTGTGTTCCCTATTGTCTCTAACAAAGAACTTTCTTCAGGTCTGCAACTAAGCTTGCTTCTGGTATTCAGTGCATTCAGCAGCACATCACATTAATCAGACAAACTTCATGTTCATCTTTTAGTCCCCAGAAAAGATTTTAAATCAATTGCTTAATCCCTTCTAAACTTAAAAGGAGACATACACAGTAACAATGAAGTATGAATCACAGACAATAATCTCTTCCAGCCACAAAGATTTTTCCTTGCACGAAGAGGATATCTACATCTAAATTCAGGAAAGAGAAGAAACACAGTTCTCCTCTCGTTGGCTGGAAAAACACACAATGTTGTATCTCGATGGAATGCTCTCAGTCGGCTGAGCTCATGGAATTCATTTTATTCTTTCTTCAGAGCACTCTCAACAACTGAATCATCACAGAGGAAAAGTATGGAAGAAGTAGAGGAGAGGAAACTGCAAAAAGATGACAGAACTGATCATAAAAGAGGTGGTTTTTGAAATAGGTTTGAAAGATAATCATTGTCATTATATACATTGAAGGACTGGGGCTGAGTTCATGAACAAATGTATGAAGCAATGAGTAAATAGCAGTGTTGTAGCAAGAGGTATGGGTGAGAGCTAGGACTTGAGAAGAATCATACTCTGGAAAGTCAGAAGGCATAATCTGTGCAATGTAATGTCTTATTTCCTAATACTCTCAGTCACACCTTCTTCCTCTTTGCCTTCTTTCTTTGTCACTTAGCTCTAGCAGGGATGGAAAACGTGAAGAAGAGGTTCATGTAGGAGTCTCAAGGAATGATGAAGATTATTTTCAGAGTAGCGTGTTGTATTGTCTGGAATGGAGTAAGACAAAAGAAAATGCTAAAATCACACTAGTTAAGTTGAGAGACAGTAAGGGTTTAGAAAGCTCTTGCAGTGACGCAACAAGAAAAAGACAAGGGAATTTTGTCTTTAGAGATTGAAAGAGAAAATGAAAATATATTGATGAGGAGGGGGAAGTGCCTACAGAGCTGTTTACCCAAATAAGATATTGACAACAGGAAGTAAAAACAGCTTTTCTTCTGTCTAAGCAGACCTAGATAAACAGCACAGGCAGTATAGTGGAAGGAAGATCCAGATGTTCTAATTCATATTCACAGAAACTTCTCACAGCATGCTCTCACTGGCCTTTCCAAAGTGGGGAACTAAGGGCAAAGCATGCTCTTTCTTCTCCAGAAAGGCAGACAACAGGCAAGCTGTCACTACATTTTTTTTCTCGTATTGTGAAGATAGCAAGAAGACAGAGTTTCTAGGCAACCCTGACTATTGTCCTCACCACAGATGATGGAAAAAAGATAAAATAGATGGAAAAAGGTTTCATCTGAACATAAAATCTGTTGTGGAGATGAGTGAACACTGGAATAAGTTGCCCAAAGAGCTTGTGGAGTCTCCACTTCTAAAGATATTGAAAGGCCATCTGAACAAGGTCCAGGACAGCTTGCTGTATGTGGCTCTTGTCGTGCAGGAGGGCTTGAACCAAATGACCATGAGAGGTTCCTTCCACCTTCGTCCATTGGGTAACTGATTCTGTTCATTAATCTATGGAGATTTTTAACTTATGTCCCAGCATTTTCTATGTCTCTGTCTTAGTTTCAGCTGGGATGAGCTGTTTTCTTCAGACGCTCTGCTGTGATGTCCATCTTTGATTCTAGGAGAAAAACAATGTTGATAACGCACCAGTGTTTCTAGTTGCTGCTGACCATTCTGGTATAGAAGCAAGATCATTCTTAGTGAAGGGTGCAAGGAAATGGGAGGGAGTAGACTTAGGATGGCTGATTTAAATTGGAATATTCCATACCATATGACATCATGTAGAAGGAGAGTTGTGAAGGGGGTGGGAGTTCATTTCACTCTCTTTCACTTGCTGGGGGGACTAGCTTGGCATCAGTTGGGATAGTGAGTACTTGCTTGTGCGTTACTTGTTACATACATTCCTATATACATACCTACACATTTGTCATAATTATTATACTTTATCTTAGTGAACTGTTTTAACTCACAAATTCCATTTTTTTTTTTTTTTTTTCCTTTCAATTCTCTCTCCCCTGTCCCTGAGAAGGGGGGAGTAAGTGAATCATTGTGTGGTGAATGAGCACCACATAACCACCTACTAATTTAAACCACAGCAGTCTTTCTGGTGCCCACTGTGAGGCTTGTCACTGTCACATTGCAGTGGTTGTGAAGGGTCATATTACCTGCAGAACCAAAAAACTCTTGAGGTTTCGCTTCCAGCTCCTTGGGTTCTGTACCACACTGCTTAGCAGCTTTAAACATTGATATGTTATCAACATTGTTTTTCCCCTAGAATCAGAATATACTATCATACCAGACACTGAAGAAAACAGTTCCATCCCAGCTGAAACTAGCCCAGATTCTTTCTGAGTTTGGGCAAGTCATTTCACTCCTTAATGGTTCCCTTTCCTCATCTGCAAAAGGTGTTTAATTATACCAACTTCCCAGGGAGGCACACTTCATTAGGAATCTAATCCATCAATGCACAGAAAACCTATTCCCCCTGAGTGATATCCGGATCTTTTGACTGGTCCTTTGAGCTGGAATAAACGTTACTTGTGAACCCCCTGACATCCTCATATGGGAAAAAAAAAAAAAAAAAAGAGTATTGACAGTACAAGCCCCTCTCCTTGCTCTCTGCGCGGGCTGGGGAATGCCACAGTTACCAACACTTCATGAATTTGAGACATTACAGTTTGTCTGTCATAATCCATACGCTTGAATTGTTATTTTGTATAGCTAAAATCTGAACATGCTTCTGTGCTGCAGCTAATTAGTGATATGCACTTGGGAGATGTTACAGGCTTGTAGGCTAGTCTTTGCTGTGACAGAGTTGACAGTGATGGCAATGTAGTCTGCACCAAAGGAGGGAAGAGGAATAATGTTGTTTGGAATTGATTTTTGTCTTCATTCAAGTCTGTGCTTACTCCTTATTTTTCTTTAAGCATACCAACTTCCTAGATTTATTTGGAAGTATAAATTTGACTTTTTACTGCTGCAGTTTTTTTACTTTCTTTTTTAACTTATTTTAATATATCCAGTATTTAAATTGAAGCTGTTGTGAAAGTTAACTGCCTACAGGTTTTGGTTCTACCAGGGTAAACAGTATAGAAGGAATTTATCGTTTACAGCCAGAGTTACATTTTCTAAAAGATGTAGTACATCGGTATGCATAGTATTTGAGTTACAGTAGCTTATGAGGACAAATAAATAAGGAAACTGGAGAGATAGTAGTCAGTAGCTAGTGAAGTGCTTTGGTAATTCAAGGGAAAGGGACAGCGAAGATGTGATAAATGTGAGTGTTGTTTTTTATTGTTGCTTCCTTTTTTTCCTTTTTTTTTTTTCCTTGTCAGTGATGTCAGTATACTACCAATATTCTCTTCTAGTCTTAGAACCCAGTTCCAGTACTTTACTCTGTCTGAGCTATCAAAACCAGAGTGTCACTCAAATCTTTCTTTAAGGGTAAGGTAGTCAAACCTTGAAATACGAGATCTGTTCCTGAAGCCTTAAAGAAAACTGAAATCCTTTTTTTTTTTTTTTTTTTTTTAAAAAAAAGCCATCCATTGTAGAGGATCGTCAGGTATAAGACCATCTAAGTAACCTGGAGGTGTGCAAGTCCATGGGAACTGAGGAGATGCATATGAGGTCTTTGACCACTATCCATCATATCTGAGAAGTCATGGCAATCTGATGAAGTTCCCACTGACTGGAAAAGGGGAAATGTAGCCCTCAGATTTAAAAAGAGAAAAGGAAGACTCAGGGAACTACTCAGGGACAGATAGTCTCAATTTTATGCCCAACAAGATCCTCCTGGAGGGGAGTAGATGCTTCTGGAAACTGTGCTAAGGCACATGGAGAGCAGAGAAATGACTGGTGGACAGCCAATATAGCTTTGCACTAAGGGCAAATTTTGGCCGATGGATTTGGTCACTTTCTATGACAAAGTTATAGTATTGGTGGACAAGGCAAGAAAAACTGATATTATCTATCTAAAAACTGATATTATCTATCTGATATTATCTATCTTGTGCAAAGAATTTAACACTATTTCCCATAACGTCCTTGATTAAGAAACTCACACCTTAGCTACAACTAACATGCTGTTTGTGTCATTCAGTCAGTTGCAACCCTAACTGTGATAACCAAAATTGGTGCTTCAGCTTCCTCTGTTAGTAAAATTATAATAATGAACTTTCCTTTACTTCTTGAAGTACAAGATCTACAGATCAAAAGACCTATTATTATTGTTAGCCATTCAGAATATATGGCTATTTCTTTGAATATCTTTTTCATGCATATCTCTTATTAATTTTTTTATACTTTTCTTTTTTTAAGGATCTTTTCCTCTCATCCCTTTTGTTCCTCCCAAGATCTTAGATGACAGCGTTTTTCATTACATTTCCTGCTTTTTTTTTTTTTAATCTCTTTGTCTTCATTTATGTAAATTTGGCATGTGAACTTGCAAGATGATGAAGTTATGAAAATCCTTGGAGCCTGCTTTAAAATCTCGTGACAGTCCAATTAAATATTGCACACTGGGAAAGATATATTTTTGAATGTATGTGAAAAAATGAAATTGACTAGCATGAGCACTAGGTCTTAGATGCAATATTTTCTGACACAATAAGTTTCTGGTTAACCCAGATTTCAGAGTGACTTTTCCCTCCTATTCCACCATTTCTTATGGTAAAATGTCCTACTGCTTAGTGATGCAAAGATCAAAATCAAATGCAAGCCATTTTTCCTTCCTACTGCTTTCAGTTTTTTTAATATTGTTACTGCAGTTTTCTTGCAACATTAGACTTCATTTTGTTCCTGCTTGTTATTAAAAGAGAATGGGAAGTGAATGAGGAGGAGGAATCTATAGGTGAGATTGTCTCTTTGTCACAACAAAAGTAAATCTCCTAAATCCAATTTAAAATCCATAAGCAGCTGAGATCATCTGCCAAACGTGACAGCAGTGGAGAAAAATGAATTCTGTCTATATTTTCATGAGTGAAAGAAACCTAATGCAAAGATTTTTGTCAGCCTCGTTGTGCTTGATGGAATTTAGAGTCTACATTTTTATGCTAAATAAAATCTTCAGGGACATGTTCTGGCCTGAAGACCAAATGGCACAAACTTCATACTGCTTGATACTGAGTGGGGGCATGTTTTGGCCTTAAAAAGGAAAAACCTTCTGGCACATGTTGTAAGATTTCACACAATAATGTAAGACAAAACTCTCTGTACTGAGTATGGTGGGTAGACCCTAGTATGCTTTCACCTGAGCTGCATGCTCCCTCCTGGCCCTTGTGCTAGCCTCTGACCCACATTTTGCCACCATTTTTTAGAGTGTTAGTAAGCCAAATTCCTTCCAGGGCACCATGCTACCAGTTTTTGAGGACAAATTTATGGCTGTTTAATGGTTGCACTTTGTCCCTAACCCTCTGGTACTTAGCTGTAGAGATATAGCTGGAGTTTCAATAAGAGGATGTCTTGTGAAGTGTTGGTATGCAGAGTGCCTCCAAAAAAAAAAGTGGGAACTTTAACTCAATATGATGTTCTTCCTCAGGGCTCACAGCAAAGTGCAATTGTTGGTTGACATGGCATGTGAGCTCAAAGGAGCTCTGGGTCAAGAAGCTGAGTGCTGTGAGCTCAGGGAAATGACTCTAAGAAGTGTATCTTCTTCCTGCCCCAATTAAATTCCCTGTCATCATTTCAGTGTGTAATGGCAAGTCTGACAGAAAGTTTACATATTTTCTGGCATTTGATTTGGTTCAAGCATCCCACTGAAACTGTGGGAATGATGCTAGGGAGCCTTAGAGGCATGCAAAAAGCCATGATGAGAAGAGTTCACCTACTTCCAGATGTGTATCTCTGCTGTGCACAGCTTGGATGCTGTGAAAATGTACTTTCATGTGCTTTGCAGAATAAGCATTATACAACTTTTATATTTAGATTAAAATCCTTGTTGCTTTATGAAAAGGTGTTTCAGTTAAAATGATAAATTTTGGGACTGAATAGATAATTAATTTTTTTCTGTCATGGTCACTTCCTGTTACAGGCTTTTTTTTCAACTCCCAGTCTGCAGTGTATCTCCAGGCCACTACTCTGTTCCACAATGAGAGCTGAGTTTCAGTATTAGTTCAAAAAATTATGATACAAAGTATATGAAGTTTCAGATCACTCTCTTGAGAAGAATTGTAAAAAAAATCTGTTCATCAATAATAATGTGTCTTGAATAAAAAATTCTGAAATATGAAGATAATATGTGGGAGACGGAAGGAGAGAATTCATAGAAATTATGAGTTCTACTTGCAAAGAAAAATAGCACCCCCAAAAAAAAAATAAAAAAAAAATTACCATGCAAAGGACTTCTGGAAGCATGAAACTCTTATTCTAATGTACCAAAGCAGTCAGTCTTTGCGCTGTCAGAATATAGATTAAATAAGAGATCAGTCTTCAGCAGCCAGAAAGACAGTGTTTTCTTCTGTCTTTCTTTGGTCTTTAGATACAGATGTGGCTCCTTGGGGGAGCCCTAAGCGTTGGGATCTTGCCATAAATACAAGTTACAGTAGTTTGTGCTTTGATGATCAATGTTACCAATATATTGAATTTCAGAGCATACTTGTAGACCACTTTTTGTTTTTCTGGAAGTAAGTTACATACCATTGTTATGTTATCATGGTAGAGGAGATCTTAGAACCCTCACTCAAATTTTACAGGAGGTCCAATAGAAAGTTTCATCAGTATGGCTTTCTGAATGGAAGAGTGTCAGCCTTTCTCTGTATCTGACAGCATTTTGACTTCTGGGATTTCAGCTCCCTATCTGCCAGTCCCACTAGAAATGTTATGGACATAACAGATGCAATGAATAGTTTTGCAAATCTAGTGACATCTAGTATTGCCAAAAGATAAAAGATATGCTGTTTAGATCAGCTTAACCTTCATTTATTTATAATGGGTTTCAACAATTGTGTCTTCAAAATAGAAGTAGAAAGTAGAATTCTCAGCTGAGGATGATTTCATTCTGTTCCAAGCAATAGCAGTGCTAATAAAGTCAGCAGGAGACACCATCTTGAATTAACTCAAAGTATTATTACATTTTTTATAATTTCTACTTTATTATTTTGGAAACCTCAAAATAATGCCAGTCTTCCAATGTACTAAGAAGAAAGCTCATGCTATAAAAGAATAAAAAAATAAAACAATGTTGCCCTTGCTTTACAGAAAGGGATTTGAAGCATACAAAAAAACAAAACAAAAACCACCCAATCTCTCTCTCAAAAAAGAATTCAAAATGTCAGGCAGGAATTTGGCCAGTGGAATTGCAAAACAAACTAGATTTTTTGAGTTTGACACCTTTATTTTTGGATGAAGTTATAAGTCTCAGGGCAAAATAAGTTTCCTGTGTCAGTCAGGTAGTATCAATGCCTTACATGTGAAGAGATAATGCCAAGAAAACAGCATCCTCGTGCGTTACTTACCTTCTCCTAAAAACATGAGGATGGTAAGCTAATGCATTTTCAGTTGCACTTGATTTCACTGAGCCCTGATTGAAATCCCTTAACTCCTTGTGAGTCCAGTACACTTGAGAATGTTTTCTGAGCTGTCTGCAGCAGGCAAAACCTTGTCATCTCCATCTGTTGCCAACTTGTCACAACTTTTATTCTTCATGAGAGAGGTACATTTTTATTGCTAGATATGTTTTGAAGGTGCCTTGCCATACTGAAAGGAGCTCCATACTGGATTTCATTAAGGTAGAACTGTTGTCTCCTATGGGGGGTTCAAAGCATTTTCTTTGTTCTGCATGTTGTTTTATCTAGCAAACAAGCATGCCCCTATACAAAGGGTTCCATGGATAGACATTTCACACAAAATTTTTTAAAATAAAATATCAAATAAAACACAGCTTTCTAAACTATACTCTGCCTGTCACTTCCCTTAATCCATTAACTCTTGAAAATACAGAAAGCTGGGTCTTCTTTTATACTTCTTTTGCAAGTGAGCATTATTTTTGAACTTTCTTGTCATGGAAATCATGTTAATGTGGGGGAAAAATTTAGATTATTCCCCTCTGCTCCTCCATTCAACATCCATCTCAAAAACATAATTGTTTATGTTTTTATCCTTAGATTTTAGATGATTACTGGACTGAATCTGAACTTTTGAGAGTTGTAGAGCTGCATATGAGGTTGAACTTTCCAATCTGACTGACATCTGCATCTAATCTCCTTTGCCATCTGTGTGAATCAGGGATGGATCTAACTTTGGTGGCTTAATGCCAAACAAATCTCATTTTTCGTTAGGAAATGCATCAAGGAGGGGTTGAACATATAAGGCTGCTAAAGTATGGGGCTATCCTGTTACTTGAAAGGTGAAATCCCAGTCGAGCTGTAGGCAATAGCAGTTTCACTTCTAACTGGAGTCCAGATGCCGTCTTTGATGTTTGTGTCGTTTTTCCTGTTATCCCACTTTGCTGTCTGTTTCTAGATAGGCAGCTTTATAGCTGTGAGCTGGTAACCAAAATCATGGGATGTTGTTCTGAAATTGGAGCTCTATTTCATTGCTCAAGACATTTGTAAGGCACTCAGAAGTTTGAGTATACAGGGAAACAAGAGTTATGGAAGCCTTAAATGAAATATGTGCTGATTAAAACAAGCTAACAGTCCCAAAAGCTTTTCTCTACATAGCACGCCGGTATAATTCTTTTAGATAAGGAACTTAGTCCATTACTGCCTGGGAAGAAAATTTAACCCTCTTGATTTTTTCACCCTTCTTATCCTATCCAGGAGCACCAAGAGTTAGGCAGTGGATGGCTCTTTTACAAGAGCCTCATCTCATCTGTTCATCCCTTTGACCACTCAGTCCTGACGGCTTTAATTTGCTATTTGAGTGCACCAATTTCTAGGGGATAAGTGAGGCTGTGCCTTAATTATCTGATCATCATCTAAGAGGTTCTAGGAAGGGGAAAGTTTGGAGAATCTTTCCTGCTACCCATTAAGAAATTAGGAGCAAATAAAGGTTCATATTTGTTAATTCAGAAATAGAAGACAGCTGGACAGTTCAGGTTGATTGGGGGGGAGGAGGGGAGAGAGAGAGGGAGTGGAGGCTGGAAAAAATATGTATTATTTGCCTTTGGAAAGTCCACTTCCAGTGCATAATATATACCCTATTTAAGGAAATGCTGTGTTTTTCTGGTACTTTTTTTCTTTGGTCACTAGATTTGCTATTTTCATTCCAAACAAGGTCAATATTTTACCTGTTGTGAACCAGTTATTCTCTTCTTCCAGTTTACTCAGCCATTGTTAACCATAATCAATAAAGGGAAGGGCTGTCATAGTCATGATTGAGATGAATGACACAGGTACTTCTCAATCTGTGGAAGCACAGCTTTCATGAGACTCACGCAGAGAGCGATGTTCATGACTCAGTCGGGTGCTCTCTTCCTTGTCAGTCAGTCTCTACCCTAACATCATGGCATAGTGAGAAAAATTGAGGCTTGGTGCAGTCTGAATATGATGTTGCTTTGGCCGTTAAATAACTGCTGCAGAATACATTTCTCATTTCCCTGTCTTTGCATATAGTCATACATAGATATAGAGAGTGCTCTGCTGCACACCAAATGACACGTATTTCAGACTTGCAGTTCTGAAATTGCACATCTCCCCTTCTAGCTTTGCCGAGGGAGACTTGCTGTTCAAAATAATTGACTGAATATAAGAGGGAAATAAATAAGCTCTACACTCTTAAAATGCTGGTCTACAATTGTCAGTATCTACAATTGAGTTCAGTTCCTAGTTTTCAAGGTGAGACATTCCGCATGCATTGTACAGAGCAAGATGATGGTGTACAGATATTTTTTATCTGTTTCTGAATGTGGCTTTCAAGCACAGTGCAATCCCATCTTTGTTGTCCACTGTCTGTGAAGCAATTAGAAAAGCTAGATTGATTTAGTCCACACGGAGGGCTATGCAAAAAAAGTTATGTTACTTCCAGATTGGGACTAACGTTGATTATAATGCTCAAGGCTGTGTAGATGTAATAGCTTACTTATGGCTAATTACTTTATGTCCAAAATTCCACATCCTTTGCTTTGAGACTTCATCATTTCCATGCTCCTAGGTGAGGCATCTATCCCTAATTTGGAAGCAGTTTAAATTAGGAATTTAAATACCTGGGATGATTTTCTGAGGTGATGCGCAATCCCAGTTCTATTTGACTTAACTGTAGCAGAAAGTGAAATCAAAATCAAGCTATTTTGGTTCAGTTTTATCTCTTTCTGCTTACCTGCTCCAATGATGATGAAGTGCTTTAACTGAGTTTATGTGAATTTGGTGTACTTTTAGTGAAATATCTGTACGCCAGATCCATTACAGAGAGCTCATCATTGAGTTACATCTATCTATGACTTATTTATCTTTTACCATAATGCTGTAGAGGTTGAAGAGTCTTTTATATGCAAACAGAATCTGAATTCCAAGGACCAAATTTTGCTTCAGTTTTCCTGATGGAAATCAGAAATAACTCTGGTGAAGTTACCAGAGTAACTCTGGCATTACCTCAAGGGTAAGGAAAACAGAATGTGGCTTCTTGCTGAATAAAGAAAACTTGGAGAACATTTTAAACAAGCTAATTTAAGGGAGCAGGAGACTAACACTGACATATCATTTTCAACATTACACCTGGTTATATGCTTTACACTTAAAATGAAACATGAGATCCCCAGACAATGGAATCATTTGTCTATGTGGGATAAAATAATCTCTGAAGTGACTAATAAACAATGGATTTTAGTCCTTAGCTGAGAAAAAAATTCATTTGAATAAGATTTTAATGTTATTCTTTAAACTCATGTTGATCAAAACAACCAGAATCAGGCTGTCCATCTCATTTTAGCTGATGTAGTAAGGACAGCATAAATATACCTTTGGAGTTCTTACAGAAAAAAGTTCCTCTATCTTTTGTTCCTTCATTGCTGAGCATGATGCAGTCTAGCATGGCCACATAGTTTAGGAAAGATGCTGTGTTGTTTCTGAGCTGCAGGATATAGCTAAGAAATTTCAGGGCCATGTTTGCAACCATGAGTGAGAGAAGTTGTTCCTTGCGAGGTTACTCCCTACCATCATCCTTCAAAGCATTTTGTATCATATCAACAGTGACAAAGTCTTGTTTTGCTTCCTTAGGAGATGCCGTTAACAGTATGTCATTGTTATTATATTATCTAATTCTATAATTATCAGAATTTAATGGTGGTGGCAAAAATTAATAGGTTCCATTTGCCCACATTTAACAATTTACAGTCATAAGCCCTTTGTTCAGGATGCAACTTTAAATGTCTCTCATTCTAAGAAACTGATATTTGCTGCCTTCAAAGGGGATGGATTTAAATGTTTTCCTGTCTGAGGCCACAGTGTCTACTTCCCCCTGCATCCAAATCAATACTAAACCTCCTGGTTCATTGTAGGCTGACTGAAAAATTGCAGCAATCTTTATTGTTCAGCAGGAATGAGAGTGCTGTAAAATTAAATTAGAGCAAGGCAAACACTGCAGGAAAGTTTCTGTGAATAAATACGTTTAATCAGTTTATTTCTATTAAGTGCAGTTCCCTTGTGCATTCCTTTGGTCTTGCCACCTGGATGTTGTGCAACGGCACAGAATTGTAAGGAAAATTTCAAAGCCAAGTGCATGTATTTTTCCAAATTTCAGAGATTTAAATCTTCACATGCTAATATTTACATTGCAAGCAATGAGAAAATTGAGGAAAAGGAAACATCGTTTCTAAGATACTCAATTAAACTTCAAAGCATTTGTGATCAATCCACAAATTCAGAATATGTGAAGTGGTGACATTATATTTCTGAGAATAATGCAATTTTATGACGAATATTTAGCTAGCAGGTTAAGGAAGTTCTCTTAAACCTGTATGACAAATAATAATAACAAAATTACCTTCCTTACTATTGCCACAATTAAGCTGTAAAAAAGCAAACGTAAATCTGTTATCACATATCATTTACTCTGTTTCCAAATCTATTTTCCTCCCCAGGTCTCATCTATACTTCTGATTTTTGTGATTCTAAATTTCTTCAAACCATACAATACTCAACATGTACTTTAGGAAGCTGTTCTTCAACATATTGGAACAGAAAAGAAACATTTTTTCCAGCTATGCTGACTGATTTTTCTTCTTCTCAGTATTATCCAGTGACACTGGATTATGTTTACTTACGGTTCCTAAATATTCTATTTCATCCTTGTTATTTTTGGTCTTTGCCTTGCTTGACCTCCTCTTACCCCCTATTCAGGGGAAAAATTCAGGTTTATTTATTTATTTCAGGAGTCAGTCCATCTGTCTCTTAATCATGGGTTGTTGCATTTCTCAGAGTCCTTAGGAATTTATGATTGTCATTCAGGCCTTAACATTCTTATAGGTATGGTTAATAATCACCTGGGAAAGGGTATTATTTATTTCATTTTTTAAAGATGAGGAAAAGAACTTCACTTTCTCTTAAATACACTTGGTAGAGGCAGAGTTTTGTTGTTGTTTGCTTTTGACGTTGGGTTTCATCTGTGTCTCAGACTCAAGAATTCAGTGAGGCTTCAGTTTCCTCTCATGACTTTCAACAGTTTCTTCCCTCAGCAGTAGGAATCTTCAGGCCTTGGGTGCAGAGCTGACAGTCTCAACACAAGGGGCTTCCTTCTTTCTTGTAACTCAAAACATACTGTTTTCCTTCAAGGCTATGTTTTGCCAGAATCATTATTTCATTCCTTTACCTTTTGGGCAGGCAAAATGTTAGTCTTGCCTTGCTTCTCAGGTGACCTGCTTTCCATTTTGGGGAGTCCAAACTTGTCCTGTTCATGGTTGGTCTGAAAGCCCTTTCTCCTCTGGGAAGACATTATTGAGTGCTCTTGGAAAAGGACTTAGAAATACCTTTTCTTCCACCCTTAAATTGCTGTGCTCTTCTTTGTTGATTCTCATCCCTAGGGCAGGGCATTGTGAGGAAGATCTCATTAATGTGACACTGGCTTGCTTTCAACCAGCACAGAAGGCCAGGGTTGCCAGGGGGCTCAAAGTCCTCTTATTTAGTAAGCATGAGATACAGAGGCAACACTTAATTTAGTGCTGCTTTCACTGGATGGTCCGTATTCAGAATCAATCTTTACATTTATAAATGTTGAGTCTCATTTAAGAAAGCAAAATATGATTTCAAATTCTCATTCTATGGCTTTCATTGTATCTGAAAACTCCCTTTACTAAAAGGATCTGTCTCTCCTTAATACCCCTTGCAACTTAATTGATAAAAGATTTCTCTTTCAATCTAATTTCACTGATGGTTGATATGTATGGCACATTCTTATCATTTGCTCTCTGTACAAAAGTAGGGAAATATTCAAAACATGAAAATTTACTAAAGAAAAGAAAGATTCTGAAAGGTGAAAGAATCTGAAAGCTTTTCCCATTTACCTGAATATCTCAAGAGTACAAAATTTGGATGGATGCGTGAATATATTCTGGTGGCATTCCAACATGACTGAGTTGTGCTTTGTGCACAGGCACTGAAGTATTTCAGTGCTCAGTAAAAATGAAAAATAATGGAAAGTGAAGGTGGGACAAGCCTTCGTTTTTGTTTCTGAACCTCAAAACATCTTGAGGTTTGGCCTGAAATATGAATACATTTTTGGGTTTTATATTGTATTAATTCAGACCAGTTAATCTACTCCTAACACATTCTATATTTCCATATAAAAGACAAGACTTCTGAATTGTGCCTTCCCAACAATTACTCTGTATTTTAGCTGTCAGAAGGGCTGGAATAGTTAAGTTACTTTTTTTTTTTTTTTCTATTTCTTTTCTTTCTTCCTCCAGATGTAAAAGATTGGTGCATCCTCTCTATTTGTTATTCTTGACCAGGCAGTACACTGCATACAAAGTTAAACTGGAGGGAGGTTGTCTAGAAAGTTTTTTTTTCCTAAAAGTATGTGAGCAGTTAAATGTTGGAGATGCAAGAAGACTGCTTTGACTACATCCTACACCAGGTGCTCAGAATACTCAATGCTATAGGCATTGACTTCATTTGGGCTGGAAGATTATTGCTGCTACTCCAATAGATAGGCCAAAAAAACCCATCTGCATAAAAGGAGTAGGGTTCCGCATGCCAGGAGAAGGATTTTGTGAGCTGGCTACAGAACTGTTACCATTCATAGCCCAATCACATGTGAGACCTTCATCTCTCTGTAACTCGTTTTTTCACTCTGACCAAGAGGGAACTAATACCTGCCTTGGACTGCCATAGTGGGGGTGATGTAACTACTGCTTTTCTGGGCAGACTGACGTCAAAGAGAGACCAGCCTGATCCTAGTGGGTGGCAATCCTGCCCGTGGCAGGGGTTTGGAAATTTTGGACTTTAAGGTCCTTTCTAACCCAATCCATTCTATGATTCAAATATAGACTCACATGCAAAGACACTCAGCAGCATGGAGATGCTGTGTGAGCAGAAGATGAGTCAGGAAAGGCCTCTTGCATAGAGCACAGTTTGAGGTAGAGAAAACGGGAGCTGGCCTCTGATTAGGCCATTAGACACTCATTGTGCAAGCAGCCTGGGGGCTGTTCTGGCATCCATGGTGTTTCACACCTGTGCTCTACATCTAGGCACCATCCTGGGAAACTTTTTAAAGTACCACTGAAAAAAGCCTGTATGTGTGTGCCAGAGTGGGTTTCTGCAAACATAGGAGCAGTTTCTGCGTAGCTGAGATGACAGAATCTGCCTTCTGGAGCCAAAAAGCTGGCTGAGTGCCTGTGGGGGCTGGAGTCCCGGCATGCAGACTCAGGGATGCTACATGTATAATTCAGACACCTAACAGACGCTTCCAGTGAAAGAAGCTCATTTCGTGTGAGCATTACCTGCTAGAGCTGTACTGGTAAAAGTCAGAAAAGATAAGTTTTGGCAAATGTATTCACAAATGCAAGCTAAGGATAGGCAGACTAATAGCTGTGATGGTGCATTATGTATACATGATTGCTTTTGCTGCTCTGGGAAAGGTATATACTTATTTATGCCAAGATAACTAATGGCTGTGTGCACGTTTCCTTAGCTGTTTGTTTCACTAAGATTGAATGGGATTCCATGCCTACTACTGCCTGCAGATTTAGCTGTGAAAAAATAGACGATACAAGTTTGGATCTAAGTGGTAAGCAGAGCTCCCATATGCAGCACAAATATTTCACAATGTTGTAATTAGAGTGCGCTAAGGGAGCCTGGTGAGCAAACCATTTTTATTAGTACCATTAATTTGCTAGTTTTAGGAGGGAAAAATAAGAAATGTACGTTTTAATGTTTTAACTGCCTTCAAACATATTGCTGTAAGGTACACGGAAATAGCATAATGAACAGAGACCATAGCTAAGAAGGAGCTGGAAGCCATCTCAAGAGGTCATCTTAAGTCATCTTTCTACTCCAAAGCAGAATCAGCTATACGCAAAGCACTCCTGATGGCACTTGCTTTATCTGTTCAAGAACTATAGTCATAAAAATAGCACTGGCTTCCTACAGAAAACTTCTACATTCCTTCCCTACCATTACTGCCAGAAAATATCCTTTACTGCCAGAAAATATATCTTGTACTGTCCATCAGATGTATGTACAGATTAATCCCTCGTTCTTTCCAGGATACTTTTGCATTCCAAGTTATATTTTCCTTTCATCTCCAAGCAGGGTAATTTGTTTTTATCTTTATTTTTACTTCTATCATTCTTTTTTTTCCCCCCAGATTTAGATCTCTAGCCTTCTGATTTTTGTTAACCTTTTCAGATGAAGTGATCCACACTCTTGTGGATCCCAGCTGAGGTCTTATCAATAGAAGGCTTTTTTTACTGTCTTAGATCATGGGTAAGGGTCATGCTAAGGATGGTGTTTGAATATGGGGACATATTTGATTGCAATAGTATGGCACCATTGGATAAAATTTACATTGTGAACCATTGTGGTCTAAAGTGTGTTTCTTGACCAGTTGTGCTCTGTTCTATCTGAAATGAAGTATTCCTGCTTGGTTAAATTATCTTGCACTTGAGCTTATTGAATTATACCTTTTAAATTCCAGACTGATATCTCTTTTTGTGAAGATCATTTCATATTCTGATAGTGTACCTTGGAGCACTGCAGTCCCCCTCAGCTTGACATCATCTGTATATTTTGTTAAGTGCTCTCTATCCCATCTCTAGGTCTATGCATGGAAGTACGGACAGCAGGACAGTGCCAGACTGTCTGATAAGGCACTTGAGACATCCTTCAGTGTAATAGAGGACTATGAATCAGTATTTACTAGAACAGATCTGCAAAAATGCACAAACATTTCTTAATAGGCAGTCAGTATTTGATTAGTCTGTCTTTCTAGGAAAATCTAAAATATACCCTATTTCTCAAACTGAACATTAATTATTGTCAAGAGATCATTGATTAACCTCAAACTCAACTGATTCAAACTGTTACTTTCGGATATGGGAGTGAAATTTAATTGCTCTGGGCAAATTTGTAGTTCTCAGATTGGAATTAAATGCAGTAGTTTCTGTTGCAAAAGGATCCTAACTGGGATTTGAGTTAAAGAACTTTGAACAAAATCTTTTTTTTAAATTCAGTCTTACAGTGGTATAATATGGACCCCATTTCTTTAGGTTGCACATGAAGATGCAAGGAGAGACTGGAAAAAGCCAATCCTAAATCAAACAAGTTACAGTATATAGATGTAAAGCGATGACAGCCAGAGAGTAGGACCAGCCCAAGCTCCTTGTCACCCTCTCACCAAAATGCAGAGTCCAGGATCCTGTTCATTTCCTCACTTGTCCCCACTTCAGCCCCAGCTGCTCCTGCTTCCAACTTTGTGGAAAGCGTAAAGAAGTGAGATCTCTTCAGACAAGTTTTGGTGCTTAAATAGAGCGAAGATTGTACATGACCAGATTTTGTCTTACACTACTCAGATTCATCTGCCATCACCACTGCAAAATTGAAGGGAAAACAAGTACAGCTTCCTGCATATTTAAATTATTCTTAAAAGCAAACATAAATATGTAAGGAAAATAATTCTGCTGCCATTACACTGTTCTAAATCATGGATAGAGTTTATCATTGGAAAGTAAAGCTGAGAGTGAAAATTGCCTCTTCTTTAGTGGCAGAAAAGACGTCATTCTATCTTATGAGATATCGTTTTTACATGCAATGTGTAACAAAGCTTCCAGTGACAGTCTTCATGCCACTAAAGGAAGTATACAGAGCATAGAAGTTGCCAGAAAACTGACTTTCTGATGCTTCCAGTCAGTGTTACTGAAGGTAGAACACATCAAATTTTCTTCAGAAGTCCTGAGAACTATTGGTCTCAGGATTGGTACTATTGGTATAAATGAGATCAAAGAAAGGGATTGTATAGCAGAGTTCATCTGTCCCACTTGTAGATTCATATTGTTTAGTTGGAGTACAGAAGGAGAAAGAGATTGCTTGAAGGACCATTCTGAGTGCCAGGACTGCTATTTAGATCACAATTTGTACTGTTTATATCAGAACTGTGGTATTTCTTCTTCCATAATTTTGCTAATTATTCTACAGATGCCACAACTGGGAGTTTGTTTATAATTCAATACCTAAGCTTTCCTCTGATTAATTTTATTCTTATTGCTAATTCTTCATTCTCTTCCCCCTTCCCTAGGGTTCAGACAAGGCTGAATTTCCTCGTAGGCGATTAGCAAACTGGTCCATAAAAATTAAAATGACCCTGAGTGTCAATCCTTCGCTTCAAACACATTAAATTTGAAACTGGTAGGAGAAGTCAGGGTGTCTGAATGTTTAGAAGTATTTAAATGGTGGGAGCTCATCTGTATAGAGGACATTTTTGGCATCACAGTACTGGCAGTCTCAGCGGATATGATTCAGATGAGGAACAATCTTGGAAGAAATCAAGTAGATCCAAGCTCTAAAAATCTTTAGGACGTTTCAAACTAGTTTTCTCTTTTGAAAAACTATTCCCATCAACCAGAATCTATTCTGTTGACCCTTTCGATGTCTAAACCTGATGAGCTAGAAGAAGAAAAAAACACCCAAAGTACCAAACTGTAGGCAGATTTCTCTGATGAAAAGATGCTGGAATCTCCTGGAAGGCTCTTAGAGACTTCACTGTGCCCTGCTGCATTTCAACTGGAAGGCACTCATGTCTTAGAGAAGGCCTAGTATTTTTTTTTTATTTTTTATTTTTTTACCAGAGAGGTGCAAAATCTGAGCATTAATTTGAGATCTTTTAATGGGATAAATCAGAGTAACAACTTCTAGTACATGGCTGCTGCTCTGTCTCTTGCACAGTCTGCATGGGCTCTGCTGGGAAATAAAATCTTGCACAGGGTCTAACAGCGTCTGCTTTCTGTATCTGCAGCAAAGCAGTAAAAAAGTGGCTGTCTCCCTGAAGATAGAGGGAGGTTGCTCTTCATTGAGAAGCAGCACACAGAATGAGCAAACCCTCTCCTCAGTACCATTAGCTACATCCCCCCCAGTAAGTAATGTTAATTTATACAGGGCTGCCTAATGAAATCAGTGTTCATGCAGTGATCTTACGCTTTACAACTGCTGCTAAAGGCTATTTGACCATACTTTCCAGAGGTCAGTGCACAAAATCATAGCTGAAAGAAAAAGGCACTGGAGTAATTTGCTCTGTCCAATAAGGATTGCGGTGACCTTCCTTTTAAGAGAGTTTTAACCTGGTTATTGCTGATATGCTTTAAGTTATCTTAAGAAATGGTGTTTTTTACCTGTGATTCAGGCAAAGAATTCCAGCCTCTTTCTGCAATGCTTTTTCCACTGCAACTAAGTGGTACTTATTTTTCAACCAAGTTTAAACAAATGGCTACTCCTTTACAGTAAATAAATATACAACAGTGACAATAAAAATTACCCGCTGTCTGTGATGAAGGGGGATCAGAAAAAATTGCTGCTGAGCTAACAGCACTCAACAGGATCCCTGGCCTGAGCTAGGAGTGTAACCCAAACAGGAGTAGATCAGCACCTATGTGCAGGTTGCAGTTTGGATCATGACCTGTGGAACAGGATGCCTTTTTCCAAGGGATCACATATTTGCAAATGAATATCAGAAAGGGTTATTTGATAGCCCCACAGGGCAATTGCCAAGAAAGCTGAGACACAGAATCACTAACTAAATGCATGGCAGTAACACATCTGGGATAAATCCAAATACTTCATCTTAGTGAAGATGTCTTTTTATCCTTGCACATCTGCTTTGGTAGTACTTTTGTGTCCGTACTGGCTTAGACATCAGAAATTTTGTGTCCCATAGCCTAGTGAAAAAAAACCTGGTGCTTGAGTTGCTTAATGTATTTTTGCTTATCTTTATGGTTTGTAGCCATCAAGTTACTGTGTCCTTAGGAAAGTTATGTCTTGACTGCTAGGAACTTGCCAGATGCAGGTGTGATCTGTTGCTTGATAACTGACAAAATCTCATAAGTTAATGAAATTTTGGCAAACAATGCAGCATTGGCTGAATCATCCATTGTGTCATGTCAGTCTGTTCCTACAGCCTATTGCAGGGTTTCAACCAGCTACCTTGTTTTGCATACCTCATTTCTAGATGGGTAAAATCACCTCATCTGAGAGTTTTTTTTTAATAGTGCTGCCTGTACAACATTTATATTACTTGTATTTACTCTGTGGATAGGAACTAACACATCTGAGTCCTAAAAACAGCCCCACTGGGAGGTGGGAGGAAGATCAAATTTTCAAATGAAGCATAACATTATGAGAAATAGGAGTCACTATGTAACAGAAATATGTTTTCCTCAGACAGAGACTATTATTAATGTGTCTAAGGGAAGTAAACACAAGCCCCAGATTTCCTAGTTTAGATGCATTTATATTTTCTTAAATATTCTTCGTATATTTAAATCAGTTTGAGATGTGAGCTAAGTATTTTATAAAGGATATGTTGGTCAAAAATGTTGAAGTTAATGTCGCTGGATAGTTTCCATCGTCAAATCTCTCTTCATTCAAACTTCAGTTTCTCTTAAAGTCATTTTAGACTACCAATGGCATCCTTTTTTATTATTATTATTTCTTACATTTTTGAGAAATGAAAGACAATACCTCTTCGTGTATTTTTTTTTCTTTTGTCCTTTTTTTTAATCAACATATATTACAGGTATGTTTATATATCTGTGATTTGGCAGTATTTGGGAACAAAAAAGACCTGGGAAAGAAAATAGCTGTTGCCCAATAACTGTTCTTCTACCTACTAAAGTTTTCTCACTATCAACCATGAATAAATCTTGTCATAAATAGTGCTTTGAATAAATAAAACAGTACTGAATCTTTTCTTCCATGAAAATTCTCATGGAGTCTTGTTGCTTTCAGAATTTGGCACTTGCTAATGAGAAGCCTGATCTGTGGAGCAGGCTTCTTCTCCCTTGCATTGGAAGCCCCACCATGGCCTGGTCCTATGAAGAGAGTGCTGTGCTGGGGGTGCTGCTCCGAGAGTCTTGCAGGCCTGTGTTATGTGGCCATGGTAGATGGGTAGTGCAGGAAGCAGCTCAAGTGAACAGTTGGGTGGTATGTAATGACAAGAGTGCAGCTTGAAGTTAGTTGTGAAGTGCTGGCCATTGCCTGGATGTTAATTCTTGGAGGGGGCTTCACAATTCTTCACCAAGAGGGTAGTCAGGAACAGGAACAGCCTCCCCAGGGAAGTGGTCATGGCACTGAACTTGCCACCAGAGTTGAAAAAGATACATGGTCTGATTTTTGGATGGTCCTATGTGGAGCCAGGAGTTGGATTCAGTGATCCTTATGAGTCCGTTTCAACTCAGGATATTCTTGTGGTTCCATGAAAGGAGAGAGATCCAGTGTCTAGCAGGAAGAGTCCCTCAATCGTTTCCCAAACATCTGGGAAAACACTTCCTGCATCATAGAGAAGCTTAAGTTAGGGTGTTGCCAAGGTAGGAAATAGATTTTTAACTTCAGTCTTTTCATCTACAGACAGGCACCTGCTGAGGACTGTCCTATGTATTCCAAGGAGCTGAATGCCTCCTTGCTTCTGGTGAGATACTTGCCAGCATTCTGAGGCAACTAGAGACCTTTGCAAATGTAGCCTGTAGCTGCTAACCATTGCAATGTTCTTCAGAGAGCTGTTGGTTGCCTTTAGCTACCACTGTGTTTAATTTGATGTGAAAGCGCTGTGAATTCTCAAATGAGAGACGTCTGTAATAATGTTAGGAGAAGTCTTTCCAACTTTCCAGAAGACTGCTCCAAATCACCTTGCTTTTCAGACTAAGGGGGAACAGGCAGTAGTTATTTGCTTTGTCTCTGCTTTTACCATTTGGCAAAAACAATTCCTAGAGGAAAAAGGATTAAATGTATGTATATCCAGACTGCAGACCCTTCTAGTCTGCTTATTTCAAAGAACAACATTTCTGGGTTGTTCTGGGGACAAAAGGAAGAATGGATGAATTGTAATTTGTTTCTGTTTTTCCTGTAGGTTGGTGGCTTGCAAATGACTTATGTATGAGGGAATGAGGGAGCAAAAAAACCCTATAAATATCCTATGATAAAAGTACAGTGAACTTTGAATACGGTTTGAAGTCTGGGATTGCAGGCTGCAAATGGGTGAAATAATCATTTCACATTGAATGAATGATTTGGAGCCCTGTCCTTTATCCAAACAAACTTGAATGAAAACAATAACAAAGCCAAAATCTTCAAAAATGAGATTCTTCCAGTCTTCTCTGATTCTTTTGAGTTTGACAGCCAAAGAAAGAACAAAAAGCAGAAGCAAGTCGTAATCATTTTATTTCTGCTCTTCCCTGGCCCCTGTGTGAATGAAGTTTGCACTGGAAAGCTGTGTCAGCACTGGGGAAAACTGATGTAACTGCAACTCGTCTTTACCAACCCTATTGTAAATTCTAGTGGTAGCAGCAGCAGGTTTTCAGATATTCATTTTAAAGGAATGAAGAACATTGGTTCTCTCTATTTGGTCCCTCTCCCTGTCTAACTGGAAGGGTCAAATTCTCAGCTGATGTAAACTGTGCAGAATCACTGATATCAGTGAAAGGTTTACTCTCCATCTGAAGATCTGATTTGGAGGCAATGAGCAAAGAATAAGAAATAAACGCATCTCATAGTACACTGGGACACTCAGAATTTGCTGATTTCAGCAATCTGGCTTGTAAGAGTGTTAAGCAAAAGCAAATAACATTGCTTAAATCTACAGTCACACAAAGAAATTCTACCTATTTACAGACTACAAACATTGTTAAAAAATGAGAAATCATTCTGCAAAGACAAACTGACTTCATTAAAAATGTCCTTTGCAAAGACCATTGCTGAGCTTGGTTCCAGGACCCAACTCTTTCAAAATGTAAATAGTAATTCTTGAGCCTGTTGTATTAGCAGTTTTAAGGACACAGTGTTCAGTGAAAGGTTATTGCTGAGTTTTAAGTTGTTGTTTACTACTGCAGTGTTTGGAAATCTAGTCAATAGGAACTAGTTTGATTATAGTTTGCTGTTATCATAGTAGAGATCACAAAACTGAATTAGATTGACAAATATATTAATAGCAATGAGATTAACTCAACAGGGTCTCAAAAAATACAAATAAAATCCAATGATCTCACAAATATTTCTATGAAGTTAGGAAAAATTTCTTCTCCAAAAGAGTGGTCAGGCACGGGAACAGGCTATCCAGGGAGGCGGTGGAGTCACTGTCCCTGGAAGCGTTGAAGGAATGTTTGGATGTTGTACTAAAGGGCATGGCTTGGTAGTGAAATATTTGTGATAGATGGATGGTTGGACTCAGTGATCTTGGAGGTCTTTTGCAGCTCTGGTGATTCTAAGCGTGTCACTAGGAATTCTAAGTCTCATCAAAAGTCTGTCTAGCCCCAAATGTTCCTTCCTACATAGATGAGTGGCAGATATTACAGGTGAATGTAAGAAACAGGGAGTAAAGAAGCTGTCTCTTTCTTGTCCCAAGCCAGCTTCTTTAAAAATGAGAAATTCAGATGTTGCATCAATTCCATCATGTTTTACATCACACATCACACCAGTAGAGCTACCTCCAGGAATTTTATAGGCCAGTTTTGAATGTATTTAAACTTTCGCTCCCATCGACATCTCTTAGTAATGAGATTTGCAATTTACTTGTGAGCTGTGTGAAAAATAATTGTATTTGTTTACTCTTTTCATTAAAAGCATCTCTAGTTCTCATGTTCACTCAAAATATCTTGTAATGCTTTGTTTGACAGATTTATACTGGTTAATATTGTGCAGACCTCTTGGATGACTTCTTTCAGCATTGTCTCTTCTTTTCCAAGATGAAGAGCTGCAGGCCATAGTTGTATGGAAACTTTTCTGTATTTCTCATCACTCTTCTCATGACTTTGGAACTGCACTGTACTGTTGTCAAGTGGATTGAATTGGATAGTGTTCAAGATGTAGGTATCCTGTGTTTGTATACAGCGGTGTTTCTGTTTTGTTCTCTGTCCAATTCCTAATAACTCTTAACATTATATTAGTGTTTATGATCATTGCAGAACATTGTGCAGTGTTTTCAGAGCACCATTCAAATATTTTCTGAACGCTGATAGCTAATTTAGAAACCAACATCATTTATGCCTGCTTTTATGGGAGGTTTCCTTTGTATATTAATCTGCATTTCATCAGCATTTCAATTTCTTCTGCCATTCCAGTGCCTGGGCAAATAATTTTCTAAAAATTAGTACTTAGAACAGCTGTAATTTGGAAAAGTAAAAAATGAAGAGCTAGCATCTTTCTGAATCAAGATATTTCAGTCCAGAATCCAATAATAGTTTTTTGTTGAAATGACATTAAGCTGAGTCTACTTTGAGCCACCACGGTGCTTCTTGTCAATTACAGCAAAAGATTATTCATTACTCCATTCTTTTTCATGGACACTGCTTCAGAGCTGGACAAGGAGTTCTATATCAAACAAGTTGTATGGGAGAATTTATAGATAAAGTTTTTTGGGTGAATTGTTTTGTGTTTGTTCAAAATACAATATACTCAAAGTGGATATTATATTTGCAGTTATGAATTGTAGACTTAAAAATACAGTTGTATTCATTGAAGAAAATAATCATGTAATTGATATCAAAGTCAAAGATAGTCTAAATTCTGATTGTTAAATATTCTTAACGTGTCACTTAGTAGCAGTTTCAGACTAGGATTCTGAAGTCTTATTCTGATGATGAATTTAGCAGGCTTTTGGCAATCCATTCAGGAAGTATGAAGTTAAATAGCTGCAGAATTGGCTTTCAGGACTTTTTCAATATTTGTATTTTTCATCAAGCAACAATAAGCTTGAGGAATGGGTTTCTCGATGCTGAAGAAGAAAAAAGCACCAAAATAAATCAGAAACATTTTTCTTTGGATTGATTTACTCAACTGTAGTAATATTATCCACTTAGTATTCCATTCAGAATACATATAGATAAGTGGATTATTTTTATATGTCAATGGTTTACAGGCTGGTTCGGCCCAGTTCCTTGACCAGTGGGGCAGAGGGATTTCGCAAAATCTGCGCCTCCGGAAAAAGGGAACAGGGGACCCCAAAATAATTAAAAACAGCAGCAACGATCTGAGGAGAAACAAACTAATTTACTAAATATAGTATCGGAATGCAAGATAGCACACTATAGTACAATATAATTGGAATTGAAGCTAATAAATCAAATATAATGAGAGAGAGAATGTCCGAAAGGTGGATAGGCCTCACCACAACGCTGAGGTGAGATGCGCAGTCCAGTTGAGCAGCAGAGAGACAGGAAGAGAGCCCACGAAGAAGAGCAGACAAAAAAGAGCATCAGGTGACCTTGCCAGGAGTTCTGTCTCCTCTCTGTGACTGCGAAGTCCCCTGGGGAATGTAGTTCTTCTCTTCTGGACAGGTACCCAGCACTTGAGCATCAACAGTTAAACTCCCAGTGCCCCACAGGATGTTATGATGTGAAATACCAAAAACCCAAAATCACAAAACCATGACATGATATAATCATATTTTTCCTCAAATTTCAATGAAGTTTTGCTTATGTGAGCAATTATAGAGAATTCATCAATATTTTTTGAATTTCATTCTTAAATTTTAGAGCAACGATTCAGAATGAGTATTACAAATTGCTTGCAGAACTCTTCCTTTCTCAGTCAGGACAGATATAATTATTAAAAGAAAAGAAGACATCAGAAAAATGATACTTCTTTCCCGCTTTTATTAATTTTTACTGTTATTAGCAATGACATCTTAATATTCTTGGAAATTTAATTTAAATGAAAACAAAATCTTAAGAATTATTTCATATTAAGCAAGTGTCTCTCTATGGGGTGAAGGCACTATGTGGGAAAAAGAAAAGCTCCAAAGATAAAGAGGTCCACTGAAGAATAGCATAGCACCTTAATTACTGCTGAATTTTAATGGTGACACTAACAATGCTGCTTAGTATTAGTATAATGCTAGCTTCCCAATTCGTAATTGCATAGTCAGACCACAGTCCATACTGAGAGCACCTGTGTATTCACTCTGTATAAAATACAAAATAAGTATTTAAAAAAAAAAAAAAAAGAGGGGGGGTAAGGAGGGGAAGGAAATAAGCATTGTGATAGTAAAGGATTTTCTTCTTGTAACTGAGAAGCAAAATTACTGAGCAATCATATGAGTACTCTCATTTTTGTGTGTCTGTGTGTGTGCAATCCACATTTGTCTCTGCAGCAGCTTTGATTTCACTCCCATACCTTTAGATGTCTGGGAAATCAATTAAGGCAAATAATGATGGAACCATGTCTCTGAAACAGTTAGGAGACCATCAGTGGCACTTTAAGCTTATTTTCCCTCTTCAGGAAGGCATTACATGGTCTGAGGATTATGGTCTCTAAAGGGCAAAGCAAGGGTAGGATTCATATTGAGGTTTTGATTGGCTCATGTTACTGAAGTCACATGCTACACTGAATAGAACATATTTCCTGTCTCTCTCCAAAGCCATCTGCTGGGAGGAATAGCCCATTTTATTTTAGTTCACAAGTTAGAGATTTATTAGTGTCCTGCTTCATGACTCTAAAGATACACTTGTATATCCTCTAATTAGTTGTTTGTTGTCACTGCCCTATGTATCATGCAATATAGATAAAAGAGATTTTTTGAGCAATAAACAAGTGCGCTGGCTTGAGAGGCACCTACTTTTCCTGGTTATGCTACTCTATTTGCAATAAAGAGCTTTTGCCCTGATTACCATACATTTGGTCTGTCAAACACAAAAGTCTTTTCCAGTGTTTTTATGTCTTTCCCACTGGTTAATGAATGGATGACATTTGAAGTGGCTGTCTAATATGCTGTTGAACGCACTAGTAATTGGCTTTTAGCTTATATTTGCAAATGGACATATATTTTGAATGCCCTCTTCAAGTGAAATAAAACAGTGGCAGATATGGCTTAAGACAAAAAATACTGGAATGCTTTTAGGTGCACTATGTGAACCATGATGGTATCCTCCCAAAATTGCAGCCAAATTTACATGTAACTTTTTTTTGTATTCATTTCTTTCCTGCTAAGATTTCACAATTTCTTTATTGCAGAACAAAGTAGCTACAGATATCTCAAATATGAATGGGAAAATTTAATAGTATATTCTGATGTGTATGAATCAGAACAGATGAATAAAAGAGCTAGGTAGGGCCTCTCCATCCAAGGTACACCTCAGCCAGGAGCACGGCAGATGGAGGACAGCAAAAGAGCATGCCCGAACGTTCAGTAGAACCTTGGGATGTAGACCAGTAAAGGACAGTGCAGGTCAGGATCGTGCCCAGTGAGCAAAGGCAGTGTCAGACAAAACCCTGGTATAAAGAAATATAAACTATGAAAAATATTGTATTGTTTGCAGGTAGAGCCCGAGTAATGCTGTGTTTCTGGGAGTCTACAACCTCCGCTGTCTTTTGAAAGCAGCGGGTGGCATGCTGCAGCCTATAAGGAGGTGCTTGGTATCGAGGAGGTGCTAATTGATGTGACTACACAGAGGGTTTTACTGCCAGATCCTGTCATTAAAATGCGTGCTTAAGCCAATGTTCTGCTGTGAAAACAGGCTGTGTTGGATAAGGAAGCGTTCAGCTGGAGGCAGTTAGTGTGGGATTTCTTTGGAACTAGTCTTGTGACCACTCATTAATTAGTAGTTCTGTAACCATTTTGTATACTAATGATAATGATTTTGATGCAGCCCCATATCCTATATAAGAAGAAACTGTGGCCAGCAAAGTGAGAGAGGTGCCCCTCTGTTCTTCGCTGGTGAGAGCTCACCTGGAGTTCTGCATCTAGATGTGGAATCCTCAGTATGGGAGAAACATGGACTTGTTGGAGCATGTCCACAGGAGGGCCATGAAAATGATCTAAGGGTTGGAACACTTCCGGATAGGCTGAGAGAGCTGGGGCTGTTCAGCCTGGAGAAGAGAAGGCTCTGGAAAGACCTAGTAGTGGCCTTCCAGTATTTAAGGGGGGGCTGTAAGAAAGAAAGGGACAGACTCTTTAGCAGGGTCTGCTGTGGTAGGAGAAGAGGAAGTGGTTTCAAACTAAAAGAAGGGAGACTTAGACTGGATGTAATGAAAAAGTTTTTTATGATAAAGGCAGTGATGCACTGGCAAAGGTTGCCCAGAGATGTGGTGGTGTCATTCCTGGAGACACTCAAGGTCAGGCTGAACAGGTCTTTGAGCACCTGATGTAGCTGTAGTTATCTCTGTTCATTGCAAGGGAGCTGTATCAGATGACCTCCAGAGTCCCTTCCAAATCAATTCTATGATTCTGTGTGGATATTAAATGGTCAAACAACATCAGCAACAAGAGGAAAGGACTGAAATTTCACAGGAAAATTCAAGGAAAAGGTGAGCAACGAAATTGAATTAATTGAAATGGGAAAATAATGCAAAATGCAAGGAGATGCTTTCAGAGCAAACAGCAAACAGCAAATTTTTCTATAAAAAAGCAGGACCGTGCATTCAAAATGAGAAATATATATAGTTAGCCATTTTTAGATTTTAAGTCAATAATGTGATTTAAACATGGGAAAAGCAAACGTTATCCCAGAGTCCTTGAAGTGTTTTCATCAGGAAGACAGGGTTGCAGGGCAGCTAGCAGACTACTTCGATATGCTTGTGTGCAGATCCAGTCTGTTAGGGAAAGGAAGGGCATGGGGACAGCTGCAGGGAAAAGGGAATGGAGGAATCATGAATTTAACTTGTGAGAAGAGACTAGGCAGGAAAGTGTTTTCTAGCTTGGTGAAATGAATGCAGAGAGAAGACGTGGATTCTCTCAAGAAATACATCAGTAATTGAGCAGTACGCAGGAAGGAGCTGGACTTGTTAGCACATGGTAGAAGCTTTTTCAGTGCTTATATTTTTCTCATGAGCCTGTGAATGATGTGCTTGCTTGTGCTAGAACAAGTCATTTTCCTGGAGGACTGAAAATCCTCGTTGAATTGTGTTTGAAAAGTGGCACAGGGTGGTTTTGGTATGAAATCAGCGATGAGATATAGCTGTTGCTTTTGGCTCTGCTAATATGCCAGGAATGAGGTCTGTTTTCAGAGTTGTCAGAGAAATCTCATAGACTGCCAAAGTGAGAAGTAGATTATGGTCTACCCAGCAAGCAACTTAGGTACTTAGGCAGAAGTGAGTTTCAGTGCAACTCTCTTAATGTGTGAAGTGCAAGCAGTACAAACTCTATATAGCACACAGACGGGCTTTGGCAGTCCTCAGCACTGATGATGGGAAAACTGGGGCACAGAACTTTTTTCTGAGAAATTTCCTCAATTTCATATACAGCTTCCATTCCTAAGTGTTGCACACATAAATGCTCACACATTCACCTACCTAGTATGTCTGGAACAGCAGAACTGATCGTACTGAGGACATTTGTGATTGTGCTACCTGCTCCCAGGCATACTTGGTGTGCTTCAGACACTCACATTTGCTTGTTTTTAGCTCACTCAGATTGACACTTAAGTCAGGGATGAAAGAAGAGGAAGGTGAAATTCAAATGCAAAGTGATAAGAACCTGCTAATCAAACATTTATAAATTGCAAAATGGGGTGTGTTTGAGAAATGTTCATATGGGAACCCTTCTCCCATCCTTACAATGAGATTTGTATTCATTTAGTCACTATACCCCCTAACCTTAATAGAAAACAAATTTATGCCTCACTGTATAGTTCTTCATGATTTATTATAAATTGCTGCTATATGAGATGTGTTTTTAAAATCTCCAGTGATGAAAATGGTGTAGGTGTACTGTGAAGCAGGTACCTACTGGATCTGGGCATTTTAATGTTTGAAAGCGTAACCCAGCTGGCAGCTTAAATGCTTTATTTCTTTCTCATGGAGGAGATATTTAGGGCCCATATTCTCAACAGATGGTTTACTATCGTCTCTTGAGTGTGTTGGCCATAGTGCAAACCAGGTGCTGCACTGTGACTATTACAGCCATGGAAATGTTGGAGAAACAGCTCCCTAAATCACTGAGGTTTTACTCATTTGTACTTACTTCAGTAGTGCCACTGGTAAGACATCATGGGTAGGTTCATCTGCACAATCAAGACCCTACAAAGAAACTCAAGAGAGAAGGTTATCTGAGAATCATAGAATGGCTTGGGTTGGTAAGGGACTTCAGAGATCACCTGATTCCTCACCCACTGCTGTAGGCAGGGTTGCAAACACTAAATCAGGCACTAGATCAGGCTGCCCAGGGCCCCATCCAACCTGGCCTTGAACACCTCTAGGTATGGGGCATTCACAGCTTCTCTGGGCAACCTGTTCCAGCACCCCATCATGATATCAGTGAAACATTTCCCTGACATCTAGTTTAAATCACCCTTTTAATTTAAAACCATTACCCATGTCCTATTGTTACATAAGGGTGATTTCCCTCCTGCAAAATAGTAAGCATTGGCTTTAAACTACTTGCAAGGAAAGGAAAAAGGAGATGTTGAGCACAGCACTGTCATTTCAGCCATATGGAAAGAGACAGAAGGCCTAGCATAGAAAGTCCTCAGAGGGCTACGTTTTACAGCCTGAATATTTGAAACAAGGCTATAGGTATTGTATCAGAAGCAGCTATGCCTATTTTCTCTAATAATTCACATATCACAAGACAATGTCTTTTAATCTTGTGATTCTGATTTCAAATATTATATTTTTTTAAGCAAATAATTTACTGGCTGTCAGCAAGTAGAGATTACTATCTTGAGGAATGCCACCATGTTACATGACTGTATGTTATACTGAAACTAAACACAGATTCAGATTTACAGAATCAACAGAAAACTGGAGTGTTTTTGTTTGATTTTGTTCCCTATGAAATATATTAAAATGGTGTACATTTTCAGTGCACGTTCATTAGCTGTCCTATGAAAAACAAGGCTTCTGAAAATGTAATCCCTTGTGTTTCATTGGAAGAGCTGTTGATCTAATTTCTAACTATAATGTTTTTTGAAATACAAACTGCTTGTATGTAGCCAGAGAGAAATTAAAGAAAAGACAAAGTTGTTAACAGATCTAATCATGGGAAGGGGATTTTTGCATTGAGGAAATGTTTCTTTCTGAATTTTTTTTTGTGTGATTTTGATGATAAAACTTGAAGTCTAATTTAGTGAAAACTAAGCAAAATTAGCAAGATAATTTATCTTTTGTGAAACAACCATTCTTCCAGGATGAACAAATTTTTCTAATTGTTTTGCAAACAATAATCAGAAAGAAGAAAAAATAATGGAACAATATATGTGATTTTATAGTCCACCAATGGCAAAATATAGCATCACAACAAATCCAAAGCTTACATCACAAGCTGGAGTGATGTAATAACATGCTGGGGACAAACAAAACTTTTCAAGCTCGAAGTGTCTATGAAATCATTGTATTCTTCAGGAAAATATCTTCAAAAAGGGGTTTATCATTATGTCTTTGTCAGACTGTGTTATCCTCTCTCCTAGCTGAGGGAAAGTTTTAGATCAAACAGTTTCAGATACATTTTTAGAATGAAAACTTATTAAAGGTAACATTGCTTATAATGTCTGTTTACAGAGGAGACTTAAAATATGCATGGGTGCGAATGTACAAATTATACTTCTTGAAGTTTTGCTGTAAAAACCCAATCTGATTTCCCCCATCTCTTTTCGTAATGCTCAGCACATTGCTAAATAAAGAGTAGTTTAACTATAGGCATTTGCTCGAAAGGAAAGAGTCTGAAGCATTCACACAATGGCGTTCTGTCCTTCAAAATGGAGCTGTGGGTATAACCTTGTGTTCTTTCACAGCTCTCTGTGACCTTGGGAAAATCATTCCTGTGCCTCAGTTTGTTGAACTGGGAAAAAAAGAAAAAAAGAAAAAGGAAACAAAAAAAAAAAAGTGGTGGTTTAGACATAAGTAGCATATAAAAAAAAAAAGAATGGCTTCTTTTTGAATTGACTGCAATCAATAAGGCCATATGAATGTATTTGAGATCCTATATATGATTAGAAATATCAAGTCAGTGACTTGGTTAGTACCTCTTTGGCTGAAGAAGATTTGAAACAACAGTTAATTGCAGGTCATTTATAATTTCTTTGCTTGTATTTCTATCCAAATGGGGCTTTCTCATTCAGCCAAGAGAGAAGCTAACCTGTTTTCTTGTTGATGGAGTTGGGTCCTATGAGACAAACAGCATTTTAGTGGTCACTTCTTCCTCTTAAATTATGAGAAGTTGATTGTTGCCAGAACATTCTGGATGAAGAAACCAAGGAAACCTTGATTGCCCTCAGCCTAGAAGAAGCTCTAGCACATTTTTAACTGGAGTGGCACTCTGATTTCTAAGAAAGCTCTCAAGCCACCTTGGCTGAACTACACGAGCTGTTGTTTCAAGAAAAAGGCAGAACCGCAGTGCTGAGTGGGGAGGGTTAAGAGAAGGCACTCACACTTTATTTCAGCTCTGTCTTCCAACTGGTTTTATTTGCATGTAGATACTTTATAAATAAAATGTTGCATAAATAAAATCTGTTTTCCCTCAGAACAGCCCTACGTAAGGGTGAGATTGACATCAGATGCCTTGCTTTTCCTATTGGTTGTATAGGACTATAACCCAAACACAATAGGAACAAACAGATAAGAGAAGGACCTGAAAAAGATACAGACAGCAGCCAACACAGAGCCTTAAAAGTAAATAAAGAAATTTACAGGGATAATTTAGGCTATACTTTCAAATATTTTTATTCTAGAATTTGTTGTTTTTTTTGTTTTTTTTTATTTTTAGATTAAAACACTTCCAAAGTAATATGTGGGGAAAAAAAAAAAAAAAAAAAAAAAAGACATTATCACATTGGCCAAGTGTTTATAAATACAATTGTGCTGATAAGTGTGCTTTCCTACACTGACAAGCCCTTGAAAGACTGGAAGTTAAGCCTTTTGTGGTTTCAGGAAAACAAATTGGCTAGAATGATAAAGAGAAGAATAGTTTTCCTTTCATTTTTATATACTCCTCTTCCAATCTTATGGGTATCTCTGAAGTTAAACAAGTTCAAGAGAATTATTAAGATTGCCAGAGTCCTTGCAGGAACTGGTTGACTGGATAATAATGTGACATAGTTATATATTTCATTAAAAAATCTACCAGTACTTTTCAGACTATACAAATCTTCTTTCTTTGCTCAGTCTGTTTATTACAGTGAAGATTGGGAATATTGCAGTGATAGTTCAGCAATTAAGGCAGGAAATTTGGGAGAAAGGAGGGTGGGAAGAATTTCCCTCAATCCTGTAGAAATCTGTCCTAAACATATGTTCAACCCACTTGGAATTAGGTCACTGTAACCTGAATAGAAAAGAGGTCATTCAGACTTATTCAACAATGTACTGGAGGCCAGAGATCCCCACTTCACAGTTGGCATACTTTACAAAAGGCCAGAGGTGGCAGCTGGATAACATCAAAAAGAAATAGGCAGCTGATGAATCTATATGGAATGGAAAAAAAAAGAATCAATTGACAAGAGGCAGTGAAAAATAATTCAAAATATTTTTTTTATTTTTTTTAATTTAATTATCTAGATTTGTAAAGTCTGATTTTTTCTCTAACATCAGTAAATGATGAAATGCAAGGATAGCTGATAAATATATCAGGAAATATTCAAACAGTCTTTAAATTATTCAACTCTTATTAAGTCTTACTAGGACAAAGTACTGGTCAGACTTAGAACAAAATCAACTGTCTCAGAAGTGGCTTTGACATATTTTAAATGCAGAGCCTAGTAATATTTTTTCTTCTTTTGCGCATCCTACTTCTAAGACTGAAATCTATAAAGCTGCTCAGTGAGAGATATGCCCTCACTGAGCAGCTTAAAGATCTTTGTTTGCAGTGATACCTCTGTGAAATTAAAGAATAGAAGAATTAGCAATTATAACTTCAAGATGTCTGTAAAATGGACCTGAGTTGTTAAGGTTCAGCTGTCTTGTTGCCTTGAGTTTCCTGCTAATGGTAACTGAATACATTGTGATGAGACTGTAATAACATTGCATGCCCAAGAGGAAACATGATGTAAAATTGAGAAAGAAAGGGGACTCATGGAAGTAAGTGTGTCCTAATAGAAGAACACTTCAAATATTGTAAATGTTAACATTAGAGGGTGTTAGATAGTATTTTGAGTACTGAAAGAATGAAAGATAAGACCATAGTCAAGGACCATCCTTATATGTTTCTACATTATTTCAGAGTATCAGATGTGGTACCTGAGTTTAGGAGAGGGGATAAAAATGATTGAGCAGTGATGGACTTGTTCATCTGAGATCAATACTATGAAAAGCTCTAAGTATAAATTTTAAATGGAAAGATAATTAAATGAGTAAGAATATGGATATGGGAGAAAATATATAGGGTTTAAAAAATAGATTGTGGTGTATTAACTCAGTCTCATTTCTCATAAAGTAATTGGTTTTCTAAAGAAAGAACAAAAATGTTGTAGAACTAATTCATCTGGATCAAAGTAATGCATTTGTTAAGGAGTCCCACATAAACTGGGGAAAAGAATTCACTATAACACTTGAATCTGAAAACAACTGGTTTAAGTGAAGGAACAGTATGTGATTCATAAAACCAAACTGGAGGCAGTTAGCAAAAAATGCATCAATAATCTATCTTTTTACTGGTCTCGATTGGCCTTAAATGCTTTCACCCCAAAAGTTGCTTTTGACAAACTACATTTGGTTAACTTGTTAAATGGTTTTTAGAAAGCCCAAATAGAAAGGTGGACGAACCAGCAGGAATTTCACTTCAAGGTGCAGGGTCATTAATAGCACTGGGAAATGGTGATGATAGGATTTCTGGAAAAAAAAATCTTATTCCCCGAAGAGATTGTGAAACCAAAATAGTTTCATGCATTAGCGAATCACAGGTTGAATATATCACAGTCCGTCACAATCATATCACATTACATCAATTGCAGTCGTACTGATTTGGTACAGCTGTGACAAATGTGTACCAGGAAAAGTATTCCCAGTAAACCTTAGTGAGTATTAGTTCATCACAGCTCTTCTAGGATACAGTGTCTTTCACAGTTCTGTTTATCCTCATTCAAGGAGGTTGTAGTCAAGCTGCAGGAAGTAAAGAGTGGCCTACTAGAGATGAGAAAATAGAAGGGCATTCCCTGAGAGAAAACTGGTATCATGATTGAAACATGCTCACAAAAGCGTTCTGTATGACCATGCAAAGATGAAGTCAAGAACAGCAGCAGTAAGGTCAGTGACTTGGCATACAACAAGATCAATAAAGGCACTAGACTTATTCAGTCTCTCAAATCCTCCTTGGTGGTGGTGGTTAATAAAACAGCCTCCCTTACTTGCATAGATCCCAGGAGCACGGGATGGCATCTAAAATGTTTAATGTAAATAACTGGAAAAAGTTAGTTGTTTCCTCTTCTCTACTTAATATATGGGAAAAGAGATACAGAGAATTCTTTGTCTGATTTGATAGAGCAGATATTTGATATTTACTTGTTAAAGGTTATAAATGAGACAGCTATTCTGAGCCAGCTGCTTTCTCTCTGGGATGGCAATGTCCTGCCTATTCCCTCAAGATTACATCTCTGCTGAAAAGTGCACCAAATTCTGTCTTCCACTGAGTGCTGGAGTACTGACAAGTCTCATCAGCTTAGATATGGGGGTGTTATCATGTTGGCATATGAAATATTTCTCTAATATGATTGTTGTTCAAAGCAGAGATAACTACAGTCACACTCTGCTATGAGAAGCCTTTGCTGATCAGTCTGATTTAGTAGTGAAGACAATGTATTGTTTTTCATACCTCTGGGTAATTAGAAGAAGCTGGCTGGGCGACCAATCAAGAGAATGTACATTGAAGGCAGGATCCCTCTGAGTTTTTGAACTCAGAGGTCTCGTTTGAAAGCTCTTTGAAATCAAGTTTGGTAGAAGAAGCTATCAGACAGGCTTAGGTGGATTTTGTCAAGTGTTTACATACATGGAGGAGCATTTGTGCATGTATCTTGGTGCTGCTCTCTTCGTGGCTGGCTGGAACCACTTCTGGGAAACATGAAAAACTTATGTCAAGGCTGGTTCCAATGAGAATCAGCCAGCTGAAATGAAATGAAAGAAGTGGGATCCCTTCCAGATCCTGACCAGTTCAGTTGTGTGATGAAGCTGGTGTAGCCACCCTGTGGCAATGGCTGTTTGTATACATTTAGAAACTCATGGGCCTTGGGTCACTCTAATTTCTGGGATGCTTAAATATTCCCTGTGAATGACTCCTGCAGAACCAAAGCATGCAATTTGTAGCAAACTGCAAAGTTTAACTAGTACAAGGAAATGCTGTGCCAGATAGTGTAGAAATGAGATTAAGTATATCTAAAGCACTGGTTATATGACGTGTCTCAAGACCTTTTTCAGACCTTTTCGGCCTGACTTTACTAAAAAGCATTTATTAGCTTCAGTACTTTAGATAAATAAATAAATAAAGCCTATAAACAACCAAATTAATATCCATTTCATCTTTAACATGGTAAGAAATGTGCTACCATTTCTGGTTTTGTAATAGATTACTGTTTACTTTCTGTTCTTATATCTCTACTGTAGAGCCAGACTAGAGTCTTTTTGAAATATGTCCCTCCTTCTTGTGTTCCACTCTTCTTATTACTAAAAGTAATCATATAAATATTTTATAATATAATACTAGTTTCCCAAATGCTTTTATGCTTGGAACTGTAGTCTAAGAAGCTTGCACCATTTTAATACAGTAAGTTGAAAATTAAACTACTTTTTTCTAAATCATTGCCGAATATCTACCTTGTATAAACAGTTGCTACAAATCCATAACATTTATGTGCAAGTGAATGGTTAGAAACTATAAGAAAAAATGCATAGGCTTTCCTTAATTCCTCAACATACAGTGAAGGAAAAAGAGTTTATACTAATGATTTATTTAAAGAATTCTACTTTATCTACACAGATGATAAGAGGTCATTTTATTCTGTCTAGAACATTATCTATGGTTTGAGAGTTTCTCTCGGTTTTCTGTCTGTTCTTGAAAGTTTGGATTGATCTGAGATGGGATTTTAAATGAAAAAGGATATTATATGTGGCTTTACATAAAAAGGCTTAAAGTTAGTGGTTTCAAGTGCTTTAGATATAAGATCCCTAGAAAATCTATAGCACTCTGTAGGTTTGTTATAAATGGGAGACATGGTCAAAAGTTACCTCAGTGCTAGAAGAAAATGCAAGGGTATTTTAGGATATCTGGGCAAATAACTGGTTTAACATTGAGTGATTTTTTTTTTTCCTGAAAATTTTGCAGACGAGTGCCACTACATTTAAGTTAGATAAGCAGTCCTTGTATATGAACCCCAGCACATGGAGTATTACACTTCTGAACATTTAATTTACAGTATTGTATGTTGTTTTTTTTGTTTGTTTGTTTGTTTGTTTTTTAAATCACACACTCTACCACTTCTAATTACTAATTAGAGGAGTAATGTAGGGTCCTACTCTAATAGCCATCTGCATTATTGCTTTTAAATGCGTGGATGATCTTGAAAGTCTTTTAAAATGCCCTTGTCGGGCTTTTTTAGTGATTTATTACAGACATTTTACTAGACAGGGTTTGGCCCTTGCCTTCCTTATCCAGTCTATACTATTTTACTCTTTGGCTTCTCATAATTTTTTTCTCTTTTGAAAGCAGAGTACCCACTCTGTGCTGAATCCAGATGCTGTCCTCCAAAAGGACACAGAAAATAAAAAATGTTCACAGATGATTCTGTTCTGTAGGAATCCACTGTTAAACCATGATTTTTACATTTGTTTGCTTTGCTTGCAAAATAACTGTAACTTTGGAGTGGTGGCGTTAGTCAGAACTTACAAATCTCACTTGTAAGTCCAGTTATTCTACAGTGTCTAGAGGAAGCTGTGATTTGGTCTCTGTTCATATTATCCACGTTCTCACAGTCTGAGCACTGATTGTTTGAGCTCTGTCTCCTCATTGACACAGCTTTCCTGATAATCAGCAGTCCTTACCTTTTACCTGACCAGCACATCCTCAAATCCCATGAAAAGGTATCAAATGCCATCTCTTACATTTTATTTTTTTTAGCGAATCTCAGCTGAAAACATATGGACATTGTGCCTTGGTATAAATCCATGGCTCTGTTATATGTTTATCCCATGGTGTGGTTGAGGAAGCACAAAACACGAAGTCTCAGCACATACAGCGAATGCGCTAACATGCACAGGTGGGAGGTTATCTTTCCTGTACTTTCATATATTCAAAAATATCCTGAGAACACAGGCTGCACCATTCTCTGTAGAAGACTCTGATCCTATTTGGAGTATTACCACAGGTACATGCAATTGTGGTAAAATACACATCACCACAAAAACAAGGGCTTAATTATGTTTCAAGCGGAAAGGAGTTAAGGGGCAATTATTTATTAGTCTTGAGTTGGGAAGAAAATTGTTTGAGGACCCAGTTTTATTCTTCAAGAACTTAGCTCCAGCTTAATTTGATTGATTTCCTCAACTGACCAAGAGTTATTGAAGTTATTTTTATTTGAATGCTGTACTCAGCATACAGATTCCAATGTAAAAAGTAAATGTGTGTAATGGGCTTTTACTTTTGAAAATGCTGTCTTGGAATGATAGAAATCCTTTCCTTTTCTTGCAGTGCAAGCAGAAGATCCTTCTTCTTCTTTTTTTTTTTTTTTTTTTGCTCCCTCTTTTTATGCAATAAATATCTATTGCTCTAATTGTTTCTTGCACCCTCAGAATTTAGAGAAAAATTCCCTCTGACTTTTTATATAGTATCTGGAACAGACATCTCTGCAAGATATCTTTTGGTCTCAGAATTCTGAAGTTTAAAGTACTGTTAGAATTGCCAAATAAGAGCGGGCAATTAAAATGCTTTGTGCATTGATGTGAAGGTGGAACTTCAGACTCTGGGCATTCATGGTGACGAGGTCAGCTTCCCTCTCTCTTTGCTCTTCTCTTCCCAGTCATCCTGTTTTCATCCTCTTTTATCTTTATTCTGATTTCCAACCACTCTTCTCTCTGTCCTCTTCTATATAATGTTATTTTGAAGGTAAACATAAACATACTAACAGTTGAAGAAGATATCAGCCCACCGGGGCCTTTGTGCTTAGCAGAGTTTCTGATGGATAGGATCATTGTAAGGGTTTTTAGATTCTGTGGAACAAGGCGCCCAATTACTGTATCTTCGGTGTCGATGCTGCAACACAAAGAAATAAGAAAACATTGAAATAAATGAAAAGGAAAGAAAATTAAATGGGTGTTTTTGGTATCAGAATACAAAATACAGTGTTTGGGAGAGAGAACTTGGAAAGAATGCTTCATGTGGAGCAATGTTTCCTCACCCAGCATTCTTCTCTGTTTCTAGCAGCTGGAGTTTACAGCAGCTGCGTTCTTCTTGTTCCCTTGCTGGGAAGGATGGGAGAGCTGGGAGATCTAAGTAATTGCTTCTGGTCACGTTTCCAGTTTTGGATCCAACAGCTGGTTCTCACAGTGTGTGTCCTCAAGCAAGTCTTTCCTGCTGTGCCCCATCTGCAGCTTCATGATGCTCCCTGCCAAATTCACAGCCACTTGGAATGACTCATCCATTCTTTCTGCTCCTAGAACACCTTTTTTCTTCCTCAGTGCAGCTCATTGGGTCCTCACACTAACTTACAGCTCAAAAGGCTTTCTGGTTCATCTTTCTGTTCATTACCTTCGCTCCGTTTCTTCACATTCCTTTCTTGTGCCCATTTATTTACTGCTGTTTCCTAGACTACACACTAGTTAGCCAGTCACTTTTGGCTGTGTGAGCTCTGTAGATTACTGCTTGTTCTTCATTTTCCTACACAGAGTGGTGCTCTACTTCTTTAGGACATTTTATGCCACCTTGGCTGCAGAGGAAATAAGAGTAATTGATGCAGGAAATGATTTTGAAAGACACAAATGGTAGCCAGATACCTGATTCTTGATGACTCTTAATGGCAGCTAGGTGACTGATTGGTGTTTACATCTTTGAACATCTCCCCCACACTTTTTAGATTGTAGAACTCTTTCAAGAATCAGTGAGACTCACAATTAGAGTTTCCTTTAACTTCTTAGGGTGAACTTTCTCTAGGGTGAGCCAATAAATGCTCTACTCTGCTGTTGCTTCCTTTCTTCCCTGGCTCAAATCCAGAAATCATCTGGCTTGGTCAATATATATCCACATACAAAAATAATCAAACTGGATTATGATTTTCAAATTTGAAGAAAAGATGTATTCATCTTCAGGGATGCTAGTTCATGTTTCATCTCCTCTTCAGTTATCACTTAGTATGCTTCATATAAATTGCCATTTCAGAAGAAAAAGAACAGTAGTCATTTATAATTACTGCTGCATACCTGTGTCAGTAAATGTACTTATCTAAGTAAAGTTGATGTAAATGTTAGTGGAAGCATTCTAGATAGGGAAGAAATCACTGAAAATATCAGAAATCAATTTGCAGCCTGTTTGCATTTGTCTTGTTTGTTGTTTTTTTAATTCCATGTATTAACTCCTAGTAGTTACTGGAGCCACTTTATGTTCCAACTCATTTTCTGCTTATCATAGTAGGAGAACCACTAGAGGAAGATAATTTGCAGAGACATAGAAACAAGGAATTTAAAATGAGAAGTTGCTCTCATTTGAATCCAGAGACACTTTGATGAGAAAATAAAAGGACAAAAATTGGTTTCTTTTTTGGAAGTACACTCATCTCTCTAGCTCTCCAGAAAAATCTACTAACACTGTGTAATTCTAGGCACAGTAGAAAGTCTGGATAAGAAGCTCCTATCAGAGGGGTACAGAAGTACAATAGTAGAGGTGCATTGTCTTGCATATTCAGAGAGACTAAATGACTCCACGTACACAAACCACTATTCCTCTCTGCCTGGAGAAGAGGTGGCTCAAGGAAGAGCTTATTGCTCTCTACAGCTACCTGAAAGGAGATTGTGGCGAGGTGGGTGTTGGCCCCTTTTCCTGTGTAACTAGTAATGGGACATGAGTGAATGGCCTCAAGTTGTGCCAGGGGAGATTCATGTTATACATTAGGAAAAATTTCTTCTCCAGAAGGGTGATCAGGTGCTGGAATAGACAGCCCACTGAGGTGATGGAGTCACTATCCCTGGAGGAGTTCAAGAAATGTTTAATGTTGTACTGAGGGACATGGCTTAGTGGGGAAATATTGTTGGTAGGTGGATAGATAGACTGGATTATTTTGAAGGTCTTTTCCAACCTTGGTGATTCTATGATTCTTTGAGCTTCACAGTTTCTCTGCAGCCTTGATAGGGAGGCTGCTTCCTCTTCAAATGCACAGTCCCCATCTTCAATATATCACATAAATCTTTTCTTTAAATTATAATCATATTATTTATTCTCCATCTTGGCTTCTGAGTAAGGTATTTCAAATCTGGCAAGTGTGAAAACAACCAGAATGCCCTGGAATCACAGTAGGGACCTCAAGGAATGGGCAGTCAAGGCTTAGTAGCTAATTCCAGAACACTCGATCCCCCCTAAAGGTGGAACACAGGGGAGAGAAAAGATTCAGTATTAGATGCTCACCAGTGTGCTACACTAATTTAGGAAATTTAGGTTTCTAGCGTAGGAACTCTTCATTCAATACTGTTTCTACCTTGCTGCTGTGAGCAGCTTAAAATTCCTATTTTAGCAATAAACCCCTTTGCATTTATGAAAAGAGTAATGTTTCTGAATAGCCACATTACAATTAAGCCAACACTGTTTGCTATAATTGGCAAGAAGTTCATTTACACTGAGATTCCTTTAAGACTTCTTTGTGTTAGCAGAGTGCTGTGAAGTACAATTAAACTTCATTAATACTCACCTTAAAATTCTTGTAATACCACAGCAGTAGAAATGCATTGCTGTGAAAATCAGAATCTAGTTAAAATACTCAATGGTTTCAATTCCTACTTGCAATATGACCAATCTCCTCAACTTCTCTTTGTCTGTAAGGCTTCTTTTTAGGAGGACAGTGGCATCAAAGCTGTTGCTGTTACTGTTAATGAAAGTCAGGCGCACCATCCATATGTCTAGTTTCACATTTCACATTTCACATTAAATAGAATAGCAATGAAGCACCATTTCAATTAAATCAGTTCTGATTCTTTAGCCTGTGTGCAGGCATGTGGGCAGAGGCCTGATCTTTTAGGAGTTCCATGCTCAGGCTCCTCAAGGATCCTCATTGTCATGGCCAAGTCAGGCTGAGCGTGCGGGTCATTAAAATAGGGCTGCCTGATGAAGTCTGCATAACAACTGATTTTCTTGGGATAGCCTTACTCTGTTCATTCACACCGCTGATTCTCACAGCAAGGAGCCTTCTTCCTAGATATTTGGTGTAAGAAAAATTGTAAAATAGTCATAAGAAATTATTTAATTTTCTACATTTTTTACTAAATGTAGAAAGCCACCATTCAGAAATATTACATGTCTCCCTGGACAGGACCAGTTCTTCCTCTTAAGTGGCTGCTGATAAATGTTTATCCAACTTATTCTTCAAGGACCAATGGACACTGCACAAACTCCTCGACAATCTATTTGTTTCAGAAGTTCATTATTTCTACTTTTAAGATGATTAATTTGACTCTCCCTTGCTGAAGTCTAAGATCTTTACTCATCTTCTATCTTGATTGAAAACGAATTATTGTTTTTCTCTCTGTGCTCGAATTCTAGCATGCCTGCCGTCAGTTTGCTCATCTCTGATTTGAATAGGTTGAGCTCATTCAGTGTTTCCCATAGGCCAAAAAATCTCTAAGCCCAAAATATCTCTAAGCCAGAGATCATACAGTACCCCTGTCAGCTGCAGCCTGGCAATATCTTCTCTCAAAATAAGGTGACACAAACTGGTAGAGACCTCATGCATGTCTAAGAGAGACAGAATTATTGCTCCACCATTTTATTTTGCCATGAGCCTGCATTTCACTGAGGTAGTATATGCCTGGGGAGTTGTAGGTCTAGATTTTCAGCCTCTACTCTACAGTTTTGTATTCCTCTCCCCCCACTTGACAGATAAGAAATTTTAGTGTGTTTATGGTATGCCTAAGCAGTGTCAGAAGTCTTCAAATACTTAAACTCCTTTTCAAATTCCCCCCAAAAAGAGAAAAAGAAAAAGACAAACAAGCTAGAGCAACCTCCTTTATGCTTTTGCTATGTTTTCCTGTTGCCTGGAGAAGTAGCTGTCCACTGAGGTGGATTTGCTTTTACCTCAGTAAAAGAATCAGATGGTGTAAGTTGATACAGTTTTTTATCAACTCCTACCTTTTCCTAAGGAAGAGGGCTTTGATTAACAAATGGATTAAAGCAGTCTTCATGATCCATACTTACAGGGCTTGGGTCAGCAGTGCAGTGGTCACAGTGCAAGATGGATATATCCATTTGCTATTAGCTTTCCTTGAGCAGAATTATCAGGACTGCCTTTGAACCTTGTTTTTGCCTTGTCATTTCTCTTCATAAGTAGTAGTAGCCCTCTCTAAATGACGATACCTACAAAGGCTGCAGTGCAGCAATATTCTGCTGAAATATCTCACTGCCTTTTGCCAAGATCTCATGGCCCTCTGAAAGAAATCTTATGAGGAAAGCAAAGAATAAAAATAAGAAAAAGAAAGGGAACTGGATCTCTACAAAGCTCTAGTGTCTCATGCTGCCGATCCCTTTAACCTTCACAGGCTTGAATTACTTACAATATGAAAAACAGGCTAGTGAGTGCCCTTCAGTTCCTCAGTATACTAATCATTTTATTTCCATGACAGCTATGCTTCCCATAGGCACCGTGAGTGTGACTGCTGCTCCTCGCAAAATATGCCACTTTGTTAACCTGCCAGGCTTGCTAGCTACCACTGAGGTTCCAAATGTAAATCAGTGGGAACATCTGAAGTAGCAAATTCATTGGGTTTATGGACATCATTCATTATAAATCACATTCCTCCCTGAAAAGGCCCAATTGTGGTGGCCCAGCAGGGCTGTTAAGTCCCCATTTTTGTGAGAAAACTATATTGTCCTTTATGATAGCACTCTGCCCTTCTCATTAATCTTGTTGCAGAGCTGCTGGGGAGGACAAACCTCCATGGAGCTGAGAGAGGAAAGGATTTGGATACCTGACATCTCATCATGTCTCTTCTCTTTGGCTTCTACTGCAGCAAATGAGCAGTGCTTTACGTTACTGCATTGTGCTCTTGTTTTATATCTGTCCAGCTGCACACAGTCACACAAATCAAAGACCAGATTTGTACTGCCTTTAGTGTTATGCAGGCAAACAGCTAACAAGTTTTGCCTACCTCAGCAAGTTTATGTTCTGAGGTGTAATAGGACACAGCAAATGTGGGGACAATAAGGGAACGGGAGTGTAAATTAACGCAGCTACAAAAGCTTACAGAAGCAGAACAATTTTCATTTAAATTCTTGTATTTATGTCTCTGCACTGATTGATTTGTCCTAATCAAAATTAGGAATATCCTGCATTGTAAACTACAAACACAAACAAAAATAGTCTGCTTCTGTGGAAAGCAGCTCTGCAAAGCTGCTGCAAAGTCAAAGCAAACACAAATTAGGAGAGAAAAACAGATGATGCCAGAAGTGGCTTTCCCAGTAACACACATTTTATTAGAGCTTTATAAAAAAGCCCAGACCTCATTTCTAAACAAGTCTGTGGCTCTATCTCCCAAAGGGGAATAATGCCTTTGAGCAGAAGTTGACAGTGATTGTCAGTAGTTTACTTTGTTAATGTAGAATTGTATGAGAATCAGACAAATAAGATACTATATTTATTCTTGTTTTTTTTTTTTTTTCTTCCTTGAGTTCCCCTTTTGTACTTAAATCAAAAGTTTAAATTTATTTTTATTTTCATTTCCCTAAGTATTAGCAAGGCAGTTGATATCAGTCACATCAACTCTTCACCCTCTGGGCACCAAAATCTAAGAGAAAAGTGAAGAAGAATGACATTAGAAGTGTTAATCAAATTATTCATCTTTCTCACCTTCCCTCTCTCCTTTACTTTTATTTTCTCCTATGGAAAGAACAAGTATATTTTCTTTTTGTAACCGCTGATGTGTTTCTTTGAAAAAGAAATCCAGCAAAACTCAGCAAAAGCGAAGTAGTATAAAGCAAGAGCAGACTTACTGAATGATGAGTTGGTGGTTCTGTGTCTGTGCTTTCTTCTGGTACCAACCAAACGTTTAATCTTTGCTGTTTGGCATTCCATAGCAGTGGCTCATTGCTCTCTGCAGATTGCTTACTTTAACATCTGGGAGGTATATGAGAAAGAGGTTTGGCACTGGGAACACCTGAGGATATGATATAGATTGGAGGTTGAAAAGATGACTTTTTATATGGTCTCTAATGATCTTCTCCAGGTCTGCTTTGTCTGGTGGAGGAAGAGGTAGACATCAAGACAGCAAGAATGAGTGAGGGGGAGTGTTGGGCTCAGGGATTCATGCGTTACCTCTCAAGTGAAGTCCCAGTCCCTGAGGGATAAGGAATTTGGGAGTTCTGAAAATGGACAGAAAACCCAATGGCATTGCCAAATGAAATTAATGACTTTTTAATAAAAATAATATTCATTTTGCAAGTACCTTAGGCTCTTTTATTTAGGTTCTTTAAAAAATCTTCCCCCAACTAAGTACAGGCACAGCAAGCAATTAAGGTATCCCAGAGTACTTCTGAATATCAGTGATCCTGAATAATGAATTGTTTATTCTGCAGTTAAAAAGAATTTAAGACCACATAGTCTGGTGCTGTAAAACTAGCTTGTTTTTGCTTGTTAGAAATTCTTATAAAAGTTTTCTTTTTCAATGGAAAAATGTAGCCTTTTGAACAGTACTTTTTGATTGGAAAAAATCATCTGAGTTTTTGAGAAATTATGTTTCTGATTAGGGGAAAATATTTCAAATATAAATCTTTGGGATTATTCTAGTCTATGTGAAATTCTTTTATTTTAAATCTTCAATGTGTACTCCAGAAAAAAAATATTCCTAAATTCAGTAATTTTCTGAGTTTCATGAATTCCATTTTAAAATCAGCCATCATTATTTTCTTCCTTCTATAAAGTTTTACTCTGTTTCTAAACTGTGTAATATAATTGACATTTAAGCAACACTTCTGCTGATCTCACATATTGAGAACATCAATGTATTAAACAATCTTTCTTTAGTTATTTTCTTTGTCACTTACTGAACCTGGGTGACGTTTGTGACAGAAATACTATTCCTAGGTATAATGCTGCTCCAAGATAATACAAAGATAAACTCTTTCTAAATAATGACCTATGAATATTTCATTGTTCACTCTTGCTTCCAACAGTACAAAACATTATGTAGCACAAAAGGATGATGCATTGGAATTAGAAAAAATGATTTTCTTCATTTCTCTGGGCATTAGTCTGCTATACATAAAGAAAACAGACTCACTTTTTAGCTGAAGTATGAATACAAGGTATATGGCAAGATGCTGTGTTCCTGTGTCTTAACATTTATACTGAATCATTCAGGGCCACTTTTAAAAAAGTTTTGTTAACAGGGCACTAACAAGGAATAGGAATTTTATAAGCTATCCTACTCCAGCCAATTACATACAGCAGTTTCAGCATAAATTATGAGATATATTGGAGAGTGGAAGTTTACGTTTCCATTAAATGTTTAAAAGGGTTCACTTGTCCAAGCTGATCTGTCTTTGAAATTGTCTGAATTATAGAAATATACTCAGAACAGGGATCAATTATTAGTAACTGTCTTGAAAAATTAAAACAAAACTGAAATCATAACTGTACTTCTGGCTATAAAGAAGTCCTTTAGGTGCAACTTGCTGTTATAGTTACAGCAATCTTCTTTTCAGTCTGTTGATAATTTGCATTTCTCCTTGAAAGTCTCAAATTCCAGAGTCATGTCATTAACTCCACAGTCTTTGTGGATAAGGAGTAAATTTCTATTCCTTGAGTTGGAGACTGTATATCAAATAAATAAAGGTGAAATTATAGACTGAAAAATGCTTAATCTACATCCTAATATATTTAGCATTTCGTACGTTTCAGAATAATATGCAATATTATTTTGAATATTACATTAGGACTCTCACAGATGTCATGGGTTTGGAATGGCAGATGGTACTTTAGAACCTGTAAGATAGCGTGGGCAACAACAGCCACGTTTAAAACAGGCATGACCAGCCTCTAGAAAGATGTGCTTGTTAGTTGTCCCTGTATAAATCACTAGTATTTTGCTGTAAAACAAAGGATAAGGTTGAGTAGTTCTCTATTCCTTCAAGGGAAACACCAAATTAATACCTCAAACCATGAAGCCTCAAACACACATACTGAATTCCCTTTGCAATGAGAGCATATTTCAGTCCCTAAGCTCATGGGAATTTCGAGGTTAAATTGCCATAAATATTTATGGATATGAGTAATAAAGGTAGCATATCAGATCTTAAATTTCATTCTTGTGGTGACTCCAAACGGATATTGCATTTGAAAACTGAAATTTGATAAAAACCTATTTTCTCCCATCTTTTACCTGTCTTGTCTCTTTCAATTGTGAACTGTTTGCTGTTAGGACCGTCTTTTATTTAATAAGTAAGTGTACAGTGCACAGCACAACAAAGCTCTGACTTTTTTCTGGAGTCTCTGAACACCATTGCCATGCAAATAAATGAGTCCAGCTTCATTCATTTCTATTGTTAGGAAGTCTGGTTCTTCTTACTGTAGGAATTAATTAGTGATATTTCCATAAACTAAATAGACAGGAGTTTGTCTTGATCTAATTATATATGTATGTATGTATGCATGAATTCTAAGTACAGTATATATACATATATACTTGGAACAGGGCCTGTGAGATCATTAGGTATTTTTTCTAACTGTCTGAGGAAAGATGGTAAAGGCAGTAGCACTGGACATATCCGGTGAGAAGAGTTCCAGGTTCTTAGGAGATTTCTGCTTGAGCTGAGTACTTTAGCCTCATACTGTCTGCTGAAAACCAGCTCTGTCTGGGACCTAACCTCAAACTAGAGGGAAGATGTGAATAGTCTTGCATCTTATAGCAGATTGCCCAATGGTAAATTCAGAGCTGTCTGACTCATACAGTTTCCTTAGTTGTATGACTTGGGCTGTTCCAGAGATGACTCAGTAGATTTGTGATACTTACAAGGAGAATGTATATAGTTTCCCTCAAAAAACACTGCTTCTCCTCTTTAGCTATTATCTCAACTTCCTGGTATCAAACAAGTTAAATCCATCCCAGCACAAGAGTTATAAATTACTTTCCAAAAGTATATTCTCTGTGCATTCTGTCAGAGGTGCTGATGGCGCTGATTGGAATTGATTGACTACTGTCTCTACATACATGCAATTATATGATACTAGCTTCTTCTGATGTCTGTTAACTTGATGCTGAGCTATGATGTAAGATGATGGAAAAAAATATGGTATATTATTGCTCAAATGACAAATGATAATAAAGAATGTTGTCTTTTTTGCAATGATCCAATAACACTTGTCTATCTTTTCCCAAAATGGCTGGTAGCAAGTAAGGAGATCATAATGAGGAGTGAACTGGGGTGACATGTCTTGAGGTTCCCATATTAATATGTTTGATTTCAAAGCTCTTACAAGTTATTTGGTCCACTTGAGCAATTTGAATCTGAATTAAAATATTTGCTTCATTCTGCTGAGAGAGAAGGAATGAAGCATGAGCTCATGGCAGAACTCTAAGAATAGCAAGCAGTGTCTGGTCAAAGCTTTAGGCTTTACACTGACTTGAGATGCTATGCCACGTAAGTGCTCTCTTCATCAGATTTCCCATGTATGAGGTGAAATTAATAATCTGTTTCAAGGAGACACAGTCCATCAGTTTTACTAGTAAATGTAACTTTCTCCAATACTTGAGGATGCATTAAGCCACAAAACTGTCCACTAAACTAATAAGTCTATCACGTTAGAAGGAAATTTATAGAGCTATAAAAAGTAAAGCTGGAAAAGATAACAAGAGGTCCTCCTGAGAATAGAGGATCTATTCAAACTCTTATTGACAGGTGTTATCCTAACCTATTCTTAAAATGTTGAGGGTACAGATACTGCTGTCTCCTTAAGCAGTTTGTTTAGTCATTTGCATATATTTCACATTTTTAAAGTTCTCCCAATGTAGAGACTTAACTCTTCTTTCCTGCAAGTTAAGCCTTTTCCTTCTCATCATGTGCAAAACCAAAAGAATTCATTTGTGTTTTGTGATGTCATGTATGGAGATTGCATGTGAAAAAAAAATACACAACTTTAAAGCAGCCAGAGAAGACACAGAGGTGCTCTGGAATGTTTTAATGTAGTTTTGCTGTAGGCAGCTGCTTTAATAGTAGTCTTGCTCAAATGTAAACTGATAATTTAGGACCAGTGCAAGAACTGCTAAAATCAGTAAGGATGTTTTAAACTAACTTTCCTTCAGCTTTACAGCTGAAAATAAATTAATTTTTCAAAGTAAAATGTGATTTAATCATCTTTCCTGTAGTGAGAGTGTACCTGTGCCATTTTGCTTAGGAATTATGTCTGGTGTTTTCTAGTTGCATTGTTAACAGAATTGTCCTTCCTTTTCATCAAAGGGAGAAGGAGATCTTCCATTGATTTTAAACAAAATCAATACTTTACTTTATTAATTCCCCTGAAATCAATAAGTCATTTTGAAATTAAAATGTTATTCGTCATGAAAATGTAGCCCTGGATGTAAGTAGTAGGCCTGCTTTTCATGGCACTTGTGTTCATGCAAGTGTAACATTACTGATATTTTTCTTGATCTACAATGTAAAATGGGCAAGGACTGTAGTACTCTTCTTTTCCCCACTCTTGATAATCCCAAATACTGAATGCACCTTTCAAGGAAGAAATGAACAGAAAAATCAAATGCAAATGCCATAGATGTATTCTCTTTCTGATCATACTGACTCGAATCAAAACATTAATCTGTGACCAAGCAATATTTTCGCAGTTGTGTGAAATATCCACACAGTCAATTGACGTGTGTCCTCTTCTATCACAGGCACAGTTTTACTGTTGGAGAGTGAGACTACAAGTGAGCCTGAACAAATCAGTAGTAGCAGATGATCCAAGAGGAGGTGCTTTCTGCTGCCCCTCAATAGAATTACAAAATTTGCAAAGAGATAATGTTGCTCAAGATGATCTCAGTACAGCTCAGTCTCATGTGAGTGTTGCTGGTACTGCATTGGTATATAGCAGTTGCTGGAAACCACAGCAGTGTCAGTTCCCATTTCCCTGTGATACCTTGCAGAGTGTTCAAGGGATGCAATCAGTGGGTTGCACCTGAGATATTCTTGCCAGATAAGATGAGTGGACAGCTTTCTCTATACTGTGCTTCACAATTCCTTCCAGACCTTCTAGACCTCAGTTTTCTGCCAGTCCAGGTGATTGATCCTACCCTCTGATCTACTTCTCACTCAGGAATGACATACCTGTGGGATTGTATGAAACAAGTGAGTCTGTCACAACCTCCAAAACGAACCTACTGTAACATGAATGAGGAAGAGCAAGTATTTAGAAGCTCAGCAGCAAAAAATACATATTTTTCAATAACTCAGTGTAAAAAATCGTTGAAAACATTCTTGTATTCAAGTTAGAAGATCTCTTTCTGTCCTTCTCTCACACATGTACAAAGAAAATGAACTTCTTACCCCAAATTAACAGAATCTCTGAATCAAATTGCCAATGGCAGAATCAATTATCCACTTGAAGAAACACGATGGGGAAAATGTGAGTTTAAAAAATCGTTATATATAAACAAAAAGACTTTCAGCCAGATGCCCTGGAGTAACAAATGCAAAACTGTGTAGAGGTCGCTCTCTGAAACCATCCTGCAGAAAGTACATGCTTAACTGCCGTCTTTTGGGAACACAGTGTTTCTTGATAGCTCCAGTTGTATTAGGAAGGGTCATTTCAAAAGACTTCTGCATTTGCAGGGCCCAGGGAGCAATCTTTATCAGTTTTGAGGAACAGCTCAACTGAATGCGTTTTGTCCTTTATCTCTGGGCTAAGATCTCTTTTCTGAACATTTTCAATAATCTGCCAAAAGGGATGAGAGGGTGAAAAGTGAGATGTATGGATCGGCATTTTGAGTAGAGTCCACAGAGAGGAATTTATATAACCATACAAAGGAATGAACAAAGAGATGACGAAGACAATGATCCATAGGTGGGAACTGTCATTCTGGCACCTTTCCACTATTACAAATTTAGCTGTATGCTAAGCTCTCTACAATAGTAACTAGCTCAGCAATACATAAAAATCTGGACAGTGCCAAGGAGTACTACAAGCTGAAAGGATTTTCAAGTTACAATGCTTTTCCTAAAGTTAAAGCTGTAACTCCTTTAAATTCCTTGCCCTATATGCAACTCGTGACAAGTTCTTTCTTAATAAATGTATAGGCTAAAGCTCTTGAGAATTTCAAAGTTTGCACCAGGATTGCCTGGTAATAAGTGGCTTCATGACAGCAGATGTCCATGCTAGCAAATTTTCTATTTCCATCCAATGTGGGCATGCTGAATCCCGATGCTGCTCTTTCTGTACTGCTTCCTCTTAGGTGCCATGCTCCCTGCTTGTACCTCAAAATGTCAACAATCATTTTTCAGACACTGCTTAGGAATAATAGTACCAAAGCCTCAGATTAGTTTCCAATACACCAATCCAGAAGGCAAGACAAACAAAGAAAGGAGTGAAATATTTGTTGAGGATCAGTGAACAACCACAGACACCTTCTAGGCATTTAAGTCCAGATTCCCAGAAGGATTTAGAAGCGACTTCTATTAAAATAAATTTGGAGTAGGTACTTCTTTAAAATTCAGTCTTTCAAAAGTAATCACTTCACAGCACTGATCACTGTTCTGACAAGTTTAGGCAAAGAAACTGCAGGAAGAAGAAAATTGTAGCTATAGCTTTTGTTGGAGTGTTGCAGTGTTGTTTTTAGTGGAGAAGATTCTGTCACTGTCAGAGTGAAAAGGTTCTATCTTGATTAGTTTAATGCCTAATTCGATTTCATATCCATCCCCAGAAATTCAAAACATGAAGATCCATATTAGGTAATTTTTCACAGGCGTGAAAGGAAAGGCAGATACAGAAGGATAGATGTAATCAAAATATTAGCCAATTAGAATAATCAAATAATCCCCTTCCCCCCCCCCTTTTTTTTTTTTTTTCACAAGGTAAAGCACCTCAAACCACAGTTCTCACATATCTCTGTTGAGAGGGTATACTTCCAGTGACACTGAATTTCCAGGATGCAAATTGTGCTAAGTATTTAGTATTTCCTTCATTGAGATCCTGAACTTTAAAAGGCCCCTTTGTTGCTTTTTGGCAAATGGCTAGATGTGAATTCCTGGAGCTGCTGTATACATTCTTCACATGGTCTTCTGTATGAATAAAAAAAGATTGGAAAAATGTCATTTGTGAACAGGGATGTGGTTTTGGGTTGGTAAGTCCCAGGTCATTTTCCCATTGCTATTGCGATACTAAGAATATGTGTAAGACCGAAAAAGCACTTTTCACACATCAGACCCCAGATTATTATTAACTACCTTAAACTCTGCTTATTGAAATGCAGAGTAGTCATCCATTTCTTGGGAGTCATCATAGGCAAGAGGTTCTCACATTTTCTCCTCTCCTGAATGTTAACTCTAGCAGAAGGACCAGATCTGAAAGACAGAGAATATCTTCTCTTCCTCTCTTCCAGAGATAAAGCATTCACAAGATAAGAGGAGACAGCAGAACGTGTTCATCTTGTCAAATGACACTTTAACTGGAATACAACTTCTTAACTGCTGTGTTTGTACAAATTTAGCATATAGAGTGATACTGGAAAGTTTCTGAGATCCAGCATGTACAGCATGTCTTTCTCCTCCCAGCTTGTTCTTGTGCAGTCTCTCAGCAATAAGAAGCAGAGCAAATCTATTTCACCAGCATGGTTGGAGTCTTTAATTTACTATGCTGAAAGCTAGAGGTGACAGAAGGTATCATCAGCCTGCATTCATTCCATGTAAAGCAAGGTGAATATCACCCTGTAAAAGATCATTAAATCATTGTCAAACAGACACTTGAAGAAGAGGAAAACAAACAAACAAGAAGGATCTATGGCATGGAGCCCTAATATTTGACAGGTAAATCTACTGCGATTGCTATGAGCATTTTCGCACAGATCTGTTCTTCTTTATGCTGTTATTATAGCCTAATTCATTTATAGTCTGTATTTCAAAAAATTAGCATGATTACATTGCTGTATTTGCCGTCTCCCTCTTTACTGGCCTTGACAAAAACTCATGCTAATCAAATTAAGTGAAAGAGTATTTTAGACAAAACTTCAGAAAACAGTCAGTGAATACATGCAACGTATTCTTACCACATAGGTCTTTATTTCCTCAGGCAATTCTATAAATATCAGTCTATTTATTTCTCATTAAGTCCAATGTCACTTAAAGTGAATTGGACCCTTAATATTATTCCTTATGCTTATTTATGCTGACTACCACACTTTCACAGAAAGAAAAGGTGCTGCTTTCCACTGGAGCTAAACATGACAAAGTTGAGTCAGGAGGAGATATTATACAAATGATCAGGAATTCATGTTGGGCTGCTTCTTGAAATAGTTCCCAGGCATCTAAATCTGATGTGTCTGCATAGAGTTCTGTATAGCAAGTTGACATACCATGTTAATTGAAGTACATTGGCTGAGTAGTCCATTGTTACAAGCCACTTTGCATGATCATTTAGAAGAGAAAAATAAGACAAAAAGACAAATGCAGCAGGTCATCTGGACAAAACAGAGCAGTTATTATCAATTAAATGTTTAAAGTGGATGGCTCACCAAACTTTCATGGCAAAACTATGTGCCAGAGACATCCAAAGTACTGGTGGTTGAAGGGTAGCAAAGTTTTCTCTACAGCTTGAGAGCATATTTCTTTTATTTAGATCTATTTGAAAATACTGAAGTTATTGGATCAGAGCTCCACATCATAGATTACAACCAAAACTACCTGTATACATGACAACAAATGTATTTTCTTCCTCATGGACTCCAGTCTATGCTTGATGCAACCTTTCGTAAGAGTCAGACAGAACAACACATTGGCCTGACAAAAGTTTTACAAGGAAAAGTGTTGCTGAAGAATATGTTAAATGAAACGACTTGCCTTTTTAAAAAGACTCAAAAAACAACTGTTGTATAAAAAAGGAGTTACAGACATTAAGAAGGAATGTGCCTGAAAATTAAGACTGTAATATCAGATGTTGTTTTTCCTGAGGACTAGTGGAGATGTGTGATGGAAGATGTGGAGCTTGAATAAGCAGGTGATGCAGAGACATGAAAGAGAAATACTGACTTGAGAAGGACAGACTAACCTTTGAACTGGATTCAGGCAAAAACTTAGTAAATTCCTGTGTACTGTCCACACATGGACACGTGGACATACTCAGAATATTGATACCAATGCCCATGTTCATACAGATCTATAGTTACCTGTATCATTACTACCATATAACCATCCTCCAAATTAATAACGTGCTTTCTTGCAATTTCTCTGAAAAGATGCTCAAGATCCATTTCCTTAAGTAGGTTATGTGGTATCTATGTAGGTCTTCCCTTTTCTCTGTTTCCTTCTTCAACACAATTTATCAGGCACTTCGGCTGTGGCAGAGGTGTTGAGGAAGTTGGTCATCTTACAATTAGCTCATTTATTCAGAACAGTATCTTAGTCTTTTGTTCATCCTTAATAAAATGCAATTATTATAGTATCTATTCTTGTGATTAGTTCAGACTATGTTTACAGACAAGGCACTGGCAGATTTCTGGTGCTGCTGCTGTCCAATGAATTAAACCACATTCTTCTGCCAGATGTAATTACAGATCCATATCTTATTTCTCTCCCTTTTTTTTTTTACATTTACTTTGTCTGTATTAGCCCAAACAGTTTTAACTGTGATTCGTAATGGCAAGGTGTTGTCTGCTTTTAGAGAAAAATTATCTTCAACAACAGTTCACCTGAACTGAACTGAAATCAAGCTTATTTGTGGTACATAATAATTCAAACATGATTGAATCTGTGAATTTATGAACAATGGCACATTTTACATAGGTTGCTTTGAAAGTAATGCCTCCTATTTAATTTCATGGAAACTACAAGAGATATAAAGAGCATAATAACACTATTTGATAGAGCAAATTCTCAGCTGCAAAACACTTTTTCAAAATGCTAAGCAGCATTAGCTATGAATTTTCACCGGTGATGAACAAGAGCCTGCATGACACACTCATAAAAATCTACACCAGCAAGGTGACCTGCTGTTTCATAGCTACTGTGGAAGCATAGTTGCTAGAAAACATGGTTTCTAAACCATAACTCACTAAAACATATATCTGAAGGATCTCAGTCCCGATTCTACTGTGGTGTGTAGGACAGTCCAGCCAGGACTGTCGGTGTGCTTCCTGATCTTCAGACTGGTAGGAGGTCTGATGTTACCATGTTGCAAGAGAAAGGTAGTCAATCTTCTCTAGCCTGACTTTGAAAGTTTGAACCTTCAGCTTAGTCAGTTTCACAATATGATGGTCAGAGTTGATGGTTTGTCCAGGTTCTAGGAAATCCAGAAGGATCACTATTTCTTATCCTAAAAGACAGTGTACATTACTTTACCTGCTGAAAACTGCGTCTTGAACTTTTTCTTCAACAAGAAATTCACATTCCACTCCACAGACTGTTGTTTTGACTCCATGTCATAGCAGTTAACACCTCTTCACTGGAACTGATGCAATCCAAGAATCAGCTTCAGCTTTGTACTGATTCAATAGGTCATGACACACTTGCGTATGGTGTTTATTCTGCCATTCATAGGACCCACCCAGCACAAACATTGCAGTATTCCAATGTTGCCACTGTTGTTTCCAGTGCACTGAAGCTGATATTCAGCTCCACATACAGCTCCCTGGTTGTAATCCACCAATTTGCACAGATGAACTGATTGAGATGCTCTTCATTTTGTTCTGTGATAGCTGTGCATCACCACCTGGAATGTGGCTTGTCTTTCACATCACTGTCATCACTGCTGAAATGCACCACTCACTGCCTCGCTTTGCTCACATCCACTGTTTGGTCTCCATCAATGTTCAGCAAGTGTCAATAAATGTGAGGCAGTGAGTGCCATTTTCTTGCACAGAAGAATTCATTGAAACACCTTTGCTTCATTCACACTTCCATGTAAGATGCCATTGTTTCAGACTGCCCTGCTGCTGCCATCTGTCACACTGCAACAAATTTTAATTTAATGTAATATTTGTAGAAGGTCCAATCTCTACTGCCATTCCACAAAAATCTGCCTCTGACATCATTGTCCAACACCATAAAGTAGGAGACATTACTTTTGGATCAGCCTTTGTATATTAGAAGATGGTATTCTTTGTATTAAAAGCCTTTTAGGCACATTCCTTTATATAACTATGTCTTCCATAACAACCTGAGTTATTGATGCTGATAACTGCTCACAAAAGATTGTTTTCCCCATATTGATTCAGATGGTAACTGAGAATACAGGGAAGAAGAGATTTCACATGATCTGTTCATGTGAATAAAGACTGTCTCCATTCAGTCAGAAAAACTCTTACTCAGAAAGAAGTTTGATGCAAAGTTTCCTAGGTGAAATTATCTAGGTGTCACAAGTCAGATGAGGAGGTCAAATTCTATCTTTCCTGCATTGAAATGAAACAGTTTGTAATGAAAGAGGAAAAAAAAATAGAAAGAAAAAGAAGGGAGTGGAAGGGACAGGTTAAAGCCAATGGAAGTATACCTGTGTATTTCAATGAGCTATTAGGTATTTCTCAATCCTCCAGCATCCCTCTTTTTTCTCTGTTTTTTTTTCATTTAGAAATCTCAGGCCTGGTATCTTCTCATATCAGAAGAAAAAGGAGAATTTGACACCAACAATTCTTACTTGAATCCATTTTCAAACATTCCAGTGATGCAGAACAAAAGAAAATAGCCATGTCATCTCATCCCAATAAGTTGTTTGCTTGTTTGTTTGTTTGTTTTGACATCATCAGGCTTGTACTCAGAGGGATAGGAAAGCAGGAGCCTTTGTTAGTTTCTTCTTAGGTACACTTCAGAGGGATATGTAGGGAAAGGGTGAACAAGCTCTGCTTGTGTTCTCAACAGGTCAGGCAGAAGGCAAGCTGTGAAAAAGAAAGAGTTGCACTGCCATAGCTCCTGTCCTTGAGCTTCTAAGACCAGTTGTTCTGCAGAGTGTGGTAGATGAAGTTTGAAATGCACTAAATGTAGTTTTATGGCCATTGTCTGACTCACACTTCATATTCAAAACATGGAAAAAGGAAAATTTCTCTGCTTGTAATTGACCGTGCAGATGTGCCCTTGGGTACACTCCAGATGCTGATTAATTTGACTATGGTAATATTTCTTAGTTTTGGGTCACTAGGGTTTGTTGTTGTTGTTGTTTTGGGGTTTGCTTGTTTGATTGTTTCTGTGTTTATGTTTGCCATCTGCATTTTATTCAACCTTAGATTTCAGAAGTTGGTTTTCTGAATGTGTGTTGTTTGGCTTTCTAGCACTTTTGTCCTAAAATGCTAACCCAATTATGCCACAAGAGAGTTGCAATTCAATTGTCCCGTCCACCCATTCTTTTCCCCAGGCTGCTCTTTTTGTTTAGAGAGCATTTCCACTGTCAACTGCAGTCTTTTCTTCTTGTGAGGAGGAGAGGTACATAGCCACGTAGAATAGGGGAATATTTTGTGACAAGTGGACAAATTCAATTTTCTCCAGCTCTTGTAATATATTTTTTTTTCCTTTCTTGAACTTGTGATGTCATATTGCTGCAATTTATAAACTTCAAAAGAGTTGTGTATTTCCCCTGTTTCATTTTACAACTTGCATACATACATAGGGTTGCAACAGCAGAAATAAGAGAAAAAAAATGTATATATATATATATATGTAATACATATATATAATAACAGCAGAAATAAGAGGAGAAAGACACAATTTAAGAAGAAGAATTTGGGTGGTATGCGAATGCCCATACGGATACTAAAGCTTGTTGTACACTTATTATATTAGAGTTGAGTATAAAACCCCATAAAATATGATGCATACCATCAAAGTACCTTCATATCAAAGTTATTCAAGGACTCCATAGAGGATCAGTTACTTTCCGGACTGGTACTTCGTCCTATAGCTGTATAGGATAGGAGCTATAAGACAGAGTATCCTGAGACCCCAATACCCCCTGACATCTGGTTTATAACCTTGTTCTCTTTGTAACTGCAGGGTGAGGACAAATCTGATCAAGGAAAGTTTTTTAGTGTTATTTTTTTTTGTGACCTAAAGCAAGCAATTTCAATTCAGCTAGTAAAGGACAGTCAAATACAAGTAAACATGATGTCTGTGGACTTTTATTTCACAGTTAAGCCTTTATTACCGAAGGTGTAAGTTTGATTGCATTACATGCATTAAACACAAGTCAATTCTGTGAGAAGTGATTTGACTGCTCACAGTCACTGGTAACATCTAGGGGATGGGAGCTTAGACTTCTGGTGTCTTGTTTTAGGATAAAACCACTGTGTGACCCTGGGCAGCTCTACTTCACAGTATCTCAGTTTCTCCAGCTGTGAAATGATGATAAGAATTACATATTATGAGCTTAAGGACAGATTCTGAAACCTTTATTCAGAACTGAGTAGTACAATCGATTTCAGTCTGAGGACAGGTAACAGCATCTGGCCATTAGTGTTTATAAAGTAACTAGATGCTTGGCTGATGGATTAGATTAGATTTCAGTGCTGAGATGCTACCATGAAGGGTTCTTCAACACGTTTAAAATAGATTAGATAAAGAAAGTGCTTTGAGAGGCTTGAGTAAACAAGAAGCAGAGAATCCTAATGATGCTGGGAAGAACAGATCCAAGGACAAATAATAAACAGGAAGAAAGTCCTACCTAGAACAAGTTGGCAAATGTGCTTGTTCTTTTTTGGAATGTTTTTTTTTTTTTTCCGCTAAGTGTTTGAATAGGAAAAAAAGAAAAAAAAAGAAAAGAAGGGAAGACACAGTGCAAGTAAAATAAAAGCATGGTATGAGTTGTTTTTCTACCTCAGTTTTTTTTCTTTTTTTTTTTCCATTTTTGTTATACTGCTTCCTATTTGAGGTATTTCAGCTTTGCTTTTTCTTCAAGATATTGAAGCTAAGTGCTTTTTACCAAAGAATATACCTACTATGTGCCTTACTACTTCAAGTGGCAATGGGCTGTCACTTTCTCTCATACTTTTCACGAGTGTTTAACTAATTTGCTGCTTGGAAATTTCATCCTGTTTCAGAGCTACGTGTAATCTTTTACAGTCACTGGCTCTTCCAATGTTTTTCTTCAAAAGACTGAGAAATACCACATAAAAATCTGTTTTTCTGCAAGATATTGTCCATGTAGAGTGGTTATGTCTCCCCTGTGAAAGCTCTTCTGTGAGACTCACCAGCTTTTGCATTTGCTTCTCCAATGAATGAGATAATGAGATGAGCCAAAGAGGCGAGGGAGGTCAATAAGTGGGAGGAAGAACTCACTTGGCACCATGTACTGTCCACTAGAGATGAGACACTGTGAAATATTGCAGCCTTTTGGTGCTTGGTCCTTCTGTGTCTTCCTTTGCAAAATGGGGCCCAGAGTAGTTTATCTCATCCGCACGCTCCCTTCTCCTTGGCCAGCACTGACCATTGCAAGCACCAGGAAAAAATGATGTGGTTCGAGAGACGTATATTAAACTTGACAGCCTAGTGTTTTGCATCTTGGAGGCAAGACTTCAGGCCCCTCCCTGAAGTAAGCTGCAATGGCTCCACTTCACAGGTCCAGAATCAGACATAGATAAGGGTACAGTGACTCTATTGAAGCTGTGCTCTGCAGACCACAATGGCCTCTGGAAACAAATCTAATTTGCAAACTTTCTCCTCAGATTATCTCATTTTTCATTTTGTCCACAGGACCAAAACAAAAAACAAACAAACAAACAAAAAGAAAAAACGGTAATGGAAGGTTTCAATTAAATTAAGGAATGAGAAAATAACTTCAACCATTTCTTTTCCTGTTTCTCATGAAGAAAAGAACAGAAAGGATGAAAAACAAGTGACATTTTCTAAGCTCCTTAATTTTGATATTTGATATTTTGAAGCAAACTAAATATTTGCTTTAGAAATGTCTCTTTGCTGAAACAAATATTTTTTAATTAAAAAGGAAGTTATGTATGAGATTTCATTTTGTCCCTAATAGAAACAGTATTTCCATTCTCTTAATCTAATTGTTTCTCTTTCCATTGAATAGTAGCTTTGCAAACGTGTCCGTAAGCAGTGTGTGTGTGCTGGGAAGAGAAGCCCAGAGGCTCCAGCTTGTCTGTCTGCAGCCTCACCATCACTGCTTTTTTTCCACAGAAGTTACTCTAATACCACAGTGATGGATGCAAAAAAGAGCCCCTTGGGTTGGATGACAAGCAGTAATCATTTCCTGTGCTCACGCTGATCTCTTGGGATGATTTTGCCTGTTTTGTTCTTAACATCCACAGTTTACCCTGGTTTCCCAAAAAGCCCCCTCTCTTCCCTAGGCTGCCAGGTGCTGTGTGTACCAAACCCAGGGCTCACCTTTACCCTTTTGTGGTGTTGCTTGCAGGAGAGGGGCAAGAAATCAGCTCAGATACGTTATGAAAAGGAAAAGCATAGAGCAAGTGAATGCCATCTTCCCCTTGCTTTCTTTGCATAATCTCTTTGTTAAAATTTCAATCAGTTCAGTGTACCGTCAGCACTAGATGAAGCCTGGGTAAACAGACTCAAAACGTCGTGTCTTGGTTCTCTTTGCCATGTAAGCTGATAAAAAATAAACACAGAGCTAATATACAAAAACATTCACATGATGTCTGGTTGCGTAACAACTGTAGGAAGTGAAATTAGTTTAGGCAGGCTGGGTGTGGGCCAGAATGCAAAATGTGTGCTTTAAGTGGCTAGCGATTCAATTGCATTAAATAGCTCATTGATAACCTATAGCTATAGTGGCTGAGTACCTGCAATGGTTCATTAGTTTTTATCAACAGCCATTATGAAATCACTGTACTATTTCCATATTTCAGCGGGATGCTACAGAAGACCTGGGGAAAAGGAATAGCGAGTGAGAAGAATGGCAATGGGAGTGACCCATAGGCAGTGTTCTTGGAATGAGGAGGGAAGGGGGGGGGTGAGGATGCTGACTGGGCTGTAGGGGTAAGGAGGCACCCAAAAGACAGAGCTCCCGAGCTGGTAAAGAGGGATGATAGATGGCTTGTTTGCTCACGGGTCTGAACGTGTGAGAAACATCATTACTCACAGAAATTTTTTCTCACGGCTTTGCCTTGTTCTGGATAACAGACAAAAAAGCAGTGGTGGAATTCCCATCCCATCCTCTCTTCTACCGAAGCTCTTTGAATCTCATATGCTTTCAACAACTCTTATTTTTCAGTCCTCACAAGGCAACTTAATTTGGCTCTGCTTTGCTGACTTAAATATTTCAAAGCTTGATGGCAAATATTAAAAGCGCTGCTCTTACCACATATATTTGTGTGCAACTGTCAAACGGGAATGACATTTTTTGTACTGGATATACAACATGGCTGCTCATGCAAACAGACGTAAAAATAACAAACGAAAAAAACCCCTTACATCTTTACCTACCTTCTAGAAAAATATTTTTTTAGTGAAACTTATGAAAACTTTTCATCTTAGTTTTGTGTATTTTTAAATCATGAAACTTCAACTTCACCAGTAAGAGCAGGACCAGATGAAAGCCACGAAGATGATCAGAGTGCTTGGCCACCTCCCCTGTGGGTGATAGCAGCCTTTCAGTGCCTGAAGAAGGCCTACAGGAAAGTTGGGGAGAAACTTTTTTTAAGGGCAGGTAGTGACAGGATGAATGGAAATGGCTTTAAACTGGAAGAGAGTTAATTTGTCCTAGATATTAGGATGAAATTCTTTACTGTGAGTGTGGTGAGACACTGGAACAGGTTGCCCAGTGAAGTAATGAGCCCCCTCCCTGGAGGTGTTCTCAAGGCGAGGCTAGATGGGGCTTTGAGCAACCTGGCCAAGTGGGAGGTGTCCCTTCCTGTAGCAGGAGGGTTGGAACTACATGATCTTAAAGGTTCCTTCCAGCCATGATTATACAATTCTATAAAGAAGATTTGTGCCTGTAAACTTAACTATCCTACTAATACAAGGAGAAAGCTTACTGAGGAATCTATAGTACCTCAGTCTGTTCACTTTACAAATGCATGAATATATCTGCCCATCACTTGTAATTGGAATGAGCAATACCCAGGCTTTGACATTGCAACCTTTTCTGCTGGCACCTGCTGATTTCTTTGTGGCTGAGAATACCTCAATATCTCTCTTCTAAAACTGTCGTGCAAAACAAACCAAAACAACAACAAAAAAAGAAAAATGGTCTTTCACATATGTGGACTGCTCAAAAATTTATTTTAATTTTTAGAATTTCTTTTGAATCTTATGGAAGTCAGACAATATTTGGAGTAAATAAATAAATGATTTATTTAGTGCTGAAAAAGGAACACTTCCTTGTTGGAAAATCATGAAAAAGGGACAACTTATACAAAAATTTTCTTTGGAAAATCTCCTTACCTGCAGCATGAAGTGTTTCAGTTGGATAATGGTGGTGCAAGCAACAATGACAACAATGGGATCTTCTGAGTCTTTCTTTCTTTTTAATTAAAAATTTGTATTTGAAAAAGAACCTTCACAAATTGAAACTTCTTTTGTTGTTTTGACATTTTACAAAAGTTATCAGAAAAGAACCTTTCTGAAAACCTAAACCTTATTTTCTTTTCAGATTTTAAAATCATGTTTCATAGCAAGAAATTTTTTTCTGTATAACATTTTACATGAAGTTGAAGATGCAGATTTGCTATTGTTGAATAAAACAATTTTTCTCTATTTACTAACCTGAGAAGAAAAGCATGGCTGGAAATAAGTTTTTCAAGCATGTTAGGAAAAAATTTAAATTACTATGATTGGTGATACTGCCATGTGAATAAGGAGTACAAGAAAAAGAGAATCACAAAACTAACTAAAAAGAAAAACTGAAATAAACACAGCTGGAGAAAAACTAAAGGCTTTCTTACTTAGTTATACCTGTGGATATTTATTTCCTTGAAATAGTGAAAAGAAAACCCTCCAAAACTATTACATATTATGGACTCTAATATTGGTTAAAAAATATTAATTTTTTTCTGAGCTTCAGAAGTATGCTGTGATCTGATGCTCTTTTATGTCAGTCCCAACATGGAAGAAGCATTACAAATGATGATGCAGGCTTTTGTTTCTAATGGAAAATCTAATTTGATTTCCCTCTTTAGGTAATGCAGCTGGGAATAATTACACATTTCTGTCACATACTCTCGAGTGCTCTCTGCTCTGTGGGAGGGTAGGAGACGCGAATGCAGAAGCTTGACCACTCTGACAGAATATTAAAACCCAGGGAAAAACAGCCGCTAGCTCCTGGCTGGAGACTGTGTTGTGGACTGACTGTTTCATCCTTTCTCTTGCATTTGTTTAAATAAAGACCAAAGTGCTATTCCTGACAAAGTCTGTCAGGTCTCTAGAGAAAAACAGCAATATTTATTTTGAGGTATCTCATACGTGCTTAGAGAAGGAGGTGAGAAAGGGCAGGAGATAAGAGGGAAAATTTCCTAAAATAAATGAAAATGGAAAGACAGAGAGAAGTGACTGGACTGCCAACAATCTGGTTGCTGATGAGGCAGACAACTCTGCTGGGCAGCTTGAAAGCTCTGTGGCCAAGGATATCTTCTCCTCACACCTGCTGCTCTGCAGTTTCTGCCAACCTTACAGCCTTCTCACCACTGCCTGCATCTTTGCAGGGAAGGTACACCCAGGTGCTGAGCACTACCTTCCCCTGTCTACTTTTACTACCACTCAACCCTCTGCAAGCCCTGAGTGCTCTTGACCTTCTCAGTGCAATACTTTTCTGAATTTCACATCACTCCTTTTCTTAAGTTTCTCAAAGACCTTTGAATTTGAATGCCAGTGGTTAATAATATGTACAATCATAGAATTGTTTGAGTTGGAAGACATCCATCTTGTCCAACTCTCCTGCAATGAACAAAGATACATACAGCTAGATCAGGTTGCTCAGAGTTCTGTGCATCCTGACCTTGAGTGTCTGGAGGGTCGTAGCATCCATCACCTCTCTGGGCAACCTGCTGCAGCACCTCATTACTCCTATCATAAATAAGTTTTTCATTATATTTGGTCTAAGTCTCCCCTCTTTTAGTTAGAGATTGTTTCTCTTTGTCTTATCACAACAGAGTCTGATAAAGTCTGTCCCCTTCTTTCTTAAAGTTTCTGTTTAAATGGTGAAAGGCCACTATTGGTTAAATACGAGCCTTCTTTTTTCCAGGTTGAACAGCCCCAGCTCTCTCAGCCTATCCTTGTAGGAAGGGTGTTCCATCCCTTGGATCATTTTTGTGTCCCTCCTCTGGATGCACTCCAAAAGGTCCACATCTCTTCTGTACTGATGACTGTACACATCTGGACACAGTACTCCAGGTAAGAAATCACCAACACAGAACAGAGGGGAAGGATCACTTCCCTCAACCTGCTGACTACACACACCTCTTTTGATGCAGCTTAGGATATAGTTGGCTTTCTAGGCAGCAAAGGCACATTGCTGGGTCATGCCCAGCTTGCCATCCTCCAGTGCTTCCACATCCTTTCTAGGCAGGGCTGTGCTGTATCCTTTCATCCCCCAGCTTGTATTATTAGGGGGATTGCCACAACTCAGGTACAAGACACTGCCCTTGGATTTGTTGAAATTCATGAGTTTCTCCTGGCCACACTGCTCAAGCCTGTCTAGGTCTCTCATGGCACAGCTGGGTGTCATCCTCAAACTTGCTGAGGGTACACTCAATCCCACTGTCGATATCATTGATGAAGGTACTAAAGAGCATATGTTCCAATTCAGACTCCTGTCAGACTAGGGACAGCACTAGTCACTGATCTTTATCCAGATACTGATTGACCAGTACCCTCTGGGTACATCTGCATCTATGTATTTATCAATCACCATGTTTAGTTAGATGTGTTTGCTTTATGCATAATGATGAGACACAGCTAAAGTGTTTGCATTCATAGTTTAGCATCTTTAATAAGTGACCAAAATGTCCACCTGTACTACACTGATCCTTGTGGATCATGGAAATGGCCTCTCTTAGTTCATCTCCTCATGTGTAATAATAACATATAACTCCCTACATATAGGTACATAAATTCAGTCATAAAACAAAACAGTATTCTTGTGTGTGCCTGAGCATAAGCACAGAAAATTCAGTAGTTGTGCCTACAATCATCAATACTCTTCTAAACATATCTTTTCTGCATCACTGAATTTGTGCTTTGGTACAATAAGTGTGTTTCTTGAAAAATTTTCTACAGCTATTCAGGAAAAGCCTCTCTACCTTTAGCTTTTTCTTATACCAATACTGCAGCTGTATAAAAGAATTAGTGATCTGCAGCAGGAGCATGTGTTTCCAACTTCAGCGGATTCTTCCAGGTTTTGTCTTCACAGTATTCTGTGCCATTCTATTCCCACTGTGCAGCCACTTAGGAGTTCTAATTACTCCTAATTAAGTACCACATTAGTTTCCTACAGGCTGCTGTCAAAATAGTATATTAAAAGAGGAAAAAAATATGTAAGCAAAGTATTGCAGATGGACTGAAGAAACAGCAATGTCATTTTCATTTATAAAGACCAGGAAATTAGATTACCTTAGGTGAAAAGGCAAGACTTGCAAAGCCCTAGCGTCATTGTAATGGGCAAAAATTCTGCTCATGTGGATTTTGTGCAGAGGGCAAATTACAGGCACTCAAGTCATACTTACAGTACCATCCAATATACTTGGAAGCTGTAACTATACCTATCCTTGAATAAAATAACATATGTTTGCTCTTCTGAATAAATAAGACTGCACATTTGCAGAGGCAGCATATACCTTTTTTTCCACCAGAGAGCTGATCAGTTGTTGATAGCAATAAGCAGATGAGCTTTCAGCCTGCAGTAGTTGTAGATACGTCATTATAAGGTGAAAGGATTATTGTGTAAACCTATTACCAGTGCGACTCCAAGTGAGGCCATTCCTCACACGTGGAAGATCAGCTGACATCTCAGTACCCTGTGTCATTTCTAGTCATGCCAGATATGTAGCACAGATTTGCTCCATTAGACAATGATAGTTAGCTGAGTTTTCCAAAAGCAAGCCTAACTTAATTGAACATGGTTTGGAAAGCAAAAAAAAAAAACCTCCACAAACCAAACAGCCAAGCAAACAAAAAACAAACAAACAAACAAAACAAAACAAAACAAAAAAACACAAAAAAAACACATAAAACGAGAGAATCTGTGAGCTTTTAAGCTCCTCTTTCTCTTCACAAATAAGTAATATTCCAAAACCAAAGCTGGAACATGGCAAAATACAATTACAACAATCTGGTCATATTGTGTGGGAGTTGCTAAGTCACAGCCTGAACCAACAATTGAGCTCCTGGTGAAGGGACAGTCAGCCCTAAGAGCACAGGTGAATTGCTTTCACCTGTGCAACTGGAAAGGGTGGTGTCAGGTTCCACCCATCCCTCCCTAAACCTCATTTAAGAGGTGGCTGCCATCACTCTCTTTTTGGAGTACTCAGCAAATCCTGATCCTTGAGGTAGGTAAGTAAATCTATTTTTCTTTGATTGGCTTGTGACCGTCATCCTTTTTTGGGTAATTTGCAACTGATTATTTGCCGTTGTATTTCCCTACATCATATTCTTAGAAAGGTTTCAAGGTTCTTTGTCAGAAGATGCTATGGGAATATTTAGATTTGCAAAAATGCATCAAATATGATTGAACAGCAATAACTTAGCAACCTTCACTGTTACTGTGTTTTTATTTTCTCAGTATCTCTGTTTTGAGGTGTTCACCGCCTTCTAGTATATGCTTATGCCATTTAATTCTCAGGATTTCTATTTTAATACCTGGGCTTGAACACAAAAGCAGTTGACTGGCTAAGGGGTTGATGTAGATTGTTCTGAATCTAAAAAAGATCAGGCAAAGAAATGGAGTGTGACAGCGTTTGGCAGTGAATAAAATAAAGTTGCCTTATGATCTTCAGAGCTAATGTTCTGATTGTCTTTCTCAGAGAAAACAGGAGTACTCTTTTATTTTGTTACTCATCATCAACCTATAACTGAAATCATTCATTTAACTTGGAATAGGAACTGTCTGTGTAAGCCTGAAAAAGATTTTATTTGCCAGTTATGTTTCTATTTCATATTTTTGATGGCAAATAAGTGAATATTTAATTCAGAGAAAGAATGAAGTTCATAGAGTCAATGAAGGAAGGAAAAATTTTAGCACACATATGCTGCTCTTATTTTTCATTAGGAAGTATATGGAATATGAGAACTGAGAGTTCGTGGACAGAAGCATGTACCTTTTATATCTGTGGAAATTCTTATCCTTTTTTTCCTCCCTGCTTCTCTGCTAAAAGTTTATTCTGAAGTAAATATTAGAATCAAGGATTTAAAGTTGATCTCAGCTTTTCATACAATCATTAAGTTTGGAAGAGATCTAAGATTAACAAGTCCAGCTGTCAGCCCTAACCTACCATCCCCAATAATCATATCCCTCAGTACCACATCCATGTGTCTTGAATGGTGACTCTGCCACCTCTCTGGGCAGCTTGTTTCAAAGCCTCATCAGTTCAATGCTTCCTAGCAAGTCTGCTAGCACTGGCAGATTTGGAGTCACCAGCTGAGTCACAGGCTAATTGTACAGGAGAGATCAGCTGCACAGCAACACTTACGTGGATCCAATTGCTATATTTTGAGTCTTATATGGGAAACAGTCTGAATCCAGATCCCTCAAGGTATTTTGATGTCTGCCTGCCAGTGACTTTAGACTGAGCTCCACTCGGAGTAGAGACGGCCATACTGCCCCATCGTACTGTGTCATCAGGAAGTCCTACTACAGGAAACAAAGGTCTGGAGCTTGTAGCCTCCTTCATTGTCACTCCCAGCCCCCCAGCTGCAACTCATTAAGTCTCCTGATATAACCAAGATATCTATAAATATTTATGGTTGTCAGCCAATATGACTTTCTCAAAGTCACAGAGGACGTGCATCGTGGAGCAGAAAGCTCATTTTATTCAAACCATGGAGTCATCTGTGATGCTTGTACCACCCCTACCAACAGCGCAGTCCTCTGGGTGAGTGCATGTCTGCGGCTGCCCTGCCCTGCCATGAGGGTTTCTGTCCCCACCACTGAATTGGTGCCCATCTGCTTCTGCCCCTCCAACCATGGCTGTGCTAATCCAGATTGAGCCCTGTGCCCTTGCCAGGGCTGTGCTTCAGGCTGGCTGGCTCAGGCAGAGAAGAAATAAACAACTTTAAATGCTTTAAAGGCACATTGACTTTCAGAACTTTCAGACATAGGCATGTTTCATTCATTTATTTATTTGCTGGGCACAGTAAGGAATTTATTTTTTTTCTTTTGTAGTAACAGATTGCAGAGTAAAATCCTAATATTATTAATAAGAGACATTTTTTGAGTTCTATAAAACAAAGTAAAACAAACAAAAAAGAATCAGAACAGTGCATGAGAGTGAATTAAAAAATGTACAGATTGGAGGGTGTTTTTCTTTTTTTTTTTTCCTGTCGGAAGAGGGTAGCTGAAGGAGCCTCCATATAAGCACTTCCTCTTTGAGGACAATTGTATCTTTACTCAGGGACAAAGCACAGAATTGAATAAAACTGAATTCAAAGACAATTTTGAAAATGTGATACAAAGAAAGAGGAAAGACTCTCTATTTACCCTATTTTACCCTATGGCTGAGCAGCCTTTGCTAGACTTTTTTTTTTTTGAGTCTGTATTTGAGTATCTTTAGACAGATATCGTCTTTGTTGGTGAAAATTAAAATGCAACTTAAGAAAAAATAATCTAAGTCTACAGGGCTGAGCATTGTGTGTTGGTAGATTAGAGTTAAGGCTCATTTGCTGTAGAATAGCCAGCATAATATTTGCAATGAAAAGAATAGAAAGAATCTTGCCCCATTCTTTTTTTTTTTTTTTAATAGAGGTAGTTTGGGGAAAATTTTTAATGAATTCTATCCAACCATAAAATCATGTAGAAAATGAATTGTATCTTACAATAAAATAAAAGTGAACCAAATTACAAGGTTCCTATATTCACAGGACAAATTAATTTCATGTTTGGAATACTAATTGTCCACCGTATGGCCTGCAACTATTTATTTTCATTGCTTTGTTTGTTGTCAGAAGAACTTCTGCACATAGCAAATGACATGGTTTTGGCTCTAACATCAAAGAGAAAGGAACAAAGTCTCTTGGAGAAGGAGGGAGAACTTCCTGTGTGCTGCCTGGCCTGCTCCCTGGAACAGTTCACACAGTAAAGCTTTTGAAGAGTGGAAAGAAGGTGAGCCTCCGTTAGGGCAGCATTTGGCCCTCAAAGACCATCTGAAATGTGTCCTCCAACATCCTTGTGGAAGGGAAAAGGTCCATGGCCAATGGGCCACATGTCTCAAAGTTGTCTCCCTGAGGGTAATGCACACTGAAAATTGAAGAGATATTTGTCATTTGACATGTCTTCAGGGACTAACTGCTCTTTGGTGCCTTAAGGAATACTCCAAAGAGAATTCAAAGGAGATGAGATGGGGGGGGGGGGAATGTTAACACCATGCTGAAACGTAAGCAAAAAATACAAATATATAGAATACCTTCTCCCAGACCAGAATTAAAAAACAGCAACAAAAATTGTAGCAAATATTTGCTTAATCGTTTAAATGCTGTACATACATATAGTGAAACAAACCAACCTAAATTAACAAAGCTATTTAAAGAAATGATAATTCAGTATCTAAGACTGAATGCTCAATTCCATAAAAGTTACTTTAACATCACTGTTTCTAGGAGAGAGAAATTAGAAATTACTGTACTGGGTTTAGAGCAGTCATTTTTCCTGAAGAAAGCTTATTTTGAAATGCAAGGCTTCTCCTGATGCTGCCAATGGCTCACTCTATCTCCTGAATCCTGGGCATGATATTGACTGATGGGTTTAACTGACTGCTTTTGCTCGACACAGAAGCCATCTGATGTTTGAAATTAGTTCAGAGTTGCATTACTGACTCCATCCTCCCCAGGACCTTTTGGATGTTCTATCTCTGCTCTTGATGATTTCTCCTCTGAGTTAAAGACTGACCTTCAGCAGCCAGAATTGTTTGGGGTGCCTATAACGTATAGTGTGCCCAGACTTCGGTACTGAAAATGAGATCAATGGCAGAGGTTCCCCCTCTTTCCAGAATCTTTGTCCTGGTACCAAATTCTCTTAGTACAAAGGGAGCAGTGTCAGGCAGTCTCTCAGATGGGATAAGTAAGACGTAAAAGAGCTGAAGTAGAGGGCTGTTCCTAGGCTCCCAGCAGGATGGGAAGTGTGCTTATCCATTTCCATGATCGCTGGGGAGGAAAAAAAAAAGAGGGCCCAAAGATAAGGATGTGAACTGAAAAAAAAAAGCAGAGGAAAGAAGCTGTAGTTAGCTGTAGAGGGCTGAGTGCTGCAGCAGTCATCTATGGATGTTCTGATGCTCCTTTTTCTGCAGGGAAGGGATGAGATATTTTAGTGCCTAGCAGGGAGTGTAGGGCAACAGTTTTCCTTGAGGACAAAATTATGGGAAATTTTCTATGTGGCAGTTAGATGTAGAGAGGACTCTTCAGCAGGCTAGAAGGAAACATTTGCATGGCATGTCCTATTTCATTTCAGTTCCTTCACATTTACCTGTTTTCTATTTTCCATCTTTTCTTTGCCCTCTCTGCCAAAATTATATTTGAGAGAGTTTGGACCAGCTTCAAAGCATCTCACATCAGAGGAACTGTTCTTATTATTGTCTGATAGGAAGTTTTGACTGAGAAAGTGCATATACCTCTCACATTTTCCTCTTGCTTGCCTTATGCCTGAAGCCATGGCTTGTTCCATGTGATATACTGATGCATTATGAACTTACTTGCTCATCCCCTTGATCCTTTTCTTCTAGGTATTTAAACTGCTGCTCTTATTCTATGAAAAACCAATTTTAGACACTTTGACAGGATTTCCTACAACTTACAAGGTTTTGTGTTTAAAATATGTCTGTCAAGAAAGCTTAGTTCTACTGTGCTGGGATCTGTAGCCTTGTAGTAGCCATTCAGTCCTTCTGACACAGTATTACTCCTTGCCATGCATACAGATCTGCTTGTATGGTATACAGGTACCTCATTCGGCTGAATTCATCCATGCTTCTCCTTAACTTGGAGCTCATTTCATCTGGAGGGACCTTTGCTGAGACTTGTATGTGTTGCAAAAATAAAGTAAGTTTTCATCAGAACAGATCTCAGACAGATGTGGGAGAGCTTCTGAAACGATAACAGGACAGTAATGCAAGATCACTGAGGAAAATAACGGCTGTAATCCCTAGAAAGTGTTGAATGATTACAGTGGAATCACTGCTGAACAAATGGTGTGAACAGATCAAAGCTAGATAGGAAGGAGTGGTGGGGATGGGTGTGAAAGAGGATTGTTATATGCAGAAATGATGGTTGCTTGCATTTTGTTCCAAAGGATTTGACTTTCCCCACCTGATGCATTTAGGCTTTGAAAATTTTCTTAGAATAAGAAGGATAATCTGCCTTCACTTTCAGAAAGAACAATAGCAAAATCTCTTTCATACCTGCATTGAAGAATACAATGCTTTTCCTCAATTCTGTCTTTGCGGAAATAGCACAATCTAGAGGGTTTGCCAGGTGTGAAATGAAGGATGTACAAGAACAGATGAGACCTTTGCAGGAAGATGCATTGCTGCTGCAGATTTTAAAAAAGGAGTGGAAGCTTTAGAGTAGAAAAGAAAAGGAAGGGAAGCAAAAAAAGACCGGGACTTTGTCTGAGGATATTTCACCCAAAGTTTCATTAAGAGTGAAAAGGAATTTATCCTTCAAAATATTCAGGCATATGATAAAGTGTTACCAGTGCTCTATGGTCCCACCACGTTACCACTGAAGGCTTTTTCAGCTCTGATTTGTCCTTTTTTCTGAGTGGAGATACCATTAGCTCGGGACCAAACCAATGTCCCTTTGGAGATGATCTCAGCTAGAGGCAGCCCAGTTCCCCAATCCAGCTATGTCCAGAGCTCAGCAGGAACCAGCTGTGAGTTGGAGGTGATGTGAGCTCATGTCTTGGGTGGAATGAATCAAGACCACAAAATTCATAACTTACTTTCTGGCAGCTTTTTATGACTAATGCTTTACATCTAAAATGATGCAGGAAGAAGTTGTGCATCCTTATTCAGCCAGTCTATCAGTAAAAACATGTTTATGTGGCAAGACTCACAAGAAAACATACTGCAAGCATTCAACAAGATGAACTTAAAACCTTTATAGAAAATTAAGGAATAGGAAGCTTGGAACTTCTATTTTACCATGATAATAATTGTGCTCTGTACATTTGAGGTTATGAAAGAGAAGAAATATCAGATTCAATTGAAACATTACATCTTGAAACACGGTGCTACTAAAAAGGAATTTTATAACATAATTACATCCCTATTAATATGTTAATCTCTTATACACAGACATAGAGAAGCAAATACATTACTTTAAATAATTAACTCTAGTGAGTTTTATTGCTGGAGGAAAAAAGATTTCTTTGTGACAGGGTATTTAACACTTTAATTAAACTCCTTTTGATAGATGTTTACTATTGCTTTTATTTTTGCTTAAAACAAACCCATTCGATTAGGAGAAAATGTAATTTCATCAGGAGAAAGAAATGATTCCCTTCTGAAGGAAGGTCTAACATTCCCTCGCCTTTGCTATCTCAGTCAGTGTAAGGCAATGATAGAGCGTGTTTTAAGAGACCTGCATCTCTGATGAAAAGATTTTTTCTTTTTTTTTTTTTTTTCCCCCCATAATTTTTGTGCTAACGAACCTTGCCATTGTATTTGAGCTCCTACTAGAAGGCTGCTTATGTTTTGGTGAGAGCAGGTAACTCAAAAAGGATGCAAAAAAAAACATTTAAATGCTCAGGTAAAATCTGCTAATGGAAGCAGTAGTATGGGAAAAGTTTTGATATCCATTTTGAAAAAGCGTAAGTCCTATAGATGGCAAATATAAGATTCCCTTTCTACAAGCCATCTAGATGATACATGCATGAGATCTGTGGATTTTTTAAAAGGGAAAATAGCTTTCCATTACTTGGAGCAGCTCTGGATTCATCAGCAGCAATGAGAGATGAGAACTGAGACTATTTGCCTTGAAAAGAAATTAAATTAATACAAAGAAGCTCTTTTTCACTTGCAGTAAGACTGTTTTATTGGAAAAAAATAAATAAAGCCAGAAGTCTATAGTCCATGCTGTCCACTCACTAATAAGGATTTGAAGTGCTGGAAAATATACAGATGTTAAAGCAAACAGCCCTGGTCCCAGCCAGGGGTCCTGTGGAAAATTACAGTGTTCTGCAGCCTGTCTCTGATTCTAGGACTTCTCAGGTGGTGGTGTGGGCCAGCTTGTTTTACCACCGTGCGAGATTCTCTCAATGAATATGCAAACCCTGTTGCACTGGCACATATGGTAATTATCACGCATAGACTAGAAATCAGAGACTACAAATCCACCTCCTGAAGCTGGACAAGCGTGAGTGATGTGACATGAACACAAGCAGGAAACTTCTAGATGTAATTTGAATGCACATGCTGATGAGTTGAATGAGTGGAAAGAAGGGAAACCTGGGAGGATCACCCTTTATCCCAAGGAGAAACAACAAAATTGACAAATGTTGGATTCTGCAGAACAGCACAGATTAGGGGTCTCCTGGACCACCACGAGCAACCCAGTGAATAGTTCTAATGAGCTCCACCTTCATTTGAAATCATTTGCCTACAGACAGAAAGGAGGAGGAGACACCATTAAATATTTATTTATTTCTGAGCCCACCATTAAGGAAGGGGTGAAGGGAGAAAGTGGTGAGTTTGGGTGAGCCTGTGGAGGGGACATTTGTTGCTGATAAACAGTAATAAACTGGCAGTCTGATAAACAATGTGATAAACTGATACAGTGGAGGAGAGAATGTAAACAGCACCGCCCATGCAACTGCATGTCAAGCTGTGGTTTTTAGTTCTATGAAAGAGGCAGTGTGCAGGGAGTGTCAGGAGATAGTCTTCAGGTTTCATTGGTATTCTCCTGTGGTACCTGTTCCCTTCAGATCTGGAAGTCACATACACAAATTGGTGAGCTCTGTGTTATGTGCTTGTGTTAGCTGTCCTTGTGTCTGTTCCTGAGGCAGAGCAGGCATGATCCCAAGGCTACCAAAACACTGCCACAAGCTGAAGTCAGCATAATGGGAGAAATGATAAAAAAGGCAGTTGCTGTGTCACCAGGTACTCTTTTTCCTGATAAAACCTGAAAGTGAAAGATTTGATCAGTGAGATGACCATCCATTTACAGAGACAACAGGACAATCTCTAAATTCAAAAGTGGCAAGAAATCCAGTGGTACCTGTTCTGTCTGTAGCTCCTTTCCATAGCTATGACCTATTGATCAGCTCTAGATAACTTTGTGTCTTTGCCTCCAAGGGCTCTTCCACTGCTTGTTCAAAGTAGTTTTGCCTGTCCTTATTCCTACAGTACCTTGCTGCAATTGGATATTAGGAAAAATTTATTCCCAGAAAGAGTGGTGAGGCACTGGTGTGGGCTGCTCAGGGAGGTGGTGGAGTCATCATCCTTGGAGGTGTTCAAGAAATGTATAGGTGTGGCACTAAGGGATATGATGAGTGAGGAAATATTGGTGGTGATGGGTTAATGGTTGGACTAGATGCTGTCTTCCAACTTCAATGTTTCTATGATTTTGTGACGCTTTGAACTTCAGTGGAATTACTTGTGGATGTAGGATGCTGGTCTATTTTGTAAGTTTCATTTCTATGTTTTCTTATTTTCTCTTCTTGATGTCACGATGTGGGATTCATATACCCATGAGTAGTATGAAACTTCAAATCCGTCTTAATTTTATGGGTGTTCTGTATTTTTATATCTGCAAGAGTAACATGGAAAACTGCAAACAGTTTTTTTTCTGAAGAAAGCTAGGCATAAATTGTATTTCACTGCCAGGATGCTTTTAACCAATTCCTGTGGAATTTCCTTTGCGTTTACTAAGATCCTCAATGAGGAAAGAATAGGGTGGTTATTTTAGAATGATAGACTTTTACTTTGGACTTGGCTGGCACAAAACCATGAGCAAAGAAAACCCAAATCATCAGAAAAAGAGCAGCATGTCTTCTCTGTGTGATACAGAGGAGGAAATGGCTGCCAGCTGGCTCCTCAATGATCTTAGGGTAAAATACAAGTTAAAAAATCCAGTGATCCAGACATCACAGCGTGTAAGCTTGTCCTTTGTTCTTTCACACCCTCCCCAAGTCCCATTGAGGAATGGGCACTGCAAAAGCCCTCTTAACTGTAAAGATTGGCAGCCATCCATGCTGAAGTGCTGCTGCCTCAGCATAAGATCCCATCGTGCTGCCCAAGCCTGGCTGTAAGCAGCACTGCCAACAGGAGCATCCATATTGTGTGCCAGCTTAGAAGCTTGAGGAGGATGTGGAAGTTACACGACAGGCAGCATGGAGGGAGGAGAGACACAATACTTGCTTTCCTCATAGAAAGAGCTGTGACTCTTTGTATTCCCCTCCCATACTTCTTCCTCTGCCTCCTCCTTTCTGAAGGGCAATTAGAGCTCTCCCTGAGGAGTTCTGTTAACACAGCAGCTGTGCTCCCTGCTGTGAAAGCACCATGAAAGAAAGTTTGAAAGGCTCTGTGGCCTCAGAAAGTGCTGGAGAAGGAAGTTTTAGCAGTGTAATAGCATCACTCAGCCCTGCTCACAAGGGCAACCCTCTCTGAGTGCACTGCAGTTGCGATGGAATGTCATTACAAACATTTTAAATAAATCCTAGCAAATGTTTGTGATGGGGAATTACAGAAGTTAAAACCCACTTGTGTGATGAACTCTGATTTATCAAAGATTACTACAGGTGTTTTTTCAAGGAAGGCCAAGTGACTAAACTCATTATGTAGGTGGAGGAAGATGGGCAAAGAGATGCTATTCCTGAACATCATTTGGAAAAATGATGGGAAGATGACTTATTCTGGAAGTGAAGCATCCTAGTCAGAAACTATATAGAAAAGAAGAAAAAAAAGAAAGAAAGAAAAAAAAAAAAAAGGATTTAATTGCAGTGCATTGAGTGCATTTGCAGAGTAATTAGCAATTAGTAACATTAGCAACATAACCCTGGCTCTCTTAGTAGTACTCCTAGGCTTCCACAGCTTTGGCTACATCATATCAGCTGTACCCCAACTCTCCCACCACTAAAACAAGGATGAACTAGTATTAGTATCCCTGCCAGACACAAGTGAATGTACCTGAAGCTCTCCAAGAGCTTCAGATGCAGGAAGAGGACTGAAGTGCGAAGTTGCTAATTATTTCAACACTCCTTCTTGTTAATATTAATCAAAGCATCAAGCCGATTCTCTGTAATCTAAATCTAAGAAGATTGAGTTTTCATGGTGGGAAGTGCTTTAAAGTTCACTGTGCTTGAATGACAAATTTACTGTATGCTTCCTGCTTGCTGGCTCTGTGCGTGCACGGGTGAATTTCTTTTGCTGTTTCTACTAATTGTCAGAGCTACTTCCCAGTGGCTTTAAACAAGTGTTGACTCAGTCCTGCTGTGTCGTCTTAATGCTGAACGTTTGATATTGCAGTTTGCTAGGAGACATGGATACAGGAATAAAATGCCATTTGAGATCCTACCTGATTGGTGCAGAGGCACTACAAAGACACAGACTAGCCTAGAAAATGTATTAATAGAATCATAGACTATTCTAGGTTGGAAGGGACCCATAAGGATCATCGAGTCTAAATCCTTGATTCACATAGGACCACCTAAAAATCAGAAGCAATGTCTGAGAGTGCTGTCCAAGCACTTCCTGAACTCCAGCAGCTTGAGGCCGTGCCCACAGCCTTGGGCAGCCTGTGCCGTACACAACATCTCTGGTGCAGCCCTGCCCTTCATCCCCAGATGCCCTCCCCTGATGCAGCTCCCTGCTGTTCCCTTGGGCCCTGCTGCTGTCACACAGAGCAGAGCTCAGCGCTGCCCTCCGCTCCCTGTGAGGAGCTGCAGCCGCTATCAGGCCTCCCCTCAGCCTCCTCATCACCAGTATTTAACAGACTGAAAGGGAAGCTTGTAAAAATTGTTCAAATAGATTTATAAGCAGATCTAAAATATGCATCTGTCGGAAACAAAACAAGATGTTCCTAGAGAGAATGAGTTATCTCCTGGGAAATCATTGCTTGTTTCATAATCTTCTATGGATACTTTGGTTTTACCTTAGGAACTAGGAAGAAATTCAGTGCAAAAGTAAATAAATCTACATTTCATTTGAATGTTGTCAGTAGAATAGATGATTGGATGAGAACTGACAAAAGCCAGCGGATTCAAATGCCTTGCCCCTGCTCATGCTCCTAAGTTCATTTGTGTGGCAGCAGGCAGCATGTGGGCTGTCAGCCGCAAGGCGATGTTGCCTTGGTACTTCATCATTTTGATCATGTCTCACGTTGCTGGGAATGGCTTGATCCAAAGCTCTAGCATCAGACAGCCACACACACAGCCCTCCCCCTGTCTCTCCCTCAGCACAGCCTGTCTGTTCTGAGCTACAGAAGGACCAGGCTGTGCTGAGCAAGGGGCAGACCCAAGGAGAAGATGGGTTTGGTAATCGTAAAGCAAAAGGCAACACAGTAATGCAAGAGTGATCCCACTTGGTGAAAGTTCCTGACTTTTTGGAAGCTGACATCTGGAAGCTTCCAGATCCAAGAGCAGAGCTGCTGACACTGATTTCATTCCCTATGCCATATTTATTAATTAATTTATATTAAAAATATTTATTTATTTCTAGTGGAAAATCATCAATGTTATTTAAGAGAAAAAGCCACAAACCACAAAATATTATGGGTGAAAAAGCTGTGATGATAAGATGTTTTTCATTTTTAAAACAACCTATTGCTTTTATTCTTTACTGTCTCCCACTCAATGTCACATTTTTGGGGAGGGTATAATAAAACCAAATGCATGTTTCTCGCAGCCACTTAAAAATTGGACACCCTATGTCCAATGAGCTAATGTTTTTAAACCTATCTGCTGAATATGGCCTGAAGCATCCCTAAGAGATCTAATCTTAGGGGCTCACTTTGTTATTCAGATGCAAAATTTTGATTGGCTATAGCAAACTGTAAGGACTCCAAAGTTCTGTCTCTTTATTTTAATTTCCCATCTATCTCACGTTCAACTGGTTGGTCCAGCTGCAGAAGATGCTTTGTTTTCCAGGCTGTCAGCCTGGCTCATTTTGCTGCCACTGAATTTTTTTAGAGAATAAGAAGCAATAGCAACAAAAGGTGTGCAATTTGTTATGAGCTGAGCCCTGTCTCTGATGTAAGACTTCCCAGAAAATGGCAGGCTCTTTAAATGAATCTAAGAACTAGCTGCCATTTGCTTCTGGCAGTGCATCAGAGATATTTGGGGGATAAAGTGAAGAGACAGATAGTACAAAAGTTTGGCATCCAGGTCAAGAGAACAAGTAAGATTGAGGTATTGACTTAAGTTACCTAGGAAGATTTTTGAAGCTCCTAAGAACCAACAGTGGAAGTGAGCTGATTTATTTCAGGAAAAATAGATTGTTTGGTGGGTTTCCATTCAGGAGGTAGTGTGAATATCTTCACTGCACAATGGAGCCCAGAGGCAAACCTGTGCCTTCCTCCCATGACCTCTGAAGGATGATGAGAATGGCCATGCTGCTGCAGGCCAAAGGGGTGCTCAGCAGCCTGCAGGTGGTTGTGAGTAGGGGTCAGTGATGGCTGGCAGGGTGAGGGAGAGATCTCTGCACCTCTTTCCAGCTCTGCTGACACTCTTTAGCAGAGCTCGTGGAGATCAGGAGCTCTTTATAGAACAGGAAAACATACATCCCTATAAAATAAATGTTTTAGTGAACTATTTTCCCCCAAGCATTTCCTGCTGGAGTTTCTGTTGCTAGAAAAATGCTGAAGTTTGGGAAAATACAAAGACTTACGGTACTCAAACAGCTCTGCTCTTTCCGTAACTGGACTTGGCCTGGAAATTTCTTTGCAGTTTGCTTGCTACTCTTGCTATATTTCCATTGCTGTCATTGCAAAGTTAGAGAATGACTTCCCATGGAAAAACAAAACAAAACAACAACAAGAAAAGATTAAAAAAAAAAGCCCAAACCCAAAAAGCTAATCTTGCAGAGCAATGGATGGTGAGGAGAGGTTTAAGGGCTGTATTTAAAGCAATCATCTCCAATGAGTTCTTGTTCATAGTATGTGACTTAGATTGTATTTTTTCCTTTATTTTTACATTGCTACAAAGCTGAGTTGTTCACCCTGTCTTATCCCGGTTCATCCACTTAGTTCAGGGCTGAGCCTGGTCCATATAGATGCCTGTGTTCCTTTGCAGTTTCTCATGCATATATCTGCTCTCTGCTGGAGCACAAGTCTTTCCATAGCTGCTTACAAATTCATATTCCTCAATACAGACTTCTCTATGAAATATATGGAGCAGATTCCCATGAAAGCAGGTAAAAAGATTACAGACTATAATTTGAGATATGAAAGCAAAAAAACAACTGTTGTGTGATATATTTTTTCTTGTCTAGTAGTATCCCTGTAGTGAGACTTCACTTTACAAAGAACACTTAAATAAAGCCAAAAGACCAAGTCAGATGTTTGCTGTTGGAATCAGTAATCATCAAAAAATGTCCACTGAGACATGACTTCTGATCTACAGTTTGAAATACCCACAGGTTAAACTGAGACCTTAGATCAGATCATGCCTGGGATACAGGCTTTTCAGAAACTCAATTCAGTCTTGCAACTGGAGAATATCACTAACAGATAACTGTAAAGTCAGAAAGAAAAATAAATACAAACAACCAAGAAATCCTACCAACCTTGGGAGTTAGGACCCAACCTGCTTTCATCCACTAGAGGAGACAGTGTCAACATTGGCTACAGCCTCTGTATGCTGGGCATGAGATCTGGGATTAGATCCCTTGTATAGTTTCCCTGGAGTTAAAATTGGGGAGGCTGTTTTACAACAAATGAGACTCTGTCCTTTTGTTTTCTTGTCCAGCCACATTTTCCTCTAGAAGTATAAACTTGTTGCTTCCTGTTGGTAAAAAACAAAATCACCACCACACTTTATAACCTTGACAAAAAATAAATATATGTCTACTCGTTTAATGCTTGCAGTGTTCAGTGGAAACAATGCATGAGCAGGTGTTTCTTCTGTCTCTGGATTTATATAGTCTATGAAAGTTGGGTAGCACTTTGTATTAACTGCCAAATCACTTGTTTTTCATTGGTCCTTCATTGGTACTCAGAATAGTAACATTAATCATGATAAGTTCTTTGTCAATGCTTGCATGATTGTAGTGGGCAGCTGGGAAATGCATTCTTCTCCAGCTTTCACTGATGTTCAAAGCCTAGAAGGATTCATTGGACAGTTCAGAACTGTTTCTGTTATAAACAGCTCTTATTCATGCACAGAGATCAGATGATGAGAGTAGATTTGCTGCTCTGGTAACTGAAGTTAATAAAATCATCCTGTCTCTGCTTTGTGGGCTTGGGAAGAAGATGCAGGAGCACCATCCAGAGGGACCTGGACACACTTGAAAGGTGGACACACGAGAATCTAGTGAGGTTTAACAAGACCAAGTGCAAAGTGTTGCACTTGTGTTGAGGTAATCCCAGATATGAGTACAAACTGGGAGAAGAACTGAGAGGAGCATTGCAGAGAAGGAGTTGGGGGACCTGATGGTTGAGAAGCTGGACATGAGCCAGCAGCATGCTCTTGCAGCCCTGAAGGCCAACAGTACCTGGGCACCATTGAAAGAGGGATGGCAAGCAGTAAGGGGGAGGTGATTGTCCCCCTCTACTGTCCTTGGGAGCTCCATCTGGAGTACTGTGTCCAAACCTGGGGCCACCAGCGTAGGAAAGGTGTGGAGCTGTTGGAGCAGGTCCAGAGGAGAGCCATGATGATGATCAGAGGATTGGAGCACCTCTGCTGTGAAGAAAAAGCTGAGGGAGCTGGGCTTGTTCAGCCTGGAGAGCAAAAAGCTACAAGGAGATCTCATTGCAGATTTCCAGAATTTGAAGGGAGCTTACAAGTGGGAAGAGGACTGATTTTACATGATCTGATAGTGATAGGATATAGTCTTCAAACTAAAAAAGGAGAGATTTAAATTAGATGTTAGGAAGAAAATTTTAATCAGAAGGTGATTTGACACTGACACAGGATGCCCAGATAAGCTGTGGGTGCCCCATCTCTGGAGGTGTTCAAGGCCAGGATGGATGGAGCCCTGGGCAGCCTGAGCTGGCGGGTGGCAAACCTGTCCATGGCTGCAACTAGATGAGCTTTAAAGTCCCCTCCAACCTAAGCTGTTTCATGATTCTATGCTCACTGCATTCATTTGAGCAGCTGCTGGGAGACTCCCTCTTAAAAAAATACTTATTTCAGTGTGTAAAATTCACTAGACTATCAAACACTTAATACACAACTGTATTCAAGGAAATCTTGCCTCAAAAGAATGCATGTGCAGGTCTCATCTTACAGGAAAAAGAAATGTAATTCATAATCACACCAGGTTAACAATGATAACCAATAGATTCATCATGCTTATCTGAAACCCTGAGAACACCTGCCTAGGGCATAGGGCCCTTATTTGCCCCCTTAGTTTGAAAAAGTTAATATTGTGTAAAGCCAGAAGTGAGATAATGGATAGATGGACTCAAGACTGCACTGGGAGTAGGCAAAATCAGTTTGGTATTGCTGATGAGATATACATGACATCTGCTGATCCGAATCTCTTCAGTCTGAGTGAAATTAACCCCTCTTCAGACTATCAGCTCAGAGCCTTTGGATTACTTATAATATCAGAGATAAGGCTTATAACTGAGTATTTGAATGATTTGCAAATCTTATGTGTGTGCTGTATGCAGCAGTGAATTTCCTCTCAAGGACTAGTTTGCCTATCTATGGAAGTTCAGTTCTGGATCTCACTGTAGTAGGAGGCTCTCTTATCAGCTCTCTTCCTGTTAAGTAGGAAGAAACTACTCCTCACCAAGTACTATTCATTAGCACATTTTTTCAAGCACTGAATATCAACCCTGTGTGAAAAGATATGGATAGAGTATGTTTTTAAATTGCCTCTCCCCTGTTTTGCAGACTCCTGTGGAGGCTTTTGAAATGGCAGGATGGATTTCATTGGAAACTCAAAGCAGCTCATCAGTACAATTCTTTAGACAGTTATAAGCATGTACCATTCTGCACATATAATGGGGAGAGGTTTTGTAATCTCAGCTATAACGTTTTCCTTGTAAAGCCATGCAACTGGTTTGATAGAAATTCCAAAAGAGAATTTTAAGTGTTTCTTCACAGTAAAATGAAACATCTGTTCAAATCTAAAGCGTTTCCAAATGTACATAGATATATATGTATTTAAAGAAAAAAATACAAAATTGAAAGTTATTTTTTATGAGGAAAACTAAATTTAAATTCTATGAAAAATATCAGATTTATAAAATTTCTCTCTCTGCATGATTCTCCTCCTTTCCCCCTTCCACAAATAGAGAATTTGTTGTAAGTCAAAGTGTAAACCAGTATTTTCAGATCCTTTCCAAAAAGTATGAAGAAGTTTGACCACTTTTGCTGAAAATTTTATTAGAAACATGGGCCAGATGCAAACAGAACATAGTTAGCAGTGATTCACATAAATAAAGATAGATTCTTTAATGATATTAGAGCTGTGTGGATACTTTAATTCACTTATATGAAGGGCGTTTAGCGTAGCCTAGCATTAACCTTTGTACAGAATCTGGTAATTCCCTACAAGGCTCTTAAGCACAAAGATTCAGTTTAGTATTCCAGTCCTTTTTGGGGTGGATAGTTCATTGTCTTCCTGAAATAGCATACTGCATAGATAGGAAATGAATTTTGTATTGTGAAAGATGTATGTGAAACCCTTCCTGAATTTCGTCTGAAGTTCTTCAGTGCTAGTAAACGGAGTTGATATATCTCATTGAATTTATGTAGGTGGGAATTATTAACTAAAGTAGTAATCAACAGCGAAATTGGTATCACTAATTAGCTCTTTTGTATATTTTTTCCATTTCCCAACCTCTTTAAAAATCTTTGAAGTAATAAGCCTCACAATACCTCTAATAGGTATGTTAGGAATTTGTTGTTCTGTATAAACATTAGAAAGGAAAACAACAGCACAAGGGTATTTAGTGACTCACTTAAGGTCATAAAGTTCTTGTCTGAGCTAGGTTACTATTTGTGACTTTATTTCCTGTTCCCATCCTTACCACAAAACTGGACGATTACAGCATGTTGTGTGATACTGGTACATCAAGATGATAAGGCAAATAAGAGGTTACTCAATACAGGAAAGCTACCGAGTGAGAAAGGATGAAATGAGGCTTGCAAGTTCAACAAGAAATTGGCTAGGGAACTTTTCATCCCAGAGCAGCAGAGCTACCCATGGTGTAAAAGTAACTCTTTAGTGAAATCATTATGAGCAAGCACAGAGAGGCAACAGTATGTAGACTGCCAGAAATTCACAGCTGGTCATTCATCCAAAGTGCTGAAACCTAAATAAGCTTAGCTTCTAAACAGAGATGAAATCAGGCACCTGTAGACTGTTTGCTTTCTGTTAGCTGAGTGGGTTTCTGTCTGTCACTGCTGGCAAACAGTGGCTGCACAAATGTTGGATGTTTGTCACACTGAGGGGCAAATAAATTGGAGCACAAAGCCAAAGAGTTGTCCATTTCCCTTGGCTGAAGACCACCTCCAAACCTAGCTGAGGTTGTTGTGATCCTGGCTGCAGTCCTAGCTAGCATCTAGGACTGAGGCCTCAAAAACAGCGAATGCATTAGCATGTGAGGAAGACCTCCTGAACCCTGGCTGCTGGGATACTTCACTATGCTACCAGGCGAGGTGGTTGTGCCCATGATTTCTCTTCATGCTACATTTCCAAGTATGTATAACTGGATTGAAGCTCTTAATAACCAGTTCTGATCTTTTTCCAGGCTAGAAAAAAAACAAAATAGACTGCCTGGCTAGAGCTGTCTGTCACAATTTCAGCCCATGCTGGAGCAGGATGATGTACATATAAACTGAGTGAAGACCAAAGATGCTAGATAATTCTGATATTTCATGATTTTGAAGTGAGTCACTAAGATGTCTTTATTAAGAAAGCTTTCAAATTCTATAAACATTTTATTAGCGTTACTGTGTTATTACTAACAGACAATACCTTGATAAAAGATTTTTGTTCAAAACATGTCTTTTCCTAGTCTACATTGTACGAAGAAGTTTCACATAATGAAAAGTGAAGTAAGGAGAAAAAAAGCTGGCTCATGTAATACGGGGATTTTTCAACATTAAAGCAAGACTGGTGACCAAAGCCTGACAAAGAGCTTTGACTGACTTGAAAGACGCCTTAAAGCGTTACAACCTCATTCTTCTTTTTCTGCTGAAAGACAGCACCTTTAGCAGCATAGTGCTTATTACTGTGGCTTGGTGCTAATTCAAAGGGAGGACTGGGACCCACTGAATCCCCATATCTACCACCCCATTGCTTTCAGAATTCTTTCAAATGAGCATTCATCTAGTTCAATTTAAGAGTGCTGACAAAAAATAAAAAATAAAAATAATAATATTTTTAAAAAACAGCTAACATTTGAGGGAAATACAGGAAAACAGTTGCATTTCTCTATAGCCAAAATAATCTTCACAGTTATATACCAAGTAGGTGAATAAACGAATAAATAAAAGTGCGTAATTCCACAAGAAGCAGTGTTGTTGAGAGCTACAGAAATAAACAGAAATGAGTTCAAAGCATCATTCGAGGAGTAAAATGAAATATCAGAAGTCAAATTGCAGGGCTGAATTAAGGCAATCATAATGGAGTTTTCAAATATATTTGCAGCTAGAGTAAAAGCTAAGGAAAACAAGGGAAAAAATTGAACCACTTAGAATTAATAATAGCGGTGGACTGGGAATTGGATGCAGAAGCAGCAGACTTGTGAAAAAGATTCTTTATTCTTTGTTTCTATCTCTGCATCAGGAAGGAGGCGTTTAGCCATGACCGGGAGCAGATTCCACTGCCTGATAGAAGAGGCGTTAGAAAGTGTATAGAGAATTAATGCCAAGTAGAAAGATGAAGTCTGAGATTCCTTAGAGTCTTGCATACCAATGCTTTATCTCAAAATTCACAATGTGAAAATAACAGGACGTATCTAATGATGAATCTCTTTTGGCAGCTAGTACGGTAGAAAGTCCCAACAGCATAGCACTTTTCTGTGGACCACTTTAGCTAGCTGTGATGAATACCAAAAGCTTTAGAGAACAAACCAAGCCACTTGGCAAGAAGTGGGTCTATTCTTCTTTACTTGCACCTGAACCACACAGGTACATAGTACTTATTTAAAAATATATCTATGGGAAATACCAAGGACCAGCTGAGAATAACCCTCTAAGTAGGTCACGCTTATATTTGAGATGAGAGGCTCCTTGAGTGTGGCAGTTTCTCACCTTTCATCTCAGAGGTTAGATGAGCATTGATTTCTCTCAGGGCTCTCCTTTCACAGACATTTATTTCCCATTTTACCTCATTATCTATGATCCTCGTATGCTTAGATTGAGTCACATCTTAAAACTTCTCACATATGTCTGGAGTGGAGGTGACTGGTTGCAAGGAACACTATGTGCAATTTCAGCCTTCAAGTTATGTGCTTTTCCCTCTGTTAAAACTTTCCAAAGCCATTCTGTATGCAGGCTGAAAGGTCATTTAGGCATACCAGATTTGGGACCTGCTCTTATGGCATCTCACATGCTGGCTTTTGCTTTCACTTGCATCCAGTGCACCAGGAGAAGCTTGTATTTGTTTGCAGAGTCCCAAATCCAGAGAGATAGCAGCTCTTCACTTGCATTTGCAGAATGTGCTGCTAGAAGCAATATGGAGATTTTAGTAATTTGGCATCTGTAAGAAAGGTTAATGATATAAGAACAGACATAACTGAGTTAGGACAAAACTCAGCCTAGCATGGCTTCCACTCTCCAACATTGCCTACAGTAGAAGCCTGAGGAGAAATAAGAACCGAAATAGAAAAGTATTAAGAATTCTGCTCCCCGTACTGTCCCACTCTCACACTTTTCAGATTAGAGACTTACTGATCTGAGAAAAATGTGTTTTCTACATGTGTTTTCTACATATTTATTTAGCCTCTGTAGGTTTCTTTTCCAAACAATTTCCAGTTTCCCCTTGAGGTCATATGACCGCCCCTTAGCAAGGAGCATTAGAAGTCCACTGATTTTTGCTTTTTTTTTTTTTGCTTGCTTGCTTTAAATTGGACTACAAATAACTGCTATTTTTTTGGTTGAAATATTAAATAAAAGGTTCTAGCATTGAGGAATAAGCTATGCACACTCCTCCTTTCAAACATTTAATACAAGGAAGGGAAGCAAGGTGAAAGTATCACTGATCACAGAATTGTAGGGGTTGGAAGGGACCTCCAGAGATCATCGAGTCCAACCCCCCTGCCAAAGCAGGTTCCCTACAGCAGGTCGCACAGGTAGGTGTTGAGGCAGGTCTTGAACATCTCCAGAGAAGGAGACTCCACAGCCTCCCTGGGCAGCCTGTTCCAGTGCTCCGTCACCCTCTCTGTAAAGAAGTTCTTGTGCACATTTGTGTGGAGCTTCCTATGCTGCAGTTTCTGGCCATTTCCCCTTGTCCTGTCTCCACACACTGCTGAAAACAGTATGGACTCGCCACTCTGCCCCCCCCCACCTTAGATATTTGTAGACTTGGATCAGGTCCCCTCTCAGTCTTCTTTTCTCACGGCTAAACAGACCCATAGCCTTTCTTCATAGGGGAGATGCTCCAGGCACTCATATCCAGAATATCATTTTTTTCTGGACTCATTATTTCAGGGCTTGGACCATATTCTTTCATTTCTAGAAAGATTATCTAATCTCATTCATTTTAATAGTTCTTTTCCCTCATTTTCAGTGAAGCCAATGAGCAAAAAAATAGCTCTTAGTCAACTTTCAGTGGTTATACTGATATTTCTCAGTGTGCTTGGATACCTGATTTGAGAAACAACCTTACTGAGACACAGTGGCATACTTTTTATGTTTTTTTTTTTTTTTTTTTTTTTTGATTCTCTGGGTCTTTCCTTTATGTACTGCTGGAACCCGTGGGCAATAGACATAAAATATTGCATTCCTTTAGCTTTCTAACCAAATAATGACAGAGCTACTGAATGCTACTAACCTCAGTAACAGAAAGAGAGGAATGGAGAAGTCTTCTTTCCATCATTTTCTCCACTTATTTTCTTCATTCACTCGCAGAAGAAACCTGACTGCTCCAGGAAGGCTTAGCAGGGTGCTAATACTTAATATTGATATATTTAATGATCAGTGATAGGTGTTTCCATCAGTCTTGTCAAACTCCCTTCTTTGGTTCCTATCTCATGGGTCCTTACAAGTCACAGATCAAGGGTGATGCCTCAGGCAGATCAGCACTCCTACTGGAGCTCTGAGCACCTAATGGAGGTGGCTGTGAGGTATGAGGATGGATGGTATGAGGATGGATCCACCAACAGACTTCAGTCATCTGGCCTGAAACTGAGACAATTTCCTGTGACTTCAGTGAGCTTTGGTTCTGCACCTCTCCTGCCATTCAATTTCATAGCACTGAGAGAAAAGCAATTTAATGTTCACAGGAAATCAAATTTGTCTATTCCTAATAAAAATATTGCTATATATGAGATTTCATAGAGAAAAAAAAAAAAAAAAAAAAAAAAGGGATGGTTTTGTATCCAGGGCTCATCATATTTCAGCATGCAGGCAGTTTATCCCAACAAACAGCACAGAAACTCTTCCACCTGAACTGTAGTTTCATAGGAAGAAGATTTCCATATACCCTTCCCTCATCCCTTCCCTTTCAAAGCAGGTAATTAGAAGTATCAAAGGGAAGTATCAATGTCTCATTATATTCCTCATTTATATGAATATAATACACCAGGAAATTATTCAAAGCATGAAAGAAACAGGAAAAGCAGCCTAACAATAGACTAGTCCAATGCTGCAATTTTGTAGATAAGAGAAAGGATACCTAACTTGGTAAAAAAAATCTTTAATGTAACTAAAGAATTACAATAATGGATACATTACATATATTTCTGTGATTAACTGGTTGTGTAACATTTTTTCTCAGTGGGAATAAATTAAGGTCCTCAATAGTATAAGCATTTATAGCTGTTTACAGCTTGCAGTACCTTGAATCAGAGTCTTGTCCTAATAATTACTCATTTTTCAATGTTGAAGTAAAGTCACTTAATAACACTTTTGTCAAATTAAAAGTTTAATGTAGAAGGAAGCTTATTATCAGTGAGCCAGCACTTGTTTCCAAAAGTGCTTGCCTTGTGTGTTTTACTGAGGCAATACACTAGAACTGCTAATGGGAAAGAAGAGAAGAAATGAAATTAAAAATTGCTTGTAATTGGACAGGTTGTCAAACCTAGGTCTTCTGTTTCTTGTAGCTCTGTTGCCAGCTTGCTTTTGAATGCAGGATTTTCTGTTTGTAAAAGAGGGTTACCATTGCTTAAGCACTTTCAGTGAGGACTATTTGTAGGAATTGCGTTTGTTTAACACTCATGAGTCATTCCACAGATACAAACAGAACACCACATCTGGTGAGCTAAACATGAGGATTGCTTTGAGAACTTAAATACATAGATTTTATTGTTTTAAATGTATTAAATGCTTTAAATTTGCAGAGTTTATTAACTACAGAGAAAGGACACAATGAAGAAAGCAAAGGAAAGAGATCTAATTAATAACACTGTCCCAAGTAAGGCAACAAAAGCAACTCAGCACAGAAACCTTATGCTGGGAAGCACTGCAAAATAATATTTCATTCACCTGTGTCAAAGATGGGCAGAAGTTGCCAAGTTTAAAGAGAACTTGAAATCATTTGGCTAAAACTGCATTTATTATATTACAGGAAAAAATAATACAAACAGAACAGACTGTACCCAGAGTGCTTGTAGTTAATGTTTTGCCAATATTAATTGGAAAAGTTTTTATGCTCTATTTTGAAGTTGGCTTCTTAGGGATTAAATGGCATGATCTCAATAATGTAAAATGATGATAGAACAGAAAGAGCAGACAGTCAAGCCTCTTGCCCTCCTTTCAGTTCTTGAGGGGACATCTAGAGAAAAAGAGATGATAGAGGAAATGGCAAAAAAATATAAAAGAGACTTTCAAAATGCAATTTCTGGTATAATGATATCTCAAGAAAGGATTTATACATGTGATTTTGAAACACATATAATTAACTAATTGTTTCACAGACCTTATATATTTTCTGAGGAAAGAGTAAATTCCACAAGTATGGTTGACAGAAGCTACACAACAGCTTCCAAGAGTCAATCACTGGAGCAAATGCAGCGCTTGGACTGTCCTACAGGGCTCCTCTGACTGGAAGGTTGCAACACCCAAATGCAGTGCTGCATGAATATGCAGGAATGAAGAGTCCATCTCTGTGCTTGACACAAGCCAAACTGGTCCACACTGGGACCTCATGTGCGCATATGAATCTGCTTGCAGAGAGGTACCTTAATCTGGAAGGGAATGTGTGACAAGAGAGCTATAAATCCCCATAGGACTACAGGTAACCATTTACAAATATTTTCACATCTCATTGCAGTGGATTCCCTAGTATTTATAGACCTGGTATGACAGAGGCAGGTATGGCAGGACCTTGCTATATGAAATGGAATATGAAGGACTTAGGACGTAAGGAGTTTGTCCTCCGTGATCTGTTTGCTGTTGTTCTCTTTTACAGATCTGACCTACGCACTTCCAGAAAAGAGAAAAAAGTTAGATGGAGAATAGAAATAGGATTTAAGGAGCCAATAGGACAGACTGCATACACAGGGCTTGAAGACAAATGCACTGAGCTGTATCTCAGTACAACCAGTCACTTTGTTCCTCTTCTTCTTCTTTTCCTACACAAATTCATCCCAGCCCACTTTAGTGCCTCCCTTTCCAGCCCTTGTTCTCACCCTAAATATCCCAGACTGAGGATGACACAGACTCACAGCCACCTCTAGTATGGATAATTTTTTTTTTTTCCACTGTGATCCTTGAATATCTAATTTAACCTCTCCAAGGTTAAATGTGTACAGACTCTAAAAAGTTATCCTCACATCTGGCTGTCCTTGTTGTCTCTACATTCTTGCAGACCTCATTTCTCAGTGGTAGAAATGGTTGGAGAACTTGAAAAACTGTTTTACGTGATGGCTGACAGTGAAGTGGACATTGATCACAGAGGAAAAAAGCTGCCATATCATACTGACAAAGACAGAGTAAATTCATTAAGAAGCTGCTCAATAGGTTTGGTATGTTACATTGCATATTACTGAGGAAAAATGGACATGATATTATGCATAGTTCATTAGAAATTATTGCTATCTGAACTAATCTAGGGTGGGAAGCCTATAACAGTGCTGCATTAGATAGAGAGATTGTTATTTTTTCTGACATGCAATATTGAACAGGGCCATTAATTAAAGTATGACAGGGTATGTGTGGAACTATTTGCATACTCCTTTGAAAAGTGAGAAACTCTACACTGAATTCCCACTGTCTGGAATTTTAGAAAAATGTCAGTGTTATCAGTATTGTCAAACCACCATAGAAATAATTATAGAGATGGGAGTGATGGAGGAAGCACTGTTATCACTTGTTGGGAAGCTTTGTTCTAAAGCAGAAAAAGGATGGTTCACATACATGAGGAACTATTGGACAGAGTCTCTACTTGTACACAGCTAGTAAAGTGAGACAGGAGGAACAAAACAGGAGAAAAGCACGAACATAGCCTAAATCATCAGTATGGCAGGAGCTCTATAGCAGCAGTACCAGTCTAAACCTGAAGAATAGCGGATTCATTGTCCTGCTGAGATTTTTGTTGTTGCTTTCGTTGGACACAGAGGACAATATCACAACATGCAAAGGAATTCACAACAGGCAGGAGAATTTCTGTCTTTTCATTAGTTACATTAGACAGGGTTAGGGAACTTTCTTCTACAGGCACTTCCTCCTCTCAGTCATAAAACGCTTCTGGGAACCATGCAAGAGCACAAACAATCATAATGCAAAAGAAGTAACACAGCCAATATTTTTTATCACTTTACTTGTGTTAGAAGAATTTCAGACATACTAATTAAGATATTCTACAGAGAAACTATAAAACAACCCAATGCACTTTACAGCCTGCTTTATTGTAGTGTATATAGTGGGTCAATCAGACAATAAACAAAGAAAAAAGTCAATTGTAGCTGTCAGGCATATTGGATAAGAGTTACATTTAAGCTTGGACAAAGTTTTAGAGATATAACACTTTTTTTAGGAATTTGTTAAGCTAAGTTCCTTGGGAGGGTGAGTTGATCTTAACTGAGATCAGCTGAGTTGCATCAATAGCAGCCAATGAGAAAAGAAGTCACTAGAATATACTGAGCCTTCAATTCAGCTGTGTATCTAAGCAGTGGAGTTGAGAGCACACTGTTGTGGATGGTGTCATGGTTCAGTAGAATGCCTGTAAGTAATGCATCAGCAAATAATTTTTCTACTCTAGGCAGTTGGATGGTCAGAAATGGTTCAGTGCTGTTTGTTTTTGTCTTGACTTCTACAGTTTTGTAGAAACACCTGAGGATTTTTGGAAGAAGGGGTGTAATTGGTATTGTATTTCCTAATCTAGGTACTGTATTTAGGTGGAGAAGCATTGCAGACTCCTGCCAAAAGGCAAAAATTTCTAGTGTACACCCTGGAAACTTGTATAAGATATAAACTAATCAATTTATTAACAGGATGAGACGAGTAGTGTTTGCAGCTGATTGCATGATACTTGTAAGCTGTAAAATGTAAATTACAAGTTCTCAAGGATACAAGATTTGAGGCATTTCAACTGAAATTGAGCTCAGTTTGCTTTAAGTCCCTAAGGGAGGGAAGAGTATGGTGTGCAGTGGGCTTTCAGCCTTAAAATAATAGTTTTCATTATAAGCATTTTGTTGGATGTCATGGCCAGGTAGGTAAGCAAGACTTCACTTATGCTACTGAACGCCTGTCTTTATGCTCGGAGCATGGGAGAAATTCACTCAAAAGAGCTGTCACTTAGACCACCAGCACAGTGTGAAGAATGGTCATCTGAAGGAGACCAGGCTTTATTAGCCCCAGGGCTCCTGGGGTGACTTATGTGCATGTTAACAAAATAATTGCTGGAAACTGAACTGGAATAATTTCAGGGTTTATGAACCGGCAGAATACAGAAGGCATTTCTTTTCAGGTCACTTCACATTAAAACACTCTTTTAAAATACTTTCTATGGCTTTAGGTTTGTTTTGTAAAGATGAATGCAGGGAGGAGGACAGCTGTTAGCTAATCTGTCTATCCCCTTAGTAGCCAAGCAAGCAGTTTTTCCTAGATGTTTTACCAGAACACACTAGACAATTATTCCTGAGATTGCTCCTTTGCAGGTTGGCCCTTTCTGTAAGTTAAGAGTGAATAAAGTGTTAATGGCTTTGAGGAAGAAGGAGTAGAAAAACCTGTTTTCAACTAGGCAATTTGAGCTACTTTAATTACTCAATTGCTCTGTCCCGTGTCAAAAATCTACACCTGGATTTAAGTAAACATCTTCATCAGGCTACTAAGGTTTTGCAGCTGAGGGAGTCAGAAGACAGCCTTATTCTCTAGTTGTTTAGTATGGGAAGACCTATCTACAAGCCCCTTAACTAGTTGTTCATGGCTCTTGGAATTAGGAAGTGTCATTTCAATGAAATGCCTTTTGAATGATGACAAGAGGTCTCCAGTTGTTCCTCACTCCTCCAAACTTAGAGACTTTGCAGAACATGATTGTAATCAGTTTCAGCTGCATCTTGTTCCTCCATCCAGAAGGATGTTTGCTTTCTTCCCTTAACCAATTTTTCTTCAGAATTTTTGGTTGGCAGTTTTTCCTCCCCTACAGTATCAAAGTAGAGCTGCAACTGGAAGAAAGCAGCTTAGTATGCTGTATGTTTGAAATTAGGTGCTATCTGCTTCCTGTTTAGAGGCTGAACAGGCGTTATTCTTGCAGCAAGGCAAAGTAATTGAAAAGGGTATCCTTTCTGGGCTAATACGTATCAGAAGAAATTCCAGTTTACAGTAGCACAGGTAATTGCAACTTGAAGAGATTTAGGCTTAGAGCTTCTGGCTGCGATAGCAACTGCAGGTTACTTTCAGAAACTGGCATGGCAGGAAGAGAGCTGAGAGAGAAGAGTTCAAGTATGAATCTACTCTGTAATATATGTGAAACCAGTGTGTTATCACCCCAAATTTCGCTGCTCCTTTATACTTGCTGTGCTCTGGTGACTTCAATTTCAAAAATTGAGAAAGATATCCCAGAATATAAATCACCTGGGACAGAAGACTATTAGGAGCACAGTAAGATTTATCCTTGTTGAGAACAGTTCTGCCGTGTAGAAGGGTCTATGGAGGAGATGCTTTGCTGTTATTTCCATATCCTTAATTCATACTAGTGTTAAATGATAGAGGCTACAATCTCTTAGAGATATGGGATTGAAAAGTCTATTATTGTTTGGATTCTTGAAGATAATGTTTCTCTTAAGGAGCTTCTAATTCTCATTCATCAGGAAAGTAAATCTTTTGCTAATCTATATCATCACTTGCCTGCCATCATTACAGTTGGTCTTCAATTTACTCAGCTTTCACCCTCCTTTCTTGTGTTTCCAGGTTCCTTGGTAAGCTGAATGGGGTATACTATTAAAGTTAGGATAGGCACATTGATTCTGCCCTCCATCCCAGTTACTTAAGTGCAAGCTGGTTCTGAGCCTTTCAGTGACAAAGCAGTCTGAAAATGTGTCTGTCTGCAAACTTTCTAACTATCCATAGGAGATCTCTTTTGTAATGAAAGGCCTGAAGGAAGCCTGGAGAAGAACTTGCAAGTGAGATCAAATATTAAAATTGCATATGTAGCTGCTCGCTTTAGAACCTGCACTACAGCAAGGAAAAAAGGGGAGGAAGAGTACATAGGGAACAACCCAGCTTCTGTGCTCTTATTTTGTTTGTTACTTGGCATTACCAATGTAGCCCAAGTTTAATAGGCATTTTATTAGTACGCTTAGACCAAACCATCAGTAAGCTAAGTGAAGCAAGGAGCTGTGACACTGTAAAATTCTGCGAGCGAAATAAACAGTCTAAACCACACAGTGCTGCCTATTCCCAGGGATGGCTGGGTATCAAAGTTTTTGTTGAAAAGACTTCCCTGTTTTCACGTTAAGCTTATCACACTGCTTTGTGTTCTTAATATGTTCTTTGGAGTTCTAATCATTGTTGCTTTGCAAGAACTCATCAGGAACTGTGTCCTGCATGACTTTGGCTTCTGCTGTGATATCCAGCCTCTGATCTGCACACTCCTTACTCTGTATGACTTGAAGTTGGCATCTCTCATTACTGACTTCTGCTTGGTGACTGTTGCAGGCAGGGTATCTTCTAACGTATACACTGCATGTTATTAGCCATTACCAAAGCCTAACTCCTCCTCTTTCTATATAATATTTATAATGTAATCCCTCTTTCAATAGAATTCTATTGAACCGATTAAGAGATTGTACTCTGCCCATAAATCTTCCACTTCTCAGCTTGCATTTGATAAATTGGGCTTGGTCATTACTGGAGAGGCAGCTGACTGTCAATTACAGATTCCTATCCTAAGGGCAGCATCTAGAGTGTGGAATTGAAGGTGGCCAAACCCATAATATACATAAAATTTTGGATTCTCCAGCCCTTGTACCAAGTTCCTACAATGCTGCCAGCTTAACAGTAAGTAGCAGTGTCTCGTTCGGTCATTCTGCAGACAAAATGTTCTACTGTGGACCTCAAATGTATCTTTCTCTTGCTGCTTTGTGAGCATCTCAGCCTGGCTGACAGAAGACCAGTGGACATATTTACTGTTACATACATGTACAACAAATAAAGCATGTTCTGATAGTCCTGTAAGAGATTAATCTGATCTGTACATCATTCTCCTTTTTGACATTAGTGTACATGACCCCAGGCATTGCAGACAACTTCACAACTTTGATCCATAGTAGAAGAGAAGAAATACTGGAGGTGGCATGAAAGCTTGTGTTTTTTTTTTTTTTTTTTTTTTTTTTTTTTGTGGCCTTCTAGACTTTTTTCAAATAAAAAAAAAAAAGAGGTGAAAAGGCGAGTTGAGAAGGGCATTATTTCAATTGAGAAGTATTTTATGGAAGACAAAGTTCAAGTTATTGTTCATCTTATTTAAGATGAGGGTTGCTATCTGTAGCTGTGTTTCAGTCAAGAGTTGTAAAAATTTGGACAGCATATAAAATTACTTTTAGATGCAATTAAAGGTAAAAACTATCTGTTAGTTAGCCTATGATAGTGTATGATAGTGTATTTTGACTAGGTTTTGCGGCTTAACTTTTTTCCAGTTTTTTGAATAGCACTTTCTACTCCTTACTCTGTACTGTAACGTAAAAAGGCATAGGTAAAGCCTGCATTATTAATTTTATTTCCTTTATCCTACTCCTTTCAGCGTAGGGCAAGGATTGATAGTCAATTCCGTGCACTACTTTTCAAATCATTTTTCACCATTCTTAAAGTATATATTAGTGTTCTTTCTGGTGATTTGATTCTGCTTCTCCAACTCTGCAAACCTATCAGTGAGTCATCCTCTGAAGAGGTAATGTGGAGGTTTGCAGGATTTCTGGTTTGTCGCCCAAATTCATCCCTTACATAAGTCTTAAATTGTCAGTGGAGTGCATCTCACAAAGGATTATCCTAACTAGTTAACAAGGCACTGCAGCTCTAACACTTTCATCGCTAGACTTCTGTTAATCCCTGATGGTAGTTACTAATGAAGTCAGAAATACAAGAGCTGAGTGATACTTCTCAATCCTGGATACGTGGAGTTCCGTGCAAGAGATGGTCAGTATTTTTCAGAATGCAGGAGGGCCATGAAAACTTATGTTCTGAACTCCTATGATAAACTGAGAAACAGAACTGTGCCTTGAGGTGGAAGCAACATTGTTCTTCTGAGATAAAGCAAATCTTATCCAAAGAGGAACGCTGCTTATTGACAGAGCTTTGTGCTGAAAGCTTTGGAGGAATCTGTACACGCAGCTCTGGGTAGGCTTGCCATGTTTGTATCTGCTGCAGTGACTAATGTCTGTTGTCACGTATTCCCAAAAGAAGCAACATCTCAGACAGTGAACTCTGGAAAAAGAGCCAGGAAGCCTTTGGCGTTCTTGTTCAAACAGTTTGGCGCTTACTGTGACTGTAACACCTCTCTCATTTCTGCCCAGCCTGGAAATGGAAAAATGAGGCCAGGATGGCTGACAGTTTCCAGGCATGTTCTTCTTTGTCCACGTGTAGTGTCACTACTGAGATTTGTGACTGCTTTTTAATGTGTCTGACATTATGGTCAGTTGAGATAACTGTCAACTGGATCTATTCAAGACAGAATTACTGATCCATTTAATCATATAGATATTTCAAACTGCAAAGGTGATTTAGGACAACTGATGTTTTTTCTTTTCAGTTCACTTAGCTTGCTGTTGTAAATTGTCAGGTAGATCTCTGTGCTTATCTTAAAATAGGCTTGTGTTTAATTTTTCTTTGACTGTCAAGTTTTCCCCACACTTGCATGGCTATATTTGTATCAGTGTCTTCTACTTAGAGCAAATGGCCTGCCCCATCTCATGTTCCACATAAAACCAGGGATTATGTGCAAGGTGGATTAGTCCACAGGGAGGAAAATGGACTTGTAAGTGCAGGACTCTTTGCTTCCCTTAGTGATACTTTGACTTCCTAAACCTTTGGAACCTACTTATCATATCCACTTTCTTACCTTAACATCTTGCTATTCCAGGATGTCTTTTTAAGTTAAATGTGAAGATAGAACATAATCTCATCTTCATTTTAGAGACAAAGTGACCTAAACTGTTGTTTTCTGATGCTTGTGTGAATGTGAGCGCATCTGCACTTAAATCTGATAGATTGGATGCAAAGTGAATTATATTTGTTGGGGGAGGAGGAGTGGAACAAACAGTGAAATCATGGTTGATGCCTTGTTGTTCTATTACTCTGTAAAAATGAGAGTGGTGGGAATCAATTGGATATCATTTCAAACAAATTAATCTCAGCTTGTTTGCAAGGTTCTTATTAATTTCATCTGAAAGAAAATTCTCTTTTACTTCCCCAGAGGAGTTATTTCAAAATATTTATATAGTATTAAAACATTTACAGTGTTCTACTTGCTGACATACCTCTTACTTTAGAGAATAGAGATGAGGCAAATACAAAGATGATGAACCATAACTGATGGAAAGGAAGGAAAGAATCGAAGCAGAAGGATTAAGGAGGAGTGAGGGGAGCACTGGGCTATGAGCAAATATGGGCTGAATCCAGAGAAAAGTTATGTAGTACCATAGGAGGAGAAAACTGAATTATTTGTATGCCCCAACACCTTTTTTTTGAGGGGGGGGGAGAAGTGGTTATTAATGAGGAAGATAAACAAAGCAGTGTAAATGGAGAAGATGGACAAATGTCTAATCGACCTAGTGTGTATGTATATATACATTATATACATACATACATAAATATATATATATATATATATTTTTTTTTTTTCATCAAAGGCATTCCTAAATGTGACTGCAGAAGTGTGAGATGTTTGCTGGGAAGCAAAGGCAGTTAAATTAATGTAGCAGTAATATTGTGTTTAGAGACAATAGATGCTCAGTTATCTTCTTGCATACACTCACCTAAATCATCTGAAATCAGAACTGCATGTTATGGTTTAAAAAAAAATGCACGAAAGGGAAATCAAAGTGCCAGATGTCTGCACTGCTTAGAAATTGCTTCCAGCCTGTGGGGGTAACGAATCTGATTTCTGCTGTATGCAGATGCAGAGTTCAGGGAGAGGAGCTCCTTTGTAACTAGTATACTGTTGCACTTAAACCAAAATTACTTTTGGAGTTTTAAGTCTGAGCGGAAGTAAATCAAATAAGGTTATAGCTCATAGAAAGGATTTGCTATATGTTGCATTACTTTGATTCTCTGAACTATAACATTATTTTGGTACAGCTTGCATGGAAATCTACAGACTATAATGTAGGTTTTCTGTTATCATGTGGAGAATTCACAATTAAACCCTGAATATCTGCATGCCTCTGTTTAAAAAGTACCTGAGCATCAGATATTACTACCTTATGTACCGTGAAGATGTTTGACTATAGCATTAAAAGCAGGTTGTGAGAACTGTATAGATTTGTAACACAGGCCTGTGTGAACAGCATTTAAAAAGTTAGTTGTGTGTATGCAGTTGGCTGCCTGCCATTTGCCAATTGAATTTTTTGGGGTTGAATTCCTTCAACATGGTAGTTGTTTCTTTTTCTTTGTGTCAAATATCTTCTGCTCTTTGCACTTCCCTGGCACTGAGTCCGGAGAAATTAACAAAGCCTAGGGAACAAGAATGTTTGAAATCTATGTGGTATTACAGGTAAAGCCTTAATTTGTTTTCCCTGGAGAGGCAATCAGGGCGTGTACATCAGAATCTGTAAAAAGTTAGCTAAAGTCTTAGATGTTTGCTCACTTTATGATAGATAGGTGACTCCAAGGACTACTTTTTCATGTCTTAGGGCTGTCTGAAAATGTTCAGAGACTTCTCTGGATTTTTTTTTTTTATTATTTTTTGCTGGAATACAGAGATATTACTTGGAGTGAAAACAAAACATTTAAATTGCTGAAGTGAATGTGATTTGTTTGGACTGATTCTGGGGAAAATTTAAATAGGCTATGTATATATAGCTTCAGCCAACTAATCTAATAGTGTATGGTAACAGCTGAGTCATGGCCTGAACAACTGATTGAACACCTGGGGAAAGGACCCGGTCAGCCCTGAGAGCACAGGTGAAGGCAATTCAGCTGTTACCAGAAGGGGTGGAGCCTGGCTGCACCTCTCTTAGACCTCATTTGAGGGCTGACTGCCACTGCGCAAGGATCTCAGGAGATTGTTCCTTCATGGAGTTTTCCTCGTGAGCCTAGATCTTCAGAGATGGGTGAGTATCTTTGCTTTTCCTTTGTAATGTGATTTCATTTGTGCTAGTTCCTTTGCTATTGCGTTCCTCTATTGCCCTTCCACTTCCTGTACTTGGTGATCTTAACATCTAGTAATCAAATGAGTGACAGAATTCTAGGTATTAACATTGTGGTCTTTCCCCCTCACCTTACTTACAGTAAGGATGTTCTTGTTGCATTGGCTTTCCCTGACCATGGCCATGATATACTGTTAAGATTATTGCTTAGGCCAGTAATTTAACTCTCTGTACTTTTCTGGAAATCATTATATCTCAGGTCACTGTAAGAAGATGCTAGCAACTGTTAGCAACCTATAACAATGTATATGTAGAATTAATGTATGAGCAATGCAATGTAGAATTAATTGTGCTAGTGGTCCCGGGTGAGATGATGATTTGGTAGTAGTGTTTGAGATCAGGGTTACTTGGCAGCTTAAAAATGCTCATGAACAAAACTTTTCATTATTCTGGCTGAGATATGACAGCATAATATGAATGGCCACTCCTGTATATTATACATGTATACAACTTATACATGTACGTATGTACTTATTTTCCTGCTCCCCTTCTTTCCTGCCTGAGAAGATGCAGTATTATGGGGGTATCTGCTTTTGTCCATTGCCCTCAAAAGCTCCTTTGCTTACTGTCCTGGGGTTCTTACATATGTGGGACCAAACAACTCAAAACGTACTTCTACGCTTGTGAAATGCAAGCCTTGTATGATAGTTGTTTTTGTGCATAGCACAGTTTGAAGGTGGGAAGAACTCATGTTTTCCTAGAGAAGATAGGTAATGGTACCCAACTCAGTTCATTGCACTTATCCTAAAGCAAAGATAGACATTACTTGGTGTAATTCCTGAAAGCAATTACAATCTTTTGTGAGACAAAAGTACTACTTCTGGTCACTTCCACATCTTTCTTGTTCCCCTGCTGAGTCATGTTAAGCAAGGTATAAAATGGAATTCATAATTTGATCTAACTGCATCCCTTCATCTAAAGGGTTGCAACAGAAGGCCTCTGTACAGGGATTCAAGAAGAGCTGAGGAGGGAGTGAATTTTATAGAAGGAATATCTGCCTCATTAGAGATGATTAATGTGAAGGAAGAGCTCATTTATCTGCAGAGTATGGTGCTGAAGATGCTGTAGGCAGAAGGGGAAAATATTTGGCTAGAACAAAATTCTTCCCTGCAGAAGGAAGAAGGGAGAGAAACATCATAAGTAGTGAAGAATGAAGGAAGATCAGGGAAGCCATGTTATCAGAGGAACAAACGTCATTACAGGCTGTTAAAGCCTTGTAACTCCTTAATTCTATCTGTGTCTGAATAAATATGGACCATCTGCCCACTGGCATAGACATCCAATGGAGCACCCACCACTTTCCAAGTGTTTCCTTGCCCTCATTTTCATCTACTCAGTTTGCCAATGAGCCTGCAGCAGACACTGCTAGCTGGCAGTAATAGACAGTCCCTTTGCTTTTGGATACTGATGAAGGGCTGACAGTCTTTTCTGTGTATCGGAGTTCATCTGATGCCTCTGGTACTTAGAAACCAAAGCATTTGGCAGGTGTGATTGAAAAAGGATTGTCTATCCTGGAAGTTCTGCAATTGTTATTTCTAACAAATATTCTTAAGAATGCCTTCGCTAATGCTTTTCACTTATCTCAAGGTATAGCAGCACAGTAATTATTTCTGGGAAGGCTCATAACTAGTTCTCTGAATGCTCAGCAATGAATCATAATAGGGAAACTGAAGAGCTATCTACAGGACGCTTTATTTCTGGCACCCATCTTTACAGTACTTTGCTGTTGAATTTGGTCTTTATTTAGTTCTTTAAATCAGTGCTTGCTGGTGAAGGTGAACTGAAGACATTAGCTTGATCAGAAGCTTGTTAGTATCTTTTCTATATGGTAACTGAAGTGATTTAGGAAAATGAATTGGAAAAATCCAGGGAATGATCAAAGGAAAAAATAACTATGTTAGTGCAACCAAAAGGTCTTTGAGTGGTATTTAACTAAAATGAGTCGAATGACAATGTCTTGGGCACCTGTAAACATCACTTTCTTTTTGAAAAGTTTTCACACAAGTATTATTTTGATGAAGCACTGAGTAGACAGGTTTCCAGAGGCAATTCATCTTCAAGTGAATTCTGACAGATTCAGCTTAAGGGCACTGCTTCTAACCTGATGAGGCCACTCCAAGAATGAATCTGATTTTTTATTTATTTTTTTTTAGGTTATTTTTAGGGAAAAAATCAGGACCATTATGTGGGAGAAATTTATGCTACTGTTGCTATGCAAGTCTCTATTGCTGGTATCTGCAATATGTCATTGTATCTTATCTGGAATATTTAATTTTTAATGTATAAAGAAAACTAAAAATTAAGGGGAGTTTTTCAGGTTGAGAGACATGGTTATGTGCTTCTCTTTGTAGTAATATATTTTTAAAAGAAGCACTTCAGAAACCTGAAAATGTATAGGAACATCCTTCAAATAACTGAAAACCAAATGTTCTGCTGGGAAATTATAAGAAATGCTCTGTGAACTTAGGTCTTAGATGCCTGTTTTGACCTGCTGAGAATCTCAATAACATTGCAGTAAACATAAAGGAATCCCACAGCTGTTACTGGATTTGCAGAACATAGGGGGTGAGTTGAAGAAAGTTGAGGCTGGTGGATTAAATTCTGCTGGAGCAGCTCAGAGGCAGCTGCGGAGCCAGAGCCTTTCATGCTTCTGTAAGCTTGTGTCTGAATAGGTCAGGTAAATGTGAAGCTTAGATGCACTCTTCTGCTATCCTGAGAGTGATGGATAATAGGAACATCATAGTATAGCTGCAACTTTCAGTTTAAAGATGGCTAATTTGTGACAGTGAGGGTTAGCTTGTGTTATTTTGATTGCTGGACAATATAGAGGTCTCAAAGCTGGGGCTTGAAGTACTCCCAGCCTCCAAAGTACTTCTGCAGAGTTCTGGGACTGACTATTTAGTATGCTGGGACAGAAAAACATCTGTACGTGGTAAGGAATCGTATGGCAAGGGGTGCTGAATATAATGCAGAGAGGGTAAAATGAAGAACTGGGCTTTGTCTGATCTTGGCTGCATTATGCTTAGTCTCAGGCAGCTGCTTCTGTAAGGACATGAGCTTTCATGAGCATCTGTCACCACTAACTAAATCCAATACTTAATTCTAGAGAGGATATTGGTTCCAGGTGGGTGATGGGGAGCATTGTTGAATTCAGCACATCTCATCCAGCATCTGAGCCTGTCTCCTACTGTACATTTTGTCCTTATCTCTGGAACTGACTATTGCTGAGCTGTTCTTTTCTACACACGAGACTGACAGCTATTTTTTTCCCTTTGCACATATGCTGCTGCTTGATCTCTCTTGCTGTACTGTCTTTTGTGTAGATTATCAAGAGGGATGGAGGGGACAGGTGGACAGTTACTAGTAATGCAGAGGAAGCAGATGTGTTGACTGTAAAAACAACATAAGACAAAAAAATTCTGCATTCACACTTCAGAGAGAGGCTTTTTTTTTTTTCTTAGTGATTGTTTAGCAAACAGCCCCAGAACCAATGCAGGTGGTGTAACTCAAGAACCCGCTGGCTTTGAGGATTGTACTGAAGCTAAAATACAAAGGAATTGTAAGCTGTGTGTGTCTCCCAGCAGTTCAGAGAAGGCTCTAGCTGCAAGCTGGGGTCTGGCCCTGCATGACCCTCAGGGGGTGTCTGTGGTTGTAGACATTTTCTCTTTCAGTGGGATTTGGCAGCCAGTTTACCTTTGGCCAGGGAGCACTGGCTAGAAGGGCCCTGCTGCCATTTCACTTGTAGTTGCTAATTGCCAGTGGACTGTCTGCTCAGTTGCTGGCAGCTGTGTGCAGGCTTCCTGGGCACATTTAGCTGCCAAATGGTTTCCATGTCTGTGTAAACTGTTTCCCATGGGCATATACCAAAATAAAGGAAAATAATGTCGAGGTGTAAGCAAGTGAGGACAGACCCTGTTCAAATATTGCCCTCATACTGCAACACTTAATGGAGTTCCTTCTAAAATGCCAAGACTTGTGTTGGCTCAGGTGCTTCAGTAGACCTTCCCTGGCATTGTGAATTTTCTGGAAGTTGCCAGAAACTATGGAGATGTGAGGTAATCTTGTATTTCCTATACTCTCCTCACGTTTCAAAAGTCAACTGAAGGTTGAAAGCAACAGATTTGATACTCTGTATAAAGAAACAAGGAAAGGCAACTACATGGTTCCTTCAGAAAACAGCTGTTAGAGTATTTGTTCTATGCATAGTTTCTTCCTTTTGAATCCAAGTTGAACCTTGGCATTGAGTCCCCCAGCCTGACTTCATGCTGCTGAAAAGACTTTCCTTTCTCTTCTTCCATCTCTTGCTATTCTTTTTCTCCTGTGAAATGGGAGTGGACCAGGTATTTGCCCAGATTTTTCTATTTTTATTGGATTATAGCTTTTTTTTTCCCTGAGAAATTGCTTACTCAGTACTACTGATCCTCTTCTAGTTAGGGAATGTCTTGTTTGGATGACATGGGCAACACACAGTACTCCAGGGAAAGCCATGCTGTTCTAAATTCTGTATCTAAGAGAGACTTAATAGCCTATACAAGATAAACAAGAGTTCAAAGTTGGATGTGACCCAGAAAACAGTCTAACTACCTTATGCTTCAAGGAAACTTGGATTCATATCAGAAGCCTTTTGACTTGTATTTGGAGTGTGGTCAGCAATTACTTCCATGACTGCTGAGCCCAAGCAAAAATTTAGCGGAAGGTTATATGTGGCTGCTTCAATCTAGTTTATAAAATTGTCCATTCCTGTGCTAGCCAAAAACTAAGGAATTGAAAAGGTAGCATAAAGCCACCTCTAGCTCCTTAAATCCTACGTGGAAAAGAACTTGTTACACTAGACGAAGCATCCATTTGCTGTTCTTTTGTGAACTTACCCCCTTGCACTGCCTATATTTCCTGTGTTTTGCCAGTCCACTTGATTTGTAAACAGAGCTAGAGATTAAGGTCTGTTGAAAAATAAATTCTTAGTATCTGTGTCCTTGTTCCTGTGAAGGAATGTTCTGTTCCTGAACTCTTGTGTTACCAAGTAAGTGAAGTTTTCAAGAAAACGTAGTGTTTAGATCTGAACATGTTTTTCTTTCTTCATGAAAAAATGTAGAAGAAACTCCCAACTGACTTGATAAACACTGAAAATTGAATACAGTAAAGGAAGTATCAGAGACTGGAGAGAAATGCAGGATGTCAGAGATAGAAGCTTGAACATGTTACTACTGAAAAAACACTTTTATTCCTTGCTAGATTTTTCTCTTAAACCCCAGCAAACAAAGATGAGAGGAAGTGGTGAGCTGTCTCTACTGGGCCCTAGTAATAAAGAGCATTGCTTTTTCTGCTCTGATACTGAAATACTGACAAGAATTTGCTTTTGCCAGTTTTTTGTCCTCTGAAAAACATGTTCCCCACTGCTTTCTATGTTTTGAGTAGTAGTAATTGAGCTGTTGGTAGAGATACTTACCAAGTGAAAGAGGAGCTGTGGCTACTTACAGGATGCCCATATTCTTACCCTATTGTTGTCCCTTTTCATATAAATAAGGGGTCAGTATTAGACTTAAAACTGAAAGACTAGCTTATCACATAGCATTGCTTGCTACAATTTTCACAAGAAAACGTGGAAGGGAAGGGCAAGCAAAGTCTGCTAGTAGCTGAAACTGGAATTTTGTGTTGCCAGAGAACACTTAAGATCTTAGACACAGAAATGTACATAGAGTTAATACCATTTTGTTGTTCAGGGAAAGCATGGAGTCATCATTCCTAGAAGAGAAAAAGCCTGGATACCAAAATAGTGTAAGAAAGAAAACTCTAAAAACTAAAATGTGTTAAAGGTCTACATTTGCAATGTTTCCATAAAAACTTCATACTGTAGCTAGTAGTACTATGTCCATGTCTGGAGCCCACAGTACAAGAAGGACAGTAGAGGGTCCAGAGGAGAGCCATGAAGATCATCAGGGGACTGGAGCACCTCCCCTATGAAGACAGGCTGAGGGAGCTGGGCTTGTTCAACCTGGAGAAAAGAAAGCGGCGGGGTACCTCATTGCAGTCTTTCAGTACCTAAAGGGAGCCTACAAAAAGGAAGGGAATCAACGCTTTGAAAGGGTTGATAACTTCAGGACAAGGGGAAATGGTTTCAAGTTGAGGGAGGAGAGATTTAGGTTGGATGTCAGGGGGAAAATTCTTTACAGAGTGCTGAGCTGCTGGAACAGGCTGCCCAGAGAGGTGGATGCCCAGTCCCTGGAGGTGTTCAAGGCCGGATTGGATGGGGCTCTGGGCAGCCTGGTCTAGCATTGAATGTGGAGGTTGTTGGCCCTGCATGTGGCAGGGGGTTTGGAGCTTCATGATCCTTGAGGTCCCTTCCAACCCTGGCCATTCTGTAACAAGGGGTTGTTCCATTTGTCTGCTAGCTCAGAAGTACTTTAATTCCATTTGGGTTGCACGAGCTTTGGGCAAGGCCAAAATTTCTACAGCTTAAGGGATCAATATTTTTCCTAATTATTTTTGAGAAGTGAAATTATTTGTTCAGGAGAAGATAATACACCAGTAAATTCCAAATAAAAGAGTGCCTTGGCAGGTATGCTAGGAATAGATCAAAGAATTAGCGGCAGAAGAAACAGTCCTTTCCTCCTCTGCAAAAAAAACCCTCAGATTTAAGGATAAATTAACAGAGTTTATCACCTTTAGTATTTCTCTATTTATGCTGCTGGACTCTCCTTCAACCTACTGCTTGGTACAGATCCATTTTGCATTCCAGGGAACCCCCCCATAGCCAGCTTCTTATATGAAGTTGTCCACAGGATTCAAGTTCTTAATAGCAGTCTCCTGAGGGCTTTTTATGAGTACACATAATCCAGTCTCAGAGGACCAAATTCCCTCTCCAGTTCTTGTCCCAAGTAAACAGTTGAACTGGTTTCTTTTGCTTTCCTTGCTTCCAGGTAGCTGGTGGTTAGCCTCAGGTTTTTTTGTTTGTTTTTTTGTTTTTTTTTTTTGTTTGTTTGTTTTTCAAGGGAAATGCTACTTCCATGGTTGTATTTTCCAATGGAAACTGAGATTGTCTATGTAGCACTGAAAAGCTTGCAGTGGTGATTCAAGGGACTATGGCTTTTTTCAGTAAGACTTTAGCAGTCTCTGGTAGCTCCAGGCTAAAGTTAGGGTCCAGAACAGAAAGCAGTGGTGAAGGGCAAGGTTTGGGTATTAAATATTGTTTTCTTTTTACCCCCTACCTGCTAATACTGTATTTCTTCAGGCTGATAGCTTTCTCTTACTAATGAATCTTTGTGTAGATCAGAACCTTTTGGATTAGCGGCACTTACTGTTGTCTAAATTTGCAGCAGAATCTTTGCCTCTGGAGACTTGTTGTCTCATTTTACTTCCTTGAGATAAGGTTGTGAAGGTTTTTGAAACTGCACAATGTTGTGGTGTAAAATGCCCCATAGTCAAGAGCAGAACCTGATAATCCTACTTCCCAGTCTCATACAATCTTCACACTAAGACCCTGAAATGTAATCCTAAGGGCATCTTGAGAAGTTAGTCTTCCATTTTATATAACAGAACCTCCACCTTACCAGACTTGCAGTGTAATCCTTAATATGTATGAAATGCTTTCCTTTAAGCATAAATGTTGTGGGTCACAAACACAAACTGATTTCAATATGGGAAAGAATGTTCGCAATCTTTGGAACTGATGACCATAAGAAATTGAGATAAATGACTAGCAGCTTTAAATCAGGTGTAGGGCTTTGTCATTTAGTACATTTATTTGTTGTTGCCCTATGGAGCTCAACTTGTTGAACTATTCATTTAATACTGTATTCACAGCAGGTGGATTAATATTTTCCGTTAGTCAAAGTTCCTAACATGCCATTGATTCTATTTCAATATATTGACAGATAACCTACATGTAGATGTTTACTTATGAAAGCATGTGGATTAATATTTTTTGGATTCCTGTTTATGTATTTTACTTAGTTATTTGTTAGCTCGGTTGCCTGTGTGATTAACAGATACTGACAAGGAAAAATAGACTGTGAATTGCAGATAGGAACTTGCAAATGAACCAAGAGATGAGATTGTGAATTCATGAGGAAATGGAAGAAACAAACTTTTTCATGTGGGAATATTTTACAGTTGTGTGGCATTTATAAAGGTACTAACTTTGTATTTTCTGTGTATTCAGCCTTACTATGACTGATGTTAACTATGTCAGTTATTTAAAGAATTGTCTCTCTATTCTCATGCTTGAAGCCTGGTGTTACTTGTTTAAACTGAAGTCTGTATCTCAGCCTTAAGATATTTGTTTATTGTCTTGCATGGTATGTGTTGCATTATATTTCTTAAGGATGGAGGACTTAAGATGATGTGGTGAGAGGATAATTGGCTTTTTAGCTGTATTGCTTGCTTGAGGGGGGTTAGTTTATATCTATTCTGGGAATGTTGAGGCATGTCAAATAAATACAGTTTTGGAGAAATTGCTTTTCCTGGTGTGATAGATTTTCAGTCTGTAAACAGTTCTCTGTTCTTCAGAGCTGAGCCCTTTATGCCAACCCCATATTCCCATAGAAATTAATATTTAAACTATCTTTTTATTCTTCACTTAGTACTAATGAGATAGACTTGACTGTCAGATGTGTGAATGAATTTGTTTGTTCTGAGTCAAGTTGCTTAAACTAGCTGTGAATGCTGTCAAGCCGGATCCTTTAACAATAGTATATAATTTTTGTCATGTGTTTTGTCAGTTGCAAGAGACACATCAATCTAAAAGGACAGAACCGTAGGATTTGGAAAGGACCTGGGAATCATATAGTCCAACCCCCCTATCAAAGCCTGTTCCCTTCAGTAGGTTGCACAGAAGTGTCCAGGCAGTTCTTGAATATCTCCAGTGAAGGAAACTCCACAACCTCTTTGGGCAGCCTGTTCCAGTGCTCTGTCACCCTTGCAGTAAAGTAGTTCTCCCTCGTATTTGTGTGGATCTTCCCATGTTGCAGATTGCATGTTACCCTTTTGTACTCTTCCTGTCCAGGCTGTCCCCAGCCATGACATACTGCAGGAAGTTGGAATGGAATGTTCTTCAGACTTATTAGTTGTAAAGTATAGATGTTGACTTAGTCCTGGCAGCACAATCACACTCCTTTTTCTGAAGAATGGAACTATCTGCTAGAAGCAGTCATAACAGCACGCTTTAATCTTTTCTAATCTGGTTTACTAGTCTTATACTGGAGTGCTTTTATTCTACACAGCAAATATCCATCAGAGCATTCATGGAACTTTTCCTATCAATAGTGTGTTGCCTCACAAAATCATGCTTTGCCATATGATATGCTTCAGAACTGCAACTATTACAGGTTGTAGCAACTCATCATGTACCTCTTTTCTGCCATCTTAAGTACTGAACCAGAGAGAAGGAAGGAAGCATGAAGAGCTTACTAGCCTACAGTCTTTTCTAGGAATTCTGAGTTACAAAGCTGAAGTGAGCACCTTATGAGAGGAGATGGCTTTTGTTAACTTTAATACTATAAAATATGCATATTATAGGTCAGATTTGGTATATGCTCACTCACAAAATGAGTGTGACTGAATTGCCTTCTATGTGGAGTTTCAATAGACTTCCTGCTAAGCTGTGAAATAGTGAGATGGAGCCAAGCAATAGCATAGGGCTTATCCTTTGCAAACTAGTAGTTATTTATCTTGATAGCTCTGTTAAAATATTCTTAGTCAATTTTTAATTCAGTCCAGCCTTTTGCAGTTTGCAATGTTATTTAAGCTGATTAAGTGAAGCTACTGGAGGCCTTGTGAGGAGCAGGAAGGGTCTGGGAGCCTGGAGGGGTTTTGTACCACTAATGACAGCACCTGGCAGCTGATGGTCCACCAGCCAGAACTAATCCCTCTGCAGGCAAGGAGACAGCAAGACTTTATCAGGCACTCTGTCAGCAAATCAGACAACATGCGGGGAGGGATGTGACAGGACACCCTAACAGGTAGGAAGGTGAGGACAGATGTGTGCAGCTGCATACTATTAGCAAACTCTCTCCCAGAGTTACCAGCACTGGAGTGAGGCGGCAGCCAGTGAACTTCCTTCCCTTCCTCCCTGCAGGGGATTGTGATGATTATTAGGAAACCTAGGTGATGGGGGAAGCTGAAGGGTTTGACTCTACGCTGGTTGACACTATGCTGGCAAATATATAGGATGATTAATGCTGTTAAAGAAAGGAACCAGGGCTGAAGAGTGCTGGAGGCAGACGAAGAACTGTGACCTCTTGTCAAAGTATGTAGAACTAGTAAACTCTCCTGCTGAAAAGGAGTTGGGAAAACACTAGGCTGAAAGTCCTGTAAAGTCCATTTACCTGATAGGTAATGGGCTTATGCGTGCAGGTAGGATTAATGGGCTTTAACAAAAACGTGTATCTCAAAAGATTTCTTGAAATCAGGTAGAGTGAAAAAGGCATGCTGGCTAAGGGAGTAGCTTTGTGGAAAGAGGTCTGATCAGTTGCAGACCTCGAGCCAAGCATGAGATGGTTATGCCATGGCATTGTGGAAAAAACAAGTATAAAAGATAAGCAGTTAATAATCTGAATAACGTGAGAAATGTAGTGGTCAGTACGAGTAGAACTTCTCCAAAGAATATAGTGTGTTTCAGAGATGCGTAGGGAGAGAGCATGTTAAGTCCTGATGTTGTAAGTTAAATTCTCTCATCTCTCTTTTGTTCTGCAGTTACTTTCAATTGGGCTGAAGGATGCTGCATTGCCTTTATTCAGCATCTTCTTGATACACACAAGTGTACACTGACACTTTGTATTTTTATCTTGATGAATAGGAAGGGAGAGCTACAAAAGTAATGCATATTTCACAAGTTAGCAAAAAGATTGGATCAAAATGAAGCTAAATATGGTGGCTTTGTTACAGATCCAAGAATTATTTCCTTGATGTCTTAGTTTCAGCTTGGATGGGATTTTTTCCTTCAGGGTGTCTGGCATGATGTTATGCTTGGGCTCTAAGAGAAACAATGTGGATAACATGCCCATGTTTCTAGTTGCTGCACAGCAATGTGGTATAGAGCCAAGGCTAGTCTCAGCAAATGGCCCAAGTTGCTAGAAGAGAATAGAATTAGGACAACTGACTTGGACTAGGCAAAGGGTTATTCCACACCTTGACATCATGCAGAAGGAGTTTTGAAGGGATTGGGAGTTCATAGCTCTCTTTAGCTGCTTGGGGGCTAATTGGGCATTGTTCAGGGGATGCTGAGCGATTGCATGTGTATAACTCGTTCTGTACATTCACGTACTTATTTGTCATAATTATCCTTTTCTCTATTTTAGTAAACAGTTTCATCTCAACCCGTGAATTCTACTACTACTTTTTTTCCTGTTTGTCTACTGTGAAGGTGAGGGAGGCTGAACTATCAAATTTCTAGATATCAAAATAGAATACAAAATTTCTATATTGTTAGAGCTGTGAGCACACAGCTCTTAAGTTCCCATTTCCTTCTGTCAGCAGGAAAACTCTGGGAAACACTTTGGCATGAGGTTGCCTCAGAGCCCTTACCATCCCTGCCTGAAGCAAGGAGTGTGGAATTGAATTTGTCCATGCTGAAATAATCACATCCATTGGCATTCATTGATGCGTGCTGAAAGTTTATGGTGACCAAACAGTGGGTATGAGCATAGTGAGGTGGTGGGTTGTGTTTTTTGGCAGTGGTGGCAGTAATTTGAAAGAGAAGTTTGGGATGCAGACTTGTTCGTAGCTAGTGAAAATGTATAGCTAATGGTGATAGCTATTTTAAAAAATAGGTTTGTAGCTGAGAATTTGCTGTACCAAATAGTGTTATTGTGCCGTTTGTATCAGTTTTAGTTTCCATGAAAAGGAATAGGAAAATTTACTTTTTGGAACAGACAAGATACTATTATGTTAGAACTATTGCAACATTATGCAATAGAAACGACTATACAATAAATAGAATGTGTGGGCAAACCATTCATTTTTTCAGAAAACTGAAGAGGTTTCTGAGTCTTTATGCGAGAGATATAGATCAGGATACTTTCATTGAATATCACCTCTATAAAAGAGGTGCATGAAGTGTATTGGGCTTACCTAACAAGGCTTAAGAGAGAGGAGTAAGAAATGTAAGAGAAACAGCACTGCAAGCACTGAAGTCAATGCAGGAGGAGCTTCTGGCTTGAAAAGAATCTTTGCAGCCCAGAAGAGGCTCACGGTTGAGAAGGCTGTGTGCTCCTATATCCCATAGGCATTGTATGCAGCAGGTTTCCATGTGCAGCCCATGGAGGAACCTGCAGCACAGTGGTGGATGGGGCTTGAAAGAGGTTGTAGCCCTTGGAGAGTCCCTGAAGGAGCAGGCTGATCTCAAAGAGTAGGCCGTGTGGTATGGACCCAAGTTGGATCAATTTAAGATCTGTGTTCATGCACACAGGATCTGTTAAGGATGAGCAGTAATTAGTGATCCACCTACTCTCAGCTCAATTCTTGAGCTATTTTTCATTGTATCTTCTTCTCCCTCCCTCTTTTGAGGAGCGAGAGAGATGTGGTAGAGTTTAGCTCACACCAGGGTGAAACCGCCACATCAAGGCCTTACGTAATTTCTTTTTTCATTCACAGAAATTTGGCACAATATTTTAAAAGTGTGAAGGGAAATAGGGTACCAAATCTCATTCACGTTCTGTGGAAAATGGTGGCCTACTCATCATACATACCTTTGAAATGTATGGAAGCCTCAATTTACTGGAGCTCAGAGATGTGACTTCTGAAGCAAAGTGCTGTGAGAAGTTGTCCCCAACTAAATTTCCAGTTTTCATTTTCAGTCTTTTCAGTTTTTTCCAAATCTCTTTTCTTGCCAGTATGAGCAAGCAAGTGCTATTGGCTTTGAGTCTCAAACAAGCTTCCCACCTGTTACCTTCTTTTAAATAGAAAGTTCAGATAATACATAGAGCCAATGACAGAGTTCAAAATCACAGTGAAGTGCTTGCTATTGCTGCTATGAACGAATAAAAAGCATAAATATGTCTGGTATTGGACAGACTTGAAGCCCATTAAGCTCAGGGTTGTGATTATCTCCAAAGAGAGAAAAAGTGCTTTACTCTAAGATAATTTAATGGCAGTAAATGAAGGCTAAGGTCAGTGTAAAATTATAGCAGAAAAGAGCTATGGATATATCTGCTTAACATTATTTGCTGTTCAGGCCTCTTCATTTATACCCTATTCAGGGTCATGATAACTGAGCTACTAGTAGGCATATATAGTTCATCATTTAAATTTGTTTATCTGAGCGTGGGACAAGTAAAAAAATCATATCCTTTTTTTAAAAGTGCTGTTGGGCTGATCTAGATAGATGTTTATTTGCCTTATGTACAGGTTGTAACTGCTATTCTAGCAGTGCTTGTGTGGATGAATATGATATATTGGAAAGGAAGTTGCTATATATCTTGTATATGGAGGCCATGTCTTATCACTGTATATTTGAGTACCTGGAATGAGTTGAAGATGTGGGTGATCTGGTTGGGTATGTGTTCTGTGAACTAAATGATGGTCAAGTTTTTCAATTGAGAGAAGCTTCCGGTGCTTTCTATTGAAATGCCTGCTGGGACCAGAGCTGCTCAACAAATCCATAAGCTGTCTCCAAAAAAACTAGGGAGTAATATCACAGCATCTGCTGATGTAAAAGACTTCATCAGATATTTTTTTAATAAAAAAAAATGGATGAAAAGAGCTGCAATAAATATAGACTGATATGAATGAGTGAGGAATCATCAGGCTGAGTTTAGTGTTAATATTTGAAAATGAAAAATGTGCATGGGTAGATTGAGGATGAAGGTAAGTCTGTATAACTAAAAATTAAGAAATATTAACTTTCTCAGATATTTATACAAAACATCATAATAATCAAGATGTTGAAAAAGCATCTAGGAAGTTGGGAGTAATTGGGAAGAAAACAGAACCAAACAGAATACACTGTCATTCTGTGCTGTAGGTTTGTGGCATTCTCACATTTGATACTGCATGGTGTTATTCAGGTTGTAAAAGGATGCTCTAAGTTACAAAATATGACTGAGATATACATTTACAGAATCAGAAACAACAGGGAAAATATGAAAAATAACTGGTCCATTTTCACAATTGACTAAGTGGGGAAAAACTGAGAAAATAGCAAGGTAGCAAGTTTAAAACAAGTTTTCAGCGCTCTTCTGTTAACACAGACCCTGAATGTTTTTGTATTTCAAGAAATTGAATCAAATCTTTCAGTACAGGGATTATACTCAGGACAGGTCTGAATTTCTTTTGCCCAGAATTTGTGCTTTTAATTAAGACTCAGACTTTTCCTTTGGACTAGACACTCCATAATGAGTGGTTTTTTAATAGTTGGAGAATACCATAGGACAAAGAAATAGTGAGGGAGTGCTACGTGGCTGATGATGATGATGCATGCTGTGAATTGTTAGGGAGGCACTCCATGTAACCCAGAAGAAAGTTTCATGTCATTTATTTTGCTCTTTTTTTCTCTCTTTTGTTATAATGTGTTAATAGAACAATCTTTTGAAGAATAGTCTTCTGTGTTCTTTGTCTCTTCTGTTATTTTCCTTTCCAATGTGAAAAGCACTTCCATACTGTCAGGGAGCTAACCCTATCTGGATGTTCTTCAGTTTTTCAACAGACTCTGTCTGAGGTGCAGTAGACTTACATTCCCTGTCAGGTCTGCATTTATCCAAGTCTTTTCTATGCCTTCATTAGAAAAAAAAGCTGCAGCTCATTTCCTTATTTACATAGTGGCCTGTTTCAGTACCTTTTTTGTAACTCTCAGATGGGAAGGCAATCAGTCTCATTTCTTCCCTTGACTTTGCATCTGAGGCCAAAGGGAAAATCTATTCAGGCAGAACAGCAATCAGCAGAACAATGACTGAGTTTTTAAAAGCATGCTCCAAACTCTGAAGAGTTCAGTGTTGTTCTATATTTCATTAGTACTTTTCATCAAAATGAGCTCAAATTTTGCTTTGGTTTGAAAGGAGTGGTGTAAATTTACACCTGTTGAAATTCTGTACCTATGTTTTCATTTCCACTGACACTCCTCTGTGCGCTTAACTTGTTGGAAGGTATGAGCAGGCAGTATGGAAGAGATGTGCACTACAGCTGTTTAAGAAATAGCTCCTGTAGGTAATTAAGACACCACACTTCTTTTATGTCATAAATATTGGCTTTTAGCTGCAATGGATTTCTCTGAAGAAAGACTTCAACCTGCAGCACAAAACTGATTAATGTGTTGTAGTTCACATGCAATATTATCTGGCACCTCCATTGTAAGTATATTTATAGACCCCATAACTGCAGTTCTATTTTTCTTTTGTTCCTTGTGTCTTTGCACATGCACAGGAGGCCCAAAGAATAATTAAAAAAAAAAAGCCTCCCTGATAACGAAAGGTCATGTAAGACTGCAGTATAATCTTGTACAACAGGAAAATTTCTCAGGTCATGAAGCATTACTGGCATATTGCAGATCAAAAGTTGATTCAACTCTTAATAGGCTTTCATATTTTTATGTGGTTACTTTTGTACATCTGTAACATCCAGTAATGCTGTAATGAAGAGCACCCATGATTTTCCAGGTGAACGTGGAAAGGCTTTTACTGGTCTGGGCAATTGGATGCTTGTTGTGAACTGGTCCCACATCCAAGCAACTGAGTTTTGTCCAGGAGCTGTAAAAAGTAGAACCAGAACACTGTTACGAATGATAGGTGCACAGCAGGAGACTCAAACTCTATGGAAGTAGCAAATTTGAGTGAGGTCCAGAATGGTCTCTGTGTGAATTTCACCTCAGTCCTCCTGTTCTCCTACACTGCTCTAGGAGTGAGGTACTTTAGTCCATTTGAAATCTGCATTTGAAATCTTGAACCTCCCCTATGTGGAAAGTCTGGAGAATTCGATTTTGGTGATCAAGGGGATAAGAACAGCTGAATCTTGCTGAAGAACTGTTCCTGAAGTGGCACTTCTACAGTCAAGTAAAATTACTTTTAGGTGTTGTTAAGGATTGGATTAAAACCAACTGAAACTTACTGTATGTTCCTGTAAATCAGTAGGCTTGCTCATGAAACTGAAATTTTGTAGTTGCTATTCTGTATGTAACTAATAAAAGCAGATTTAAATTATAGTATATAAGCTTAAGTAGCTGTAAATAAATACTGATTCATTCCAATATTGAATTTAATATGTGCAAGTGGAGACATGATGGAAACAAGCAGTGGATTACTGTTTGTTATCACCTGTGTGTTATTTGCCTAGAAACTCTGTGCTGCCTTACCATGGTAGATACAGTTTGATTTGGAAGTAGAAATGTACTAATGGTCAAATTGAGGGATTTTTCAATTACATTTCCAGTAGGAGTGATCGTCACTGATTGAGGTGAAGGGGTTATCTGCTCAAATGTCTATCTCTTCAGAACATGATTTCTCTCCGCAGACAAATTTCTTCAGGAATCTTGTCCAGAGTCTGAGCTGAAAGAGTAAATTTGTGTTATACATACAATTTTAAATATCCCAAGCCAGCTACATCAGTATGGAAATTAATTCACCCTCAGCTAAAGAGAAAGTAAACAATCCAACTCTGAGTTTCCTTTGACCAGATAAAACATTTCTTACACAACTGTGGGACTGTGTGATTTTATGCCTATCTGATAATTATCAGCTTTTCCTTCTGGCTAATAGCTTACAATTTTTTTCCCCTCACTCCTCACAGGTGGTACTTCAACAGTAGGAATAATATTCTTTGTTTATAATGTAGGCTGTGAACATTGCTGTTATCTTCCTCTGCCTCCGTTCTCAGTTGTGTATGTCCTATTTTTTTCTGTTTAGTGTAGCTATTTACAATTTAGATTGTACCCTCTTGAAATAGTGGTGCTGTCATTGTACAAATTTCAGTGCAGGAATAGTGCATCAGCCTAAATAGAGTCTTTAAGTATTCATGGAACAAAATATTGTTATATTCATAGTCATACATAAAATATATTTATTTACATTAAAATTAAATGATACATAAGATAGGAGCTGTTTTGGCAAGTTCTGGTTCCAACCAAAGTACCACTAACAGCTTAGTGGCTGGATTTCCTTTCTGAATGCAGGCATTTGTCTTTAGAAATCACATACTCGATTGAAGCTACGTGTTCGTTTGACCTTAACTGTAAGAGCTGAGCCTCATCCATGTTAATGCAAGTGAGAACCTGAATCTGTTATTTCTTTGGGAAAAAAAGCTTCCTATTTGTTGAACTCTTCCTTTAACAAAGCTCCAGACTGTTGTTCCTCATTAATATTAATAACATGAAAAAAATCAAGTCACAGCCTTAATGACAGCATTTGCTTTCTAAGTCATCTGGCATACCTTGCCAAATATTATTTACAGTAGAGTCTTTTAAATGCTTTTCTGTCAATGTTCTGAATTAGATATGTTCATCCAGTGCAGTACGATGCTGTGTTTAATGTGTCATTACATAAAAAGAAGTCAACAAATTATTTGGGCTTATATAGAAAAATGTATCAGCTTTTTAGTTTTGTTTAGCCTGGAATTGACCTGTGTTGCAGTTTCTTTCCTAAAAAAAAAAAAAAAACCCATTGGGGTGTTCCATAATTGCTGTGTTAGGTGAGGATTAGTAAAAGAGAACAGTTGAGACTTTCATGCACATGATCATTGGAAAAAAATGAGATTTAGGCTCATCGCTTCAAATTCAATGTGTATTTTCATGCTAGATTGAAACTTGGCCTGTGCTTCTCATGTTAATTTCTCCTTATTAAATATTGGTTGTATGTTATACACTGTAGCAATGTGAGGAAAGGGCCTCACATTGTTACAGTGTATACATTCACATGTATACACTCATATTCAGATACACATGTATCACATGTATACACTCACATTCAGATACTTTAGTATCTGAAGTTAAAAATGGAGGATGGGGCCATCAGGGAGGCGAATTTGGCATTTTGATGTTATAGGGCAAAGTTATCTCCCTTGGTTTTTGTTTCTAAAGATTGGGAACAGAGATGGTAACGTTTTCTATGGGCTTCACTGTCAACAGTGATTATAAAAACAAATCTCTTAAGGGACTGAGATATTCTGTAGTTTTAATCCATGCGTTTGGACACGCTGATGTTACCCAACTAATTACAGGTAGTTCATAGTTATAGGATTCTTGTTTAATATTTTACATTTGTTTGTTTGAAAACATTTTTAAATAAAATCTTAAATTATCTAAGCAGGGTAAGGATTCCTCAGGAGTAGGGTTATTGCAAGTTGTATGCTTACTGTTCAAAATCTGTAGTTTTTATACCTATAACCAGCATAGTTATTATATAATAATTAGGTATTATTTTCTCTTACAGAAAGAATTTTAATAGGTTTAATTATTTGAGGCAGTCAACTTGGCTCATCTTTTCAGAATTTCCATGAACTGCAGGTATACTGCTTAAAAACTCAAGTCTTTCAAAGAAAGAATTTACTGCATGAGAATAAGTATGCAATTCATAAATGAAATTGTGCTTACCCCATGGCTAAATATTACAAGTTACATCATCATAGTGATATGAGTAGTTTGAGATCTACGGTTATAGGAAAGTAGTTACTATAGAGTCAGAGAATGCAATAAACATAGTAATATGAGTTTGTTGTAGAGATAGTCTTCCTGGCTCTTTAAATTAAACATTTCAGAGCCCAAGGACCTAAAGGTCTGTGACTTCTTCATTTTCTGTAATAATGTTGAAATTTTAATCTTTTTTTTTTTTTTAATTTGAGTGCTCTGAACATCAGGGAGTTTTTCTTTTGTGCAATCATAATGGGAACATGCAAGGATCTACTGCAGAGGCGACTTGTACTGGCACACAAATGCGATGTTTCAGTTTAATTAATAGCTGTGTCTTTGAAACTACAGGTTCCTCTAGGCAAAGGCTTGTCACTGGTCTAAAATACTATGTAAATACATGATAAAATATTTCTTAAAGTCCTTTATTAGGAAGGACCACCTCAATCTGAAGACTTCTGTGTGTGTGCTGGAGAACCCTGGTAAATGAGCTTGTGGCTTTCCTCTTGCCCATGGGGTAGCAAAGCTGCAGCAGAACTCCCAGTTGCTTCATTGTTAGGAAAATCTCTTTACACAGGAAAAACAGAAATACTAAATCAATGTCTGCAGCACTTATGTAGCTGACATTAAGCAAAAACAGTTTTGTGAATAAATATGCCAACCTGAACTCTTATAAAGGGAAGATCTTCTTAAAGGACTTGGTATGCATACAGTTCCCCTGCTATTGTAATCAGTGAAAAAATATTTACAAATAATTTATAAGTGTTAGAAATTTTTACCTTAGATTTCCCCTGCAGTTTCCAAGATTAAAATCATGTGACTGGAATCTCCTCTTGAGGAGTGAGAGAGTATCCAGCACATACATCCTTGTGTGTGTGTGCTGGATAAACCAAGGATTCTTACTTGGGCTGAGCTGCCACTGGCAGTAGTAAAGAGTTTGACCTAAGAACTGTGGACTTTTTCCTTTGATAAGATTGTGAGCTTTATTTCCATGTTTTTGTCCCACTTGCAGGGAACTTTCTCAGTTTTAAAAGCAAGCTAAACAAAATAAAGCTGCTTGGGATTTTAGAAACCTGTAAAGATAGCTAATACTGTTTCATTTCAAATGAAATGTCCTAAGGATATGTTTTACAAGGAATTAAATTTTTATATGGAAACAATAGAGTACATGACAGCATACAAGTGGATGGGGCCAGACTCTTTTCAGTTTGTGCCACAAAAAAAAAAAAAAAAAAAAGGGATGGGGGCACAAGGCAAAAATTGAAATAGGAAGTTCCATAGAAAAACCAGGAGTAACAGTGACTGAGCACTGGAACAGGCTGCCCAGAGAGGTTGTGGAGTTTCCTTCACTGGAGAGGATCAATACCCACTTGCATGTGTTCTGTGCAATCTACTGTAGGGAACTGCTTTAGCAAGGGTGGGACTAGAGGGTCTCTGGAGGTCCCTTCCAACTGCTGTGGTTCTGTGACTGTGTGTGTGTGTTAAAAATTCACTTAATTCCTATCAGATGCTAAGTGTAATTACAGTAATTTCACTGACTTCAGGAAAATTTTCAGGTTTATATCAAAGTCAGGATTTTAGGATAGGTAGAGTCCTCTGATTATCAGATACTACTCATTAACTTCTTGCTTGCCTGGAATTTATCTCACTGTAATCTTTGAGGCTGGACCTATAGAGCATTATAAATGCATCTTTGCCACAGTTCTGCAGCAGGTAATCAAATGATGGACCAGCATGCAGACCAGAGACATTCCTAGAGAACACAAATACTAGAAATAGAAAATTGATTTGAGAGACCTGAGTGATCTTTCTTTACTTATGAAGCAAAAATAAAAAGAAAGAAGAACCTGTCGTGAAGGCAACAGGTTTAAATGTGACCCCACTGGTACCAAGCGGAGTGCTGTTGATTTCTTTCTTTTTGAAGAAGCAGGCTGATAATGAGAGTTCTTACTATCCTCAGGATGTCTGTTCTTTATTGGGACATTTCAGTACACTTACTTGCCAGCAAGTCATGCAGAAGAAGGTCCTGGGAAAGTCTTTTTTTTTCTTTTTTAATGTAAATTTTGCTAGTGATATCAGTTTTGTTTTTGCAGTCATTATGTGTTATTACTATTAAATTACTGCAAAAACACTTGCAAAGAGGAGGTATATCCTTCAGAAATATTGTAAAAGCTGTTTGTCTGGGCATTTGAAATTCTAGAAAAAAGGGAGGAGTGTGTGAAATCATGAGTGTTCTCGAATAATATTTTTCAAAACAATTTCCATTCATCCAGCATGTGCTAATCCTAATGAGCTTTATGCTACAAGTGCCTCATTACCTTTAAAAAGAGAATAGATTCATATTAAGGAAAAGACTTAGACATCTAAAATCAGCTGTATGACCTAGAAAACTGCTGTTCAAACCTCATGCTCTCTGTAGGACTAAGGCTTCTCCAGTGCCACATTCTTTGCTCTTTTGGATGCTCAGATCTGCGCCCATTTTGACTGAGAGCTGAATTTCTCAGCAGGTGTTTCCTGCTGAAGGGATTTGAGATCTTAAAAGATGTTCCTCTGATTATCTCAGTGAAGGACCCAGTGTGCCATAGTGGGAAGCATATTCACTGCACTGAGTACTACACAAATCACAATAGTCACGACTGCTTTTAATCATTGAGCAAGAATATAGAAATTTGAGTTGATGAAAAATGCATTTGTATTTGTGGCAACAAGTGAGTAGAGACTGGATGAGTATAGTCCTGAACTGTGGCCCATAACCTTATATGGTACTGAAAAATGGCTTTAAAAAAAATAAAGCAAAAATAAAAGGCTGTTACCCAGACAACTGTCTCATGGATGCATACTAAATGCTCATGCTCTCTGCATTCTCCTAATCTCATTCTTTGATAAGCAATAGCACAGTTAGCTACAGCAGGGAATAGGGGAGAAGGAGAAAGGATTGCCGAAGGATTCATTGTTAAGAAAATGTCTTTCATTAATGAACATGTTCTGACTCAAGCTGGTTCATCAACAACAGACTATACAGTTACTATTTTCTGGCTCTTCTAGCGCAGGGACTTCAGCGGTGTTCTCCAGTCTTTTGTCTCTGGCTGCTGCCCCATTTCACAGAGTTGTTAATGTTCAGATGAATCAGAATTGATGCTACCACTGAAAACCTTCAGAGTTTGGATTTCTACACAACAAGCAGCATCACAAAGTTATCACTGTGAATTCACTACTAGGGGAACCACTTCTTGCATACTAGTTATGTGTGAAAATGGCATGCAACCCTGCCCATGGCAAAGAGCTGGGATCTAGATGGTCTTTAAAGGTTCATTCAAACCCAAGCTGTTCTGTGATCCTTGTTCTGAGCACATCCCAGTTTGGAGAACAATGGGTGAATGCACAAAATATACTGGGTAGAAGGAGGAAAGGTATGGGAATAGCACGTGTGAGAGACCAGGTAATAAAAATAGAAGACAGGGTAGATGTGTGGTAATTATAAAAAAAAAAAAAAAAAAAAAAAATAATTGTCTGCTTCTTTACTTCAGCTTAGCATTAGAGATTCTTTTGGTGATTATGGTAAACTCATATGTGCTCTAAACATTGAGCTATCAAAGCTCCTAAGTAAAAATAAAGAGTGAGTAAAGGTTTGGCAGAGGGCAAGGTAATGGAATGCTCTTTTTTCCAGGTCATCAGTTCAATTTATGACTGGAGAGTGGGGCTTTGTTGTCGCTCCCCCAAGTGAAATAGGCAGATCTTTCTCACAGCTGTTTCCTTGCTCTTCCCAATCCTCAAGCACATTGGCATCTGCAGTCCCTCTCTGTGCAAACTGCTGAATTCTGATTCCTGCTTAAAACAACTGCTCAGGGAGTGCTGGGACCTTGCCTTTCCCAGACAGTACTGTTGTTCAGACACCTTTCGCAATGAATTGAGCCAGGAAATTTCAAAAAGGCAGACACGAGCTGAAAGCTAAATGGATTTTTACTTTAGGTCCAGTGGACTAAATCTGAAAGTCTTTTGGGCATATCTCCTTGTTCTCTGCAGATGGGATAAGGTTAATTCCCTGCAGATAAAGTCAAACCCTATGTATTCATCCTTCAGATAAAAAAATATAAAAAAGTTCACTGTCACTTTAAAGGGGACTGAATCCATCCTTGCCTTTGACAGCACAAGTAATGCAGCAGACTCATTTTCATATCTCATTCAGAAAGCAGATGAGATGCGAATGAAATCGTTTGACAGATGAACACCCTAGAGATATTTCCATTTGTCACAGTCTGTGTGGCTTCTTTACAACTACCACCGATGCAAGAGTGCAAAATACTGGCCCATAAATCTCAGTCATTCTGCTTTCTTTAATTCTTGAAATATTAAATACTCTATTTCCTAATTTTAAACATGAAAAGCATCACTAGAAAGGAAATCCTTCACTGGGAAAACAGGTTGTCTTTCTGATGTTGCTTTACAGTCAGAGGAAAAAAAAATCACAAAATGAAAGGGTGATGGAGGACCACTTTCTTTTTTTCTTCTTTCCTTTTTTTTCTGTTCTGCTTCTTCCTTCAAACTCTGAGATAAGCTTGAAGATCTCATGTGCCTACTCCTTCCCTGTTGCAGAAGAGAATGGTTTGGTGCACTGAGCAACTCAACACCAGCTTTCTACTAAGACAATAGGCAGGGGGGTGACTAAAAGATGTCGGATGTGAAACACAGGAGAGGAATGATTCCTCGAGTGGCAAATGTCCCTGCCTTCCTGCTGCAGCTTTTGAAGCAACTGACACTTCTGTTAGTTTAACACCAGGTGTAGGCTTGCTAGGGAAAAACATAGAAGGGAAACTATCTCATTTCTGGGCAATTAAAATAATTTTGCTGCAACAGTCACAAGATTTCTGAAACCTGTTGGGCTCCGTCTTAAAGTGAGATAGACTCTAACTTCCGTTGTTTTTTACTGGGTCATTTTCAAATACTATCATAACTCCATTGGTTAAAAAACTTCTATTATGTACCTTTGTTTTGAACCAGCATAGTCTTTTAACTTGTAATGTGTTTTCCACAAGGATGTGTATTTGTTTTCTCAGGGCACTAATAAGCTTGCAGGAAAAAAAAAACAAACAAAACAACAACAACAACAACAACAAAAAAAAATGCATTTTGTTTTCTCTCATTTAGTCCTTACAACTGCTTGTTGGATTTTTTTTTTTATTTTTTTTTAATCTCTGTTATAGAATAGAGGAGATCAAAGAAAAATACCGTGTGTTTTTATGTGGAAATCAAGATGGGGAAAATGATAGATCATATTGTACCCATCTACATCCTGAACTTTCATCATCTCAGATATTTTTTTTTTAATCTCACTTTTCCTTTTTGTACAAGATCTTCCCCACAATTGGTAATTTTCATATCTGATCTTACTCTCCAAACAATATAGAGCCAGTTCCAATTTGTTTTGCCTTTGCCTTTCCATTTTCCTCTTGCCATGGAGGAATCCTACAAGTTTCATGTGGAAATGTGGCTTCATTCATCCATTCAGACTATTCCAGTGTGGTTTTGCTTTTCTGCTGTCTATTTACTATAGAGTTGGCATTAATTGCTTCAGTGCTGCTATGTGTAACATTTATTAAATCTGTTGCAGTAGGTTTATAAAAGTAATGCCCTTTATTTTTTACTTTTTGAGAGCATCCTCATGGACTGCTTTTCAAGTTTGAAACTGCTCATTCTGAGGCGGCATGAACCCTGGTTGAGCCAATTGTTTGTATGTAACCCTCTCCAGTTTCTGCGTCCTATTCCTGTGAGAGCATCAGATTTTCCAGAGTGTCAGTAGTTCTGCTGTGTTGGGATTTCTTTGCATAGTTCTGCATGGTTGAGGAAGGGGTAAAATGGCGATGGGAAAGGAAACCATGGCTTCAACTCCTGAAGCCATGTTTTAGCCCAAATAAACCTGAAGCAGCTATTAGCCTACTCCAAACTCTGCCTTTAAGGTAAATCCTTCAGTGAACTACTGACCAGTGAACTGCTATATGTCCTGTTTTTTTCATCTGACCAGCATCTGCTGGGACTCTCTGTTCACCCTGATTTGGGAAATAAAGCGGAGGTGGTTCAAATCACCACGTTCACAGCTACAAGAGCAAAATTCCTACATGGTATTTCTGAGAGTTCATCTTTAAATGCCCATTATTTTAAGTTTTTGTTTTGTTTTGTTGTTTTTTTGTTTGTTTGTTTGTTTTGTTAATAATATGATTTAACCTGTGTTTGATGTTTGTAAAAGAATGTGCATTTTCCGTATTTTTCTAATGTTCTACTATAAACTTAGAACTCGTTATTCTTGCATGCGCTGAATAACTGGATAGACGTTACACATAGACGTTACAAATATCTACTGTGTTCTTTCTTCTCCAGCTGACCACAAATATGTTCAACTTACCAAGATAGTCTCTTGCATGTTTGTAGGATCAGAATTTAAAGGAGGGAGGGTTGGTGAGTATTCATCCAGGTTGTAAAAAGGGTAATTTCAATACTACCCCCAATTTTGAGCTCTTTTTTAGTGTTTCATGCAAGACATATTTTAGATAAAATATACATACAGGTTTCTTGATCAGGATCCTAGGACTCCTCTGGGACCTGATTAAATTTTAGTTCCATTCTGTTACTCTATTTCAGTGCAGTTAATTTTCTAATGATGAGTAGAATCATTTAATAGGAAGGATTTAGTGTTCCTACCAGATTAGTCTGTAGTTGAGTGGTTGGCACATCGTTCTGACAGTGTGAAATACAAGTTTATGCTTCTGCTATTCTGGAGAAATTTCTAATATATCCATAGGGATATATTCCAATATATGGTCCAACATATATGTATACAGATGGATATAGTCCAGCAGGGTATTCAATAAAGAATACTGCTTCCTTCTCTTGAGAAGATGTTTTAAAATAATGTAGTGATTTAAAACTGTGTTAGAACATGTGCTCTATTTCTGAAAGAGGTTACTTATGAACTTAGCTACCTAAGTAAGTTTTCAAGGCTGCAGATTGTCACTTAATTTAGAAACTTCTCTCAGCTATTAGACAGCTACCCCCCATGTTTCTCCAGGGCCTCCAGGGTTTCTACAGGTGTACTGGCTTTTGTAAATCCCTTTCTGTGGAGCCAAATTTGGAATTTCAAGATATACTTTGGGAAGAAAACAGAAGTAAAAAAAAAACAAAAAAAAAAACGTGGAAGTTATTCATTCTAATACCAAGCACTGTGACATCTAATTGTCCCTGTGGAAGTACCTTCTATTATATAGTTGGATGAGTTGCACACAGTGAACACCTATGTTAGCCAGTCCCAGTTTCAGAGGTTTTGACAGCATAGAGAAATACATTTGCATCATTTATATAATTAATTCCTGCTTTATTACTTCCTTTTACAATCTGTGCAGTAAATTGAGCTGATACTGTGGGTGTTGTGTGAAACCCAAAGTGGTACCAGAGCCAAGGTAACAGGGAGGAGAGAGGGGAAAAAAAAAAAAAAAAAAAAAAAGACAGAAATATTTATACTTCCTCCTGCTAATTATTGTGCACACGAAGTCTCACCAGATGGCCCTGTGACTCCTCTAAAATTGCATTGCTTATTAATCTCCTTACCTTTCATCCTTTGTGAATTTTTCATTGTCACTACCAGACTTCTGATCGTCTGCTTTGTGCAGTTCAATCCATCATGAAGAAGGTGAGTGCCATGCTGGAGAGAAGCAGACTCTGCTCTTTCACTGAATGCTCTCTCTGGTGACTCAGCCAACTGTCCTTCCTGCTTTCCTGAATGTCACTTACAAGCAGCCCTGGCACAGTGCAGTTAGGGACCTTTTCTGTTGCAGAAGATATTGCTGTAGTATATATAATGGGAACAAATAGGGTATAGAGGTGTCTGTGCACTCAAAGACCTTCTTTTCCATTGTAAATCCTACAACAGTGAGTTAATTTCAAAATCCAAGTTGCTGTGCTAGTGAGCTGATTTGGTTTCCAGTTTCATCTTTTGACATCATTTTCTCGCTGGACGTTTACGTCCCATTTTCCCAACTCAAGCTTCTTGAAAGCTTTTAATACACTTCTTAGGTACTGAAGTTATTGCTACATCATGTGAATTTCATCACTTTACTTTCATCTGAGCTTCCCACAAAATGAAAGCAACTCTTACTTGCAATTTTTTAGCAAAAATTAGCACAGAAGATACAAGGAAGATGAGAAGTGTAACATCCATATGTGCCTGTACAAGCTCCTTCCACCTGAAAGGATGTAGCTTGCATTTTGATAGCTTTACTCTTTTTCCTTGTTCTGTACCATTTATTTAGTGAGGAAGGTGATTTCAAAACTTTTTAAAAGCTCCCCTTTGTTGTAAAAGGCCCCTCAAAAGATTTTGAACATCAAGTATGAGGTTTTGTATTTGAAACTTATTTAGAATAGGTGGAATTACGTTTTTTGTGTGTTTATGTTTTAACATTGAATGCATGTTAACTATCTTGACCATCCTCTGCAAACAAATCCTTTCAAAGATTTTTTGCTACTTAGTTCAGTAAGACTGATGGGTCGTTTGATGAGTAGGGAAATCTTTCTTCTAGTACTTCTTTCACTGCAGCATCACTGAGATGAAAACTCCCTCCTTCCCCTAACTGGATTGCTCAGGAAACCTGCAGTAGGTTACACATCCATTTGAACTGATGGCACTCCCATGTGAAGATCTCAAAACAAAAGACTTGTGGGAATGGTAGAAACGCAGTAATATAAGTCCATTTAAACAAATGCTAATGGCCGAATTCTCTGTTATCTTTAGGCAGCAAACCCCATGTAACTTCACAGGAAATGCATATGCTTCTGCTACTACCTACCAGCTGGGTAGATGTGAGACCCTTGTAGAGATCCCCTGGGTTTCAGACACCTGCTCAGTTCTCCTCTTTTTTGGAGTTGGTAAAAAAAACTCTGACTTGCTTTTATTTTTATGTCTTAAAGTCTTGTTTTATGTTTTAATATTTCATTTGATTTAGTGTTCCTCTAAATGAACTGCTACACAGGCAGCATAAAATCCAACTTTCATATAAATAGAATAAGGGAAAGTCAGATACTAACATAAAGGGTGCAGAACGACATCAGAAACCAACTATACATGCAATCAATTAATGATTATTGATGAATACATAAATTGAGATTGAAGACTGTTGAAGATTGTTGTTCAAACCTCATGGCTTGTGTAATTTACAGCTCATGACAGTTCTTCATTGAAGTGAGAAATGCCATGCTGCTGGAGTGCCCCATGGGTGTGGTAGTATCTGAGCTTCCATGGCCTCCCTCTCTGCCTGTGGGACCTGATTCTATGTCATCCTCTGAACCATCATCAGATCTCTGCGTGGCTGAAGTGCTTTAGTAAATCCAGGGCTTGTGAAGAGAAGGAACACTGCTCCTTCTGTATTAACTAAGCCATGTCCGAGATCAGCAAATCGCTCACTAAATTGTTCCGGTTCAAAAACATTTATATTAACACACAGTAATTCATGTCTTGGGCCATAAGTATTTTCTTTGGTGAAGGAATTAGCTTTATCTATTTGCTCATCCAACACAGACGTTAAAATGTAGGGCCTGATGTTGACATCTTGTTTTCTTCTTTAGAATGTAGTCTGTAGGATGCTTTAAAGGGTATTCATTCATCTCAGTGCTGGTCCTCCAAGGAAAATCCTACTCCTCCTGCATGCTAGTCATAGGCACATTGCTAAATTTGTCTCTCTCAAGGTTCTGAAACACTTTTGAGGTAAGAATGGTTACTTGGACCATTGGATTCCATATTGGAAGCGAAGATTGATGTTTAGGCAAACATGGTGACTGTTGAGAAGAAACAGAAAAGTATTCATTTTCACCATCACTCCACATGGGGTATACTGTTTTTCTCAGAACTTTTACCTAGCACCTGTAGTTAAATTTTTAAAGAAAATATGGCTTCTGTAGTTGAAAATATATTATGCATTCATGACTGCTTAATTTCTGCAGAACTTCATTGCTACAGTTATCAAATTGTACTTTTTACATGTATGGTAACTGTTGAGTCATGGCCTAAACCACCTGGGGATTGAGCACCTGGGGAAAAGACCCGGTCAGCCCTGGGAGCACAGGTGAAGGCAATTCAGCTGTGTGATCAGACTGGGTGGAACCTGGCTGCACTTCTCTTAGACCTCATTTAAGGGCTGACTGCCACTGGGGAAGGATCTCTGGTTAGAGATCCCTCTCTTGTGGAGTTTTCCCTATGAGCCTAGATCCTCGGAGGTGGGTGAGTACTTTTCCTTTGTAACATCATTCTATTTGTGCCAGTCCCTTTGCTAATGTACTCCTGTATCACCTTTCCACTGTGTTGACCTTTCTGATTGTAACAATACACTATTTGCTTTAATCTTTCAGCAGTCTCATGCCTCATGTATAAGGAGCTTTAGCATACCTGACTCACCATCGCCTAAAATGAAGTAGAGTTTTGGTGATTTAGAGAGGTCAGATATCTAATTCTGCTTAGATTTCTGCATCTTGAACAGGCAGTTTTCACCTACTTATCTGTTCATCTTTGTAATGTAGAGATTTATTTTTCTTTTTGAGGAGCTTTTTGTAATATACAGGCATATTCCACAAAGCAAAATAATGGCTTGTTCCTTGAGTAGCATGTATGACAGGTCCTTGTATTTGGCAGTGCTGTCTGTGGTGACTAGCTGACTCCAGTAGAGTAGCAACTTCCAGCTAATATCTTCCCTGTGATGGGACATTCATAACATTTCTCTCTGCATGGACTCTTGGTGTAGCAGCACTGCGGTACTTGCCCTCATGAAGGATGATTATAGTGGCTCTTATTCTTCTCTGTGAGGTTTTTGTAGTATTTGTGGCTTATTTATACTTCAAAATCCTCTTTCTGCCTACTGGATTTAATTTAATTGACCAATTGCCTGAGATACATGAGGAAGAGGAAGGAAAGGGTTGGATGGAAAGATGAGTTATCTGCTAATTTCTCTCTCCCAAAGGCGTTTCTTTCCTTTATCCTTACTGTACCATTCCTTATTCTTAGTTATCCTTAAGTTTGTTGTGTTGGTTTTTATTTTTATTTTTTTTGTTATTATTATTATTATTTTTTTTTTTTAAGCTACCAATGCATAATTTTATAATTTAAGGAAATTCCACAGAGGAGTTTGAGGTCACTGTTTCATTGCCAGCTTTCTCTGCAAGGAATTGGATTACTGGATTTTATTTTACTCTACTTTTTAAAGCATCTAGCTGCATACTGAAAACACCAGCCTTTTCAGGCCAGAAGGAATACAATGCAGAGCAAAGCACTTCTGGCACTGCTTTTTCCTTTATAGTGGAAAGTGGATATCTGGAGGCATGGGTTTGGCTGCTCTTGGGATCCAGCTTGGACTTGATCTTAATTCAACTCAGGACATTTTCATTGGCAATCTTAGTCCTAAACAACTATTTAAAGCTACCCAGATGCCTTGAGCCAAATAGTCTCACAAACTAATTTTATAAAGCTTTGATCCTGGGCTGCCTTCTCGCTGCTAAAATGAATTGAAAGTGAAATTGTCAGGCACTTTTCTTGATGTTGTACACGGACTGTGGTGCAGTACATTGCTTGCATTCTGCCAGTATGTTTTGATGAGGTTTCTGTCTCACCATTTTCCCCTTCAATAGGAAGCCTAGTCCTACCAGACTTCTTGCAGAGTGTGGGTGGGTGTGTGGGTGTGTGTGGGGGAGGGGAAAAGGAGAGGGAGGAGGGTTGGAGGGGGGTAATCCAGCACAAAAGCTCTGGGTTAAATGAGTCTAGGAGATGTAACAGGTGGGGATGTCATTTTTGTGTTTGTGACTGTTCTTGGCCCATGTGCAGCTTAGGCTCACTGATGGATATGCCAGCTCTGGGGGCGCCTTAGTGCTCGGTGACATCGTCACCCAACCGTGGGTGCTCTGTCCTGTTGTAATGAAGTCCCACAATGAGTCCAGCAGGCATGGTATAATTAAGGATTGCAGAGCCCTCCCAGCCCTGCTCACTGCAGAAATGATGTAGAAAGAAGTAGTTCCTTCCTTGAGCTTCAACAAGAAGCTGGACTGAGGCCAATAAGGTGAAGTTCCACCAAACCAAGTGCCAGGTCCCGCATTGTGGTCATAGCAATCCCATACAATCCTACAGGCTTGGAGCAGAGTTGTTGGAAAGCTGTGCAGAGGAAAATTTGGAGTATTAGTTAACAGCCGGCTGAACATGAACTACCAGTGTGCACAGGTGGCCAAGGAGGCCAGTGGCATCCTAGTTTGTATCAGACTGTAATTGGCACTGATGGTGCTGCATTTTGAGTACTATGTTCAGTTTTGGTCCCTCACTACAAGAAAGACACTGAGGTCTCTGAAGCTTGCCCAGAGAAGGGTGATGAAGCTGTAAGGGGTCTCGGGCACAAGGCTTATGAGGGTGTAGCTGAAGAAACTGGAATTCTTCTGTCTGGAGAAGAGCAGACTTAGAGGAGACATTACTGCTGTCTACAATTGCCTGGAAGGAGGTTGTGGTGAGGTTGGAGTTGGCCTCTTCTCCCAGATAATAGTGGGGGGGGTGAGAGGTTCATTTAAGATATTAGGAAAAATTATTTCTTAGAAAGAACAGTAAGGCATTGGAACGAGCTGCCCAGAAAGGTGGCAAGGTCACCATCCCTGAAGGTGTTCAAGAATGGTGTAGATGTGGTGCTGAGGAACATGGTTAATGGGCATGGTGGGAATGGGTTGACAGTTGTACTAGACGACCTTGGATGTCTTCTCCATCTTTATGGTTTTATTATTCTATGAATTCCTTACTCCTGGCTGGGATACAGTGCACTTGGCCTGGAGTTTTGGATGTATTCTTTACAATTAATTTGTTGATGATAGAAGAATGGGTTATTAGTGAGTTTTTGGTGAATTTGCATCTCAGCTGCAGCATTTCTGGACTTCAGCACCTTGCAATGCTGCACTGGCCACAAGAGGGACCCCATTCTGATCCAAAGATGCAATGCGAACTCTAGGAGAAATATCCTAGCAAACACTCCAGAACACACATTGGGATAAGGTATAAAGTGGTCCTGTTCCCTTCCCTTGGGGTGCAAGCCATATTTGAGTAATCAGAGCTTAAGCTGTGATTTATAAGTACATATTCTTTTTAAGGAAGAGGAAAGTTTGGTTGATTTTTGTGCGTATATGTTTCTTGCTCTCCCCTGAAGCTAATCTGATAGTAACAAAAGCCTTTCTTTTTAGCACTCTCAGTTATTTCAACATACAGAACAGGCACTTTATCTGCTGCACAATGTTTGACAATGGAGAAATAGAGGACATTTTTCTATCAATGTAATAGAGGTATACTGGGAATGACAACAAAAATTGAATATAAGGTATAACAAAATGTATTCCCTAGCTCACAGTAAACTTTGCAGGCACAGAAAATGTCATGAAAACCAGGCTTTAACTATGATGTCCCTTGCGTTTTAAACATTCCCAGAAGAGCGGGTGTAACATGTTGGTTTTGTTATTGTTGTTTTGTCTTTTTACCTGAGGGAAAATGTTTCAAAATGGAAAATAATTGTAATTTGCTTTATAAAATTGGTTAGATCTATTCATGTTGGTGAATTCCATGTGAGATGTACCTTTCAAGCATGACATGTGTCCATTTGCAAACAGCTAATGTGGTCACTGATTCACTAAGCCATTGAGAGTGGGCATAAGTAAGACAGTCATTGCACTGATTCTCTACGGGGAGATGAATTAGCTCTTTTATTCTTTATATTACCCTGACCTAAAACACAGCTGCAGCTCTCTACAGATGGAGAAGAGCATACCTGTAAACAAAATCCACATGTATTAGCCTCCTTATAATCATCTCCACAGGCAGAGGGCTTACATTTGATCTATCCTGCCCATCCTTCCCCTTCCAAATATTTGTGCAGTTCACTTTACAAAATGAGCAAGATCAGGAAGTCACCAAGCAGTGACCAAAGTTATTTCACAGAACCTTCGCTAAATAGTGTGTTCTTTATAGGGCTGCTGATAGGTTTTATGTAGATGCTGTCAGGTTGCTTTGCACTCTTTAGAACTAGTCTCTGCATGGGGGTGCAGTTGTAGAATTGTATCAGTTCTGCAATGTCTGGTGCTTTACCATAGTTTCAGGTGAACATTAGCATATGAACATTAGCAATTTTGATCTGTTTATATTTGAAATATGGAAATATTAGCCTGTATTTAGAAGATGGAGAGAGCCTGCTTGCTCTTCGTATTTGATGAGGGCTTTCTGTGTAGACTACTTATCAGGATATCATCTAAGAGGGCTCTAAATTTTCTGCCGACATAGAGATGAAATATGTTCCCCTTTAGAAGACCTGTAGAAGGCACAGCACATAGGTTTCAAATCTACTGGGCTTTTGTGCTTCTAATTATTTTTCCCTGCATATCCCAGCAGCTTCTTTGTACTCTCTCTGAGTTGCCCATTCCTCCTTTCAAAGCAGGTAAATTCTTTTTTCTTTTGGTGTCTCAGCAGAGATTTCCCATTCTTCCACACCAGTCTTCCCAGATGGCTTATCTTATGGCACAGGGGAACGGCTAGCTCCTGTGCTTCTAAGAATTCCTCCTTGAGGAATGACCAGCCTTCCTGGTCTCTTTTACCCTTCAGGACAGACTCCCAAAGGACTCTCCCTACCAGTGTCCTGAATACTTCCAAGTTGGCCTTCTGGAAACTCAAGATAGCAGTTTTGCTGGCCTCCCTCCTGACGTCACCAAGAATAAAGAACTCTATCACTTCATGGTTGCTTTGCCTGAGACAGTTTCTGATGTCCACACCTCCCACTAGTCTTTCTCTGTGAACAGCAGGTCTAATAGGGCACCTCCCTTGGTAGACTCTCTTACCAACTGCATCATAAAGTTATCTTCCAGACACTCTAGAAGCCTCCAAGACTGCTGCTTCTTCTGCATAGTATTGTATTTCTCCGGAAGTTATTGTATTTGTAATATATTTGCTTCAGAATTGCCTTGTTTTCTTTAAGGTGTCTTTGACAATGCTTTATGAAACAATGCAAATAATGCAGTTGTTTTGTGCACAAAGAAGGTAAAGAATACATGGGGGAGAATTTGAAATGTTTTTTTAAAATTACATATGTTTCATACTTTCTTTGTATAAAAATGAAGCCTCTCCAATCTCTATTACAGATCTTCATTTTGACTTCGGACTCTAAAGGACACAAAAATGTGACAGGAATTGTATGCATTCTTGGACTTGAATTAGCAATGTTGTTCCTGATCAGGAGATCAAGTTATAGTTGGAGTTAATAGCTGGAAGGGATGAGATTGAATCTCAATCATTATATGGTTATTGGCCTTTTTCAAGTATTTTCACCCCATTTTCTCGACAGTGACCCAGAACATGCTGTTTCTGCTGGTTGTCTTTGACCTCAATTTCACTTTAATTACTTCCTACCAAAGGAACTTCTCTTGTTCGTGCTCTGAAGCTGGTTAAGAAATACACATGGTTGTGGTTTTCTTAAATAATTAACACAATTAGGTTGCTTCATCAGGAATAGCTGCTTGTGTTGGCAGTGGGAAGTACTCAATAGAAAACAAGGCGCAGTTGCTGCAACTTTGGGGAGAATTGTAGAATAGCTTAAGTTAGAAAGGATCTTAAAGATCATCAATTTCCAACCCCTCTGCCACCCTGGGCAGGGTTACTACCCACCAAATCAGGATACCCATTGGTCAATTCAATTTCTATGGTTTTGCTTTTATATGTCTTCTGATTTGATCCTTTTTGAGAAAACATTAGTACATTTGGAAATGTGTATGAACCTGATAACATTAAGAAGATCAGTAAAAGTGATATTTTTAAAGGATCAGTTTTTAATATGAAACACTTTTTAGGAAAAAATAAGGCTATTTTGAGTTTTCAGTGAAATTGCATGTTCAGACCTCCTGTGCATCCATGAGTAGAGCTCTGAAGTATTTTTGCCTCTGATTGGTCTCTTCTATTGGTCTGAACATGAATAAAGCAACTCTTTGGGAGACAACTGGGTGTTAGGTTCATTCCCACTTGTGGCTCAGAGCTTGGTCTTGTGTAGGTTTAAAAATCTGATCAGAGGAACCTCTAATTTCACACTGGGATTTAAAAAGAGGTGAATGAGTTCAAGCTCAAATTTTAGATTAGGGTCATTTCTCTTTCAGACTGGAAACTAGAAGGAAAAAAATATCAATTCATTTTAAATAAATTGGAGGGAGATATAGAGCACAGCTGTTTCTTTTTCTGATAAGGTTCTTATATCTCTAGCTACTTTAGGTATGTAGTTAACTCTCAGTTCCCATACTGCATCTGTACTTTGCATGAGGGTGAGTAAAAGATTCAAAGTAAATGGTCTGGCTCCTTGGACTGCATCTTCAGAATGCTGTCCTACTACATAACTAGCATATATTTAGTAGTATCTGTGGTTATTTGGCTAAATTATTAAAACTCACACCTCGGAGGAAAAAAAAAAAATCAAATGACAAAGCACATGGCCACCTTTACAGATGTGTTCAGTAATATCTGATATAAAATCCACTCAGAAAGATGTGCAACACATTTTTGTATGATTTGAGAGATTCTAGCCCATGAAATACCAGTGGCTTGACAACTCAGATCAAATTTCCATGGATATTTGCATGCCTGATGATGCAGACTAGTGCTTAGTGTACTTTTTTTTATTTCACTGACCTTAGGGGATTTAGCTTCTAGCTCTTACTGGCAGCAGTGACACTTAGATGCCTAATTCATCATTCTTGCATGGATGTCCCCCTTACACAGGAATAAGACTGTTTAGTTTTCTTGTCAAATAATTTCGCCCTTGGTTTGTCTCAGCAAGACTTCAAACACAACCTTGATGCATAACGATAAACACCTGCCCCAACAGCTGAATTTCCAACTAGGAATAACAGTATACTCCAAAAATTGAGTGGAAGTCTTAGTTAATTGTGGTTTCATGTTCTGCAACTGTATTTTGTATCAAGTAGTGTCATAGCTTTTGCAGTTTGTTCTCTGGACAGTGTTGACTTGGAGGCAGTCTGCAGTGGTCCTTGCCTATATGAGCAGACCTTGTTCCCAGCTGGGTTAGTTGCTTTCCTCTCTTCTCATTCCTTTGTGCTCTCTCAGAGCAAGCGTATGTTTTGTCAGAAAGAATAAATGGAACGTGTTTGTATAGGTAGGTTTCTCTGAAAGTAATGCCACCTATTTATTTCTGTTGAAACTACAACAGACAGAAAGAAGACAATAACACTATTTGATAGAGCAAATCCTCTGCTACAAAGTGCTACTTTTTGACTTAGTCATCACTATCACCGCCATTTTTACCAGCGATAAAAAAGAACCTGCATGTCATGCTTCTAACAACATGCACCAGCAGAGGTGACCTGTTGTTTCACAGCTGCTATGGCATTGTTGCTAGGAAAATGTTACCCAAGCAATCCATTGGTCCTAGCAGATGGAAGTCAGAAGGTACCAATTCCAAAATATATGGTAGATATGGTAGGACAGTCCAGCCAAGATAGTAGCGTGCTCCACAGTCTTCAAATTGATACAGAGCCTGGCATTATTGTGTTGCAAGAGAAAGATATCTTCTCTGACCTGACTCTGGAAATTCAAGCTTTCAACTTAGTCAGCATCACAAGGTAGCAGTCACAGTTGACATCACCTATTGAGGGCTACCTTGAACATTTTCATTGATGGAAAATTCATATGTCGTCACTCTATGAAGTGCTGTTTTGACTCCAGCTCATAGCAGTGACACCACATCTCATCATCACTAATGATATGAACAAGGAAACTGTGACCCATAGCCTCATCACTTGCTCAGCAGGTCCAGACACAATTGCATGTGATGTTCTTTCAGTTCCTGCGTGAGCATTCATGAGACCCACCTGGTGCAAACTTTGCAGTATTCTAATGTTCCACTGTTGTTTCCAATGCATTGAAGCCAATATTCAATTCTGTACACAGTTCTCTGGTTGTAATCTGTTGATCTGTGTGGATGAACTGATTGATGTGTTTTGTGGTGTGACAGCTGTGTATGGAAGGAAGATGGCTCGTCTTTCACATAGCTTTGCTACTGCAGAAATGCACTGCCCAGCCCCTCACTGTGCTCACATCCACTGTTTGGTCCACAGAAACATTCAACAATCATCAACGAATGTCAGTGGGTGCCATTTTTCCTGTATGGAGGAATCCAGTTCCATACCCTTGCTTTATATGCCCTTCCATGTCAGAAGTCATTTAGTCAGACTGCATCTCTGCTGCAATGCTGTCACAGGGCAGCAAAATGTAATGGCATATTGGTGGGAAAGTTCATCCTCTGCTGCTATAAGACATCCACCTCTGACATTGTGGGCCAATATAATAAAATAGGAGGCATTACTTTCAGAGCAGCCCTCATATATTAATGCCCCTCTCTTGAGCCTGCATATGTAAGAGAAAAACTTTTACTCATATCACAGAAATAATCTAGTGTTTGCATATCAGGCTTCCCAAAATGATTTCTCTTCAGGCATTCAGAAAACTTGTGGTTTTATTACCAAAGAAAAGCTTTTGCTTTTATTATTTCTTGTGGAAGAAATTGTCCTGGATTCTATAAAATATGATCTTCCAACTAAAGAGACTGCTTTGAAACCTTTAGCATGAATGAAATTAGTAATTCAGCTTTACAGTTTTTTCCATTGTGCAGGTTGTCTCTAGTTAGCTCCTGTCAGGCACAGAGGTTTTGCTGTGCTTATTTGTTCAGAGGCACCTGCCTCTGTTCATACATACTTGTGTTAATGCATTAATACAAGATGAAGGAGAAGTATTGAAAAATATTTGCTCATTTCATTGTCACTAATACAAACTTTCCCACGAAATGGTTTATTCTGCCTCATGATTGAAAGTCATTAGCCCCAATTTAAGTTGCTACCAAGAACAAATGAGGGAAAAGACAGTTGTAAATGCCTTCAGACCTTTCCCTTTTCACTTCTCTTTTTGAGTTCCCATGTCCTCTTTTCCTACACTTATTTTCTTCTCTTACTGCGAGGTCCGCTTTCTTCACTCAGTTTCTGTGTTCTTAGACACTTTTAAGCCTCAAAACCATTTGTCCACATTCATGCTTTGCTTCCTCGTTTCATTGATATGGCTTTGGTCCCAGTTTTCTTTCTGTGTTCAGTTTGGCTCTGGCACTTCACTTTTTATTTAGTTTTGAATTTTTTAGTGGTCATTTTTCTAACGCAGATTCCCTTTCTTTACCTAGGAGCTTTGGGAAACTTAACAGTACTTCTGATTTCCCATTTTCCTCTATTGCAAACCACAACTTAAATTATATTCCTCATGATAGCTGCAAAGCAGCTCTACAGCATGGAAAGAGTTAACACATCAGTCCTTACCTCCTGCAGGAACTTTTCTTGCTGCAAGTTCTGATGGAAGATAGTGGAGAGCAAGTCAAAGCTGTTGCCGTTTAGATTTACACCTACGCTTCTGCAACATGATAGCAGATGTAAGATTCTCTAATTTAGAGATGAGGGTGCATTCAAGGCCTCATCTTTCTCCCTTCTTAAAGCAGGTTGTTGTCAGTTTGTTGGTACCTGTTTGCAGCAGATGAACATCCTTTTGTAGCCAGTTTCTAAGCAGAAAAATCAACTTCTGTCTAGGTTAAAAAACGAAAACAATGGTTTGAAGTGTAGTGAGAGAAACATAGTCTAAAGCAATGCTCTGAGTGAAGTACTTCTACCTAGTGGCCTAATCCAGCTTCGATTCATTTATTTAATAAATGGGGATAACTGAAATAGGCCTCCTGTGGGACCTGGGGTCAGCACACATCATGCTGCTGTGCAGGTTCTGCAGCCAAGGAGATCCTTCAGACCAAAATGATGACCAAAGGGCAGTTCTCTTCATCAGCACACATCAATGTGTCTGTCTGAAATCCCATGTAGCTTTAAAGCCTTGTAGATGTGGAAGGCTCTGCTTTGAAAGCAGTTGGTCACCTTTGGACTATTGTAGCCTCTAAAGGACCCTGTAAGTACCTGAGGCAGTTTTGTAGCTATTGCAGGCTTTGTGTGTCTGTGAATTCATATGAATACAGTGTGTAATGTCACCTTTTCTTATCAAGGTTTTTTTTTGCTTGACTAAATTTCATCATAATGTCCAAATTTACCTGCTCTCTCAGTATGCTCTACCTTTGTTATTTTCAGCTGCCTAATTGTTGTGAAAACAATTACTCTCTCCACAGTATCTCATTCAGCTGTACAGTAATTGTCAATACATTCTAAATACCATATTTTGTTCCCAATTACACAATGATTTCCAGGTACAGCAGTAATCTGTAGAAATATTTCAAGCCTCAGTTCTGGTGACCTCACATTAAATTCTATGTACAGAAAATGAGATGGCTATCAAAAACAAAGCAAGAATTGCTCATACTAGTTGGTAACTTATGTTTCTAGTTGCTCAGAGATTTCTGTAGCTCTTTCAGAGTCATTTACTTTTAATTTCTCAGGAGTATTTATTTGATTTGTAGCGCAACAAATTCCTATTTGTTTTTCCTGTTTTTCCTATGCATCCATGTAACCATAAAGACTTTTTCCATCTCCTTTGTAATATAACTTCAGTAAAGACACAGCAGTTGATCAGTAGTCAAGTCCTTTTAGAAACTGTATTTTTACTTCTATACTGATCTAAAACTAAGCTTAGCATGAACAACGTCAGGTAAATGTGAAATCTTAGAGGTAATTCATTTAATAGCAGAGCAGGTTTCATTTGAGGATGACCCAATGAGCTGAAAAGAACAACAGCGCAAGAAACATATTGAATTTGACGTAACTATGGATAGCTAACAGACTATCACCCTGTGAATCTAGGCTGTGCTCAAAACAGTACAGACTGTCTTCCACGTGTTATCACTGCAAACATTACAGACTGAGGAGGCTGGGGAAGAGAAAATGTCTTGAAAAGATTTTCTAGCCTCTGTAGAGCAAACCTACTGCAAAATTCCATTCCCAAAATAAAACTTAGGGTATCGCAACACTGAACTGTATCAGACTTACTTTGCAATAGGTGCTTGATGGTTTAATACATGCGAATAGTTTACCCCTGTATATGCTTATTACTTACAAACTCTGGCTCTAAAAGTCTACTCTAGGATCTCTGAGCAGAACTGCAGCAGAGCTATGGCATACTGAGATGCTTTGGACACCCAGACTCCCACCAAAGAACCACACTTTGAAAACCAAGAGCACAAACAACAACAAAATGGATTTCTCAAAATATTACGGTCATCCTTAAAATAAGAGCCTATTTTCATACCACGATTGAGATAATCAAAATATTTCAGAATGACCCTGTGCCCACAGCTACTTCTCACAGCCAAGTGGTTTTTGCTGTGTTTCTTTTTGATCACAAACTTACATATAGGTTCTTTGACTTAGGTCTTGCATTCATTGACATTTTTAAGACTGCTGCCATTTTCTCTTTGATTTCTCTGATAAGAAATTGTGGACTTATTTCCTCCTCCTTTACCCACTTTGGAACCAAACTTTGTAAAACAGTAAAGAACTTCTTTACTGCTGGAGTGATGAAGCACTGAAACAGGCTGCCTAGAGAGGTTGTGCAGGTTCCTTCTTTGGAGATATTCAAAACCTGTTGGGATGCCCACCTGTGGGACGGACTTGCTGTAGGGAAATTGCTTTTGCAGGGAGTTGGACTCAATGATCTCCAGTGGTCCCTTCCAACCCCTGTAGTTGTGTGATGCTGTGAAACAGGAGCAGAGACTGAGAGAGGAATCCAAACATTTGTTATCTTTATGGTGGTTATCGGTTCTACATCACAGAATTTCTTTTCTTTCTTTCTTGAACGCACCTACTTGAGTTATGAATGGGAGCAGGATTCTTACTGCACACATCTTCAGAGGTTGTCAAGCTCTCAGATGAGAGCCAAGAAGGAACTGTTTCTCAGTCTGACATGCGTCTGCTTTATTGGCATGAGGTTTAAGAAGTGTAATTAGGAGGGAGACCAGGCAGACCATCTTGACCCCAATCTGAGGCCAGGCAGACCAGGTGGAAGTCATACGCTACCTTCTAGGGGCTGGAATTGTCTGTAGCTATTTCAGAATCCTTTCAGTTTCTCATTCCTTTCTGCAAGAAACTTACCTTTATCCTTCAAATTCACGCTGCCTAGTCTGTTGATTTTTCTACACGGATTATTGTTTCAATTCTTTTCCACCTGAAGTAACATATTGAAGTTCAGTAGAATTTGTTTAGAAAGTAAAAATAAAGCAACAAAAACAACACTCTTTTCCCATCGTGCTTAATCTTCGCTAGGGAAAATGCCACCTTGTGTTGTTTCTTGTGTTCTGTAGGCTGCTAAACCTGTGATACAATCTGAACTCCTTTCAGAGGTCTGAGATGCTTCCTATTAAGTGCCTGGCCTCATCCTTGGCAAGCCTAATAGCTTGCAGATAATTGTGACCACAGAAGCTTTCTGAGTGCTTTGTGACTGGGGTGAATGGTTCTTTCTTCCAACAATTTACAGTGCTGATTATCAAGGTTATTGATGGATTCATTTCAATTTGCCACCTTCTTGCAATAATGTAGCAACTGTTAGCAAATGCTGACTTTATTTATGGTAACAGCTGTAGTTTTGATTCAAAACGAGGGTCTGACCAAAATATTCTTTACTCTCCAGTGTACTCCTATGCTTTTAGATACAGAATTGTAACTATTCCTCTCAATGGTTGAGACATACCATCTTGAAAGCATCAGGTTGGTGCCTGAGAACTATGAAGGGAAATGGTGTGTAAACAGCTTAAATAAATGACCTTGTCCTAGATATGGGCTTTTGTATGCTCTGCAGTAGAGTTTATGTCTATCTCACACGATTAATGTTAAGACTGGTTTCACAACATTATCCCTGGTTAAGAAATCCTGCCTAAGGTTTACCTGTCCCCAATCTCTCATGATTCTCATCTTCTTAGAGGTCAAAAATTTTGGACAACCCTCTCTTTCTCCAATTGTTGGTTTGTTTTGTTTTTTTGTTTTGTTTTGTTTTTTGGTGGTGATGTTGTTTGAGTGGTAATTAGAAAACAAAACAAAACAAAAAAAAAAAAATCTGTATCATTTCACAGATCTGTGGTTCAACTGATGTAAATGTAGGGTTGGACAGGGAGTTGTTGCAGCGAGTCCCTACCTGGGCAGAAAGCCAGACCTCGCTTACACTGCTTTTGTTGCCTGTCAAATTGCAACAATAAGATCACAGTGGAACAGCATCCTCTCCTAACAGGGGCCCCCTGCTGCATAACAAGCCCAGGTATCCTTTTTCAGCAGTGAAAAGGTTAGTGTCGGTTATTGTGTGTGTCAGGGGTCAAAATGTAAAATCAAGGCTCTTATCCACATTCGTCTTGTGCCATGTCTTCCTTGCACTGACTGTACATGGAGCATCTGCTCCCCCCATGGATTTCTGTGGCAGCTGAGAGTGTTCTGTGCACGGAAAGGATGAAAACTAGAGGTTGCAAACCCACCAGGATGAGGTCCTGCTTCCTGATAGGCAGGCAGCAGAGTACGCTACCTCCAGATGTACTCTGAAAGCTAATGCTGTACCTTCCATCAAATTACAAGAACTGTGGAAGCATTGCCAACTGAATCTCTTTATTCTGATGAACGCTGTGCTGAAGCAGATGGCCATGAAACGAGAAGTTTGTTTGTTTGTTTGTGGAGTAAATAGATCGTACTGGTCTCAAACAGCACTCTTTAGTCCCCAGTGTAATAAATCCACTTATCTGAGAGAAACTTCTGCTATTCCTCATTTTGTGTTTTCTGATCAAGAGATACCAGCTATAACTCATAATTATCACTCTAGACTTTTGGTAAAATACCAGAATCTTCTAACTAACAAAATGAGGTACAGACTTTTTTTCACAATGGCAGCAATTAAAGATGGGAATAACTTACAAAGAGAGTGGGAAATGAATGCTCCATCACTTAAAATCTTTAAATCAAGAGGCCAGCTTTGTAAAAGATATTTTCTGTATCAGCCAATAGTATGAAGATTGATGCAGGAACCACGGAGTGGAATTCTGTAAGTGAGGTTATGTGGAAGGGCAAATGAGATGGCCGCAATTATCTTTTCTGGCCTTAACCTATCAATCAAAGGGCATTAAATTTCATTCACTGAGCTGGACATGTGATTATGTGAAACAGAAGTACAAGGATTACCCTGCTTGTAAAGGGAGAACTTGGAAAAAATAATAAACCCAGGGCAAAAATATTGTACTGTCCTTCTTTTAAAGCATCTTCAAAGTTACTTTGAATCCCCTTAAGGTTGACAAGTTATCCTGGCTGTTTCAGCTGAGATGAGTGCTTAAAGTGGAGTAGATTATGAATCTATAATTGAATTTTTGGCCTAAAACAGCTCTTTCCTGGTTTTTTGAAACCCTTCTTCGTGCAACTATGGTATGGACAAAGAAAAGTTGTGGAATTGTTGACGTATTTTTAAGAAGTTCATCATCTTATTTCCTGTATGATTTTGGCCTATGCTTTTTACAACAGTGTGTTGCAAGACAGAAAGCTTCTGTGCTGTCTTGATCTCACCGTTAGTCTCAAATGATGTTTGCTTTCTGTTGGATCTCAGGGTCTAGAAATTTGAGAAGAGGATTTCCCCATTGTAAGATGCAGGAAACAGAAAGAAGACACATTCAGTTTATCTGTTGGCTGGAGCTGCTTTTAAAAGCAGAAAGATGTGTGGGTGGAGGATGTGAGAAGGATATTTTGTACTGGCATGTGTGTGTGTAAACAGCCATTCAGTGATCCGCAAGGAGCGGAACTGAACAATATGCAAGAAATATACAATTTCTCCCCAAATTTCCAATGTTTTAAAGCTGGTAGGTTCAACTCCTAACAACAGTTTTCATTAGCATAGCCACAGACCAAATGTTTTTTAATCTGTCCTTCAATCATTGTAATTGATTGGCAGCCATTGATTAAACAGTCATGTGGACTGGTGCTGACTACTTCAGTTTAGAAGAAGGTGGAGGAAGTGGCAATTTCTGGTGTCTATAATATACATGCTGCATTGCATTGTCATTCATGGGGGCCAAAGGCTTTAAAATATAGTGTCTGCTAGACTCAGGAGAATTAAGTCTGTAGTAGATGAAGTTGTCATTATGATTGCAAAAACATCTCACTTTCTTTTTCTCTTTCTCTACTATCCTAATTTAAATGTTTATTGGGTTTGGGTACCATGTTTGGCACTGCATGTCCAGTGAGAGTTTGCCCTCAGGAGATATTTGTAAAGCTCTTTCTTTTGATTGGTTTCTTGTCCATATATGAACTTACATATAAATTTGTTTTTAAGGCATTTGTTTTTAAGGATAATTCCATATAAAATTTACCCTTTTGGGGCTCAGAAATGTAGCAGTTTTAAAGGTTCAGTGAGCGAGGAGTTAGTCATCTGTAGTCACGATCTCCCTTATATTTTCTAGATCTAAGAGAGGAACAGGGCATTGAACCTTGACAGTTCTTTCCAGAAGTGTATTGTAGGCCAGTAAGATGATCAGCGTGTAGATAAAGTAAGATTTTTTTCTGCAGCTCTTTGTATGGTGAGGATGTTGCCCTGGAGGTGAAAATAAAGTAGAAGTTGCTAAAGCAGCTGTGTTGGCTGACTGTGAACTAAGGAAGGATTAGAGAGAGGAGAGACCTGAGTGAAAGAGAGGTATGGAAGTGGTCTATCCCTTCTCTGGAGAATGGTCATGAAAAAGAGAGGTAGAATTCACAGAGAAGTTCCTTACTAAAAAGAAATATTAATCTGGGACAGGTAGTGAAGAAAAGAACCTACAGGGTGAACCCCAGAGAGCTCTAACTTAAGACTGAAGGACATCAAGGAAAGCTGAAGAATGTACATTGGAACTCACTACACCAAGCCTCATGAAAGTCTCTTCTGGGAGACTTTTTGCCAGAGTTATGTCATATTTGTATTTTCCATTTGGAATCAATGCTGACAAAGTTAAGCTTCTTGGAAGATTTTTGGAGAGCATTGATGGAATTCATTGATTTCTGCTATTGCAAGCAATACTTTGCTTTCAAATTAGATGCAGAAACACTAGTCCCAGAGTCTATTATTAATTCCTGATGTAATTAAGAAACGTCTTCTCTGTCTGAGTTGTACTGACGTTTATTTTTATAAGGCACTGACATGACTGGAGCTTTGATTTGATTTTCTAGCCAAAATGCTTCACCTAGAGATTCCCAGGAGCTATGAATACAGTTAGCTTCCCCAACTCACATTTTAATAATCTACCAAATGATGTGGTTCTTTTTTTAGTATTTTTTCCTATCAAGTTCAAAAACTATCAGTTTCTCAAGTTTTTTGAACAGATCATCTTTTTAGTGCCCAAAAAATTTCCTACTACTTTAACCCTTAGTCTTCTTTCTGGGAGGAACCATTCAGCACTGTTCCTTATAAAATCAAGAAAAATGGGATATGCTTCTAAATAGGCAGATGGTTGCTTTGTCCATAGTCCTTCCTCCTCTGTTTTACAATGATGTAGCTCCCTTACATGTGACGTCTGTGGCATTCATTTGCAGGTAGAAGTCACTGGAGGATGCAGCAGGCAGAGAGCAAGGTTGCAACACTGGTTACAGAAAGGACTATGAATTTTGTAGCATATAGAATCTTTTTCATGAACCCCTCCAAAAAAGTGTGTTTTTTATGCAGTCTTTCTCAAAAATATCTTCAAAGTTTTCAGTACAGCTTGCCTTGGCTTTCTAGAAGCCAGATTTGATACCTATTTGTTGGTTGAGTGACCTGATTTTCCCAGCTGTGCTGGATGTTTTCTTAAAATATATCCAATGTTTCTCCAAGGACTAACGAGTAGAGAGTAACCAGAAGAGTAACCAGGCTAAACTGGTATGCTACAAATTTCTCACTCTCCAAACTGAAATGCTACAGCTTATTCTGGACTAATGTCCTTTTCTCATGTGAAGTGTTTACAAAACAGATTTTACTTTTTAGATCAAGGGTGTCCAAAGAAAGGTACACTTTATGCTAACCATTAAGGACCTCAGAATCAGGCCTTACGTGTTTAAGCTGGATGTGCAGAGGCAGACTGTCCTCTTCTCATGCTGCAGTGCATTAACTAATCTTTAAAGAAGGATTAAGGAAAAGCTTGTCCATGGACAGGTTAGCTGTGGCTGTACCTGGCTGCGCGAGTTTGTCCAGGATTTTTAGAGGTGTGTGATACAATCAGTGTCTGGAGGCAAGATAGTGGAGTAAATGGACCATAGGTGTAAGCAAGGGTTACAACTGACAGGTAAATTTCCTGCAGAATTATACATCTTTCTTGGGTTCTAATTTTTTTTTTTCCACAGGCAATATGAATTGGTCTGTTTATTGGTGTACTTATACTAGCATGTGGTAGCATGAATAATTTTTTCCTTGCCCTTGTTTAGTGAAGGCTGATCTTTCCCCTGATTCCCTCTAGGAGCCACTTCAGCCAGGAGAAGCAGAAAAAAAATATACATGTCTGCCTGGCGGGTCAGAGGGAGGAACTGACAGTAGATGTGAAGGAATAATCAAACCTCCTGAGAACTTTTATCTTAATTTTGGTTTTATTCAGAACTTCCAGTATCATTCAGTACAAAGAGAGAACTATTTCTTACCACTAGCAAAAGAATTCTTAATATTTAACACAAAGAACATTTGTACATGTTCTTCTCTGTTATCTGAGTTAATAAAACAAGGGAGAATTCTCCTAGTACTAAATAGCATGAATGGAGCTGACAGGGTTACTCTATTTGTTTACCTCTCCCTGTATAGACACAGCTATATATTTCCTGTGTAACATCTCTGGGCATGGGCACCACCTGAGAGTTCTTTGCAGCTGCAGCTCATGCATTTTGCAGTAAAATTGCTCTCCCCTTTTCCCCCAGCTTCCCCTGCCCCCTGAGAACTGACATGCTTTCCACTGGCAAATGTTGAGTGTAGTTCCTGAGGATTTAGCGTGTCAGGCTGTGTCTACACAGCTTAGGTTTCTATTATTACGCAATGGCTTAGGAGGCAGTGCTTTGCCACATAATTACAGAGCCGATCTGTGTTAGGACCAGGAGTTTGGATGCCTTTTTCCCTACCAACTATTTGCTTCCTACCCACTCAAGCCTCCTCCCTGATACTCTTACTTGTTTAATAGCTTCTTTTTATATGCTTCTTTCTCCTGGCTTCTGATTTTCTTCCCTTTCCTATGCTGCATATTATTTTCTTTCAGAAGTGAGGGGACTGACAGAGTTGTGCCTGCCTGGATTCCTATGCAGCACAAAACACTTGCCATATGTTGCATCGTGAGAAGAGGTAAGAAAAAATTCCTGAAGCTGACTGCTAGTTCTCTCGTGGATTGTTGGTTTTTTTTTTCCTCCTCTCTCGTCTGTGTGTGTGTGTGTGTGTGTGTGTGTGTGTGTGTGTGTGTGTGCGCGCACATATTGCTTGTCTTACAAGCCGTGCAGGCTCTGCCATCTAGAGCACTTTGTGAGATCACTCCAGTTTGCTGGTTTTCCTTTTTCTGTCTCTGCGTGAGCGTGTATCTCCCTGTCTCTCTTCTCCCCCTCGCCATACGAGTCAACCCCCCTCCCCAGTATGCACGCACATACTCAGAAGCTGGGCTTGCTAGTGTGAACTTGAAGACTTGCGGTATCAAAATGCATGTGTTACCTTGGGATGCATTAGGATCAGGATGCTTGAAGAGCCGGCAGGCTGCTTAGTCCTCCAGGACTGGGTTTTTTAAATCAAGCAAGAAAAGAACAAGTTATTCACTTTTTTTTTTTTTTCCTCTTTCTTTCCTTTTTCTTTTTTCTTTTTTTTTTTTTTTCTTTCTTTTTTTTTTTTTTTCCTTTGCTTTGGATACCACTGAACAAGGAGTCTCAGGGATTCACACACTTGGACTTTACTGAATCAGGCTGCATCTGCCAAACAGTCTACTCTGCGTTTTGGCTAGCTGGAGATCAATCAGGATTTTTCTGATTAAATCTTCTGGAAAAAAAAAAAAGAATGCATGGCATAGAAAAAAGGTCTAAGTGCCTGTCTGAGACTATTCTACCGAACCAGGGATAAATGTTGCTTCTCAAAGGTAAGTGCTATTTTCTTCTTATATGGTATATAAACTATATAGCTATAATACAAGATATATGCAGATACATACAGATAACTTCTTTATATAATTGCCTCTTTGATGGCAAAAAAATATATTGCCATTCATTTTCAAAGCATTAGAGAAATGTATAACTTTCTGTTAATGCCAGTCTTGATAAGAATGTTCCTGTAGAGATATGAATCTCTGTTCAGCTTCTGCTTCTCTCTTGTTGTGATAAGGCAGTTCAAAAAGAATATATATATATTTTTTTAAATGCCAAAGGGTATATTTTTATGATGTTGTAGAAAAAGTGATGGAAAGACCTTTGGAAGAAAGGATAGTAGTTTGTTTTCTAATACAGAAAAAACTGAGAAATAGTGTAAAGCTGCAAAAGTTATTTCAGCTTTTTGGTGGAATTTAGTAAATCCTGTGAAGCTAAGGAAGAACTTTGCAGGACAGGTCAGCTCTGCTGTATATAAAAACATACAGTAGAAGAGTGAGGACCTTGGCAAATGTCATGTGAAGAGATGGAAGCCACAGAGAAAGATAGAGAAAGGAAGGGGGAGAGGGGTGTGGGGGGACAGCAGGTAGCCAGTTCCGTGCTCAGTGTCACAGAGGTCAGTGTTCTTGGTAAGGCAATGCCAGTGATGATGGGCATCTGAAATTGGCAAGGTGAACATGCCAGGGATAGGGAGGTATACAAACAGGTATATGCTATGTCATGTCTGTCTGACGTCATCAGACATATATTCTCTCTGCAAGATTAGCTGCACTGAGAATTTGGGTTGGGGGGAGCCTCTTTATGGCAGTGCAGGACAAGAAGTAGCAAAATTGAAACTGAATCTCTCCCTAACTTGCATGGACACATTCGCACCTTTGTATTACAAAGCAAGTGTGTGACTGAATAAAACAATGAAGAAAGTAAAGGGGAGAGCAGACACCAGTGGTTCAGTCAACAAGTCCTGATATGATGGATTGGTAAACTGGAAATGTAAAGTGGGTAGTTGTGGTAAGGTATTCAAAGAAGGGTTCTTACACAAAGTAACTCCTTCCTACCCAAAGGAGATAATACTGCTTTAAAGCAAGATATTATTATTTATTTTGGCAGAACTTATCTAGTCTTCTTTAAACATTGTTATTTTATTTATTTATTTTTAGGGCAGCATCACAGATATTTAAAATGGGCTTTATTTTTCCTACTCCATCTTTGGAAATAATATAATAGAATAACTCTTCTGATGAGAAGAGACAGGCTTTGAAAGGCAAACAATATGAACCACTTAAATTTAATAAAGTCACAATTGATTAAATTGACACCTCTTAATTTTATTATGGAGTGCTCATTAGATAAATCCAGCAGATACTGTGCAACTGGTATTTTCTGTTTATCAGGAAGGAAGAAATACTGCAGGTTATCAGTATTCTCTTGAACCTTGTTGTGTACAGAAGATATGTTTAAGCAAATTTGAGCCTGTGGTGAAAGGGAAGAGAGACCGGTAATTATTTTTGCTCTTGCTGTGTTTCAGGCTGTTTAGGGTTCCACTGTTTACAGCTTGCCCTGGGTTGGTGGTTAGTTTGCATTGCCTACAAATCGCCACTTGAGCACAACAGAGTGCTTTCTATGTTCATCATTGCCTTGTCGCAGCAAAGCCAAGCTCCAGACCTCTATTAAATTGCTGCTAATTTTCAGGGAAGGATGAGATGCAATCAAATATAGACAACAATGTGAGGAGACAGGGAGAACTCATTATATTCAACCGAACCTTTATTTTGTCAATGAATCCCAGCAAAAATCTCTACCTTTTCTCTTTCTCTTTCTCTCTAAGTCTTAGAAGCAGTAGTTGTCCCGCTCCACTCCCCAGCACAGCTCTCTTGTCCTTTGGGCAGCTGTACCTGGCATCACACAGGATTTGGATCTGCTGGGCACACTCAAGCCCTGGGTGTATTGTGCAGAACAGGAAACGTGGCCCTTTTCCAGAGCCACCATTTGCTGCTATCCTCTCTCCCCCACAACATTAGTGCTTCTTGTTTAGATTTACATTTGGAATGTGATTTTTTCCCAACGGGCAGCCCAAACAGCTCATGTAGTTCTGCCCTGCAGACTCTACTCTGCCTGCTGCACTTCTGGAATCCCAGCTGATGGCTTTCTGGCAGTGCCTGTCAAAGAGCCGCCACTCCCTTTCCAGCCATTGGGCCACTGACTGAATCTTGCAATGTAATGGTGTTAGATTGCTCTGATGGCTTATTTTGTTTTGTTTATTTTCTGTGGGAAAACAAAACATAAAACACAGAAGACCAGTTCAAATTTATCAAATTTTAACCAGATGTAAACAAAGGTGGGAATGCAATTCAGGTGTCTTAGATTGAATTTAACTCACTGGGGAGGGGCTGCAGCTTGACACCTCTCAAAGCTACATTTGTTTTCCACCTACACAGAGGGAGGGAGGAAATGGTGACAGTGCCTGCTAACCCCCCTACCCCAGCACACAGAGAAATATCTCCTTGCTTATTGTTAATGCAGTACAACCTTGGCATACAGGCTTGACCATCTGTAGGAGCAAAAGGATAGTTTGTTCTAACTTTGTACTCAGTCCTCTTCCTGACTTGAACACTCAGCCTTGCTTGTTTTGGGTTCACAGTGGTGTGTTGTCATGTGGTTATTTTTATGGAGACACTCACTGTCCTCTTGGTGCTGGACTGAAAGGCAGTGGCACTGTTTGTAAAGGCATAAAGAAGCCATCCATAATTCCTTCAAGCCTGTCCCGATTGCTGTGTTATCTATTCCCCAACACCAAATCAGCCATTACTGTCTCCCTTATGTCTCTCATTTACCTCAGCCACATAGTTTCTTGATTGTTGTGACTAAAAATCACTGCGCTGGGATTTACTCTATCATTGTCCAGGTATGAACATGATGAATGGCTTCCAGCCATGGGCTGAAACTTGTGACAAAAGGTAGGGTAGCATCTGGGTGTAATGCACTCTTGCAACACTTACCAAGGTGCGAGTTGTCACTCTGTTACCCAGCCCTTCTCCACTCAGGATGCACAGGAGAGGCTGTACTTCTGATTCTACGAACTGAAATTACCATCTATCTGGGAAGCTGCCAAAACTCTACTTGAAATTTACAGATGTAAATTGAAAGGGCCACAGTAATAAAGTATGGACAACAGGGGAAAAGGTATGTCATTTTCTGCTCCTGTAGGAGCAGCAGTTGTCTCCATACTCCAGAATATTTGTGACAGTGCTTCAGATTTTTCTTTCTTCCTGTCATTTGTTCTGTCCTATCCATGATTCTGGTCTCTGATACCCTCATCCTGATGCAGAATCATTTGTGAGAAATCCTGGATGCCAACTTCAGAATATGAAATGAGCAACAGCAATTTAAATGCTCAGTCAGAAAACATCTTTTAATTAAAAATGCTGATTTGAAAGCAAGCACTGTTAGAGTCTGGTCCTATGTAGAATTCCTGTTGACCTAGATAAAAGACAGAACTGAACAGAAATTTTTTAGTGAAAATGTGCTTGTTTTTCTCATTAAAAATATAGATTTATCAGAATGAAATGTTTGGGAAACAATCAGGTTTATGAATTTCCTGATTGGAGGGGGGGGGGAACTAGGGAGAAAACTGCCAGAACACACCATCCTACATTTTTTGGAAGAGGAATTTGATTATTTCTTTTCAGTTTCTGCATTTTGTATCAAAACTGAAAAAAAAAAATCACATAAACTTTGATCTTAAGAGGGGCTGTGCTCAAATCCCATTTTTCTAAATTCCAGGTAAATCTGTCAGTTGCACTAAACGTTCCTAACATATTAGAAGACTTGCATACTTTTTATCTCCGTTTGGGCTAGGCCAATTGTCAGCACTTGCATTCATATTTATGGGACCAGACAAATTTGCCTGCCAAGCCTTACCTGGAAATCAGTTTACTTGATCAAGTGGGATTGTGCCAGGAGCATCATGTCAACATATGCTATGGGTTACCAAGGGCTCAGACTCTCTGCTCTTGAAATCAATCTTCTAGACACACAAGATTACCTGCTGAGAGGTTATGCTAGCTAAATAAGAGTAGACATGAAAGGGTGGCTGCACCTATAGTAGGAGAAGTACAATAGGAGCATTTAGGATGCTTCTGCTAATCACTCCTCAGGGCGGAACTGGTCTTTAATCCTCAGGCAGATGTTCTGCTATCAACATGGCGTGATGGGAAGAGGTGAGATAAGGAGAGGGTCCTGTAATAGCAGTGAATCCAAGGCCATGGATTCCGGTTGGTCAGAAGGTGAGAGGCAGAGCTGGTGCATCCCAGTGCACACTGACATAGGTGCTGAGCTGCACAGAAAGCTGGATTAAGGATAAAATCAACAGAAAGTACGAGATGGTTGAAAGCACCTTGTCTATTTTAATAGTGCTGAAATCCCTGGAAACGTGTGTGGCACTGGTGCAGAGAGTTATCAGTGTGACTTTTTTTTTTTTTACCTGAAGCCAGGCGAGATAGGTTATGACTAAACAAAGTCTTCATGTGCAGGTCTGAGACAAACTGCCACAAAGTCCAGTTAAGACTGTAGAGGCTGAGTAGACTTTGCTCCAAAAAAAATAGACATTGGAAGACTTCAGTATGGTCAAGCCACATGCACAGTGGAAATCAGACACATGATGTTGGAGGTAATACATATACTGGAAAGGAAATTTAAAAAAAAAATTCCTCTCACACTTTCAGACCTGCATTTTGCTCAATCTCCAGAGTAAGGAAGCTCAGAATGGCATAAGGTGCAAATTGTCTCTAGCCATTCTCTAGTCATGTCTAAGCTTGTCAGAAAAGCTTTGGTCTGTGTGTCAGTCAGAATGAGTAATCCTTCTTTTGTTGCTGTCTGAAGATAAAAATTAAGAATGAGAAAGGAAAAGAGGATGTCTTAAACTTGTCTCTTCCTCTGTTGTGCTGGCAGGACAAGTGGGTTGTGATATCAGTGAAAGGGCAGCACCTGTACATGCAATTGAAAGGAAAAACTGACTATACGAGAATTTATATTGGATCCTACTGTTAACAGACTTAAAAAATGTATCTGCCCTTTCAGTACAGAATGAAAACAATGAGCAGTCAAATGGCAAAAGGAAAAGTCAAGAGCAAAAAAAAGCCTGTCATGCCTTGCTCAGCAGTCTGCATCTGGTTTGAAAGCAGCCAACAACAAATGTCTCCTCAGTGATAAAAATCAAAACCTTCCCAATCATTTCTGTATTCATTTGATCTCCTTCCTTTTGTGAATATTCCTTTGACTAGCTAAATACATGCAATATTCAGAAAGAACTGCATGGTTTGTATGCCTAACAACTTTACTGAGCCAAAAAATGAAAATGGACAAATAGTATTGATAGAATGTAAGCTATTTGGACTGACACCATTTTGTGGTTTCCTAAACTGATGGTTGGCAATTTGTGAGAGTTATCTCCAGATCAAATGAATGTTATTACTATTACTGGCAGATATTTACTGCATATTGGATTTTAAATAAGGGTGCGACTTTGATTCTTTGCTCTCCAAATTATTGACTGCACTTTCTCCTTGTAGTGAAGTCGGATAACTTAACGCCTCTGGAAATGTTCAGTGGAAATATATGCTTGAGTTCCAGAAACTCTCATGAAGGAGAGGCTCATGGGTTTTTACAGGCTATCTGTAATCAAAATATCTTTCAAATATCTATGAAAAATCTCAAACACAGTGAAGTGTACAAGTATTCTTTTAATCCCATTTTGCATGACTGAGGAGAAGACCAAGCCATAAGCACTTCACATGCTTTACAAGAGCAGAGTGAACTCTTCTTGTCACCACAACCACACCTTTTCTTCACAGCTCCCCAAATGAATTTTGACAGTGATATCTTCTTGAGTTGAAGGAAAAGCTTATTGAGGAATTTCCTGATTATGTACTGACTAGGAGTCACATAGAGGGTGTTTCACTTGTCTGTGGTCTGCTGGTACCTCAGCCTGCTACTTCTCTGGCCAGTGGAAAGAAAGGAAGTTTCAGGTATCCCATTAAAAGGCATTCTCTTGCAGATCTAGGTGTAGGTGAAAACAATTTCATGTGAATTGGGCAGAACTGACTTTACTCTCAAAAGGTCAGAGCAGAGGATAAAGAGCAGACCAATGGATATTCAAGAATGGAAGTGCACTCTGGGCAAAGGGAGTCACAATAAAGAAAACCCAGAGAAGTGTTGGAAGGGTGAAGGGGAAGAGAGAAAGAAGTAGCAGTGAAACAGCCAAGATGTCTCTGTCACTTTAGATATTTGTATGACCCTTTTCAGTGCAGAGTTAGAGTGCCTGATTAAGGTAAAGAAGGGCTTATGACATGTCTCTTTAGTCATACTGTTCATGAGTAGCTGATCCCTTCTTGAGCCACTGTGGGGTGCTTTATTTGTCACATCTAACCTGTTTTACTCTTTTGATGAACATGGAAAATGTATTCAAGCTCTTTGTGCATTTGCTTCCATTTTCTCCATCTTCCTTTCATCTCTTTGAATCATTGAGGAAATGGGAATGCTTTTCTTCTTTCTTATTTTTTCCCCATTGCATCAAACACAGAGTTTCTTCTCAGTGAGCTGATGAGTCACTCGTTAATAATTATAAACCTTTCCCTCAACTCTTCATAAAACCTAGCAACAAGCTTCCAAATGACAATGTGAGACCCTCTAAAACATGATGGCCTCATCTTCATATGATATCTTTTCCACAGTGCAAATGATTCTGTGGCTGGGACTTGTCTCTGTTGGACATCACCTGACTACAATTAAGGCCCATTGTAATGTTTTGTTTTCTTCTTTCATATTGTTTTCACCTGCTTAATTTCATGAGTAGCATAACAGAGGTCTGTGACACACCTATGGATTTGTGGCTCAGAAAACTTTCATGTTTATTTAGACTGTATCATGAAAAGGAAGAAATCTTTTCCCCTTCAAAAAAGCTGAAGTAGGGTATGATAAATTTCTGTGCATTAGTCATTTCTACTCTACATCAGTGTCCTACCACAGAAAAGAAAAATCAGTTACTCAAAATCCTATCTCAGCTATAGGATTTACATTTAAAAAATAAATAATGCCCTCAGGTCAAGAAAGAGCTACTGCAGTTCTCAGAATGGCTAATTGATCTGGTCTCTCATTTGACACATCCTGCTACTCTCATGATGCTGTAGTAATGTTAAATCATAGACGGCTCAATCAGTGACCTAACAGAAACCAAGCCCTACTTGAGGTAGATGTAAGGGCTATCATAGATGGCCCTTACACCATCATCCTAAACACTGAAAAAAAAGCCCTGATCGTTAGAACTTACTTGGGCTTTGCTGTCTCTATAACTTCCAGAGATTTGTTACTCTTTTTACTTTAGTCTAATTGTATTTATTTTAAGGAATTACCTTCAACTTTTCACTTGATGGAGTATGTTACAATTGCGATGAGCTTTGTACACACGTTAAGCATGCAGTTTTCCAGTGAGAGTCCTTCCAATTATAGAAATCGTTTTTTAAGAAGAAGTTGGATAAAAGCCTCCTAAGTTTAGTATGTGATGTAGCTAAACATGCATGCACTCACAATCATTCTCTTTTTTCCCTTATATTGACAAGTACATAAAGAACAAAAATGAATGCTGCAGCCAGCTGTTCTACTTAAATGTATCCTGTCTTGTTGGCTTAGACAAAAGGAGAATTGTATCCTGAGTCTTCAGATCTCCAGCAAGTCAGTTCTGTCTTCATAAACTTGTTTCTGCAGTCAAGGTATTTCAAGATGGTAATCTGTTCTGTGCTCATGATCAAAGCTAATTATGCCATCTTTGCAATGTCTTTAGTTACAGGTGGCAAAGACATTTAGGAACAAAAGAACAGATCTGAACCTTTGTTTCCTTTCCATCCATTCCTGACTGAATTTTTAAAGCTTTTCTGACATTTAAACAAAGCATCTGAGAGCTATTTGGGAAGAATTAATATGAGATCTTAGATTGTCATTCTCAGAATAACTTCCAAATTTCTTCAAAACAATCTCTCCTGTAGCAATAAATGCACTTTATACCATATGTTAGGATCTTTGTAGTGTTATTTTTATTTTTGTTCTTTTTTTTTCTTCGTATAGTTTGATTGTTCTTTTGACTTTGTTTGCTTTTCTCTTTCTATAGTCGTATAAGGATGAAGATATAACTGTTTACCTTGCCAATATATAGCTCCTTTGTGACACTTTCGTAATAGAATAACAGATATTGCTGAATCCTTATGGGGCATAAGTTGATATAATTATACTAATCTCAGATGAGGAAAGGATATATCAGCTTGCCTGTAGGAATTTGAAGACTGATACCCAGGAGGAAGATGGCTGCTTGTACTTCTATTGACATATGTTAAGCTTTGGATGACATTAAGTGATATTTGTCACTTGAATTCTAGTGACTCCCATTAATGTTACTGACATTTGTGCAATTAATAAGATTTCAGAATGTTCATTGATTTTACTGAGATTTGTACAATCAGTAACATTTCAAAATGTTCGTGTTTTTAAGTATTTTAATCATTCACAGAAAGATGTGGCAACTATATCACATGTGATTTGGATGACCAATAATCTGAACACAATATGAACAATGATTAAGAAAACCATGAGTATTAATAAGCTGAAAAATAAAATTTCCAAATATACATGAAATGACTAAAGTAATGGTAATAAAAAAAAAAAATCAAATCACAACAAATATTTTTGAACAGTATTTTTCTAACCATCACTAAAATTAAAATAGAACATAGATTGTTATGAAAGTGCATTTTAATACTGATATCCAGTTAATCCCAAAGAAATACAGTACCAATCCCCGTGTCATGTATACGTATAAATAGATCTTCATTTATTTTAAGACAAAGCCAGACAAAATGAGCATACGCTTATAATGAATGCTTTGGCTTTAGAGTCAAAGTAGGCTCACAAGAAAAAGCTCATGAAGACTTGGTAGAACTTCCCAAAACATGTTTGATTGCAAAGAAAAAACATAGGACGACCATAAGGATTACAATTTGCTTCAGTTTAGGAACATTTCCTCTTTTTTTTTTTTTTTTTAATGTAAGAAATTGATTGGAATGCAAATGGCAATCTCCAGTGAAATGCTCAAAATCATTATATATGTGTCTATAAACGTATGCTGTAGCTGTATGTGCATATGGCTAGATGTATTATTATCTGTAAGCATAAACTGCTTTTCACTTCTGCTTTTGGAGTGGTAGATAATAAGAATGCATATCATAGTCCTGTTTTTAGACTAAATGTACGGGTGTTTATGAAGTTCTTATAGATTATGGAAAGGCTAGACAGATGAAGTGTACAACCAAGGGAGATAAGTCTACACTGTTGAAAGGAGTGAGATGACTTAACAAGAACTGGTGAACAATTTCCAATCAAATTTTTTGTTGAAGAATAGGTTTTTGTTAAACAAAAAAAAAAAAAAAAAAAAAAGCCCTCTCTATTTAGCAATGTTTCTTTTATTTTATACTACTGTATTTTATTCATCTGAAATGTTTATCAGTTTTAAAAGTTTATCAGTGCTTAAAAATAATTGAATTTTTTATCCTCTGAAAAGCTCTATAAGTTCCTTTTTTTTTTTTTTCCTCCAGAAAGTAGGTTTTTGCATATTTTAGAAACCACAAACTTTCCTTTCCAAATTATAATTAGTTAGTCTAATTTAAAGAAGTGAATCAGTTTCTAAATGTGACTTTCTTAACATTTTTAGAACCTCTGATAGATGTACAGATGATACCATTTCTCATTGTAGAGCCTCTCTTCTTTTCTCATATACTGTTTTCTTGCTCTGGTAGGTCTGTTCTTACTGGCTGATTATACATTAAGGAAACAAATTGTTCAATTACTTCTCCAAATAAAATAGATTGTAAAAATGCTGAATTTGCTTTAAGGTTCACAGAATTAATATGAAGGTAACATAGCAATAGAAATGTAGTAGTATAGTGGGAGATTTGGGCTATGACAAAGCAGGCACTAATAGTTCCTCATCTAATTATAATTATTGTCATTAACCTCTGAAAATCAGTATACATTTACTGCATCTTCCATTAAACTCTGAGGAAGGGTAAATAAATTGATCTTTGTCATTTTATGTGTAAATTGGTGTATGGTAACTGCTGTGTCATGGCCTGAACCACTGATTGAACACCTGGGGGAAAGGGCTGGGTCAGCCCTGGGAACACAGGTGAAGGCAATTCAACTGTGCAGCTGGAAAGGGTGGAGCCTGGCTGCACCTCTCTTAGACCTCATTTAAGGACTGACTGCCATTCTGGAAGGATCTTTTTCTGGAGATCCCTTTGTTGTGGAGTTTCCCTTGCGAGCCTAGATTTTTCAGAGATGGGTGAGTACTTTTTCTTTGTAATACCTTTTTAATTGTTCTAGTCCCTTTGTCGTTACGTCTCCTGTAACAATGCTCCTTTGCACTGATCTTTCTACTAGTTACAATTGGGTTATTGTTACTATTTTATAATTGGGGGGGGGGGGGGGGGGGGGGAGGGGGAGGGGGAGGGCAAAAGACAGAAAAGAGGCATGGATTCAGGATTAAACTGGTCGATGGTGGCATGTAATCTTTACAGTAGGTCTGTTGACCAGATTGCCTGAATTGTGGTGTGGATTAGGGGAGGGTGATGTAGCTGGTGGAATAGGAACCAGGTTCGCTACCAGAATTGCACAGGCACTGTGCCTATGCTGGTAAACCCCCTGGAGGGCTTCATTTAAACTTCATTTAAGCTGTCATTTCAGCAAAACTATTATGAATACAACATTCACAAAACAAACATTAGCTGAAGTAGAAGGTATCAAACCCTTTTTTATGATAGTTTCAATGCTTTAGTGGAGTTGAAATAGGTAGTTGCTACATTAATTACCTTCCTGGTTATTGTTACTGGGTTTGTTCAGCAGTTATTTGGGAAGGACGTGCAGATACTGATATCTGGAATTACCCAAAAAATGGAGGAGAAAAAAAAAAAAAGAAAAAGTGATGTTTATTCTCCTGACTTGGGATGCTAAAAACCTTTGGAGTATATATCCAGTCAAACTCCATATTGTTTATGTATTTATACTTCTATGTATACTTATTAATGTGAATTGTCAGACTGATTTATTGTCAGAGTGATGAAGTTCATTGTGGAAGAATATATACTGATATAGTATTTTGCTCCAATGAGAGATGAAAAACTTACATAACTTAAACAGCATTTGTGTGTCTGTTGTGCTACACTGAAGACTTATCTGACCTCTTAATTTTTGGTGCTGCTTATCTCAGCTGTTCTAGGGGTATAATTTATTTCAGCTCATGACTAACTTATTATCTCAGTTTTTAAACAAAGAACCCGAGGATTTTGCATCTCTCTATATTTACTGTGCAGGTAAATATAACCTTAGGCTCTATAGTGAATCTAGCAAACTCAGAAAGCTCAGTTGTTCCCAAATCATTAGCACAGTTATCCGGTGAGAAACATACAGACTAATTATAGAGAACTTTTGTAGGAAAAATGAGTAAAATTAATCCTCTTCAAAATTTTTAATTACTTTTTAAATTCAGGAAACTTTTCTCATGTCTATTGGTCTCAGTCTTATTTTCTGTACAAGCCTACCTTTAAGTCTGTGCTGACAAACAACTAGAAATAGACCAACAAAAACAAGGAGGTTCAATACAGCTGTCTCACTAATTTCACATTTGGCAACATTTGGCTGAATTGTAATTATTCCCTTCTAGGCTTATGGTCTGGTCTTCACGCTTTAACCTCAGTTACCCAAAGCACAATCACAAACCTCCAAGACTGTTAGTTCGATTGTTCCTTTAAGTTACTCAAATACACTGTCTCCAATGACGTTCAGTCAAATGCATTGCCTGTGCAAAGCTGTTAGTGTTGAGATCTCGCTCTAACCCCCCTCATCATGCAGTCAGTAGCAGTATGTTAACTTGTTTTTCTTAATGTGAAGGCTGTTAACTTGTGGCTACAGCAGCAGTGAAAAGCGACAATAGGTTTTCAAAGATAATGATTGTGATTAGCACGTGTAGCCCACAAAAGAACAACAGCGCTTACTATAGATGGCTTACTCTCTGTGCTGTCTATAAACTGACGATTTGTGAAATGCCTGAGATTTTTCAGGTGACACTTCATTTATTATTTTATTTACTCTTCTGTATCACCGAATTAGAATGTTAGAAGGGAGAGGTTCTGGCTGACTGATAAAATCTGATCTGCTGAGATTTCTTCCTGAGCTCCTCTTGCTCAGGAAATAAACTTCATGGAGCTCCCTAGAAAATGCTGTATGAGTTTTCTGGCTGGTAAAAAGTAGTACTGTTTTGTAGGTGCAGCAAATTATTGTCCAGTAATGGCAAATAGGCTATTGCCTTTAGAGCTAGATGTGTATAAAGGGCAGTCACCCAGTGAAGCCTCCTGTTTGATCAGAGCAGCCCATATACATCCAGCTTGAGCTTCGAATTGACTACAGTGCAATGGCACTGTGCAGTGACCAATGGCATCACGCAATTCTGGTCTTGGAAAAGGAACTGCAAAAACTGCAGAGAAAAGCAGAGTATCCATATGGAGCAGTTTTTGCACGAGGAATGATTGAACTGACTTTTTACTCCATAGCCAAAAGAGGATTTACTCTGGCTTGATATGCTAAGTACATCTGAGACTTTGAACGATACTTCTATTCCTTGTCTCTTCTAATACACATCTTAAAAGACTATAGATGAAGCTGGCAAGTGACAGGTCCAGCACAAATGAAAAAAACACCTTTTCACTTGGGATTTTGAAAAGCTGTGAAACCCTTTCCTGCAGGACATAGAAATGTGAGATGTTTTCATTGATTTATAGATCAGTGGATCAGCTGGAGAACTAAACAGAAGGAATACTTTTATTTTTTTCTAAAAGAATTAATACAGCATCTTCACTTTACGATGTTAGCTGTACCACAAGAAACTAAAAGTCAGAGACAGAGCACATTCTGGAAAATTATCATTGCAAACTTTCTGTGATGTAAAGTTTTTTGCTTGTTTTATCTTATTGTCTATTAGTACAGATAAGATCCTGGATTAGATATACCATTGGCATGACATAATTCAGGCATCTGATTTGAATTTGTGTACTCTGCTTTCCACATTTCTTATGGCACAGCCCCCTGCAGTTTGTCTGAGCTCACAGCTGTACCTATCTGTGTTTCAGCAGGGTACAGAGAGGTGTTAATTACTCATTGCTTCCAAATGTGAGCGCACAGGGTGATCTTGTACCTGGCTATTTGAATTGAGCTACTCTACTGAGTTCATGAAGCTATTAGCACCACTGGTCTGGAAGCAGTGATGATATAATCACAGTCTCTGGTTTGAGTAATTCAGATGGTTACAGCTCTTCACACAACATTAAGTGAAAATTGTTTTGTCTCCATTTTGGACTTCTTGACTGCTTCAGTTGTTTGTTGTGTTGGTGGGAGTATCAGGAAGTTTATGGAGCTCTGGAACTGGAGCAGGTAGCCTCTGCTTACACTTTGGCAAGCAAACACTGAGCTGTATTACAGGTCTCCTTAAGATAAAAAGAGAAGAAATTCCCTTGATAATCTGATGACCTGGGAGACTAAGAATGATAACTTGTGAATCTGTGGAAGGAAGGTTATAGTGTGGCCGGAGTGAAGCCTCCTGGAAGGCTACAATTCCTGATGAATGAGGTCTTGTAGGGGGCTCAACAGTGCTCTGTCCATACTGCAGGTTGGGAGGCAACCATGTGGCAGGGGAAACTGCTCCAGGTAGATAAGTGACCTATTAACAGATATTTCAGCAATTACCTGTGTTGCTTCAATCTATGGTATTACTTATACACTTATTTCCTGACTGACCTCTATTTTATAAGGGCTGTGTAGTTCAGTGGCATTAGCCTTACATCTGCAGAGGAGTTTCCTTTGATCAGTCCAGTTATTTGTAACATTTTTGTCTAATAATTCATGTGAGACGTTCATGGTTGATCCATCTTGGGAGTGAATTCTTGAACAGGAAAGAACAGAGGGAGGAATCCAAATGAAGTTGCAACCGGACTGGTAAAAAACATCTGTTTCAGAAAATGGAGGTAATTCCTTTCTTCAGGCTGATGCATCTTGTTAAAATCCTTTAAGCTGTGAGCTGTAAACAGACTTCTCAGGAATTAGCATATAAGAACGTTATATGGTATGTGCATATAAAAAGTCATGGAAGTACCATTTTAAGCATGGTAGAACTTATATACTGAAATGTCTTTATTTTCACTAATTCCATTGAGTGTTCACCAGCTGAGGATAAATTTTTAACACACTTTTTTTGAGTGCTGTTGAGCTAATCTGAAAGCCCAAGGACTTTCTGAGTTATTTTATGAAACAGTTGGGCCCCAGAAAGGGACTCTTTCATCAGAATTCTCAATCCTCTTCTATATGCTTTGACTATCAGTGAAATAAATGAAACTGAGTCAGGACAGTGTTTACATGTACAGACCTTAACCATTGTATTTTCACCTGAAATATGAGAGTAAGTGTCCCTTTTTGTGGGATCCCACAACCATTTATTTATTTAAAGCTTTAGATTTCTGTGATGTGGTAGGATAATACCGAACCTAATGGGAACGAAACCTGTTCCCAAAGTGAGAATAGTGCTGATACTTTTTATAATGTAAGCATTTACAGAATTGCTGGTGTGTCCTAAGGAACATGAAGGCTCAGTTTTGTGTTTAGAAATTACTCAACAGAATTATCAGATATTTTCTTTTTTTTTTTCCCCTCTTACGTTTGCCTGCTGAATTTTTCAAGAGCCAGCTTTAGGCTGAACATATAGAAAAGATTTCCTGACAGCAAGATTCATTAGGCTGTGGAATAATCTCCCAAGGGAGCTGATAGAAACTTTGCCACGTGAGATTTTTTAAAAGTAGCTAGGGAAAAAATTCTTTTTAAAAATGTACTGTGAAACGTTCCTTTAGTAGAGAGAGACTGGACTGTCTTGACAAGGTTATCTTTTTATATCTAGTTTCTGTAGATATTTGCACAGAAACACGAGCATTGCTAATTAACTGCTCATCTGTTTCATGTGCTTATGGCTTACCAGCTATAGTCAAATCCCATCTGCCACTTGAGGACAATTAAGTGGGCTGAGAGTCATCATTTTATGACTGCACCTGGCCATGAGGAGGTATTCCATATGGACAGCATGAGAAGCGGGAGACACCTAGGAGAGAGGGGGAAAGCTGTCTCTTCAATAAGCAATTGCAAGTTGTTCTAAATCCATTCATGTAAGCAACAAAAACTTTGTTTTGAGGTTGTTGTAGTGGAATGGTATGAAATCCATATGTGTGGTTTCAGTATCAATATAAGAGCAGTGAATTTTGCATCAAACTAAGGTTTTTTGTCTGCAGCGTTGTATCAGGTTTGTTACTAGCAGCCATTTGTCACTGGGGACATGCAAGGAGGTTAGGAAATTGCAGGAGGTGACTGAAAGCAAGCAAATAGCCTCAATGAGGTTAGAGGAGCAAAAGGCTTCATGTGTCCATGTTATCGAATGATACCCAAAGGATCAGTCTGTACAAAAATTAGTGATGTTACAACATGATACTGTGTCTTGGGTCTGCTTGGGTCTCTGTCCTGGAGTCATATCTGCACTATAAAATAATCAGGCTTAGTTGTCCATGGTGCTTTCATAACACTCACTTACCTGCTTCGCATTCAGGCAGTTCTTGTTATGTGCTGCCTATGGCTTATATGCAAAGACTCTTTCATTTTAGTCAGAAAGCATGTGATGAATAATTAAATTTTTCCCAAAATACAATGTCTTCTCAAAATTCTTCAAGCAATGTCACTAACACTTTAGAGGCCGTTTCCAAAGCTTACAGCGGTATCCTCTGGTAATGAGGTAATGATATTGTCTCAATTATACTGGAAAGGAAGATGAAAACTAAAGCTGCCACTCAGCCTTAGAATTACTGCTGTAATTTTACAAGTATCTGCTCTCTCTTTCTGTTTAAACAAAATTACCCCATTCAGTTGTTAAGGAGATGCAATCTGTGGCTGGGGAGAGCCTCTCCTTGCAGGGTGTGTGACTTGAAGGACGAGCCATCAGGCTTTGTGCTGACACTTCCCAGAAAGTTTTTATATCTGCATACGTGTGTGTGTGTGTACGTGAAAGAGATACTCAGGATTGCAATTTGCCCTGATGATAGAAATCTTAAAAACTTTATCCTTGCTGTGGGCTCTGAGGTAAAGGCAAAAAGCTTGTATTCAGATCAGTGGTGTATTTAGACTGGTTCTCCTGTATCTGTGTGTGTGGGGGAGGGGGGGGGAAGGAGGGGTGGAGACATGGGTCTAGTGTCTCTGTTTTCCCTTGTGCAGTCTCGCTTGTGGTAATGTTTCAAACAAACTCGCCTCCACTTTGTAGATGTCAAAGCTGGGTAAGTTGTAAAATAATTGTGAGGAAACAGTAGGAAATACTAAGTCTTGCTAACACTAAGTATTCAAAAATCTTCAGACAAATCTCAGAGTGGCAAATATGATGAAACTTATATATAGTAATCCTTCTCTTGCAGAGAGATATATTTTTAGGTTCCTTTCTATTCCAATTTTTGAATTATTGTGTGTCATGTTTAAAAATGTTTTTCCTTTACTTTCCATGATATGATGGAAAACTGAAGAGGGAGTGTGGGAGAGAAGAAAAAGAGCAGGTCTTCCTTAACCACCAGTCACCAGGAGCTGACAACTTTATTAATTTTTACAAAAAATCCTGTTTTGGTTCACTGACCCCTTACTATCAGCAATCCCCATGCAGCTGTATTAGGGACAATTTTAGAAGCAGACTTGTCTAACTCTGCTGACCAAAGCAAGAAAAGTTAAATAAATGCCAGCAATATAGGTGTACTTCAATTTTTCCCTATGTAGCAGAACTTCTGTAAGGAATAGGTGAGAAAATTTCAGATAGTTGTGTTCAATTTGTGCTCTTCTCATTTTTAAAAGGTCTGACTAAACAAATTATCTTGAGCAGAAAAATAAAATGTAAAATAGGAACTTTCAGTTGCTCTTCACACTCATATAACTTATACTTTAGATTTAGTATGAAAATCAAGTCATAGACATTTGTAAAAGTTCAAAATGTATAAAAGATCTTGAATGTTTTTATTCAAATGCTTATTTAAGTCTCATCACTTTATCTCCTTGTAAGTTGCTGATATCTTATGAATTACTAAGGAAGTTGACTTTTCTACAGACACCGGAGTAAATTTTGAATCAAGTTGTGAGGTTTTTCACAGGTGTGAAGGGGTGAGAAGTGATATATATTAAATATATTGTATATATTCTGAAACTTCTTGCTTCCCTCTAACTGAGGTTCTAACAAGACAAAAATCATGCTACGTTCTCTGTCTGACATAAGCATAGCCAACAATATTCAGGCACATTCTGGCAACCTAAACACCCAGTTAAAATGGCTATGATTATGTTTTTCTTTCCCCTTCTTTTTCTCACAAGTATGACAGCAAGCACAATTCCTTCAAAAAACACATTTAGAGATTGTCAGAAATAATCACTTAAGGTCAGGTTTTTCAAATGCACTCAGCATACTGATTGTGAACAAGGTACGAAGCTTTTCCATCACACACGTATGCACGTTTGTGTGTGTATATATTATAAATCCTACAATAGGTCTCATATTAATAACTTTTAATACTAGTATTATTAGTATTAGTTTATTAAAAGTATCTTGGTTGTGGGATCTTATGGCATTCTCACTCTTGGCCAAAACATTCTCCCACTGAAATTAGTGAAAATATTCCTAGTTTGAATCAGTGTTTTTTGATTATATTTTGGTTATATTTGCTGGTCTTAATTTTTGTGTTTAGGAATAAATTTTCTCTGAATGTACAGAGGACCCAAGCAGTACCTCAGTGTGGTTCCATGATCTTTCTTTGTGTAATCTAAATGATGTAGGCACACTTGCTGCCAAGCAAGCTAGGTCCTAACCTGCCAGCAGAAATGCTATGTGGGGCTTTTCCTTAAAGCTTACATCAGAAATGCAGAGGAATATATGCTTATACTGAGTTTTTCTACATGTGCTCCTTCAGTATTGGTGTAGAGTTCAGTTCTTCCTGAAATCTTTATGTACAGCTCAGATACTGTGTAGCTTTTCTCCTCTGCTGTGGCAATTTCCCTTTAAAAATTGCTTGTTTTTTTTTTTTTTTTTTAAATTGTAAGACAGTTTGTCCCTGGGACAGTTTCAGGACTGTGGACACAGAAATGGAGCAGTGGCTGACTCATTCCTGAAGACACAGTGTATTTGGTAATGCATCCATCTGTGGTGTGATGCTACTCTTCTTTATTTATGTTCCTTGAGCTCTCTAGATGCTAAATTAGAGAATCCTTTTTTCTTGTGAGCTTTTCTGTTGTTGGTATTGCTATTGTTCCTAGAGAAAACTAACAGAAGGAGATAAATGACCTGTTTGTTTGTTGTTTCTTTTTCCTCGTTTTTTATGAAAAGATTTTATTTCTAACAGATGAACCTAAGATGAAAGAGACCAGATCCTAGCACATAAGTGCTTTTTGCTTCTGTTGTTGTAAATGGAATGCATTTTTCCTTTGACTTATCACAAGCCAATATAATTCTGTGTGGTATTTCTCCCAGCTCTTCCGCCTCCTGTTTTCTTAGAGCATATGCTGAGGATGCCACCCATAGAAGAGGATCAGTGTGAAACATCTGTTGCAAATTTTCCAACCAAGATTGATTGATTGATGTGTTCATTTTATGCAATAAACTCACTTTTTTTGGTTTTCAACTTAGACCTCAAGCTTCAATAATGATGTGCTCCAAGACTTATCTGCTACAGAGCTTCTGAAATTCAATATATCAAACCTTGGTAATTACATTATATTCACTCGCTCATTGACCTTAAGCTATATCAATGAACTTCTAGGGAACTAGCAGAAAATACACAAAAACTCTTCAAACTTGGTGCCAGTGGATTAGGCTACGAGGGGTAGGTAGCAGTGAATCTGAATTTTTGAGTTATCTTGCACTCAAAGGTGGCTTGTCCTGGTAATCCTTGTGAGGCTTGAAGTAATTCTTCTAGGGTTGTTTAAGTAGGATTTACAACCAAGCAGTAAAGTAAACTAGCACTAAAATTCTCAAATTATGGTGCAAGGCAATCTTCTAAGCTGCACTGCAAATGTAATCGCTTTCACTTATGAATCCTGATTTATTGTTTCTGGGAGATACCATATATACTCTGGTGATACTTTAGTCAGCTTATTTTGTTGTGGCAATAACTATGATGTACCTAGTTGTGCTCTGTTTTTGTCCTTTTTTTCCTTCCTCTGTATCTCTCAGTATTTATTGCCATTAGAAATGAATCTTATTCAGTTCAACAAAATTGATGATTCGACAGTGGGGAAATTCACAATATTTCTTGCTGGAAAGAATAAAGGGTCTTTTAAAGCCAACCAAGTGAAGTGGTCATAGATTTTCTCAATCCAATTGGAACATATAATACATAATTATGAAGATGTTTTTTGAGAATTCAAGACCATCTTTTTTTTTTTGTATTAGAAATAAAAAATGTATTTTTTTCTCTTTTCAATGAGATACTTTATAGTTAAACCAGGAAGGAAAATGTAGGTTGCAAGAGGTTACACTCTAGATATACTTGATCTTGGAAAGTGAAGCATGCTAGAAAATGTATCAACCAGAGATGGTTGATTGTTTGCAAGGTTGGTTTTTTTTGTCTATTTTTCCCCCATGATTCCATTCCAAATAGAGAAATGTGAAATCTTCTTTCTCAGTGTTTTGACTGTTTTCCACTTCCCAAAAGGACCTAGGTGACCCAAATCTAGTGTTTTCAGTGTTGTGCTATAAAAACTGCAAAGCCTGATAAATAGGCAATCACAATTTGGAGACTCTTGGCACAGAAAGGGCTTTGAAACTCAGACAAGGTGCATACAATGAATAGGAGGTCTATGTAAATGTCTGTGACATTATTGCAAATTGTAGCATAAGTAAATGAGTCACATTTTCCTAATATTATTGATGCTCTTTGGGCTTTCTACTGAACAAGAAAACTGTAGTTAGAAGTTGGTTATGGGGGAAAATAGAATTTTAAGTGTGGGATTGAATTTGTGGAAAATACAGGGAAATTCAGGCGGTGTTGTAGTCTTGGTTACCTGCTGCAAAACCAGAGCAGCATATGCAGGGAAGCTCTATCTCTTCCACCACTGGAGAGAAGTGAGGTGACGTAGGCATACAGCTGGGTCTTCTGCCTTACTTTGTTCCTCACCAGGAACGTGAAAACACATGGCTGTTATCATCACTGACTTGCAGGAAAGGAAAGGACTGGGGTTATGTGCATTTTTGTTCCTACCTACCTTACAATGGGTGCCTTGGTCTCTTTTCTGATAATTCAGTTTATCAAAAGCTGAGCCCTCCTATCTGCATTGTATTCCAGCAGGTGTGTTTGTTTTCTGTAACAATGTCATCCTTTACATTGTCTTGAGCTGCTCTCCCTATGCCAAAGTAAATCAAGTAAACCTATTAGAACAGACTGCATGAGAACTGTGCAGTAGACAGTAGGAGAAATGTTGCCTGTTCTGTGCTTGACTGAGATAAGATTAGGGTTCTGTATGATGTAGCAGAAAAGATTCTTTATTTGTTGCTGAAAATGACAGTGACAAAAATAGTTTGCTTCTACTTCAGTCACCTGGATTCATACTTCATGACAGGGGCTGGTGGTAGGAATGTACATGAGGAAAAAAAATCAGTCTTGTTATAATAGTGCAATCTTCATCTTTTTTTTTTTTCTTTTTCCAATAGTTACCTATAATCAAAACCTTTATTTGAGTTGGAGGCAAAATGAAATCTGTTTGAAATCTGCCCTAGAGCACAGCTGGGAGCACTTCAGGTTAGAATCATGTCTATATCTACTATCTTTCATCACTAATAATTGTTTAAAATTTTGAGCTGCTTACTAGGAAGAGAACAATAATGCAGACGTGATCACTTAAGATAATAAATTCTCAAGGATGGAAAAGTTCTTCTCAGTGCATTACGCTGTTTCCTGTTAGTAATATTAGAATTAGTAGTAGAATTAGTAATATTTCCATGAGCATAGCAAGTGTTTGCTTAATAATCATCTAGTAATCTTCTAAGAGGTTTAATACTGGAGAACTGAAATGTAAGTAGTTCAATCAGGATGGCTTTTTGTTCCTGTGTTCATTTGTTTTGTTAGTTTATTTTTGAGGAAAGTAGCTTAATGTCTCTTACTTTGCAGTGATACATTGCTATTTTAACTTGGTGAATCAGGGAAGCAGGTTGGTTTTGTTTGGTAAGTGGACAGTAAAAGGAGTACAGGTTTGGGGAACAAATAAAATGCCCTGTTATCGTAAGCCTTATTCAGGTGAACCTAAACCTTCAATTTTAGCTTGAAAGTGGTCAGGTAAGTATTTCCTTTCCCTGAGTCCCAGCAGGTAGCCCAGTTGCTGACAGTAATTCCTGAGTCTCACTAGAGCAGGTAATTTGAGCTAAAGCATATATTGTTCCTTCATGTTGTGTTCAGAAGACAAGGAGCAGATAAGTGTTTTCTGAGGTACGCAAGTTTCCTTGAGGTTGTGAACTTAGATTACAGAAGCAAATCAGAATCCAGAGAAAAGAACATTTCCACTAGATGAACTTCTGTGGTGCGATTTCACTGTAGGTGAAAGATTGTGTACTGTCAGAAAGATGATACTGTATTAAGTTGCAAGGAATTCATCAGAGGCAAGGGGCAAGAGTTTTCATATTGTAAACTGTTATTCACCATGAACCAGAAGAGTTGTTTGGCATCGTCTTGTTTATTTAGTGTCTAAAACGCTTTTTCAGGGTTCTCTGGGTTTCTTTAGCTCAGTCACTAGTAGATGTCATGGAAACCTTTGCTCATTGCTCTTTCTTCCTTTATGAGAAGAGGGAAATGAATGAGTTAGAATTTTTTTTTTTTTTTTTTTTTTTTAAAGTGCATACAATTTACCCTAAATAGCTGTAAGATGTTTACAGGAATGAAGGTGTTATGTTGGGAGTAATTTCACCTGTACAGAGACTCTTGAGGAGGAAGGGGGGGGGGAGGGGAGAGCACTGAAAAAATGTTTTCTAAGATGAGAGTAAGAAACATTTGCTGTCAATGAAAGCACAAACTTCCAGTCACTAGGGCTTCTGTTATTTGACAGACAAATGTGTTTTTCTTTAACGGTCCTGTTTTGCCTTGATGATCTGGGTTGTATCAGTTCTGGCTGAGTATGTTGCTAGTGAATATTTTGACACGGTTCAGTATGGACTGCCTGTCAGTGGAAGTATGCTTACAAACAATAACATTACAGCTGGAGATGGTCTTTTTTTTTTTTTTATTAAGGCTCAACTGAAACATAGCATTGCTTTCTGCTCTCTGTGAAGTCGCTGGTTTCTACAGCCAGCATCCCAGCAAGACTGGAGCTCCTTACTCCTAGCATCCTCCTGGATCCAAGTTGTGTGAGGTTCTAGAATGGTCAAATGCCAGCCTCCTCTCCCTCCTATTTGTCACAGCCGCTTCCTCAGCTACGAGATTGTTGGTTGTTTTTTGTTGCTTTATTTGCTTATGCAAAAAACTGAGAGCAACCCTTAGACATAATTTCTTTGCCCAGAAACATGGTGCCTGTTTATGTCAGTGCTATGCTTTGAGCTGTGTGTTGCTGTGTTGGCCATCAGAAGTCTTGAGGCTGGCTTTAGACACAGGCAGGTACTTGCCAGGGAAGATAATAACTAGGAACCAGAAAAGTAGGTTTTGGTTCTCCATGTTATTTTGATAGAGGTTAGGAGCCTGGGAAGCTGAACCTGAGCAATCAGGAAAAGAGGTAGTAGCTGCTGTTGTGGATGTACAGCAACCATCCTTTGACCTTCAAGAGCTCTCCTTTATTTCTGTCCGTTATCTTGTTTACTTTTGTAGCTGGATTTATGTTTCCATGTTATAGGCCTAAGTTTTCCTTCCCAAAGAAAATGATACTCTCCCTGCATTCCTCAGAAGCCCTGAAGTCACTTCATCTGTCACTGTGCATTTGGATTACTCTACCCTACTTGCATAGCTGTGCTGTTTCGGGAGTTGTGGATGCAATGGAGCAAACGCTTCCCTGCATCCACTCGTAGAAGCTTCTGTGCTGCCAGAATGAGCTCACATTATGTGGAGGAGACAAAGGTTTTGCACATACTTCACAAATGCCTATCCTGTGCACAGTGCAGCTTTCAAAGCAGTTGTGGTTTTCCTTTTTTGTGGATATGTTCATGTTGCATCCTGACGTGCTTCTGACTAGTAGCTCTGCTGTTGCTGTTTCTAAGGTGCCTGTCAGAAGACATCTTTCTCCTATGTGGTCTCAGTGCAAATTGTCTTTCACTTTCAAATGCTACAAACATATCTGAAATGAACTGTACAGTGAGTGCCATCATTAGCTAAATGAGTGGGCTGTGTTAAATCCCAAATGAGCAGGTGTCTATATTGTGCACTACACCTGGTAGGTTGGCACTCCTCCAGACAGCTGAGAATGAGGGTCAGAGATCTAATGGCTGTCCTTAGATGTTTTCTGAAGCAAGCTCAACATTAATTGGGCCTCATTAGAGTTTTACTTTGGCAGGAATTCTTGTGTCTGATTTTTATTTATGTAATCATCTACTTTTTTTGGTAAGTTTCCATGATTGATGTTGGTGGAACATTATTTATTTTTTCCACTGCTTACAAGAAAAACAGAGTGAATTAGAAACCTGAGTTCTGGGAGCATAGTAGCATGCCTCACTTCCAGTTGTGTGTGTATATACATAGAGACTCCATCTAATGTAGGGGTGAACACAAATACTATTGGAATTTATTTTTCCAGAGGGTTTATAAATAGACTATAATAAGTTTACCTTGAGGTCTGATTTCTTTCCTGAGTTCAAGTCAGTTGCCCACAACCAATGCTATAGTTTTTATAGTTGTGAATAGGACATATTTATAACTGTGTTTCTTTGCACGAAAAATGAAAACTCATGAGCATACTATACTTGTACTGTACTGGGAATAAACTGTTAGAATCCACTTGGCTTTGAGAAAACTTGAAAACAGAAGAGCACAGAGTGAAGATGCTGTCAGTTGTATAGTAAAGTGAGTGTATTCACTGCTGGCTTCCTGTACGGCAATGCCAAGTTCTTTTCAGTGGTGCCCAGGGTCAGGTCACAAACTGAAACATCAGAGTTTCTGACTACCAGAAAACATTTGTTTATTTTTACTTGGGGTGGCCAATGCATTGGCGTAGGTTCCAGGGAGCTTCAAGGGTTAAAGTGTGTTTATGGAAGTCTTGAGTTAACTATCTTCAAATAAATTAAATAGATTTGCTCTTGTCTGTGACAGCAACAGAATTTGATTCATAACAATAAGAAAAAAATAGAGAAACAGCTTTCACCAAACTCCATGTAGCCTTTCAGATCAGCTTCAAAAAGCCCTTTTGTAGCTGCCTACTGGGAGAGGTTGCTTTAGAAGGCCCCCATATGAGTTATCTCTCCATTCATCAGGGAAGGTTAGCAGGCTTAATGTTTAGATTGAGAAGGATTTTCTTGAGTTTTGTTTCTCTCATTGAGAAGCTCCAGAGTATATGACTATGTGATGGGTAAAAATACCAGAGGTGCTATATATGAATGGAAGAGTTCTACAAAGAGCTCTGACAGTAACTTCTGTCCTCTCCACTGTGGTCTTCCCAGTGCTTCTTTTTGTTTTTGTCTGTGATAGTTGTGCCTAAAGATAGGCCTATTTATAGCTTAACCCAGAGCTGCAATCCCACCTGCTGTCTTCACCCCATTCTCCTAGCATTTCCAATGCATGTTTTACTTACACTGCAGAAATGCAGTTGCAGGAGCTGCTACTGTATTCTGTTAGTCTACAAATTCTTCTGTTATATCATCTTCTAGCTATTTCATCATGCTTCCTTTTTCAGTGTGATTACAAAGTTAAACTTATTTGTACCCCTCAGTCTGAGCATGAAGGACTCCATGATATCCACCTTCCCTTGTTATGAAAATTTCATCTTACTTGTCAGAAAGATGATCCCCCACCATCTTTTATGTCTGTGAGCTAAGAATTAACCTCTCTATGCTGCATATTTCCTGAAGATGTGTAGTGGTATCTTACTAGCAGAAGTCTCCTGGCATGCATGTTGGAGTACCTGATAATGGCCTGGTGATTTGATCAGTCTATGAGAGGCATAATTTTCTCTATTTTCACAGAAAGGAATGATTTTTCCAGCTTTGTAGTAGTTAGGGTTGCTGTTGATGGAGATAAGCCCCGGTGGTCAGGGCAGATCAGTACCTGGGAAGAAAATCTTTCAAATTTAAGCCTGGCATAACTTTTGGATTTTTATTTTATTTACTTTAAAATATATATATATATATATTTAAGTTTTAAGGAGATGTATAAGCATCCCAGGAGTAGCATACAACTGTTTCTCTCCCTTTCTCAGTCATTCACTGAATGCACGTAGATAAGTCAGCCATGAAGTCTGTACAGAACTGTTCTCTCATAGCTGTTTTCAAAAGATCCATATATCCACAAACTTTTCCTTCTGATATTCAGATATAGCTGACTGTCCTGCCTTTATGGATCCAAACAACTCTATCCAGCTTTTGCTCAAAGAAGTGTCTAAATGAATCAACAAGGCAAAATTAGGAGGAGGGGGAGGAATAGAAAACGTGATTACATTCCTCCCATTCATCTGTGTCCCCCTGCTCCTTCTCCCACCCTTAATAGGGTGCTCAGTACAAATTTTATTGGAAATTGTTCCTGGTAGTATCTGCCACTTTGCCACTTATTTTCCTTTTAATTCTGTTTTCATCTCACCTCATAATAATTTCAGGAATGTTTTTATTTTCTGAAGCCAAGGAAGCAGTTTCTTCTAGGCACCAGTTGCATTTACTGTTTAAATAAAAAGAAATGTGGTGTTCTGATTCAACTCTATAAAGATGACTGTACAGTCTGTACGGTACATTTGAAAATTGCTCCAATGAGACAAGTACCATATGGTGTAGATAGTGTCCCTTACCTCAAGTGTTCCCTTAGTCAGGCTGGTATGGTTGATAATGAGATCATTCCTGAATAAGGAGAAATACGGGTGATAACAAGATGATGGAAAGGTGTGAGAGAGCAGGGCATGTGTACACGCAAAACGAATGAGAAGAGTTGTTAGTCTACTTCAGCTTCTCACATGATTTAGACATAGAAAAATCAGAAACTTAATTAACAGAAGTTAATCAGAGGGGTGAATTTAACAGGTCCCATGACAGAAAAATCAAAAGTAAGAATGGTTTTTAGCCTTTCTTGTCTCTAGTATAGCTTGTAAATATGAAGGAAACTAACATGACAGGCTGGTGAAATGCAATTATCAGCTGGCTCTTGTTGGTCAAAAAGACAACAGGAAATCTAGTGGGAAATGCTTCTGTATATTGCATTCTTCCTTCTGTTGGAAGCCATCTTAGAGTAAAAACAAAAGAATCTGAAATGAAGAGATCAATAATAACTTTCTGTGAACTACTGTGTTCCCAAAAACCAAAAGCAGAGAGAGACATCTGCTTAGACCACTGCTGCTCTTAGGCAAACACTTGCCTGATCTATCCCAGATTGGAAAAGCCAGTTCAGGGAAACTGCTGTCTTGTATGGACTAGTCAGCAGAAGCTCACTGTTCTAGCCTCTCTACTATCATGTCTACTACTCCTGCTGTTATCCTAATAGAAGATGTGCTTTCAGAAACAAACTGTAGATGACCTGAAGGAAGCTTGAGGTAATTTCCTTTCCCAGTCAGATGTCTGAGATACTTCATTCTACATCTATTAAAGGCATAGTCAAAAAACGAAACACAAAAAAAAACCAAAAACAAAACAAAAACAAAAAACAGATTTTGCCAGTTAAATGTGAGGAAAAATCTGCATGGATCTTGTGAAGTGCATTCATAGAGGAATAGCACTGGCTGTCCTTCTAAACTAAGAAGTAAAAAACCTTAATGTTTTGCAAATATATTGGTATCTAGATTTTCTTCTCAAAACAAAAGTAACACTGTTTTCTATGCCTGCAACAGTGTATAGCTCTACAGTCAGTCAGTCTGGCCCATATTATACCTTCCCATTTCCTTAACAGACAGATGTTCATTCTGATCCTTTTGTAGTCAGATTCTTGAGAGAAAGCAAAACAAGCAACACAGTTTATCCTGTTCTTTTTCCTATTTAATACTGCAATTGTCAGGTATGTATACTTTGGTATATGCCAGCCAAGAATACTGCTCTGCTACCTGTTCTTTTCGAAATAACACTTGTTTGTGATTGCTAAGTCCATGTGGAAGTTAATTTAAGAAACTCAGATCTTCTTTGAAAATATCTATTTTGACTTTGGTTCTGGAAAGATGCACGGTATTTATTTGCTAGTAACTGGTTCACTTAATTATGTTGTTGGTAGATAAACAGTTTGGAGAATCTGTAATGTCTAGGAAATTGCATTTGAAGAGGCACCTGTTGTCTTCAGTTTTCAAGACCTATGACTAATAGCAAGCCTATTGCAGGGCAGTCTTATATTTGAATTGAGCGAGTATGACATGTTGCATCAAGGAGGATTCTAGAACATTGAGGTTCTTTGTTTTTTGTTTTTTTTTTAGTTTTTGTGTGTATTTTGAAGTGTATATGATCATACAGTATTTTTTCATGTTTTCATGAGACTTATAAGTTGATCCTAATGAAAGGGAGCATTCTTTGTCAAAAAATAAAAATGATACCTTCTCCTAGATATTAAGTGTTCCAAATCCTGTGTAAAAATTTCCATTCAGTAGCTTGGGAAGAAAGTGGTGGAATTATGAAAACCAGAGACATACTGGCAGCAAAAGTTGCAACTGTATATAGGGTGAGCTACATGAAAAGTAAGGGGAATCAGCAGCATTCGTGTATTTATGTAGTGGACTAAAGCAGCCTGTAGTTGCACTGTAGTTATGAATAATGCCAGTGTTGCTTTCCCAAGAGGTGGCTATTGTTTCCAGGAGTAGAGTTGTGAAGAGATGCCTCAGAAAGTGAATTGAATCATAGAATCACCAAGGTTGGAAAAGACTTACAAGATCGAGTCCAACCATCTACCTATCACCAACAGTTCTCACTAAAGCGTGTCCCTCAGCACAACATCTAAACATTCCTAGCAAGGGACTTCTCCACTGTTTTTTTCCCACAAGGTAGTTCAAAGCCCCAGACTCTCTCCACAAATTGGTATTGCCCTATTGCTCTTTGATCTTAAAAGATATCCTTTATGTTGAATCTAAGAGATTTAGTTTCCTTCTTTGGGGAAAAAATTATGCAAAGGAAATGAAAGAAATGGTTTGTGCTATTTCTTTTTAAGTCAAGATAAATGTGTATTGTATTAAATGTTAAAGAACATTATCGTTGCTAATTTCATGAGGTTTCAGCTAGGCAAAGAGAATAGAGCATTTGATTGCTGAACACTAAAATAAAATGAATGTTCTAAAATTATTTCTTATTAAAAATTAATTTTTCACAACATCTGCTAAGAAATGGACAATTAAATGTGAGGTAGCACTACTTCTATTAAAATGCAGGTGAACATGAATTCTTTAAGTTGTACTTCCGAGGTTTCCAAAAGTTATGGGATTTTTCATTATTTGTGTGGAAGGAAAGCATACCAATTAAATATTCAGTTGAATAACTTTACATGTCATTGAATGAATGGAAAAAATGCATAATACGAATACACTGAGATTAGTAGTCGATCACTTATCAGTATCTTTACAGACAGAATCAGGATTTAATTGTCCACATTTTTCCATCTTAGTTCATGAATCTGCAGAGTTTAAGATGACCTGATGTTGATTCAGCACAGGCCCTTTGCAGTAATTTGCACTGGCGATGTTAAGCAGGAAAAAACTGGAACCTGAAATTTCACTGTGTGCTTGTTGAGCTATTAGACAGGAGCATGTGTTCTGAGAGCATGCTTGAATTACATATTTCATAATATGTTTACAGTGTGATTCACAATCCTATTTCCTGGGATGCATAAACCTGGTTCCAGGTCAAGGATCATTTCACTCTTTAAGTGTGAAAGAATATTGTCAATATTAAAAGAGTTGGTATGGGGTAGAGAAAGTGGATTCAAGTGCCATGTTTCTTCAAGGATAATGAATCCTGCTTTGTAAGAAAGACAAAAGGCAATAATAAATCTTTAGGGGGTTATTCCGCAGTCTCCTTGCTCAAGAATTTCGGAATATGCACTTTTCTTGGTATATAACAAGCTATATATTGCAACTCCTGGGGACAGGCCTTTCAAACAGAATATCAAATACCGAGAGTACAAGACTGATCCCAAAGATTCTTCACAATAATTACTTTCCAGTAGGAGCCTCAGTGTAAATAAAACATTGATCTTATTTGAAAGCCAAATATCCCATGGAACTAGATTGGAGCTTTTCCTTGTAAAATTCAAAACAGGGACAATATTTCCACATCAACTATCCTTCTGAATTTCAAATCATGGTACGTTTGACAGAGTCTTGTAATGTCAAATAACCCCTTCTGAGGATGGAAAAGTTCTGGCTTTGTACTTTTTTCCAAAATCAATTTGATCACAGTTTTGGAAGATACGCTTTCGTACAACTCATTGCAGAAGGCCTTAAGACTTGTAATTGTTCTTACACATGCAAACCTATATCTTCCTTAGTGTTCTGAGTTAGAAAGCATGGGAATATTTGCTACTACAGATATGTAAGTCTAGCTGGAAAAATTATGGATGTACCAGGAAGTCTGTTCAGCTTGCTGAGTTTCTCCTGATATCCTCTTGACCCAAGCATACCCATGACTACCCATGGTGTTATATATCAAGAAAGAACAAGCTTGAGAAAAATGTCTTAGCTGATATTTTCCAAACTATGGTTTTCAGATTTATTGTTTGTTTTTATTTCATCCTTTTAAAATGCACTATTTTGGACAAATTTACATACTTAGTTTAGTTATTCCAGCTCAAAGATTGATCTAAAAATAAGTAGGCTTTTCCTGCCTCGCTATAATTTGCTTCTTTTCATTTTCAATGTTATCTTGCCAGTCTGTGACCCCTATGCTGCCTTATGCTTTCATCCAAAGACAAAACTCTTTCTGGATTCTATTTGTATTTCACTGTTATGAGTAAACATCAGGCTATTTACTCTTCTGCCAGCCCTCCTAAGTAGGAGATTATGTCAATATCTCATTGTCACTTAAAAAACAAACAAACAAAAGCCCACTAACCTTTATGGTGTTTAGCACAACAGTAGTATTTTTGTTCCTTCTGTTCAGGATATTTTCTCCACCCCATTCCCCAAACCCTCAAAAAAAAAAAAAAAAAAAAGGCAAACAATACAGCCCTTTTGTGAGATATGTTGAATTTCTTCTTTTTATGTGACTCAATTAGGCTGACATTCAGACCTTCAAATTTCACACTTCCTGAAATAAAATTCCTTAGTAACTGGTAAAGATTTTTGTAATCCCAGTGCTATATTATCAGCTTTGAGCAGAAATTAACTGAATTTTGAAGTCCGATGACGTTAGAATCTGATTCTCTAGTGGGGCACTGAAAATGAACCTACAGTATACCTAAATCTGGACTCTAAGGATTAATGTAACTGCAATCACTTGCCTAACCCCTCTTTTAGCAAAATCTCTGGTGGCCCACTCAGTTTGTCAGGAGGAGGGAATCATAGGTGGTTCCTATTATCCCTGAGCCCTTGTCTCTTGCTGCAATACCTGTATGACAATTTCACACAAATAACAACCACCACCCCGGTGGTGCCAGGTTCCGTGGGCAGCCTGGAGTCCTAACACCATGTGGTTGTTGGTGTTTACAAATGAAGTGTTCATAAGTTGTCAGTTATGAAGAGGATGAACAATGAAGGGGAATGGACTGGATAAAGTTGGAAGAGAGACCTTAATTTAATGGAGACTATTGCGATATGTTATGAAATGAATAATCCCACCAACTAGTTAATAACTAGCTTGTTCTCATCCATATCCTTTTTCTTGAGCACCTTCTTTTATTACGTCAGTGATAAAGTAGTCCTTACTGTATGTGGCTGGAGGCAAGAAATTAAAAGGTATAAATAATACTTTTTAATTGAAATCTGACTACGGATGTCTGGCCTCTGTGATTAAAGCTTTTATCACATGGATTGTCTCATTACAGGTGCAGTCATGCTACTGAGGAAACTACTTAGCTTAGAAAAAAAAAAAAAAAACCTTTTTCAAATGTCCAAATTGAATCATCAGATAATTCCTTTGACAGCAATGGGATAAGTACTGACAAGTGCTTCCTTGTGTGGCATGTATGCAAAATCCTCTTCTAGTCTTTTCTGCTGGATGCTAGTGATGAGCTTTGAAAACACCAACACCACAAAGAGAAGTGTGGGAGCTGGCATTAAATACACCGAGGGCCAGCTGCCTTGGGGTTTCCCATCCCTATTACAGCTTATTAATCCTGTTCCTAGACCTTCTTAAAAAAATCTGATTGGGCTTGAGATGACTTGGATCAGCTTATGCACTGCCTGCGTTTCCTAAGTACACAAGCGTGATGCTGTATTTCTCCAGACTCTCTGCCTCCAGCAAGCTTCAGTGCACAGACTTAAAAGAGCAGCCTACTGAGATAGCACTATGACTCCTGGGTGGATTTAGCTGTGAGAATAAAATGGTGTTTGTTTGATGATACACACACTGCTAGCGTCGTCCTTTACACGACATAGAGAGGAGTGAGGCATTGATTACTGTGCTAGAAATAGGAACAGTAATGATATTTATTATAGATTCCTTGATGGATAGACATATGAGTGAATGCTTTTGGAGAGAAAATGGCTTTTGGTAATCTTAAAATTTAGGAGTGTGTTTTATGACTCCATCCAGAACTTTCTCCTGCCCCTGACCAAGATTCACACCTCTGTGTTGTGGTAACCAGACTGAAAAGGTTTCTGTAGTTTTTGACTGCAGAACTCACAAGTATTTGTTTTATTAAGGTGGTTTGTATTTGCTATGTGATGAGTTTCTCTTGAAGTGAGAGGGTATGCAGTAGATGCTTGATTTACCCTAAAGAAAAGCAAGGAGGAAAACCTGTGTCCTAGTTACAATAAAGATTACTCTGATTACTGCAGAGAATACGGGAGAATAAACCTAAACTGAGTTTACATTCCTGTGTTAGCAGTGGATAACCCACATAATATATTCTAGATTACTTGATGAAAGATATTTGGCTTGTCATTAAAGAGTTTTACCAGGTAAAATAAGTCTTTGTGGAATGTTTTCCAACCAGAACTACATAAAAGAAACCAGTAAATACAACTCACCAAAAGAGGAGAAGGTTCTGGGAGCTATAAGAAATGTAGATTATTTGATTTTACTGCAGTATTCAGCTGGCAAGCTCTTCCTTGATTTAAACAGATGTTTTGTTTCCCCACATGCTGTCCACCACGTTCTCACTTGCCCAGCCAAATATCGGGAGGCACTTAAGCTAGGTAAATCAACTGATTTGTACTGCTCTTAACCAATTTGACCATATTTTTAGTGCTGCAGTAATTGTGTCAAATAAATATGGCACAATTCTGGGCTGGAAATCTAGTAGCGAAATCTTACTCCAGGACAACAAATGCTGCTAAGTGAAGAAGCTTGAAAGTGATAGTTTGTAATCTACAGGAGCTACAAAGTGGCAAAAAGGATGTATTAGCCTACAACAAGAAGCTGAAGTTTTTAGCCTAAACTGTTAGGGCTTTCTTAAGTCTTTTTTTTTTTTTTTTTAAACCACATTTAAGTTGTTATAAAGGAATACATGTTCCACACTTAGAAGGTGGAAAATTCAATAGGCTAAATCATAGGGATTAGGTTTTTACAGTATGTTTGTCTTGCAGAAAGGATCCCCCCAATCCATTTCTAATTGGTGAGCCCAGTAACAGGGAAGGAAAGCATAGCTCAACTTCTTGCCGCTTACACTGGGTTTCTCCCTAATGTGCATCTGTCAGCTTCCCTGAGAATGTTTTTGCTTTGAAATAGAGTAGGAGAAAGCAGAATTCCACAGGGACTGTGCAAAGAGCAACTCTTCTGATGTATTCTAGAGCAGTTCATATGCAGCTAGGGATGTATAAAAGCCATTTTATTGACAAGGGGGATGCTGGGTATGGCACCATGCTTATACAGTAGTGCCATAGGAACATTAGGTTCCACAAGAGCAGACACTGTGCAGTTTAAATTAGTCACCTCTAAAGCGTAATGCTGCCAGCAGGGCTGTATCTCCATGCAGTGGCTGTCATTCAGCACTCAGACTTTGACAGCCATTACTCGTGCCTGATACTGCCACATAAACATAGGTACCTCATAAAGACATCTTTGAAGACAATCTCCTTGTGTAGAGGAGATCAGCATTTTGTAGCACTGTAAAACTCTGTCATACTACATGGAAAATTTATTTTGTGTATAAATTGGTGCCAAACAATCTCAAATTTAGAGTGACAGTCCAGCTAAGAAAAGAAAGAGAGATGGAAAATACTTGAAATCACATTTCAACAGCAGGCATTCATTATTATTGTTTTAAAATTGCAAATAAATTCTAGGCGAGTGTGATAATGTTAGATTTTTGTCTCAGTGCTGTCAATAAAAATTTGATGCAACCTTAGTTGATCTTATTGTCTGTTGGTGAGGCCAGTGGAGAAAATGGAGGAGAAAGATTGAGTGGACTATCTGTATAAATTGCTATTGTTTTCTGCAAAACAAATGACTTTTTTCCTGTTTTCTGTTGAAGATGTATTTTACATATGTGGATCAAGTCTGCTCAATGCTAAGAAGTTCTGCTTTTTAACTTTGCTGATATCATTAAAGTGGCAAACAAATGTAGAATATAGTTATTTTGAAAGTAAAAGTGCTTATGTCAGTGTATTTTATTCCAGTTCAGCAGGAGAAATAAGTTACACCTCCATAAATCACCTTATGTTATTCAGACTGTCTCTGCACTAGGGCTTTTATTGCAGTTCTTCATTGGCAGTCAGGCTCACAACTTCCCTTTCTACCCTGACACTGACTCAGAAAGTGCCAGTTGGCACAGCATTACCCTTGCCTCTGTTTCAGTTTTCCCTGAGCAAGCAGAAGGTAATTACAAGATCTTGTCAGAGAAAGTAGAATTTCTCTCTACTTGTGAAGTATAAGACCTTTTCCACCTCAAAAAAGTAAACACCTAATACCACAGCTGAAAAGCTGCATCTGAAAACTAAATATTTTAATTCAGCATTTTTCCTCTGTACTTCTTCAGAGTTGCTTAGGTTCATGTTGTCAGCCTTCTCTGTGCTTTTAACTCTCTGAAAGACTCACCTTCCAAGCACCAGCCCTTCATCGTCTGGACGTGTCATTGCTCATCACAGTTTTCAAAGAGCAGAGGAGCCAGGTGGTGAATATGGCTCACAAGGGAGGACTTTTGCTGCCTGAAGAGCCACAGTAGTGCTTACAGGTGAACTTACAGGTGAAAACTGGGAGAGAAAAATATATTGGTTCTTTGTAATTTTTTTTCATATGAAACCTTCAGGTGCTTGTTTTAATCAAAATTTTCACAAGAAAAGGAAAATTGAAGTCCCCTATTTCCCTTTCTTTTTCAAAAGAAAGAGATTACGGAAACAAAGGCACTGATGAACCTGATTTCCTTCTTTTGTTGAGAAGGATCGAATTAAAAGCACCATTTAGGTGATAAGTAGTGTTTTATGAGCGCTGTCTGAGACCATTATCCTCTGACAGAGGAACATTTATGTGCTTTCTTCACAGTGCTGTATAGGAACTGTACAGAAACACTGACAGTCTTTCCAATTATAACACCTGTAAAGCACCATGTTAACCGCACTACTCTTCCAACTGTACAAGTGCCTTTGACCATGATAGCTAAGGTCAACGTTCAAAGACTGAGCTTCAGGAAGTTACTGAAGAAGTTGATGCTGAAGCATCTGTTAAGAACTTATTAAAAATTGCTTCTAATGAACACGACTGTTAAGTATAAATCCAGACAACTTCAGGTTTCCACTTGCACGGATGTTGATATTTTACGTTGTTCAAAGACAAATTTTGTTGCAAGGGGCTGACTGAAAAAATAGCAGTGAGAAGGCTTTATTTCTTTGCCCACCAGCAGGAGCTCAGATTTCGTGCTGCACCAGAGTTTATGATGTTGTTAGTGTTTAGGAATCTGTGTACAGAACCTGCTCTCTTCTGCCTTGAAATATGTTTACATCTGTAATTTGAATGTTAAAAGTTAAAAGTTAACATTCAAAGCATCCAAAACACGTTGTGCATTGTATTCATTGCAATTAGAGTTCACTGAATCAAATTACTGCCAAGAAATTCCTCGGAAACGTAGAGATGCACATAGGCAGGGGACTCTACAACTTTATGGTAATTTAAATGCAAACTCATTTTATTGATCTGCTTATTTGATGCTATTTCCTTGTTCCTCTGGTTGCTGGTGTAGGTTCTACTGTGGCGCTACAAAATAAAATCAAGTACCTGCAACACTCACTATTTGAATAGAAGCAGAAAACTTGTGGAAACATTAAATAGCCTGTTCTGCTTTTGTAGGATTCTTGTTTGCATTTTGTATTCTCAATATTTTGGGACTAAAGTCTGAGGTTTTCGTGCTTACATGAAAAGAGTGCCTACGCATTTTGAAGTTGAGACATTCCTAGTTATAATCTCATCAAATTACAGATGGGTTAAGAACTGATTTATCCAAACCTTGGGCTTTTATTTGCATCAGAAAGCGTTGCTATGGTACTACGGTAGCCAATAGTTTGCAAAATCAGGATGTAATTTCCTTTATTTTCAAACCATCCATGAGTAGTTGGACTGCAATCAGGTTTCTGAAAGGCTGTGCCCGTTATTCCAAGTAGCAGGGCTGGCATCTGAATCTAAGCAGCAGAGGGGAATCCCAACTGATGTATTTGTCCATGTAGCCTGCCTTCCTAATCTTGTTTTCTGCTTTCAAGCTGTGATTTTCTCTCCCAGGAGATTCTGTCTCCTATGTGCTCCACCCTTGCCTACTTTTCATAGTGCAGTCATAATTAAACCTTTCTAGTGCTAGTTAATGGCGGTCTCCTTGTCCTGTTCAACCTTACTCTTGGCCTTTTTATCCAAATCCCTGTGCAACTGTGTGCAGAATATGCATAAGCTTTGCTCCAACCCTGCATCAATCTTGCTGTTGCTTCTACAGAGTTTCTCAGGTTCCTTATTTTTAGACACTAGTTTGAAGGTTGAGATGGAAACAGAATTTCCTTTGCTTCTCCATCTTCCTGACTGAGGTCTAAGCCTGGCCACTAACTGTCCTTTATGCCAAGTATGGTAGTATGCTGTATCTTTTGGTTTCTCTAGATTCCTCATTTAGGCTTGGTTCAACTTTATTAGGTCTGCTCTGTTTTTAAATTAACTGTAATCCTTTCGAAGATTCTCTAACAAAAATGTACTGTGCCACTGTAAAAGCATTTCCTTTCACTACTCTTGATCAGAAGAGCACTTAAACTACAGGGAGCTATCTTGACATTTTCTTACTACTGACCCTTGCAGTTAGACTAAAGGATTTGCTGCTCCCTCACTGGTTCAGCTACTGGTCATTTGGTTGCATATCCCTGTACTTCACTTTTATGTCCTCTTATGACGTGTGGAATGATCCTGCAGGCAGGCAATCTCTGATGAAGAATCTCAGTGTGCATTTCAAATTGTTACTGTCCCCAAGATACATTTTCCAGACAGCTGGTTCAGCATGCAGAGGCTCATAATTCAGTACCTTCCATCAATGTCTTATGCACATTAGGATTGTCAAGGGGATTATTTTGTCAGGACCGTTCGCAGAAGGAGTGGGCTAATATAGAGTTGTTCAGTTCAGTTTGCAACAAATTTGCCAGACAATTCCTAGTAATAATAATGGTGATTATGATTGTTAGTGTTTGTTTCTCTGGGATGTATGTCATTCAGATGTAGATTTTGGTCTGTTGTGATGGTTTTGTTTGCAATCAGATTTTCCCAGGGGAGTGGAATGGATTGCTCTTTGTACAATGCAGCTGTGTTTTTGTGTAGTCTGGTATATAAGCTCTGGACATGATTCTTCTCTGCTATGCTCTAGTTTTATTTCCATGTAACAACTCTAATTTGCAGCTCTTACGATTAGCACGAATGGTGAATTTTCTGCAGTCTCATCAGAAAATTGAGGAACTTCATATTTTTAAGCAATTCTAACTAATATCAATCATAAAGCTCCTATAGTGATGAAGTTACGAGGGGAATAAAAGGGTATAAAAACTCAGTTAAAATAATAATAATAAAAAACAGATCTGTACTTTCAGGAATGGACCTTTCCTTCAAAATGAATCACCAAATTAAATAATGCAGGAGAACTGACAGTATAATATACGGTGTTAAATTCTGCATGGGAAATTCTTTGGAACACTTTCATTAAGAAAAAAAGGGAAAAGACAAATGAAGAAACTCAGTAAGATGAAAGAGATTACTTTAAAAACCACATGATGTATTACATCAGATCAGAAAGTAGTTCCCTCAAAGCTGGTCTTGTACTTTAGCAACAGCCAAGAAAAATGAAATTCATCTGAAATGCATTGAGGCCATGGTAACTCTCTGTTATAGGAGAATAGGGACTGAATGGTATTCACTGAGGTGGACTGATATGAATGGGTGTGAAACTCCATGCTGTCCCCCAAAAAACTACAGCTCTAAACTTTCATACCTCTCTGTAAAGATAGAAGGATCTACCTAGGGAATGCTGGTATTTACATCATCTTCTTGAAGAAGTAGTATTTTAAAATCATTACTCAACACCAATTATTTCTTAAGGCAGGTCAAAGGGAGTATAGTTGTACAAGAAGGGAAAACAGACACCAGTGTTGTCAGAGATAACACCTTTAGAGAAGAGGAAAAAAAATATTCTTCCTGCTACTTGATTAGGAATGAGGGGATGAATGAGAAATATTTACAGAGCTAACTTCATGGTGCTCACAGGCCATTTATAATCATTTTTTTAAAAATATTTTGATTTGGTGGGGAGCAATTTATCATACTACATAATGATCTCTGGGGAATGACAAGTGTTGGCAAAACTTAGGTTGGCTTGTGGACCAGGAATCTTGGATCTCAGCATGAGCCTATGTACTTCTGTGTTGGGAACCTTCACCTTCTTTTGAGGGAGCAGCTTTTAGTGTCTCAATTTTCAGATATTAGTTGTGAACATACCCTAAGCTATATCCTATGTCCCTCTGTTATGATATGCACCCCAAATTCTGTGTATATAGGGATGCACGGAACATCCTTTTGCACACTTGCAAAAAACAGTGACTGCTTCTCTTCTAGCTGCAATAGATGGAAGTAAAAAATGAAAATGTTCACATAGTGTCCAGTAATAGTTGTTTATCTTGCTTATTTCTTTGTGTCTCTGAAGCTATAGTGGAAGAGATGAAGAAAAATGGCGGGAGGGCAAAGATTCAAAGACTTACAGAAATAGAAAAATAAGCATGGGAAATTGTTTATGAGTGCAGACCTGATATTATGCCTATGAGATAACAGGGATGCCATCAGGAGGTGGAACGCTGTATGGCTGTTGAGTCCTGACTGTTATCAAAATAATGGACTCCCTCCCAAAGACAGTTATCAGAGCGCCATCAAAAAAGGAGCGTTACTTTTTCATGTTACTTTTCAGAACTGTTTTGTTTTCTCCCTGATGCTGCTTTTTTTCAAGGGTCCTTCACATCTTTGCGTTATAACAGGTTTCTGTGTGTGCTTTTGCATGTTTGTGTTTTCACACAAAAGTACATAGGTGCTAATTCTTGAAGGATCTTTGAGCTGAAATAGGTAAATACACATGTATATATTTGTGAAGTCGGTGGAAACTCTTCCTCTAAAGAGAGAATATCTTTTTATTATAGGAACTCAATTTATAAAGCTCATCAGACTAGAATGCCATAATCCTATAAATCTATATGTTGACCTTGGGGGATCAGGGTATTCTTTAAGCTACAGATAGGATAGGAAGGATTTACCAGCATGGGTTTGGAAGGATTGCATTACTTACAGGTAAATAAACTGAGTTGTGGGAGTATCTAAAATAGAAAAAAGAATGGCAAGAAGGACTTAGCAACAGGCACAGTTCAGTAACCAAGAAGCCATTCAGCCAAAAATGTAGAGTTCCATTCACATTTGAGTGGAGAAAGGAATCTGTCAGTCCAGCCAATGCAGCAAGGGTACCTTTCCACATGTACCTCATTTAAAATTACATCATCTACAGAGTCCAAGTGATGTCACTTACTGACAGTTTTTTTGGATGTTTTTTTCTGAGCTATATGTTTTGAGTTTTAAAACTCCACACTGTTGCTAGTTTTACTGCTGTGCATGAACACAAAACATACCTTCAGCCAGCCAGGTCTCTCATCTGGGCAGCACCTGCAGTGTCACCTCCTGTGGTTAGCCAGCAGGCAGACCAAGCGTTGTGTGGAGGCACAGGGCTCTAAGTACACCTTTTCTGTTGCACGTCCATTTCTTTTTCCTCATTTGCACTATCCTACCAGGCCTAATCTGCAGTTGCAGATGTAAAAGCTTTATCCACTGCTGCACTGTGCTCAGTAGTTCATCTCAGATTAATCCAGCATCAGCATAAAAACAGCTTTCTCACTTTGCAGAGAGACTTCCAGCAGCCTCTTACTGGATCCAGACAGCTGCTTCTTTAACAGCAGGGACTGCAGGAGAAACGTGGCTGTGCTCTTGAATGGACTCTTGAATCTTAGGAAAGTAAGTGAATTGATGACCAAGTCTTTCATGGCCTCTGGCATCTTCTACCTGAGTATTGTTTCTGACATATAGATAAGCACAGCTATGTCATATCATGAGGTGAGGAAGTAAAGCTTTACTGATTTTGCTCAGGAGACAAGCTAGTCTTTGATCACAAAGACATAAATATGTATATATATTAACAATAATGTAGGATTTTAGATAACTCTTTCCAGGTGAGATAGAAAGTGTCTATATTCTTGGGTAATTTTGATATTTCACTGATTTCAATAAGAGCTGAGATGAACATGTTTGAAAAACACTCTGGTATGGGTCAGGGTGAGCATCTAAATATAGCCATAAATCATGGAAAAAAGAGATGCCTGTGATCTCTTGAGGTCATGTGGTCCTCAATCTGGGTAATAAACTATGAATCCTGACTTCAGCTCCTGAAGGCCTTTTCAGCTGATTTCCACTCCTGTATCCAGTAATGGGAAGGAGACCACCATGTCTGAGCCACAGAAGAGGAGTTGTTCAAATCACAGGGGAGATGTGTTGTTTCTGTGGTCTCTCTCTCCAGCTGGGCCATAGCCTGCTTCATGTGGTTAAATGCTTAGCAGAGGAGAAATTGCTTAGGTTGAGCAGTGTGTGAATCTCATAGCAGTTTGAGTTTTCAATTTAGATATGTATCAAAAAGGTCAAATGTTTCTAAGGATCACCTCTGATTTCTTAGCTGGAGAAATCAAACTGACAGGTGTGTCACCTCAAAATCTATATTGCAAACTGTATCAGAAGTGCCAGGAGGTGCCAATTTTGTGTGCAAATAAGAGATGTACTCTGAATATTTGAAGAGGTGGCATTTTTCCTGAGTTATGTGTAGAGATGTAGAAGGTTGGACTGAGAGGTGATTGGGAAAAATCCTGCTATACATCCCCAAAGCAAGGAAAGCTCCTTACGTATTGATAGTGTATTTTCTATTCCTTATTTAAATAAAAAGGGAAGGAAGAGACTTGACTTTTCTTATATGGTACAAATGGATGTGAAACTGCTGAGCCTGAGACAAGACAGAAAAAATTACCCTTTTTTAGGATGCTTAACCTGTATCTAGACTAATACATGAATCATCCTCAGGACTGCCCACTTTCACTGAGGCTAGCAGGAATAGCATGACCAATGTACTAATATTAAATTTACATATTCTCCAAAATAAGGGAGAATATTAAATAGCACATATAAAAACTGTAATAAATATCACTCTAACAACTTTACCAGACTAGAGAGTAGAGGCTCCCTAGTTGGAACATCTGATATGGTTTAATTTACTGTAGCACAGATATGGCTTTTATAACAAGACTGACCAGAAGAGGTGAGTTGGCAACAGCCTTACCTGGTCAAACAAGGTCTTTGCATGCACCATTGCTCTGAGACCTTTGGAAAGGTCTCTGTTCCTTGAGGCTGATCTTTGAATACAGCGCATATAACTCTTTCCATTGCAGAACTGTATCCCAAAGTTTGCTCTGCAGTGATCTTGTTTTGAAAGAAAATCTATTATCTTTTTCAAAACCTGTATAGTTCAGTGAGAGCACTTGATAACACCTACACTTGCTCTATAGTTTGTTTATTTTCCTTTTCTCTTCTATGATACAGCTCGGAGTCAGTCAGAAGCTGACCCTTCAACACTGACTAGTTATGAAGTATGAATTTGATAGAAGTGTTATTTATTTTCATGGAGTTTTGAGGTCTGGGAATGTTCAGATTTTATTTTTTCCAGGTATGGAAGAAGAATGAAAGCATAGGAGAGGTGGTGATTTTAATTTTTTATTAACTTTTTAACTTTACATACTTGTTTTGTAATACAGAAAGTTTTTCTTCCCAGAACATGTTCCCACCTTAACTCACCTTGAAACTTATCATTCCTAGATTATGCCATGGATTTCCAAAATTTCTCAAATCATCAAAGGAACTGCAGTAATTGCTATTTTTGTAGATATACGTAGCTGAGAGCCTAGATCATGAAATTGAAACGCCAGTAAGTGTTGTATTCAATACTATGAACATAAGATACTTCCTAGTCATGACAGGAGTTTACATACTCCTTTGTTATGTCACATTAACTAATTCTTTTGGTTGTTGCTCTGTAAGCAATAACTCAGATTAATAATCTTCGAATACAATTATAAATCTGGAGGTAGGCTTCTTCTCCTGGGTAGCTGTTGACAGGAATGGGAGTTAATAGCCTCAAGTTGTGCCTAGGGAGGTGCAGGTTGGGTATTAGGAAAAACTACTCAGGAAGAGTGATGAGGCAGTGGCACAGGCTGCCCAGGGAGGTGCACTGACCGTTCCTGGAGGTGTTCGTGATCTGTGTGGATGTAGCACTGAGGGACATGGTTAGCAGGCATTGTGGGGGTGGGCTGATAGTTGGTCTAGATGATCTTTAGTGGTCTTATAAAACCTTAATAATTCTATGGTTCCACAATCTGCATTAGCAGTTGTATCACTCCAGGTGCTCTTTATAAAAATTTTTTTTACAAATCTATTTGCTGTTGTGGCCATGAAAATCTCTTTACGTTAAATGGTTCAGAGGAAAGTCCTATCTAGTCCCAAAATGTTAGTTACAAGATTCTTCCTGGCATGGTAAATAACACTGTTGGGGCTATTGGCTTATAAGAGGCTCACCAAAAGTTATCTTTGTCAAAAATTCTGACAGTGTAATTTGATGATATCATCTTCTCTGTGCGCCTCATCATCTGAAATGTTTCCAGTTTGATCAAGTCAAGGGAAAAAAAAGGCATTAATCTACTGAATTTTTCTATAAAAATATTTTAGTCTATCTTTCTTCTTAGTTTTTAATAAAAAGGATAAGAAGTGGAGTTGTTCAAGAAGCTATTCAGATTCTATATACATGTGGATTGCTCAGCTCCTGAAATTTAAGGAGGGAAGACAACTCAGATAAAATCACGCTACCAAGTTTATTTCAGTAGCCAAAAGCATCATAAATGTTTTCATGCTGATATTCAGAAAATATCAGTTAAGAGAAGTAGATGGATTATTAATAGAGGAGAAAGCAGGTGAAAATGTTTACTGACAAATGACTTAAACAATTTTAGAATTTCTTACATTTGATTATTAGGCTTTTGGTTAGATCTAGGAGCATCTGGAAATTGATGAACCTAAGAATTTTGAGGAGAATTCAACAGGAAAGACAGCAGATATCAAAATGTCCATCCAAACAACAGCTGCCTACTGAGCTAAGGCATTTCTCAGCGTTATCCTGCAATGCTCTTGCAGTCAGGATTGCTAAGGAATCTCTGAGAATTAGTAGGGGAGGATAGAGAAATTGATTCTGCTCCACTGGCAAGGTGATCTTTTATTCTCAGAGACAATTTCCAATGGGATCTGGGGGTGAAAGGTTTTCTATTCAACTTTCAGCTCTGTTTGTGCATATAGACCTTCCCTATTCTTTTTTCACTTACCTGAAGCAAAGTTACTAATAATAATCTCTTCTAAATGAGGATCTATTTTGCCAGTAGGGAAATGGTACACTTACACGTATTTTCAGAAGTGCTTAATTGGCACCATTGTAATGAAGTTAATAATGCTACGGAATTCCACTGAACTGTTGAGTTGATTGGAGAAAGAGAGGCCTGGGAAATAAGAGCAACAATATCTAACAAGACAGACTTGCTTTTTTTGGTTGAATTTTTTGCTGCCTTCTCCAGGAAAACAGGAGAAGCAGTAGTAGGGCTTACATTTAGTTACTTTTTTCATTGATTAAGGTTCTTTTCACCAGATATTCATGCTGTTAGATTGTTTTTTTCCAGTAGTTGTTGATGACTGAAAATTCCATGAGGTGATAAGGAGGAGCACTGAGAGCTTGTGAATGACAAAAAGCGGAGATTATTGCTTTTTGGGGCACTGTAAAATATGACATTGATAAGAACAGTTATAGGGCCCTGGTGCTGCATGAAAGGCTTTATGCTGGTTTGTGAAGAAGGTGGACAAAGACCGTATTCCCTCTGTACAAATTTCAGTCTGCTGGCTCCAACATTCAAATGGTTATCAGTAAGCTGATGGGGGAAAAAAAAAGAAAAAAAAAAAGTGCAAAAAAGGAAAATGTACTTACAGACTCTGTGAATCATGTCCCAGGAGCTGTTAATGATCATCCTTCAGCTGCTAGCACAATGCCTGTAAGTGCCTATTTAGAGAAAAGAGCAACATGAATTCTAATGCCAGTGATCAGCACTCCTATGGTTTGTAGTTACATGTGTAGTGTCATTTTGTGAGGTTAAATCATATCTCTCTTTTCCCAACCAAGTGTTCAAAATGATTTTGTCATTTTTCTTTTTTCTTTAGAGCTCATTAGAGAAATCAGAAATGGGGAAAAGCCACTGTGGTTGATGTGTTGCCACCCTCTGATACTAGGAAAGATAGCCAATACATTTTCTCTGGGAAGAATGTTCTCTCTTACACGGAATGCAGCAGGACTGAGAGCAGAAATATGGTGTAGAGTTCACCCTCTTCTCAGCATGGATACTTGATCATAACAGTTTTTTATTGCCTTATATTTTAGTCCAGTAATTCTCCTCCACCTCTGTATCCAGGGCAAGTGTTAAGTGAGTCAAGTCAGAATGGTTGACATCATGCTTTTCTGCAGGATACTTTTCTGCTGCTTCTTCCTCCACAATGTTATGATACTTTTCCTTCTGTTATATATTTAATTTCATTTAAGTTCACATCATTTCCATAACACCATCCCTTATGCCTCCTGATATCCTTACTGCTATGTTTTTAATTTAATTTACATTTAATGTATCTTTAGACATTTTATGCTGTATGTCTTATTTTTCCATTTCCACTGTACAGTGGAGCTCTTCAGAAAGGCCAGATGTGATGTCTAGACAGTCCATAATACCACTTAATTTTTGAAACAAAACCGTATCATTCCTGTTCTTCACATTTGCTCCTGCAGCTTGGTGGAAACTGGAGAGCCTCATAGAATCTCTAGAGAATGAGTGTTTGTTTTACTTTGTTTTTCAAAGTGGATAACTTCTCCACACCAAATTTCAGCCTAAAGTACAGTTTCTCAAACCATGTTTTGTGTTCTAGAGTTGGGTTGATTTGTTTCAGTATGTCACAGCAAGACTTTAGGCTCACGTTCATCCTCACCACTACCATTTGAAAGCCTCACTGTTTCCTGTAAAACTGGGAATGGTAGACTCAGACTTGCCAGGAACTCTTATATTTTTCTAACAGTGCAGTGCTTAGAGAGCAAACATCTGCCCGCATGTGCAGACCTATCAGTGAGGCATTAAAAGGTGAAAGGAGATTGGAGGAAGACATTTTAGAGTTCCTGCTGTGTTGCTCTTTAGTGTTCCTGTGGCAGGTTTACATATGCCTGTTTTGAGGCATTTATTCATTGTTGATTATTTATATTAAAAAACAGAAACAAAAAACAAAGATTTGCTTCAGGGGCAACAGAAGGAGAAGTAATGCTTGATGAAGAAGGCAGTCAGGAAAAATTGATTTCTTTAATTGGAAGCTGAAGTCATGTTCAGAAAATAGGTTTTCTCCTTCTTTAGCTATACTCCTGTGTAAGCCTTTGTCTCTCTGGTTGTAGTAAAACTTTCCAGACTGTGTGCTCATAAAACATACAAAACCTAGCCTGTTTCCTCCTCTATTTCTGTTCCTCTGGGATGCTGGTTTCACAGTGGCGTGTCCCAGTGAAATGGAGCCCAGATAAGGAGAAATTCCATGACCAAGTGTCATTTGGAGAAAGCATATCTTCATCAATACCATCAATTCACCTACTATATGCTATTGGGTTGTATCTCAGCCTTATAACACACTCTTCTGCTTCAGTTTATCCCCAGTCACATTATGACTTCGTTCTGCAATAAAACCCTTAGCTTGAAAAGAATCTGGAATATATCAAATATGGAATATATCAAATACCATGCCCTGCTTCCGAATCAATAAATAACAATTTGCTACTTCTGAGTTAAAATTTCACATTCTTTCCAGCTGAGGAAAATTTTTAGGTCTGTCCATTCTTAGTGCCCCATGCAGTCAGACAGCAAGCTCTGCAGTGTCCCACCAAACCACCTGCCGTAGAAGATAGAATAGAAAGCAGTGAAGCAATGCTTCCTTGCCAGTAAGATTTTACACAGCACTGCAGATGTCAGAAATATTAAGCCGATGTTATTCAGGATAAAATCATTCCCTGGACATTCCATGCATCTGCTGTTCTGACAGCTTGGATTGGTAGAAACAGACTGGGAAATGTGTTCAGAGGTGAGAAAAAAGGCTGAAGAAGGTAGAGAGGCAAGATGGGATGGTAAAAGGATGTGTGTAAAGCAGGATATGTTAAAGTTTATTGGTGAAGAAACCTAAACCTACTGAAGCCAGTGGAAGGTTTTCTATTGATGTAGAAAAGTTGTGATGCAAGTTGTTTAATTTATGGAGGTCAGAATGCATATATATACCCCTACTTGAATATGTTATTTTCTCCCTAAGTAGAAAGCTTACTATGTTCTCACAACTTGCATTCCATACGTGGTCTTTTTCATATTCTTCAATCTCTGACTTCGCAGATGTTCTGGATGTCTTTGAAGACTGTGGAATGATTGATATCAATGGTCTGTAGTCTTGTTCTTAATACATTTTTTCCATAGCCTTTTTTGGGGGGGATGCTGGGAGTCCAGATTGGTGTCTAGCTTATGCCAGTTACCCACCTTGTGTCACTTTCCATTAGAGTAGGCTGCAATAATTTAAGAATAAATTTCTTTTCCTAAGTTTTGGCTGCATCCCACTCAGGAGCCCAGATTATGAAATCAAAGGGTAGCTGTATTGGCTCTTAATATAAATAGCTTATACAGAGCACAGCATTCTACTCTGCTCTATAGGATTGCAACAGAGTAGTATAGCTCTGGAATTTTAATATTGGAAGAGAGAACTGTGAAGAACAGAGAGGCGCAAAGCTAAATTATTAGAGGTCATTGATAACCTGCTATAAAGCATTGATAGATTTATTCCAAATAACATTGTAACCAGCCATTTTATCAATACATTTTCTGATCCATCTTTACTGTAAATTTAGAATTCTGCAAATTAGTTCAGGCAACATTTAACCTTATGAAGTAGGTGTTGGAATGTTGTGGTTTGAAGTGTCATAAGCAGTGTCTCCTGCTGTGTCCTTATTCACAGTGCGTGAACTTCATCATTGTCATGTTCTTGACAAAATCTCTATGGTCTTTCAAGATGCTCCTCAGAGAATTCTTTGAAAAACTGTTCGAGGAACAACTTCTAGCTTCTGTTTTATCTTCGATCTCTTTGGATGTATGTAATGCTTTATTTGTGCAAATCATTGCCTGATTTTTTCTTTGCTTGGAACAGGAAGGATGATGAGAAGCATGTATTAAAAATATGCAGCTTTTCTTGACATCATGGAAACTTTCATTGCAAGTAAAAAACAAAACCAAACAAAAACCAAAAGACGAAAAACAGAAACCCAACCTGAAAATAAACAATTTGCTGCAAATGATGAGTTGACATGTGGGATTGGTAAATAAATACTGGATCTAGGTATCAGTTTTTTGCCACCCCGCAACTTTTTTTGGTTCACTTTATTCCCTATGGAAATTATGCTGTATGTATGGTTAGACTACTAACAAGATATCCAATCTATTGTATAGCAACTTAATGGCTAGATTTTGTGGCTTAGGAAAAATAGCTTCCTGGATATATTCAATACCATAAATATTTTGGAGATGCATTCTGTTTACCTGTAAGTAACAAAATGTATGGGAGAGATAAAATTTCAGGTAATGTGTTGAATCTTTCCATTTTCAGATTATCCTAGCAATCACAGGAAAGAAAATCAACTCTCCAAAGCATGCAGTAGTGCTTTTGTGGCTTGTATGGCTGTGTCTGCACTGTAGAAAGTCTCTCCGTAATCCTCAGTCCTGTTCTCCAGTTATCAAAGACAGGGAACTCTAGTTCATTTGGAAAGATTTCCTTCCTTTCTGTTTGCTCGGATTCCCTTCCAAACGATGATTACCACTTAGTGTTTTGTAAATAAACTTGGTATTTTGATTAAAACTTACATTTAACAATTGTCTATGCCAGGGCTATATCTTTCCAGTGCTCTTACATAATAACTGCTGGAGATTTGAGTTTAACTCACTGGTGGCAGAATGGTTCAATTAATTCTAATCTTTTAGCATTGTTGCTGAAGACTTGGGGTTGACTTTGTGGTATAATTTACACCAGCAAATGGGTTTTCACTCAGTTATTTTCAGGAGTCTGAAGCAATTTACAAACTTTATGCATTTGATAAGATCCAAAGGGTTTGAGAATGAAAGAAACTGTTCATATTTATTAGCATTATTATTAATCTAACTGAAGTGACAGTTTATGGTCAGTGGTGTTCTTGTTGATGAATGGCAGGGTACTTCAACTGTATTCTCAAATGCTTTTACAAATACATGTGGTGTGATTGACAGCTTCTTTAAGGTTTTAAAAGTAAATGGAAGTCTGTTATGCAAGATGCTCTTGACTGAAGATTACATTCATTTATATGTTTTTCAAGTCTATACTTGCATACTTATTTTCTTACTTGATAGTCTCTCTTCTCTTTTTCATCTAGAGTCAGAGTGCTAATGGAAAGTTTCCCTGGTTTTTAACTCAAGTGATAATTCACCTTTGAATCATAGTTAACAAACTGCAAATCTCCAATTTTTCTACTGATTGTTTGAGGTTGACCTGGACTAGCATTTTTATATATACTACTGCAAACCTGTTTCTACAATTCACAGTGAATTAAAGCTTTCAAAATAACTGGGTTTCATGCCAATAGATTTAATAGTGATGAAAATTCCTAGCATGTTAACTAGCGTTTTCACATCGAAGCATTGTGTTCTAACTTAGGCAAGCACTGTTGTCATTATTAGTATGTACTCTAACTTTCCTGAAAAACTTGGTAAATCTTTAGAAATCTGGTATGCATGTGGGTAAGTAAGGAAGCAATATATTTCAGAGGTCTGAAAAAACACTCAAAGTTAGAACTCGGGCAATATGCAGCAAAATTATCTTCTGTGTGTATTATATACTTTTTTTTTTTTTTTTTTTTTAAATCAAAGTGGCATAATTTCAACAATAACATACTCAGATTTGCAAAGAAAATTGGTGCATTCCTGTTGCGATGCTTGAATTGAGTTTCATAATCCTTAAGAAGTCTAACAGCGCACACACAAATCATACAGCTACAAAAGAAAGTTGCTGTGATATTTATGAATTAGAAATGCTTTCTATTTCACCTGGTTCAAAGAACTGGAATGAAAAGCACTCAATTTTGAGATGATTTCCTCTTTTCACAGTTTTTGCCTCAGATATTATTTTGGTATAACCCATATTTTCTCTGTTCTGCTCCTTCTTGGATGTGAAACAATAACATTAGGTCACGAAATTCCTTTTATTTCTTGCTGCTTGACTTACCAAATCTCTCCAGACATTCGCAGTAATAGATTTATTATTAACCTTTCTCAGATAAAATCTAAGAACGAGAAAGCAAAATTAAAATAACCATGAATTCAGGTATATTGTTTTTAGTTTACTGTGAGTTACCTCCTGAAATTAGCTTTTCCTATGTAGCAAATATGATAGTGCTCAGCAGCCTTCTACAGAGCTGCTGTTTGATTTTTACCTCAAGGTTTGTTATAGTTATTCTTTCTCGTCTTTCCATAGCCACAAGAAATCACTTTTCCCTTCCAATTCTTTCATTTTCTCAGCAACTCAAAAGATTCCCATCCATTTTTACCAAACAGCAAAGGTGAAAGGATCTCTGTAATGAAAATGTGTGTGAGGAGAGCAGATCAATTTGCAGTGTCACAACATTATGACACTGGCATCACAACACAAAGCTCAAGGGCTGTCCTCCCAGGCAAGGAGCATGCCACACAATCACTCCTGTCAGGGTGTCAGAGCTGTTCCTGATTTTTCTTGTCCCCTGCTGCAACAAAGATAAAAACCTTCAATCCTTATTATGCACCACAATTATAATACAGTGCAGCTAAAAGCAAGGGGAAAAGGACGAGGTTGTCTTGAGGTTTTTGAGGAGAATTAGCTGTGTCACTGAGCATTCTCTACTTTTAGTAAAAGGGCCCGAACAAGTGTTCTTTTTGGGTCTTAACATTTATGATGCAGTTTATGCTCTGCATAGCAGTCATTGAAAAGTGATGATATGCTCAAATATACGTTCATCAGTTCAGGATCCAAACTGGGCTGGCAAACCAGATAGTGACAGCCATTTAGCAGAGCTCTGGGCAAGAGGCACCAAGTTCCAGAATGTGCTATAGTATTTATTATGACCATTGTGTTGTGATTCATGGGTTTACCGCAGAGTTTTGTTCAGTCATGCTTGCTCTGTTTCTACAAGTGCAAGGAAGCTGCTAGCTTCAAAATACTTGAAGTATTTCTAGGTGAAAAATATGAACTCTTTTCCCCAATGCCAAAGATCCACCTTTTCAGTTAGTATTAGACACACAACCCCTTTACTCACTAGGGCAGCTCAAGTCTCCTGTTAACATTAGTAGAGAATATGAGGAGCATTTAAGAGATCAGCACTGCAAAACAGGTGCATTCTACAGTGGGAGCAGTAGCCACAGGATGCATAGATGAATTACTGCAGGGGAGTTGGAACTAGATGATCTTTAAGGTCCCTTTCAGCCCAAGCCATTCTATGATTCTATAGTTTTATGAATTATGGATCATGAAGCAAAAGATTACCCTGGCCACTATCTATCTTCTGTCAAGGAGTGATTACCAGTGGTTGTCAGTGCAGGGAATGTCATCCATGCTCCATGGTTGCACACTTCAATCTTGCTACCGTAAGGAGCAGGGATGGAATGAAGAGAGAGAAAATGGAGGTGGAATGAATCTGATAGTGTTATAAATGAGCCCCACTGAAATCTGGCCAGCATTAGGTCTCCACGCAGCACAGAGGAGTTCCGCAAACAGTATTTTGGCATTGTGAAGCTCCCAGGAGAAGCAATGTGAGGGAAAATCCTTTATGTTCTCTTTGACTTCTTGTCAAGGAAATCTTTGTAGTGCTTTATAATGTGTAGCTGTCATGATACTGATTGTTCAGGTGCTTGTGACATAGAAAGGGACCACAAGAGACTTGTATATTTTTTTTCTCCCTCCCCAATCAAAAGAACAACAAAAAATCACTTCTGGTATAAGTATGTTGAATTCCTGCAGTCATCACATAAAATATAGAAATCTGACTATTGTTAACCCTGATTACTACCTAGTTGTTGATTAGAAAGCTAGCTTACACCTGTCAAAACTCTTGAAACCTCAGAAGCCAAGGACTATCCAACTTCGTCCAGTTTAGAGAGGGCTAACTTGAATCATCTTCTCCCTCCTTAGAGAGAGGTTAGCGGTTGAGATTAGCTGGCCAGCTGTGGGTGTCAGGTGCAATGTGCTATTCAGAGCCAGCTCTCAATAGCATTTTTTTTCTCCAGGATACAGTATGAATACATACACGTCAATAACACCTTAATTTGTACAGCTGCTTACCCTCTCCAAAGCTGATAAGTGCGAAGTCCTGTGATCAAGCCCTGTTAGCAGGAAAACACATTTCTAAACTGTCTGTAGCACTGTGTGTTGGTGCAGGAAATGAAAGAGTCTATCTGCTGTTCTGAAAACTGAAAGGATAGTTCCTTTCATAGTCATTAAACCTCAGTAAGGACATTTTAAAAATAATCAATTGTTCTAGTCCAAGTGAAATAAAATGTCTTGTTTTCTGTATAACATAAAGAGAGCATTTGAAATTCATCTTCTCCTTTTAGATATTTGGACTGATTTAATGGAATATCTTTAATGCTATGAGAGAAGTGGTATGTGGCTAAGTTACACTGTGCCAGGATGCTGAGACTCAGCAAAGATTAGATAACCTTACAAATAAACAATAGATGGCCAAAGGCCAAATGCTTTGCTTTGAGTGGATGTGACAGGGATTTACTCTTTCAGCCTGAAGAAGGAGCCTCAGAAAGGCACAAACCACGGAAAAGTATGACATGCAAGCAGCCACGGTTTCTTATGGGGATTCGGTCTGAGCAGATGGTATTTGAATACAGAGCTATTATTAGGCATCTGCTTCCCATCTCCATTATACAACATGTAAGGTTTAGATTAAATTCCCCATGGAATGCCTGGATCACTTATTAATTTGTTCGTGCACGTTGCTGTGTGTCTTACTTTGGATTCAGATGATGGGCTACATCCTGAACTAGGTTACGGACATGTACATTTGTAGTAACTTTTTAGATTTAGTAAAGTGATGGCAGTGTAACTGGAGGCAGCATCTGATCAGTGTTATTCTTGCACAGAGAACTCCTAAGTGATAAGCCATTAGATAAGGATTAATACCTGAAACAGGCAGAAATTGTGTTGTCTGGATAAACGTGAGTGGAATCACTCACTATGGAGGTAACAAGGTGTAAATATTCCATTAGAACTGCAGCTAGGTAAAAACAATATGGATCTGGATATCTTTCTGTCTCCTCTATGTTTCGCCTACTATTTAGGAATGCCTCAGGATCAGTGCTATGATGCCTTCATGTCAGCCTGTGCTGGACTTAAGGCTGGAGCAATTCCAGACACTCAGACGGACCTTTCGAACATGCAACAAACAAAATTCTTAAGGCATTTTTGAACCTTGCTTTTTGTACTTCCCATGTGAATAAAGTGAAGTTTGCCAACTGAGTCTGTAGAAAACAATGATTTCTTGGCTTGAGAGGCCAATCTACTGCTTGCTTTCCAGCAGCAGTGTTTTATGGCCAAACTGCACAGCTGCCCCAGGGTGGATAAATATATTAGGGTTGTATGTTCTAATGGCAAGTTGTAATATCCCTTCACACCTTCCCAAACCCCATAACATGCCTTCTATCAGAGAGATGGAAAAACTGATGGATCCCTTGCTAAGAAGAGCCCTAGTGGGGCAAGTATCTGTCTGTGTTCACCTGATGACGTTATTTTTTACCAGCAATCCTGACCCAGCACCTTAGCCCCTTCTTTTCTAATATTTGATGTGTTGTAACACAGGAAAATACTGGCCTAGATGTATTGTAGAGGTAACAGAAGCTGCTATACTATCTATTAGATTCCACTTGGGGGGAGAGAAGGAGGCTGAACTTCAGCACCAGCAAAGTGACGCAGCCTCTGATAAATATGTATAACAGAATTCTGATCAGATCAAAGAAAATAACGTAGCTGATAAGTTGTACTTCTCTAAAGCACTTTCAGGCTAGCATAAGCTGCTCTATTAATAAATAAACATACAGATTTAACAAGCAGTTCTCCCTCTTTATGCAGAGAATCCAAGGAATGGAACTTAGCTATTGAGATCATTCTTCAGCCTTTGAATTCCAACTATATTTGGGAAAGGAGAATATGCATTAATTTACTGTTCTTGTCAGGTTCTTTGCTACATCATTTATGGTTCAAGCTGCTGTATTTAGAAACGGGTATATGTTATCAAAGTTATCAGTTATTGAATGTGAACAAGCATGTGATCTAGAGTGGGAGGGAAGGTATCAACTGATGTCCATAATTTCTGTGAGACTTAAGCTACATAAACATCCCATATCCTTTGTTTTCCATTTAGACAAGTTTCCCAGCTACCCTAGACAATGCTCATGGAGTAAAGGGTAAATATGACACCTCTTCTCCATTATTTCTTTAACTCTTAATCACTGTCTCAGTTAAAGCCAACTCATAAGACTGCATTAGAACAACCTTATCTCTCTCAGCAACAGTGTGCCTACAACCTTATTTAACACCTTGAGTACTGTGTTCAGTTTTGGGCCTTTCTCTACAAGAAAGACACTGAGGTCCTGGAGTGTCCAGAGAAGGGCAATGAAGCTGTGAAGGGTCTGGACTACAAGTCTTATGGGAAACGGCTGAGGGAACTGGGATTGTTCAGTCTGGAGAATAGGAGATTCAGGGGTGATGTTATAGCTCTCCACAACTACCTGAAGGGGGTTGTAGTGATGTCAGGGTCGGTCTCTTCTCCCATGTAACTAGCAATAGGATGAGAAGGAGTGGCTTCAAGGCCAGGGAAGATTCAGGTTAGGAAAAATTTGTTCTCCGAGAGAGTGGTCACACACTGGAATGGGCTGCCCAGGGAAGTGGTAGGGTCACTGTTCCTGGAGGTGTTTAAGAAACGTTTAGGTGTTGTACTGAGGGACATGGTTTAGTGGGGAAATATTAGTGGTATGTGAACAGTTGGACTGGATGTTCTTCGAGGTCTTTTTCAGTCTCGATCGTTCTGTGATTTTTGCTGAGTACTCAGAAGGTTACAGGTCAGATGAGGCATGATTAGTAACAAAGATTTCAGAGGAAAGGACAGAGTGGAAGAGGATGAGTGGAAGTCTAAGATCCCATTAAATCACTGCAGATGGGGAGGGAAGGTAATAGGGATGTGGGGCATTTGTCAAACTGTTTTGGTCCTATTTAAAAAAAATCAGTGTCAAAGGCTATTCTAGTGACCGAAAAAAAAATGTTGTGGATTGTTAAGTTTTACATTTTCATTTTCAATACTGAAAATCATTTTAAGTGGAGAGGGAAAAAATAAATACAAAAATGGGAATGGAGAATAAAGACCCTTTCATGAAAAGAGATGTAATGAGCAGAGAAAATTGCCTCTTTTCATTACAGCCTTAAGCTTGACCTCATGCTCTGTCTCGCAAGCTGTATTTTTTCATTATTATCCTCAGAAATATTTTATATTCCATGTGTTTTTTTTCTTCCTATTGAAAAAGTTCAGACAATGATTGTGATGAAGATCCTTGTTGTATGTCCGCTCAAGGTTTCTAAAGCACCCAAAAGTGTTTCTCTCTCAGCATTTGTAGTCAATTATTACTTCTCACCTCTAGCTGATGATATATCAGATTGGATAAACTGTTATCTATCACTATTGAAGAGGAACCATGAGATACACAAGCCCCAGATTTCTTTAAAATAAAGGAAGAAAAAAATAAATAGAAAGAGTTTATGTTTTATAGATAGGTAAAGCAAGTAGGAGTCTACCCTAGCATAATTTTCAGATGGTGTAAAATGCAAATGTCAATCTTCTATTAATCACCAGTAACAATTGTTTCGTGTTAAACTTAAAACTTGGCAAGAAAATTGTGTCTAATTCTCTTCATACTTTACTGAGGAGGTAGTCATTTCTTTTGGAGTAGAAAGTAAGGTGCAATCAATCCTGAATACTGCCTTAGACTTGACTTTAAACAGAGTCTTTTGAAGAATAGAAGTCTTTAGTACAGCTAAAATCTTAAATTAATGACTTAACGCTATATCCAGGTAAGGAGATCAATGATGTGAAGTGTCTAGAAATAGGCAATGAAATGATTGTGAGCAGGAATTAAATAAAACACAGACTTAACAAGGTGAAATGTGTGATTATGATTATTTCTGGTTTTTTTTTTTTTTTTTTTTTTTTTTTATTATTCCATTATTATTCTCTTATAACAGAACTAAGCTCTGCTGCCAGTACAAACATGTACTGTTTGGAGAACTCAAATTAGAGTTGCTTATCAGTTGAAACATATAGCATTATTTAAGAACCACAGTTTTCTAGGGTGTATGTATTGTTTTGCTTTCTCAGTTTGCTTGTTTTTTATTTTAGTTTTAATTCACTGTTTTTATTTCTGAGTACATCCTGAAATCCTGAGGATGTTGTTGTGCATTTGGTACTATATTACTGGCTCATCTTGTCATCCTTCATTATGTTTCTTGTATCTATTTTCTTCACTCTTCTCATTCTCTCTCCACTTGATAACTTTCTAGGTTCTTAGTCACACAGCCTGGTTTTATCTGAAATTTTGCTTAATTCTGGTTAATTCTTTTTCACAATATTCTATTATTCCAAATTAAAATAGTTATAATTACGTGAATAAAAACCAGATTTGCAATTGGATGGAAAATGCATTCAAAGTACTTTTTCTTTTAAAATGTTTCAAATACCTTCTTCCCTCTCTCCCCCCACCCCCCCTCTTTGTCAGAAAAAGCAGACTCCGAAATGCAATTATTCTGGGACAAGAAAATAATTGCATTCTCTTACAATTTTTGTGGAAAAAATATTATTGATAACCCAATGTAAGCGGAAAAGAAAGTAGTTTCTAGAACCTTCCTAGAAGCTGAAAGCTGTAGTCATTTACATACTCCACACTAGCATATTCCACTCTAATTCTACTAGTTTATACCATTTGGGAAAGCAGTATGTCACATGCTGAACTTGTTTTTTTGGTCTTAATCTTGTCTAGGTGTGTATTCCTTAAATATGAACTCTCAAATCTCTTTTAAGACGGGCAGATCACTTGAATAGAAATTTACTAGTTTAAGAATTTAAGATACTCCTAAGAAATACAGTTTAGAGGAGCTGATGTATTTTCAAACTTGGCTGACAACCTACATCTTTAACAGAAGTTGACAAGGCACAGCTCCTTCTCTTCCAAGACTCTTCATGTTGTCTTTAAAAAAGCAAAATTACTTTCACTACTCCTGCATCTGTCAGGATCATACATTCATCCTTAGATGGATGCCATATCCAGTATATTATGGTTAAAAAAACAAAACAAACAAACAAAAACACCGGTGGCAATAAATTCCATAAGAGATTAACACATCTAAGAAGCCTAGTGAAGTTAATTCTGTTCCTGTGCACCGGTGCTTCCCAATGAAAGCTTTGCAACTGAAAAGGAAAGACCTTCTCTAGCAAGTGTTTTCCTTACTGACACAATCTTTTATTGTTTATTCATGCTTACCATAGCAGGGAAGACCTATTTTCCTCCAAAGAGCCTATTTATACTGCTTTCTAATTTTCCATTTCAGTGGCTTTATGACTTGTCCTTCAGCTTTATACAGTTTTCTCTGCTAGAGGATTTTTTCTCCTCTTGCAAGCTGAGAGGCACAACTTGAGAAAGTAAAAAGTACATCTTATTTTTTTCCCCAATTAAGTCTATGAAAAAAAAAAAAGAAGTTAAGAACATGCCTGCTGTAATTCCAGCATATATGCATCTAGCTCAGCTGAGTGATTTAATCATCAGTTTAAAACCCTCTAATGAATCAAGGAGTACAAATGCAAAACTATTTTTACGATAGATTCCATGCTCTCTACAGCTGTTTTGCAGGTACAAGAGAGATATACCCCAACTCTTTGGAGTTGGAAGAGGGAAAGACCCTGGGGACACAGACTCAGTGTCAACACAGTTGAGTAATACAGTTTCATATTGAATACTGACATATCTTGTACTACCTTGTCAGCCAAGTGATTCCTGTGATTTGTCATGAAAGCAAAGCAATATGTAAAAAGGGCATGTGAAAAGATTATTTCCTTCTCCTCAGCAACCACTGTGAGTTAGAAATACCCAAAGAAGACCTTACGTGAAATTTGGAGCTCACAATACATGTTAAGTCCCAAAGGATTACCATTCTGGTTGTTTACCACTGATTTTATTTTTTGAGGATATACAACCAGCTAAGGTAGCATTTTCTATGGAGAAAGTAAATCTCTCCAGTAGTGAGCACTTTGCAGAAGCTATTATGCTTTCTTACAGAACACAGGTATCACAAATGCTGGCATTTTTTTGTCAGAGGTTAAGGACAGATCCCCATGATGTAAAATGTGCTGACTGCAACTTGAGATGTCAGAGTGAAAAGTCATGGCCGTGACCTTCCCCATCACTCTAGCCATGTCTTTGGTTTCATGTGCTGCAAAATTTTTATTACTCTGGCTACTGAAAATTTCAGGCTACTATAGACAGGAAAATATAATGCTGAATTCTTGTCTTTTTCCTGCTTCTGTTGTGGGCATCATGTAGAGGACTGACTTACTGGTTACTGGCTGCTTTTGTGTCTAGTTAACGCAAAAATTTCAACAAGGACCATATTTATTTTCCTCTCTGAATGCCTTGATAGAGATGCAAACTGGTCCATAATCATGTCTTTGTCATAAAGTGGTAGAACTACATAGTTTGTAAGGAACCTAAGGAGGCGTCCAGTCCAACATCCTATTCAAATCAGGATCAACTGTGAAGTCAGAGAAAGGTGCAGAGAACTTTATCCAGTCAGGTCTTGAAAACCTCCAAGAACAGAGACCAATCCAATGCTTAATTGTCCTTAAAGTGAAAAAGTGTCCATACATATCCAGCCTCAGCGTTTCCTGCTTCAGTTTCTGATTATCATTTTTATTGTCCTTTTGTGCTCCTTAGTAAAGACTATTTTTTTTTTTTTTTTTTTTTTTTTTAAATCTCAGTGTCTTTCTTGTAGGTATTGAAAGGCTGATCACAGGTCACCCTCCAAGCATTTACTTCTCTATCCCAGAGTTGTAGGCAATATGCTTTCTCACTAGTGCAAGAGTCTACTAATACCAAGGTTTTGCTTATTGTTGTGTCTATTTATTTCATAATCTGTTACGTATTATAAGTAAAATAAATTTCTTTCTCATCTGCCTCATAATGATAATCATGGATATAGTGAACCATAAGTCTGAGAATGATTAATTCCTTCCTAAGCTAGATGTTAAGGATAGTTCAGATCAACAGACTTTATCTAATGATACTAAGGAAAAGACTAGTTTCCTATCCTCAGTACAGACATCTACACTGCAGACTTATAAACCTAGATGGCACGAATCTTCATGGTTTCCCTCAGCCTCAGTTCTTACTCTTAAAATTGCCAGCTATCTCAGGAAGGATTGATGGATGGACAAGAGTCTTAAGGATTTTAATGCATCCAGGTACAATGTAGTAGTATGGACTATGGTTTAGCAATGTTTGTGCATCTAGTAAGACATAGATAATGTAGTTGTTTTGAGTGAAAGTAGTTCAAAGTGTATGATGGGAGATCTGTAGCTAAAGTCTGCTGAGACTCTCAGACCAGTCCTGCACTGGTCGACCTCAACAGGATATGGGAGTTGCTGGGGTTTGTGATGGCATGCACAAAGGGCAGCTGCCTCACGGTGCATCATCCAACCAACAGAAATATCACAAGAACACCTTCCATCTTCCTGCTGTCCTGACCAGCCTGGGTCTCAGGGCATGGGGAAGATTACCCCCTGCACCGCTGCTCTGTGCTAGTGAATCTGTCTTTCATCCTCAGCACTGTATTAAAGAGGAGGAATGAAATTAATGAAACTCTGAAATTCACCTCAGCTTCTTCAGTTGCAAATCGTGCTTAAAATTTTTATGTGGAGTGGTGTTATGGGTATAATGTACAATTCCATTTCAGGTAATTACATTCTGCCTGCTTAAAATTCTCCCTGTAGTTTCTACTGGGAAAATGATTCTTCATTTCTCCCCCCTGTACCCCACTGGGTAGGTACTACTGCTGTCAGGCTGGCTGCTGTGTGCCACCCCCATGCCCCCCACGTACATGCATACACAAATTGCAGTGATGTTACACTGAGCCCTGCATATGCAGATTTTTGTCCTGCCTGCAATTGAAATTGGCTGGAATTGTCTGGGTGTAGCTGAGAGCAAGGTTTGACCTGCGGTTTTCAAACCACAGGGGATGAAAGGCAGCTGTGAAAATTCAGTGTTATAGTCTGCCTTTGTGCTGGAAGAAAGACTTTTTATCAAGGATCCAGAACAGTGTAACTTCCTCATCCCCTGGTGAAGGAGGTGAATATCATCTGATGGATGGTGAGACCAGGTTATCTGAAGCAGAGAGAGCTGAAACAACTTGCCTGCTGCCAGGCAGTGTGTTCAGAGTCCGACAAGTACTTACTGCCTGCTTGGAGCTCCTTGGGAAGATAACAGCTTCCCAGTTAGATTATGTGGTCCTACAAGGGGTAATTTAAGTAGGCCTTTTTACTGGGCATACAGTCTAAGAGCACCCACGTTGTCACTGCTTGTTGAAATAGGTGATAACCAGAAACTGAGAGGGGATAGCTCCTCTTACAGCTCCGACCAACTGTGAGCACTTTTTAACTAGGCAGTGACACAGTGGGAAAGTGGTAGCTGAAAGGCAGGTGGAGACCAGCTTTCTGCTCTTTTGCCAAACCCCCATGCAGAGCAGACTTTATTTTGTGGCCTTGAAGGCTAATCTCACTATCCATTTGGGTTCAGAACTCCCTAGTCATACCAGCTTTTCTTTTTCCTAGGCTGTTGTCTTTCTCCTCCCAGGCAACGCTGTGGTGTGTGCTGGCAGCCTTGGAGCTGCTTCCTGTTGGCATGGAATGAGGCAGGAAGACCCAGGTGTTTGCTTTGCAGACTGGGATGCTCTGTTTTTCTCCTATGTTCCTACAATTAATCCATTTCTGCTTTTTTTTTGCCTTTTTCTTTTTTCCCCAATTCCCTTGCAAATGTTTCCTTCTCAAGATATATTTACATTTTATTCATGACTCTGTCAGGATTAATTTCAGCGCTTCACGCTGCCTGTGACTCCTCATGTATAATGAATGAAGCAGCAGCTGCTGCAGCTGACAGCCTGGGCACTCCAAGGGCATACATACACCAGCAGCACTGGCAACTTCTTACCAGAAAGGATTTTAGTAACCCTGCTGTCAGGACAGCATTTCTGGCCAGGGCACGCTTTAGCAGCTCTAAGCAGAAGTAAGTTATTTTTCAAATAAATGACTGTCTTGCTCTTTGACAATGTGCATGGGTAATAGCAAAGTCTTTGGGTTCGTCTGTGTCTAAAGGCTGTAAGGTGCTAAGTGTCTGGACTTGATTACAGTGGTGAAATCCTGGGGAATTACTTAGCCATCTCATTACTGTAAGAAACTAATCCTGGATCTAGAGTAGCACACAGAAAGGGTCTCCGTTTATCCTTTTTCATCACACAGAATAACTTATTTATAACCTGATTATCCAGAGGCCAAGAATGGTTTCTCACCCAATGTAGTTTCAGGGTTTTGAAGGATCACTTGGATGACTGCTGGCATGTCACTTCATCTTGGCATCACATAGTGTAAAGTTTCACAATGTGGGGCTAATGATGCTTCTATTCTTTCCTAGCTTTTTGCATATTTAGCTTAGAAGCTTCTTGAGGGGAATGTATTAAATGTTTGATGGATCCTGCCAGTCTGGCACCTTGATCTTCCTAGGATTGTTAGGCTGAGTCATAATAAGGGCAGTTGCATTAATAAAAGAATGGTTTTGTGGTTGCTAATTGAATTGTCTGTCAAGTTCCACAACCCATTTAAGTCATGCAAAAAAAAAAAAAAAAAAAATTATTCCAGAAGATGGTGTCCTCTCTCTCTATCTCTCTCTCTTTCTTTCTTTTTTTTTTTTAATGAGGGAAAAATCAATTTTTAGATAATTTGAAAAAAAAATCATTTCAGATTAACCTTTAAAGATATCAAAATGTCAGCATTTCTAGAAAATCAAATTTGCTTAAACAGAAAAGGTCATTATTTTGAATTTCAATATTTCTAATTATTATGGACTTCTTTAATTTTATCTCTATAAAAACTTTTTAACATTTTGACTTCTTTGCCACCTTTGAGTAGTACAGGAAATTTCAGCATACCAGATAGCCATCTCAGGAATGAACTCTGTTTTCAAACCATTCCAGTTAAAACCTCAGATGACAGAACATTTCTTTTCATCTTTGTATTCTCTTGTGAGCACAACCTACAATAATGGAATATAGAATCCCATCTATATCATTGGTAATGGTTATGATGTTACTCTCATATGGTTTTTGTTGTTGTTTTGTTTTTTTTTGTAGCTTATAAGTTCATGTTTCCTTTCTTAAAAAAAAAAAAAAAAAAAAAAAAAAAAAAGATAATCAGTATTGAATCTTACAAAGTGATGTTATTAAAACTTCTTCCCAAATACTGTGTAAATATTGCAGTCTTAGAAAATAATTAAATGTCCAATCCTAGTGAAATTGGGCAGATTATCTAGCTGAAAAAGTATTTCTCCAGGGAGTAAGGTTTTGTATGCTGAATCTCACTGACTAATTTTAATACTGTCAGTTTGAAAAACGAAAGAGTTGGTTAATTTTTCACAGATGGGAAAGGTGAGGCCTGTGGTGTGGAGATGGTTTGTCATGGAGTCAGTCAGTGGAACAATCAGGATCACTGTAGAGCAGTTCTTTGCCCACAGTGCAGCATACAATCCAACACATTTGGCACCACAACCTGAAGCAAATAGCGAGGCACCACCGAGACCAGAGCACCTGTCTGAATGGATTTTCTGGAGGAGTCCCTGGCTCTTCACCCTACCCAGTCCTGCAGGAAGTTGCAAGACCATTATTCCTCACAATGTCTAAACAAAGACATTTTTTCCACCTCATTTGCCCAGTATTCTGTTAAAGCAGTTATACTCAATTACTGTGACTTGCACTAATTTTCTTTTCCCTTTTTGTATGTGCATCTGCTTTTCTTCTGCTAGATGAGGACAATGAAAATTGATGAGGACAATGTAAATTGTCCCTTTCACGAAGTAAAAATCTCTCCTGTCTATGATTCAGATTCATTCATATAAGCTGTCTCTTCAGCATTTCTTGACTCATTTGTTGTAACCTTGCAAATTGTGTAACCCAAACAGACCTAACTGCCTTTATTGAACAAGAAAATTTAGGTGCTGAGAATTGTGAAGATGCCACTTTTTCTCTTTGCAAGTGGTAATATATTTTAATCCAGAATGCCTGTGATCAGGACACTAAACAGTTCTGACCCCTTATGCACAAACCTTTCATCCTTTCGATCATCAACTGCCTGCTAACTCTTCTATTGTGAGATTTAACATCCTGGCAATGGTCCAAGCTGTACTGTTCTTGCAGTCGAGGTACACATTCTAAAACGTACCTTGCATTTTCATCAAGGTACTCCGTTGTTTTCAGCTCCTGTAATGATAAGCGTTGCTGTACTCACAGTTAAACACCGAGGGGCTGCTTTGCATTCAGGTGGGTAACACTACCATTGCTGAACTGCATTTTCTGCTTTAGAAACCTCTAGATTCATAGTTACCAAACTCGTGAAAGCCAAGTCTTCATTACTGCTTAGGGAAATAAAGTCAGACATAACTATCTTGACTCCAACAAGGTATCGGAAGAAGACTCATTTGTGCATAGTCTGATTCTTGAACCTTCACATCCTCTAGCTTGAGAAACCTTTTGCTTTCTTGTATCTGGAATCTGTTAATAACCTGTCTTTGTAGAAAGCCATGACTCTCCTATAAGGGGTTGTAAAATATTCTTAAAAGCTGAGAAGGAGCGAGCATAACTTAATTCTCATAACTTTCATACTCTTACATAGAAAGGCTGTTCTGGTGCAGACTGCCTCTGAGAAGAGTGTGTGTTCTTTGTGTCAAATGTCTCCCTTATCTTTTAATTTATTCAGATATATTTATATCATAATGCCACAGGCTGTTTGGGTGTTTGATCCCAGCTGCATGGAAATTAGATTGTTCATTGTTCTGTCATGGAAAAATAATTGAAAATCCTGGGGATTTTCAATACAGTCAATGAATAAAGCCCCTTGTCAAGAGCACAGAGTGGATGTCTTTGGACTTTTCTCCCAGCCCCTCCTTGAGCTGGGGGAGATGTGTGCTCAACTTCCTATGGCTTCATTCAACTAGGATCATGTGAAGGACTTTCAGGAATAAATAAAATTTAGAAGAGTCCAAAAGTAGATTGTGTTGCATGGATTTTAAAAGAGGTGAACAAACACACGAGTAGCTAATAGTAGCTAACTTAGAGATTTTCTACTGTTGTTGGGTTTGACTTGAACTGTCCATAGACCGAATTAAGCATTGCTCTGGGAAAAAAAAGAGCTGGCAAGCATATCTGCTGGTTGCAGTCCTGGCCCTGCTCCATTTGCCTAACTTACTGTAGTGTTTAATAGAGGGCAGTTCATTATTTTCTACCTCCGGAACAGCTATCACAACTATGAATAAATTGTTTACAAGTAACAAGGCCATCTGTATTTCAAAACTGAGCAACATAGGCAGAGCAAGCCTCACTTATTGCTGGCAGGGAACCAGCTAGGCTAGCCTTGTAAGGTCTAATAGGTTAAAAAGTAATGTTTTGTCCTCAAATTAGTGTGGACAGTCTCCATGGACAATCATACTTGAAAGTAAGATCTTGGTTCCAAGCCACTTGCACTGCCCCCAGAGAAATGTGTTCATAGCAGTTTCTCAGTCTCACTGAAGAATTCACAGCAAAATTCTTCACTACCTAATAAAATGGCCTGGTTTTATGCAAAAAAGAATCAGAACCAAGTGTGTTTGTATGTATAACATTTAAATGTAAATAAAGTGACCTTTATTTTCAGCTGCCAGCAATCCCTAATCCAAGTTGTTATGATTTAAGCAACTTTGGTATAGCAGCACTGAGCCTGTTATAATTCAGGATTTTGAGAAATGTTGGAAAGGGTTCCTGAGCACCTGAATCTAATTGTTTCTATTGTTGCATGGCTGGAATGGTCTCCATGGGGGATCTGGTCCATGTATGCTCTCAAAAATCACTCTGTAGTTAGCAGGAGCCAAACACTTCTCATAACAGGCAGCCTGGATGAAGCGGCCCTGTTGGAAAGATGCGGAAATTCACTGGTACAGATGTATGCTAGTCTCCAGTTTTTCTCCTCGATGCTAAAAAGAGTAAAGAGTACTGGCGTAAATAATTTAGGAGTTTGAAAGGCAAAATCAGACCATCTCTATATCTACATGCAGAGGTTTTTTTTTTTTTTTTTTTTTTTTTTAATGGGGTGGATAAGGTCATTGCTGCATACGGACTTAATTTGCTCTTACATACAAGAATCTAAATTCAGAATAACGAGACAAAAATCAATATAAGTAATCCTGATGGACCAGCAGCAGCAGAAATCAGAGTCGTAGGAAAAATTATGTTCCACTTTTCTTAATGTAGGGTTTAACACATAATCATAAGTATTGTTTGATACATAAAATCTAAACATGGGAGCAATTCCCTTAAATCCACCAGCTTCTCTAGAGTGCTTTTCTATCCAGATCCTTAGTTTCAGTCGCAGATATTGAGTAAAAGAAAACTGCAGGCAGTATTTCTATTTAGACTGTGTTTGATAGCATTAATACTTGTGTGTTACATAAGGAGAAATTGATTAAGACACATTTGTTGAGCTGTAACAACTGTTGTTCTTACCAATAATAACAGCCACCGTTATGCATGCAAAATGCAATCAAATCTTGTGCTTCAGGATGCCAGCTGATTGCTTCTCTTGCTGAAGGTATGCAAAAGAGGATGAGGAAGCAATTTCTCTTCCTTGTGCACTGCCATAATTTAAGGGGTGAAGAAATGCGGACATGATGAACTGTTGGTCTTACAGTGAAAGGCACATAGTACTAAGCTCCAGGCTAGTTTGTCTTCCTGTTTTGTCTGGGTGAATAATACCTTAGAAAGGCTCTTTTTTTCCTTTGTTTTTCGCTGTGCTGGGAAAGATCTTCAGAAAACTTGGGCCTACCTCCAAAAGGCAGCCACATCTTGTGCTTCAAGGGCATCCTGAAAAGGTCGGTTGGTGAGTAAGTAAGGATAACTCAGATATTAGGGCAGAGTAACAAGCAAATGGTGGGGAGATGAATACCTATGTGGCCCTCAGTTAACAGGCCACTGTTCTCTGTTTCTTAGAGAAGCAATTGTCTCTGATTAACCATTTCTTTCCAAAGCACCAACTGGATATATCCAATAGCTGCATACTGTCTCTTCCTTTAAAGGTAACGATGCAAATCCATCTGCCCACCCTACTATGCCTGCTTCTCCACTACTTATATAACCAGCTATTAGATCAGGTCAGCATTTTCATTTCTCCTTGGACCATAAGGTACAGAGCACAGAGCCTACTCTACACCAACTTTTGCAGCGTAACTCCAGCTTTGTACCAAAAAAAGAGGAAGCAGGTTCAGGCCAAGCAACTGTGAGTGCAAAGGGGATTTGGCAAATATCATAATATCAGGAGACATTAGAGGGAAGTTCTTCATCAGTTGATTCCCCATGGTGCTGTGAAGAGTCATTGTGTGTGCTGGTGGGATTCTTAATTTTTTTACTTCCTCCTTCACAGAATCATTTCGAGGGGGAAGAATAGCTCTTCTGCCACATAATCACTTCTTTCCTCCCTCTCCCCACGGCACACTCATCCTTCATGTTCTTGTTTATCATGCTGAGTCATGATGCAAGGATTCTACTCTTCTGTTTCTCCCCTGACCCCCTCTCTCTCCTTACATAAATCTTTATTGCAGAAGCAGAGACTTCAGAGATTTTTGATCAGTGAAATACTTTATTAATTGCTTCTGAATCTAAACGAACTCTGCAAGGAACTGAGTGAATGCTAATAGTGTGCTGAAAAAAGGAGGTCCTGTTTCATGTTCATCCTTACATGTGCTGAGTACAGACAGAAAATGGCTTTAACTGACTACTGTATCAGAGACAGTTTTTTTTATGAAAGTTGAAGATAATAAGAAATCTATGGAATCTGGGGTTATCCAGCTTTTTCTGACTGTTTTCTTCACCCTGTAACTGATCTAAGGAACTTCCCTTGCTATCTAGGCAAAGGCATTTATCACATTTGGGCAGTGTGGTGGAGACTATCGAGTCAGACAGGAAACGAGAGATATAAACTCTACCTATGTGGTTATATAACATATGTCTTAGGGGTCAGAACTTTCTAAAGATTTAACCTAGACCAGAAGAAAATATTAGTAAGAGAACCTGCGTGAAACGTGTGTCACTTGTTTCTGGATTATGTTGAATTATTGACTTGACTTGTTGCAATGTTTTTGAATTATTTGTTGTGGCTGCTTTAAAACATTAGGAGAGATAAGGCTAACTAGGCAGAGTAACATAAGGGTCAAAGAGAGGAATCATGTGTATAGGGGCAAAGTAACAACAGTCCAACTGCAGAATGAGTATTCATCAGGCAGGAGTGGGGGGAAGAAGGGAGCAATGTAAAACGAAGACTGATTTCAAAAGCTGAGATAGCTTCAAGGAAGCAGCAGGATTTTTCGCTCCAATGGAAAATAGATTGCTCCAGGCAGAGAGCAGACTGTCACAGAGCCAAGGGGCTGAGTATCCCATTGTCTTCAAGGCCACACAGAAAGATTTCCATGGTGGTGGTGGAGTTGCACAGTTTGCACTTCAGTGCCCTGAAATCTGACTTTGACTGGGTTTATTGGCTGAAACTGTCCGAGGTAAGGATCTGGGAGATGAAGTTGTGCATATCCACCCCTTGCTTCTGAAAATAGTTCTACTTCAGTGTCCTCCTGCTGGAAGTGGGAATATCATCCATGGGTATGAGTGTGCACTTATCTGTTAACAATATCTCAGGTTTTATAAATCGATATTTGAGAAGCCTATCTTATTCATGCACTGATCTGTCTGGTTGTTTATCTGAGTCCAGTTTTGCATGCTTCAGCTGCACATGGTAAACATGTTGAGTAAATTCCTAATGAAGTGATTACTCAGCTTAGCGTTTAAACTGCCACATTTAACATCCGCTCACCCTCATAAACATATTGAACTACTAAGGCGATTATGGATGACAGGTTTGCTGTGTCATTCCTAAAAATTAAGCTAGGGATTTAATCAAATACATCTCCAGAAAGAACAAGTGAAAAAGTGGCTGAAATTTAAAAAGAATATAGTTCAAAAGAAAATTTCTTTGCACTGACAATTCATTATCAACAAGGATTGTTGAAAGCAACTGTGAAGGACACAGATGTGGTATTTACCTTTAATACTTGTGCAAAGGTATATACTTCTTTTTTTAGCAAATGATTTCACATTCTCAGTGTTTTGTGCTCTATTAGATTGGCTTGTTTTGTTTTGTATTTTTTTGGGCTTGTATTTTTCGTTGTTGTTTGTTTTGTTTTTATTTTTGTGTTTATATAAATGCAGGTAGGACTGAATTTTTAAATATCTTTCAAAGCCAAGGATGTGAAGGAAAACTAACAGGTTCTTTTAAATCAACAATAATATTTTTATAGATTCTGTATTTTCAAGACTAAGCAATGACATATATACATATGGGAAAAAAAAAGGCTGAGCCATTTCTGTCCATTGAAATTTTCAGACAATGCCTCTTGCACAAAAATATGTATATATACATATATATATTGTTTTCAGAGGAATTGAGGGCATGCATTTACCCCATTTTTTGATAATGAGATTTCCTCTTCTTGAGACAGGGCATCCCTGCCTTCAACACTTTCAAGACTTGACAAGAATTGACTTGCTCTTATAGAAAATCAATACAGTCTACTGAAAGCAAGGCCCAAAATGATTAAGCTGTGTTGTTCATGTAGTATAGCTGGGGCACATTTCTTCACGGGGTGCTGAGGACATCACAGGCTCACAAAGAATAGTAAGTAGAAGATACAGAAGTTCAGGGAAAAAAAAAATCTAAGGAGGGTACTTGGAAGGTAACTTGGTTTGCTGACTTATAAAAGCAGTTTTATTTCATCAAACTTACAGGTGTTTCTTGGTATCTAGGGAGAAGGGAAACAGCAAAGTAGTCCTTTCATGTGGGAGGAAGACATACTTATCACTGGAAACTTATTAATTTGAATCACCTCCAAGAGGAGATGTTTAAACGTCTTCGTTTGTCAGTTGTTTAGGAAGGTTCTCTACAGCAACTGCATATAATGCTTCCTGAGTAACAAGCTTTCAATAATAATCAGGATTAATAACACCTGATGCAGATGTACAGGAAAATCACAGAAAAATTTATGTAGACCCTAGTGAACTTAAGTGAGGAGTGTTGCTTCTATTTCATCACATTTTGTCACCACAGGGATATGTTGAGAAAACTGCTGTTCCTTGCGAGTGATTTCCTCTCTATTGAGTGGAAAGCAAGATGTTTCTCTTGTCCCTCTTTTTGGTTTGTGACTTTAAGGAATCTCTCTTTATATTTTGGATATCAGATTTGTGACCAGAGCTGAAACAAAGCTGTTCAAGTATATTTTCTGTTTTCTCAAACATCTTGGTTGTATCTTCACCAGATATCTAACTAGCAAAATAGAGATGGGTTGTTTCGCACTTTTCTTCTTTGAGGCTTATTCTCCACAATCTCCCATTACGTATCTCTAAATTTCGCCAAAGGGAAAGACAGAAGATGAATAGTATAGAAAAGGACAGAAATGGGCCCTTTAGATACTATAAGTGTACTGTAAGTAATAACTGACTGACCCAAATCCAATAAGCATTGTTGTCCTCCATTACTCTCCTTTTATTCTTTTAGACCTGAGGTATGGCAGTGATGACTAAAATTGTTACAGATGTCTCTTAACTTCTGGATGCTTCACCTTTAATTTGCCATCCGAGGACAGAGTCCTTTTGTATTCAGTAGTAGGCTGCAAAATCTCAGCAGTTTTAGAAAATAAATCACCAAATGTCATATTGAAAGTCTGGATGATGCTGAAACAGTGGTGAGTTCCCATGCAAACCTTTGTTAGGAAACATGCTGAAATATCCCCTAAGAAACCATTGGCATTGGCATAGCTTGGATGCATATGCCTAGGACAGTCTTCAGGAAGAGTCAGCCATCTGCTGTCCTTCAGCAGCTTATGCACTTTTACATATGTAATTCATAACAAAGTTCTCTGCTTAATTAGTAGCTCTTCTGTATGGTGGCTACATCATGGCAAATCCCACTGATGAAGTTGTTTTCCCACTAATGACATACAGCTTTTCATACTTTGCTCTTATGCCTTCTCTCCCATTGTCTCTGACTCCATGCTGAGAGTATAAATCTGCAAGCAAAGGGCAGGATGCTCTTTGGATACGGAAATTCCAGAAGAAGAGTCTATGTAGTCACATCTGCTTCACAAGAGCTGCAGAACTGAACTTTAGTTGAGGCAACAAAGTTTTTTCTCAGTGTTTTGTCAGTGAAAGTGTTAATTTTAACAGTGAATTTTTTTATTTTTTTTCAGTTTGTCTCACTTAGCACTGATCTGAATGTTAATGATCTTTAGATGGTTAGCAGGCACTTTATTGGTTTTTATTTTACCTGTTCCTTTCAATTCTTATTGCATAAATTGTAGAAAATGAATGAAAATGTATCAAAATAGAAATCTGGCTCTGCAAAAGAAGTCATGTTGCTTGGTAACAAGGACCCCGTGCCTGCCAAATGTTGATTATGATACTTCTGCTTTGTGATGCTTTTGAGTCAGAAGATAACTGTAATCACGAGTCTGCATGAAGTTTGCCATGTATAAGTTAGTTGCATAAGATGGCTAAATGGCTAATTAGAGATGTTAATGGCTCCTCTAGCCACCTCTCTCAACCCATTTCTTCTAGAAGCTCCTTTTTGCAGAGTATAATCCTTTCTTATTTCTGTTATGTTACACACACCATTAATCTTCCTTTTCTTCCTAGTTCTTGCTGTCACCTCTTTTTGTAGCTGGAAGGCACTGCCAAACAAGAAGCCTCCTGTCCTATAATCTGGTGACAGCACAGCATATCTGTTTCTAGCAGGGCAGCTTCAGGGGCTGTGCTCTCTCATGAATATCAACCAAGAAAGAAGATTAGGAGAAAGAAATTCCCTCCCAACCCATCAGAGAAGAAGGTGTTTGTAGTAGTTGCTTGCAGGCTGAGTTGCTGAGTATGTGATTTTTTTGGTTTTTTTTTTTTTTTAATTTTTTCCTTGCCTTCTGGATTCAGATATTTATTTGCAGTGCCCGAGGGCTGCCACAAACAGAGCTAAAAGTTATGAGAGATTGATGTAGGTGACAGAAAGTGGGAAGTTTCGTGCAACTTTCAACTATACTTTTACTGTTTCTGAATAATCCTGATACAGAGAGGGAATGTCATAGGGGAAAAGCAGGAATCATCTGCTGTTTGGGTGATGGGAAGGTCAAAATAACACTATGCCATATGGCATTAAAGAATGTTTAGAAGTAGGTACTGGAGCAATTAAGGTAAAGTACACTAATGCTAGACAGGAATGAATAGGGTGAGACAGATGTTGAAGGAAGCAGAAAGTAGGTGTCATCTTGTTCAGTACAACTCAGGAAAGAGTACAGGGTTCAGTGCATTCACAGCAATGCCCATCAAGAGGAAACTGTCAGTGTGACATGGAGCAGAAAGCAGTATTTCAGGCTGCTTAAACTGAAAGTGAAATTCTCTGCACTTGGCATGGGTTAATCCTCTGTCCAGTGTCTTCTGTGTGTGTGTTTATCCAGTTTCTGAAATGTATATCAGCTTTGAGGGGTTTAGATGTGTTGATAGTTACTATATATGCTGCTGCTGACTGATTTATCCTGATCTGAGTAGGTGCAATGCACTCTTACTGATGCTTAGAGTTTAGCAGAGATGGCATAGGATTAAAATCAACATTTTGGAAGCTGTTGTGTTGCTGGCCTCTGTTTTCTTGAAGAAACCATACAGTTTAAGCTTTCTGCCTGCTTGCTTATCACAAACAAAATACAACAACACAGCAACAATAATCCTGTGATTAATTTTAGATAAAACATCTGTAATTATTTAAGGGCTTTCATCTCTCCCTCTATTTTTCTGGGTTTTTGTATATGCACCATCTTTCTTCTATCAGAGTGCATAATGGATGACAGCTCACTGATACCACACTGGTGTACTAGAAAGTGTCATTGTTGTCGAGACAGAATGTATTTTCTTTGTGCTGGGTTGAAGAATACTCTGTACTGTACACATTTCCTATGTTTAATACACCTGCCTCTTGTCAAAAGCTAGCAAAAGGTAGGAATATGCTTGCTCTCTACAAAAGAGGATGTTTTACTTGGATGAATGCTAATCAAATGATTACATTCAAGCCAAGCTTTTCTTCTGTGCTTCTGCAGAATATTATGGCACAGCTACAGGGGATTACTAATCAACAGGTTTTGGTTGAAAATCAGGTAGTTCAAGACCTCTTTTGACTAATGATCATTAGGCATTATATTGTTAATTATAACCAATGGGAACGTATACTTACAAATCCCTTCCATTGTTTTGCCACTTTATAAGGCACACAGGCAAACTGAGATGTTAAAAATCTGCATGTGCTCCAGAAAGAAAAGTTTTACTTTTAATCTGAGCAAGAATTTATTTAATCAGTGGTAGATAAATTAATGCATCAAAAGCTTCAGGGTGTTCAAATTACTCCACACTAGGAACAGCAGATGCAGAGATGATCAGGCTAATACTAATCATAGATTAGGAACAGTCCAGCTGGGCAAGCACAGTGTTTTATTTGGTCCCTTCTTACCCTCGTTCTTGAACCTGATATTGGTTATTTCTGAATGGCATTGCAAAGTAGGGGAATAGTTACATGGCCTGGAGTAGACATTAATCTCAGATAATTTCATTTTTATGCAAGATTTTCTATTTAAAGTATACTACTTCTATAGTGCTATTGTTCTGTTTAAGGTTAAAATCCATCTTTTCTTGCAAATCTTGATCTTCTTACCTGTGTCATTCTAGCAGCAGTTTCAAAGCCCAAGTAATCTGAATAATGATTGAGTTGCTGAATTTCTTTTGTTTGCTTTTTGGATTTTTGGGGAGGCAACTACATACTCTTAGTGGGAGAAAACAGAATGAAGGCTGCTCTCACAATTTCAGAAGTACAGAAAACTTGAGATCCCACAAGACAGTATTATCTATAGTCATATACATAAAGGAGTTATGTTCAAATGTTGTGACATAAACATAAAGACCCAGTGGGACCAACACACATTCTTTTTTGAAAGCAAACAGAAAATAAGTAGCTCACATTCACTTTAAGGAAATTTAAAGATCTAAAAACATCTGGAGCTCAAGAAGTGTTTACACAACACTCTCAGATATGTGGTTAATATTTTGGTAGTTCTGTTTAAGCCAGAAGTTGAATTCAGTGATTCTTCTAGATTTCTTCTGATTTGGGATGTTCCATGATTCCATGATTTTGTAATGAAAATGGCAAGCAGATCGTGTACGAGATGGAGAGGTCATTAATCGTTGTCTGCAGAAATGCTTGCAGTTTGCAGTTTGCTGGTGAGACACAGATCCCTGTATCTGTAGATCATCTCTTTAAGTGTTGTCTCATTGTAAGTCAGTTGTAGAGAGTTAGTTTGTGAATGGTGGGTTGATAGGATCAGTCATTTCTAATAATTGCTATCTGCACTGACATTTGCATCAGAAAGAAGCTATGCTGGCAGTATCAGAAAAGACAAAAAATTAAATGCTTAGAGGTATTAAATCGTTCTTATCCTGCTTTAGGTGTCTAAGAGTTAATTGCTTTAAGAACACCAATCCAAGCAGTAACACTGGCAGTTAAGGCAAATGAGTACAAGACCTGCAATGTTTTACTGAATCTCTGAGGGATAGAGCTCCTCCTTCCACAGGACTGCCTGTATATCTTCCCCAACAATAGCAATAGCCAGAACTGACCAAATTTATTTCTAGTGTCTGTTCTTTGCATTTAGTCTGGAGTGACACAAGCCTCGAAAACTGGGAGCCTCAAGAAGATCGCATGGGATATATTTCATGTTATTTCTTATACAATTATTATGAGGCATCAAGGTCCACTTCATTGTTTTCTGTTTGGAACACACCAACGGATGTTCTTCAGCTTTCAGACAAGCCGGGGCACTCATTGCTTTTGGGCTGTTCAATGTGAATGACATGTTTTGTCTCAGGAAGTCCCTTACTTGCAAATTTTTGGGTCATCTGAGAATGTTCTAGAGAAAAGTGAATCAATGCTTGCCCAATTCCTCCTTAAAAATTTGATTATAACTGCTATCAGAGACAGAAAATTAGATTATTCTATCACAGACTTTTCATGTGAAGCAAGATGTGAGATCTAACACTCGTGTCCATTAGCTCCAAAAGCTTGGTTTGCTGTTTAGTATAGCACTGTTCAGAGAGAATCTTTGCTTGCTTAGAACAGTCATTAGGAACAGCTCTTACTATTTTGCTAGTATAAATGATGTAAACTATGCCACTTGTGCTGTGGCAGATTTTTTTATGTTCTTCTCATATCTCTAAGGTAAAATAATATTTAGAGCATTACACTAGGAGTTTGAAAAGCTAGGTATTAGTTTCAGATACATTTCTGGTTTCCAATATAACCCTATGCAAAACACTTCTTGAGCTTTTTCATCTGCAAAATGTGAGGATGATGATGACAGAGTTCTGTGAAACCATTTGGTAATATTAATTCAGATAGCACTGTTTGATAGCACGGTTTGATAGCTTAGTGCTTATTATTATCACCATACATAATGCAGGGCCAGCAAAATAAAAAGCATGGTGAAATGCCTGCTATCCTCACTTATGTAACTTAGTCCATGTACTCTGGAGCATTTCTATCTGATGATCCACATCAGACAACAAAAAAAGTTAAGAAAAACAAAGCTTCTGTATTTCTTTGGGGTTTAGGTTCAAACCACAAACTGGATAGCAGCCTCAGCAAATCTGAGCAAGGCTTGTTGGTCTCCTGCAGGACACCAGCATATTTCAGCCTCTGTAAGATAATTTGAGCAGTTGAAAGGGGAAAACTGATCATCAGCTCAGCAGCTCCCTGGCAGCCCCACTTTCTGTTTTCAGTGCTGCTGCTGCAAGTTTCCAAAGCTGTCATTCACCAAACTCACTGCAGTGAGCTGTTCCTATTGTATTTTTTGTAATTTCCAGGCACCTCTGCTTCATTCTTTTCATAGCATCATTTCTATTTGTAGTGTGATGTTGCTATTGGTCCAGTGAGGATATTTAATGAGCAGATAATCTTGTTCCTTCAAAAGGAAAAATTACTCAGCATTACAGTTTCTCCACAGAGCAAACAAATTGTCAAATAAAATAGCACATCATGCCCTAAATAATTAAATAATGACAGAGATATTTGTCATTCTGCGGACTGGTGTTGGTTGAGAAAGTAGATATCTTATTCCAGATGATGCTGGCTTCCCTTTTAAAGTGCAGTTAAAGAGGGAAAGCATTGTCAAAATGGCAGTGTTGGATTCCATATTTTCTCTCTCTGTGACTTCCTGAGCAAATTTGTTCAGTTTATATCTCAAAATGATTTTTCTAACTGTCAGCATTGCAACCTCAGACTTAGAAAATTGCATCAGGATTCCTCTGTTTCTCATGTGCTACTACCAGAGATCCTGCAATCACCATTTAGCTGACAGGTTTGATGGTGAACAAATCAGAATAGGATTCTGCTTACCTTCTCATAAGAATAGTGTTTCAGTTAGCTAAGCAGAGTGTTTTTGTTGTTTGTTATGTGTGTGTGGCAGTTAGATTTGGTAGAACAGATGTTGTACTTTTTCTTAGTGATGTATGTTATTGGGTTAATAAGTAAAAAGCAAGTTTTCAACTGAAATTGCCATGATATTTCTGTATTTCATTGTATGACAAATGGATAAACTGGACAATGGTGCATATTTTGAATTTAATGAAAGATGTTCCAAATATGCAATGCAGCATCCAATTGCAATATGTAAACATTTGTGTTAACAATGTTGAGAAAGTATCCATGGTCTTTCACTTAGATTTCAAAGAATTCAAAGCAAGCCTACGTGCCATGCCTTTGTGTCTCTGTGTTCTTCACTAGTCCAGCCAGATTTTCCTTCAGGATCTTTCACTTGCAGTTAGAAGGCTTCAGTTCAGTATCAGGCTGTTGAGATTTGGTGTCTTAGAAATCATCAGAGCCAGAAAGACCTGCTGGGTCCCGTTGAAATGTGGGGCTATGATATAACCAGCATGTGTTCTTTTATTTGTGCCAAGTTGTGAGCTATATAACCTTAAAACTGAACCTTCTGATTTTTAGGCACTTGAGCTTAAGTAATTTTGAGGTATACAAAATGAACAAGTACTGACTTTCTATCACTCCCAAAACTGTGGGCATAACTAAATCAACCAGCCTCACAGGCATAGGAGATCCAAAAAAAAAAAGAAAAAAGAAAAAAAAAAAAAAGAAAAAAAAAAAAAGAGAAGTAGCAATAAAGATTTTATTACTCTCAAGTATTTCCAAAATAACCTTTTCCCCTCTTTCTTAAATGGAGAGTAAACGGCATACATGATAGTGCAACAAGAGTGTTTTATTGGCGCACCTGAGTGGGGCAGCCATTTCAAACGCATGCCAATAAAAGTCCAGCTCCTGCTGCCATTACTCATTTGTACAGTCCTAATGACTTTGGTATGATGATATGCTTGAGCAATTTGAGCAGAATTCAGTGCATCTCAGAACTGTTTATTGGAAATTAGAAGTTTTTGTCTGTGCTATAAATAATACTCGGGCCTTTGAAAAGTCAATTGACATTTTAATGCTTAATTCATGTTACTAAAATAATGGCAACCTTCTAGGCTATTTCTTTACCTTCTGTCTGCTGGCACTGAAATTGGACTGCTCTTTTCACTTGGATTTTCAGTCAATCTCACTTGCCTGTTCTCAGTTCAATGATGGGTGCTTCAAAGCCAGGGCAGTAATTCACCACCTTCTTTTCATAACTTTGCTCTACTTGTTGAAACTGAGCCAATTCCTAATAAAGCCCATCTGTTTTAGATAATTTTTTCACTTTGGGTTTTATGTGTTGAAGTCCCTTCTTAAAAGCTTGTGATTGGCCCTTGATTCCTTCTACTGCCACCAGTAGCATCATAAGGACTCTTGTGGGAAGCACAACGTGCATCACACCATGAGGCTATTGAGATCTGATTTGGTCCCCACATGGGCTAAACTAGCTCAGCAATGCAAAAGCACCAGACATCAAGATCATTTCAGTCATGTTCCTTCTCACCACCTGTGTGCCTCAGAACATCTCCTGTTTTGGGTCTAGTGGTGATAGCTCAAACAGAATCAGCAGAGATGACACAGGGCTTTCCAAACAACACTAAAGTTAGGAAACTTGTAAAGTTTCCTAATAAATAATGCTATTCTGCATTGCTTTGGTAAAAAGTTTTCAGGCAGCTAAGGAAGAGTCTCATTGGGCAGCTACTCTCTGCTTCATTGACTCAGCAAGAAGATGATTTGTCGTTAGGACTCAGGACATCCATGTCTATGGCAGGGCAGACACTGACAGTAATAACAATTGGTGCAGTAGTAACAATTGGTACAATTGGAGCAACTGTTCCTGTAGCCAAGACCTTCTGAAGCTGTAAAGCCGACATTCCTCAATCACTATGCACACACTTTTATATGAAAGAATTGGTTATCCTGCATCATTATTAACCCATTGAGCTCCTGCTGTGCCACTCTTTCCTGTTATCAGACATCTGCCAGTGGCAGACAGTCTGCTACTTGACAATTAGCAAGGGAAAGTAGATGCTATTTCTTTGTATCAGTCCCAGATGTTTAAATTCAGGAGCAGAATAAGAGAAAGAATTTTCCAAACTCAAAGCTCTGCAGATCATTCTTGTGTAGCATGGCTTATTGTTTCCCTGGCTATGCCTGAAGAGGATGTGGTTAATGTAATTCTTTTGATGGCAGGAATTTTTGCTGCTACTATCATTGGCTGCATTTGCGCAAGCCTTGGATTATTTTATGTCTTGAGATTGCTAACAAGAAATTGGCATGCTTCAAAACAAGAGAATAACAACAGAAGGATTTTCTTTGACAAGGAAAAATCATGAACATAAAGAAGATAAGAATTGGGTCCAGAACTATCTGCACTGGCAATTAGCACCCTCCAATGTAATTGTTGGACAGGGTAGTTGCTTTTAGTTTATCAGGCTGACACAGGAGGTTTTCTTTTGAGTAATTTCGCATCTGCATGGGTGGGTTACTGAGATTAGAGTAAGTGTTTCATCTGTGTAATTGAATCTCTAATACATATCCGCAGGACTGAAGAGCTTCCATTTTCAACTGAAGGCTTGTGTCCTGGTTTGCATATAGCAAGGGAGTTACTGCTGCAAAATTTTCAGTGTATTCTCCAGGGCAAACCAGAGGTGGGAGTAGAGAGAATAGCCTAGAGAAATAAATGAGAATAGTGAGCAGATGAACAGCAAAGAGAAGAGATCCAAATCTCATGAGAGATTTGAATTTATGTTAGACCATGCCATATTTTGTGATTTGGTGGCATTTACTGTGAGTCATGTTCTATACCAGGAAACTAAACTGTCAAGAACTTGAGTCAGCAACCCAAAGACAAAATTCCTTGAGGAAACTGCAATTGACAGAAGAATGTTAGCATCTCCCGTCTTTTTTTTCTTGTATGAAATGCAGCCTATTTCCACGTTTGGAACTGCTGCATCTTAATTGAAAAAAAATGAAAGTGTATTGAAGTTCCACCAAATGTAATCTGCCCTGTTTTGGAAAGTCTCCATTGCCCCAATCATTTTCTGTTTTTAGTTTTAGTTTTGGCAGTGTGGAGAGAGTAAGTAGAACCAAAATATTCACAATCGTTGCATAAATTGTACAACCTATATGGTAGTAAGTAACACCTTATTGTGTCTGTGATAAATCAAACATCATTGTTTTTGTTGAGGTTGAATGAGATGCAAAATATTTTACTTTGATATTTAACTTTCTATTTTCTCCAGAAATCTTTTGTAAATGTTTTCTTTTTCAAGAAATCAAGGATTGTTAAGGAGAAAGGAGATTAAAGTTTTGAGTATATGTTGGCACTTTGATCAGTTGAGCAAAACTGTCTCTGAGAGTTTGAGTGAGAGAACAGTGTTGTCTGAAATACGAAATATGAAGTGAGAATTATTCCCCTGCAAGGGAAATTGTCGTTTTCTGTATCCCAAAGCATGCACCGAGTTCTAGACATATTAAGAGATACTACAGCCAGGTTAAAAAAGGATGAGAAAAAATCCTTGTGTTCTCTCCTCTTTGAGCAATGATGAACAAGTTTTATCATCTTCACATCTTGAACCCGTGTAGGATCTAAGTTTCTTTAGAAGAACAATGTTAGCAATGCCTTCTGAAAGGAGACTGTACTGAAGACAGTTTTTGGTCTCCTTTCTCAGGTGACAGGATGTGAGAAGACAGACTCAAGTTGCATCAGGGGAGGTTTAGATTAGATATTAGGAAGAATTTTTTCACAGAGAGAGCATTCAAGCACTGGAACAGTGTGCCCAGATAAGTGTTGAAGTTGCCATCTCTGCCATCCAGTTGAGATGTATTTAAGAGATGCATTGATGTGGCAATAAGGGACACGGCTTAGTAATGGGACTCACTAAATCAGGTTGAGATTTGGCCTTGATTATCTCGAAGGTCTTTTCCAAACTAAATTGTTCTCTAATTCTGCTATGAACTGTAGCTAACTGGTGTAAGTTATATGTTACTGAATCTGCTGTGGAGTCCAAGCTGAATTTTGATAATTCAAGGTCAGGGAACTGTAGGGTATACTTCCTTGAGAAGATAACTTTAAAATGTCTGCTATCAACTGTTAGGTTAGGTACATGCACCATCATGTGGCCATCTCACATTAATCTGTGAAAAGAAGAACAGAGAATATGACAGAGAATCCTTTTCATCTTTGCCATTTACTTGTAAAGAACACGTGCAGGGATGCTTGAGTGCAGGGAGGTATTAACTTCTAGTCACTTCTATGGAATAGTCAACATGCTGCCATGCTGCACATCTGCTGGTAGCTAAGAATAGCTGATCTAAGCCCTATCTGCTGAAGCACTGTAACAGATACTGCTGATATCACGATCCACTCCTTGATCAGCACCTTGGGGAGCCACACAGTGCTGTGGGAATGTCATATCCAAAGCACAAGACAGGAAGAAGAGGAAGAAGCATGAGGAGGAGGGAACTGTGGGAACATTAATAGCTTTAAAAAAGGCTTTCATCAAAAGCCTCCCTCTGTTAAATGGGACCTTGCTTATCCAACTCACTGGGGGCTGTAACATTACTCACAGCAGCAAAAGTATATGCTTCCACAGACAGTTGAGCCTGTCTTGTTAAAAACATTTTTTTTCACTAGGATAACTAATGACCCTACTTAGCATAAAAATCCTTATACTGACAGTGATTAAGTTAGTGTCTTATTCATTCGCATTCATTATGCAATAGAGGATTTTCACCTTTGCATGTGGTTTTTGTTGTTGCTTTTGGTAAATGCTGCTGGTTTGATGGTTCAGCAAGCTAGCTATGAGTATTCTCAGAAGTTAGTCTTTTTTTTTTTTTTTTTTACTGGGAGGAATATATAACAAAGAAGAAGACACAGAGCAATGGATAAATGCTGGAAGAAGTATTTTATATGGCTGTCTTAAGCATCTGATCATGGAAGGTGTTATAGAGAATGAACTAAATAGCCCAAACTGTTAGGAATGAGCATTGTTTTCTCAACATGTTTGTGGCCGTAGTGGAGAGAAGTGTTCCCCTGGAGTGCCCTTTATTTGTATTTCTAAAAATAATTAAAACAAACAATTTTTATTTTTTTTTTCAATTCAGAAAAAAAAATAATTAACACTACTCAATCACTTCTCTGTCTCTTGTTATTTTTGCACACCACATTGATGCATATCGGAAGTCAGTGTACTAGACTATATTCTTGGGCACTGCTGAGAGTAAGAAACACTTTGAAATCCCAGGAAAATACTGTTCATGGGAGATATTGAGTTTATTTTTAAAGAGCTTAGCTGTGAAAATGCAATGCAAATGATTTAAATAGTCAGTGATAAATGCTGACAGGAAAAGATTTGTTTGTATAAAGCCAGGAACTTTCTGCTGAAGAAAAGCTGTAATGACTTTGGCATTTTTATGTTTCTCTCTTGGCATGCTACCAGGGATTGGCATTTTTGTTCACAGGTTTCAGTTCTCTTTGTAAACACTGATCAGCCTAAAAATTATGTTGTCACTTATATTTGGGTATGATAGATAGTCTTCTCTCTTTTTTTAATTATTATTTTTAGGAAAAATGACTTTATTAAGGTTAAGGTTAGAGGCAGATGAGAATTCAACCTAAGCACAAATGATACAGGAGGTCTGTAGGGTGATATCTATTCTTCCAGACCAATCCAGGTTTCTCCTTCTCTTTGCTCATAACTGACCAGTAACTCCAGGATCTCAGAAATCTGCCAGCCAGACTTTTTCTGGCATCTTACTTTTTCCTCTAGGGATGTGATTAATCAGTGTGCTCTAATGATGTGGTATTTTGTCAAAACATCTCTCAAAGGGCTTTGAGCCAATCTGTTTGAGCAGTGCTGTAGTCATGAGTCTCAGTCCTCACCCTCACCAGCAAATGCAGAAGTTCTCTTTAAGACCTTGAGAAAGGATCTTCTCTACTTCCCGTTAGAAACGTGTTAACAAGAATTGACAATTTCATATAAATCACACTCAAGGTCAGTAACCAAGTGGGTGGTTCCTGTGGGCTGTCTTGAAGAACAGTAAAGGAACTTTTTCCCAGCTGGTATGCCAAGCATAATGCTTTTTGTAAATTTGTGGCAGTTGAAATTGTAGCTGTGGACAGGAAACAGATAGCGGTGTAAATGGACAGCAAGTGATGCTGGTATGCCTTGGGGTAGGAGTAACTGCTGCAGGTAGTATTTTCATAATTTATGATACCAAAGGAAAATAATTGACTTCTGAAGTTAGAAATCATAAGCTTTTGTTTCTTCAGGAGAAATTCACTGTTGGAGAAAAGTGGCAGATTGGATCTTCAGAGTCTTTGTGTGTGTGTGTGTGTGTGTGTGTGTGTGTGTGCACAGAATGGTTTGGGTTGGAAGGGACCTTTAAGATCACCTAGATCCTGCTATAGCCAGGGACATCTCCCACTAGACCACTTATTGAAGAGCAAGTACCATCTTAACAGCAACAGTACATACTTGCTCTCACTGACATCTTCCAGTGAGATAAGGCTGCTTTGCTTACTCACAGTCTTTTTCTTTTTTTTTTTTTTGGTGGTTTTGTTGTTGTTGTTTTGCTATTGAGATTACCTTCATGGTAGTCATTTTTATTGATGATTCTTTTATGTGCATTGAGTTCATAAACTGAATGTGAGACTGGTCTGAAAACCCATTGGTCTCTTCATTCAGAGGGGCTTGTATGGAGCTCTCTGAATGAAGAGATGATTGCTGGTGCTTGAAGGACTAATGTAACTTAAGCATTCTCATGGCCTCCTATCAGATTTGCTGGAATTACGCCTTCTTCAAAGTTTAAATGTTTACATTGTATGCCTTTTAATTTCCTTCAAACACTTGCAACTCATAACATTACTAAACATCAGTAAGTACCATGAGCAGACTCTATGAAACAAGTATTGTAAACAAATAAAAGCTAATTCCTTAAAGTCTTGACCTTTTTGTAATTGCAGATAATAGTTTCCATGCTCTGAGCATGTTCAATGACTGCAGTCATTTTTTGAGTATACATGAGAACCCCAGGGGATGGGGATGTAGTGATCTGGCCCAGAAATGTCATTTTTTTTTCTAAGTCAAATAATATAGTAATAAATGTCATAATTATGCATGACTTTGCTAGACAGTGATATTTTTTTCTCAAGTGGTCCACACAGGAAGATAGACTGTACTTAGATCTAACTTGCATTCTGCTTTTCCAGTCTGATTTATTAGCTACTTATTTTGATGTTTTTCTTCGCCTAATTCTTTGACATTTATTATTTTATTGGCTGCTTTTGACTTGGAAGTGATACTTAAGTGAATGTATCTGTATCTCAGATGAAAATCTTCCATCTCCGGAAAACAGACAGGTATCAGTGACTCACAGAGCCATAGTAAAGGCCCGATCAGAAGAGACTTCCAATGATGGTCTGGTCAAAGATGATTTTTCCCTTCTGTGGAAAAGAGTGCTTAAATTAAATCTGGTACCCTGATCAATTGACTTTCATGTGTTTCCTGTGATAGAGAATCCACCAAATATCTGTGGAGTTTGTTACAGTGAGTGATTGTTCTTACTGTAACAAATTTCTTTCTTATATCAAGATGAAACCTCTCCCAGCTTATCTTAGCAATGTACCCATTGCCACTTGACTCAGTCCAGCCAGTGTTTTTACAATGGGCATCAGCGTGTTACACATCAGCTGTAAGATGACTCTTGCAGTTTCCTCCATTGCACGAGACAGGCATCACAAGGATTTATCATCTTAACATTTTTAATGATATATAGAAACAATGCCCATCTTTCCTGGCTAGAGTTGATTATATAAAGGATTTTGTCTGAGATGTTCATTTTTAAGGGACAGAAAGACACTGCAGCTTGTTGAGGTGTAAGTCCCACCCACATCTTAGAAGGGGAGCACAATAAATATACTTAGAAAATCTAAAGGAATTGCTGGATGGTGACCATTTAATTTATTGCAGTACTTTCTCATCTCAGCTACATTTTTTTTTATTATTTCAATTTTTATTTTACCTGCTATACAAATACAGACCTTGATCCTGTCTCTAACTAGTTTGGTGGGATTTTTTTTCTCATTATTTTTGTTTTAATTTTTTACTTAAACGAGCTTTTAAGTGTATTTAAACACACTCTTCAAATTTCACTTTCAAATTCAAAGGGTTGTTTTAGCGCATCAAAACTATACAGCCAATATTCCTTTGTTTTGAGTTGGTCCTTCCTGTTTGAATTATGGACCTTAGATCTCCCACACCCTTCCAAGAATGAATGTTTAGGTATTCGGAGTAAGACAGTTTTAAAGAATTTCCAGAGATTTTGAGAATGCATGTTTCCTAAAAAAAAAGCAAGTTCTGAAGCCACTGGTTGGAATAAGGAGCTAAAAGTCAAAGGGAGGTTGAGCATAAAATGTAAGAGCAAAAGTAAAGAAACAAAAAAGTTTATGTACTTCTGAAAAAGCTCATTAGTACCATAAGTATTAAAGGTCAAAATCATCAGTTTCCTCCACCAGCTTAGTCTTAATAATACTAAAAGCAAAGCAAAGCAAATCAAAACAAAAACTACTCACACACCAAACCAAAGAAACAAAAATTTTGAAAATGATAACAGAAATCTTATGATATATATGTAGTTGAGAATGATTTTAATTCTTCATCCACTTGGTTGTGCGCGAGTATTAACACGTGCTTTGTAAGGCTTGTAAGATGCCTATGTGCTAACTTTAGAAAATACAAATCTTACTTTGGCTTATAGCTAATAATATGAAACAAGGGTTTGTGGGAAGGCTAAATTGTACTTCTTTTACGTCCAAAGACTTATAGTGTATTTCCTCTGCCTCCAAATTATTTTCTACTTTGATGTAGGATACAAAATAAAAATTATGTAGTGGGAATTTGGGTTAAGTTGTCAAGTCCTATGTGCATTGCAAAGAGCTCTGTTTAGATGCCGAGGCTCTGAATACTGGAGGATGCAGAGGGCTATTGCAGTTAAACAATTTTATCTGAGGTGGCAAGAGGCAAAAATGAAGGAGAAGAGTCAGTGTCACCATAGAAGTAATTCTGCACCTTCATATAGTATTTTTGCAGATTGTTGGAGGGCTTGTCAATCTCTGCAACTTTAAGCGGAGACACACTGATTGAGAAAACTAGGAGAAAACTGTAAAGCAATATAATTTTTTTAATAAGGATTTCTGGTCAATTGTGGTTTTCTACCAAGTATTGGTCATCACATGCTACAAATTCATTTGGGAAATTTCACAATGTAAACATTGCAGCACTTACTCTTTTCCCTCATACTTAGATACAGTAGATGGGCTTAGCTTCAGAAAAGAATAGTTTACCAATTTATTGCTTGATGAATAGACTTTTTCTACCTGATTGCTGCAGGTCTAACCCCGTTACGATATCAGAAAACAAAATGAAGGGGAGTAGAAGAGCGAACATATGTATTTCCCTCTTTGCTTTTCCCATAAGTGTTTTAAAGTAGGATTTAATGCCAAATTCTAAACAACATTGTTTGTCGGTTTCTTCAAAATAATATTGTTTGTCAGCTTCTTCAAAATAAATCCACCAGTTCAGCCATCATTTCAACAAGGTGTTGACAACACTACAGTGAATTTAAGTAGCAAATGGTTCTGTTCACCTGACTTACTTAATTTTTAGGATGCTTCCTAAGAATGTCCTAGAGATCTTAAAGTCACTAGGGAGCAGCATGTTGAGTTCCTATCTGCGGAGTCTTATAGCTTGAAATGAGCTGGTTGGGACAAAGTTTGCGCAAGACAATCCATCTTCTGTTATCAGACAGAGAGTAACAGATCTGAGAACAAAGTGGGGAATAGGGACTTTGTTTGGTTTTTGAGTCTTCTGGCTAATGTAAAGCATTGATTCTGTTACCATCTGAAATTCCAGAGCAACTTGAATGAATCTAGCCCAAAGTTAAAAATCTTGCTGCTGGAGCAGGCTGTGCATCTTATCCCATACTGAGCGCAGTGATAATGTACTAATAACATTTATTTTAATGAATAAAGATTGCACATCAGGGCAGCTGGCTGACATTTGCTCATCTCCTTCAGGAGAATAGTCATTTATGAAAGATTTGGCCTTTTTCTCCTTTTTTTTATCTCCCCCTAGGAGATAAATGATCCCTTTACATCTGAAGTGGACAGTACTGTTGACTAACTTTATAGAGGAGCCAAAGTTCTTTTCCCTAGCAGCTCCAGGAGACTTAAAAATAAAGGTCAGAGCTTTTTTATGTTGAATTTCTGTTGCTTTTCTATGGACTCCTGAAGGTTTCACTGGTCAGTTCCTACCTGTTAATATTCTTGCTTCTTTTCTCAAGGTCAGGCAGTTATATTCAGGGAGCTTCCACAAAGCCTATTTTTTTTTTAGAGGAAACTGTCTTGCAGCTGCTCTCTGTTCACTAAGTTCCCTGAAGCATAAAGACACTTCTAGGAAAGCTGCAGACATATATAAACCCATCAAATTCACTTTTACTTCTGCAATTTAAACTGATGCATAGAGTTGCAATGTTTAAGATGGAAGGTATGTCAGTTAGAAAGCCAATATTAGCGTTGATGCTTAAAATTAAAAATACATGTTCTGGAGAAATGCATTCTGACCTTTTATTTCCCCTTACTAGAACAAAACATTCAGGTCTGGATTAATCCTGTCTGCATAGTCACTTGAGATCTGCTGAAAGACATTGGACATAAATGCCTCCAAATAATAACCCCATTTTGAGCTATGATGAAAAGCTCATCTCATTCTACTGACCACTGAAAGTGACCTTATATTAATCTGCCTTCAACTTTACTTCCTTACTCCAACTCTCCCTAACTCTCAAGAGATAAATGGAATTATATAGATTGAAACCTACTGAAGATTCACCTGATGATAAAATTGAAACAAATTGCTTTTTTTTTTTCTCTTATATGAAATTGTTTTGAGTAAATGAGTTGGGGGAAAGACAAGAGAATACTTTAGTTTTGAACATTATTTTCTGTCTTCATTCTGTAGTAGAGATACTCTCTTTTTTCTGCCCTGCAATATCTCCTGTGTAGATGAGGAGAAAAAGAAAAGTCCAACTTTTAGGCAAAAAACTTTTTAGACAAAAAATTTTATTTGGGATAAAGTGGAAAACCATTGTGAAATTTCAGTGAACTTCTGAAAACTGAGGAAATAACTTATTTTTATTTAATAATATCACAACTCTTCTTCAAATATCAATTTTGTAGGTGAAGTGGTAGGAACAGAGTGAGAAACTCTTAAAATAACACTTAAAAAAGTGAGAACCCATTAAGTAAAGAACTACTAGTAATAAAGACATGAGCAAAGGTTTTCCTGGTGCTTGATAATCTGAAACTGCAAAACAAATATTAATTTAGGAGAATTTGCAATATACATCAGTCAGGCAGAATGGATACTAATATGGGGATGAAACAAAACTTAGGCTGTAAGTCAATTACAGGATCAATGAAGAAATTGCTTGAAAAAGCAGGAAATTAAGGAGGCGTTGTGTTTTTAGGCAGGTATCTAATGTACTGGATATTAGGACTACCTGGAGATGACCAGTACTGACAGACACTGTGATAACATGGAGCAGCCCATACTACTTTTCTAACAAGCAATGATAACATCCACTCTGTCTGGGGAGAGGACAGAGTTCTTCTCATGTCTTCCTGCCCCCCATCCACACCCAGTCTGGGACAGAGACTGCTGCAAAGCCCTCGTGGTGATTGCAGGCTTAAGAAAACCCAGTTACTATTTATGCCTCTGTATGTACCATGTCCTCTTTTCTTCTAAAAATCTATAAAGTCATATCTGAGATGATGTACTTTCATGCTAGGTGGCTCGTGGAATTGAAAGCCCCTATCAAATGAAATTGATCAAAGTAGCCGTAGAAACCAAACCTGGCAGCAGCATGTCTCTTGGGTGCATTTTATCATCAAGTACTCACAGAGTTACAGACTTAAACTGGCCCCACCTGAGAGATCCTTTGTGAGGGATTCTGCTGTGCAGCGATAGAGACGGTGGTAAATAGCATTAATATTGAGTGACAGTTGTGCCCTACTTTCCCATATCACCCAGCTGTCAGTCAGATACCTTTGTTAGGTGATTCCGTGGCCCTTACATCAGGCTGAATTTTTGATTGATTATGCTGTGCTTAGTCAGAGGGAAGAGGTCTATATCTTTTGCAGCAAATGGACTGGAAAGTTCAGATTCCATACATGGAAAGAACAGAAAGAAAAGGAATGAGCATCTGCAAAATCTGGCACACACAGATTTGTACAACTAGACAGAATCCTGAAGCAAGAGCAAAGGTATACTTCAGTAAATAAGCTACTTTGTTAAAATGTAAATGACACTACAGCTATAGAATGAGTGCCAGCATTCTAGCTTACTCTGGAAGATGATTGACAATTTCTTATGCTGTTTAAATTATCCTTTTGTTCAGTATTTCAAATATAAAGCTATTGGTTGTAGAAAGTGTTTATTAAAGCAAAAAATGAGCAATTCAAACTCTTGCATGAGCCACAGTATAGTGATAGATGAAGAAGAATAGAAATAAAAACAGTACTAGTGTTGGTAATATTTTCATAAAGCCTGAAAAAGGACATTGCTTCTATAATCTTAAACATAGGTGTTTCCATAATAGGGAAATATATGAAAAGTTATAGCAGGAAAGTGTAGGTGTTGGAGCAGCATTAAATCAGTATTTGGACCTATGAGAGATAAAATAGAAGGTCAGAACACTGGCTTATTCTTCTATGTGTGCATGTGATTGTTGGTGGAATTCCTTGTTCAAATAGCTAAAATGCTTTGAGATATGCCATGATTACTGGCACTTAATAGTGTGAGCTGTGGTCATTGTTAAACATTATTTTATTACTGTTGTAATAAAGCTCTAGAAATAGACACATCAGACATAAATTAGCTTTGCTCTGTTGACTTTTGATTTGGTCGTGCCAGTGAGCATCACTGAAGAGTAGTTTAGCATCTGGACCCAGATATAAGGACAGGTTCCCACACACAGGGAAAATATGTTTCTTTTATACTGGAGATATATAAGCATACTAACTTTTCCCTATTATTTTTTTTTAATATGTACAATGAAATGGCTAGTTATCTGTAAAATACTAAGCACTATGTTTTTGTATATTCAAAAGTTAGTAGTTTCTTTAATGTTTTTTATCAATGACTTTGGATACAAGACTTTGGATACAAGTATACTGAAGAAGTTTGCAAGAGACACTAAACTGGGAGGAGGTGTTGACTCCCACAGGATTAAAGAGATCTTGCAGAGAGACTTTGACAAGTTGGAGAGTTGGGCAATCACCAAACCCACGAAGCTGAACAAGAACAATGCTGGATCCTTCATCTGGGATGGGGCAAGCCTAGATATTTGTACAGACTGGGGAATCAGAACAACTCTGTGGAAAGCATTCTGGGGGGTTCTTGTTGACAGGAAGTTGAATGTGAGTCAGCAGTATGCCCTGACAGCCCAAAGGGCCAACGGTACTCCGGGGTGCCCCCTACCCAGCGCTGTCATTGGGTGAGTGGAGGGGTTGTCGTGCTCTGCTCTGTGTTGTGAGACCCCGTTTGAGTACTGCAATGTATGAAAGACAGAAAACTATCAGATAGTGTCCAAAGGAGACTTGTAGAGATGGTGAAGGGTCTGGAGGGCAAGATGTATGTGGAGTGGCTGAGGTCATTTGTTTTATTCAACTTGGAGAAGAGCAGATTGAGGGGATTCCTCACGGTGGCCTACAGCTCCTCATGGGGAGCGAAGGGGCAGCACTGAGCACTGCTCTCTCATGACCATGACAGGACCTGAGGGACCAGCATGGAGCTGCATCAGAGGAGAGTCAGCTGGGGGTTAGGGACAGGTTCTGCACCAGAAGGCAGCAGGCATGGAACAGGCTGCCCAAGGCAGTGGGCACAGCCTTGAGCTGCTGCAGTACTATAAGTGTTTGGACAGTGCTCTCAGAAATAATTTTGAGTGGTGCTGTGTGGAGCCAGGAGTTGGCCTTAGTGATCCTTGTGGTCTCCTTCCAATTCAGAATATTCCACGAATCCATTATCTTTGTTATGAGGTAAAGCTGTTTTTCCTGCATTCTTCCATGTGAATGATGAAGCTTGTGCTGTTGTTCTAAGTATCTTGAGATCGTTCATCAGAACTGGTCAGGAGCTTGCTCCACTACCTATGGGAAGACTTGCATGGGGTGAGAGACTGAGCGAGGCTGGCAGGTGGGAGCCCTTTACTCACCAGAGCTGAGCCAGAACCTCTAAAATGCTTCTGGCAGCAACCAGGCTTCTCCTTTGGAGGTTCAGGAGTGATTCCAAGGCATCCTCTGCAAGGATGGTAGCTTCCATTTTCTAGCAAGTTCCAGCTCATCTGTTTGCTTTTTGCTTTACAGAAATTCTCCATGCAGTTTCTATACAGGGTATACCTCAGGCTTCATAGACAGGTGTCATTTCTGGACCTGGATGTTGAGACAATATATTCCCCCACAGAAACAGCTGCATGTCAGTAAGGGATTCAAAATTATTATTCTTGCATATACCATACATGCTATCTGCACTGCCTGGGGAACCACTTCTTCTGGATGAAAAGAGCTATAAATGTAAGGTATTATTAGCTCATGGCTTTGTAGTGAGCCACCCTCAGGCCACATTAAGGTTTTTGATGTTTCTCCGTTGCAGCCTCTGAAGGGATGTAAACGTGATTTCAGAAAAAAAAAGAAAAAAAGAAAACAAACCCACAAAAAAAAACAAAATAAAGAAGCTCCTTTAAAAAAAAAAAAAAAAAAAAGATGATGCTTGTATTTTAATTTCTGTTTGGAACTGATATTTTGCTAAAGTGCAGAACGAACATCTTGATTATTCTCTTTTAAAAATGATCTTGATCATTTAAAACTGTAAATTAGAATAAATGATTTAGTGACCTTTTCATTGATGTTTCCAAAAAACTGAAAGGAGCCTCGTGTTGTAGCAATACCTCCTGCTAGGGAGCACAGTATCGGGCTGTGTTAAAAATACTCCAAGGGTGATAACTGATGAGGGGAAACTCATTCTTTACGGCCTTTTTAACATTCAGCAACAGCATAACTTGTTTGTTTCCTCCGTGTTGGAAATGTCAACAAATGTCACCCAAGTTCTTTGTTTTCCTTTCTAATATTTTGGCACATTATATGATATGCGTGTGAGAGTGTAAGGTATATTAATAAAGGAGGTTTATTCTCCTAAGAATTAAGTGTGAATGTTAGACTGTACTGAAGAAAGGTTTCTTCTGTTAGTTTTGCCATTAGGAAAAAAAAAAAAAAAGAAGCGGATGTTCTACAAAAGAATTAATAAAGAGAGAGATCAGAAGAAAACCTATTTACTCTTAGTGGTCTGTCCTTCCGTTTATGTGGGGTCACTGCTCATTACTCTGAGATGCTCCTTCTGAAGAAGTGTCAATTTGCTTCATACAGACCATTTAAAAATGTTTTTAAACAACGTGATCCATGTTGATTTCCTGGGAGACTAGATTGAAATTCCAGAAAAGCTTAACTCTCTAACATAACTAAATATACATACATTTTATAAGTGATTCAGTTCCCTAAAAGTGAGGTACTCAAGGGTTCTCGATGACACTAAGAGCCTGTGGATCCTTAGTTGCTTTTCTGAAACTTGTCTGAAATACCTAAAGGGCTACCAGTTGTGTGTTTTTTAATTTGTTTTTATTATAGCCTTTGTCTCTACTGAAACTTCTGGTACTCAGTTTAACCTTTTAAAAACATTAATATACTGTACATTGTATTAGTAGGCTCATAATATAAATTATAACATTACATCTAATGTTTTTAAGGCACTTTTTGTAGTAGGACAATGTTTTAATTGTGGCATTACTGAAAGGTCTCCAAATCAATTGGAATTAGAATTAGAACATACAGTGTGAATGCACAGAAAGTGACAATTTCAGCCCAAACTACTTTCAGATGTGTTGACAGGATGGAAATCAATGAGGGGTTAAAGTCTTTGTTTTCATTTTAAGTACAAAGAATTAACAGAGAAAAATACTAAGAGACTTTCCAAAGCACAAATACTACTAGTCTGTGGCAAAGCTGTGAAAATAAGTCCCTGTGCACGACAGGATCATATTTTCTTTTCATCTTCATCTATCTTATATGTACTAAATTTTGATGATTTATATACCTCTGCAATGTGTTAAGCAATTCTTTTTCATCTCAAAGTCACACATTTCAACTATTTGTAGGCAATTAGTCATTGCTATATATATTTCATTTTTATTTCTTTTTTTTTTTTTCCTATTATTCCAATCTGTCCCCTGGAGAGGGGATGGGGGGGGGGGTAAGTTCTGTTAAAACATACCTACATACATCTGAGAAATTATACTCTGCACAAGATTAAGTGGTTGTATAGCAGTGATGTGCTGACTCCTAGGTGTGATGTGCTCTGACTGATGCCAAGGTGAGACATGCTGGTGAGGTTAAGCTGCAGGCATGCAGCCTCATCTCCTGCCTTTGCATTCACAGACCCATGGAAAATGCACAGAATCATGGCTATGAAAGGCTAAATGAACATCTCATCAAGTGTCAGGAAGTTCCTGAAATGAATCGGTTCTTGCATTGGTATAATTTTTTAACAATTATAATTAATAGAGGGTTAAACATAATAATGTATATTTTTTAGTCATCCTACAGGAAATATAACAAGTTTTGTATAGTTCTTCTGTGTTCCATTAATTTTTATCCACCTGAGAAAATCCTATTAAAGCATCACAGTTAGCTTTCAACTTGTTTTTGGCACTGTTGGAAGGGAAACTTCTTCAAATTGTACATATAATTGGGAGATTCCAGTGGGCAATCTCATCTGAGCCAAGTTCCAGCAAACAAATTTGGTAAACTGATAGAGCCAAAGTACCTTCTTTTTTCTTTTTTTTAACCAATGATTTCCAATGCAAAATGATTAACAAAGGGCTGAATGCTGAAGTCCTTACCTGTTCCCTGTTACAGCAACCTGCAACTGAAGTATAACTTGAGTCAAGGAGTCAGTCCTCAGTCCTCTGTGATTTTCTTCCATGTTTGCTCTATTAAACCTCTCATTCACTTTGTTTTTATCCAAAGAACCTTGGGGGCTGCTTGGTTAGATCAGTCCCGTCAATAAAGCCAGCAACTGTTACAGCAATGACAAGTTCTAGCAAAGAACCAGTAACGATTGATTAAGAGATGCTGGAAAATAGTGAATTAGGCACCTGAAATAAAAAGGCTTTTTTAAATTTTCTCCCAGCTTTGTCCTTTGATTGATCTTTTCTTGCATCTTGATTAGGTAGGTATCTGCACAGCGTGAGAGTATCTGAATCTGGAGATGTTTGTCATCTTGCATGATTTCTGACTCATTGGTAAAGAAGTAACGCTCTTACTGGATCTTAAGGATGGCAGATTCCTACAAACTGAGGCCTCCTATGCAATAGAAACATTATTAAGAGAGGCTGGATTTCTTTCATGCTTCAACAAAACAGTTGTCAGGTTATGAACAGTTTTACAGAGGAATTATTTGGCTGTAAGATGGCTTTGACACAGAGGCATGAGTTTTCTGTATGTGAGAAGGAACGTAGTAAATACTTCAGGCTTGTATGTCTCTTCAGCAATGATGTACTCAGTTCCACAGGTGGCAACAAATTTGTTTAGTTCTCAGAGGCTTATGCACTGCAGAGCAGTGGCACAGTTCACAGCTTCTCCTGAAAGCTGCATTGCTGGTGTAGGATTTTCCCTTCTGTTTGCAGATTTCTTTTTGGCTCTCATCTATCCTACTTCATTGCACTGCCTGGCCATGGAGATATTTCTGTACATCTGGTTAGGTTCACACTGTTTTCTGAACATGTTTGTCATGTCCTTGCTGCGTTCTATTGCTCTTCACATTATGCCAGATTTAAAGATTGAGATTTTCTTCAGATTTTGGAATTCTTAATTTATTTTCTGAGGTTTTTGTCTTTTTTTTTTCTCTTCTTCTTTCTGGAAAGTGATTACTCAGTGTTATTTGAAGCTCTTTACCTTTTTTACTGGTAAAAGCCAGTGAAAATTTCTATCTTCGGGCAAAAGACACTGCATCAGTGGACCGAATGTATGGAACCACCAGGGCAGAAAAGATGGAACCAGCCAGAGAGACTCAACTGCCTAGCTTTCATTTGTCTTCTTGCCATAACAAAGCTTATTTTATCATTATTTTCACGTTTCTCACAGTGGTGAGCAAAGATCTTCATTCCTCACCCCGCTACTCTGCCACCCACATGACAGGCTTAGGAAAAAGTGAGATGATGACTTCACTGCAGCCACAATTGTTGTACATTTAAAAAAAAAAATAAATTAAAATGTTGAAATTTTAATTGATTTCCAAAGAGGACAATAAGTACTAAAGAGGGAGTTTAGGATCCTTGCTGTCCATCATTTGGTTGTAATCATTCTCAGTCATTTTAACAAAGGATTGATTTCTAGCAATAGCTTTACCATAATTTATCAGCAAGTGTAATCTGACCTCCCCTTTGTGTCTGGAATATTGATCCATTAAAGATGACTCTTCTTGGCTCAGCAGGGTATCTCAGCCAGGGCTACAAAGTGTGATGGATGGAAGAAATTTTTAGTTTATGTTCAGAAGAGAGGTACTTGCTGAATAAAGTCTAGTTTGATAGCAACATCTTCACTAGAAATGATTTTCCTTACAAAAAAAGTACGTTATTAAAAAATCCACTAGACTAGTTACTATCCTTCATTATGTTCAAGGTAAGAGAGGTAACACTGCAGATAGCACAAGGGCAAAATCTGTTCTGGCTGTGGACTGAGATCAGGACTGCCCTTTAAATATGTAGTGTAAAAGTATGTAATCAGTTTACATGGCAGAATCAAAGAATATTGAAGGTTGTAAGGCAGCTCTGCAAAAAATTTAATTCACCTATCTTTTCAAAGCAGGGTCAATAGAATAGGTTGATAATAACTGTGTTCTGACATGTTTTGAGTGTCTCCAACAATGGAAACTCCTCAGCGTCCCTAGGAAATCTGTATTGGAGTTCAGCTGCCCTTAAGGTAAAATAAAATTTAAAAAATAGTGGGTTTTTTATGTGTTTAAATGAAGTTTCCTGTATATCTATTTGTGCCCATTTCCTCTTGTCCTGTCACTGAATATCACTGAGCAGAGTCTGGCTTCATCTTCTTTACTTCCAGAATGAACAGTCTCCATCTCTCAGCATGTTCTAATATGTATTCAATTTTTTTTCTTTTTTTTTTCTTTTTTTTTTTTTCCCCTCACATACAGTATATTAGGAGGAACAATTTTCCTCTTCTTGTTCTTGGAGAAAATATAGAGGGGGACAACAACCAACACAGAGCAAACAAACTAAATTATGGGCCTAACTCTTAGCTCAGTTATCTGCATTTTGTTTCCTTTTCATTTGCTCCAGTTTATTAACTGCTGTTATCAAAGAAAGCAAGAGACTTCTTGGCATCTAGCACACCCACAGTGCATCCTTACTACTGATAAATGGGAAAGTGAGCATGAATGTACTCCAGTGCATGTCAGAGACCCAAGAGAAATCAAGTTATTGAAAAAGGGAAAGAAAAAATTGCCCTAATGAAATCAAGAATTACTTTCAGGGGTGGTTTTTACTGTCGTGATCATTTAGTTCTCTTCAGCCAGCTTACAGGTTCATGATGATTGTTTGAGCAATAAATGACAAATACCCAATAATGTCCTGGCAGTGATACCCTGCAGAGGACCTGTCACAAATTATATATTCATCATTTCTATTATTATTGTCAGCAAGCACCACTGGGTCCCTCTGTAGTCAGAGAATTGAGATGTTTGTGAGACTTCATTCCCAATTAGCACAATGGTTTATGTTGGTCAGGGTTTCTTCTTCTTTTTTTTTTTTTTTTTCCTGACTTTTTCAAGAAATCTGTGATTCAGAGGCCCATGCCTTGAAATCTTTACTCACATTTTACTCATGCAAACCTCCCGCAGATTCTGACAATTGAGGCTTCAGGACTTAGTCTGGAAGAAGGAGGAGACAGATGAGTAACATCCTTAATAACCAGCATGAGTGTGGCAGTTTTAGATGGGAAAACTTAGGCAGGAGAAAGCTGTCTCCTGCAGGATATATGCTTCCCCCTCCTTCCCCATTTTTCAAGTAGCTGCTATGGGGATACATGCATCTCTGCATACATTCTTGCAAGTGAAAATGAGTTGCGTGTGTGTCAAGTAGGTAAGTTTCATCAGGAGGCTGGGTTGAGCTGGAACATTATAAAATAATTCTGAAACTGAAAGGTGTTAGGACATGGAGTTACTTGAGGTAAGAAATCTGCATCCTAGGTCATTTAAGCATCATTGGAAACAGTGGGACAGTAGGCTAGATAATCCAAGAGTTATTATTTATGAATTATGATCCTCTGATTTTCATAATCTCTTCTATTATATGATTTTTGTGATTTCTCTTAGTTGTCATAAGTATAAAGATAGCATAAGGAAGGAAAGAGTAATTTTTACCCATATTTAGAAAATTAAAACAAGCAAAAAATATTTCATTGATGTAAAAGAAAACATCTGTTGATGGTCATTGTGAAGAAGGAGGCACTTTCAAGATCTCTCCAAGTGTCAGCACCTCTCCTTAAAGTCCAGGAGACCAGAATGTCATCCCTTATGGTAGCATACACACCATGCCAGTTTGAGTCTCCAGCTTTGGCGGAGGACACTGTGGTCAAGAAGGAGCTCTGATTTTGGCTTAGAGGGCTGAGTTTCCTTGATGCTTTTCAGTCTGAGTCAGGCACAGCAATTGTACTGCTCTTATTCAGTTGTAAGCTTTTGACAGTGGGCAACGATAAGGTGTTCACGCTGGTCTACTTAGATTTGACATCATCCTTGAGGGGAACTGAGTAAAGTGGATTGAGGCATCTGCAGATCCTGTGAAACACAGAGATGTACTTAATTAGCTCAAACTAATTCAAAGAGACCTTTGCCATACCTCGTGCTCACTGAGCACACACGGTGGCATGGTGTAGTTTCTATGCTGTTGTCACTGATCTCTGTGTCCTTCTGGTTCTCCACTAACTGCAGACTCTGGAAGCAATGAATTATAGTAATCAGCATGGACATGGTTTTCTGTTTTCTTGGATGAAATATCGCTATTTTCTTTTTCTGGGTGAAAATGTTGCACTTCAGTTTTTCTTAACTTTTTCTGCTGAAGATAAGAAGTTTGTTCTTCTCTACTGAAAAACACAACTACATACTTGCTTATAGAGGTGAATTTTTCATGCATATCAGACTGATAAAATTTATAAGAGCTATCTTCTATCTACTCTGGGTGCTATTAACGCAGCATATTTTGCTTTGCAGATGTTCTACTGGGCTCTTAATCTTTCTTGAAGTCACATGTTTGTGTTTCCACCTCAAAGACTGAAATATCTTGCCAGCCTTTTCTGGAGTGGTAGATGATAAGAGCTGAATTTAAAAAGGAAAATTCCCATAGTGTTGGGCTTTGTTTTCATGATAGCCTAGCAGAAATTAAACATACAGACCTTTGGGATGTCTTGTAATTTGCTGAAAAATGCAATCTATTCTTTGACGATGCTTATGAATGGTGAAGAAAGTGCTTCTCTTGCAGTATGAGAATACCTCTAATTGTTTCTCCTTGATTTTCCATTGAGGCATCTAGACCTAAGGGCAAGGAAGAGTATATTGTATCCACCACAAATAAATCAGTGCTATTAATTGCTGATATATGCAGTATGACCTTCAGAACTAATACACAGCTGCTTCTAATATCAGGAATACTGGTTTAGAATGGTATTAGTGGAGGGATCTGGCCCTAGATCAATGAAGGAAATGTCTTGAACAAATTGGGACCAGAGAGGTCAGTCTTCTAAAAAACATAATTAAATTGGGCCTGAACTGGAAGGCTCACACATCAAAGACCTTCAGTGATCAAATGATTAGGGAATGAAGGAAGAGGGGGAGCAGCAGAAAGGGAAAAAGAAACAGGCAAGAGTGTGTGAGACAGCAGCTTTAGATACTGTATCTGAGAAGCAGAGAGTGTTTAGAAGCAGAATGAGTGATATTTAGTCAAAGGCAGATTAAGCAAAAAAAAAAAACAAACATGAAATAGAAATGTTTGAAATAAATACCAGGATGTGTTGGCACACGCTAGAAAGCAAAGAGCAAATAAGGAAATGAAGAACAATAAAGCATGCAGGAAGACAGTATTAGGCATGCAATGAGAAAATCCATGGGTAATGGAGCCTGTTGTTTGCAATATAAATTTAAATGCAGCGTGTAGCATCTGGCCGCTCTTATCTGATAAGATCCTTGTTCTGTGAGTAGTTGGTAAGCAGAAACTGCAAAGTGAAGCAGAATACATATCTAAAATATTTGGGGTTGTATGTTTTATTTTATGGCATGTTTTCTCTTCATTTTAATTTTAAGAGACTTCTTGTTTTAGTTTGCTTCCTTAGCGCCAGGGAAAGGTGCTATATGGAAAGCCTGGGGGATTGAAAGCTTTTGTTTACTCATAAATAAACACTGTAGGAATAGTAAAAAAAAAAAACCAAAAAAAAAAAACCAGCTATCCTTGTCATGCTTTCCTCTCATCTTCCTTTACCCTTACCTAGAAGACTCCCCATCTTTCCTGGGACAAGATCTCCGCCGACCAGTCCATGATTGACAGAAAAATAGTAGTCTCTTCTACAGTTTTACATTCAAATCCTCCAGACAACCTCACCAATATGACTGAAATGTCACAATATGCTTATGCTATTGTTATTTGGAAAGTAATAGACTACGAAGTCTTAAGTCTGCATTCACTGTGCTGTTTGCCTTTATATTCCTTTGCACTGGTCAAGAGTTCTCCATAACCAGAAGAGTTAGAAATGTGCTCTACTATTTATTTACTCATTGCTTGTGAAATTTGAGACTCTTCACTATGGTTAAACAGCCAAACTGTCAGGAAAAATATCAGGAAAGCAGGCAGCACTTCTTCCAATGTTCTCTGTGCTGCTGGTACTTGGAGCAGCAGAGGGAGTGCTGGGGACCATGGTCATTTCAGCCTTGCACGGCATCCACAGCTTCTGGCTCCTGGTCACATTGAGCCTTGGATAATAATGAACCAGTGACCAGCCAGTGAAAGAGCTGTAAAAGCTGTCTCTTACCTGCAATATCTCTTTCTGTGCAATGATGTTCATATTAACAGCCTTTACATGCACACTGATTTCAGGTACGTTACAAACAACTGATTGTAGCAGTCAATTGGTATATTTATTTTATTGGAAATTTAAAAAAAAAGTGAATTTTACCACTTGATAGGTAGCTTAGGGCAAAGTCATCCAAGAGGTAGAGGCTAGATTTCTTCCCAAGAAGTGAAGCCCCACCATTTATTTTGGCACAAACTTAACGTTATGCCAGATTCGTGTTAAAAAAGTATAGAGTGACATAACTTGTGCATGGAAAAAAATCACTGCATGAGGAGAAGGTCTGAAAGTCAAGAGAGCTGGATTGTTTAGGAAGGACTCTGAGAGTGATATTGGGAGTGATATTTCAAGCCAGATTGTGTCTCCACTCAGTCATCTGTAAAAACAAGGTAGGAAAGTTATCTTCTGTTAAATGCACGGAAGTATTGATATGAAAGAACAGACACTGCTGTCAGAAGTTCAATTCTCCTTTCTCTTTCCTGACCTGTGACATAACAATTTGGAAATATAAGTATACAAGCAGATGTGGCATCATTAAAGCCTATGAGTTTAAGTGCCCAACTTTCATGTGCTAGACATAATGGGTGTAAAGACCTCCAAAGGAACAATTAATTATCCTCTTGCATAGGAATCAGTGACTAGACTAGAAAGAGAAAGTTTCACTGACAAATCTTGTTCCAGCCAAACCAAGTGAAAAGCCGGGAAAATACAGTTAACTTTGTCAGGATGAAGAAAGAGCCTGGAGGCCGTGCAGGATGTGTGTTGAGTCATGCAATGGGACAACAGGGATCCTGTTTTCTTCTCAGTTCTCTGCTGTTATTTTTCACCAAACCATAAGCCAACCGCAGCTACAAACCAGTGGGGTGTACCTCCTGAAGCACAGGGCCTCTTACTGAATGTTCTTGCTAGCTTGTTTAGGAATCCTAACCTGGGTATTCAACAAAGAGACAAATGCAGCGTCTTATTAGTGTGAACTTTTCCTGACGTGCTTCAATTGGGCTTGTCCATGCTTCATAGCATCTCTAAATCTAAAAGTAACTTTATGTACTCAATTAAATTTATGAGAAACAACAAAAAAAGGTTTTTATATGTCTGTTTTGTTTTGTTTTGTTTTCCCTGAGACTGACTCTGTATGTATAGTTTATACATGAAAGGAAAAATGCAACAGATATTGCAAATAGAGAATACCGGACAGAGCTTGTTTCCAGGGCTATATGTATGGTCAGGAAAAAAAAAAAAGGCAACAAGTTCAGATTAAGGAGAGGATACCACTTTTAATTATCTCCCTTTTCCTTTGATGTGGAAGGAAATAAGATTATATGAAGGTTTTTATAAGAATTAGAATAAGCTAGGGATAAAGAGCCACCTGTAGAGTTGGTGTTATGAGGAGCTTGGATTCAGATGATGAGAATAAACTTTGAATATTACATCTCACATCATAGGCAATATCTCTGAGAAGGTTGCTCCTTAGTACATACATTTGCAGTTCAAAATGAGTAAGAGACAGAATAAGTGATAACTTCTCTGCTGTGCTGATGAAGCAAAATGCAGGATTGCTCTGAAGAACCAGATAAATAAATGAACTAGATGGTTAAAAATAGAAAAGGGGCTCATCTTAGCTGACTCATGAGTTTGTAGATTGAATCTGATGGAGACTGACATAAAGCACTAAAAATAGGAGGTAAAGATAAACGCCAGGGTGCATTAAATGAAAAGGAGAAAATGAATGGACCTGCAAATAGTCTGAGATAAAAATTAAATAGAAATTTCTAGTTAGTGCATTTGAAAATGGTGCTACATATTCTCTGCCCCTGTCACTGAGAAGTCACCACCCTCCACAGATGTGGATGTACTGGAAACCTAGGTAAGGAAAACAGTCTGAACTGCTGTTGGTGCAAATGTATTATTTTATCGTCTGATCTGGAGCCACCAAGTAGCTGCTGTGCTGCTTCAGGCTTCTCTTACTGCCCACCCACTGCTCCTCAGCTGGCTTAGGCGTTTAAGGGACAGTGTTTTGCCCTTGAAGAAAAGGGGCACTGCATATAACTGATGTGCAAATAGATGCACAAGCATGTATCAAGTGGTACTACCTAAATCTCTCAAACACCTACACCCAGATTTTCTAAATAACTTCTTTCTTTGCAGTTTGTTTTTTATATTCTTGTGTGTAACTGACTGCATATTTAAATTTTGTATGTATTAAAAAAACACTCTGGTTGCTAAGTGTGTTTTTTTTTTCCTTTGTCTCAACAAATTAGGCAGTAAAAGGCTATGATTTCCAGTCGCTAAAGGCAGAATATGGCAAGTATGGTTAATTTCTCAGATAAAAACACGCTTGTCAACAAAGTCTAGCTATGATTTTTAAGGTTAAAATGGGCCTTATAATGAGTTCTGCCTCAGTTGGGTGACTATTGTTTGACCAGAAGTTTTACACACTGATATGTGTTAATCCATGTTGACCAAAAGTATTTGTGTGATTGTTATGGTTTTGTGAGACTACTTTAGGAATGCTATGAAATGAATCATTCTGAATATTTGTTTCCAGTGTTTCTGAAATGTGACATTTTCATTTTGAAATCATGTGTTTTATGTGGGTATTTTATCTGCAAGTAGCATAATTTTTAATGAATGAGTAAATCAATCCTGCCTATTGGATTTACAGTATAGGTCTGAGTTAATTCAGTTACTGCAATCAGCATTCAGAGACTGAACCACAAGCTTCAAGACAGATACAAATGAAACTGACCTTAGCATTGAAGGTAAACATCTTTTCAGAGTAAAAAATTCCATCTTCTGTAGCACAAGAGATTTAGGCTAATTGCTAAGTAGCGTTTTAAGCCTGTACTTCTTTTATCCTGTTCTCTGTGTGCTCCCAGAATGAAATATTTTCAGTCCGAGTTTCAAGTGCTGTGATACCAGATCAGTCAAGGTCTAGGGGTTAGGCATAATGGAGTGATGGTATCCTTTATGTAGAAACTCACTTATTTTGTAAATTAGATCACAAAAAATGCTGAAATATGTGCACCGTGGCTACATAAGCAGTAGCCACCACTATAGCAGCAGTGTAGTAATTCTTAAGAGAGTGAGGTTAAGATTGTTTAAAAAAAAATCTCAGGACTTAAGACCCACTGAAACGAATTGGAGTGGGGCATCAAGGTTCTCTGGGTGTTTTTCCATATCTGGATTGCCATCAGCACTTGTCTCCCCAAGCTGCCTGGAACATACTTTTTTTTGTGGAAACTAGTGGTAAATCTGTCTTCCCAAGGATGTGTGTGCCTGAATAGTCTACTGTTCAACTAAGTTGTATTAGAACCATAGAATGAGATTGCTGCGTATTAGACACCAGAGAACCTATACAGTTCAGGACCACCTTAAAAGCAGAAAGGCCTCTTGGCTAAAAACGATTAAATTCAGTTAAAGCCTTTCGGTAATCAGGATTTTAAAAGCATCTCTCTTCTATGTGGCTCATGATACATTATTTCCTTTGTAAAACTCCAGTAAAGCCAGTAACGTCTCTACTCCCTTCCTGAAACTTAGCCTATATTCTTGAAATTCATGAGTAGTAAATATTTCTGAGGTTCTATACTGCAAATTTTATCAGAAGTGATGAAAATGTCCCAAATGTATTGTGGGGAAGTGCCAGACAGGTTCAGAAGTACATGGAATATATTCACTAAATTTTATTTTCTCAGGAAATGAATCCCAAAAGCTTGACTAATTTTCCACATTTTTCAAAACTAAATGGATTATAAGGATGTCTGCATTTCAGCAAGGTGCTAGTAAAAGTTAGGTAGGATCTAGCAGTCTTGCACCTGGTTTTCTCTTGGCTTATGAACCCTAGGAATTTCCTAGGAATAGGAGATGTAAGTGCTGTAGGGTCACTAAGGCTGTTTAACATACAGACTATTCAGCAACCTGTGGTCTACATATTTGGCACATAAGCTACATATTTCTCCTTAATCTGAACCACCTCAAAAGAAAAACAAAATCCTCATGTAGACACACTTTTCCAAATGCCCTTTCCAGAGTGCTGCCTGTACACTACAAGAAGGTGACTCTAGGAAGAAAATTTTTAGCATGTATTTCAAGAGCTCAGCTAAGCAGTAAAAATGGGTACAAAAGGCACTGATATTTTTAACTGATTCTGAATTTTGTTTGATAACAGTTGGGATTCCTGTTGTCCTTAAAAATTTACAATCTGTACACCTTCATGGTCAGACTCACAATTGTTTTTTTGGCCTAAGTAACAAAAAATGTGAAGAAATGACTTGATTGAGGAGGTTAGCCATGATGAAACGAGAGCAAACTCTGCTCAAGTTTATGCAAAGTACTGCTTTCAGTGAAAGAAGTGCTATGCCCCAGTAAACTGGGAGTCCTGAAAAGATGAAGACTTTTATCTGCATTAAAGCACTGAGGCTTCTGTTCGAAATACTATCAGTGTTACTGTCTTGTACTTCAGCAGAAAAGCTGCTATGAGATTTGACCTTCCTCTACCAAATTCCTGCAGTGAATAGTGGTTTGTGGGTTAAAAAGTGCATTCCACCAAGATCGTAGCCTAGTGCTGCATGGATGCTCATGTTGTAACTGAATTACATCTGGCCTGTCCCTGACCAGCCACACTGATTTTTTTGAGCTTTTGATAAATGGATAGTTGTAGTCTTGGGAAAGGTAAAGGAATGGGTAAAATTAGTGTTTAAAAGAAAGAAAATACTGGAGGCAGGAATAGATAAGTAATTATGAAAAGTGAGAACACTTTTCCAAGAAATGCAAACAAACAGACATAAGTTTTTTTCAGTGCAAGATTGAAAGAGACCAATAAATTTCTCTGTGAGACAGCTCTGCAGAAGAAAATAGTGGCTTATTTCCTTAGGAATTTTTTGAGTGGATTAAATCAGACTTCATAAAGTGAACCCTCTTGAAAATTGCTTTTTTATGGATTATCCTTATCTCTGCTCCAGATCCAGTTTTTTGATATCCAGCCATAAAAGAAATGTTCTCACATTTAAGGCCATCCTATGAGTTGATTTCATTTGGAGGCATATGGCTCTTTAGAAGAACTCTTCCTAAACATGACCAAGCCTGGCAAGGACAGAGGAGATAGGATGGACCCTGAGCATTTTGTAAAGGACAGAAATCCAATGAAATAAAATGCATAAATGAACCTTATTGTGATAGTCTTGAAGAATATGTTGTACAAAGGGCAGTAAGTCCACTAAAATTGACCAGGGGTGTGTTACTGTGTGTTGTGGTTTGACCTGCCAGGTGGCTGAGTACCATACAGTTGTTCACTCACTCCCCCCCTTCCCAGTGGAATGGGGAAGAGAAGAAAACAAACAAACAAACAAACAAAGTAATAGAACTTGTTGGTTGGGATAAAACTATTTACTAAGAGAAAAGGAAAATGATAATAGTTATTACCACCCTTCGATTGATGCCTCACTAGCCTTCTGAACAGCAGGAGAGAGAGCAATTAACTCCTACCCCTACTTCAGAACTCCTTCTGCATGATGTTGTGTGGTATGGAAAATCCCTTTGCCCAGTTTAAGTCAGTTGTCCTAATTCTATTCCCTCCCAGCTTCTTGGGTCCTTCACTGAGAAGGTCTTTGGCTCTGTACCACACTGCTCAGCAGCAAATAGAAACATCGGTGTTTTATCAACATTGTTTTTCCCTTGAATCAAAACATGGCATCACACCAGGCACTGCAAAGAAAACAATTCCATCCCAGCTGAAACTAAGACACTATGGAAGCAATGTTGATCAAATTAATGCAGGTCGACCTTACTAAGGATAGCCACGAATACCTGAAATAGTGTGTGTTTGTAAATGTTTCCTCTCTGTAAAAGGTAGGATAGCTGGAGAAAGCAAGAATTTCACATGTTAATGCTACTAATTATTATAAAGTATAATTATAAAGCCAGCTCCCAAAAAGGCGTAGCTAAAATCTAAATGGCACTGTACATCTGTACAGCTGATGATATGCAGCTTTACCCCCAGAGGAATGCTAAAACCTAGGTGAACACAAAAGACAAAAGATAAATAAAATTAGTGTTAGTGTCCTGATTGTGAAACTGTGAGCACCTACGTACAACCAAGTTTCAACAGCTTCAAAGATGCTCATGAAACTAGCAGTGGCTGAACAACAAAACTGTTTCAATCTGTACAGTCCTGAGGACAGATTCTGATGCAGAGGTGTTATTCATCACTAGGTGAATCAGACATAAACAAACTGTATGTATCAGGGCATACTGAGACCTCTACCACATAGTTAATGGAAATGTAAAGGATTAAGGAATAATTTTTTCCCTGACATGACTCAATTCCCTCTTACAGGCTGTCAGTTGCTTCAGAGAATACCCAGAAAACTTCATCCATCACTGCAATCCATCAAACTTTGCAGCTACAGGGTAGACAGAGTGACAAGACATACAATGAATACAGTGATAAGAGATGAGAAGGTTAAGAGGAAAAGAGTAGCTCCTAGGAAAAAAATAAATGCAATTCTTCCAAGAGCACCTACAAACCTGAAAAAAGTGTAACTCATCCATACATTCCTGGGAAGTGTATCCCTGTGTAACAGGAGATAGACTAATGAGAACCACCACCCATCCACCCTTCTTTGTATTTATTTTTTCTCCTAGCCCACATATTGCAGTGGTACCTTTCTTGTCTGACAGCTGCCTTGTACTTGGTGCTATGGTATGCAAAGGTTATTGGAATTTATATGCAAAGCTCAATGAATACAGAATTAAAAAATGCCTCAGAGGCATTCTTGAAATGAGATGCCAAATCTCAGAAGTTGTATCTTTATGAGGAAAATTTGAATACAAAACACCAAGGTTTATGACTCTTGCACATATTAATTCATACCAATATATGTTATAAGAGGACTAAAGAGACTATTTTTCATCTTGGGCTGAGAGAGAAACCCTGCCAGATTTACTGACTCGCTGTGAGAAATCTACTTTAGCTGGCTGATGGATACCTTTTAAATGTAAATCAGAATGGTTAGTTTATGACAGGGCTATCACTAACGGCCTGTAAAATGCTTGGTGTTGCAGGTCACAGGAGATTTGGGAATAAGGTGAACAAACCTCTTGGCAAAAACAGACCCTAAACTTAACAATTCATATTCTGCTTTGTATGAATGTTACCAGAACTGAAATCAAAACAATTTTTATTATACATCCATCTTCTTGGCAGCTACCAATTACTTTGACTCTGTTGTAGAGACTAGATTTTAGAAGACAGTCATATAATAGACTCCCATATTCTTTCCATGTCTGCTGAGTTGGTGTTTTGCCTTTCTGGAGGGGAAAAAGAAAAGCAGTTGTCCTGCAAAAGCCCCAGATGTTCTCTTTAAAGAGTCCTGCCCACAACAGTTCTTTCCAATCTGCTGTTTGTAAGCACTTGGTGTGTATCCTATTTGCTGTGTCATGATTTTGTCATGTCAGGACAGGCTCAGAAGCTTGAAGTACAGATGCTGGCAACAGATGATAAAGGCTAGAAATGTCCTTTTTGAACAAACAGTATTTACGTTAATATTTCCAAATGCATTCAACAACCAGAGAGACAATAGCAATGATGTTTGCATCCTAGTACAGATGCTACTGATCTGTTCTGCTGATAAAAGCAAATAATGTGCTCTCTGCCTCTTTTTCTTGTGCACATGCAAGCGCACACAGACAGATGACGAGCTTTCAATCCATCCACAGATGGTTTCCCCATCAGGGCTTACTTTGCCGTTTAGATCTCCTGTTTCATAGTCTCCTCTCGGTGTTGCAGTCCCTATTTTCTGTAATTAAATTCTGTTCCTCCCCCCAGTTTTTCTTTTATAAATGCTTTTCATTCTGATACTTAGAGTCAACTGTCTCCCCAAAGCTCTGTGATATTTAACAGCATCCGGAAAAAATGTGGTTAGAGAATTGGGACACTTAAAGGAGACACTGCTCTCCTAAGTGTGCATTCACATTTATGAATAGATATTTAGAGGGTGGGAATGTAGATAAAGGAGAAGCTATGAAAGGGCTTATTACTAATTAACTGTATCTATTTCTCCCCCTTTTACACTGCTTTTTTTTGTTTACAATTTCAGCTGGTAGGGTAATGTGCTGAATTAAAGTTGCAGAACACAATTATAATTAAAATTCAAAAAGCCAATTGCCTGTTAGTAAACTACTAATTGATAATATAAAGGATATTTACAGCATTTTGCTAAGTATGCTGCAGATTTGCATCAGTAACTTGGTTGCTAAGCTCCAAACATTTTATTCAGTAGCCTTTTATTTACTACTGAGGTAAAAAATTAGTCTTCCCAAGCCATCCTTTCTAAAAGTACTTTGCTGTTATCTTGTTTGCGGAGTTCAGCAAACAGAGATGCTTTCTCTGTTCTGATCCTTTCCTCTCCTAAAGAACAGCGTTAGTGTTATATAACTACTAGCACTCGCCATGCAGAAAACCTTGGCATAACTGAACTAACATGCATAGTTCAGCAAACACAGCATCTTGCATTTCTACAGCTCTGTGTTACTCCATGTTCCAGACTGGAGAAACCAAACCATCTTACCTATGAGAGGAAGCAGCTGCTTTTGTGTGCAGGCCCATAGTGCTCATGTTATCGTTTCTTTCACAGGCAGGGGGAAAAAGTGGTTTTAAGAGTTAAAAAACACTGACTGAAGTGATAGATTTTCTTCTCTGTTTGGTGTGTGCTACTACTGGATTAAAAACTGACCTTCATAACTTATTTTAATTTTACAGAACATCTGCATAACTGTCATTTCTGCGGTGGGATGAAATATAAATAATGGCACCGTGACTTTTTTGTGAGATGCATCTCTAATGTCATGTGTTTGTTAACATTTGAGTGGCCTCATATTAGTTAATTATTAAAGCTCTTATGAGACTTTGCATGTTATCCTGTCACGTGTATAGCAGTAACAGAACCAGCTTAGGCACAGGTGACTATCCACCACCTACGGAATGCAAGGAACAGCATGACTTTACACCTCACGTGCCCACTCACAGACCATCACGAGCTGCTCTGCAGCAGGAGGCACAGAAGGTGGATAGTTGCTATTCAGCAGAAATGGCAGTGAGTTGTGAGGCATGGAGATCAGCTCTACATGTGTACTGAGTGCAGCCCTCTGTGTCATGCCTCCATGCATCCAGCAGTGGCATCTTGGAAGGTCAACACTAGAGAGGCAACTGAAAAAGCATGAGGATGCCTCACATCTTATTGTGTTTAGGGCTCTTCCCAGCCTCAGTCAGCCCTCACAGTCAGGCTGTAAATCACAGAATTGCAGGGGTTGGAAGAGATCTATGGAGATCATCTAGTCTAACCTCTCTGCCGAAGGTTCTCTATAATAGGTCACACAGGAAAGTGTCCAGACAGGTCCTGAGTAACTCCAGAGAAGGAAACTCCAATACTTTTTGTTTATTTTTCAAAGAAACATACTTTACAGTTCAAGCCAGAAAAGTGTATAAGAGCTGGGGGGGGGGGAGGGGAGGAGGGGGGAAGGGATAATGACCCAAATAAAAAATGGGTGGGAAACAAGGCACAGACAGCTGTGGGCATCATGAGGAGCTCTGCTGTGATTACATTAGGAAGGGCTGTAGTGTGAGATCATGCAGGAATCAAAAAGCTTGCAAGAAGCCCAAGGTAACGTGTTTTCCCTGCTTTTTTTTTCTTTAAAGTTATTCAATGTCATCTTTCCTGTAGGATGGCTGAGCATAAGGTGATTCCAGGTGATGATTATGCAAGAGATTTCTGCTTCCTAAGCTGCCTATCATGAATTTTATTAGGGGTGGGCAAGTGAACTTGCTTGCCTCGGGACTTGCCCGATAATTATGTGGTCATTAAGAACTGTATCACTAAAGGGTAAATATGTAGTTATTTTTATCCATAAAATCAGCTCTTTCAACTCTAAGATTAATTCCACATTTTTATGCATCAATATGTAATTATTATAAGACAGATTCTACCCTCAAAGAAGCAGGCGCTATTCCAAGTGAAATCTTTCATAGTTTTAAATAAACCTTGCAACATGACAGCAAGATTTGTCCTCTACCTAGTGGGAATTATAAAATTGTAAAAAGAGAAAATATAGTTGTAATAATCTATTAGCTGGCAGAAGTTCCAAGAACTCCTATTCTGTTCAGTTTTGGAATCAAACATACATTTTTAAGAAACAAATGCGTGACTGGGGGAAATGCTGCTGTAGCACTTAAATTTGCTGTCTCAGAGTGTTGACTGCTGTGAAAGCGACTCCTGAGAGAAGGCACTGGGTAATGTCTCTAGAAGTAGATATCAGATAAAACGTGGATGAAGGATACCTGTATTATAACTGCTGACGCTCCTTGTCACTGTTTCCATTTCTTGCAGGTACTGCTACGTGATTTACCATGGAAAAATTGCTCTGTGGCATCCTGGTGTTTGGAATGGCTGTCATGGTCAATGCTTGTCCCAAATATTGTGTCTGCCAGAACCTGTCTGAGTCGCTTGGGACTTTGTGTCCTTCGAAGGGTCTACTGTTTGTACCGCTAGACATAGATCGAAGGACTGTTGAGCTTCGACTTGGGGGAAACTTTATTATTAATATCAGCCGACAGGATTTTGCCAATATGTCTGGACTCGTTGACCTCACATTGTCCAGAAACACCATCAGTTATATACAGCCGTACTCTTTCACTGACTTGGAGAGCCTTCGGTCTTTGCATCTGGACAGCAACAGGCTGCCTGACATTGGAGAAGATATTTTGAGAGGCTTAATTAACCTTCAGCACTTGATTTTAAACAACAACCAGCTAACCAGCATCTCAGATGAAGCCTTTGAGGATTTTTTGCTGACGTTGGAAGACTTAGACCTTTCCTACAATAACCTCCGAAGCATTCCCTGGGAATCTATAAGGAAGATGATAAACTTGCACCAGCTCAGTTTAGATCATAACCTGATAGACTATATTACGGAGGGGACGTTTGCAGATCTTCAGAAATTAGCCAGATTGGATCTAACATCCAACAGACTTCAGAAGCTTCCCCCTGACCCTATCTTTGCCAGATCTCAAGTAATTCCATTAGCCGTTACCCCGTTTTCTCCACCTTTGTCTCTCAGCTTTGGGGGTAACCCACTACATTGCAACTGTGAGCTGTTGTGGTTGAGGAGACTTGACAGGGATGACGATATGGAAACTTGTGCTTCTCCTCCGGGTCTAAAGGGAAGGTACTTCTGGTATGTACGGGAGGAAGAATTTGTTTGTGAGCCTCCTCTTATCACACAACATACTCACAAGTTGCTGGTTTTAGAAGGGCAAACTGCCACACTGAAATGCAAAGCCATTGGGGATCCCACACCCATCATTCACTGGGTGGCCCCTGACGACCGCCTCATCGGAAACTCTTCAAGGACATCTGTCTATGACAATGGCACCTTAGATATTCTCATCACTACATCCAAGGATTATGGGACTTTCACTTGCATAGCAGCCAATGCTGCTGGAGAATCGACTGCAACAATAGAGCTCTCAATTGTTCAGCTCCCTCATCTCAGCAATGGCACAGGCCGAGCTGCCCCACCAAAGTCCAGGCTTTCAGACATCACCAGCTCCAGCAAGTCTAATCGAGGGGAAACAAAAGGCCCACCAGAAAGGGCAGTCCTGGTGTCAGAAGTGACCACTACCTCAGCTTTGGTGAAGTGGACGGTGAGCAAGTCAGCCCCCCGAGTAAAAATGTATCAGTTGCAGTATAACTGTTCGGATGATGAAGTCCTGATCTACAGGTAAATGCAATTGCTATTTTGTCCTTTGATGGCAGGAGGAGAAAAGCAGGATATAAAATCTTTTACTCATTGGTCACTGATTTAAATTTGAGCTGAGATAGACATCAGTAGTACTGCTAATGGTGTCTGGTAAATCTATGTTGCATTTGTCAATCTGTTGGATTATCTGTTGGTCTGCTCATCACTTGTATGTCTGTTTTGAACCATACATTACAAGTCTCTATAGTATTCTCTGACTACTGTTTTCAGTAACATTTCCAATTTAGGAAAAAATAATAGTACCTCAGTTGGTATCCTCGTTACAAGTCTTAACAAAGAAAGCAAAACTTGACAGACTGGTAGTCAGAAGTTTCCCTTTCCACCTCCTGTAGGTGGAATTGAAACATACTACTGTGAGAGGAAGCAATGTGGGAGGAAGTTTGTGCTGTCTACCCATAACACAGGCTCTAATTATTCAGCAATTCAAGATTCAGGGTTGTTAACAAGAGATTTTTCACCCATTTGAAATAGCTTGTTTCTAACTTCACTAACATCCATTTTGCACAACTGTAATTGCTGACAGCTTTGGAGCATTTAATGTTTTATACCATATTAAATACAGGGAGAGAGATAATTTTGAAAGCAATCCTCGAATTCATTAAGCTCTTCCAGTTCTGCTACTTCTTCGACTTCTACTGATGTAAAACAAGTGTTCCTCTTGCAGTGAACCTGACTATGAAAAAGAAAGAAGTAATAAATTTTCAGGATTAAAAGTGGGTAGGAAGCAGCTTAACAGAACAGAAAAACAGTGTTACTGCTTATTCCTTCTGTTTGGGAGGAATGATTGATGTAGCATACTTGTGCTAATGACAATTCCCTAGAATCCAAGCTTGTCTGCTTTTCTATTTCTCTTTCCAGCTTTTCTATTTCTGTACACACACATCACGTGCATTGAGCTAAAGTTTGTCTTTGGATATATATTAGCTACCAACAGAAGTCAGAATCAAAGGGTGAAATAGAACCAAACGCATAAATTCATATAGCTTTGAAAGACTTCTGGAGCCAGTGAAGAAAAACTGGATCTGTCATAAGAACATTGGTATTTGGGTTTTGATTCTAATTGAGAGCAAACTTTGTCAGAGGAGTATTTATTCAAATATTGAAAAATAATATGAGGAAACTCAATTCTGTTAACTTCTATTCCTCAATTATAAAAATATGTTGAAATAATCAAATCAATTATCAGCTGGGAATTATTCGCCTTATTAGATTCAGCTAATACACTGTGAAACTGTCAGTTTGAGACCAGCATCTATGTAAAGTTAAGTAGAATAACAGAATAAGATAAAACTTAAGTAATATTGGAATATTTGGAATGCAATCAAAGAAAATGTGCTAGTTTTTCTCAAGGCACAACTTTTGGAAAGTACTTAGAAGCATTTAAGTTCCTGAGCCCAGTGCAGGTCAGCAAAAAGTACTCTGAATGATGTGTATAGTCATGTGAAAATGTATAGTCAATTTGGTGCAATGAATAAGAATATCCCTGCAACAGAAAAAAGAAGCTTGTGGAGGTTGTCAGGCATTGGAAGTAATTGGATTTGCTGTGAAGTGGGTAGCCAGGATAAATAAAGCAATGCAGAAGTGAAGTCATGCAGAGGTGAGAGAGTTGAAGAGGGTGATTGGATGCCATGGGCAGAAGCAGATGCCATCTTGCTTGCCAGATCTGGTGGAATAAATGTCTGTCTCAGTGAGTTTTTCACCCTGTTGCATTACTTGGTTATAGCTCGGTTTTCCAGAAGCACAGTGAGGACATTTCTATTTTCATAAATCTCCCATGGGGGCTTTATGAGGATTCATTGATAAGGTGTAGCTCTTTTCATTCACAGCTCTCAAAAGTGCTTCAACAAAGAAAACAAATTTTATTTCCCTATATTTTGCACTCAGGGAAAATGAAGCATAGGAAGATGAAATGAATTGTCCAGCACCTGAGCTAATCAGTGGCACTCATATGCATCAAAACCAGCTCTTATGACTTGCAGCCAGGGAATCACATTGTCCCTTAGCATTAATTAACTAAAATTATTTTGCTTTAATTGGTCAGATGCATGTCACTGCAATGTGTGTGTAGAAAAACACAAGGGAAAAAGATTTCTACTGCTCTATAAAGTGTTGTGTATGTGCTAAATGGGATGTGATATTCCTTAGCTACTAAAATGATGGCATTCAATATATGTTCAAACACAGTGGTGTGCCAGGACTGAGGGCCACTGGCTGTGCTCACTTAAGAGCAATTCTGCCTTGCTAGTAAGAAATTTCTTATGCATAAGACAAAAGTTTGCTTTATTCTCCACTCACCATTTTCATGGGTGTTGTACTCATGGGTAAGGATTGAAAATCAATTCTTCCTACCCGTTAGTATTAACCTGCTTCTTGGTCATCATGTTCTCACCAGTCTCATCTCTGCTTCCGTCCCAACTTTGGATTTCCTTTTGCAGGAGCTGCAGGTGGTTCAAAGGGGACCACAATAGAATGTAGTGGCCCCATGAAAATTCAGCAGTGTGGGAAATGGTGACAGTGATTTTCTGTTGGGCCCCCTGATTTCACTGCTGGACTGGTATCAGAATCTTAAGTTTAGCTCTTGAGACACCAGTGCCATCATACTGTGTATTAATGAAAGGAACACTGCTTACTTGTTTCCTCCATCTGACTGTCCTTTGTATTTGCCATCTCAGGACCGCTGCTGAATCTAGCAGCAGGATTTTTTCTGTTTCAGTGAATGCTGGATGCATGTTTCTGATACTGATCTAATGAGCACAGCACAGCACTCAATCAGTGCTTTGTTCCACGTGGCTTCCCAATGAGAAGGATAAACCCAAAGGGAAGGAAGCAGCAGCTTGTGCAAATGTCTGAAAGGCAGTTCAATCCATATTAACTAGCAATGACAAGTGTCACAAAATAAATAACTTAGGGTGCTATATATTATTTTTTCATTACCATTGGCAAAAGGGAACGTGCCTTCTTTTATAGAACATGCACATAGCTATGTGTGGAATCTCAGTGCTTTTCTTTTGTGCTTTGATCTGTGTCTTTATGGGTAGAAATCCTACAGGAGGGGTTGCTGGGGTTGTATCTCATACACAGGTAAACACCATTGCTTTTATGATCTATATGTGGTCTCATATAGCTTTTTCTCTAACGTGTACTTGCACTGCTTCTACTAATCCTGTCATCAAGACAATTAGTTTAATCTAGAACTGAACTAAGATTCCTCTCTCTAGGAGACTGGGTGCAAAGCAAAAATATCTTGGTATTCTAGAGGGGTCATGCTGCCATCCAGAGGGACCTCATCAGGATGAATATACAGGCTGACAGGAACCTCATGAAATTCAACAAAGGGAAATTCAAAGTTTTTCCCTTGAGGAGGAATCTACCCTGTGCACCAGTATGGGCTAGGGGTCGCCAGGCTGGAAAGTAATTTTGCAGGAAGAGATTTGAGGGCCACGGTGAACACTGGCTGACCATAAGCCAGCAGTGTGCCCTTGCCAAAAATAGGCTAATGGTATTCTGGACTGTGCTAGGGAGGGTATTGCCAGAAGGTCCAGGGAGGTGATCATTTCCCTCTGCTCGGCACCAGTGATACAATAGTTGGAGTGTTGGGTCCAGTCTCCTCAGGGCAAAAGGCAAATGGATACAGTGGAGTGAGTCCAGCAAAAGGCCTTGTCTAAGAGAGTGGAGCACCTGACAAATAAAGACAGGTTGAGAGAACTGGAACTGTTCAGTCTAGAGAACAGAAGGCTCAGGAATGATCTCATCAGTGTTTATAAATACCTGAAGGGAGGGTGAAAAAAAGAAAAGTCAGGCTCTTCTCCATGGTGTCCAGTGACAGGACAAGAGGCAGTAGGCACAAACTGAAACACGAGGCTCCATCTGAACATCAGGAAATGCTTCTTGCTGTGAGCAAGCACTGGCAGAGGTTGCCCAGAAAGTTTGAGTATCCATCCCTGAAGATATTTAAAAGCTATCTGCTTTTGTTACATGATCCTGGACAGTCTGCAGGAGATAACAGTGCCTGAGCAGTGAGTTTGGACCAAATGGCCACCAAAGGTTCCTTCCATCTCATCCATTCTCTGATTCTATGAACTGTAAGATTAGTTACATTTGTCATTATCTTTGTTTTCTCAAAACCTTTCCCCACCCACCCCAGTGCCTCCTGTTAGAAATCTTAAAGACTGAAACTTGCTAGGAGATTGTGAGATGCAAACAACAGATGGTTCAGTGAACTTCCAGCCTCCTTCCCCCCCACCCAGAGCAAAGGAAGATGTTCTCACCGCAGCCAGTGGTACAGCACAACAGGTAGAACTATCTGTTGACACTGTGAACTAATCACTGAAGAAAAGATTTCCTTCCAGAAAAGCACAATACAATTTGCAAAGCTCAGAGCCAAGTGACTGTGGGTATGCTTGGAGATTTATGTGCTTTTAAATGCAGCAGCTTTTCCATTCTTTCATCATTTTTTTTTGTAATATAAATCACTCTTACGCAGGCACGACTGACAGTAAATGTGTATTGTTCTCATCCATTTTAGCCAACACCAGAAGTCTGTTCCAAAATACACTAAATCACTTCTTATTTGATGGAAACAACAAGTAACTGCCATGAATTTAGGAAGAGTAACCCATGTCCAAGAGAGAAAGGGAATGGGAGAAAACCAGATGCCTCTCCTTTGGCTTAGGCATGACACTGGAAGCCTTGCTCTACCACAGAAAGCCTCTTCTGGGAATGTTAGGAGTACAATCTTGCTCAGTTTGGATTCCCCTCAAAAATCACTGTAGATATTTAGGAGCATCAGATTAATCATCAGTAGAACTCAGGCATGTGTATGCTTAACATATTTTAATATAGGATTGAACTAAGATATGAACATTTGGAAAACAGACTCTTTGGGCCTGAGTTTCCCATCTGTAATGGGTGACAGCGCTATCTTGACTCATAGGGATGAGCACCTTAGAAAATATTGTGCTAAAGGAGTCCACATAAATTAATAGGAAGACTTCCTTTGAAGACATTGTGTGGCAGCATCAGGGATAGGCATAAATGATTAAGACACAGCATTACATAACCATAACACTTGAATTAAGTAAGGCATCTGGGGATGGAGATTGTGTCTTTTTTATGTGTGGTGTGCCCTACATGATTTGGGATTGCTTCTCAGTATTGGCCACCAGGCATTGGTGTAATTAATAAATGCACCATAATTTAAAAGATGAATAAATCTGCAAGTGTTCTGTAGAACTTCCTAGGTTGTAGTGAGCCTGCCGGCTGTGTTTTGAATTAAAGCACTGATGTAGCCACTTTAAAATGTGTATCTGAATTGTGACAGCTGTTAGATTTATAAGAGATTTAGGTTGGTTCTACTTTGTGCTATTTCATACTAAGAGTAATAAAAACATCTGCGCAAATTAAGAATTACTGTAGCACTACATGCTTTCTAGCTTATAAATTCACCACTGGAAAAAAAAACAAAAACAAATTTTATATATTTCTGAAAGCTTACTTTTTCCATATATATTTTATGTAGCAGGCAATTTAAGCAGTAAAATATGAGTAAACATCTCTGCAGCTCCAGTCTATTTAAACAATGGTTCCATGGGTTTGATTATTTAAACAATATAATATTGATTTACATTTACACAGTGCCTTTCACTGCAGGTGCTTTATAGACTAAGTGAACAGAGATCACTCCACTAACCACTGCTATCATGTCACCTCTCTGTTAAATATTAGCTGCAGTTTGGCAGTCAGGTGATAGTGCAACTGCATTTTATGAGCAAATAATAACTTTAGTGTTTGCACTTATGAATACTCTTACCTAGGGTAGGAAGAAACTAACTGAATTCAAATTTCCCACAGCTTAGTATAAATAATATATACATATTATATACATAAATATACATATACGTTCTTCTATTCCATTGTGTTTACTCAGAGGGCAGGGATGGTGCTGGCACAAGCTGCCCAGAGAGTCTGTGGGTATCCCATTCCTGGAGGTGTCAAGGCCAGGCTGGATGTAGCCCTGGGCAGCCTGAGCTGGTGGGGGGCAGCCCTGCCCACAGTAGGAGATTGGAAATGGGTGGGCTTTGAGGCCCCCTCCAACCTAAACTGTTCTGTGATTTTATGACTCTGAGACATGCTTAATGGCTAAGGTGCTGCAAACTTCATAAATATCTCAGGTGTGTAAGGGAGTTATGTCCAACAGTACTACATGGAACACCACACCGCATCAGAGGATGTTCCACTGTTTAACTGCTGACAGTGAAAGCCTGCTGTGAGGAGGCCTATCAGCTAATGTCTGAAAAAAGAGGAAGTCCTGTTGCTTAGTTAGGGCAAACCTCAACAGCCTGATACTGTCGTTAAGCATGATTACATTATTTTTGCTCTGACAAAAGTTGAAAATACATAATTCTGGCAATTTTAGAGAAGACAGAGATTTAATTTCTTCTGAAAGTCCTGATTGTCTACCTTTACTCATGATTTGGACAGTGGGTTCATAAAGATGAAGGCATATAAATGACTTTCACTCTTTACCCTCCTTTTCTGTTGCATCCCTGTCTCAAACCTGGCTAGGCATTGAACTGTCTTTCCAAGTTCGGAGATGATAAAAAGCCAACTCCTCAGCCTCAACATGTGAGCTGAGCTATTCCAGTAGCACTGTATCCAGGATACAAGCCTTTATTTGGTCAAAGTATTTATATATTTAAACACCGAATAATAAAACAACTGTTGATATAGAGGACATCACATGAAGATATTAATCATCATGTATTAATCATTTGCATTTGACAGGCTGAGATAGCAACTATATAAAAATAAAAAAGTGAAGTCACAGTTCCAAAGGGAAGAAATCCCTCTAAGCAGAGCAAGAGAAAGTCTGACATGGTTGCTTCAAGTGCTTCAGGTCCTTTGAGAGTGGTTTGCTGCAGCAGTGTGCATTGACTTCTAGAGGGTCTGCAGCATGTACAGACTTCCTGAGTGGCTTCAAACATAAAGGAGAAGCTGTTTCACAGATGCATGTGTTCTGGCACTGTGCAGTTTTGTTGACTTCTACTGAAAAAATTCTATCTAGTTCTTTAATATCTTTTTTCTTGCTGGGTGAAATACAGTGACAGAGCTTTTTCTTTCTTTCTTTTATTCTCTCTTTGTTTTATTTTGTTTTATTTTGTAATTCTTTCCCTTGAAATATAAAATGCCTTTGAGGAACAGCAAATAAAATGCAGTGAAAATGGCAGAAATTACATTTATTACCAGATTATAAAGTGGGAAATAAAAATATAAAATAAGAAATAAATATTAGTAGGATGCAAGTACAAAATATAAAATTAAACAAAAATTAAATGAAAATAGATGTACATCTTAAAATTGTCCCTGAAGTTGTCCTAGATTATTGCGGTGAACTGTCATCCATCTGATACTCATACAGCAACTAATAAAAAAAAACACTGGCCAGAAGCAATCCACTTCATCTTGAACAGAAGCTGACCATGCAAATACTACCTAGGCCAATATTTTGCTTGATAAATGACACATGAAGTCAAAATACTGAGTAGTCATTATCCTCGAGGGACATAAGTCCTTTTGTGTGTGCATGAGGAGTATATGAGGGCATGTGAAGAAGGAGTTTGTGACTCTAGACCACAGGGACTGGTGGGACAGCACCTTTCACTAATTTCAAAGTATTCCCATTTCCTTTGAAGCTTAACAAGTCATATAACATTTAGTGAGGTATATGGGTAGTTTGTATTTTATATGTCTGGCCCTGAGCTCTGCATCGGGAGTTGAATACAAAGGCAAAGAGTCCAGTTCTCACCTCAGCCCCGTGGTGCTGCTGGGAAGTATCCCTGCTGCAGCCAGGACTGTTGCACAGGGTGAGAGTGAATTCAGAACCCATTTTCAGCATGAGGCAGCAGTACTCTTGTTTTATCTCTGCTGCTAATTATTTATTAGAGCTCATCAGAGGCTTAGCATTTTTTCTTGAGGGGAATTCACAATGAGCTAGTGCTTGCCCATAACATCTGCCACATCCCCTCTCTTAGCTGCTCTGAACCCAAATGCCAGGAGCTGTCCCCACCCATCACTGTAATAGTGAGCTACACATTTGATGCCAAAATGAACCATAGAAAAAAAAAATTATTAAGATTCAGGTGAGTCAACATTTTGATGTCTAAATGAAAAGTTTTAATGTATTCAAATTCATACCATTCGTGAATATTAACAAGCCAGAACACAGCTGCACAGTTACCACTATTTTTGCTATTTTAAATCTGGGACAGGTTAGATGTAGATACAGATAGATGTAGAAAGAAAGAGGTTAAATATCTTGCTCAAGGTGATTCAGTAAGGTAGTGGAATAAACATGCCTCCGGAAACACAGCTGGGAGCAGTCCTGATTTAGCTTTCAGTGCATTCTCATAAAATCCTTCCTTGCATTTCAAATATGATAATTTCTCCTCCTCATGTCACGATTTGGGAAAATACAGCAATCTTAATGTTGTTAATGTAGCTAAATGTGTGTTATAAAACCGTTTGACTTGGGAAAGACATCTTCAGTAGCACCGATCTTAGATCAGAGCTCTAACAGTACAGCATGTACCTATACAACAGAGGACTGTCCCCTACTTAAAGGAACAGTGCAAATAACAAGGCTGTATTTTCTCCACAGTTTGTATAAATAATGCACATTTAAGCATGCAGGCTGCCCCACTTGGTGTCTAACTTCTACAGGTGGTGTCTGCAGCAGATTCACAGTGCTCCTGTCTTTCCACTGCTTCACTGACTACCAGGTGGTGCACCACTCTGATTCCTCATCTTGCTGACATCTGAGTCCTTTCAGGAGATGTTAAAAAACTATCAGTGATCTCAGAGTGTGACCACTACAGCTCTCCACTGAGGCCATCAGAAGGCTTTTTACCCATTTATAAGCAGTCTTTGATTTAGATTTTGATACTGGAGGTATTTGGAGAGGTTACTTTCTTCTGCAGCCAGTTCCTAACATTCCTGGTCTTCCAGTCCTGAGCAGTTGAGGCCAGTATTGTTTTGGGTTTCACACAATACCTTGTGTATAGAATTTTATGTAGGACTTCTTTGAAATTCATGAGACAGATGTAGAGTTAACCAGGATTCATGAGGATAGCACAGGTATCTCCCTTATTCTTCTCATGTTCTGATGTGAAAACAGGACCTAAAAACAAGAAAAGATTCAGTGAAAACAGTGGAGTCTGATTACAGCATGGGGCTCCCAGCCCACAAAAGGATAATGAAAATGAAATTCTGAGAGGGTTTGGACTGTAGAGCCATTCTGTAAAAAGGAAAAATGTTGCAATATCAGAAAACTCAGGAAAGAGTGAAAACAAATAGGATAAGCGGTGTTTCATTGTCATTGTGACAAGGAGAAAGTTGCCCAGATGTCACTTTTATGTCCTTTAATCATATTCAGAAATACTTTTTTCTAAGAATATGAAGCCTTTAGAAGAATGCAGTGTGATTGCACAACTTGCCCTGCCATCCCATTCTCATAAGTGCATCCTGAGAGGAAGACTGACCCCCCAGGACAGTCTTACAAAAAAGGAATTCAGCTTTACAAATTTTGTTTCTGGCAAGTCTGTCTTTGAAAAGGATAAAAATAGGACCAGCACCTTGTTATTTGCTTTGTCTTCCCATCATTAACTGATAGAAAATGCCACTTCCAGTAAGGATCAGTTTTGCTTTGAAGAAAGGAACACAGTGAACAAATGAACAGGTTTCATGAAAAGTGAAGGTGGAAGAAAACATTTTGGGTAGACCCAGGATTCATCACATAAATCAAAACACTAAATAGTAACTGACAGCCAGCACGCAAACTGCCCTTTAGCCAAGGGGGGTAGTAAGGCTTTCTTGGGTGTCATGACCCATAATTAATTACAGGATTGCGTCAAGACCAGATGCTTATGGCAATAGATATCCTAAATAAGAGACATGCCTTTCCTTAGTGAGCTTGTAGCTGGCAAAAGAGAGAGGATTCCTCAGCCCATGTCAGATATCTTCAGAGTATATACATGTAAAATATTGTGCGTAGAGTAGCCCAACCTTATTTCACTGCCATATCTACTCAGCTACCTAATTCTTTGTTCTGAATTTCCTGTTATATCTTCTCTCTCTCATACCAGGCTTTCAGCTTGTGTGCCAAGGTTGTTTCAGAAAGAGTATATCTTTTTGTATGAAGATTGCACTGGTTAACTTACGATAGCAATGATTCATTCTCACTTCCATAGAGAAATTACTTCAGATTCATCTTTTGAAAAGCCTAGAACTCAAAAAGATATGGCACTGGAAAAATAAAAGAAATTAGGAATGCACTAGATCGAATAAGCTATATAGTAACACTTCATTACCTTTAGTTCGTATGATTATAGCTATTTTTGGATTTACCTCTAGTAGGAAAATGCACTCCAGGTGAGGAAAAATCACTCCAGTCACGCAGTACAAAGTGATTTGATGTTTGTTTCTAATTTAAATAAGTTCTAAGGCTTAAATTGGGATGGTGGTGGTGAGCAACCTTTGTGCTCTGGTCAGGAAAGGGTGAAAGAGGAGGATTTCAGAAAGCTGAGGATTGTAAGACTTGAGGCAGAAAGCAGGTTCATATTCCATGTAATGTTTTGAGTATGGTACTTGTAGATATTAATGAAGGCTTGTGCTACAAGGAAATCGTTTATTCCTTTTTGTTCTTAAAAGCACACAGCAAAAAGGTAGCTCAAATTTCTGGTGGTGAAGAAAGAAAATGTGAGGTAATGGATGTCTTTGAAAAAGTGATATGGGCTATTTCACTGTCATATTACCCTTTTCCCCTAGTCATGTCTTGTTTCAAAGTCTGATAAGAGGGCAGTGCAGGCATCAACCCTGTAATCTATAATGATCTGTAACAGTGCCAAACACAACGGTACTCCAGTCCTGTCTGAGGGTAACAGGCTGCTGCAGCAATCTAAAGGAACCTTCAAACTATCATGCGAGGAGATTCTTTCTATATTTAAAATGAAATGTTCTGATTTTTGTAGTCAGAGACGAAGTCCAGAGAGCAGGCTGATCTGCCATATTGTCACAGCCCTGCTGTTGTCCCAGAGCTACAGTATGATTATGCTAGATCCCAGAGTATTTGTCAATACCACAAAGTGACACTGCCTAGAAAAGAAGTCGGCATTTGCTTTAGTTTTTGGCAGATCTTGTTGCAGAACAGAAGCAAGATAAGTTCTGTGCCAGAACAACGAAGTGGACTATGTGAGTGCTGGGCAAGAAGGAAAGAAGTATACCTAGCCTTGTGCCTTTGATAGGAAAATTCTTACCCACTGCTTTGCTTTGGGTAGGCTGGAAATTCCCTGTATGGTGAGGCTGTGTTGTAACCTCCCTCTGCTCAGCTGCTCTTAGTTTACAGATCAGTTTATTTGCAGAGATGAACAGTTTGAGTCAGCCAGCAGTAGGTGTTAACTTGTGCTGAATCCACCCACCTGCCCTCTCTCTCTTACTCTTCCTATCATTTTGAATTTGCCCAGGTTTAAATTTTGTAATATATTTACTATGTCATAGTTTAGTTCATGTTGACAAGAAAGTAAATAGATGAGCTGTTTATTCAGTGACAAATTTTTTTTTTTCTTTTCTTTTTTTTAACTCTTTATTTGTTTATTTAATTGGCTTGGGTGATGGAATTGGTTCACATGCAGACATACCCAACCATGCTCTAAATTTTTCTGAGTAGGGATTGCACAGGCAGTAGCTGTCCAATAGACATATGGATAGCTGACAGCATCAAGGCACCCCACCAGCAGCTCTGTCGTCTGGCAGATTGCCTCAGAGAGATGGGTTTGATGATTCAGTCCTTCTGCCGGTGCTGGGAGGGTGGGGATGTCTGCGTCTCTTCTCCAGAAGGCTGCTGCAGAATGAGAAGGATGCCTGGCAGCAATGGTTGTGCTCTGAGCCTCCCAGCATACTGTACTGAAAACAAGGTTGGGGCCGCAGCATCCAAGAGAGTTTGAGTCCTGCCAACTTATATGGAGAAAGAATTTCAGCTTAGTTACTCCAGGGGAAGGACATATCATTACCTTCTGCCCACCCTTGTTGCTTCTGTGGGATGAAGACTGCTGTGGGGAGGAATTTGCCGCTTCTGCCAAAGTTTGGCTATAGCAGTGGGGAGGAGGAGTGAAATGGGCTCACCTCTCTGTGCCTCCTCTTTTGCATGCTCTCTTGCAGCACTGTGGCATCCTCAGTGGCCCTAGGAAAGCTGCAATCTCCTTGCTAGAACAAAACAGTGCAGAAGCACCTCACATGCATGCTTGGCACTTGTGATTTGCTTAGGGGGACAAAGCATGCTAAGGACACAAGACTAAATGTCTATCTAGTTGTTTACATTCTTTCCCTTTCAATACTAAGACCTTTTGAGGTGAAGGACAGCTTGCAAGGGAGGGGATGGAATAAACTCTATGAGCAGGATTTGTGCCTGGGAAAAAGCAACAATAGAGATAATAAGTCCCATTTCAGGGTGAACAGCACCAGTCTGGAGTGGGGTGAAGAGAAAGCTAGAAATTGTGCTATACAAATTCTGTCTAATGGAAGCATCTAAGGTTACAGTAATGGTTTTGTTTTGCTTTGTTTTATTGTGGTTTGGCTTGGTTTGTTGTTTTTTTTTTTTACACTAAAATGCAATATTGTTTGTTTCACCTTTATGTTTTGCTTTTCTCATACACTCTCTCTAAAAGTAGATAATTATACTGGCTATGGCTTAATTAGCTAATTATGCCAAAGCTGGAGTATTTTTCAGAGTAAATATATTTATTTGGTCATTCTTAAGCAGCTTCATTTCAGGTTTTCTCTCAGATTTTTCTTCATATTTCGTTGTGTGGCAACGCAAGTGTTGATAACAGTCAACCATTAGGTTTTATGATTATGCTGGCAATTCATGTGGAAAAAGAGGAATAGCACACTGGAAGGCAGAGGTGCCATGCTGCTGCGAGTATCAGAGAGGCAGACAAATTCCTGCAAAAGTTGATATTTTGGCTTTAGTGTAGAAAATAACTGTGATACAGCTTTCCTCCTTCCCCAAAAAATGATTTTAATCTTTATATTAACATCTTTAAAGGATACATATCTAGCAAGTATCAAGCTTATTGAATTTGGCCTTCAAATCTCAAAACTAAAAAAATATTTCACTTTTCCCTAGTAGGGTTAGTTCATCAGTAATGTTCATCAGTAAAGCATCCTGGTTCTGTTGCTAGCTGTGTTTAGACCCTTACTTAGATGCAGGGCTGGCGGTGAATGGAATCAAATCTGTATTTGTATACCCTATGAAGAACACAACAAATAGCACGTTGAAATTGGTAAAAAGAGCTGCTCCTTAGCCTGATTAGCATGTAGCATGCTTATTTGTGTTACTGCAACATATGTAATTGTTATACATGTGGGGTTTGTTTTGTTTTTGTTTGTTTGTTCTCTAATGGTGCCTACCACCAGCAAATTCCTCCAGCTTCCTCTTAAAAAAACCTCATAACTCTGCAGTGATGATGGCTGATCATACATACCTATTTCAAATTATTCTATACCTGTCCATTTAGAGAACCTAAAAATGTTATTGTGCAAAGTCTTAGTAAGCTTTTCACTGTGCATATTTGGGATTGTGTTACAATGTTCCTCTTTCCTCCTTCTTGGCAGCACCTGGATGCGACTAGTCACAGTAACAGGGGCAGAGTTGTAGTAAAACTTCAGAAAATTGCATTTGCCATGGACCTAGTCAAGCTGTCAGCTGTGCCCTTATGGCTGCATGATGCTGAGGAGCTTTGATAATCATCACGGGGCCCAACCTCCTGACAGATTCCCAGCACTCAGACTCCGCTAGCTAGGATTGGATTAAGGTGTTTGCCAAGCTTTGTGTCCATCAGTGAAACTGTATATGCCTGAGCTAGGTTACAATCTGTTTCCTACCCCTCTTTACAAGATTTCAGTTTTAAAGCTGTTTCCTCAGTTTACACAAAGCAAACTTTCACTGCCTGTATGAATCACAATGTGGTAGATTTTTTCCTTGTGTTGGACAAGAAGCAAATTTAAAAACTAATTTAGGAAAAAAAAAAAAAAAAAAAAAAAAAAGATCCACACTAGTTAGTCTCACAGTTACTGCAGCAGTGTGCAACATCTGTCCGACACATCTTCTAACCACCTGCCTCTGCAACGGCTATGAAGAAGTAAACCATATATCAACTCAGTTTTATTTTCTAGTCATGTTTAAAATTGAACAAGCCCTGGAATATCTGTCCCAAGGGAAATTCCAATATTGCAACATCTGTTTCTGTCAAGAAGCAAGGTGAAAATTCTCCATAACAGTTTTTTTCCTTGCTTATGGGAGGAAAAAAAAAAAAATTCTTTTAAAAATGTTTCATTCAGAAATCTGGAAATGTTGCTATCAATCTCTTTGCAGCTTTGGGATTGATATCCTCACCCCAAATGTACATTATGTCAAGGGGGTTGTTGTTTTCTAAAATGTTTCTAAAATGCTCACTCGCCCCTGACCACAGAGCAAAGTGAATATGATCCATTTTCTTCTCCCTCCCTGCGTGTTCTCCCTCCTTTCAGCCCTTGCAGCGGTGAAGGGATGGCCAGGGTGTAGGAGGGGGAAGGACAGGTTTTTGTTGGGGACTGTGAAAGGAGGGGAAGATGCTGTGAAGGAGCAGAGCAAGGACTGGAAGCAGAGCACCCCTCACAGATGCCAGGGGAAGAAGAGTACTGGGGCTCACCACAGCTATAGCTTTCATTTTAGTCTTCCCAACAGGAGACAATAAAAACCTGTATCTAGCAGAAACTTCTATTTTAATGCTAAAAATATGTTTCAATCGAGGTATTTGAGCAGCTCTGCCCTCAGGATACCAAGGTTTCATGAGATGCTTCTAATGTTAGTGTGTGTAGGAGTTTTGAGCACACAGTCCAAGAGACATCAAACTTGTGTAAGATAGTTGTGCAGTTTTCACAAGCTCCCTGAGCGACAAGATGATTTGGTGTGAGTAATGAATCCCTCTACTGGGCAAAACCTGAACGGCTCTGCCTTAAACAACTACAGGAGCCTATTTCCTGCTGCTATTCATGGCTGGGGAGCCTTCACATTTTCCAGCTGTTCTCCTACCAGCAGCAGATTCCTACCGCACTGCCACCACTCTCACTAAGGTTGGCCCCTCACTTTTTCATGTTTGGCTTAATTCTGAACACACATTTTGTCTTTTTCATTTGCAAACCCAGCATAACTTAACCAGGTGACATTCGTTGCCATTTACCAGCAGTGCTGTCTCATATGTGATGTTTTAGTGAAAGTTCAAAAACGTGGAGAGCTGCAGAACATTTACCTAAAGGCAGAGAATTTAAGATGGAAAACACAATACCAAAATGGGGCATATATGTGAGCACATGAATGGTATATGAAGGCAGAGAGACATATTGTGGGAAACAAATCTTTATTTTTCCTCCTCTTCCCCTTCCCAGATATGAACTAAATGTAACTTTGATTAAAGCAAGGCCTGCATCTTTTCATATTGCTCTCCTATGAACTTTGGCTACAAATCAAGAGCTGAGTAGAGCTAAGCTAATAAGTCACAACAGGCCATATGTCAGGACTGGATCATCTTTTCCAACTTGTGATTTAAACCGGGATCAGACAGATTTCTTCAGCTTTGTTTTCTGTTCAGAATTATCAATATGATTTTGTGAGACTTCTTGCTAATTAGTGTAATTATGTCAGCTATGACTTGACATTTCTGTGCAGTTTGTTGTTGTTGTTGTTTTTTAAAGTCTCTATTAGATAAATCACACAGAATCACACAGAATTGTAGGGGTTGGAAGGGACCTCCAGAGATCATCGAGTCCAAACCCCCTGCCAAAGCAGGTTCCCTACAGTAGGTCGCACTGGTAGGCATCCAGGCAGGTCTTGAACATCTCCAGAGAAGGAGACTCCACCACCTCCCTGGGCAGCCTGTTCCAGTGCTCCGTCACCTCACTGTAAGGAAGTTCTTGCGCATGTTTATCATTTATGTTTATCATTTATGACTGTGTTTTATGACAGGCTGTTTTGTTTATTCTTCTCTATCTCACCCCATTATTTTGAGATTCACTTTATACTAATCATTATTTTACTGAGAATAGGTAGATTAGTGTATACTTAGGACATAGTTTTGTCAGCCAACATGGGACTGTCCTATGTATCTGTGATCATCTACATAAGAGTAACTACCATGAGATTATTAAGAAGTAAAGGCAGCTTGCCATTAGGACTCAGATATAAGAAATGCAATATTGCTTCTCAGGGTGGTATAACACACAGTTCTCTAAGAATTCATTATTTTCTCTACTTCAGCAAGGGAATAATATGAGGTGCTTTCATTTGCTGTAGAACAGGCCAGGAATGGAAGCAGAAGAACAACTTTTTTGGTGGGTTCCATTCCTATTTTGTATCCGCAGAAGCTATGGAAATTTCCCTGTTGTTCAGTCAAATTTGGATAAGCACCAAACCTTTGCAGAGTCTGACTGTTCAAAGCAATATTCAAGCTTTTCTTCATTAAGCTGTTGCTAATCCTAAGTACCTATAGGAAGAGCAACTCAAAAAATTGTAAATCTTTTTTCGACCAAATCTGAAGTAAGATTATACAACATGCAGGAAAAAATATGTAGGAAATAGTATCATATTCTCTGAAAAATTTAAAGGTTTTCACTGCAAAACGAGTAGTTATAAAAATCTTCTTAAATTCTGCTTTTGAAAATGGAGAATTGAAAAGGCTAGTGCTCACATAAAAAATAAAAGATGTAAATAAAACTATTTAACTTTAATTACCTTCTTTTATTTTCTTTTCTGGAAATAAATCACAGCTTCTCAGAACTACAGGAGACTTTTCTGTTACGAGTTTGGAAAAGCTCCACGTTAATCTTTGAAGCAGAACTCTGTAGTGTGCAACTCATTGTTTCCACATTTAGCATTCTGGCAATTTCACACACTTTGTGTTTTGTTTATAAAGAAGTTGAGTGCTGCTGACCACCATGCAGACACACCGTTTGGCTCCCCAGGAGAGGTTTCTATATTACCTAGCTTCAGCATCCAGTTTAGGTGGTGATTAGAAGGGCTGTCCTCAGTTTCCATCATCAGATACAGCTGCCTGAGTGGAGTGACAGCTGTTCTGCCTTTCCTATGACTTGTGTCTCAGCAAGACACATTGGCTGGACTTACTATAGCCCAGGGATAGCAGGGCTGGCACCTGGTGTAGCCAGGAGGGGAGCAAGACTTCTCTTAGATAAGGTATATTTTGGTGGCTAAAGTCAACTGTGAATGATATGGCTGGTATACCACTTCCATGGCAGTCCTTTTGAAAGCTATTTTGTGATATTATTATACAGATGCTTCTGGGATAAGTTCCGTGCTTCAGAATGTGCTTCCTAGCACAACAGCAAATGAAGAGACTGCAGGAGATTGATATTGACAGACTGTGGACACTAAGTGATGTCCACCTGCCTCACGTTTTCTTCCTGCAAAGTGAACAACAATGAATGGAGTATAGAAAGTGACAATTACTAAGCCTTAAATTACTTATTTTTTTCCTACTGGTGATCTGTTTTTCCCCCTCTTGTGTTACATGCACATATTAATCTGAAAACTGCAGCCTAACTTGTGAACAAACTTCTAGAGAGTTGACATTTTTTTGTTGGATTGGAGGGATTTATGGATTTATCTGTTCCAGAGATGTTCCATCATTCTCAAATGCTGAAGCTTTGAGTGAGTTATGGCCCTGAGGAGAGTGAAATGCAACTATTAATCACTGACAGCAGTGGGATATCCCTTCCTCCATTGGCAGCTTATGCCACTGTCAGTAGATCACAGAGCTGCTGTTGACTGTGAACAGAGAAAAGTAAAATATAAAGGTCATTTTTATTTCATCTACATGAAAAAGTTTTGAAAATAGTTTATCATGAAAATATTGAAAACATACTGCATAAAACCCTTGGGGTGAATGATAATGGCATCTTCTACAGGCTATGAAAAACAAAGTGATAGAAGCGCATCAGCATTGAGTGATACTGTAGAAACTGGAATGAACACGTTGAGCTGCAAAGACACTGGCTTTATGCTGTTCTTCAGCTAAAGCTTCTAAATATTTTATTCTTTGTCACTTTTAACAGTGATGGTAACATACAGAAGTACTTCACAAACACAGGGACGTTTCAAGAGTTTGGGTACAAAACAAATGACCTGTCTCTTGACAGTCCAGACTAGTTGCAAATACCTGGGACCACTTTCTCTTTCTTCTTATACATGGAATGTTTTAGTCTTCCTTTTACCATGGTCTCTGCATTCTCTTCAGTATCAACCGATCATCCTAGCTATTTTTCCATAGACAAGTTCTGCATGCTCATCTTCATATTTATAACAGCATTGGGCAGGTTGCTTATTTCTAATTGGGCTTTTGCAAGCCCAATTAAATCAGTTTATGAGGAAACACTGACTATTTAGGAGTCATCTTGGCCATTAGCAGACCATCCAATACCCATGGCATTATTCTTTCTATTCCAAATCTCAGTTAGCCCTCCCTTCTCTCCCAGGTACAGAAACCCATGCCGTCCTATCAATCTTTTAAAAGAAAAAATCAAAAAAATTGGCTTTAAATAGGCTGACTTTGTCCCCTTCTCACTACAAAGTATACATACAAAGTATAGCTATTGGTTTGGCTCTTATGCATATGAGTAAACTGCTCTTTACATTTCTTGGAAGCTAAGACCTATACATACAAACTGGAAAAGACTTCTGGCATTTTAACTTATGGTGTGAATGGAGGTGGGGTTGTCAGCTACTCATACCCTTAGAAAGCCTTAAGATAATGTGTCTATTAAAACATTGTGCTGTGGTTCAGTGAAAGAATCCCCTGATAAAATCCCCAGCCTGTGCTGGACTCTGCTGTCCAGAAGATCAGACTGGATATGCATAATGCTCTTAGCATTTGTGACCCAGCCACATATAAAAGTAAGAATGTAAAAGCAGTCAAGCTGTTAATCAAAGTCTTCTGGTAAAGTTAGCAGGTTGAGTAAATCTCAGTGTCTCCATGTATATTAATGCTATAACAAATTTCAATTGTTTTAACTTTTGTGAGTGTGAATACTCATTACTTTAACTGACAGTTATGTGATAGCAGTCATATGCTGAATGGATTTTCTTAGGCCTTATCAAAAAATAGATATCACATGGTCTCTCCTTCCTTGAGAACTAAGCAGACTGTATTTAAATGACGTGGTAGAATGATGTCAAGCTTTCAGTCAGTGAATGTCTACAAATACAAGACCTCTCCTTATAATCCTGAAAGTAAGGCTAATGAAAACAGGCACTGATCATTTCAGGGACACTGGTCGAGGACTCTGATAGGAATGATCCTACCAAACCTTAACAGATCCACAGGTGTAGAATGTAAATGTCAGAATCGGTCTCTCTATATATCATTTATTCACTGGCCAGGCAATTACGTTATGATCCATTAACCTCTCCTAGTCTCTTCTTCTGTAATACTTACAATAGATTTTGTCTCTATTAGAGCCAGCTTGTATGGAATATTTGTACTTCTGAGTAAACTGAGAAAAAGCAATTATGATCCTTTGCTTTGGGCTGTAGCTGAGAGGGAAAATATGAAAATGTCTAATTCTTCCTTGTGTGAGTCTAGTGATGCTCTTAGCTAACTGTCCCTTGGACAAATGCATCTAAAGAACTTCTGAGCACTGCACACACATTTCTCTGCCTTTCAGTTTGTTTTCTGCACTGTAAGTTATTTGTGAAAAGAATGTGGACTAGATCTGTCTGTTTTGGTGTATTGTTGCCTGCGATGGTTAGAGGTTACTCGAGTCATTCCTCAGTGTCTTTCCCTTTGCTGCTTCTGTTTGTGTTACTGACATGTCAACATCAAGGTCTCAAGTACTGGAATGTTAGCAGGGCTGCAGTTGACAGACTGCAGTATCAAGAGTTCTCTTAAGAAGCAATAATAGACTCAGCCCAGTGGTATAGGTCTGGTCAGGTATAGTGAGTAGAAGCACACCTGTAAAACACTTCTGTTGATATGCACTGAAGAAAGCGGTCAAGCATTGCATGTTGCTGCTTCTGTGACTTGTCTCAGTACTTTTCTGTTTCAACTTTTATGGCCGTGCTGTCCTACTTACTTTTGATTCACCCTTCTCTGAGTCACACTGCAAACATGCTAAACTTTTCCTCTGTCCACCCTGAAAATGATGCATTTCTGACTCCAGCCATCACCAAGCTTGTAATTTCAACTTAGGTAAGAGATCTGCATTTCAGTCAGGTTTGATAGCTAGATCCACTTTGGTTATGCTTGAGTAAGCTTTTATGTGGGCAAATGCAATATCAATTGTTCTATTCTGAAAAGCCTGAAAATTATCAAGCCTGAAATCTATTTCAGTTATTGCATAGAAGCACCCTAGGAGTTGAACCTACTTGTCTAGGATTGTCTCTTATACAAGAACAGAGGCGGGAGTTACCTCAATTCAGGATAGCTCTCTCTTGATTTTTACAGAGCTTTTCCATTACAGACTATTCTGCAGACTATTCTAGCTAGTCACTTTTGAATAGTGGTTAAAATATTTGGAAGACCTAAAATTATGTGTCTAAAACTGTAGTGAATTCCTGTGAAATATTGATCCTTTGCTTTCTTCATGTGAAAAAACATCTTTTCTCTGAAGATTTTTATAAGTTCTTAAGGGGGACAAACCTTTTAATCCTGAGAAGATGGGATAAAAGATCATGCTACCAACTCTTTCAAACTGAGAGCATCGTAGGAATTTGTAATGCTGAAAATCTCTCTTCTCAGGTGATTGCAGGCTGCTCCCTTCAGAGGCAAAAAAATTGTAGCATAATTTCACCAAATACTCCAGAATCTGGATTTAATTCTTATGGAGAAAGAATCTAGATAAATCTATAACAATGAACTCAGAAAGAAGAAAAACTTGTGTAGGTTTCTTGTGTAGCTTATGCAACTAGATTCTGGCAGTAGAATGGATCCAAGTTTGCTGAGCAATACACAAAAGGCCAGCTGTAATGAGAGTGAGCTTTCATCTCTCGAGGAATCATGAGCATGTTGGAAAGCAGTAGGCAAAAAAAAAAACCAACCAAAAAACTAGAGCAGTTTGAGGAGACAAAAAAAAAGAACCTCCTAATTCTTCCCCAGGGGACTATGTAATAAGGGATCCATACACATACACTCCTACAAGATAACCCTTTTTTAGGCTATACCATATGCTTGGGAGCAGCAAGCACGATTGTCTTCGTGCCAGAGGGAGGGTAGGATGATTCACTCCATAGCAAGGTTGAAAAAAGAGATTAAAAAAAAAAAATAAAAATCAATCCACAAATAACAGTGGATTCACAAGTATGAATGTTCTGGGACACTTAAAAGAATAAATTGGCCAGTATCTACAGGCAAACCCAGAGAGCACAAGGGAAAACAAGACCTAAGTGAAATTTGTGGCAGGCCACAGTGTATTCACATTATGGAGAAGGGAACTGTACTGGTAGTTACAAGAACACTTTCATCCATTCTCCTTTTCCATGGTGATGCAAAAAGTTGCCAGTGTGGTCATTAGAAAGGAACTAATTTTCTGAAATGCAGTTATGAAGTTTATTCATGACAGAATAAATTCTTTTATACTGCTGAGGTACTAAAACCAATTAAGCATCTTTTAATATTTCACTAAAATTTAATCACTCTGAGTCAGAATTATACCTTCATTAGGTGCATAGCTACCAGGAATTTAGGACCAGACTCTATGTTTGTCTTGTTGCTTATAGTCAGGCTAATGTGAAAAAGAGAAATACGTGCATTGTGGGGAATCATTTGTCTTTCTCTGTGGTTTCTGTTGACTGTGATAAATTAATTTTAATCTGCCCATGAGACACATTAGATAGTAACTTCTTCAGGTTATATAAAAGACAGTGGCTTGCAGGCTTATTGCAGTGCCACAGCTATCTTCTTTACAGCACTTTCCAAACACCAAATCTTTGGCTGTGCCATAGTAGAGACAGCGTTTCCCAGATCAGGTCTAGGATAAACTTTCTCACTGAGTGGGGGCATAGCACAAATGCACACCTGCAGAGGTAACGTGTGCGCGTCCAGGAAGGGACTGCACCATAGATCTCTCATATGAAAATAATCCTGAATTCTAAAATGGATAGAAAAGTTTTGTAGTGGTTGGACAAAAGATTTTCACACCTGTGTGATCTACCAGAACAGCATCAGGAACAAAACAGGCATATGTTCTGTTTGAGCTGTCTCCAGAGACTGCTGGAACAACAAGCAGTCTTAAAGGAGACCATTTTCATTTTACTTCTTTTGCCACACTTCCTGGGGGAAGCATGGATATTTGTTTTATAGGCACATGGAAACAGGCCACATCTTCCCCTCTTGTGTAGCCAGAGTCCAGAAGGTTTATAGCTTCACTTCTTCCACTGGGGCCTTGTCATACTTCTGGAATTTAGGTGAGGTAGAGAAATAAGAAAGGAAATCAAACATTTCCAAAAGTAAATCACTCCACTCCAGAGCTGCAGGAGTTTCCCATCAAGAAAGAAGGGCAGGACATCTCATTGGTCACAGTGACAGGCTCTGCTCAAGTTTAGTTTAACCCTAGTTCCCTCACAAAGCAAAAAAGGCTTATATTGTGCCTTGCTGAATTCCTACCACAAGCTGAGGGCAGTGCCTGTCCCACCTTCGCACACTATGCGAAGAAAGCACTATCTGGATGTGTTCTAGAAAGAGGGCTCAAAAATGATATAGATAACTAAGAGCCAGGGAGCTGCATATTAAGTGGTGCAGAGGCAAGCTGAAGATTTCTTCCACCCCATCCCAATGCAGGGAAGCCAAAATCAGATCTGCAATGTGAAGCACAGCTTGACAGGCCTTCACAAGAGAATGAATTTCCTGTCTACTTTGTTTCCCTGCTCACACATTCTGAGCTGCACTCTGATACTTCTGGAGTGATTGTTTGTTGAGAAAAAAAAGCAAACAAACAGAAAATGCTTTAGTAAGGGCAACAGAAGGTCATTCCCTCTTGACTGCAGAGGTAATGAACCCTCTCAGCACTGGTAGCTGTTAAAGAAGGACATGTTCAATTTTACTCTGAAAGATTACATGAGCTATTAGAAATGATGAGTCAAATGCACATACTGATAACACGACAAGTGTGTGCATGGAAGTAGTGTACCCTAAAACACAATGCTGGATGTGCTTTCCAAGAAGCTGTAAATCTTACATTTCTATGTAATCATTTTCTTAGAGTATTTTACCCTCCATTCTATGAATAGTTCTGGAGGGGTCACACTGAGGTTTTGCTGCTGCTTAATGCTCTCTCTCTTTTTTTTTTTTTTAAGCTCTCAGGGTCATTTTTTGTACATCCTACTTACTTACACTATCTGTAGTTTACAGAAGGAGTTTTGCAGGTTTCACAGCTACAGACCTCAGAGAACCTCTTTGGATTTTACAGAGTGAAGAAGACTTTTTTTCAAGCTTTGCAACTGAAAATCTACAGAGCAGAGAAATCTGCCAGTCTCTTCCTTCATTACTCACTGTGCCTGTGGAAGGGCACAGTGAAAGGATGTGGAAGTTTTTCAAGAAAAGATTAAAAACAAAAAAAAAAATCCATAATTTCATTTCAAATACAACAATATGTGGAGTTATTACACATTTGATTCTGATGTATTCAAAATTATTTTTTTTCAGTGAAATTATTCAAAAGCTCTTTTCTCATATCAGTACTGACTTCAAAAGGAGACCTGCAGTGTATAGAAGCTCCTTTGACTTTAATTCTAGTAGTGGATAATGAAATACCTGTGACTGCAAAAACCTTCAGATATGATGACTAATGATCAGTCACTGGAAATGAGTAATAATGATAGCAGATCTATATATAGCCATATAAACAGACTAATGGCAAACTTAGCATTTTTTCTAGTTAGTTTTCTTGTAAAAGCTTATTTACTTGTGGAGCAGCTGTTTGCTGTCTCAGTCCAGTTGATCCTAAAACCATATTCATCAAAACTGCACAACTGAAGCTGTAAATGACTAAATCTTAGGGTTCCTGTAAAACTTTTGACAGTTGGAGAACTTGAACCATGATAAGAAATTCTAGTTTTTTCTTAATTTTACACCATCAAACCCTCCACAGATTAGTTGTGTTACTCTGTAATAAAGGGGAGATATCACATTTGACCAGTCTTCAGTTTGTAAACTTCTCTTTTAATAGATCACCTTGCTTAATATTAGGATTTAGTTCCTTTCCGAGTACTTCCAAACTCTCTGTGTACTTCCTGTGAAGGAGAAGTAACATGAGGAGGGTCAAATATATATCTGCAGAAGTATATGGCTAATATCTGGAAGAAGGTAATCCAGTAATAACTGGATAACTGCTCATGCTTACCTCTTTGTGATGGATTCACAACTGGCAACCACGACCTGGGATTTCGGACTGCCATCATTCAGTTTTGAGTCATGCCATTACCCTATCAGATGACCCATGTTGCTTTCCTTCTGTTCTGTGCCTCTTTGTAACATGGAAGCAACACTACCAGACTACTTTTTAATGCATTTTGTTCATGTATTAAAAATCCGTGACACTTACCTATGACCCTTAAAGAGAGAAGTTTATTTCAAGGGGAGAATACACTGCTACTATTGGAACCTATCACTGACTTCTCCTTTTCTTTCCACTGGAATCATTCCAAATGAAAACTTGATTTCTGACTTGATGGATTTTACTTCCCCTTTCAGTAATGTATTTGCCACTGTTCACACAGTTTGCTTTTGGCTCAGGCTCAGTCTTGAAAAAAGCAGCGTATCTCTTCTTGCAGAGAAATGCTTTTATCTAATTTTGGCATCACAAACTCAAAGGATGCAACGGTATTCTTGTCTCTTGTGGAAAATTCCTTAATTCAATATCTCCATGTCTTCTAGCCTTCCTTTACCTTTGCTTATATGCAGTACCCAGAAACTGGCACAATATCAAACCTCTGCTTCAGGAATATTTTCATTATGTATCTACGCTTTTCTTTTTATTTTTTAATATGTTATATATATATATATATATTTACATAGGAGACAATACTTCTGACCATCAGTGACTTTTGTACTCTTTGTTCTCCTTTTTTGCAAAAGTCATTCTGACTTGTCTTGGTTCTTTTTACCTTATCCATTCTCCCAACTTTCATAGAGAATTTCATCACAAAAGGCTTTCCTCTAATGCAGTAACTAAAATCTTGATGGCTGATATAAAAAGTTTGTTGCTCAAACTTTCCTCTATTGTTTTTCATTAATTTTTTTTTCCTTTTTTTATATGTACAGAAACCAAGCAATTCTACTGTTGATATTGAAAAAATATATTTCCATTGTTTGCTGAGAGATTAGATACTTGGATCCTCAGTCTTCAGTTTTCCTGCATTCTCTCCTTGCTTTTCAAGCAGCCTGTGATTATTAAAATCTCTTCAAATAACTCTTGTCATGTTTCAAAACTGTGCCTATGTACTTCTCCAAATACAGATATACTCTGACTGTATCTTTGTGAGTAGATTTAGCTAATTATAGGTTAGAATATAGATTAATATAGATATAAAATATAGATAAATATAGATTAGAATTATAGATTTGCTAACAAGCAAATGTAGTTCTCTCATCCTTTCAATTAGCAATTAAACTATTTTTATTTTTTTATTTTTTTTCCAGTGAGACTTGAGATTCTGGAAGGTGACCATTTCCAGTCTCTTGAGTTTAACCACAAGTATAGTCACAGGAATGTTAGCAGGGAATTTTATGGGAAAACTGAAATGATATATGATTAAACTGTATCTCAAACAGATGTCAAAACAAATTTTTAATATAAAACAACAATCTGTTTATAGACTTACTATGGGTAGTGAGACCTCCAATTCACACTTTGAGACTCTTTCAGTTGACTGGAATGGTTAGAATTGGCTATGAGCTGGCACCACATTTCTCTGGCTAGAGCATGGATTTTGTGACAGAATAGCCTGAAACAGCATGTTGGTGTTTGCTTTGATCAGTCAGTTACAAAGAACACAAGAGCATGACTTTGAGCAGTATATGGCATTTTTGCCATTCCAGCATAACCTTACAGAAATAAAATTTGCTTGTGCTTTAGGGCACAGAGTCTGCAGGACACATGAGTTGCAGCCCAGGGTAAGTTCTCTGCATAGTAAGCAAGAAAGAAGTCACTGAAAATTGCTCTCCTCCCCTTCGCCTCAGCTCACACGAACTCTTACAGACAAAGGGGATGGACAGCTGTCCATAAAATTATTATTATTTGCACTGATTTCATTGCCTGAAAATAAGTAGGAAGACTTAGGTGTAACTCACAAGAAAGGGCAGCATGTGCCTGAATCATATGGCAGTGTGCTGACAGGAAAACAGCAAAATCCCTTTAGTAAATGAATTTCCTATGAGTTTCTAAATGTACTCATTACTTAAAGTGTTGTTTTTATTCTGTGAACTTCTCCTAATATGGTAAGATGACCTTTTCAGGTATAACTATCCAGTTCTGTATTACAGATTTCTGAGTTGTTTGAGTCAGAGGGAATAAGCATGAGACCTCAGCCAAGTGGATGGGTCATTTGTTGACAAAAATCTGGGAAGAGACTATCCCAGGTTCCACACTCTGCTTGAAGGCACCTTCCATGGATAACTCTTACCTCTTCTCATTAGTTGCAATGGTGTTGTGACTATCAGTAGAGCAGCCTGGTGACTTTATATAAATATTTATTAATCTCTAATTTAAAGTCTGGCTTTTTGAAACATTGCTGTGAGTTATGATAGCTCTGTATTAACATGATAAAGAGTGAATTTATGGCTATACTTTGTTTCCATAAATACTTCAGCTTCACATTTACCAACAGAAATACTGTGCGGGCTTTCAATTACTCTGCTAATGAGCTTAAATATGTTTTAGTTGGATTTGAATTAGTGTGAGGATTTTTTTTTCCGAGGCAGTTAATATCCCAGACATATTGAGGTGAAAGGTGCTTTATCTGCAACTGAGTAACTTGGGTGTGTCTGGATTTATCTTTTGTGCTCTTAAATGTTCTTGGGGTATGTCTCTAGTTTCTTAGAAGATGAAGGGCACTAAATGTCTGCTCTCGTCACATCTATATGAAAGAAATGAATAGTATAGAACAAGTAGTTTAAAAGTGTCATTTTGTTCCATTATAAAACATTAAGCAACAAAGTTTTTATAGTACACTAACTTGAACCTAGAGGATTGAACTCAGTGACCTCATTGGTTCAGGGCATAACAGGGTGATTCTGTAGAATCACAGAAGGAACCTACAAGGGTAATCGAGTCCAACCCCTGGCTTCACACAGCACCACCCAACATCCAAACCCTGTATCTGAGAGCAGAGTCCAAACGCTTCCTGAACTCTGACAGCTCAAGGCTGTGCCTCCTGCCCTGGGCAGCCTGTTCCATGTCCACTGCTCTTTGGAGCAGACCCTTTCCCTAACCCCCACCTGACTCTCCCTGACATAGCTCCTTGCTGTTGTTCCCTTGCGCCCTGATGCTGTTACCAGACAGCAGAGCTCAGCACTGCCTTTCCTCTCCCTGTGAGGCACTGTAAACCATGATGTGTGGTCTTTATTCACCCTCATGAAATCTTCCTGCTTGTAGATCCCTATTATATGGAAGAAGTTGTCTGGGAATAATAATAAGAGGAACATTTTCTCCTAAAGTAATGGCTAGGGGAGGGGAGCAGAATACCTTGTACCACAGCACTCCCTTCTCAGCCTTGTGCAGTAAGTTTCCCTGTCACCTGTTAAATGACTTCTCTACATCCTCAGTAGACAATGTTCAGCAACATTTCAGATCTCACAAGAAATTTATATTCTCCGAGCTAGAAGTTTAATTTTTTTGTGTGTGTGTTGTTTGTTTGTTTGTTCATTTTTCTTTTTTCCCCCCTCTCACTTTGCTCTCTGTAGCACCGGGAGGATATTCATTATTGGTATCTCCCTGGCTCACCATGTCATGACAGACTTATCTAATGCTATTGGCTCTGTCCTCACTTTCTCACTTTTACAAATGAGCAGAAAAAAAGCATAATGAAATTAGGAAATAATAATGAAATGATGTATAGTACATGTATCATTTGGCACCTCTGCCCATCTCTGATGGGCAGCTGGATGCACAAGTGATGAGGAGCCAAGATTCGTAAAAGCAGGTAGGGATTTGTGTTTAATAATACATGCTCCACCTGAAAGAAAAATTAAGAATGCATATCGTAACCCTCCCCCCAAAAGCTAATGAAATAAAAAATGCAGGAATTTTTTTTCATGCTGGGTTGAGCTGGTGTTTACTGAATGCATGTGGCTATCTTCTAGAATTATCTGACATTTTCTTCTGTTGACATGCCTGACAGAGAAATTACATCCCTAACACTAACAACTATCGTTTTCCCAAGACACCAGGAGAAAGCAGATGCAACTGTCTTTTTTTTTTTTTTTCTAGATGTAAGTCACAGTAGGCCTTGGTCTTTCTCAAATTCTTAGACTCAAAAACCTTGAATCAGGTACCAAATGACTGTGACATTTCACACTGTAATGTGACTGGATCTCTGTATTTGCTTCCTGGTTCTTCAGGCCTTAAGAGGAAAGGCTGTTTTTAAAAAGTTTTAGTTTTGCATCTATAAAGCTTATAAATCAATTTTCAATGTTAACTTCATTAATTTTTAATAAGATTTCAGGCCCTTTATTCATTCCATAACGCCAGAAGTTGGGGCTTTCAGGTGGAAAAAAAGCACAGCAAAAATGGCAACAGTATACATATCAAACTTTCAAGAAATCACAAAACAGTGCCAACTATGCAATCTATATTAATCAACTAATTGCTCCCTCTTCCAGGTAATCAATCACATGTGAAATTTCACTGCTATTTAGATCCTTCAGGTCTTCCTCTCAAAATCTGCCCACTATTTGACCTCTTTCCCCTCTCCTAATTCACCTCACTATTTTTCTGATGGTTTTTGTTTTGCTGAAAGATCTTCGCTAATGAAAATTAGTCAGATTCCAATATTAACCTCTTCTGGATCAATTTCTTGTTCTTAGAGTAATCAAAGCAGCATTTTGCACTTATTACGAAAATTCAACTCTATGTTCAAGGAACTTTAAGTACAAAAAGTTAACTAGGGAAAGATTTTACAGGACCAAAGCTATTTCACCTTACCACCTTTCTCCCTCTGCCTACTTTCTTCTTCATTACTTGCTTACAGAGCATGGTGACAATGTTAAACACTGTAATTACTTCATAATTAGTGTATGGGGTCACATTTATCTTGGCAAATTAATGAGTTCATAGAAACATTCCTCATGTATGCTGACAAAGTCTTTATATGATTGCTGGAATGATTTTTACAGCATTGCTTGGGAGTTAAAATATTCCAAAAATCATTCTGAATGTGCAGCTTTCTGGAGCTACTCTGAAGGCAAATAGAATGTGCCAGCAGAAACATGAACCATTCCTAAGGTATCTGTCCTGGGACACATTTCATATCAGCATGGCATGACTTGCAGAGGTAAAATCATGCAGGAAGAGGTTGTGTAAAGCAGCAAAGGCGCAGCAAATACGTTTCTAAGCAAATTCACATGACATTCCGTTTCAAATGCCAACTATTCAGTTAAAACAAAAAGGATTAGTTGTATTGCAGTGTAGATAATGAAAAGCCCAGGACAATACAAAAACAGGAGTTCAAGAAAAGCAGTGTAGTCTAGCAGGTCAGCATAAAACTGAGTCTTGGGAGTTGCAAATGCCTCCTCAAAGGAGCTACCTTGACTTCTCTCTGCAAGGTCTGTGACTAAAGCAGTTTCAGGCTAAAACTAGATGGTATCACACCTTTCATGGATGGAGAAAAGGAATGGAATTGCCTAGCCAATTAGCCTAATCTATCTTTTTCTCTACTTTCTCTGTTTTGCATAGCCACAGTATTAACCAGCAGTTCACTGCTAATCCCCAGTGCTACAAAGAAGAAAAGAATCCATTTGTGTATTACAGTGTAATCATAATATCTGCTAATTTCCTTCCATACACTACAGGCTTCTTTTGAAAGTAGATTGCTGGCATTATCCCCATTTTATAAATGAAGAGATTTACAGTACAGCAAAATGGTTTCTCAGGAGCTGAAAGTTTCTGATAAAGTAGAGCCTGATATCAATGTAAGTGATAAAGTAGAGCATAAAATGCAGATCTCTTAAATTCTCAGACCAGTTCACTGCCTGCAAGCTTCAGTGCTCGCTCAGATCTGGGATTATGTATGAAGTTTGCAGCAACTCTTTTTCTCCTGCATTTCTAAGTCATTTATTTTTGGATTTTCTTAATAACACCACACAGTACAGAGAGTAATTATAAATTTGTTTTAAGGACGCAATAAGGACTTTTTAGCAAAGGTATAAAATAAGGTTGAATGCAAAGAAAGTGGTACCACTGTGCTTTTTTTGTCATGGTATCAATTTTGTGCTTTCAGAGAGTGAGACATTAAGTCTCTATGAATTTGTAAAAGGTTCAAAAACATTCCTCTAACCTTCCTAACTCTTCATAACACATGGGTGCATGTATCTGTTGATAGTCCATTTCACACAAATGCCATGCCCCAGTGCTGGCCATATCTCCCCTCCTCTTCCAATAAGTGACAATACTGTGGCAAAAGGTGAGAGAATAGGGCTTTTTGTTCCTTATGAAGGTCAACTGTAAGACCTCCTTGCTTGTTTCATTCCTTACAGGCAAGGTTTTCTGAGAGATTGGAACCAAGTTCTTACAAGAGGATTTTTAATCTTCACTGGTATGATTCAGAATATACCTTAAAAGACAGATAACAAATTAAAGTGCTAATGTGGAACACATTTACCTGCTGTTCCCACCACAAAGAAAGTAAACTGGAGGAGAAAAACTGAAATTACTGTCTTATAAACAGTGAAATTTCATAAGGAGAAAATAAAAATTTGAAAATATTCCCAAATTTCTTCTTCTTTCACTTAGATTTTAAATGCCGTTTGTTAAGTGGATTCTCTATCCAAAGCTTGTTGGTTTTAGATCCTTTCCTGGGAACTCTTATCTCCCTACGCATATTCTGTTAACATAGTTGAGGACACTGCTTTCCCAGGCCTCAGTATTCTTGGGCTTCTTAAACTGTACACCTATCAAAACTTAGGATTAGTTTAAAATTAAGCAGGTGTTTTTCTAGTAGATTTTCTCTTGCAGTTACTCAGCAGTTTTTTTTGTTTTTTTTTTTTCCCTAAAGAAAGGCTAATATCTAAGTTAGATCTTTACTCCCACTAAGTACTCCCACTAAGAAGTAGCTCTGCAAGATTGCACTGTCCCGCAAAGGTGGTGGACAATATCAAGCTCATTGCCTCAAGATATAAAGCTGTTTTTTTTAAAATGTCCTCTGGAGACCCAGGCAATAGAATACCTGAAACCATCTTTCTGTGTTTAGTTGCCCTGAGTTGACTGAGCAAAGCCTTTCAGCAGCTCTGCCTGGCCCGCAGATTTAAAGAGCCCTTTTGTTTTTGTGGCCGCTGCTGACTATTGAGCATGATGATCCGTGACTAACAGTGCTGGATGTGTATAGCAGCCACAAAGAGAATACCCTTGTCATGCAGCAAAGCATATACTGAAGTGACATCTTGCAGCTATGCTGCCTTGGACAATCGAATGGTCATTGGTATCCCAGGGTGAAAATGTGTCCCTGTGTATTTGAGGTGTGGGAAACATTAAGACATGTCATCTATCAAAGCTGTCTAGGCAAGCTGACTGAGAAGGCCTAGGTAAGGCACACAAGGAATATCGAAATACTTTCTCAATTTGGCAGCTTCATGAACATGAGACCTTCCCTACAAGCTTGAAAACTGAGATTAATTACTTAACTCTTCGTAGACTTAAATTTGGTGCCTACTCCTATGCTCAGCTGTTCTCATGCAATACTGTTAATTTGAACATTTTACAAGAACATTTAAAGTTTATTTACAGAAACATCCAGAAATCTTCATTTTAGATGTACATGGAGAGTTGATTGCTTTTTCCATAACTGGGATTACAACTATGTTCTTTTATAAAGCTATTATTAGTAGCAATATTATCACAGCCGTAGCTCCCAGGACTGACTGAGCTTAGAAATGACTCCATTTCTTTCAAAGACTAAGATGAGCTTTTATGACAAGTTTCAAGGCAACTAACCTATCCATGTTTTAGGCCTGGTTTTGGCCTCACTGTTGCTCTTTTTTCACATGGACTGGCTCCATCATGGCCACTATCACCCACTGCCACCCTTTGAAATGTTCCAAGTAGCTACATTTCCTTGAAAGCTTGCATGTAATCAGATATGAAGAAAACAAGTTGTAAATGATTAAGGTTACTAGTATTCATTCTGTATAAATTAGCATGGAGTGTTAAGCTGAAATACTATACTTCTATTCGTGTAAGATATGTGCAAGTGTATATGCTATGTAAACTCAGTTGTTTGCCGTTTGCTCAGAGAGAATAAAAAGATCTGTGTTTAATCAGTGTAAAGCAAAAGGAAGCACTCTAGCAGATGGTGCTATAACTTTCTTGTGAGTTATGATCCAAGACTGAGACTCAGTTTTACAGGGCTGTCTATTCTTTCTGCTAACAGTGCTATTTTTCTTTGCAGTGATCTTTCATAATGAAACAATTTCTGAAGGCCTTATGCCCTGCAGATTTTTTGTAAGCATGTAGCTGACAGAGTGGAAAGTGGACTATAGCACAGTAATACAGGAGAGATGAAGCAACTGGTGAAACTGCTCATGAGCTTGAAGATCTTGTAATTGAAGCTTGATTCTTTTATTCTGTGTATCATCCTTGATTTGTGTATATGACATTCCCTTAGCAGGATTGGGACTATGAAATCTATGGAAGACAAATAAGAGTGGAGCAGAGCGAAGTGTGAGACAGATGACATCCCCCTGTAGGAGAGTTTCTGAGTTTGTGGGACCTGGGACAGATGAAGAAAAGAGCTGGTTGCAGGGTCTGCATTGACAATAAATGCAGAGGCATTATAATCATCAGCAGCAGACCTTCCATGAAGATTTTCAGTATGTCTCCACTTGCAGATCATCTGGAAAATGTGAGAATATGTGCCAGATAGAAATAGATGAAATAGGTGTCCTATTGTTACACTTATTCCCAGGCCTGATAATACTATGGTGAACTATAATAACAACTGGTAGAAGGGAAAAATAGAGTAACACACGGGAACAATAAGTGCTGTGGTCTGTGGATTTTAGTTATGAAGATGGTACAAAACTGTTCCTTGAACAATTCAGTAGTGTGCAGGCGTGGCCCCCATGCTGTTGTGCCAGCTGTGTGTTGTTGTCAGAGCCACACAGAGAGGAGGACAATTAGAAATGACTTGAGACCAGCCACTGTGGCTATTAGTAGTCATTTTAGCTATAGTTCCCAGCAGTTTCCAAGAGGGCTGCTTTATGTCCTCTCATCTCATACTGAATAGTTCATCCGTGTTTGAGCAGAACATCTCTATTATGATGATAAATGTGTCAGGGATCTCAAATATAACATTGAGTAAATCTGCCAGGTTTATCCTCCAAGTTTTTCTCATCAATATTACTTTTACCTGCAGAATTTTTTTGTTTGTTTCTGTGTTTGCTTTTTAAAATTGAAATAGAACATTGCCTGTGGCCAGGCGGGTGTGATTTTAAGTGCAGTCTAAGTAAGTCTAAGTGCAGGAATGCACAGATGCAGAGATCAGATATTCACCTTTGTAGTGCCCTGATGCTGCTTCTCTGTGCAGGTGTGTTCCCTCCCACTGCACTGAGAGGTCCCTGGAGTGTTGTAATGTGTGCTATCTGTGAATGTTGTTTGAGGCTAGGAAATCCTGGCACTTCCAGGAGTATGCCTTTTTCCTATGGCCATGCCTTACCTTCCCAGTTACACTCATGCCAGCTTGCTCTGTGTTGCACATTGTTGCCTGTGCTAAAGATCTGCATCTCTAAGTCAGAATAGATTGTTTCTAATTTCAGCTATTTTCTCTCTCTCGAGCCTGTAATTATGTAGCAGTAAAGAGAAAAAAAAGGCAAGGGGCACCTCTGCTTTTTTTCTCAGCCACTGAGAATGCCAATATTTCTTTTTCTCTGAAGCAGGAGAGGCTGCCTGCCCTGCATTCTCAAGGAACGCTAAAACTAAATGTAGCCTCTTGTCTTCACAAGGTAAGCAACCTACCAGAGTTATACAGTACACGTTCAGGCACGCACGAAGTGCTGTCATGACTGCCAGGTTCAGACTTAGGAAATGCAATGGTCATTTGCACACTCAGAAAGAACCGCTCTTGGTAGGCATGTACTTTTATTCTGAATTATTTGTTCAGGTTTAAATGTATTTAAGATCAGTACAAGAAAGGAGAGAAAAGGAGCAGACTGCTTTGCTTTGGTTTTCCTTACTCCCTTTGTTGTACATTTGAGAGTTGGCCTTCAAAACTTCTGTATTCCTGAATACTGGGTTGTTGGACCCACAAGAACCAGGAAGTTTGAGTGCTTGTTTGAATTTTATGGCTCTGAGTCCTTCCTGCCAGTTCACACACTGTTCCCATGACTGTTCTCTTGTTTCCTCATTTTCCTCATTAACATATTTTTTATCTTCTTTTTTTTTTTTTTTTCTTCTTAAAGGATGATTCCTGCTACAAACAAAGCATTTGTCGTAAACAACCTTGTTTCTGGAACAGGCTATGACCTCTGTGTTCTGGCAATGTGGGATGACACCGCCACTACTCTTACTGCCACCAATATTGTAGGGTGCGCCCAATTCTTCACCAAAGAAGACTACCCTCAGTGCCAGTCGATGCACAGCCATTTCCTGGGTGGGACCATGATTCTGATCATTGGGGGCATCATTGTGGCAACTCTGTTGGTGTTCATTGTAATACTGATGGTCCGCTACAAGGTCTGCAACAACTCCCAAGGGAAGATGTCCAACGTCAGCAACGTCTACTCACAGACAAATGGAGCACAACCGGTTCAAAATGGAGTCCTGCCCCAAGTCAACCCCAAAGTGGTGGTGAGAAACGAACTTATGGAGTTTAACTCTGGGTCTGTGAGAAGCAGCATCTCCTCTTCTTCCAGCTCTATGAATAGCCGTGACTGTGATAACTATAGCCTCCAAAGTGAACAGGGCACATTGTCCAGTAAGTGGAGGCCCCCCTCGAGGTCAAAACACAACATTGACCGTCTAATGGGAGCTTTTGCCTCCCTGGAACTGAAATGTCAGAAAAAGGAGGAGACGACAGACTCCAGAACTTCCACGGCGGCCCGCCATTCAGACAAAGAACCACTGCTGGGCCAGCCGGAGTCCAAATTTCGCAGCCTCCTCATGTTACCTCTGGAGGGCAAAACTAAACGTAGCCATTCTTTTGACATGGGGGACTTTGCTACATCTCAGTGTTGTACCTACCCAAAAAAGATAACGAACATTTGGACAAAGAGGAGCCTCTCGGTGAATGGCATGCTTTTACAGTACGATGACAATGACCTAACAGGGGCAAAAGGGACTTACGGGAGTTCAGAGTGGGTAATGGAAAGCACAGTGTAAATATCAAAGTCTCCCCCCATCTTCTCTACTCATGTGTTATATATTGTGGTTTGCTGCAGTAGCATGCTGCTGCTGCATTTGGAAAGAGAGGGGAGGAAATGTTTTCAGTTGTACTGGCAAAACAGATAGGTAAATAAATAAGTAATTGGGATGCTGAAAGAGAAAGAAGGTCTTGCAATGTGAATAGGCACATATGGTACCGTTCCTGTTGGTCCCCAGCTGAAACGTGTGAATGTTTCAAGAAATTTACTGTTGTATTTATCATTGCTTTCCAAAAGTTTTTCACATTCTTGGTGAACTGTCAAACAAGATTAAACAGAGGATGAAAAGGGGCTTAAGAGCATAAATTTAACTTTAAAGATTTTCTTTTTTTATATAAGAGCAACTCTTTTATCCACAGAAATGCACTTCTGTGGATGTAAGACTGGTGCTAGGATGCATCTGGTTATTATTGCGAATGACTTTCTCAGATGCACAGGCAGGGCATCTGCAGGGACAGATTAAAGCAAATTGTTTATCTTGTAGCGTTAACTGTGACATCTGGGAAAATAACAATACCTGTTGAGTGGGCTTTTGGTTTGGGATTTGCTGATTTTTTGTTTTGTTTTGCCTTGTGAGTGCTTCTGGGCTGTTTTGTTTTGATGGTTTCTGTTTTTTCTTTCCCAGCAGAAAGTCTGTTTCCATGTTTTCCATTTTTTGTTTAGTTTTCAGTCTCCCAGTAAATCCCCTGGATGGAAAGGAGGATCTGTAAAAAGGTCAAATTTCTGAAGTTCTGTATAACCCACCTCTGATACTACCACTTCATGTCCTAGAAAAATTAAAATCCAGGGCCTGATAAGTTTTTAAAAAGTCCTCCTCTTCTATCTTCTTCATATTCTCTGCTTGTCAGGGCTTAAGGCAGATTGTAGCAACTATTGGTATCTCTGGGGGTTTTGCTAACAAAGATGCAAAAAGTTGTTATCAAGACTTCATAGTAAAGGAAAAAGAAAGGGAAAACCAAAGTGTCTCCCATAAACAGTCTACATTATGAATGCCAGTTGCTTCTGGCAAAGGTCACATTGTCACTCTCTACTCAGCTGACAAAGAGAACACAGTTTTCCACCCTAATGTGACAAAAGCTCCTTCTACAGTCTCCATGACACAGCTTGACTGTACCACTAGCATCACATGAAATGTAAGTTTTTATGTGTTTCAGGGGATTGGATATGTTCCCAATTAGCCACATAAAAAGAGTTAAATTTGAGTGTCAGGACAAGGAGTCTCCCATGTGTCCCCTGCACACAAACAGCCTTTCCTATGTACCCAAGCACCCCTGTCCCTCACCCTAACCTATTTGTTAACTAAGAACATAAGCTTTTCAGTGCTTGTAAACTGATTCTCAGATTCCTTGTTGGGGAGCATTTCTGTGGTTTTGGAAATGCCCATGGTCCATTGCCGTCGGTGACTTTATTGTCCTCGGTGACTAGACTGTGATTTCCAGCATTCTGGTGGCTACTGCAACTGTCTTTGTTTATTAATTTGTTGGCTGCCAATGATCAGCTGCTGGGAACCATTCTGAAATTGCACATAGTTCCTATGATTTTGTAAAAGATGTGGGGAAAGGGTCAGGGCACAGAGCAAATAACACATGAAAAAAACTCTATGTATATTTTTTTTAAAGGTGCAGAGATATATTGTGACATGGCTGTGTACTTGATCTTGTATTTGTCATGTTTCCTACTTGGAGTTTTAGAAATGACATCCCTGTGATCGGAATATTTTTTTCTTTTTCTTTTTCTTTTTTTTTTTTTTTTTGCTACAAAATGTACAGTAAAAATATTCTTGGGGAAAAGTACCTGCTTTTCATTTATTTGCTGTTCTGCGGTCTTCTATGAAACCTAAACAAGGAGCGGTGATCATTTAAAAAAAGGTCTTAAAAATATGTTTGCTTTCTCTCTCCTGTAAACTATCTTTGCCTTCAGGGTTTTACATATATAAAGTAGGAATCCCATAATACAGACTCTTTTGGAATACAATCTCCTTTTTAGAGAAAAGATCTTTTAAAAAGGCATCTCACCTTTTTTTTTTTTTTCCCTGTGGTCACATTTGTACACATTTATATCACTAATATAGAGAACAGTGATCTCTGCCCTGATCCAAAACATGAAGAAGTAAGAGGAAACCTTTTTGATGGCTTTGCAAGCTTTTTCTCATAGCCAACTTTAATATATTCAAAAGAGATTCAGTAAAACTTTGTTTGCAACATCTTTCAAAGTCTGATTTTCTTGTGCTTTCCAAGAGGAATGGCACCTCTATTGCCAGAATCTACATTATCCAACTGTCCAGATGGCAGCTTCCTATTAACGACATTTACATTAAAGAGGTTCATGTATTGATTTTTCTTTTCCTTATTACGCTGTGGTGCGGTTCAACTACAGTTTATCATGATGCTGCTTCCCTTTGGGCATGATGTTTGGGTTGTTTTTAATTTAGCTGTTGAGTTCATCATCAGGATTAGTAGCATATGCAGTCATGAATTTTCAAAAGCAGTATCTTACACTCTTTATTAAAAAGCAAAGCATCTATTTCACTTTCTCACATAGGATTACAGTATGTCAACAGATGCTGCTTTAAAATAATGGATAGCTGCCAAAGAACCCAGGTAATAAAGTGCACAATCTAACAGCTGTATTTATTACTGTTAATCATGATTTCAATTCATTTAGTTTTAATGGATGAGGCTTGATCCATATCAGCATATTTGCACACTGTGAGCAAAATGAAATGAATGCCCAACAATTGTTGCCTTTGGTACTCACAACATTTGGGACGAACACGACCAAAGAAGTTGTTCATGAGGCAGGGAGCCACACAACAAATGAGCAAGTGAACAGCCCTGGGAGAAGGTTGGAACCAACCTGGCGTGATGGCGCCAGTGCTGAAGCATCTGATAGGGTAACAATGTCCATGTGTAACCAGCCATGGCCCTGCTCTCACAGCCATCAAGTCCTCTCAAATTAGCCTGCAGCTTCCCCTGTACAACTCTGAGTGTTTCAGCACTGCCAAAAACAATGCTTTTTGATTACATCCTGTAACCGTGCCCTAATTGCTAGTGCAGGACTGTGACCCCCAAGTTCCTCCCCCTCACATTCTTATCAAGCTCTTTCTGCTGGTATATTTGCCTCTGTTTCCACAGGTGCATCTCATTCAGCATCTCTGGATTTGATTATTTCTCTATATTGCTGTTGCGTGGTAGAGATATTTCTTGCTCCATTTCTGAGGGCAACTACACATCAGTCGCTACTAAAATTATATATATACACATACTCATTTTCTGAGCGCAATACATGTTTTCCATACCTGGTTGAGAAGCTGAGCTTCCTGTATCATAGTGAAAATATCATCCTAGTAAAAAAGATGACAAAACGGAAATTTCTGAAACATGATGAGATGGAGTGCACGTGACATGGCATTTGTTAGGAACCAAATGGTCAATTTGAGCATGAAATCTATGTGTGTGTATGTGTCTGTCTGTGTACATAAGGAATTGTAGCAAAGCAGACCATATTATTTGTGTCCTCCTTACAAATTTCATGACTTGGACAGTATTCCTTGTTTCAGATGTCTTTTCTGACTGCCAGCTCTACAGGACAGCAACTGATACGCTTTTCCCTTCCCCTTTGGGGAAGATGATCTATTTTTCCAATCTCCACCCAATTCCTGGCTACAGTTTTGATTAATTCATTCAAAAATCAATGCATAACAACAAAGCAATGAAAAGTATACTGGCTTTACATGATATAAGATTGAAAGGTTGTACCTTTCCCTTAGCTAAAGCTGTTCAAATCCCACACTATAAGATTGATTTGCTCTGGAAACAGAAGGAAATAGCGTTCCAAGAGACAGCTTGTTTCATTCACACACTACACCCAGCAAAGGGTTGCAAAGACATATGACCAAAAAGATCCCTTGGAGGTGTCTGAATAAGTGCAGTAAATGCAGCAGTGATTTAAACACTTTTGAACCTGTAAGCCAATGAATAATTCCATCTGATAAGGAAGAAAACGTTTTAGCCTTTGAATAGCTCAAATGTCACATCTGTTTCCAGCGCTCTGTAACCATTAACCCATGGGTAACACATAGCATACCATATGGTTCATGCAGCACACATCTTCTTGCAGTTTATTTCCAGAGAAATAAACTCAATGATTCTCTCTGCACTGTTTTCAGTGTTTACAGTTAACTACCTGGGCAATTGTGGAGTTGTAATAATAATGTAGATGCAAAATTAACAAGTAACATTATTAACATATTTTATGGTTCACTTTTAACAAAAACTGCCCTAAACACAGTCAGGGCATCCTGCCAAAAAGCATTAAATCTGATGTTAGGCTGTACGCCAGATGAAAAATAAATCTAAGAGTACCTTGACATTCTTGCTTTCAGTATAGGAATTTTGTGTTCTCCAGTATGTTTACCTACTCCTAATTAATTATTTGGTAATCCCCAAAGGTACAGCATTCCCTAGCATCAGCTGTCAAAAGGCCCTACTATATGAAACAGTGCCAGATGCTTATTTCCAGTATTACACTGCTAACAGATGGCAAATGCCACAGATATAAATATATAGAGAGATATAGATATAACAGCATGTTTTTGCATTTGTATTCATGCATACATGTTTATGTAAACACAAGCACACATGTCTATGTTTTGCTCTTTAACTTTATGGTTAGTTATACACAGATTTTCCTGTTTGGTAATGATGGAATTTCTTTTTTTTTTTTCTTTTAATGAAATACTAATGACTTGAAAAAGAGACCAAAAGCCTCCTATTTTAGGAAAATTAACTGATAATTTACATCTCATCCCAGCTGGTGGAGTTCAGTGCTTCAAAAGAACTTAAGGTGAGGGGTTTCATGTGACTGCAGCAGAGTCTCCTATGTTAGGGCACTTATTCACCCAATTCTTCCAACACATGCTATAAAAAGTGAGAATTTTTGTTTTGCAGGGAGACATAGGCAGCAACTGTTTTGTACTGTTCCTGGTTATGCTGACAAACTGATTCTTTTGTTGGCTGGCTTGGATTTTGGGAGGATCAGTCAGCTGCATCAGATGTTAAACTCAGTCATAAAAGGAGCCTGAACACAGAAACAGTGATATTCCACACCCTCCACTAGGAGAAAGTGCATTCTGGATTTACAATCCATGAACTTCAGTCTGCAAACACAAGAGGAGTGCTCCATTAATTACTTGTCAGATTGCAGGGTTGGTCATCACAGTTTGTTCTTGATGCTGTGTAGATCAGTAAAATAGGAGTCAGCCCCTGGCCGTGCCAGTACAGAAACAGGCATCAGACAATCTGCAGGGAAGGACAAGACCTGCAGCAGATGAGGATTTGTGCAAAAGTACATTTAACCTTAGGAGTAGAGACTTCCTGCACACTTGCCCACAAGATTCACATTACACCTGGAATGTACTGAATGGTCAGCCTTTGTAACACTGATTTTAAAAAAATTTCCACAATTTTGATGGGAGAATGTATGGGAACTGCTGAATCATAGCCTGAACTTCTGATTGATCACCTGTGGCAAGCAATGAGTCAGCCACAGGAGCACAGGTGAAGGCAATTCACCTGTACTGCCGGAAGGGGTGGAGCCTGGCTCCACCTCTCTTAGACCCATTTAAGAGCTGACTATCAGTGGGAAAGGATCTCATCTGGAGATCCCTCCTCTGGAGTTCTGCAGTAAGCCCAGGATGCAGGTAAGCTTTCTATCTATTCTCTTTTTGTTATTAGTATCTGCTTTGCTAAACTCTTTGGTTTATTTCATAGTTATAGCATCTATATATTCATTTACTGTACAGAGGGGAAGGAGAGAGAGAGGAAAAAAAAAACAACAAAAAAAACAAACAAACAAAAAAAAAAAAACAACAAAAAAAAACCATCATCACTGATAATGCCACCAAAGACATAGGGCTCATTTAGTCTTTCCAAACAAGTTTAAGTACTCCTCATCTTTATTGCTTGAAGCTTCTTAGTCTCACAAACCCAGAGAGTGCATCTAATTTTTACTACCTAGAGTTTTATCACATTCTTGGTTTTAGTCTAATCTCTTTTTCTACTGCCATATCCTTTTTTTTTTTTTTTCCCCCACTCCTTCTATGGTTCCTGGTAGTAGTTGTCCATGTAGAGCACACATGAGAGGTAAGCCCTCAGCTCCAGTGCTATTGTAGTATCAAGCTACTATGGGCAGGGGAAACCCATAGCTCTTAACTGTAGGCAGTTCAGTTGCTCTGTTACAAGGGTGATACATGTGTACTGAAAACACATGCAGGAGCTGTGAGGAGATGAAGAATGCATAATCTCCATGAATTTTTACTAACAAATTTAATGAGGTCTTTGTGGTGCATGTTTTCTGCAGGCTTTTGGCTAGAGCAGGTCTCTGTAATGTTCTTGAAGAATAACACAAGGCGCATCTAAGAGAATGTCCCACCACTTGCAAATTATCTAGGTTGAACTTCAAAGCACAAACACCACAAAAACAATTCATAAAGCATCTTATGCTCGCTGTCTCTGGTTTTGGTTTTTAATATAAGAAAAAGGAACTTTTTTTTTTTTTTTTCCCCCCCTTCTTTTTCTCTTACAATCAGCAGAATCATTTTGGCTGAAATTTTCCAAATAAAAGTTTGACAGAGCTCCAAGGGAATGTGCCAGACAATTCTAACAATGTTATACTGCCATGTTTGCCAATAATATTTGTCAAGCAATGATAAATTGAATGGATGCCTCTCATGATACATCTCAAGTTTCTTTCAATGGAACTAATTTATTTTTAAAGTGTTAATACTCCTATCCTCTTCTCAGCAATTAACAATTCAGAAATATTTTAATAACAAGCTGTTAATCACAAGATACTTGTCTGCACAGATTTAAAAAATAGACTCTGTTGTTTCAAGGATGTTGGCTGTCTTTGCCAATGTTATTGGTACATTGGTATGAAATATAGCATTTGATAAGACATAGGCAAGGCTGCATGCTGTGAAACATCTACTTTTTATCCTATGGTAATGAGGATGAAACAAATCCAGAGAGAGGATGTGTTAATCTTGCTTGCTTTGAACATGACTCAGAGATGTGAAACTTCAAATAACTAGGCCCACATATCTGATATAAAATGGCAGTCAGTGGGCTGACATGACCCAGATGTTATTGCAGCAGACAGATGCATGCTGGTCACTGCTGGAATAGGTGTCATACACAAAGGCTGGCCTAGATGAAGTGGGATTTCCAGAAAGGGACCACTGCACAGATCACAGCATGAACAGGAGACATGGTCATGTAAGAACACATTATACCTCACTAGTGTAATAGATTTCTCTATTTGAGTATCCTGTGATAGAATTTGGCACTGGTCACTTCAGGAAAACTCCCTAAATCTTTGCCTCAGAGCCTGAGAGACTAAGCCTTTATCCTAATCTCCATAAGGAAGCAAAGAACTTCTGAAATTCATACCCTGACAATCAAAACTGGAACAAAAGTGATTTTTGAATTGCTCTTCTTGTTTCAGAGCTTCTGCCTCTGAGCCTGTCAAACCTGACTTTGAGAAAAATCTCTTGTCAACTGGGAGGGCATTGTAGGGGAGTGGAAATGCACAGATGTGTGTTTGTGGAGATGATGGCAGAAGTCCTCATCTGCAAGAAGGCCAAAGTGCACCTCCTGTCTGTCTTAATATTTCACTGGAGACCAAATATACAGCAACAACAGAATCAGTAGCAACTATATCAAAGCAGAAAATGTGCTGTAAAACAGAAACAAATTAAAAACAAAGAAACAAGAGAAACCAACAGAAACCACCATCACCTCAAGAAGTACCTTTCTCATTTGATTTTGAGAAACAAAAGACCAACCATTTTCTCTTCCATTCAAATACTGCTCTGGATATAATGCAAAATTTGAATAGAAGAACAATTTCATCTTCCAGGATACTTCATTGCACTGTGCCAGATTTTATAGTGATATCTGGAGAAGACACACAGAAAACACTCAGTATAGTACTGATTCTGTCCAGGTAAGCTGCTGTCCCTAGAAGACTGTCTTCTTGTTAATAGAGGATATAAGATGACAGATTTCTGTCAAAGAAAGCTCAATGGGATTGTGGATCTTTACAGCTGGGTTGCAAGGCCAGTGCAAAGCTCAGTAGGCACACAAAAATGCGGTCTGTCTGGGAGTCGTTAGTACAAATGCTTTCAACAGCTGCCAGAGAGCCTCAGCTTGCTATTTGGTTGGGCTGCTACACAAACAGATCCAAAATGACTACACAGATTCAAATGATTGAAATGTAACTGTCTGCGATATGCTGAGTGTTGGCTAATGGTTAGCATTGGTTAGAAGTCATGAATACAGATGAGAGCAAGGCAGCTTTGGCTGCAGCTCCTGGGCTACAGCTGTCTGCAACCTGCTGGGCACCCAGATCAGTGTGCTGCTGGCAGCTAAAGGCTGGCTGGAGTCTGCGGGTCAGAGCCACCTCAGCTGGACTTCCTCCAGGAAAGACCACCAAGCATAAGGTTGAATGGGATTGAGGAACTTATCCTTCCTTGATAAGAGTAATTTACAGAAGCTGGAGGACCCTGCTTCTGCAATCTACATTTGGCCTTCTGGGAATCAGAACCACATTCCTTACCTCTTCCATTCCCCTTCTTCACTAATTTATCACTTGATTTCAGGAGAGAGGATACTTTTTTATTTGCTATACACCTAAGCCCAACTGACAATTGGCTGATAATTAACAAATAATTAGCTTTAAAAAAAAAAAAAATAAAATAATTAGCTGAATGGAGCTCCTTCATTGTTCACAAACTGAGGACCCAAGCTCTTCCAAGAGATGGGATGAATGCATTTCAATACTTAGGGCCTTGCTAGCTCTTCACTCTTGATTAGTTCAGCAATGGCTCTTTCTGGACAGTTTTAGAAGAGAAAAAAATAAAAAAAACAGTGAAAACACTGACCCATTGTTTTGTTATTGCTTCATATAGAAAACAAGCTATAGCCTTTTTTGTTCTCCATTGGGAACATCAAATTGGTGACCTAGATTTCAAACAGCTGAAAGGTATTACTATGTCAGGTATGTTAGATTTACTGTTAATGACACTATGGTTAAATTGCATATGGCATTAATATGGATTACACCTAGTGATGAGCTTCACAATTAATCTCTAGGACAGGTGACCTGGATCTCATTTTAGTCAGGAGAGGTTCCCATACTCTTTTGGCTATTTTTGAGACTAGTTCTAATGAGCTAATCATTATATATACAGTTCATATATGTATACATAAATTCATTTCTGTAAATACAAAGCAGTGTGAAGTGTTCCCCTTATCCATATTACTTGTGGTGATTACAAACAACTGTACTTCTTGTTTGGCATGAAATCCTGTTTGGCCAAATCCTCTCCAGAATGCACCAAGAAAAATCTACAATTTGCAATGGGATAACTTTTGAAGTGCTTTTAGAGGAGGGCTACAAAAATGATCCAAGGGAGGAAATAGGAGGAAATATCTCCCCTACGAGGCAAAGAGGAGAGTTGTGAGGCTTTTCTGCCTGGAGAGAAGGCGGCTCCAGGGAGACCTGAGAGCAGCCTTTCAATATCTAAAGGGAGGCTATAAGAAAGAATGGGACAGACTGTTTAGCTGGGTATGCTGTGATTGGACACGAGGAAGTGTTTTCAAACTAAAGAAGAAGAGATTTATATTGGATATTAAAAAAAAAAAGAAAGTTTATGACAATAAGTCAAGAACTGGAACAGGTTACCCAGAAAGGTAGTGGATATCCCTCACCCCTGGAGACATTCAAGGCCAGGTTGGACTGGGCTTTGAGCAACGTGATCTAGCTGTATGTGTCCCTTTCATTGCAGAGAAGTTACACCAGATGACTTTCAAAGCTCCTTTCCAACTCAAGCAATTCTATGGTTCTATTTATTAAAGCTAAATATGAAATAACCCTTCGCAGAAATATTAATATGTGCTTTCTGCACAAAATTTCAGCCCCAAATGTGCTGAACAGAGATAGCTGCATTTTTCTGACCTTAGCCAGCCTCATAACCTCCCAAGTAATATAATCAATGCTAGAGACCTATATAGATTGCAGCAGCTTTACAGGTTGCAACAGTGCTTCCTTAGGTTCACATTTTTGTCTCCTTTTCTGTCATCCTGTCATCTTTAGCACACTCAACAAGATTTGTTGAGTAGACTTCCCCAAAACAGTTGGGGTATAGTCTTTTCCTGTGTTGGTAGAAGTCTGTTTTTAACTATTTTTATCCCTGATACTTTTCACTTGTTGAAAAGTAGATGATGAGGAAATCAAGCTCTCTTTACCACCTGCAATGGTGAAAACCCAGCCAGACTCATAACGTGTTTGGTTCCAGCATGACTTGCCCATCCTATGTTGTCTCCAATTAATGTATGTTCATGTCACTTATTTTTCATTCATATGATTATGGGGGGAATGGTCCTTTTACCACTGCCTTTATTAGCATACAGAACTCCCACATGAGTACAAGTACTCTCCATTCATTATTTGCTGTTCATCATGTCTTCATTACTTGGCCACATAAAAAGTTATTCCCATCCAGCAAGGGAGTAGCAGTAATAACACAATAACATTTGATCTATCACAAATGGCTACATGGTGAATGTAATAGCTGAAATTAGCAATATAAGCATAAATCCTAGAATAACATCTTTTCCTCCAAAACTATGTGCAAATTAGACAAATATTTGCTAAAATTAGGGTAGTTCAGAAGTAATTCATGAATGAAAACAAAACAAGAACAGAACAAATCAAGTTCATTGAATGATTTACTTGGAAAATGTAATTCTAAGAGCTTTAATGGTCAGTTAAAATGAAAATAATGATGCTTCCTGAACTGCACAACATCTGCTGCATGCATAGGGAAAGAAAATCAACTGTGAGGATAGCATATATTGCAAACATGCAGTTTGTAGCCTAACAGCATAGAACTTCCAAAAGGGCTATGAAGAAGGAATGCAATTACTGGAACTGAGATTAATAATAATTAATGTAATTTGAATCTTAATTGGAAAGGCACTTCCTTAATAAATGTCCCTTGTAGAAGAGAAAGGGACAATATTTAAAAGACTTTTGAAATTTAAAAAAAAAAAAAAAAAGAGAGAGTAAGAAAGTGGATTTACAATCCAGGGCTAGTGCTGAGTTTGCTCCTAGACTTCAGATTATAGGAGATTATCACAGATCAACTCTTTTCACAGAAAAGAACCTTTTAAATCCATCTCAGCATTGTCCTTATTAGGAACGAAGGAGAAAGGCTCCTTCCACAGGGACAAGAGAAGCTCTTAATTCATAGCTTGTCAGAGGAAAGGCGTTTGCTTCAGCACTGAAACAGGTTAGTTATGGCTCTAATTTACACAGCAGTGTGTCATCCTGGTGCAAGGGACAACACCTTTAAGTAATAATGAACAAGTGTGCGTTGACAGAATAATAATCAGGGACTGAAAAGGTTACAGTACAGTGCACGGTAAAGCTAAGTGCCTACTTTCATCCCATTGGGTGCCATAATATCAGGAGTTAGGAACTGCAGTTACTATATAAAATAACATTAGTGAGGCAATTAGGACCTAATGGTTTGTGGAGAGAAGTCTACAAGACTTTATAAAAACATCTGAACTAGACTGTATTCAAGTTTTACCTCACTCCTATTTTCTTATTTTTTTTAGACCATATGGCCTTCTCAAGGGTAGAATCCTCTTAAAATATAGTGAAGAAACACCAGAGACATCAGAGAAACTTCTCAGTATATATGGGTAAAATCTCATTGAAACTTCTGCCAATTAATCCCAAATCCATAATCTGATCTCAGGTACCTAATAATGAAATTACTGACTGCAAAGGAAATGCTAAGTCACGGCTTGAACCAGTGATTGAGCACCTGATGGCAAGGCAGGGCCAACCCAGGGGAGCTCAGGTGTGTGCAATGTACCTGAGTGACCAGAAGGGGTGGAGCCAGGATCCACCCCATCCCAGGCCTCACTTAAGGGTTGGCAGTGGAGGCAAGGGTATCTTACTGGAGAGGTCTGCTTACCTGAGGCCTTCTAAAGGTAAGCAGCTTTTTTTTTTTTTTTTCTCTTCCCCTTCATTTCTCTATCTGCAGCTGCTGCAAACCTGTAGTCAGCAGCTACCTCCAGGGCACAGCCAAGATGTTGAAGGGATGGAGGAGAGAGTTCTGCTGTTTTCAGCAAAAAAGGAGTGAAGTTTTTGCAGCGTTTCATTGACCAGGTGCCATAAGAATGAGGGCTGTGTTTTAAGGCAAATGCTGTATAATAACTCTTCTCCTATGAAACCATGAAGAATCTACCATTGGTTATGTACTTTTTAGCTTTGAGAACATTTTACAGAGGCATCAGTTACAGGTCTGATTGTGCATCAAGTTTGGTTCACGTGGATTTTTCATGACTTTCTTCTCTTCCTTAGTTTGCAGCAGAAGAGTGAAAGTCAAGAGCAATGAGCACGTGACCAGAGCTGGGTCTTTTTAAGTTCATCCCAAACTGGTGCATGGGAATTTGAGTCTTTAACTGCCAAGTTGAAGATCTCCCTCAGATTCACCTTTCAAGAGGTTATTCTGCTCTTCATTATGATTGCTTTTTGGGAAATTTCATCTTTTAAATAGATGTTCACTTTCACATATATATTACCACTCTTTTAAGTGGATGCCTCTGAAGCAGAAGGGATTTATGTATTAAAATGTACAAAGAATTGTACTCCCAACTTTGATCTTGATATCAAGAGAAACAAAATAGACTTGTCCAGCACAATATCTTGTAGATTATTTTATAGTGGAGCTCTGGGGGTTGTCTCCCTAAGAGGAGGAATGTGTATTTGCTGAGTCTCGGGGGAATTTTAATTTTTTTATTGTTTAGACTTCCTTTGCCATTTCTAGGACAACAGTTGAATGCAGTTTTATTTAAATATATCCCTATACAGAAGGGAACCTGATAGAGGGGGCAGAAGATGCAGTTAATTTTCCTGCTTCAGTCCATAACATCACAAGTTTAGTTAGTTTAGTTAGATTAGCTAATTGAGGAAAGCTAAAGAAGTTTGGTGGCCAGAACTGCAATATGCTAGTGGTAGAGGATATAAATTTACAGCTTCCATTTGTGCAGAAATACGGAACTTTTTTTTTTGCCCAGAATATCTGATTACCTGGAGAACTATCCCCAGTCCTTTAGATTAATGCTATACTATGGTTACATAGTACTGAATCCAGTATATTTATATTATCCTGAAAAGCAAGATCTGGTTCATGAATCAAGAAGCCCATGCTAACAAGAGGGACTCTGAAATCATGTTATTCACATGGTTTTCTTACTTAACATTGTGGTTATAATCTTGTCAGGATAAATAGGATGTTTACAGAGCTATCTATGCCTCCTAACTGAAGACAAATAAATAAGATTTACAAAAGTATCCAGAATATTGATTTCACTTTTCAAATCCAGTAGATGATCCATGTAGTCCCTCTGTAACGCTTTAAAGAGTGTCTCCTGGACTCATTTTTCATTTTTCATATAGAAGACCCTAAACAACCTATACTGTTCCTATACAGTAGTCTTTGACTGCTGTTGACATTATTATTCTGTTGGAGCAAAAGATGTTGTTGTCATCCTAGACAGAAATCATAAACAATCTTAAATTATGTATAATGTCTGATTTTGCTCTGAACAACTAATAATCAAAATGACAAACCAGCCTGATCTCAGGTTCAAATGTTATCTCTTTGAAGGCGGTCATCCCATGAGTGACAGACTAAGAAGTGCAGAATCATATGTAAAACAGAATAGTCTGCTCTTCATGGAAAGGAGAGGGTACTTAATTAAGACAAATGGGTGGTCACCTTGAAATTCTTTAGTTTTACAGGCTACTCAGATATCAGATTGATAAGAATTGTATAAGTATGCAAGCAGAATTCACTACATTATTAGGGCTGATGTCTAGCTAAAAAAGATTCAGTAAAAGCATAATTCATTTCATTTGGGTAAATAATGATAGCCTCTTCAGCTCCTCTTGCTGGGTTGTCACTCAACAAGCTTCAGGGCAAGAAATGGGTTCAATGTCAGTAATTCACATCATGAGTTTGCTGTATTTGCTGTCTTTTATAAAGGTCCTATGCTTATATTGATATAACAGATTGTCAGCTTCCATTTAAAAAAAAAAAAAAAAAAAAGTTCTTACCTCTCCTGGCTGAGGCAAAAAAAAAAAAAACAACTAAATTTGAAAATCTGAAGGTAATTCAAGTGCTGACTTTATCATCTTAGTATCACAACATCTTGTGATTAGATTGAAGAAAGTGGAGCTCACAAATTTTGGAAACTTGATATTGTTCATCCTTATCAACCATAAGGACACCACCACATCCTCCCTCCCTCAGAATAAAGCCCAGCTAGCTACAGCCTGTTGCCTTTGTCTTTTACAGCATCTGGCAGAGCTGAGATCCATCTACAGGACTCTGAAAACACAAGAAGCCCTCTAGGACAATCAGTCCTTCTCAGTGCTGGTAGAGAAGCCCATCGCTGCATATTTTCCAAAGGTATATTTAACCCAATTCTGAAAGAGGAGGACAGTAAACCAGCCCATCATTCCTTGCTGTCAATTCACTGACTATCAGCCAACTGTCACAGGCTGCACCTGCATCTCCTCACCTCAGTGAAGACTCACTCATTGTGAAACCACTAACTGGATCACATTCTTCCTCCACAATGAGGTCACAGGATTTTAGAAGACAGAGGAAGGTTTAAGGTTAACCAAGAAGTTTACAAATAATGAGGCAGTCCAGTGAAAAGACACTCTGGCCTCCTATAAGTGGGGGACATTGAAGATCAGGCTCCTGCGTGGGTAGCTGGGAATACCCCACTGAAGACGTGCTGTCCCAGTGTGGGGATGAACAGGCTCAAGCTGCGGGTTGTCTCCTGCACAGCTCTCAGAGCCATCTGCTCTGAATTAGACGGGATTAAAGGCACAGCGTGGGCAAATCCCTTCTGTCTGTTTGTGCAACACAGGTTTATCCCATGTGAAATAAGGCTTAGAGGCAAGGGCTGCCTTTCTCACATGCAAGGGAAGGTAGTTAACAACCAGAGCTTCTAATGCTAGATAAAAGAACACAACCCTGTAAGTGAGATATGGCACTTCAGCGGGTCTTTGTTTTGATAGCCTCTGTACAGAACAAAACAAGACAGAGCAGGCAGCAAAGGCTCCATGTGAGATTCTCTGCAGGCAAAGAAAGTCACAGGCAGGAAAAATACAATCCATACAAATAGCACTGGATTCACAATCACTCTGTGGAGTGAAAAGGTATGCAAGGGGAACAGGGAAATCTGAGATCATCACATCTCTAAAGAACACAAATACCCATTTCCTTCTTCTCTAGGTGCTTGTCTTGCAAGTATGCAACAAAAAATAAAAACTGTAGAACCAGCCTATTATTAAGACAGTTTCAGGACCTGTACTTTTTGTTCTGCTGTATTTCTGCCCACAAACTGCCCTATTAGATGCTGTCCTGATCCCAGCTATGCTTAACCACCATCAGCCAAGTCTGAGAGGGCAGCTGGTAGCAGTAGGTGTGCTCACGATTTCCATGCCTATAAAATTCCCCTTTGGTGGAGGTAGTCTCCCCTTCTCCTATTCAAAACAGCTGCTAGTTCTGTGTTAAAGATGCCCACTTCAGTGAACGAAACACAATGGAATGCGTAAGGGAAAGATCAAGTAAGATACATTTTACACAGACATGCTGAACTCATATTTTATAAAAATACATTCTCAAGTGAAGACAAGTCTCACACCTACTTCTTCAAATAATATACAGAAGTGAAAGCACTTTTCCATGGTATTTCCACCTGCCTTGGTTTTATCAGTATTCCATGTCATGACATCATGCAACAAGCTGTCCTCTAACAGGGGAATGGAAGGGTGAAAGGGGCCTTCCCCCAACTGCCTTTTCCTCTTGTGCATGAAACCATGACACCACTCACAGTTCAATTATTTAAAAATGAATAGGAGCAAAGGAAGGGGAAATGGAATGGAAGAGAATGGAGTAAGGTTGGAACAAATGAAAATTAAAAAGAGGAGAATGGGAAAACTAGTGAGAAAGAAGGAAAAATGCCTTCTCTTATCACATTCTGGACAAAAAGAAACATTTATCAGTGAAAACATATCATTGTAATACCAGCAAGGTTAAGTGACAGGCACAGCTTCAAGGAAATTTCAAGCAACATGATATTGGCCTCTTTTACGAGAGTGAAAATTACAAGCAACTACAGACAGTGAAATTATTCTAGGTGTACTCTTGGAGATATTATATTGACTAGAACAAGAAGAACTTTTTTGACATTTCTTTTCAGAAAATACTGATCAATAAAATAAAATAAATTATATAAGCAGGCCATTCTGTTTGAGCTTTTTTTACACAATTTTTTAGGAAAATATTGCAGAACTGTCAAAACAGAGCATTTTATCTTCTTTTCAGAAATAGAACATATAGTTTTCTTTTTCTTTTTTTTTTGTGAAATGGAATACAATTCAAGAACTAAGCATAAATTAAAGAACAGTTTTACGCAGCACCTCAGTTGGAAAGGAATGGTATTTTTTTCAGTATCTAATTTTCATAGAAGAAATTCCCTTCCTACCCATTATTAATAAAAACATCTGTATAGCTAATCAAACTTTTTTTTTCAACATCATTGACATAAAAAAAAAATGCCTTTTTTTGAAAAGCTCTAGTTCTATATGCCCTTTTGTCAGCCACATAGCATCTTTTGGCAGACAAGTTGCCGTGCTATTTAGTTTGTTTATGCTGCAAAGCTTAATAGAAACAATATATTTAATGTGTTTTGGCTGGTCCACACATCGAGCTTTTCTGTATGTAATATAATTACGCCACTGCAAAGCTGTGCAGGCAAATACTTTAACTATGATATTCAGATTTTATGATTCGTGTGGCAGACATTGTCTTATTTTATTTCTATATGGGCTCCAGTGGTGGTACTACACAGGTTTTCCTGCACACTACTGCAATACGAGTTAAGTGCATTACCTGATAGAACATGGAGACAATTCTGTTGTCATATTCCAGCCAAATTCTTAGAATACTCCTGGAAATGATCAACAAAACATTTCTGATTCTATTCACATTCTGGATCTCTACTTGTAAATCAAGCAAGTATATTTTTGAAAATATTTCTTATATTTCTGTTAAAAAGGAATGAATGATTTGCCCAAGATATTTTAATAGCATACATGGCATTGAGATCATCTGTAAGTAGGACAGATAAGGTCAAATGATATTGCTTACAGAATAAAGCAGACTACATACTGGATCAGAGCAACGTCTGTCTAGCCTTGCTATATCATCTCTGACAATTTTAACAGCAGTTTCACAGAGGCTCTGTCATTATAAGCTAAATATAGCCCTCTTCTTCAGTTTCACAATAAACTCTATTCATCAAGGTCTCTCAAGGCCTAGCTGAAATCACCAGTAAGCAACTTACTGGAGTTTATTTACAGGATAAAAAACAAAACAAAACACATGCAAGATCTTCTGGCTAATAGACAGAAGAAAAATAAAGGGAAGATTGGCTTGTCTTTTCTACTGAGCTCTACTTGTGGCCAAGATTGAAAGTTTCCGTGGTCTGCTACTAATTCCATTACCTGGCAGTTCATAATGATACAGTCAGTCATCCGTTACTTAAGACAGATGACTGTTCTCAACACCTCTTAATAAAATTAAGACACTCCTTTCTGGAGGTCTTACTTAATTACTAATCTCATGATATCTTTGTAATCTTCTGATTTACCTTCTCCTGCTTATTTCTCTGATCTGGCTGCTCTTCTGAATGCTGACTGGTAGGTGGCAAAATGATACTGTTGTCACTACCAATTACTCCTGGTAGGGAGTCCAGCCAAAGGCTGTCGTGGACCTAATGAGGTGTACCCAATCAGGAGAAAAATGCAGCTCCATTTCCATCCCCTGGTGGTAACTTAGTTTGTAAAAGTGATCAATTCTTGGTTAGGTTAAGAAGAGGAAAGAAAGAAACCTGCATAATTACCCTGTGTGATCTCCTGCACAGCTGAGGTGGGGAGCTGGCAGCCAAGAGAAGTACAAAGAGATCCACAGGCTGAGAGTCCTTAAACATGCTCTGCCTCTGAGATAGAAGCATCTGTCTTTCCTATTTAATACATTATCCCAAACAACAAGGGCATTAGACTTGATTCTAAACTTAGAAAAGCAATGAAAAAATCCTACTGCCTTCAGGAAGAGCAGAAGTAAATGCTTTCACAGGACACAGTGCTGCTACATGCTCTTTAGATGAAGACAGAGAAGGAGTAATGTTTAGGAAAAGTATAAGATATAGAGGAGCAGAAAACTTAGACTGGGATCCATCTTACCTACTTTTAGCCATCTAAAACTTAAGTGTCTAATGCATATCAGTCATTTAAGCTACCTCTGTAGCCATTGTGCAGAGACAGATGCACTTCAGACAGCTGATTAATCCTTCCCACTCTACCAGCAGCATATAAGAGTGTTACTCATACAATTAAATATGATGCAGACTCCCATAAATAGATCATATAATCTCTCTGGGTGGCCACCTGCAACAAGAATGGTGAAATTCTTTCTGGCACTCCCCAAAATCTGTCTCACTAACAATCACTGTACTCTTTCCAACACATTCTGCTGGTTATATATTAGTCCTCATTATTTGGGGAATATATTAACACTGTCAAAGGACCTTTGACAGTGGATTACTTTATGCAAAAGATGTTTAAACGTGAAAGTAATGCAGAAACATATGGGAAGAAGCAGGTAGATATGTGTAGAAGGTAAGAAACAGCTTGCTTTTTTGGCTCTCCATGTCAGCTTCGATCTATCCTGGCAAACTACCTATTGGCACTTGAAGTTTTGACTGTGCAGGTTTGCCCAGTTCTCCTCTCAAGCTGAAATTCACTATGTAGGGAGAAAACAACAAGAAAGCGTGACACAACCCACATAAAGAGACATACATTCTTGACTTCCATTATCTCCTGCAGGAAGAAAAGTCAGGAGGAATTTGACAGAGGTGTGTTTGTCTTATTCAAAGTAAAAAACTTGCTTTGCAGTAAATCACATTTAGTATAAGTTAGCCTTTACTGACTAGTACAGTTGCTCAAAAAAATGTTGCATATAGGATATTGAGATAGGATTATTAATAAACAATGATTTTTAGTGGGTTCAGGAGGTGAAGGCATGTACCAACTTCAAAGTTCCAAAAGGCATTAAAAATAAAAGACATAGAGGAAAAGCAAGACAAGACAAAGCTGTCTCTGTGGATAGCTGGGAATCATCACCAAGACAGCATTCACCTCTGTGGTCTCTATAGCATAGCAGATTGTGACAGTGGTAGTGACAAACCACTGCCATTCTTGTCTGCGAGCACTCTGTACTTTCATCAAGATGTGCTCAAGATGCTGTGGGTTGTTCCCATTCATGATGAATTTTTTGCCAACAAGATCATGTTTAGATGGGCATAAGCATTACATTTGGGCTGGTGCTAATGTTCTGTGATTGAATTTCACTAGAACAGGTGTCTAGATGACCTCTGCTGCTCTAAGTTTTGAGTTCTGTTAATGTAAACTAAAAGATAGAAAATGGGGTATAGGAAAGGGGCAAGAAAGGGTGACTCCCAATGTCCCTGGTGAATGCATCCCATGAGAACCATCCATACAGTCAGTATAAGGGCTTGCAGGTGCAAGGCTGTGAGGAAAACCATGAGAAACAAACAGCAGGAAACAACAAGGGAAAAAAATTGCCCTGACAGCTCTAGAAAGCCCTGCCACAAGAGCCTGAGTGAACAGCTGCAGTGAAGCTGCAAAGTCAGACAGCAAAGCAGCAAATGGAAGTGCTTCACAGTGATTACAAGGCACTGTGCAAGAACAGAATGTGTTTTGGCTAGATATTTCTCTATTCCAGAATCTAGAAAAACAAAAACAACAAAAAAAAGCCCTACCAAATACACTGTTTACAGCTTTGAAAACACTGCTATTTGGCTTCCAAAGTTTCCAAACAACAAATGTTTGTATTTTCAATTAAATTGAATTGACAAAAGTGTCATCTTTTCTTTCCCCTGGAATTAATTTCAAGTGTATTTTACAACTCTTTTATTTGTTTAAAACAAAATGAAAACTGGAAAAAAATATTTGCCATTTTCATTTCCATGCTTAAAATCAAATCGTTGAGCTGAAATCAGCTCTAATGGAACAGCTTTTCTGAAGAGAATATTGTTACAATGTGACAACATTGAATCATCTCTTTGAAGTTTATTCTCTGTAAACTTTTTTTTCCCATTTACCTGTTTTTCCCTTCTTACTTCATCTCAACCATCTGCACAAGACCTTCAAATATGAACTTACCTCTTTATAAACAGACATCCTGCTCTTTGCTAGGTTATTCCTTTTCTTCTACTAATGTTCTCACACCATCCATCTTGTCAAATTGCCTCTACTTTGAAGCTCGCTTATCTTCTCTTCTTCAATATGTCCAAGGCAAACCAACTGGCATACATAATAGAGAAAAACCTGCCTACATGTGTCACTGAGACAGAGGTTCTCTAATTCTCATGGGAAATCTAAGATTGCCTTCTCACCTTGAGGAATACTCTGCTTTATGCAGTCCTTTACCTCATCCTCATTGGGATGGGCGTCTTCACCCAGTGCAGAGCTCAGCTCACCAGATCTACTATCTTTCTTTGTAAGCTAAGTGGCAAAGGTTTGCTATTCTGAGCCATTCAGATTTTTCCCCATCATATCACTAGAGAGGTGACCATTAGTTAGTAAGTCAGGACATCACAGTTGAATTAAATTATTTTGACCTCAATAAATAATTAAATTCTCAAGCACTTCATGGAACGCAAAATTCCACTTTGCTCAGAAGGAGAACAAAAATTCAAGGCTCAGGCAAGTCCTCTGATGTCTGTGTATTGTATATTGTACTCTGTCAGTGGAACCCTGTTCATAGAGAGCTGAAAACAATCCCACGATTGAGACCTAAGATCATGCATTTCTAGAACAGCTTTTCTTCCATGTTACTTCACAAACATTCCAACTCTTCAAATGTATTTTCCCAAATTTCTTTTGCTGGACTCAGAGAGTAAGGAGAAGACATAATAATGTTTCTACTCCTATCAAAAACATTCAGTCATCATCAATCACGAGTCAGCTAAACTGACCATAATCCATTATGAAGGTGTAATTAAGTAAAACCCACCTCTCAGCTCCTAGAAGCGTGCTTGTTTTTTAAACAACACATTGCAACAAACAAACAAACAAAAAGCCACACAAAAAAAACAAAAACCAAAGAGCCCTGGAGATTTCCAATTAACAGACACTGCATTCCTCTGTGCTCAAAGTTTTAAATGTTTGTTGGGATTACAAACTATGCACACAGTAGCAACATTGCTGATGCTGACCTTGCAAAACACAGCTCTGTGCTTTATGAATCAATCATCACAGCCTGGAGCAGAGAGAAAATAAGCCTGCAGAGAAACCATCGGGAGAGAAAGTGAATGAGAAGTATTTGCTGTATATCAGGACAGTGATTCCAAATTAAGCAGAATTTGTTGGTTTCCCCATAAGGCAAAACACCGAAGGCAGGAGAAGCTCAGACATAGAAATAATCACTTTATCTAGAAGATATTAGGAATTAGAACATCATAAAGCATCAGATGACCTCAAGAACTGAAGGGAAGAAGGAAAATTTTTAATCCAATTCATTTAGACCAGTAAAAAGGGTACACATGAGCTGGTCCTCAGTTTCACCTCTGAGCAGCAAAGCAAGAGGGTCCAATGAGCCCCCTGCTCAGTCACCATAATATTGCAACAAATGCAAGTAACCCTTCTGCAATTCTGAAGCTGCCTGATTTACCCCTCCCAATCATAATGTAGGAAATGCTTCCACATTTTTATGCTTGTACATTTTCCTATTCTAGCTGGTGTTCAGATGGACTCGCAAGAGCAGCCTTAAATGAATTAGCAGGAAAACCGTTCTGCATGCTTGGAAGATCAGAAAGAAAATGCAGAAGAGAAAGATGCACATTAATACCATGTTTGGTATAAACAGAAAACTGTCATTTTCTTTTCATATCCTCAGTGACTCTTATGGGGTAAGATAAAAGAAATTTATAAATAACAGGAAAACAGGCATAATATTCTTGTGAAAAGGAACAGCATGTATATTTCCCGTGTAAAAATATTATATCTGAAATGAACATAAAATACCCTTACCTCTTATAGATAGGAAGCTCCTACAAATATGAAGATGCACATCACAGGAAAGTGTTAGCAGCTGTGTGGTCAAATATGTAACATCACACCTGGGATTTATTTACATCACAGTTGTGGAACCAGCACCATTGATAGAACATTCACTTGCTCCCATGTGTTTAGGAAGTTTAGAGGCAATCAAAACTGGAAGAGATAAACAGGAACAGGTTGTTTAAAACTGAAGAATGCATACACAATATGTAATAATAACACAAACTTTGCAGGTTGAAATGTCTTAACTTACAAATTTTAGAACGGTTTTGAAACATTAATGTGTGCTTAATTTTCCCAATATTCTTGTGACATAGTTAAGTTCCGCTTTAACCTTATTTTTCAGGTAGAGAAAAACAGGTATAACTGATTTGGTGAGTATTGCCAAGAATGAATCCATCTCAGTTCATAATTCATTTCCAGAGCAATCTGTAGGTTCTTTAGTTTTGTCAGCTGCTGAACAGTCAATCTTTCTGATGAAGGTTTTAAAATATGAACGAAAGAAGACCGATAGTAGAAAGCAGCAGAATACATACTTATTTCTTTGTGAAATAATTTAAGCATGAATTCAATCAAATTTAATTAAAAACCTAATTATATCAGTGGTCCAGTTCTCCTTTCTGCAGAAAAGTGATAAACAAAATATCCTTGATTTCTGCCCAAAGGGAATTTTCAGATTATCTAAACCGTCACATAAGCAAGGGTTCTATCAGGCAGCCTAACAAGTAGATAACATTCATTGTACTTCATATGTATTATCTTGCATGGTAAAGAAAAGGCTCTAAATTTTTATGTAGTCTTTGTTCCAGAAGTAAAAATGTTATTATGCAATCACAATATCTGACACATTGAGAACACATGATCACATCAGTGTATTTTAATGTATTCACACTCCCAGATAGTTAAGATCTTCCTCCTTCATTTTAACTAATTCTTGGTGCAGCTCTTGGGCTGGGGATTCAAATAATCTTTCTCTTAGAAGTTCCCTTCAATGTACGCCTCAGCAACTCATAAAATCAGACAGCAAATATCATGGACAAAGCACCATTTCAAGTGAATTGACATCAATTCTGTGAGGTTTGTGCGCCATGCAATACTTCAATTTGTTTCACTCAAATATTAATATCTGTTTTATTTTAACATCCGTTTACAGAAGTTTACATTCTGGGAAAGCATTGAAGTGTCAATCAACAGTTCACACAACCTCTCTAGTAGACAAGCAACATCCAAAAGAAATGTGTAAATTGGAGCATCTAGTCACTTACTCTGACAGGTATTCTTCTCATTGCTTTGTTACTAATGAACGTAAGAGTCCTACAGAAGCAAGTGCTGGCAAGGTCACTCTGTCATTTTTGAAGAGTTGTGGCAGTTGAAAAAGGTCTCTAATTACTGGGGAAAAAAAAGCAAAAAAAAAAAAAAAAAGCAAATATTACAGCTATCATCCAAAAAGACAGGAAGGAAGAAACATCAACGTTTATCTGTTCCAGTCCACTAAAAAAAAAAAAAAAAAAAAAAAAAAAAAAAAAAAAAAAAAAAAGAGAACAAGAAGTACAGAAAACAAATATCCAAACACACACCTCAGCTCTCAGGGCACTGAATGGCTTCAGATGGATTCATGAAAAGACTTAGCATTCAAAGATGTGATTGGTCAGTTTACTTTCATCATTCTTAATGTATACAATACTTTATTTTCTTGGCTCATCTATGCAAGTCTACCAAACAAGGCTCATGTATTCCCTAGTACAAATAGAAGTGTAAAGGACAATTGCTGAGCAAGAGGGACTCATTTAACAGAAGACATATCTGAATCTGGTATAGAGCGGTTCGGGAAGTTGTATATCCCTCATTTGCCACAAGGTGGAAACAATCACAGGAACTCATCTCAGTAACATAGCTGTAACAATTCAAATGTAGCAGTTAAATACCATATGTTGTACATAGGAATGCAGATGCAGCTGATGACTTAGAACAGCTTCTAACAGAGCACGTGATATGGTTTTAAATACGTTCATGAATGCTTTTTTATACCAAATAGAACAGCATGGCTCTTTAGTGCTGTTCCAATCTATTACTTAAGCAACAAAGTAGTTTTCTAAAATGTATAGTAAGGCTTGTATTTCTTAATAAACTAGATAACTATAAAGAGTCAGTGCACTAATGAAAAGAACTGGAACTCAGATCCCAAAGTTTTAGGTAGCTAACACCTACAGTTATTTATCTCTCAGAAGATTCTGAATGGGTCATTTAGGATATAAACTGTGCTTCTGTGTTCAGGTCAGAGTCTCGCTCTACTACATCACTAGTTTAGAAATATTTTACAATGATCAAAGACAAACTATGTCTCAAAAGACAATCTTTTCATGGTGGAGAGAGGAAACAGCATAAAATAAAGCCCTGTGCAATTTGATGTAGGGAAGTTGGACTCAATGATCTCCGGTGGTCCCTTCCAACCCCTATGGTTCTGTAATTCTGTCATTTTCCTCTGCAGAATTACTGACTCAAAGAGAAGAATTTAGTGAATTCTCCTGTTCCTCCCAAATTCAGGACAAGCTATAGTCAGTGGTGTGAGTTGCAGTAGTGAAGTTTGCTGCTGCTGAACCAAGTAAGCTACTTCTATGTTCTCCTTATACTTACTTGATGGAAAAATATAAGACTGTTTCTTAAATGTGCTAATTCACCAGTTCTACAATATAGAATCGTAGAATCATAGAATCACAAGGTTGAAAACGGCCTACAAGATCATCTAGTCCAACTATCCTCCTATTACCGTTGCTACAACAAGCACTAAACCATCTCTTGTAGCTCCTCATCCAGACACCTCTTAAACACTACCAGGGATGGTGACTCTCCACCTCCCTGGGCAGCCATTCCAGTGCCTGACCACCCTCTGAGAGAAAAGTTCTTCCTTATGTCTAATGTAAACCTCCCCTGACACAACTTGTGGCTATTTCCTTGGGTCCTGGTTATTGCCTGGGAGAAGAGGCCAAACCCCTCCTCATCACAACCTCCCTTCAGGAAGTTGTAGAGAGCAGTAAGGTCTCCTCTGAGCCTTCTCCAGACTAAACAATCTCAGCTCCCTCAGCCGCTCCTCGTAAGACTTGTGCTCCAGACCCCTCACCAGCTTCATTGCCCTTCTCTGGACACATTCCAGGGCCTCAATCTCTTTTTTTGTAGCCAGGGACCCAAAACTGAACACAATCCTCGAGGTGCAACCTCACCAGTTCTGAGTACAGAGGGAAATCTGCTCCTCCCTGCTCCTGCTGGCGACACCATTTCTAATGCAGGCCAGGATGCCGTTGGCCCTCTTGGCCACCTGGGCACACTGTCGGCTCATGTTCAGCCGAGCATCAACCAACAGCCCCAGGTCCCTTTCCTCTTCACAGTCTTCCAGCCACTCATCCCCAAGCCTGTAGCGTTGCCTGGGGTTGTTGTGGCCAAAGTGCAGGACCCAGCATTTGGCCTTGTTGAACCTCATCCCATTCACCTCAGCACAGCGATCCAGCTTGTCTAGATCCCTCTGAAGGGCTTCTTACTCAATCCCTTCATCTAGATCATCAATAAAGATATTAAACAAGACGGGCCCCAGTACTGACCGCTGGGAGACATCACTTGTAATCACGGGTCGCCAGTTGGACTTAGCTCCATTAACCACTACCCGCTGGGCATGGCTCTCTAGCCAGTTCCTTACGCAAAGAAGGGTATACCTGTCCAGGTCATGGGCAGCCAATTTCCCCAGAATACTGTGAGAGACCATGTCAAAGGCTTTGCTTGAGTCTAGGTAGACTACATCAACAGCCTTTCTGTCGTCTACCACTCTGGTCACCCAGCTGTAGAATCACAGAATCACAGAATTGTAGGGGTTGGAAGGGACCTCCAGAGATCATCGAGTCCAACCCCCCTGCCAAAGCAGGTTCCCTACAGTAGGTCGCACTGGTAGGCATCCAGGCAGGTCTTGAACATCTCCAGAGAAGGAGACTCCACCTCCACCACCTCCCTGGGCAGCCTGTTCCAGTGCTCCGTCACCTCACTGTAAAGAAGTTCTTGCGCACGTTTGTGCGGAACTTCCTATGTTGCAATTTCCAGCTGTTTCCCCTTGTCCTGTCTCCACTCACCACTGAAAAGAGTCCGGCCTCGCCATTCTGCCGCCCACACCTTAGATATTTATAGACCTGGATCAGGTCCCCTCTCAGTCTTCTTTTCTCAAGGCTGAACAGACCCAGTTCACTCAGCCTTTCTTCATAGGGGAGATGCTCCAGGCCCATCATCTCCAGGAGATGAGGTTGGTCAAGCAACCTGCCTTTCATGAACTTGTGCTGGCTGGGCCTGATCCCCTGGATGCCATGCACATGCTGTGTGATCTCACCCAAAATGATTTGCTCCACAGCTTTCCTTGGTACCAAGGTCAGGATGACAGGCTTGGTACCAAGGTCAGGATGACATCCTTTCCCAGATCCTCCTTATGGCCCTTCTTGTAGATGGGAGTCTCAATATTCATATTAGAATGAGGGAAAGTATATTATTTGACACAAATTGATCAAAAGCTATGAAATCTTCTCTGTTACACCTGTCATGCTCCCACTCCAGCTCAGCCTATTTGCACCTTTTTATCCAGCTATTTGCGGGTACTTCCTTCTCCTCCTTTTAAGTGGCATGACAGTAAAGGACTTTAATCTGAGAATTGTGTCCTGTTTGTATTTTAAAGCAGCTGACATTTCCAGTACAACACTTGTGGTGTTTATTACATATGGGAACATTCCCTCACAAACCATTATGTTGGCCACAAATGAGCTAATTGGAGCATTCACAAAAATATCCGTAGCTTCAGAAATGCTCATTTTTTTTAGGCCTTATCTGCTTCAGGGCTAACATCAAGCCAAGTCTTGCAGCACTGTAGCACAAGTTCTCCAAGTTGCTCTTGGCATTCCAAGCCCTGCACAGCTGAGGCCTGCTCACAACATAGTTATGTCTTGTAAATAATTGACAAGAGAGACATACGTTGGCAAATTCTTTTCTGCCACTTTGCCATTCCTCTCCAGATATCTCACATTTCTTACTCAGAGGGTTTCCAAATGGAACTGCACAGTAAATGCACTCTCTGTTGTTTCAACTTATGGCCCTGTGATTAATCAATGTCATTGTCTGGGAACTGGGGAAAGCTGCCGGACCCTTCTGTGCAGAGCCGAGTAACTGTTTGTTTAGTCTGCTCCCATAAAGTAAGCGGGGAAAATTATGACAAGACACTAACAAGATTTTCTGTGCTTCATTTTCTGAGTGTCAGCTTTTCCCAAGCAACCACTCACATAAAACCAGAACTAAACCTTACTGTTGCAGGATGCAAGCGAGCAGCTTTACATTTAGCATTGGCAGTGGGTCTTGTCATTGCAGCATGTGGGCCAGCAACTTCCTAGGGCTAGGAGCGCTTGGAGCTGTGGGTGTGCTGGACTGGTGGAGGGCACCAAGGCAGCTGGTTAAAAGCCAGACCAGCTGACGGGAACAACAGCTGAGCAGGGCTGTGGGGAGCCTTGCTCTGATGCAGCCTTGGTGGGACAGGGGCTAACAGCCTGAAGCCCTGTGCAATGTAGGAGGAGCTGGGCAGGGCCCAGGTAAATAATTCAATGCTGCAGCAAAACTGTTGCAAGGCCATGATCCCTCATATTGGCTTGTCCAGGCATGTCAAACATACAGCCCATGGTCTACACATGGTCCAGCACTGCTTGCAATGCGGCTGCCCTCTGCCATCACAGCAGCAACTCTTCCCCATCAAACACCTGGCCCTGCCCAACTCCAGGCATGCACCCATCACTCAATAATAAGCAAACATCAGTGCGCTATTAACTCTAATTTGGCTGAAACTGGGGCATGGGTTGTAGTACAATACAAACTCAAACTATGGCAAATAATTGTATGTATTTTGATACATGGGCTAAGCATAGTCCTGTGAACAGTGAAAAACACGCAGCCATGCTTTTTAGTTTTGATAAAGGAGTGCGAGAATAGGTTTCAAGATTGCCAAAATGCCTTTTTCTTTTTTTTTAATATATATACCTGCAACTCCATTTTCAGTCAACATAAATACATCACTTGCATATTTTCAAATGTAATGTATGGATACACAATCAAAAATTTGGTCATGCCTCTTTACCAGGCTTGGCTGGCTTTCAGCCAAGAAACACAGCTTCTAAGCTTTCTCTTACCAGAGAGAAATAACCCTCACTTCACAGTCATGCCTTTTTCACATCATTGCTTTTGGCAGTACATATATTTGTGAACAACTATTTTGAAAGATGAAGCACAGGAAGAGTAACATTTCATCAAAAATCTCTGATGAACACATTGAGAATCCATTAAAAATTGTAACCACTGCCATCAAACCAGCCTGATATGGAAGAACAAAAGCCCCCACAGTGGAGAGTTAAGTATCTTCTGCAACACACGCTATCTGAAGTGAACATAAAATGGTAGCAGCCTCCAGCAAGCTCTTGCAGGTTCAGAATACAACACAAAGAAAGAAAAGCCATAATTGTTCCCAACGGTAGCAACATAAGCCATAGAGCCATAGCTAATAATCACCAGAACCATCTGCTCATCCAAGCAGCAACTCCTAGCACCTCCTAGCACCTCCTAGCAACTCCTAGGCAAGTGATAGAAAGATTCTCTTATTTCAGGCATTTACTCAATACACAACAGAAAAATGTCAACAAAAATCAAGCATTTTCCCTTACAATTCAGCATGCAAGAGATTCAACAGCAGGATTATCCACAGAAAATGCAAAGAAAGAAACTGTAGCAGCTGTGATAGTCCCTTCAGCACAAGCCCAGTCCTGTTTTACACAAATGCTGACAAAATAGATAAGCACATTTTCTCCTTACAGTCAGAATTTATAACCTGAAGTGGCTGTTATAATGAAAAAGTAAATGATCCTCTAATACTCAAATCAATCTTGTGAGAAATAACCTGAATAATGAGTTACAATTGTAAGAGATGAAATTAAGACAAGAACAGTTAAATAAGGATCTAAGAGAATAGATAACATTTAGTATGGTGTTGGAAGCCTAAATTAGACTTTAAAATGTATGCAAAGACAGAGGAATAAGGGAGGAAAAAAGGAACAGGAGCAGAGTCCTCAGATAAAGGTGAGTCTTTTGATGAGAAATAATCAGAAGCAGATTTACATTATTTGAGGAAAAATCCCCATTTCAAATAGAGCTTTTGATCTACTTTTTAGAGTTTGGAACCATAGAAGGATTTACATTTACAGAATAAGATATTCCAAAATGTTAGCAACTCAAAATGGTTTGTTGCAGATGTGATTAGAAATTGTATCTAAAAGCATGGGGAGCTGCAAGATGAGAAACTAACTAATAAAATCTTTCACCTTGCACACTAATGGGAGCACAAAAGCATAAAGATAAGAAAATGTCATCCCCATTTAAAAGGAAGAGAATGAAATAGATGATCTTTATAATATCAGCTGGAACACTAGTGACTAACTGAAAGTATTGTGGAAGGATGAAGATACAGTATTGTGCAATAGAATCTTGATTACAAAGGATTTGAAACACAGTTATTTCCAGGAATTGAGACATTTTAGCATTGACTACTGTATGATTTGGTACTGTGGTTTTTCTTTCTAGTTAGGTTTAGTAAAACTGAGCCCAAAGTACTAGCAGAAGTTGGAGCATGTGAGGATGGGATTTATCTCATCTACCTGAATATATATAGTGTGGCGATTTTACCCTAGATTTTTATCTAATGGGGGAGAAACAGGTACTCCTAAAATGTGATTAAACCTGCTCTAAAGCAGATGTCTAACATAGATCAACCTAGGAAATGCAGGAAGTGATACAATAGATAGTAGATCATTACTACAGTTTGCCTGTTTGCTTATTCATCCACAGGCTACCTACTCATTAATATAGTTACCTAACATTAGCCTGTTTATATACTTTCCTATGAAAAGGATTTTTAAGCAATCTCTTAATTGGTCACTTTGCTGTACCTCTGTTAACCTTCTTGATTCTGTTATTCAGACCACAGATATATGAACGGTGAGGAGATATGAACTCAATCTGACAAAGCCATTACTCAGAATTTAAAAAGTGAAATTGATCTAAGAGGAAATTTTAATTTTTGGATTGCCCCTGTCATGAGGCTAGTTACATCTGCTTTAAATATCTGCAAACAGGTCTTTGGAAACATAACAGCAGAATAATTTTTTTTTTTTTTCCCACAGTGCAATGTGAAACATCAGAGAAAAATCACGGCAGAGGCCCATGTTGTTTACTGCTGCCCAATTTGAAGCTACACAGGTTCCCCCCAGGGAACATGGATTTAGAAAACACATAATATTGCCTCAGGATTTAGTGTTGGGTTTTGCTTTGCCAACAGCTGGCATTAGATCAAGTCCTTCCAGCACAGCCTTGATTATCATGCAGAACCTAAAAAATGTTGGAATAATCAAGCTTTCATATAATCAGGGGCATATTTAAAGTATTAAATGCATACCAAGAGACATGATTGTGTAACAGCTAACAGGCAGTTACAGATCACCAGCTCTGGAAAATGAAACAGAGAAACAAATCTCTTATTTTATGTTGTTATTATTTCAGTGACATTTTGTAATCCAACAAAAGCCCTATTAAAAAATAATTAAAGAAGTTTTTATCTTTATTGTCTTGCTCTCTTTAATTATTTTCATGGTGTCTGAAGAGATTCTCCTGGCATTCTAAATAATAAAGCAATGCTTAATAGCTATTTTTCCATAATCAGAAGATGAAGGTCTTAGCACATTGTGAGGAAAACTGGTATGTTGCAAACAGAAAATTGAAGCATGAGAAAATGTAGCGACTTTTCCTGAGTAAGCTAGTGGCTGTAACAGCACTATAACCCAGATCATGCTATCTACAGTCTTATCTTTTAATGACCAAAATAAAGTTCTGAAGTGATTCCTGAAGTGAATTCATTCCCATTATCAATGATAGTACTAATTCACATAAGTCTGAAGACTTAAGACTAACCAAATTCAAAGAAGTAACTTAATTCCTGCTTGCTGTTAAATCAGTAATGAACAGCTTTTGTAACACTGGATGAAAAGATTTGAGTCATAGAATACCAGTGAGATTAAAGATACGGCTTAGATCTCACATAAAAAATAAGTCATGGTAAATACAATGTGCTAGTAACTGAACTCCAATAAAGGTTGGCTAAAAATCAACTAGGGTTCTCAGTAGCTGCTGACTATGATGCTTGAGTTACACTTGCACCAATAGATGAAAGTGGCTCTCATCTGTGGAGGCAAAATTGCATTTCATAAAAGGTGAAAGATTTTCGAAACAACAAGAGACATTTCTGTAACATAAGGGCTTAGAGCTGAACCTGATCCCATTAAATATTTTTTCTAGACCTTGTCTACATCCCTAATTTCTTAAATTCTAACCAGAGATCCTGGTGATAGGTAAAACAGCCAGTCCCTTCTCTGAAGGACTTGATATCTTAGTTCTCAGTAAAGCAATGTAGGCAAAGGTAAAATGGGCAAAAGCACCAGATCAAAGTCATCCTGGAGGTTGAAGATGGAGAGGAATACAAATCACTTCTGGTCAGGCCAAAATCTTGACAATGCATTCTTGAAATTGCTCTTTCTTTCCAGAGCTGGGCAGCTAATGTTGAGAAGGGTTTAGAGATTACGATGAGCTTTGCAGAAAGATTCAAAGCTCTAGGAACTATAAAATTTTAGAGTTACATATTCAATTCACACAAGTATAACCTTGGGAAGTCCCTGAAACCTTGACTGAAAAGGTGAGTTCCCACTTTAAATCTACTGGATATGTGCTTCTGCTGAAAGAGTTCTGGGAGTCTTCAGGAAAACTTCACCAACACCATTACTCTCTTTATGTTGGGAGTTTCAACAAAAGAAGAACAATGATTAAAGAGGACCAAACATATCCCTGATCCACAAAAGAGGTATATTCATCTGAGAAGAAAGCAAGTTAAATCTGGAAAGCTTTTGTGATCTACTACTGTCCATGCAGGAGCTGGTCTCGAGTAGAGCTGATTTTAACTTTCAAGGCTTTCAATTTTTCATTTTGTTGTTGTTGTTGTTGACAGTTTTAAGAAAACAAAAGAGAAAATTTTGTAGGTTGGGAATTCTCCCAGGATTCAAGACGTTGCTATTTTCTATTTCTAGAGCAGAAAAGTATTTTTTTGAAAACACAGCTGTCTATGGGTGCAGAGATGCAGAGATGATTGTTTTCTTTCTTGCTTTTGGGGGGGAGGACAGTAGCAGGGGGGAAGAGGAAGGAGGTAAGCTTTTTATTTCTCATTTACTATCTCTTTTATAATAATTTTTTTAAAAACTTCTGGGACTCTCTCCTTCAAACATCAGTCTCAGTGACAACCATTCGTAAAGGCATTTGGATTACATGGGCTGCAAAAGGTTTTAATCAAATGATGAATACAATTTTCATTTCACCCTAGTTTCATTTATTTCCTGCAAGAAAAGGTTGGGAGCAATTTTGCAGCGCATGGCATTTTAAGCCTGAATTTATTTATTTTATTTGCATTACAAACTGTGGACTGTAGTGAACTTGCAGAATTCACTAGATTCTCCATTGAGGGAGTGAGAAGACTAGAAAAGTTGTAAGGCTCTACTATGACTGGATGGTTGCACTTAAAGAGCTGTGGTCTACATCTTAATGTCCAGTAACAGTGTTCCTCAGGGGTTGGTATTAACAACAATATTTACATCTTTGTTTGTGAGATTGAGTATCGGGAAGAAATTCTTCACTATGAGGGCACTGAGGCACTGGAACAGGTTGTTCAGAGAATGTAGGGATGCTCCCTCCCTGGAAGTGTACAAGGTCAGGTTGGATGGGGCTGTGGGTAGTGGAAGTGGGTAGTGACCAGGGGTAGTGGAAGGTGTCCCTGCCCATGGCAGAGGGTTGGACCTATGTGATTTTAAGGATCCATTCCAACCCGAACCATTCCATGATTCTGTGGTGACACTCATACCATGATCATTTTCATTCATTTTCACATCAGTTTTGACAACTGTGGTTTCAGGATTCCCATCCCCTCTACACGCTAGTCTAAATAACTGAAGAGAATTCATTTTTCACTTCTGGGCCATTCAACTAAAGTCTATTCTCAAATTGGTCTGGTGAAGGAGATGATAGAAATAATTTTACAGAAAGCTGACCATTCTGTCTTTGTGAAGAAACGTTAAGAATCCTAATCATGTCATTTTTGTTAAACTTTAAATCTGGATGCAGTTAAGCCTCAGATCCACACTCCAGCCCAAGCCCAATTTGGATACAAATTAGGATACAAGTTTTTATCCAGCACACATCTGGTTAAAGGATACACAACATTTTTGTCTGACTTCTTCCAGATGTCTGTCTAGTGATTACAAATCAACTAGTTTAAATTGCTCAGACTAAAGAACAACAGTAAATGTACCTGACATTTTGAAAAAAATGCTCTGAAATAATCTGAAAAGAACTAAAGAGATAAAGTTTGTTGAAGAAAGAAAAATAAAAGCAATTCTAGACTGAGCTTAGCTACAGGGTGGAATAGACATCGTCCTTCCATTCCTGCCCATAGCTGTAGCAAGACTGCATCAAGCATACCTGAATAGAAACTCCAGAGATTATTGAATTTGAGGTTTGGTGAAAGTTGTTAGAAATATCTAGGACCGTACTCACATACATAACTAACAGCAAAAGCAATCAAAATTCCTGCCGAAACAAGAAAGGGGAACGAGCAGCAGAAATATTTGAGATTTCTATTGGAGAAAAATGCAGATGACTTGTATGGAATAATTATAATTTGCTACTATTGGTGAAGAATGAACCAGAGTGAAAAAAGGTACAGGAAAATGTCAATTGGAAGAAAAGAAATATGCCCCTAGTACGGCCCCAATGAACAATGCCTTTCCTGTAGTGCCATTAGAGCAATGTTTTTCTATTCTGCTTATTCACACTGCCCTATCACTCAAGAAAGGGAAAATAAATCAGGCTATCGCCTGACCTTTAAAAACACTGATTCTCAGTGAATCATCCCAACTACTGACACCATTTGATTGTCTCCTCAAGTCTCTTTCTACACATTCAACAGCTAGTAATAACAGTGCTCTGGGCCCTGAGTTTTCATGAAGCAGCCCAATTCCCCTGGTCCTTAAGGTAAATAAAGTATAGCAATTTGAAGCAAACAAAAGAGAAATTTATCATCACATCCACTGTGCCTGTAGAGAGAAAGTCAGTGACAAGAATGAGATCTTTGTGACCCTCTAACTGAAAACTCAACATGGCATCAAACAATTACTTCTCAAAATATTGAAACCTTTGTTACTTTCCCTTCACAGTTATTTTTAACTTCTTGTTCTGTCTTCCACTAAGATGGAGAAAAATGCCCAACTACCAGAAGAAATTCTTTCTGTATTTATAGTTTGAGTTGACTCACAAAGGTCTCTGGGAAAAACAATGTGAAAGAGAGTTCCATAGTTATTTATGAATACAGTAAGGTTTACAGAAGTACCGTGGCTATTATTCTAGCATTAAAAACTTAGAATGCATTAACTTTGTTTCACCATGCTGTGCTGCAACCCACTGGAAGAGAAAACAGTAGTAACTTGTAAACTAGATTCTGCTCTTGTCCTCCTCCCCACCTCTACTTTAATTTTTAATTTTTTTTTTTGGTCAAAGCTGCCAAAATGATGGGGAAAAAGAAGTAAACATGACCTGAAATTTATTACTTTCTTTGGAGTGAGAAAAAAATACAGAAAAAAAAAACCACGTACGTTTTCAAAATAAAGAAAAAAAAAAAAAAAAAAAAAGTCTCCAATGCAGTTTCCAGTATCTACTATAAGACATACATACCTGATGTGTCCAAAATCGTCATCTGTCCTCCAATTTCCTTTGCAGATTCTTCTGACTCTTCATTGACTGTTATGGAATAGAAATGAAAATAGGAAACTGAGACAACTGAAAGTGGAAAAAAACGTTAATATAGAACAACTTCAAATTAATCCCTATTTCTGCTCATTGAACTTTGAGGCTGAACTCCTTGAGAACTGATTTATCTAAGTTGTCCATTTAGGTTACCAAGGTCATTGAATCTCTGCTGTCAGAGGAAGAAATCTCCTATAGACAACAAACAGCAGTAACTCCCAATAATTTCACTAAAATTCAGTGATTATTTCACTCATTTAACTATTTTTACCATTGCTACTTTCATCTTCAGAAGTCTTTTTCTCATTTGTAGATTAAATTTATTCATAGTCAGTTCATATTCATTTATTCTCATACCAATGTTTTCCTTTAGCTTAAAATGGCTTTTCTTCCCTGATCTTTATTCCCTGGATGTATTTATAGAGAATAGCAACATTCCCTCTCTGTTCTCATTTTGAAAGGCTTGAAAAGGCAAGTTTTCTTCTAATGTCTCTTGAGCAATATACTCATTATTTAGCTATTCATCTAGTAACCTTTTTTGCACCTCTTTCAGGTTGATTTAATCTTCCTTGACTACAGATTTACAGAGTTTTCAGTGTTGTAGAACACTGCTATAGAGTCGGCATGATTGGAAAGTTTCCCACATCCATCATATATTTAATTGTGAGAAATGAATATCTATTTTACTCTTTAGTCAACGCCATCCTGTATCTTAAATATCTCTATTTCTTTACTGTTTATCCTGCTTTATTCCTAGGTAGTAATCATCTGATTTCTCAGTTTCTGTTTTGCTAAGCTGAACAGCTTATGTTCTCTTCTTTCACAACTGGATACTCACTCATTTTCTTAATCATTTTAACACTTGTTCTCTACGTTTACTCCAATCTGAAATCATTTTTCTCACAAATTTAGAACTCACTGACAGCATTCCGAACACCTTCCCACAACATTGCTATTAATTCCCATATATCCGTCTGATATATCCAAGGAGAACTCATTTTTAATGATGGCATCATACCAGTGGCTCAGCCACTGACAAATTTTGGGACTAATAGATATATATCATTTTCTTTCTCTTTTAGTTCTGGATAGTGAGATCTCAGGGAACACGATAAATTCTTGTAATTTAACCTATATTGCATAATGGTAAAGAGTCGCTCATTTTGCCCCTTTCCTATTACTTTGAATCATCTGAAATCTAATTCTTCATGGATATTATTTTGAAGCTGATTAATATGGCTGTTACCTTTTGTGTTTATGTCATCAGCTCTTTTTCTGTTCCAGGACCAGAATCATTCACAAAAGCAATTTATTAAATCACTCTTAAGATTAATTTTTGAGGAAAAACACCAGTTTTACTGCGCAATGATTCTTGTTCTAACACTACCCCTCCTGTTCATTGATTCATTCTGACCATTGAGCCACATTCTTAACAATTTTGTGTTTTTTTACAGATCTACACAATACTGATCCACCTACATAAAACTAGTAATGAACACAGCATCATATCTGAAATAACTTACTGAAGTCTGGCTAGAGAAGAGCAGGTGTGCTTTCTTTGTGTAGAAAAAAAGGCCACAAAATAAATCAGATTAAGCTAGCATTATGCACATTCAATAAACCCTTGTAGCGTTCTGTACATCGGTCTCTTCAATGATTTTTTTGAATACTTAACAAACTTCCAAGGTCTTACCAAGGATTTCTTGCTTTTCAGTTCATTTCTTCTTTTACGTAAAAGCACTGAAATATCTTATTTCCAGCTTTATGCTGTCGCTACTTTGAAATGCACATTTAAAATCCTTCCTGAATGAATGAAGATTTAATTTGGCAATTCTCTCAGGGTTCTGAGCTGAAGAAGAGCTACCCCTATCATTTGAGAGCATTCAACACTTTGCGTTCAGCTTCCTCTCAAGTTCAGTTTGGAATTCCAAACTCTTGTTCCAACTACCTACCATCCCCTTTACTTCATGTATATAATTGGTCTTGTTTAAGACTATCAGCTGTTCTGTTCCTTCTGGCATTTCGTATACACACTGGGAGATTTCCTATCTTTCAGTCACCCCTTTTTTCCTTTTGGCTAATTTTCTCCATTTACACTCCGATGGCAATTTTTAGGGATGTATTTTTCTTCAGATTGCAAGGGCTACTTGAGTCAACAATATTTTTAAACAAAACTTCTCCATACCTTCTGGGATCTCAATAACAAACAAAGCCAAGGACCTCTGGACCTAGCAAGAACTAGCCATGCAGAGGCTTTCTGAAGAAAGGCTATAGAACAGAGAAGATGAACGTATGTACACGTGTGCAGGAGTAAAAGATACCCTAGTTTCCTGTATCTGCTCAAGGTAACTAGAGCAAAACAGTGGAAGTTTTTCATAGTTTTAAGCACTCTCCATGGATCACAAAAGCCTCCAATTTCATCAACACATTTCTTTCCATTGACAGTGTTGGACTGGTTTAGGAAATAGCTTTTGTTGTCAAGAACTAAAACCCTATCTTATAAAATCCTTTATTTTTATCTCTAAGTACACTGGACATTATACAAAGAAAATAATCACAAGGACCTATCTGTCTTTGAAAGTTCCTTATCTGCATTGACTTTCAGTGGATGGAGTAATTTACTAGGTTCTCCAGCATTAGCAAAACATTACTGCATTTCATCAGAATTGCATATACACAAACTCATTTGAGAATGATTTCTGGATAGGGATAAAAAATGACTTGTGCAGTACCACTGAACACATGTAAATGAAACTAATTATAAAGTACATCACTCCTCATGGACCAAGTAACATCTTGTGTGGCTCCATTGGCCCTCTTTGCTCATTTGTCGAAAATCTGTTAATGAAAGTATATTTTAATTTGTAAATCATTATCTGCACAGCTCATCCAGCACAGAATGAAGGGAGGTAGCAAACCAGCTCTGTGACATCCGGGACACTATAACTCTGAGTATATCTGCTTACTATATTTTGCATTATTTTAGAAGAAGGAAATGCACCTGCAAGGCATTCAGACACTCCACTATCCATGTCTCTTACTGCAGATGGCAAGCACAGAATCCTATCATGTCCTTGTTCAATGCCCGGTTTCTAGTATTTCACAAAAACTTCCCTACCCATGCAATTCATTAACGATATTTTTCTCTCATAGTCCTTTCAAAAGCCTTAATTTACAGTCTGTTTGGAGGAGGGGAAGAAACCTAGTTCAAGATAACGAATGAAGAGTTTATCAGCTAGTGAATGTTTTAAACCACTGGTCCCCATTAGGTGGCAATGCCACTTCTATCACTATCAATAAATCTACATAGCACATGAAACTATGCAAGAAGAGAGACAGAGCTCACAAATATTTGCATGTAATTCTGGTTGTGCTAGTCTGTAGGACAGAGACTAGGATGTGAATCTCAGCATCTACATCTGTGATATCCACATCATCTTTCCTATAAAGTTTGGGCCTCAATCTTCCAAGACAACTCATGTTTTCTCTATTTAAAGACTTGGGATGCTCAAAGGTTTTAGAAATGTCTGGAAACTTGTATTTGTTTTCTTCTCTATGAAACCTAGGTAAGACACTATAATACATTTTCAAAGTGTTGGGTTTTCAGAAGGCAAATTCAGAACATTATGGAAAATGGGTTCTCCTTATTACTTCTCATGCCATACATCTAAAATTTCAGGCATAAAAGGCAACCAAAACCTAATGTCCATTTTGAGATATTCCATCATGCAACTAGCAACTAGTGATTATCTCAGATAAGCAACCATTCTGCCTTCTTCATAAAAGAGCATCTGTGCTCAATTATGACAAGATGAGATATAATTTTCCTTCTAATCAGTCACTGGACTAGGATTTCAGCAGGTATGAGAGCCATGAAAGCAACTTGCATGAATACGGTCCAAGTTACAGAATAGTGCAGTCAATAATTTTTATACTTGCTTAAGAACTCCTTTAAGGAGCTGATCTGCCACTCAGCAGAGCATTTAAATTACTTAAAATACATGTCCATATACTTTGTTGAGTCAAGGCCATACTTCAACAAAAGGCCTTCCATAAGCACCACCACAGGAGAAAAAACATCAGTAGCCACATACACTCCTCACACCTTGCAGATACTGAGTTTTTTATCAACTGCACAGAAGCACACATAGAAAATACATACAGAAATACATATACAGAGTCTATATGTATACATATACATTAGTTTATATTTATCTTTTTCTAAGATAATCACAGAAAGCACCACAGAAATAGATACCTGATCCCACCCAAGTGAGAAGAAGCATGTGTACTTTCCACACGGCGGGCATGGCAGCCAAGATTTACTTTGTTAGCCATTTAATGATTCTGTGTCTCAGGAAATAAAAGCTACTTTGGGGTCAGAGAACAAATTAATCCTGCTTTCTACAAACTACCTCACTGCTCTCTCTCTCCTTTCCTACCCATGAATTTCAGGAACTGTAAAACTATTTTTGCTTTCTGCTCTTGTTTTATTGTTAATGTGATTCTTCTTTAATGTCTACCAGGCTTTGCCTCTGTATTATTCCAAGAGCTAATGGGAATACATTGTTTGGGCAAATCCACTGAACAGGACCCTGTGTAAGCAATTGTAGCAATTAATTGAACAATAGGATTAATCTCACTGTCAGACTATGCCACTATCTAATGACACACACCTGATGTCAGTGACAGTTGATGAGTTGTCAGCAATAAAGATATTTGGACTAGATAACATTACATATATCCAAGTGATGATCTTATTTGCTCACATTGCCCAAGGCAATGTAATTCATAAAAATTCAGCTACCTTCATGCTTGCTGATATCGTTTGAGCTGATGTAGACTGTCACTATTCAGCATAAGTGGAATAGAAAGATTTCTTCAAGGATTCATTGTATTCTCATTAAGTCAGGCTATGCCATTGCCTACTCACTCTACTGGAGAAAGGACTAGCGTGACAGTGAATCTTTCAAAGGCAACTGGCAGTTTGGGATCAACTGTTCCCAATTTGGCCCACAGAGGTTCTGCTGTGATTTTACACAAGAATGACAAAGCGTTAATGAATCTGTAGCACTGCCACAGCATTATCAAGGGGAGATGTCCTCATGCAGGGGCTGGGACAAAATGAACAGCTTTTGTGAAGGATAAATGCAAACAAAGGAACAGAAAATACTGGCAGAGAAAAGCACCTAGTGACACAATACTGAGAAGTGAAATATGGAATTAGGTGCTTCTTCCACCCACATGCTAGATAGAAGTAAGAAGCACTACCAAAGAAAAAGAAAAAAGTAAATACTCATAACAAATTGCTCTGACATTCTGATACCTTGGCTGAAAGCTAAAATAGCTTGTAGACAGTAAGTCATAGCTCCAAGGAAGGGAATTTCTTGCACTTGTCCTAGCTGTGTGCTAGCTGTCGTAGTAAAGCATGAGTTAAACCCAGAATTGAAATGTCTTGGCTTTCTTGCAGCTTCTGGCCACTCACAAAAGTTGCCTTCTTCTTAGCTTTCCTATTCAGCTGTAACCTCTGATTTCCTGTGTATCTAAGAAAATGCTATTTGGGAAAACATTTGAGGAAATGGACAGTCCATTAGAATTCCACTGAATTCCACTGAATATTGGTTTGACCATGGATAGAAAGTTATGTTTCTCATTCTCAAGCTATGAGCTGTAAGGTGGGCATGTCCAACCTGTGGCCTGGTATGGCTTGCAATGCAGCTGCCCACTTCCCCATGCCACCCATGCCATCACAGTGGTGGCTGTTCACCACAGAGTGGCCCCTGGCACGCACCCATTGCTCAGCAACAGCCAAACTGCCAATGCATTATCAACACCATGTCAACTGAAACTTTTAAGTTCTCTCTTGCCAGAGGAAAAAAAATCCTTCACTTCACAATCACGCCTTATCCACGTTATCATTTTTTGGCAGTACACACGTTTGTGAACAATTATCAAGGATGAAGTACAGGAAGAGTAAAATTTCATCAAAAATCTCTGATGAATGTTGAGATCTCACTGCCATCAAACAAGGCTGATGTGTTAGTTTCACAAAACCAAGCTAAAATATCTCACTAATTTTGTTTTTGTTTCTCTCTTACTTTTAAGGTTTTTACGACAAATAATAAAATTAAAATGTTTTGTTACTTATATAGTAATGATATTGCATACTTTACAAGGGATGCTCTGAAAGTAATGTCTTCTATTTTCCTATATTGACCCACAATATCAGAGGTGGATGTTGGTGGTACGGCAGCAGAGGCTGAATGTTCCCATCAATACTCCATTACATTCTGTTGCTATGTGATAGATGGCAGCAGAGCAGCAGGTTGACATGAAAGCAAAAAATGTGGAACGGATTCTTCCACGTGGAAAAAAATGGCACCCACTGACATTCATTGACACCTGCTGAACACTTACAGAGGCCAAACAGTGGGTGATGTGTTTCAGCAGTGGCAACAGCAGGTCACTTCCACTGGTGCAGATGTTTACATGTTCAGCATACAGACTCTTGTTCATCGCTGGCAAAAATCCAGAGAGCTAACAGTGGTGACTATGTTGAAAAAATAGTGTTTTGTAGCTGAGAAGTTGCTCTATCATCTAATTATATTGTGCTCTTCGTATCTGCTGCCATTTCCATAGAAATAAAAATGAGGCATTACTTCAAGAGCAACTTAATATATTTGTAGCCCAAGATGATTCCTTTTCACTCAGTGCAGCCTAGGCAAGCCAAAAGTTTGGACATGCATACCTGGAGTGCGTATGGAACACTAACTTTGTAAGAAATCAGAGAAATTATGTGGGTTGTTCTCACCCCATTTTATTTTTCCAATTTATTTTATCCAGTGCATTTTTACAGCCATGACTATCCTGTCCTTCACATCATTGTTGCCTGCAGCCAGGACCCTTTAGTTCTGACAAATATCCTATTTCATGCAACAAACACCTAAAGCTTATTACACATCACTGGCTGCATAAAATTACAAGCTGTCAGTATGTGTTAGATGAATCCATCTGGAGAAGAGAAAATAACCATAAATGAAACTGGATTTAACATTCCATCTCAACTCTGTTTTAAGGTTAAATGAAAGAAGAAAGAAAAAGTTCACTAACTTTCTCTTCTTGCAAATTAGGGAAGGGGACAAAGGGCTATAAGACAATGCAGACAGCTTCCCAGCTGTTTGAGAATGATATTCCACAGAGGCTATTTGATTTGAGTTAGATCTTGCTTGCTCAAAGAGTGGTCCCTCCTCTATTATTTGTCAGCATGTTCTGACCCTTGTCTTTTAGCATAAAAAAGAAGCAGAAACACTGAATGATAACAATAAACTTGGTCTATCTGGATACAAAGAGTAATAACATTCCTAAGGAGAAAATCCTTCTCAGAAAGTTTACAGGGAAAAAAAAAAATATATATATATATATATTCATATATATATGAAGGACAAATTGAGAAAAATACAAATACTTAAAAAGAACTTTAGACCTTCTCTCACTGAGCTCAGTAGTTCTGACTTTAATGACTAATGAATGCTAATACCCCTTAATATTCCCTTGGAAGCATAAGTTGACAATAAAATTCTCTTAAATTATGTTTACACTCGTTTTGAAAGCCATTTACTTGAGGAAAGAAACATGGAGGTTCTCTACAGTGATTAATAATTCATCTATGTCTGAATGTTTACTACTGGGAAGAGGAATGGAACATTTCCATTAGAATTTCTGAGAATCTGAGTTAAACCATCAAGCCTGTGACGTTCACTCTGCAGTCATAATCACAAGACTACCTAAGTGCTGATGCCTGAGCAAAAGGATTCAACTTTGTTGCATTTGGATGTAGAAACGTGCTACTCATTTTTCCTTCAAACGGAGATGGAGGAATTGCTTTTTGACTCAGAGATTCTTGGAGCAGGAGCAGATCTGAAGTGTAAAAATGTAGTTCTAATCTTGTAAGCAGAGATCACTTTTCTATACTGCAATCCTTTTATTCTCATTCACACTTTGCCTGCTCCATCTCTCGTCTACTCCACTAATATCCTCTTACACAACATATACGGACACAGTCATACTAGGATCCCAGAAAATATCATCCTTAATATCTATGCAATACAAATAGCTCAAAGTAAAGACAATATGAAAATAAAATAAAAAAGGAGGTACACAATTCATCTGTGATGAATATGTGAAGCTGGTATATGTACAAGTCATGCCAAAGTCATCTGAAGACAAGAGCCTTGGGTCAGTGCTGATGTAGGTAACAAACAGGAGAATAAACATGAAACTGAGAGGAGAAAGGCATCGACAGCCCCTCTGGCAGGAGAGTAAAATAATTACTACTGAGAAAGCTCTTTGAAAGTATGAATATCTTAACTACTTTGCATACAGAAAAGGAACAAAAAAAAAAAAAAAAAAAAAAGGAGAAACTTTCCAACAATTGCTGCAGAAGTGTTCTTTTTTTTTTCTTCTTCAATTAAACATTACTGTATCCAACTCAGAGACAATATGGGGTGACAGGAAGGGGATTATCCATTATCCAGGCAAATGTATGAAAACAGGAGGGGGAAGAGTAGGAGGAATGCGTGGGTGCGATTGCAAGCAGGAGAGTTTGTGCACATAGCATTTTATGGCTCTGAGAGACACCCTAGTGCAGTGATTAGCCCCTAGACAAAAAGTTAAGAGGTTTAAAGTAAATCTCTGTCTCTGTCATTGACCTCCAGGTGCTCCAGGGTCCCACATGGCAAGAGCCTCTACCCAGAGCAGCTCTGACTCCAGCTAGGGGAAGCTGGAAAATCCTTTTCCCAAGAAATTCAGAAAAGGAGAATGCATTCAAAAAAGCCTGTGTGTGTGTGTGTGTATCACAGGAAGACAATGGACAGAATAGGATAGGAAAAGAAAATAAGGTCTGTTAGTAACTACTTTTGTAAGGGATGCATCACCTCCACTTGGAGTACAGTAACTAGTTCCTTACCCTGCAAGCGGAAAGGAGCGAATAACTGTCACAGAGAGCCATACAGAAATGCTTATTTCCTGGAGACATGCCTTCAATTTCACATAAGAATTTGTAATAGTTTTGCAGAATTGGAGCCACAATATTTTATGTAGCGCTGCTACCAGAGCTCAAGAAAAGGCACAAATGGCAGACATGACTGCATCATATTCATAGAAACATAGAATGACCATAGACACAGCCCAGGAAAACACACTTAAGTCCACACAACTAACCCTAGAAAGCCATTACATATTAGATAAATATAACTTGTGTATTTCTAATGAAGATATGCTACCTAATCTGACAAGGTCATGAAGACAGGCTGATGGAGCTGGGGCTTATTCAGCCTGGAGAAAAGGCTGCGGGGTACCTCATTGCAGCCTTTCAGTACCTAAAGGGAGCCTACCGAGAGGAGGGGAATCAACTCTTTGAAGGGGTTGATAACTGCAGGACAAGGGGAAATAGTTTTAAGTTGAGGAAAGGGAGATTTAGGTTGGATGTCAGGGGGAAGTTCTTTACAGAGAGTGGTGAGGTGCTGGAACAGGCTGCACAGAGAGGTTGTGGATGCCCCATCCCTGGAGGTGTTCAAGGCCAGATTGGATGGGGCCCTGGGCAGTCTGGTCAAGTATTAAATGGGGAGGTTGGTGGCCCTGCATGTGGCAGGGGGGTTGGAGATTCATGATCCTCAAGGTCCCTTCCAACCCTGGCCATTCTGTGATCCTGTGATTGTGTGAAAACACAAACATATCTCACCATGTGATTTAGGAGTAAGTCCCTTTCAGCAACCTGAAGCATCAGCAAAATACACTGTTAATACTATTTCAATTTATTTGCAAAAGGAAATTTGGTATGGGAGCAGTCTGCCAAAAACGCAATGCAGTAAAGAACGGAGCTGGCCAAGGGCAGAATGTCGCTTGTTAGCACAGGGGCACATGGGGGCACAGTGAACTGTGCTCACTACACCATTTACGGTCAGTTTCTCTATACATACTTTTAACAACACTCCCAGGAAGTGTCTGTTTTTTCCTCCTGCAGTTGAAGACACCATGAGCTTTGTATCATAATATGAGCAAGTGGGACCTCCACCAGGTGTTTGTAGTACAAGAAATCTATTCTACTGAGTACTATACAAATGCAGTTTAAATGAAATACTAAGCTTTTAACTAGCTGACTCTTATGCTCCCTTCTAGATCTTAATAGCCAGAAAGGGCCCATAAACACTGGGGAAGGTAAACAAACGTGCAAGCAAATTGAAATTCATAGCCACATGAACATAAATTCAAAAACAGAGGTCAAAGTACAGCAGCTCTCTTCTATAATCTACAGATACTGTGTATGCCTCAATAAAAAGACTACATACTGATTACAATGGTGAGAGGATCTAAAAATCAAGCTCTTTTTCTTCATTTCAAGGCTGTGATTCTGAACTGCACAGAAATCACAGTGACAAGGAAAAAATGAAAAAAAAGAAGTGCCAGAGAACTATAGAGGAATATTTCAAACACAGCAGAGTCTGGGAAGAAGATGTATGATTGATTTCCTGTATAAATAATTTTCTAGATTCCTTTTTTTTTTTTTTCACCTCATTAAAAAAGACAAATTTCTGCCTCTAGTCCAACACCAGCCTACTCAGAGGCTAAATTACATATAGGTTCTACATGTTATGCTGACTGACATAAGCATCTTTCACTGCTAAGGTGTTGTAGGACAGCAGGTGAGATTCCTAAAATTCACAGCCTTAGATTTATTCCATGTCACTGAAAAACTCCCAGGATGCTACTAGTGTCATGCTAGTCTAAATTTGGCATATATTATGTCATTATGAAAGCCCTGTTATTAACTCATTGAAAATGTCTTTTCTGACTTATCTGAGTTTTGGTTCAAGCAACAGTGAGTTTATAGTCTAGATAACTCCCTGTGCTCCATTAAGATATACACACATAAATGTCAACTCCAACAGTTTGCAATTGAAGTTGCTAAACAAGAATGTCCAAAAATGTATCTTAAAAGCAACTTCATAGTAAATTCATAATATCCAGAAGACAGAATAAAGTATCACACTTCCTTGCTGTAGAAAGTATAGTCTAATTCTGCAAATGGAAAAGTACTAGAGAGAACGTTGACCACAACAAAAGAATTGGAAAATGATAGTTGTTTTGCATCAATTATGTTTCAATTAAAGTCACCTCTCAGGTATGTTTAGGTAATCTTGGTCCTGATAATCTCTTAGTTTATAATCTCAGTATTCAGTATAGGCAACACATTAAGAATGACAGAGGTCATTAGAGAGAGACTGAGACTTGTTTTGGGTCAAGAAATTATAATTCATAAGGAAAGACTGAGAGAAAAGATTGTCTAGACAATAGTGAGGGGTGAGAAATACAAGAAGGGGCTCCAAAGGGAAAGCATATTAGATTTATTTAAGGCCAAAACTATTGGGTTTAAAATATGCTAAGCGTGAATCAGCAAGATATTAAGAAAAGTCTTCTAACAGTAGAGCTCAAGAGCTCATGAGTCACTGAAGTGGGTATGAAATGTACTTTGGGAGACAATTGAAGAACAAGAAGGAAAATCTTGTCTAAGAAATGGCATAATTACTGTTAATGCCACTGGGGCAAGAACACAGATACTTGTCCCCTCAGTATTCCTTTCAGCTCTTTCTACTGCGATTTTAAATTCAACCTTTTCTGTTTTATCAGTATGGGTTTTTTTTGTTGTTAAAAAATCTGTTCATTACATACTTCCCTTTGAACATTTTTTTGACAAAGAAGAAAATGAAAAGCAGTTTGCTGTTCAAAGATGAATTATTTGTATCATCATAAATCTACAGTTCCATTGGGTCAAATTTAGAAACAAATTCCTAGTTTAGGAAAAAAAGCCCTGAATATTGTCTTCACATTCCAACTCTTTTTTATTATGGGAATCAATCTTTTTAAATATCCCATTCTAAACAGCCACATAATGGATGAAGCAATAAGCTAGAATAATCATTCAAATAAGATGCCATACCCAAAACACAACGCCAGAAATTTCTCAAAATGGAAATTACCATTCTGAAAGCATTTCTTTTCAAATGAAGGCTTACACTGGTGGCTCTTTTTAAGGAACAAATTAATACTTACTATATATGTGCACACTTTTCCACTTTTCTACCACTTAAATTTCAGTGCAGAGAGATAATTTCAGGTTTATCTTCCATACGGACACGAGGATCTTTACATATCTGCTTCCTATGCTCAATTTTCTCCTGCTAACTGCTACTTGGCCCAAACCTGAGTGTAGGTAATAGTTTTGAATAGATTTCTATAAACGGTTGCCCAGGATTTTTGTATATTTGTTAGTTTCGTCCCTTATGTACGATTTGCTTTCATTAGTCATGACCAGTTGAAATAGCAGACTACATATTCTCTTAACTTTTCTGTCATTCATGCAGTAAAATACTTGAGTTAGTATTTCTTACTGGGAGACTGGCATTTCAGGTTAAGTCCAAAAGAACAGCCAGTAATTGAGTATAAAAAATACTGTAGTAATACATTATGTAATCAAATAATATATGTGATTTAAATGGTCCTAAAAAGTACACTGTGAACCATCTATGGGCTACAGATTCACATTAAATTATGAAAATTTATAAATTACAAACATTGGAAAGAAAAGGAACATTATTTCATGAATGATGTATTAACCCAGACAGTAGCAAAATTCATAAAGCATAGTTGGGCAAGTACCACTTCTCATTTTCACAGATTTCTTGGTATCCAGCACACTCGGAACCTGGACTGAAAATTCAGCCACAGAGCACTGAATGGATCAAGTAACATTATTGTTTCCACAAACAGAGAAGAAAAAGGAGGGGAAAGAACATGGAAAAACTCTTAAAAAAAAAAATCAAAAAAAAATCAAATAACAGGATTCCTTAACTGCAATTCAATAAAAGTAATTTCGCAGCTAAGACAAAGTAATGACCACATTGCTGAGATTTGTGATACACAGCAGGATCTGGGCCCAAGGGCAGTGCATACTTATTACTGGCAGCGTCTATGCTTCTTCAATATACATAAAATATAATAGGCTGACAGAGTCAGTAGACAAGTCTGCACATTTTGTTGTTACAATAAATCTAATTTCAAGAATGGCTCAGAGTCAGAAGTAAATAAAAAGGAAATAAATAAAACAAGAAAATCAGTAGTGCAGCTAACCTTTCAAGAAAAAGAGGGAAAAGCCAGCGTGGCTGTCAATGAAATCAGCTGAATTTTTGCAATATCATGATCTCTGAAGACAGTTCCACCTGGCAGAACTCAAGTGTTGAAAAACATCAACATCAGGAAATAAACAAGGAAGTGAGAGATTAAAATGTTTTTGATCAGCAGCAGCCACAAATAGCATAATTGAAATGTTATAGTCTTCTATGAAGCTCATCAGAATACGGGCTAGCAACTCCTGCGAATAATATCTTGAGAACAGACTCCTCAGGTTTCTGTATGATAGGTGCAAGGTACTGTTAATAACACTGATACTATGGATCTTCCTAAAATTAGTTCCTTTAGCCATCCCCACATAATCAGAATTTAAGACCAAGCTATTTCTGATAAAGATTAACAGATACTGGATCACGTGTTTCCATGAATTGGAATCAAAAAGCATGTTGCTTTTCATGAGCCCTTTTTCAGCTTGGAAACAAAGGCATGGGTTAAGAAATTTGTTTTTCCAAAGCACCTCAAAGCATTTCACAGTGTCCATATATGTTTAATCTGAGCGAGAATATCATGGTTGTTTTTTTGTTTGTTTGTTTGTTTTGTTTTTGGTTTTTTTCTCCCCAGATCTTGATGCTTTGAGAGGAAGGGCTAATTGCCTGACCATCCTGAAAAACTGATGGCTCATCAGCCTTTCCCTGAGATTACTGGGCAAAGGAACAGTATGGAATGATCATTTGTGAAAAGAATTCTAATACGAGAAAACAATTGGTTCCTAAAGCTGAATAATAAGGATAAAAATGAGTAGGAACTACTTAGAGGTCTATAAAGCATCTGAACTGATATCGTGGAACAGAATCATACCAAGCCTTGAGTTGGAATAGGTCATAAATATAGTCTGGTTACAATCCCATTGCCATGGGCAGGGACATCTCCTCCTTACTTGTTCACCAGCATTTCAGGAATGGGACACCCACAACTTCTCTGGGCAACCTGTTCCTGTACCTCATCCCCCTCATAGTGAAAAATTTCTTCCAATATTTGTAAAGTAACATTTTGTTTAATAACCTAAGCTAATAGTGGTAATAACTGATGGGCAGCTTACTAAGTAGAATTTTGGAAGTTCCCAAAATGTAGCATGATTCTATAGAGGCATCCTTTCCTGCTTTACCTTTTTTTTTTTTTTTCTTCCCCTTCTTACACAATTTAACACTATTTAACTTATGGTTTGAATCAATTAATAACTCAGTATTTTTTTTTCAGATGAAACAAATGTTAAAGACTAGAAAATAAAAAAAAATAACAGTGCAATTCAGAATAAATACCTGATAAAATGCAGTGGATAACACGTCAAGGAGCAATTTATTTTCCCCTGCGGTGATAGATGTATTGTTCCATAAAGAAATGACTGAAGATTTCACAGAAATCTCTGATTTCACACATCTCTGTGAAGATGTCACAGAGCACAGTTCATTAAGAGGAAATTTTAATATGGTGCCATATAAGCACATACACATAGCCAGTGTATTGTAGTTTCTGGCAAGATTTACTCATTTAGAAACCAGGAGATGAGCACATCTTTGTTTTCTCTAATCAGGAAGATAGCTTGTATTTCTTATTTCAGCTGTTCATTGGAGAGATTCCTTCTAAGCCAAAATACTAAATTGACCAAAATTACACTTGGTGTGAAATTATCATTTAACCATAAAGGACTGCAAGCAAAATTTAAATCAGAAACAAAGTACTGGAAAAAACAAACCAACAAAAAACAACCAACCAGCCAAAAAAGAAACAAACAAATAATAAAAAAAAATCAGCCAAACACACATGAACACAGGTGAATGAAAAAAAGTTCTTCCAAAAACATCTAGACTTCTGCTAAGTGAAGTGCCAAAAAGTGAATGACTGATTCAATGAAGAGTTTGCTATTGACCTTCATGACAACAAAACTTGACTTCCCTGCTGTTTAACTTAACTACATTTTAGGAAAGTACTCTACTGGGGAAAATATTCAGAGGCTACAAAAAGAGATTGATTTCTTTCAATTCATTCAATCTGACTTGGGAAAGACAAATGGCAAAGGTGTTGAATGGACCATTGTAAAAGGAGCACACAGACTAATGCAGACTTACAATTCCTCCCCACACCAGGATATGCTTTTTAGGTTTATTACTAGCCAAGATGAAGGATATAAGTTGAAATTCAGAAATTACCCACCTATCAGTCATTCCATTTCAGGACTTCAACAGAAAGTCACAGCAGGCAGAAGAAAATTACCTGAGGCCTTTTCAAAGCCTAAGTCTAAGGCAGTCTTAATGCAGGTTTAAAAGTGCTTTGAAAATCCCCCCGATGCAGTAAACATGAATAGGCAGAATGTTTATAGACAGTGACTGCTGGCTGAGGGTAAGGCAAGCAATTGTTCCTCGCCTTGTACCTTGCCCTCCAAAACCTGTCATCTCACAGTACTAGAAAGCTCTGAGCTCCATTATGCTTACATTGCTTTATATTACTACATCCTACTGCTGTTTGAGGCGGTTTGTTATAGTTAAACTGCTGCCAGGCACGTCTAAAGGAATAAATGATACATTTTGATAAAAGCCTGTTTGGCTGAATTGAATGGCTCAAGGAACTAGTAATGAATTTATTTTTTCTCTTACAGGTCAGTGTTGCAAATCCAGTCAAAGTTGATAGCGCCTAGAAGTTACTGCCACCCAACAACAGAACCAAATCCACGTGGAAGTGACTGACAGTTCTTAGCATCACAGAAACATAAAATCATTAAGATTGAAAAAGATCTCTAAGATTATCTAGTCCAGCTGTTCACTTACCACCAATGCTGTCCACTAAACTGTGTTCCTTAGTACCACATCTATACGTTTTTTAAACACTGCTAGGGATGGTGACTCCACCACATCCCTGGGCAGGACATTCCCATACCTGACCACTCTTTTAAAGAAGAAATTTTTCCTAATATCCAACCTGAACCTCCCCTGACACAACTTGAATCCATTCCTTCTCATCCTATTGATGGTTACACAAGAGAAGAGGTTGACTCCCACCTCGATACAACCTCCTTTCAGGGAATTATAGAGAATGATAAGGTCTCCCCTGAGCCTCCTCTTCTCCAGACTAAACAATTGCAGTTCCCCCCAGCCACCCCACCTAAGGCTTGTGCTCCAGACCTTTCACAGCTTTGTTGACCTTCTCTGGACATACTCCAAGGACTCAGAGTCATTCTTGTAATGAACTGAACACAGTTCTCAAGAAGCAGCCTCACCAGAGCTGAGTGACAATGTCCTCCCTGCTCCTGCGGGCTGCACTATTTCTAATATGAATTCTTAGTATTCTTTAGTCCAGCTCCTAAAGACTTGACTGTGAAATTACTATGACTCCTAACACAAATTGCCTCCAATGAAGGTTGAGTAGCACCAGCACCCAAAGATTCAGCGGACAAGTGGGGTGGAATGCTCCCTCTGATTTTTATGTGCCAGGGAGAATTGAGGCACATTTTTCTTATAAAAGGTTTTTTTTTTTTTTTTTTTTTTTTTTTCCCTTCATAAAGAAGGTAGCTTTACTAAGACTGGAACTTTTTTTGAAGGAAAATAAAAAATTCAACATAAAAATTGATCTTTTTATGGGAAGTGTCAAGCTGAATTATTTTTCTTCTTCTTAAGCTGTTTTTCTGCTTTAGGTTTTTAGTTTAAAAAAAGGAAAAGAAATAACACTTTTCAAAGAGTGTTGAAGATGACAGCTAGGGTGGGATTTGTTATACCATACTTAGACATCCATAATGTAGGTGTTAACCTCAGAGCTAGTCACCCCAGGATTCCTTTATAATCAATGGAGAGAAATCAGTCCATTTAAGGTGTGATTCATCTGATTTATTTAAAGTATCTACTTTAAGATGAATAATGATCTTAAAATCACTTTCTCCACTCCAATGACTACAATGTGAACCTAAAGAAACTACCCCAGATAAAGATCTACTGGAGGCACTTACTAAATGATCAAGAGAATAATCTTCCAGTTTTCTAATTCTTTATTACATATCATTGCTTTTCAGCTTTTTAGTATTAGGAATCTGATATTTTCAGTTGAAATAAAGTCATACCTATATTTTGTTTCAGAATTTCATTTTGAAGAATAAACCTCATTTTCAACCCAGTTCAAAATTGTCCATGGAAAGGCCTATTCCCTAAAAGAAAAAAACAATCTCTCTTTGGCCAGCACTCTTAATTTCTGCAGTGAAAATCTCAGTGTATAAGATGGGCTGCTCTGGCTGTTATGAAAACGCTATTCAATATTTTATCTTTAAAAGCAAATATCTAGGGATGATTTTAAAATAGAATATGACTATTATAATATTTCTCTAGAAAAAAAGGAATCTTCCATATTCCAGCAATTTGCAGACCAAAGAGTTAATGTGTTGTAGGTGCAGGCTTTTGCTTCCATTACATGCAACCAGTGACCTTTTGGAGCCAACTTGCCAGTAACCAGACGCAGCTGATGAGAAAGGGTTTTGTGATCTAAAAATATGGTAAAAAACCACCCACTTCTACTCGTCGTGAGTCAATATCGTCTTCTAGTTTAATTTCGTCATTGGTCACAGTAGTAAATGTAATGATGCTCCCTCCCTGTGCATCTTCATGATGCATCCCAAGGACAATGATCCACTGTCCATTCAACAAGAACCACATTGATATGAAGCTGAAGACAGAAAGTAACATCTCGATAAGTAAGAAAAATGAAAAGTTATTTTTTTCTGTGAATCCTGTGTCTAACAGTTCATAAAGTTACTTTCATTTCCAGCTACTGATATCAACAGAAAAGCTTTGAGGCAGTTCAATGAGATGGAGAATTCAGGCATTTTGCTCCATGCTAAAAGCTGCAGTGATTAAAAGGGAGGGAAGGAGACAGTTGAACAGCAGACAGAAGAGATGGGAACTGACTGGGGGAAGCATGCAGTAGAAGGGGACAGCACAAAGAAATGGCTCCTTTAAAGAAGAGCTGAAGAGAAGGAGTGGTGAATATCTGAAAAGAAAGCACAATAGATGTAGCAAAAGAAAAGAAGCTGTAGAGACATTAGTGTTTTGAATAAAATTTATAGCTCCAAAATAAGGATCAGTATTTCGTTATTGTTCTGATCACTGTTTCCTACATTTCCAAGCACACATCACACACAGTAGAGAAGATCCATTTTCCTGCTATTCCCTCAATATTTAATGCATTCTCACTCAGCTCTACAGCTGTTTACAGCACTCCTTCCTCTCTCTTAGCATATCCTTCCACATATCCAAACCTTTTCATTGCAGATCTTCAGTTGCTTTGGACTCAGTCCAGGCTCAACCACCCATTTGGGAATATAGCTTAATTTGTTCAGCAGAGCCGGGTATATTGATAAGAACAAATTTACATTGATTGCCTCTGAGCTTAACACATAGACTTTCTCCACCCTTCTGCCTAACAGAGCTGTGAAAGAGATTTTTGACTTGCCAATAATCTCACAAACAAATTAGCTTGATTTTAATTCCATTACTCAGAGTAATCTCTCTTGGATTTCGTAGCATTTACACAGGACATGGCTCATTCATTATAGATATGTGTACACTGTCTTGTTTTTTTTTAAATTCAAGGAATGTGTTAGGTGGTTTGCGGTGACATTTTTCTTAATAATGTAGGCAGTATAGGAATGTTTTTCTTCAACCACTGTTCTCTCAGTGATTGCACATTTTTTAGTTAGAGAGCAAGAAATTCTCTCAGGTGGTTTGCAAATGCAAGAGAAAGTATCTGCTGGAAAGGTTAGATATAAAATTGAGCTGTGCCTTCATTTAGAATGGAATCCCAGACTGATAATGGGGTTTCATGCATTATATTTCAGCAATAACCTGTTGCCTTCCTCTCCCATCCCTTACTCCTTAATTCTTCAGGCAAACATCCCTGACACTCTCCTACCCCTATGTTTTCAATCTCCAAGAAAATAGTTTCGCCAGACAGTGTTTTGACTCTGAGCCACACTGTCATTTTGAGTTCTCTCACTCTTCCCCTTGTCCTGCAGATTTACTAGTCTCCCAATACAAGGGGGAGTGATATTAATGGTTAAGTATAACAGCAGGATTTTTTGATGGTTTAGGTTATATGACTTTGCAATCACTTCCTTCTCTGAAAGCAGATGATACTGGTGCTGATTGCCTTTCCAATCTCTTTCGTCATCCACATACCAGAATTTTTCAGCTCTACGTTGTCCATCCAGACACTGATCTTCACACTGCACAGAAAGGATGAGGGATGCTATGTCCCCTAGGAAATCCCCAAGGATCCATGCATTAGAAGTGAAACAAAAGCAGATCAGCACTCTGAACAGGAAGCTGCGATAGGTAACATGGCAGCAGGGTAATTCTGGAACACAAATAACTTTTCCTATGAATTTATAAACCACCTATAAAGTACAATTTGTGCCTTTTGGCCAGAAGAAAGTTAAAAAAAAAAAAAAAAATAGCTCTAAGAGATTGGCATTAGCAGAGAGAGGTAAGCAATGATAGCATGATGATATGATAAATTTCAAGTAATTACCAACTTAAGTGTCAAGATAAATTTTTCCAGTAGTACATTTACTCAAATAAGCTATAAATAAGCTTTATCATTGCAGTACATAATCATGTAACTAATGAAAACACTTAAGATGTCTGTGCAGGGAAATGCATAGAGATGAGCATTGAGAATGTGCAGTTGATGTTGTTGTGTACCTTGACTTCAGCAAGGCGTTTGACACCATCTCCCATAACATCCTTGTTATAAAACTAGGAAAGTGCAATAGATGAGTGGATGATGAGGTTTCCTAACATCCAGCCTGAATCTCCCCTGGTGCAGTTTGAAGCCATTCCCTCTAGTCCTATCACCAGTTACACGAGAGAAGAGGTTGACACCCGGGTCATTACAACCACCCTTCAGGTAGTTATAGAGAGCAATAAGGTTTCCCCTGAGCCTTCTCTTTTCCAGACTGAACAATCCCAGCTCCTTCAGCTGCTCCTCATGAGGCCTGTGCAACAGATACCAGCTTTGTTGCCCTGTTCTGAACCCACTCCAGGGCCTCAATGTCTTTCTTGCAGTGAGGGGCCCAAAACCAAACACAGCACTTGAGGTGCAGCCTCACCAGAGCTGAGTACAGGGGGACAATCACTTCCCTGCTCCTAATGGCAACACAGTTTGTGATGTAAGCCAAGGTGCCACCGACCTTCTTGGCCACCTGGGCACACTGCTGGCCCATGTTCAGTCGAGCATCAATCAATACCCCCAGGCCCATTTCTGCTACACAGTCTTCCATCCACTCTGCCCCAAGCCTGTAGCATTGCCTAGGGTTGTTGTGGCCAAAGTTGTGGCAGGACCAGGCATTTGGCCTTGTTGAACCTCATCCCGTTGGCTTCAGCCCAGCTATTCAGATCCCTCTGTAGGGTCTCGCTACCCCCTGGCAGATCAACATTTCCAGCCAACTTGGTGTCATCTGCAAACTTACTGAAGGTGCACTCAATGCCCTCATCCAGGTCAATAAAGATATTGAAGAGGACAGGCCCCAGCACTGACCCCCAGCGAAACACTACTTGTGGGGAAACACCAACCCCTGGGGAAACACCACTCAACCTACCTCTACCTCATTCCTCCATCTCTCTTTCATGCTTTATTTGAAAAAAATAAAACAACTGCAGAAGATGAACCTTGAGAATCATATACCTGCTACATTATACTAGTATAAACCATGCTTACCCTATCTATGGGCAATGTCCTACCAGGAGGCCTTAATGTTCCCGATTTCTTACTAGGTACCAGTTCATTTTAGCAATCCAGATTGAGTGTTCTGTCTGCCTTAGCCACTTCTATCTCAGTAGCAAATTTATTCCCATGAGTAGCCTTGCAGAGTCAATGCAGTGTTCTCCTATTTGTGAAATTGGGGCTTTTCAATCTGACCCGTAATTGCAAGTGACTGTTGGAAACCTCAATCACCACCAAACCCAGCCTCACAGGTAAAAATCTGTTTTGAATTGAAATCTGATCAAATTCAGCTTAGGATTTGGAGAAACCTTTTTTCCATCCAGGTTCACTCAATTTGTTGTTATCCAGAGCAATTTCTTTAAAGAGACAGCTTAAGTGGAAACCATTTGAGTAAAATTAGATGTTTCCCATGCAGATGCTTATGCATGATCTAGCCAGGTGTAATCCTCCTGCAATCAGCAAGAAGAAGCCTTGCACATTTATTGAGGATTCCCTTCTGAGCTATTCATCTAAATTGGATCATATTAACCGCACGCACAGAGCAACTAACTCACAAGTGGACATCTATCTTTCCAATATCTAAATATAGAGAAATACTGTTCATTTTCCCCAGAGAGTGGTTAGACGTACAGTAGCTCTTAATAACCTACTTTATTTTTACAAAATTACCTTAGCCATCCCTAGTAACAGGAGTACCAAATAGAAGTCAGCACAAGTGACAGCACAGACTGCAACCAGAAGAGCCCCCAAAGCATTCATTCGTATGCTGCCTGTTGACATGCTCTGAAGCTGGCATTGCCTGATTTTTGCAGATATCATCACTCATCAGCTAGATCACAACTGCACAGATAATATAGTAGGTTTATACTGCTATGCTTTCCCTGGGCACATATATCCTCTGTGTAGTTCACAGGGGGAAAACAAGTATCTTTACCTTCAACAGTCTCAGATGTATCTCTGGTGTAGCGAGCAGTGACTCATTCTACATGGGAATACAAAGAGCACAGTAAGCAGGAAATCTTGTGATCCCTCTCTCTGCAATTAGGCTTTAAAAAGCCACTGCTTCTGACTCTTTATTAGCCACCATGGATCCTGGCTACTTCCCAACATGATGAAACTTACCCTTGTCCCTGGGAAACTATCACAGTTCCAAACCTGCAATCTCAGCTTTTAGATAGAGAGGGACTAAGCAAAACAAAAATATCCTGCACAATTAATTAGGAGTTCGGAACACAATCTGCACACGAGAATCAAATAAAAGATCTGCTCATACATCACTTGAAGAAACCATTGATCACTCTGAACAGAAACAATTTCCCTCTCCTGGAATCAGAACTGCCCAGCCGTACGCCACATTGCCTATACTCAGCAGCAACCACTTCTCCTCCAGCTGTGGTGATGAAAGTATGCATTCGGGATACTAAATGTCCCCGCTAAGGTAATGTATCTGATGGGTCCAAAAATTGGAGCAGGATCTTATGAATGTTGCTCCCTATTCAGCTAAACTCATTCCTACAATCTCTTATTTTCTTTTTTCTTTCTCCCAGTTTCTAAACACACTTTTTTCTGTAAAGACACACAGATTTGCTTGAATGCAATTGTTCTATGCAAAACGTTCTATTACGAGAAACATTTTGAAACAAAAGAAAATGGAAATGTTCATATTGTCTGAATTGCAATTTCATTTCCAAAGGTCATTTATTCATTTACAAATTCATTCTAACCACACAGCTAATTTCATTTTCATACTCATACCAAATCAAACTACTACCTAGAGTTAAATAAAATCACTTCATTGTGACTTTTGTTATGGGGAAAAACTCACCTTTTTCAGCTCATATTATTTCTGCTGTCTCTCTTCTGCTCAGCTTCACCATAAATAGGAGCCAAGTGCCTTCTCAACCAATACACTGTTTCCTTTTCTTTACTCACATAACCCCATGTTTTTCCATTGCCTTTCTGTGATCATTACGACACACACACACAAAAAAAAAACCCAAAATCAAACAAACAATAAAAAAAACCCCAACCCTATGCATTTATGACAAATTAACCTTGAGATACACAAAGGTTCTATAACAGTGGCACAGATGATGTGCCAGCAAGAGAAGCAGCACATCTCACTGGGGAGAGCGCAGAGTCTGAATGCCTCAGTTCTGCCCCTAATCCTTGGTGCAATTTTAGGTATGACACACATCACTTTCTGCATTAATGTGCTGAAGTTGCTGGTATTTTATTTCCTTCTTCAAACACTTGGTTATTTTACAATTGAAAGAGCTAAACACAGCAGATTTAGGTAATGATAATATTTTTCTGCTATTGTTAATTTTTACCAACACAGTTTTTTCTTTAAGTAGGTAAAAACTACATGCAGATAGAATTGATTCTGAGCATTTCAGACAATCGGGATGATCAGCTCTTAAAAATGTCCTGATACAGTCTCAAAATAAAAATAATATCAACAGACAAGAAATTTGGGTAATGGAAGTAATGTAGTATGTGAAGTTCTAAGAACCCATAAAAATACTCAAGTTCCCATGTTTCAAAGGCAGTCAGTAGCATCCTATAGATCAATATCATCACCAGTGCTTTTTTAATGCATTACTAAGCCAGCAAAATAAGTAGATAGCAGGCTATTGAAAACTGATAGAAAGTTAAATTATTTCAGCTAATAACAGCCTGCAAAAGATTGTGAAATTCTCCAGCTATACTCGAAGTCACTGAAGAACAGGGCTTCATGATGGCAGATTAAATTAACTTGGATGAGAAAGAAGTAGAGTCACTGACATGGTATGAAAATCAAAGTCACTGACAGTCTGTAAACCCAGCAGCCAGCTACTCTAGGGGAGAAAGAAATGGAGGAGACAGCATATGCAGTTGAGGAGCTAGATGATGAGCATGGTTTAAGTTGTCAACATTGGAGATAGCATGAGGCAGATGTCGTCTGCGAGCCTGAGAAGGAGCAGTGTGCTCAGCATATTAAACCACAGAGAGAGAATAGCCAAGAACTTTTTTGTCTGCTTTTGTTTGTTTGTTTTGTGTATTGCTTCTTACAGTACAACACACAACTCAAAAACAGTTTACAAAGTGTTCTTTTTGGAACTGAAATGATGCTTTACACGTAAAAGTGGTGGGATTAAGGATCTGGCTGGATGCATCATGAAGAACATTTATGATAGAAGTGAGCTGCTTGAAATGTTTGTGGGGAGACATACGGGGTAGATTTAAAATTCTGAAGGTTTAATTTAAAAATAAATTACTCTCTTTATAATAAGAGCAGCCGAGAGGCCAAAAACAAAAAGGAAATGGAAAAAAAATGAACATAAGTACAAAGTAAGCAGCATAGGAGAGAATTGTAGAAGTACCACTGAGGCGATTACTATGATTTTTTTAAAAATAAGTATCAGACAAGTTACTAACCAATACCTACAGTTGTAGCTAGGTAGTAATCAAATCCTGCATTGCCATCTTAACCAACTCATTTCTCATCAAATTCAGAGGGCAAAATATAATTTCATTCCCTTACACGGGCACTGTAAGCTCTGTTCTCCACAGGTTTGACCAATCTGCTTGAAAAAATGCTTCCAAAAAATTCCTCTGCTATCCCTACCTGCGCCTGCGAAAGCCTACAGATCTCACATCTATCAATGGTTTCTGATATCCAGTGCACATGTTTCTTTCCAGAGTTGCTGCTTATCATGCTCCATTCAACTCCTTAGTTTCTTTCTACTAGAGAGCTTAGTTCTCCTTTGACTCAGAGTGTTGACTCACTCTATATTTCCTCAATAAAATTAATGGTGCTTATCACAGAAAGTTACTCTTGAACGTAAATGAGTGGCAAGCGCGAATATGGAAAAAAAAAAAAAAACAACAACTTTGTGTTAAAATGACTAAAAAAAATGCCTTGATACAAAAATGAACTAAGATCTGTCACCATGTCAGGAATAATTAGGAGAATTTGCCTGTTTCTTTATCTTTCGCATAGCTATGGTTATCCCATTCCGGTACTTGTGTGGGAAGGAGGTATTTGTGTAAAATAAAATCAGCATCAGGCTCCAAAATTCCTCTTCTGGGGATCACATACACTTAATAGACAAACCAGCAGTGTAAGAAAGTTCGGGCTTTTTTTTTTTTTCCCCTGAATGGAGTAGCCTGCTGAATAATGTCCTTATATTAAGCATTTAACCATTCATTTCCTGGCCTAATATAAAACATATTCAGATACATGCTGGTAGAATAAGCTCCTTGAATCATGTAAGGAAAAGCTGCAATGACATTCTCTATTATGCTTCACAATAGGTGCTTCTCTTGTCTCGTTTGGCTTTCTTTAATTCCTCAAATCAGAAAGAGAAGAAAAAAAGATGAATTTCTTCTTTTCTTTTTCACCCCTCAGGTTGACTGAGCTTCTGAGAATGTCAGGTCTGGTCTCTCTTGCTTTCCTCAGGATTGCCCAGATGACTCCTTTGAAATGTATGTGTCTAATTTTAGAGCAAGGAAAAGAAGAAAAAAACCCTAGATATTCTAAAGCAAGGTGACTTTTTCCTGCAAGCTTTGATGTGTTAAAATTCTATTGCAACGTTTTTCTCTTTCCATTTTCTTGGCTCTGTCTCACTTTTCGTTTTCCCTACAGAGATGCATATGCCTTAACTTAAAATTAATGAAATACAGAGATGTCTCTGATGAATGGAGATTGCTCTGTGGATGGCTGATCTAGAATGCTCTTAGCATGTAAATTACATGTTTGCTTTATTGGTTTTCTATAGCCAACCTAAGAAACAAGATACGTTAAGGTATGTAATATCAAATTAATGGGGCAATATGCAATGTGGATTTCAAGTCATCAAAAGAGCTGATAATGAAAGTGAAATTATATATATATTATTATTATTTTCTTCTTGTCGTTAGAGCTGAGTGTAGTAGTTTTATTTTGCTTTGAGATTGAGTTCTTGCTATATGTATGCTAATTTATGTATACTGAAGCTTATAATGTATCCAAACGATTCACCAGTTCACAATGACTTCAGGGAATCACGCAGAAAAAATACATTTCAAGAAATCCAAATATCTAAATATTTTTGTTAAAAATCAGTCCTTTTGTAGTTCTCCAAAGTAGCATGTTCCATTTTTGAAGGAATTAAAAATTTTGGCCGAGCTGAAACTGAGATAGATGGAGAAACAGATATATTGACAGACAGGTAGATAACTAGAACATTGAAGTAGAATGACAAATACATTTTATTCTCATTGAATATAGAAATTCCTCCAACTAATCACTGTAATTGTGCTGTATAATAGCTTTCTTCTGTTTAATACAACCAAACTTTTCTTTGTGGTATACACAAAGAAAACAATGAAGCGTTTTTAAAGTAAAAAGCTATATAGTTAGATTTAAAGAGACGAAATTACTGCAGACAAAGGGTACAAATTTCAAGAGAGTTTGAGATAAATTTTTAACATCTTTGACCTTCTTAGCTTATTGCAGAATAGCTGCCAACAGTGCTTTGAAATTGTATGCACAGTGCTTTAGATAATTTATAGTTCAGTTTGTACAGACCTTTAAAATAAAAATTCAGCCTTCAAAAGCAGGGTCTATTGTGTTGAATAGGTAAAAGCCTAAGAGAGAAAAAGGAAATTATACACACGACAGGAAAGTAAACCAGCTCTGCCTGTCTATCATCCCAAGTATAAGATCTTTACAACAAGATCTTTTAAGGTATTCTAAATCTTTTACAGTGTGAAATGTTTAGCAGAATTACACAATAAATAAAACAATGCATTTATAGCAAAGAACACTGAGACTATCTGTTCTCGGTAGGAATGGCTATTTGAGAGCTTGGCTACAGGCAAAGCAGTGTTTTGTGCACTGATATGAGTTAGAAGACCAAAACTTTATGCTGTTAATTGAAATAAAACTCAGTACTACTAAAGTTCTTCTTTCTAGCAAATTACTTTTCTAAAGTTCTTCCTTCAAACAAAGGTACGTTAGAATAGATGATCATTTTTCTCTATGTTCTTTGAAAGATAAAGTACAAGAAGTCTGATGGAGGAAATGCTAGAACACATTGAATTACATCCACTCTCACCATACAGGTGTAAATGTGTAATTGAACCCTGAGTTAAGGTCAAATCAACTGCTGCCTTGTCACTGGCTTCAAGAACCTCATTACCTCGTACTCCTATTTTCCTTCTTTCCTGGAGATGGAAGTAAGGATGTTTTTTTTGCTGTTGTTGTCATTGTTGTTTTTTTTTTAATTATTTTTTAAGATATGGTAGGTCTTTGAAGCTCTAATGTGTATTTTAAAGCAGCTTTGGAAAGGGTGTAGCTCAGAAGTATTTATCATTTAAATATTTTCTATTCATTGTGTTCCATGAATGATCCATTAAGAGTAAACACAGAGAGGCACAGATATACATTTTGCTGTGAATGGACAAGGAGATCAAAAGACAAGTAATTTTATTTCAGTGGAAAAGATACTCTTAGCTTCTACTTGTTTTGTTAAGAAATTCACCTTGATTGTCTCTGCATAGAAGACATACATCTTGGAATAAACATTTACACTGAACTATAACATAGTTAAGTTTCTAGAGAGCAAGATCTTTTCAATAAACTTGTGCTGTAATGACGCCTGGGAGTATTAATAAGCATAATATTACAGTGAGACCCACTAACAAGAATGACCTAATTATGCATTTGTAATTTAAAGTCCCAAGTGCTTTAGTGTACTCATGAGGATAATTGCAGCTGCAGTACAACCGATGTTAAATACAGTGAACGTAGTTTCTATTTTTCATTTTTGCCTGGTTTTCCTCATCAGAGATTCTTTCTCTTTCAGATACCAGCTCTGACTGTCCCAGACTTTGCCACTGTACACCTATTGCAAACTGAATTTCTCCATTCCAGCTCTCACATTTTACAAGTACAGAAAATAACCTGAAGAATTTTGTGTTGGGGAAGGCTGGGGGAAAATCTCAGCTGAGCTGAGATGCAGTAGCATTGTAAGGAACAGACCCATACTCTTCACTTGCACAGAGAAACCAAAATTCTAAATTCAGTCAGCCATATTGGAAGTAGCAAAACAGGATAAAAGGCCTTCAGTTTCTACTTTTATGTTGAAGAACATATTTTCCTTTGCTCTCTTCTACTTCCACATCCCATGGCCCTGGGGCAGTTACCCCACCTGCACACCTATCAGAGACATACTGAAGCCTGCAAACAGAACAGACCCTCAGAAACAGCTGCCAAAGACACCTTCAGAATCACTTGAAAAAAAGCCTGATCCCTCTTCTTAGAAATGAAAACCTGCACGGTAGTACACTGATATAAGCCAAACCTACTTAAAAGTATTTCCATAGAATCACTGAGGTTGGAAAAGACTTCTATGAACATCTAGTCCAGTTATCCACCTATCACCAATATGGCCGATTGTATGAGAACTGTTGTGTCGTAGCCTGAACCACTGATTGAGCACCTGGGGAAAGGATTCAGTCAACCCTGGGAGCACAGGTGCAGGCAATTCAACTGTGTGACCAGGAGTGGAGCCTGGCTGCACCTTTCTTAGACTGCATTTAAGGGCAGACTGCCACTGTTTGTCCCTTTTGCCATTTCACTCTTGTAACACCTTTCCACTACATTGATCTCCAACTGTAACACCCATGAAGCCATGTTCCGTAGTACAACATCTGCCCTTTCCTTAAGCACCTCCAGGGTCAGTCACTTTATCACCACTCCCTTGGGTAGGTTGTTCCAAGGCTTGACCCCCTCTTTCTGAGAAGAAATTCTTCCTCAGATCTAACCTGAATCCATTTTTTAAAACTTGATGTAATTCTTACATTACTTTCCTATTAACAGTAGATGTTTGAACATTGGAGAGAATAATCAGGAAAACAGCTGTGGAACAACAGATTTTATAGACACAACTCAGTCTTTAGACAGTACATATTATATGATGGCAGCTTTTCATGCATTTGCCTTTCTCTGAGTGCAGAGTTGTGCATCTCTTTCAATTAGAGACTGTGCCCATTCACACCAGCAAAATCCCACAAAACATGGTGGAACAGCAGAGACAAAAGGTGCTTAGCTAAGATTGTTTACTTTTACGATACAGAATTTGATGAGAGAGAATACAGAAAAGTCCTCAGAGATTAAGGATAACAGCAGTGCAATTGTTCTTAATTCCATAGCTTGTCTTGTAGGTTATGGACTGGTAGCAGTCTGTGAAGCATGGACTTCAGAAAGGGGTCCATAAGATAATCACAGAGCAGAAAAAAAACCCAACAAAACAGCAAAGGTGCTTTTACCCACGTGAGAGAAAACATACAAAAAAAAAGGAATTAAATAAATAGAACAGAGAACAAAGCATAACCTGATTTGAATTTGGTTGTAAAAGAGAACCATTGTGGCAGCAGTACAAAAGGCAGTTAGTTCATGGCTCTTCCTCAAACAAACTAAGAATCCATGGAGATCTTTTTAAAGTAAAGTTAGAAATATTACTGGGTAACCATGGAGCAATGCAAAGCAATGATAGTGCCTTCTACCATGATAGGAACACACTTGTAAAGCTATTCAACAAGATTTAGTTCAAAAAGCAATGCCGGAAAAAAATAGAAAAAAGAAAAAAGTGACTCACCCTTTCAAAATGCTGGTGAAATCTCAAGAAGGGCACAATCACCAAATGTGAATACTACTCCCTCAGCTGCTAGCCTTTAAATGAGGTAACCTCATCTGAGGCTTTATAAATTGCTTGCACCTGAGCTCCCTGGGTTAGCCACACCTCCTCACCTGGTGCTCAATCAGTGATTCAGGCCATGACCTAGCAGTTCTAATACAGTAACACATTTAGGAGAATGAGCAGCACCTATCTTGTGATTAAGTCTGTGTTTATTACAGATCAGGACAAAAATACATAGCAAAGGTTGATGCAGAAAAAGCATAAGGAGAGATAAAGGATATGTTGCCAAGGACAGGACCAAAACCTGTTTGTGACAGGGATAGTCCTAGGAAATCCTACCCTAGAAAATTGACAAAGTAATGCTGCTGGCATTATTCACACTGCTTCAGTAGCAGAAATGGGATTCAATGGTTTACTTTTGGGGTCACTCTTATTATGGAAGTGACTACTGTGCTTTCATTTGCAAGAACGTGAAATGACCCCATGTGAAAAAAATAGCAGTTTTAGCCTCTTCTGCAGTGGAGCATATCAAAGCATAATGACTTTCAAGAAAATGTTTTTCATTGAGAACTGCTATTTCTTGTTTGAAGGAAAAGGTCCATTCTAAAGAACTTCAGATTTTAAACACGTAGCAAAAACAAACCTGTCAGTTTATGCAAGATCGTGTGAAATACATAACTGAATATTCCTTGTTGTTTTAACGTTAAGATGAGTTCATCATGAGAAGGAGAGAAAAAATGAGTACTAGTGTTTGTCCTGATTTTTATTTCACAGACATCTGTTGCATTTATCTTACTTCAGAACAGTAAAATGTAAAATGTCTTGAAAATTGCCTTGAAACAGAGAAACCAGAGGCCTCTGAGCTCAGAATTTACCTGCTGCCTCCATATCACAAACACCACCATCTCTGACACAAGGTTATTAACCAGAGGGGAAGAAACTGCATTGGGCCCCCCCATTTTGTATCTTTCCCTTAACTTCTCCGGTTCAGAAGCATAACGGCTAAGAAATAAACTTTATCTGGGAATTTGTCAGAATTTCTGAGAACTGCTAATTTGCAGCATGCTATTTAAAGAAAACGTCTGCTCATCAGAGGATAATCTCAGAAATCTGTGGGCTTGCAAAGTGGCAGGTACCCAGCTCTCCCTTGGCTGAATACAGCAGAGCATTACTTTCATACCTACCTCCCACCTACATAAGCTTTTGCTTGGTTTTCTCTTGTTCAGATTTTCGTTGCAGAGCATTTTAGATTGAGCGTTTGAACTTCACTGGAAGTTTCTTTATACATTTAAAACAACGGATACAGAGCCAAGCACTAAAGCTTTCTGTAGAACTGAGAAGACAACGAGGGGCTGTTCCGGAGCCCTGTGATCACTATTTCCAAGGTCAAATGTTAGTGCTTTCCAGAGGACAGCCATACCACTCCTCTAGTCATTCCTGCTGCTCATCCTTGAATATTTCCTAGATTTTTCTAAATACCCTTTCCGGATGCGACAAACAAAATGGGACAGTTTTTCAAGATGCGGGAATATGAAGATTGAAGCTCCTAATTTACTTTATAATCCAGTAAATATTAAGTTAGAGTAATGACAACATGTGAGTCAGCACTAGTCAACATGGCTGTAATCACCTGTGCCCAATGTGCCAAAACTTACTAATGCCTTCAAATGGATGTCCTCATCTTGTTTAGATGGCTCCAGACAAACCAAAAGACTGCAGGCTTACTATGTCCACTGTTGGTGCTCCCAGGTTTGTGCTTACCACTGATCACAAAACATACAGATATAGGCAGTGTTCAAGCAGGGTCATATTTTCACACTTTTCATGGACACCGCCAAACTTGCTGGGTTGTACCTGCAGCTGATTTCTACTTCAGATTGCCATCTGGTTTCTCAGCTGGTCACCTCGAAGTCTATGCTGTTTCACGTGGGGTGTTTTGAACAAACATGGAGAGGGGAATAGGTCATCTCTGTTACCATTCCTAAGGCCCAAGAAATTTCCTCCTAAAAGCAGCTGCAAATCAGACTTCTGTCACCATTTACACCTTACTCCTGTGCTTTTTATTTCCACTAAGGGCAATATTTGCAGCAGAAATGGCAGATGCATGGACCTAGGCTTGTCCAAGCCCTATGGAACTGTGCTGAGATTACCTTCATAAGGAATCAGCTTTCTACTTCACTGTGAGACACATCCACCTGAAAGCAGGATGTATGAAGACGCAGGCTGACCTATATTTATTTTTTTTCCACAGCAACCATCAACGGCTTGGTTTTCCATGAAAACAGCACTTTCTGGGACTGTTCTCTGCCTTGCTGAGAACCTGATATTCCTCTTCGCACCCTCTTGACCAATTAGACTGTGAGCAGAAATATTAAGAGGGAGTTTGGATGAATTGGTGTTTTGCAGTCACCTGGGTCTTTGAGAAACAGTCAGGATCAACTCTGCAGAGGATGAGGACATCATGACTTTGTGTTCCAGCTATATCAGACTTCATCTGCTATAGCCCTGCCTTTCTTCATTCAAAATTAATCATGATCTATATTATGTTAGGGTTGGCAGCCCACAGGAAAAACACTTCATGTAATGGTTATGTTTGCCTGCTTTATATTTTTCTCTCAATAAGATTGGCTAGAATCTCTGCCTTCTAAAGCAGCAGCAGACAGATCTAATCACTGAATTGAGGACATATGAATAATAATAAATAATAAGCTCTGTAATGCAGCAAGGGGCCTCAAAGTGGAAACTTCATCTGTAACAGCAAATTTTTCCAATGAAAAATTGGTTTGGAATTCATGCTTGTCGGTGGGACAAGCTGGGCTTTCTAAAAGCATGGGGGATTGCAGCTACTTTATTAGTTCGACCTTTTTGTCTCACCTTTAATTAAAGAAGACATTTGACAACAAAACCTTTTAACATCTCTCCCAATCACCTGCAGGTACAGGGAGAAAAATTAACCTGTGCTTAGTCTAGCTAGCAATCACTCAGGGCTAGCTCTTGATGTAGTCAGCAGCAACACATGTCACAAACTCAGGCAAACTTTTGGTCTGATGATAGTATTTACAGGCACAAAAAAACTGCAAAGAAATGAGAAGGCATTGTAAAAGCCTGTGCAGAAGCTCTCTAAGCTTCTGAGAGTAGGTCAGTATAGTGAAAGATGCTACAAGATAAATGACTTGAGATACACACTTAAATAAACACTTGTGTGTATGTCTAGATGTACATATGTGTACATGGATTGTTAACACATGCATAATATATATATATATACATATATATAAAAAACAAACACATGCATACAGTGAGGATTCCTGTTGGCATCTACTCTCAAATACTTATTCAACATAGATTTGCTCTGCAAGTCTTTGAACTATTGACCCTGTAGAGTCTGATTCATTCCAGTGCAGCAAGTATCATTTTTGTTTGGTAGTAAATCAGGGTCAGAGTTATGAGCTTGATTGCTTTTCACTTTTACATACTAAATTAATGGCGAGGAGTTCAATGCAGTTCTTTTGCTTTATTTTGCTTAGAGACTAAAAATCAGAATGATTGACCCAATTGTCTATGCAACACAGAACTGGCATGTAATAATACTGTTCTTTTCAATTTTTAAGTATTTGTATGACATCCTAGCTCTATCAGAAAGACTAATTGCAAATAATAGGCCCAACTGAGCTCTGTGTATATCTACTGAATTTCTTTTGAGCTATCCAAAGGATAAATGAAGTTTTATGATTTATCATGATTATTAATGTCTTATTGTTTTCTTCTCATAATATCATCATGATTTTTAAACATAATCAATAGACATTTGTCTGGAATCCTATTGGGTACAACACAAGTACAAAAAGGATAGAAACTCCATTTGTACAGCAAAAAAATCAGTTCAGCAAAGCACATAAATCCTTGCAAAGCTCAAAGCACACATTTCTATTTTGTTATTTTATCTGGGACTTTAGATGTATGTCTGGGTAGTTTATCTACTCAAGTTCTGATAGACTACATCAGCATCTTCAATATTGTCAGTAACAACAAGACAGGGAAACATCCTACTTCCTCCCACATATGTAAGACTGCAATTTCTACTGTAAACAAGGAAAACAAATTAAACAAACTACAACTGCTTTACGATGGATACTACCATGATATTTGGTCCACTCAGAAACTACACAGGAAAAATCCAGTCACGATAAACACATTAGAACAGTTAAATATTTTTCAGGCACAACATTTAAGGTAAGCATTATGTACCTAGTACTCAACCAATGTACAGCAAGTCATGTTAAGTTAAACAATAACATGATAATCATATTGACAGGCAAGTAATTGGGAACTCCACATATGAATTTCCATTACTTCAGGCTAGTTTTATGAAAACATGGAATCAGATCTCAGAAATGTGGGATGGGATAATTTTATTCTGAGCAGTGTGCCTAGCCACACTTATACCAAGTTAAAAAGCACTATCCAATAACGTTCTCAATTTGCCCAGCTCCATTTCCATCAGCAACATGATTTGGTACTTCTTCTGGATCAGAGCTTGGTAGAGGGGTGTACCTATTTTTGAAAACCACTGGGAACACATTTGTGACAGCTGGGAATATTTTTCTGTTATTAGAATTTTATATAAATAATGAAACAGTTGAGAAAATAGGCCATAGAAAGACAAGTGGTTGGCTATCACAGTCCAGTGTGGTTGGCTATCACAGTCCAGTGGCAGTCTGACAGAACAGTGGACAAGATTTTTTTTTGGAAATATTTCCTCAATTGTGTTCCATAGGCTAGTGCTTGCATATGAGATAATGCTTCCAATGTTCAATTACTTGGATGCTTGGCACACTGATAAAAAAAATCCTCATTTTTATTTTGGATACATACCTTGGTAGGAGATTTATTAGCAGGGAAAAGAAGTTTAAGAACTTCCAGAACAACTTTAATTTTTTTTTTTTTTTTTTTTGCAAGTTATTTGAGAATAAAATGAATCTTGAGATTATTTCACCGAGTCAGAAATTAAAATGAGAGCATAAGCTAAATGCATCAGATGAAGTATTCATAATACATAATTCAAGTATTGGAAAAGTAATGTTCCCATCAGTTTCAAGGGATGGGTCATGTGCATTTTGATTGCCTTCATCTTTCTTTTGTTTATCTTTGCTTTTCCTTTTTACATAACTGCTTTCATCTCTCATCACTTTATATATAACAGCATATGACTTTGAAGAAGTAACAATTACCCCCTGCTCTACATATCAGCAACCTTTGCTCAACGGTTTGAATTACAATCTAATGATGCAGTGCTCTGATGCAGTTTCTCCATAAAGACTTTTTTTTTTTAACCAGCATTCATCTTCTTCAATCATAAAATAATCATCATATTTCATGGGCACCAATACATACAATCCTCATATTCTCAGCTGGGTATTTCATATTCTTTTTGCAAGGCTAAAATAAATGACTGCAAAAACTCAATTTGACAGCTCCATTTTGTCTGGATCACTGTGAAACAGAGTCTTCCAGTTCTCAAACATGCCAGAAACAAACATGAATTGTCTGATATCAGTTAAGAATTGGAAAAGCACTGAGAAAATTGAGATCTGGATCAGTGAGACTTGTCAGCACAGAAAAAACAAAACTCGTTTGTGCTTCAAATGTAATCACGCAAATCACACCTAATTTCTTATTCAGAATGATTTGGTCAATCATTACCATGGTTAAGAAGATGAGAAGAAATAAGCAGGCCCAAAACTTCTGCCAAACAGAGGAGTCTGGGAGTTATACAAGAAGCTCACTGTAAGCAGATGCGAGAATAGTATTCTGTAACATTTCAGCTTGCTCTCTAATGATTAAAAATAGTCTTAAAGTTTAATGTACTTTTCAGAATGTGTTAATGTTCATTACTACAGTATGGCTGCATTTCAAGGCATTATTTCTGAACTTGCATTGCAATTATGCTTCACCATATCCTGACAAAATATGAATTCATTTGGGAAACACTTCCAAGGTAACAAGGTCATTTTCTTAAAATCTACCACTTCTAAGACTGGCTTTCAATTTTCAAGCATTTCTTCTTATAATTGAATAGTTATTTTTCAGTGCATGTTTTCCCTTTTCTTTCTCTTCACTCCACCTTCCTCCAGCATTCAACATGAAAAAATAAATCAAAGAATAGATGTTTGTTTGTGTGAATGTACGGTCCTGGTGTGCTCAGCTGGAGAGACAGAGAAAGGGAAACATCACTCTTTGTTTATTCCTGATTTTTCAATAAAGAGCTCTTTTCAGATCTGGGAGGTTCCCCCAGGCGGCCAACCTCCAGAATTATCCATCTCCTGCTCATGTGTTTCTCTGTTGGGGATGGTTCTCCAAACAGACCAAAATCTCTTGCTTGCATTTTTACATGTTATGAGTGGCTAGTCTAGTAAATATTCTTTCAGGCTTTCTGTATTACTGTATTTTAGTGCTTCCTACCTGTAGGAGAAGCAAGTAAATTTTGATCACACATACAAAGGTTTCAGCAGTGACTGTGCTTCTAGTGCCACTGCTCTTCCTTTATCGTTGCCAGCTAGTATTGACATAGAAGTGCGATGGTAATAATCATCATGTACAACCTGAAACTCAGACCACTCATGTTTGGGGCCCACTAGAGCACTGATTTACAGGATTCTGAGGTCTGGAACAGAGATTAAAGATTCAGGGCCCTAGAATTGTCCGAGATTTTGTCAAGCTCTAATAAGTCTGTTCACACACCTATCTCCTGACCCATTTCAAGGACGATGCATACAGCCCCATGGAAGACAACAAATTTCACTATGTATGGACCTGTTGCTCACTTGTACAAGCTGCTAGTGTAGTGACCAAGTGTGAACAGCAGCATCCATTTAGAAATCACCACAAGAGAAGAAACAGCTGATGCTCTAATCTACCCAAATCCACATTTAGGGAATCACCAGGAGCTCTTGCCTGAAACATGGACACTCATTAAAGCAGTACCCTGCCATATGTGTCCTTGGCTGGGCTCTTTGGCAGCTCTGCAATGACAGCAGACAGCTGGGCTGTATAATTGGTCCCAGGAGAACATTAATCCTCTCTGTTCAAACAGCTGGATGTGTGGTACCAATGCTGTACTCAGAACAAAGAGGAAAAGAGCAAAAGGTTTCATCTGCTTTGACACAGAAGCATCCTTTTTATGTTCAAAAGGCAACTTGTTGATCAAGAGAACTACTACTGAGTGACAACTTCTCGCTCCCTTAGTTTTACCTATAATTTGTGAATAATGCATGATTTCAAGACATTAAAGAACAGTACTGCTAATTCAAGGAAGGCACACATTTTTCCACAGAGTGCTGTCTGACCTCTTGTGCCAAATACCAGTAACCTAATACATACCTGTATAGGATTTTAGGAATGTAATACTTTTACCACCAGTAAAATATACTAAATAATGCCTGCAGTTATATATGCAGTATGCACACGAAAGTAAACCAAGTTCTTACTCCAGGGTAAGCTTTATTCAGTGAAGATGATCACTTCTACCTTCTTTCTTCCAGGGTATAGGCCTGCAAACCTATTTCATCAGTTCACTGCAGATAAAAGAGCCACTTTCTTCTGAAGCATCACAGATGTGCAACAGAGAAAGTAGTGATCATGATAGGTACCATTGGTGTCTAACAGGGGATGAAACAAAAAAGCGAGCTTAATTATAGAAGCTTCAGAGCCAGCAAATTTAGCATTTCTACTGAAGTATATCTAAACCTCACTCTTCACTTTTTTGTGTGACTGTAGAAGGGTATTTTGCTAACAACTCCAGGGAAACAGAAGCAGGCTGCTAATGTCTTTTGACTCAGTTTCCCAGCGTATAAAAATGGAAAGGCCTTTACTTCTTTCACGGGAGCATAAGCACACTAATGCTGGCTGTGCACGTTGAGATCTATGCATTTGATTCCAGAGTGTTATTGAAACTGATTGATGAAGCTCATTACTGGGCTACAGGCCAGACCAGCGTTTAAGTCCTTTCCAAGGCAGCAAATTTTGGCTGTATAATAAACACAACCATGCCTATAAGCGGATCTGTCATAATTACAACACATCTGTGATGACAAAAGCATAAGTTTGTAGAGCAAACAGAAAAAGCAGTGAGGGGACTGTACCCTCACCACAGTTGGTGGTCTTTAAAGGCAAAAATTCCCATCCCACATGAGGCAGACTTCTATATTTCTTTCCCCTGTGTTGACCTCTGAAACATCTAAATTGCAATATGTCTGCATGACTGTAAACAAGAGTGTACACCGATGCTTGGGGGAGGCAAGCATTCAGATCATACTGTAATATAAACTGTCCATCTGTGCTTTAGAAAATGATCATTTCTTCTTTGTTATGGTTATTTACATATTCCACTCAGTTGAAAAAAAGCTACCACAAAACCTTTCAAGATTCAAAAGAGCTTGAAATAAACAAGGCCAAGATAAAAAACTTATATTCAAAGGTACTGGCAGGAGATTTGAGTAAGGGAAAAGACTGCTGGTTCACCCTATCTCCCTTTTCAACACATTTTAATGACTGCATTACTTTTCCCATTTTCCATATCTTCACCCTTGCATAATGTAGTTTAGAGAGTGGAATCTAGTTTGTTTCAGCCCTAGGGTCCTATGCTTTCACATTTCATTAGATCAAGTTTTGTAGCAATCATATATATTTTTTACCCTAAACTTACACCAACTACTCTCTCTTGCTATTTACATTTTAATACACACTTCAGTATCTGTAAATTTCTTTCAGCTTGCTAGTGTCTGAGCTTGTGTAGAACTTACAAAAATTGCTGCTCTGCTGTGAATGACTCAGTAGCACAAGTATATACCAACAATAACGGGACCTTGTCCCAGAGCTAACACAATACAGGAATGTGACCTTCATTTATGCTGCCAGAGGGCCTCCTGCTGAATGAAGTTTTAGAAGTTCTGAGAACAAAGAATAGCTGAGTTTTTCTACTACTATGTGACCCAGATCTTGGCTACAAGAAATGTGCTATGTGCTGAAAGGTCATGCTCTGAAATAAGAGCCCCGAGGACTACTTTTCCCATTCAAGTTCTACCTACACATTACTAAAGGCATCTGTCTCTGGGTGCTATCTTGAGCAGCCTGGCAAAGTACCACAGAGCAGCTCACATCCAGACTGCACAGCACTGCCAACTTCTGGAGGAACCAAAGCTTATTTTATCACCTACTACTAGTCCCATATATTCCTGGGTCCTCTGTAACACATCCTTGGGATAATGTGAAATTTCTCAAACCAAGTGCCTCAAATATCACAGTGCAACAAATCTGGCTTTTTTTACACCATGATGATGAATGTGTAATGGCATAAGGAGCAGTGTGGGAAAAGGGGGGAGTACAGAGGCTGCTGATGTAATGCTGAAGGGCTGCGTGTGATAGAAAGAGCCAAGTCAAGTTTGGGGAGGTCCACATAACAGTCCAATGAGATATGTCCAAAGAAACATGAAGATGATTAAGGGGCTGGATCATCTCTCATATGAGGACAGGCTAAGAGAGCTGGGACTGTTTAACATGGAGAAGAGAAGGCTTAGGGAACGGGAAGTGATCTTATGCAAGTATACAAATGCTTGAAGGGAGTCTGAAAAGAAGATGGAGCTAGACTCTTCTCAGTGCTACACAGTAACAGGACAAGAGTCAAAGGGCAAGACTAAAAACACAGGAGACTCCACTTGAATGTCAGAAAACATTTTTACCCTGCCTGTTAGAGCGAACCCGCACAGGCTGCCCAGAGAGGTCATGAAGTCCTTTCTTAGGAGATACTCAGAAGCCATCTGGACATGGTCCTGGGAAATCTGTTGGAGGTAGCCCTGCTTGGCTAGGGGTATGGACCAGATGGGCCCCTTCCTACCTCAACCATTCTATGAACCATCACCAGGACTGAATTATCTTAAAAATACTAGTTACCTAGACAGTAGAAATGCAGTAGAAATAACAACAATAATAAATAAATATATAAATATTAAAAAATATAAATATATAAAATATAAAAAATATAAAACAAAAAATAAATATAAAAATAAAAAATATATAAAAAAATAAAAAAAAATATAAATATAAATAATAAAGATGAACCTGTTTAAATGTTTTTAAGTATATAACTCAGTAAAGGAAGCCACGATTTTGCTTTAAAAAGTTTTGAATATGACAAAGAATATATCAATTAGCCGGTTTTCAGGGGAATTCGTAAGTCTTTTGTTTTTCATAGCTTTTGTTTTTCATCTGTGGACCCAGCATGTCTGCTAAAATTAGTACTGATTTTTCTTCATCTCTGAAATAACAAGACATATGTCATTAAGTTAAAAATTGAAAGCCTTTCTGAAGAATGACAACTCACAGCAAAAAAAAAAAATCTTTTTTAAAATCAAGAAATGAATGAACTATTTTGATTTTGTAGGGAAGGATAGAAATCAATACAACAAAGTTCATAATCAATTTACCTTAAAGGACTTGCAAGGAAAAGAAAGAACAGAAGAAAGGAAACAAACAAAAAGCACAATCACTTCATGCTGACTGTGCTGCTAAGACTTTTCTCGGTGCTGTTCCATACCTGTCAGCATCCTCTTTAAATGTAAAGCATAAGAAGAGTTCTGCATTTTTTAAGTGCTTCAACTACATTTTATTTTAGCTTTCTGTGGAGGTGCGAAGTTTGCTGGCAATTACTCTCTACCCATAGCTTGCAGGACACATGCCAAACCCTCCTCTGCATGGGGTGGTATTTCAGCTGTTTTCACTGAAATCAGCACATTTTCTTCAAAGCTGCTGTGGCCTGTAATTGAGATATTTCCTATTTTTGTATCTTGTTTTTGTTGCTTAAATTGACACAAAGGGCAAAAGTTCAAATCGCTTTAAGAGATACTTTCCAGGTTTTCCTCATACAGTTCGTAGTCATCACTCTTTTCTCAGCATGTGCAGCATTACACATCCATCTATCTATTCATACTATTTCTCTGGCTATCCATCTGTCCATCCATCTATCCCATACATAGCTACTATCTATATTCACTGATTTGTTCACACAGTTAAACAGGCATTCATCACAAGAAATCAAAGTGCCCTCCAATGCTAAAATCTGTATCCGCACTTTCCCTTTTATATTCACTATTATAGAAAGCTGCAAATATTGGGGCAATTTGACTGAGATCTATAGGGTAAAATTTCATGAGCTAAGAAATACAAACCCTGATGGATACTCAACAGTGTGAAAAATCAGTCCCAGGCTGCTCTTTCCTCTGTTTCCATTGGGCTGCCTCAGCTATGTTGAATTCATTCTTCATTTTACTTTTCCAGCTGAGGTGTCACAGGTCTTTTAGAGAATCAGTGATGTGAAAAAGAATGAAAACAAACACATTGGACATAACAGCTAAGGACCATACAAATCTCTGCTTAAAGGTAGCTAGCAAGGATCCAATGGCAATCATCATTTCAAAGAAATGTATTGGCAGTTAACTAACATCATGCTCAGAAAGGTTGTGGAAAAGAAATCTACAAAGCAAAGCACTTTTAGAGCATGAGGATCACCAGATCACTATAGAGCTAACAAATCCTAATGAAGGACCTAAAATGAAAACATTCTTCTTCAGTAGCAAGTGCTCACAGATGCAGTGCCTATACCAAAAAGAAACTGAAAACCATCATGCTGCTCCAGAATTATTTTTCCAAGATAAAGGAGAATCTTTTCCCTCAATTTGAATCAATTTTTTCCTAGATCAAAAGCAAATTATAAAATTCCCAGAACCATTCATCAATCTCTGTTGGAATGTCTGTTGTCCTGCTGTCAGTTTTCTTCCATAAATTTAAAGAATTACATGTACGTATTCATAAAACCCAATTTTTGAATCAAATGTATGTGATGAAGGGTAAAAGATTTAAAATTACAACATCAGAAGTAGTTTATAATTTTTGCAGTAGTAAGAGTTCCTAAGTCAAACCTAGCTCTTAGACATGACAATCATCACCTCAAGATACAATGCAGTCAGTAGACTGTCATAGATGAATGTCCTTACCATTGGAAATACAAACTTGGATCTAAAATTCAAATATAGATGCAAGTGCATATTTTGGATGTCTCTTGCCTTCTTACTAGCCAAAAAACAAGAACAAGCAAACACAGAGGACAAGAGGAGAAACAAGAATAATAGTTCAATACAAACCCAAACCCTTCCTCCTTGTGTATCTTCATTTACTTAGTATGTCTATCATTAATTATCTCTTACCGCAATTTCCATATGTTCTATCTAATGCTCCTCAAATGCACCTTCTCCTGAACTCTTTCCTTTACAGCTGATGTTTCTTTCTCAGACCCATACCCTAGTGCAGGATATTCTTTATATCTGTATGACTGCTGCAGTCTCTACAAATGTCCTTTCATTCAGAATGATAGACCAAAGTGATCCATTAGTTCTGGAAACAGTAGCACATCTGGGGACAAAATTGTTGCACAAAATTAATTGTTCAAGAGAGGAAAATGCATTTGCTCAATAGTAATGTTGACAATATGTAGAATGTATCAGGCAAGAAATCATCAGCCAGTATAAGCTCATGCCTGAGCATACAGTCAGATATAGGAACACAGATGATTCATCTATTGACCAGGATAGTTATTCAAATGACCTTGTTCCTGCCACTCTTCAAGGCTATGTTTATAAGGACACGAAGTATGCCATGTTGACATCTCCAAAAATTTATTGTGAGACTGTAGTCATACATTCCTCCAAAGAAATATTTTGACATAATGGTTTTTAATATTTCTCATTTTTTAGATAGGGCAAATTTCCTTTCCTTCAAATTTATAAACATATGTGCTCTCTAGTCAGAAAGGCCCATTATGATAAACCAATAAAAACATTTACCCTCAGAGGCAATCTTTTTTCTAGCCTGGACTAAAGGGTGTCCAAATGTAATGTTTTGTCTGAAAGAATTCAGGCAATGGCATATCTATCATCTCCCTCATGGAAATTCTTCCAAAGTTTAATTACCCTTAGTGTTCAAAAAATGTTTCATGCTTGCAATTTTCAGACTTCTAGCAAATTGGCTTTCAGTATATCTCTGTCTGGAAGACTGCAAATATTCTCTTTATCATAGCATTCCATCTCTAAGAACCTCTAAAAAAATTGATACAATAATCCCTCACTGTTTTCTTTGGTAAACTGAGCAGATTAAACTTCTTGAAGATTAGATGGGAAGCCTGTTTCCAGTCCTACTTTATTATTATTATTAATTTTTTATTATTATTTTTTGCTCTTCTTTAGATTCCTTTTAAGTACACCAATGCTTCTCTTGAAATGTGGACCCCGGTCTTAGATGCACTGTTTTAACACCAGTCTTAAAATTTCTGAGCAAGGGACAAGATCGTTTTTTTTTTTTTTTTTTTCCCCAATACTTCCCCTCCAATACAGAGCCAGTGAATACATCATTCATTTTATCAGAGTACTGCATGAAATGCTTATCCATTGGAAGACACCTATTACTACTACACTATCTTTCTAATCCTAAGTTTTCTAAGACTTTTTTCCATCTTCTAGTTACAGCTGACATTTTACATACATATTTTATTGTTTTGGGTTTGGTCAGTCTCTAACTCACCTTTATACATTGTGTGCTTTTGAGCAACTCAGATCAACAAGAAAGCACACCACTATAAAAGTCTTCCCAAGACCTAAAATTTTTTCTTTGAAGGCATGCCCTTCAATAAAACAATTGCTAGAAACAAAGACAAGGCCAAAGTTAAGGTGCAAGAGCGTAAGGATGAGGCACATCTGAAGCATGAAACCACAACTCAAGTTCATTTGTTAAGAGAGACTGTAGGTTGGGAAAGAAAAGTTAAAATCACTTATCACTTGAGACACAAACTAGGATAAAGTTCTTCTACAAGGCATGTTACTGTCCTTATTTTCCCATGTCTCCAAATAAAGTTACTTATCCCTTACCTCTGCATTTCAAAGAATAAATAATCTTATTTTAATTTAAAGATTGCCTGACACTGAATATCCCCTTCAGGCACACAAAAGATTTCAAGGACTTAATGTCAGGCATTCCCAGGTGCTAGTGACCTCCCATGAGAGCACAAATGCTACAAGGAATGCTACACAGGGAGCTGCAGGTAAGAGCTACCAGCTGACAAATGTTAATTTTGATAGAACTTGCTTGCCTGCACCTGTGCAGTGCTGTTCAGATTACTAGAAAACATCCCACACAGCCCCCGGCTGCTCTTGTGGAAAGGCTTGAGTTTCTTGTACATCCTGTGTCATATTTACCAATCCTAGACAGCTGAATCCAATTCCTTAGGGTATTTTTTTATATTGCTTTTCTTATTAAATGAATTAAATCTCACCATCTGTGTCATAATGGAGTAATTCAGAGAACTTATGAAATTTAATGGCATCCCTAGACTTTTGACATTCTGCAGGCTCTATGTCACTGGTAAATGAACAAAGCTGCACCTATAAATAATTCTTACTAGGAATTATTTTGGCTGCTGATGTTCCCTATCAACTTCTAGCGTTTCAGTTCTAGAAGATAGAGTATTTCAATCCACTGTGTGTCTTGCTCTTTTCATATATATATACACACAGAGAGTACATACATATATAGACATGCTGTTCTTTTTTCACCCTCAATGTATCACATGGTACTTAAATAAATGCCTTGAAGAAACCAAAGAAATCTACTTTTTCAAAGTTGTTTTTTAATCAACTTGACATAATCTCGAAAAACAAAAGTTTGTTTCACAAGGCCTCCTTTCCATAAAACTAGACCGCACAGTATTAATTTTAAGGCCTTATTAGCAAAGTCCCAAATTAATTATTTCATTATCTTATCTGACACTCATATCAGCTTAACTAGTCTGCTGGTTTATCTCCTTTTCACTTCTCAACATGCATAAAGTACAGAAATGGCAGCACTCCACAAGGGGATTTTTTTTTTGTTGTTGTTTTTAAAGAAATATTATGTACTCTTCAAACAGTTTACAAAATTCCACAATTTCTAAACCAGTAAATAAGCTATCTTTTTTTTTTCTTTTTTTTTTTTTTTACATGTTGATATATAAAGGTTTACTTTTAGCATATGCTGCTGAATATTGGCATGCTTTTTTGTTTGTTTTTGTTTTAGTGTGTGTGTGTGTGTAAGATAGGCCTTATTGCTATCTGCATTATTACTTCAGCCAGGTAAATCTTTTTGCTTCAATTTAGACCTTAGGCAAGAACAAAAATCAGCACTGAGAAACGTGGATCTGCATGTTAATAATAGATACAATTCTGAAGATTGTCAGGTATAGTCAAAGAGCATTCTTGGAGCTCTCTGTTGACTTTCAAGTTTCTGAAAGCTCTTCCAACATACCATGAGCAATTCTGGATTTTATTCATCTCTCTCCAATTGGTATAGAAAAATATCACTGAATCAGGTCATTTAAACTCTTTGTGCTGATTTCCTTTTTTTTTTCTCCCCACTCTTTCGTCTGCACATTCAAATAGTAACCTCTTTGGAACAAGGCACATATTGTGCAATCTGTAATAACTTCTAAGCTCTATTAAGCTAAGGAACTTAATCTGGTACCATTACACAAACAATTGATAATGCCAGTGACTTGTCTGAGAGGACTATCTGATGCTACTACAGCTGAGAAGAAATCCCTTACAGCTTTCATCTCATAAGACAGCCCTCGAAACACTACAGCCAGTCGCTTACAGAGAACATGCATTTCAGCTGCTTGTTTGAAATTTTAATTAGAGTATAAAGCAGAAGTTCTCCTTGCTACTCGCTATTGGTTCTGGCCAATGATTTCTGCCTTCTGACAGCAATGTAACTACAAAGTCTTCTGTAAAAACTCACCCACACCTGTAATTTATTATTTTAATTTTCTCTTCCCCTTTTTCTTAGGTTCACACAGATTTTTTTTCCTCTCTTTTTTTTCCCCAGTGTAAATGGAAAACTAAATGTATTACTTTATGTATAAATTTTATATATAAGAAAGAAAAATAGTGCATACAAATTTATAGTTGACAACTCATGCTTTTTCCCCAACAAATCTTTCTTTGCCCTCATCTCAGCTGCACTTTTCCTCCTCCTCATATTGCTTTTTCAATATTGGGATCCACGCTTCACATAGGATATTTTTTAAAAGAGCCTCTGTAGCCAAACATTTCACTCAGCAACAAACCTTCATAAAGGGTTATGTAGGTAGCAGAACTGTTGTGCCCATTTAAAAGTGATATATGCTAGATATGAACATACATAAAAATGAGCATAAAGTCTAGGAGACACACTATATAGCCAGTCTCACAGAACATGCACAGTGTTTTCTAGTTAGTATGCTACAAAGATGACCTCAGACCTTGAACCCTCTGAAAGAGTTTGAATTCATGAAGTTAGCATGAGTTCCTGAGGAGGCAGAACTAACCTCCTCTAGTGCCTTGAAGTTCTTTTCTTCTCAATTATATCTTTTCTAACCTCTTGGCACTTGCCATATTTGCCTTAACTCTTAGATAGATCCAGCAGGCCACATGCAAAGATGACATTCTAAGTACAAAGGATACAAGTTGCTCACTAGAGTCTGCACAGGTCTAAGAACTGATCTGTATGATAAGAGCTACTGATGTCAATGTGATTACTTGCATGGTCCAAATATTCACCAATGTTACAACTGCAAACTCCAGACAGATACATCATACTGCACTCTTATTCACATTCAGTAATCATATTCACCCTTACAAATTAAACTATCAGGACCTATATCCCCATAGTATCTTAGTCAGTCCCATCACTGCTTTCAGTCTACCCTGTACTTCATTCTTAAGAATCCTGATTATAGCAACCTTAAGCTCATTACTTGCTGGTGCACTGTATGTGTATATATATAAGCACCATTCTCTACATTTTTACAAAGTCAGTCTACTCCCTTCTGGCCACTGCAGCTTTGTCTGTAAAGATACAGATCAATTGCAATTAAAATACGTACCGTTAGTCATAAATATATACCTTATTACCTTCACAAACTGCACATAGCAGTAGCAACACTAACTATCCCAACCAGTTCATACCTTTGGAGACCATTGCAATTTTATCCTTCATTTTTTTTTTTTTTTTTGACACTTGAAAAACTCAGCAAGATATAAAGCAAATGACTTTACAGCTAAACTAGAGCATCCTCATCCGATCTGTACTACATGCCCAGAAATAACTACCAACAAACTCATCCCTGCTCAGTGAATTATGATTCTCCTTTTCTCAAGTCACTGACTTCAGCCAGGGAAGGCTAATAGCTAACACCTGAGATAAGGCATATACCCACAAGAAATCTAGATTATAACAAATGGGGAAAAAAAGGAAAAAAAAAAATAAAAATGAAAACCCAGATAGCATCCAATCATCAAACCCAACAGATCCTCCTTATCTACAAAATACCCCATTGATTCACTTTCATTACTGTGCCTTAACTAGCAAAGTCTTAGACAATTTAAGTGTTGTATGGCTGCATTACTTCCTACTTGAAATTAATAAGTTTGGTTAGATGCTGGGCAAATGTAAAAAGTTGTGGCAGTGCCAGCACAGTCTGAAAACAGACAAGAATTTCCAGTTAACTCCAAGTGATCTTGCCTTGTATGGGCTGAGACTCAAGTCTCAGTGGGCATGAAGATGCCAATCACTCCATCCATAACAATATCACCCTAAAGCAATGCTGTCCTGCAGCAGACAGTTTAAACTTCTACTTAACCTCTTCTTGATATCTGTGGTGGTTACACAGGAGAAAGCAAAAATCACATGTAGATACTGTGTTTCTCCCATCAATAAATTCATGTGTGTTTTCACACTTGATATAACAGAAGAGATAAATTTTTTTTTTAACCTAGTATAGCGTCAAGGACTGTGAAATGATGATTACACTGCACAAAGGTGGTGGAGAAAAAAAAAACAACACCGAATATTAGGCTTTTTCTCTATACTGAGGATAGAGAGTAGCTGGTCAATAACCATTATTCTTCATACAAAGCAAGGAATGGGAAGCCGAGGCAGAGTCCAAGCAGAATGGAGGAATGAATAGCTCTGCTGAACCAAACACAGATTTTGCAGCAGCCCTGGAAACATATTTCACTTAACAACCCTCTAAATTCCAGCAAACAACCCTCAACAAGCCCAGTACCTTGATTTGAGATCACTTCTTGTCTCATTATTGACTTTCCCACAATTTGATTAGAAAAAAAACTGGATTTCTTCATGTGTTACCATTACTCAGGTTACGACTACAGGTTTCCAGCTTGTTCTGTCAACTCAGTAAGTTCTCAGCTTTTCCCTTCAAGGTATCTCAAACATAAAAGAAAGAGCATGATACACTGGGGTGCCACCTTGAAGTGGCTTACAAACAACTCAGTCCAGAAGCCCGAGCGCTCTCAAATCCCATTGAGATGACTAAGGACCTAGCAACCCAGAACAGTCAGCTCACATGCACCACAGGCTGGGCATACAAGGACTGTGGCACACGGAACCAGGCATGAGCTGAGGTCTCTTGGTGATCCTGCAGCAGGGAAGAGTAACAAAACCTCAGCTCTGTTTATTAGGTACACAGAAAAAAACACTGCACTCAAAAAATAATACTCAAAGTTGTGCGACTTACTAAGCTTTGCATAGTTTTTTGCAAACCTCAATCAAGAAGTACTACACAAGTGAAGAAAATAATTTATGATTGTTTCCTGCACTGTAGGAGCAATCTTGAGTCAGTCTGCTCAAGAGCATGACGCTGTTGAGAAGAACATTCCAAAAATGTTGCCCATAAACTTCCAATCCTTTTCTCCCATCATTCGCATCCCTACCAGAGCAGAATAATTTGGACAACCTGACAGGAATGGAAACATAAGTTGAGAATAGTTTTCAAAATACCATCCCAGTCTTCAAATATCAATGATTTTACTCACTATAATTGGATGAAAAGAGGATGATATTGTCATATGAAGGCTAGCTTCTCAAACCCAGCTCCAGTCATGCTTACTAATACAATCTCCTTCCCAGAGAGCTGGAAGGAAGCTTGCAGCTATGCCACAAGATGTGCAGGGACAGTCCCTGCCATAGCTCAGGGCTTATTGTCTTGCTTTTCTCATCTTTATTAACACAATGCCATTTATTAAACCTCTTTAAGACGAAAACAAATTGATTATGCTTATTACACAAATTATATATTTCCTAATGAAGACACAGAGTACAGCTGTCAGAAAATCTTTTCTTTGCAAAGCCCATATGACAGCTTTATATCAGTTTCTTTTTCTTAGCCATTTTATTTCTTTCTGGAAGTTCTCCACCCTATGTGAGTGGTGCCACTTGTATGGCTGACTGTTAGAGCATAAATGACTTCAATTCACATTGCTTCTGAGTTTCTGGTCCCTTCCAGATGAGAATATCCATGTCTACCCATTTTTCTGCTTTCTGGAGCACATTTTTGTAAAACTGATGTAGACTTTTTTCATGTGACAGTCTCACTGATGTCACTACAAGGAACGTTCACATGAGGAATGTAATCTTATTCATGTACTCAGGTCTTTTAAAAAGAACTACCTAAGTTACTGGTGCTATAGGGTCCTTTAGTCAACAGTGTTGTTCAGGTGATGGGAAGGTATGAGACAGAAACCAGATACCGTATTCTACAGTGTCTCTTTTACCTTGCTTTTGGCCCTCTGTTGCCACATAAAAGTGATCAGAATTGCTGCCTGACATTAGGTAAAAGTGTGGGATGGTGTAGCAAACACACCATCTTGGTAGCAATGTTGGTGGGGGGAATAAGCAGATAAAAGGAGAGTTTTGTTTACTCCATCCACTATGCATGCAACCATATGGAAGGAGGGAAGAAAACAGTCTGCATCCTTCAAATGCTGCTAAACATTGCCTGTTTCACCAGCTACTTGAATAAGAACAATTTGCTGTGCATGACATAACCACACCTGTAAGCCTCCAAGCATCCCTAAGGAATGTGCTTCCGTAGATCCCCTCACCTTAGAGTTCTGAACCCACGCAAAGAGTGCCACATAGCCATAGCCATGAGAGAGCTGTGATGCACGCCTCACTGAAAAGGCCATTCTTCTGCCAAAAGCAGCGTGAGATGAAGGCTTTGTCAAGCTTGAGCTGCTTTGAAAATCTACCCACAAACATTTCAAGTCATTCAATTTGCACAGCTCCAACTACCTTTCATAATACAGTTGTTCTTCCTTTTTGGCCACTAAATTAGTTAGATGAATGTTTGGTTCCCTCAGCATTCTGTACCCAATTTCTCTTTTTCAGAAAAATTGAAGGTGGCTGACTTTTCTAAGAGATGCTTTGTAATTTTTCATCATCTAACTATTAGACAGTGACTGTAATTTTCTCCATATTTTCCGTTTCCTTGTGATTAATCCTGACATCTCCATTAAATTTCATGGAATCATTCACATAATGACATTGCTTCCATTTTGTCCTTCTTCTCTCTACATCTACTTCTCCCTCCAAGACAAACCTTTATGCCATAATAGGATCAAAAGACCTGCAGCTAACACACACACACACACACACACACACACACACACACACACACACACAAAAAAAAAAAAAAAAAAAGTATGAATCTCAGTGACTCAAAAGCTTTGCAGGGCTTTGTAAAGGCTGTACAAATTTAAATCTCTGTTTTCTGGCAAAGCACCTGATCGCTTTGTTCCTTTGCTTTGCTGCTGACCCCAAATAACACAAAATCCTCCCATTTAAAATTTTCCAAGAAATAAAGCATAGTTTGCTATCATTTTTTTCAGTAACAATGTGCCTTTACAAGACTGTGAAAAGACTGCTGCTCTATCCTGAGCAGAGCATAACATAGGCAGGAATAAATCAGATGATTACTCAGAATTCTCACCATTTTGGTAGTTTTATGCTCATATATTTTGGCAATTAAGCCAAAGAGTGACATCAGCTTTTTTTCTGAAATATTTCATTTTTATTTAAACCCAAAAGACTATCCTGAGCTGAATCGTCTCTATTCTCCAACCCCATTTTATAATCCTTGTATTTATTTGCTTTTAAAATAAAACTAAGTGTTGATATATTTTGATATAAAGCTGTCATATAAAATGCATATGACTGTAAATATGCAATAATTGATAATATATTAATGATCCTATTTTGAATAGAGTTGTTGGATCTTTGTTGGAGCTTCATTACATTCATACACGTCTTCCATGTGGTCAAAGTTAAGCATCAGGGAAGAAACTTGCCTGTGCAGAAGCCCTGCATTACCAAGCCCCCAGTTGTCTCACTCTATTTGTAGAGGAATAGCATGTTAGTTAGGAGTTACTAAGCCCAAAAGAGAAGATGCCTTACTATTCACAAGTCACACTGAAGATAAGTTTTAAACAAGTCATATGCAAAAATAAAACCAAGTTCACAGACATATTGTTATACATCTCAAATTTACAGAGGTCTTCCACTCAGGTTAATTCCCTCCTTTGTCTCTGAATGTCCTTGATAGAAAACTTAATCAGGAACTATTTTATATTATAATTAAACAGACCTTTCAGAATACCACTGGCCCCACTGATTCTAACTTCCTCCCTTTACCCAGCCACACGCAAAACTATGATGGACTCAGGCAAAAAACAGACCTGTAAAATAAATCACTGGTCACTTTCCATCTGATGCTGTTCTCTACCCTTATCACCATGGAGCCACACAGTAATGACTGAGGAACAAGAGAAAAGGTGATGGCATCCAACACTGGCAGTGAAGATGAGTATGATGATAAGGATGAAACTGAATCTAGCAGGGCGAGATTAACATGGTCAAGTAACTACTGCTTTATCTTCCTTCCAAGTACTGATTATCTTGGGTTCCTCTAGGACTATAACAAGTTGTGAGACTCTTGTGATGCTGTTATTATTTCCAACCCAGGAGAGTATGTATAAATCTGATGGTGAAGTGTCTGTCATGCTCCGATTTCACACAGGACTGACATTTATTTACAGCCCATATAAACATTAAATTAATAATTTTAACCCATGCTCATAGCACACAATGTTAATGTGAAAATTAAAAATATCACTGCAAACTGAGAAGTCAAAACGTGCTGTTTAAAATGTTGAAATAAACCAGGTTGGTATTTATAAGCGAAAATAATTAAGTTGTAAAAAGGGCTAAGGGCAATATTCTTGCTTTATTTTAAATGGACCCTAATTTTTTAAATGATACTTGAATCTTACCCAGTCAGAGCCAAATACATGTTGTCAGCTTCTCCGAATGAATTTTGCCAAGTTACTACTTATCCAAAAAAATTTTGAAAATATGAAGTATTTATCTTTTCTACCAAGCTAATGTCTTTTAGCTTTGTCTGACACAGCAACAAGTAAGAGGTGGGCTATGAAGTACCTCACACTGCTTGACACCACTCTGTCCCAGAAAAATCACTATTACCTTGACATCAGCTTTTGTCCAGCTGTCTCTGAGCTGCTCTGGAGATCTTTAGTCAAGGCACACAATAAATCTATAAGGTGAGTATATAATACTGCCATTTTCAAATGAAGCAAGAAAAAAAAAAAAAACAGTCAAAAAACCTGCCTAATATTAAACAAAGAAGCAACCACTACCTGTGAGAACCACGGCAGGACTGAAAGAATCAGATTAACAAGTTTCAGATATTAACACCAGAAGAACCTGAAAGTCCGTATGAAAATGCTGGTGCTCATTAGGCTGATCAGCTCTACAAATCCTTTTCTAGCAGCATCTTTCTCTGATCACTCCTGTTTTCTCTTTGCCTAGCATACTGCCTTTGAGGCCCCTAGGCACAATTAGCAACAGTTTGGCCTATTACTACAAAACTGTGGAAAATATTTTTTTATTAATTGCAGATATTACCATCTTCACACTCGCATTCAGGTGATGAAAGCAACATCATCCCTCTTCACCAGGCATTCAGTAAGCAGGAACTGAAGCAGTGCTTTTTATAGCAAGTCTGGTGCTCTCTGCACTGCTCTAGTGTAGCACCTGAGTCATTTTGCTTTGCAAAGGCTTACAGCTATTGGCAGCTACTAAGCTCTACATAGAGCCAATTTCAGCCATAGGAAGGTCCTAAAATGACCTTCATTTTAGGACCTCTGTAGTTAAGGTGCTTATCTGAACATACAGATTTCTCACTACCTTTCTGTAGAGTTTGGATTCTTTGGGGATGTTCTTTGTGGGGGACAGGCTTCACACTTGAAAAAAGTCTAACAGTGAGTGGAAAATACAGATAATGGAAAATACAGATAAATAAATAAGGGATAATCTCCTAAAAGAGTAACATTAGAATATGATGAGGGGGATGCAGGTTCAAGCCAACAGTTGGGCTGGTAAGAGATGTGTGCTCGCCTGTCTGGAATTACATGCACCCAAGTTGCTGCTGACTATTGTATGTACAAATCCAGTAAGCATCATCTAAATGCTTATATCTGCTTTGGTTTATTAAAGCTGCTTCTCTATCAAGGTTCACAGTGACCACAAGTTCCCAAGAGAAGCAAGGCCCAGACATAATAAAAATGCTTTATATTTGCATTCATAGATCATCTCTGTCATCCATTGCACAGCATTCTGTAAGTGCATTATTGACATTATCAAACAAAACCTACACTTTCTCTAAATGTTATGTCATTACCAGCGTTTCAATAGAGCTGTGGGAAAACAGTTACAGGCTTTGGCTAGCTGTGAATATCTTTAATTGGATCTGTAGTTGGTTTATTCCTTTGGAAAGAGACAAAAAAAGCTAAGTTCTGGGAACTGAGAAGTAACTGTGATGCATCTAAGAGTCACTACAAGAATTCATTCCATATGCCCATTAGGAAAGCAAGCTGTGAAGTTATCTTTTGGGACAAGAATAGAAGAATGTGCTTCTCTTAAATTTTGGCAGATAATTAACAACAAGAAAAAGTAGGTTTACTACAAATATCAAGGAAGTGTCTTGTCCAATCTTTTGTTAAGACGTAGCACTCTGCCAACTAAGATCTAAAACCTGGCATCCACATCTGTGTTGCCCTGATCTCTTACAAGCATATTCCACTCACAGCCCACACGTACGTTTGTCATTCTTTTTATGAAGGTCTCCTGTAATTACCTAAGAACAAACTAAATGCACACAGCTGAGAAACTGCACTTGGGAGACCAACCAGGATATAAAACTACAAAAACCAGCTCAAAAAAATGTTGAAAAAAATCGAAATAGTTATTGCAAAAGTAATTAGCTGAAACAAACAAGATGCAAAAGAAAACAGACTTAAATGAGCTGTAGCCATAATAGAACATGCAGAGCTGGAATTGCTGAAATGTGCCAAGACTTGTCTGAATAAAGATAGCAATAAGAGGACAAAAACTTTGTGCTTGGCTAATAAATCAAAGGGAAACTCAATTCCCAGACACATGCATAAAACACTGTATCTGCTGGAGAAATAATGCTGTATGAGAAATGTGCCACTGAATATATTAAACAGAGGAGAGACAATTCTGCAGACAAACAAGTGGCAAATAGCCAGTCAGCTCCCAATTAGAGATATTGACTGGCCAAGTGCATAACACAAAAAGGGAAGGAGTAAATAAAACAGCACAGCTCTTAGGAAGAAAAACAACTGTATTACCATCCAGAGATTATCAGGAAATAGGTGATAGCAAGAGATTGCTTTCGTTTGGGATGTCACTATCAGATCTATGATCAGAGACCCAGCTGTGCAATGATAAGGCACAGAAAGCAGGCACATTATTCTTTCATTATTATAAGGCCCAAAGGGAGAAATTTAATCATGAGAAGGATTTCTATGATCTGCAGATGGACACCATACATCTGAACACACTCTGTTCAGACAAACCAGAGCAAATGCCCACGCTTTCACAATTTAACTTAGAGACAGAATGTTTTGGACAGTTTGAAGAAGAGAGAGTGAGAAAGAAAGAACAGCGACAGAGACAATGGGCACAAACTGAAATACAGAAAATTTAATCACAAACAAATCCATTTTTCTTATGGTGAGAACTGGGACAGAGCTATTTTTTCTTCCTAGTAACAGGTATCGAAGCTGTGTTTCGCATTTAGGAGGAGAATAATATTGATATTACAGGGATGTTTTAGTTGTTACTGGCCAGTGCTTACAGTAAGTCAGAGACCTTTCTGCTCCTCATGATGCCCTATCAGTAAGAAGGCTGAGGGTGCAAAAAAGCCAAGAAGAGACACAAGCAGGACAGTCAACTCAAACTGTCCAAAGGGATATTCTATGCCATATGGAGTCAAACTCAGAAATAAAACCAGAGAGAGTTGCCCTGGATGGCTGCTGCTGCTTGATGACTAGCTGAGCATCAGGAGGGGTGGTGAGAAACTGCATTGTCCATCACTGGTTTTGATTATTCTGTTTTTCTTTTCTTCTGCCCTCCGCCCCTCTGCCTCCCCCTTCTCCTTTCTTATTAAATCTTCATATCTTAACTCATGAGTGCCTGCACTTTTGTTTTCAGTTTTCTTCCCTATATCACTGAAAGGTGAAAGGCTGTGTGGAGTTCAGCAGCCTGTCAGGTTAAACCACAACAGAGGATGAACAAGCATTGGCGCAGGTTGTCCAAAAGGTTTCTGGAGTCTCCATCTCTGAAGTGTCTGATTTTGCAACCTGCTTCTTTGAAAATTTTTACTTTTTTAATTTTTTTTCCCCAGGAATTTAGACACAGTGAGCACTGTGTAAATGTGACCAGAGCTGTTCCATTTTGGTAAAAATGCTCTAAATTATGTAAAAAGTAAAGTCCCAGTACTGACACTAATTCAAATGTATAACTGCTGCATAAATTAATGTTCAAGCGTTCAAGAGTAATAAAGATTACTCTTAAACTGTACTCTGTATAGTTTAAAGTTGGCTTCTTACCTGGTCCTTGCACAGATACATTTACAGGTGCATACATGCAGAATATTCAGCTTTGTCATTTTTAAATAAGATATTTCTCATTCTCTCTCTCCCCCTCTTCATCTCGAACCCTTAAGTTATTTCAATTCATGGAGAAGATTTAAACATTGCTGTTTCAGGTCTGCTGGAGCAGTAGTCATTCAGAGCTTTCTATACCCAAATGTGTAACACTCTCATTCATTCAAATTTCTTGAAGGGCAGGAAATAATTTATTAGAGTGAGACAGCTCCTCAGCAATAAAGAGGATGATACCAGGATAAAATGAGAAACCATATTCATCTACTAGAGACAAAACAAAAAGCAGCCAATTGCAAAATAAGTACTTAGATCACAGTAAGACATTTTTCTCCTGTATCATTCAATGTACAGTGCCTTTATTTCCATTTAAAAGGCAGCTAAACAGGAGGGCATACAAAGGTGAAATGGAGAACGTCATAGAAGGCATGAGAAACTGGGAAGAGAATACAAGGCTCAGATCAGTAGCTAATCTTGCCTTTTTCAAGCAGGCTGTCAATTGAGCATCCCTACCATCAACAGTAGAACACCTCTCAGACACAATGTTAGGTAGGGGATGCGCCTTGCAAAGAGCATCTTCTCAGCCTCGGTCAAGTTGCTCTCTTCTGAGAGCCCGTTTGGGCTGTGGAATTTCAGCATAACACTAGTGATACCGCTAAACTGTTTCTCTCAGTTAAGGATGAGAACAGAACTTTCTCATCTGCGTGCAAAGAATCTATTGCATGTAATATGTATTAGCTTTTGCATGCAAATCAGCCTAAGAGAGGTGAGAATATTTATATGTACACATGCAGACACAGTAGTATATGCACACAATAATTTTTTTTAATGTCATACTGAGAAAGATTTGTCACTATAACACTTTTGTACGTGTATCTTTACAGTATTAATTATTAAAATAGTAGTAATGATGTCCCTGTCTTAGAGAACACAGAAAAACAAGACATATTAGAAGATCAGTACTGGAAGAGTTTATTTTCCCTTTTTCCCCCTCATCTTGCTCAACTATTTTTAGAGTTTCTTGCCCTAGGCCTTATCAAAAGAACAGGATTGAAGAACAGTTTTCACAGGCAAAATCTGAAGTTCCAGCATCTAAACAGAACTAGATATATTTCACTAAAAATTTCTCCAGCTTCATTTATCAAGGACTTTCTTTCACACACAGAAGCTGGACAAGCACATCACGCATTCTTCTCACTTCAAAAATCCCCAGTGTCACAGTTTGGCAGCCAGATAAACCCTTGATCTACTCCTACAGGCAGTTATCTCTTAGAGCCATCTTGCTGTTAACAATGACCTTAGACTAGGAGAAAATGAAGAACCCTCTGCAATTTGTTTCCTTCTCCCTAAGGCTGTTTTTCTTCCATTAATGTTTCTGTGTCCTACCTGCAATTAAATCATCCTGCCCTCTAAAGCCACCTACTAGGGGTGAAATTACTATCAAGGAGCAGCCTTTGTAATCTGAAAAAGGGTTATTTAACACATCTTTATCCAAATCTGTCATGCTCCTCTGGCATTGAGGAGGTCAGGGGTGTACAAGGAGCTGGAAGGGATTACAGCCAGGATGGCTGACCTGGCCTGACTAAGGAATACAACATACCGTATGACATAGTGCTCAGCAATAACACTAGGGGGTAAAGAAGGAGAGGGGGAGAATGTTTAGAGTGATTGCATTTGTCATCCAAAGTAATCATTACACACAGTGAACCCTATTTGCTGTAAGCAACTGAATGTATTAGCCTGATAGGAAGAAGTGAATGAATTCTTTGTTTTGCTTGGGCATATGGCTTTTGCTTTACCTAGCCTTTAAGCCAACCCACTAGTTCTCACACTTTTACCTTCCCAGCTCTCACCCCCCATCCCACCTGGGGAGAGTGAGCAAGCAGTTGTGTGGTGCTGAGCTGACTGACAGGCTGAGCCATAACAATCAAAGACTCTCCACACCTCACTGTGGGACTTTTTTTCTGAGCTAGAGTGGGTTACAGGAATTGAGCCTCCTAGAAACGTCAGCATGTCATTGCTTGCATCTGCAAATTCTTATGAACTCCACCTAACTAAATAAGCCCTCCTCACACAAATACCTAAAAGACTTCCCTGCGGTGGTGTGTCTTACAATTACAGTTTCCTGGAAAGATAAGTGTTTATTGGGCGATACAACTGGCTCTTGCGGAAGGTCAGAAATGGACAAGGTAAAACAAAGGAGTCACACAAGATCACAAAGGAAATCTTTACCCAAGCAAAATACAGAGTCAGGTCACCAGGATAACATTACTGTTATCTGCAGATCGATCAAGTAATTGATATTTTTCAATTAAATTTGTCATACATTTACAGATGGAATTCCAAAGTATAGAAGAGTTTTCAATAGAAGAACACATTTTCTATATACATAAGTTCAGTGAATTTTAAAACTATATGGCAAATGAATTTGACAGCAATGCTTTTGTGATGCAGAAGAGAGCCAGATTTTTGGTTTAATTTCTGAGTAAATAGATACCTAATGATCTGAGACAGAAAGAATGAACTAGGAAAAAAAAGATTTATTCAAATGTAAGAAGCTGTGGTAAGCCATAGCCCTCCCAAGACCTTTAAAACTGGAAGCACAAAAGTTCCTTTCCCAACTGCAGTTGGTGATCTGACAGAGCACCAAAGCCCTGTTTTTTTTGTTACTTTTGATTTTCAGTGTGTAAGTCAACAACCAGCTGTGGCCTTAAGAAGAAGAAGAGGTAGGAAGACTAGAGACAAGAGTTTTGAAAGGAAACCTACATGCATGACTGTAAAGGAACAGGGACTGAAGCAAAACGAGATGAGAATGATCCCAAAGAGAAGAGCTGACATGCAGATGGACAGTAAAAGAAGAGAACTGAGGACAAATTCAGCAGATGTGAGAGAAGATTAAAAGGGTTGAATTAATCAAGTCCAGCATAGCCAGGTGCTCTACTACAAAACTTTCAGGCTTTACACTGAAAAGGACATCATACAAACAGAGAAGAGATTTTACAATCAGATTTGGAAAGAAGCAAAAAAGTGTTAAGAACAGAAGTAGAATAAAGCTTCATGAGCTGTAAATCAGGTTATGTCCTGAATTAGCAACTTAGTTAGGAAAGACTCAGGGTCTTAGGTAGTCTCAAACTGAATAAGAAACCAAGTATTTGTTGCCACATAGATAGCTGTGTACTGACATTCTTGCTGTCTGAAATAACACATAGTTCCCCAGTCACATGCATGTAAAAGTCGTGTATGCAAACGACATTGAACTATCAAACCCCTAACTCTTTATACAATTGTGACTTGCCATTTCTCTGTACATTTTAGACTTCCTTTCTTTTCTTCCTCTTCTTTTTGAAGAACTGTAGAAAAATCATTTTGTGATTTCTCTTTCAAAGTTCACCGCGTTAAAAGGCTGCATTGATCCTCCCCAGAGAGAGAAAGAGCAGACCGAACAAGAGCACACAGAAAAGAGAAAATTCAATACAAATTCAGCCCTTGACACTGTTTGGAGACATGCAAACTGTCACACTGACATTTCTGACATGCTTGTGAGGACATTTAACTTTTTCTTTCAGAAGTTGTCATCACAGCAAAAATACTTTTTTGCTTTTATTAAACTCTCCAGGTCTCATTCTTGCGCTGAGGTCAATAACAGCTCGGCATACCCTGCAGAAAGAAGGGTGAGACCGTTCCTCTCCTGTGGCTCCGGAGCAGCAGATTCAGAGCCATTAATGGCCTCCGTTCGTTTCATCTCAGAGGCTGAGAGGTGGCAAAGTGCTCCCTCTCAGGAATTTCTGTTTGCCTGAGAGCCCTCAAATCACTACTAATAGAAACCCGAAATCTGCATAGATTTTGGAAGTTTGAAGGGAGGAAAAAAAAAAGCCTTAATTTCTAGCTCTGCAAAACTGATAGGGGTCTTCAATTCTCATTGATTTTGCAGAATTTAGCTTAAATTTTGAACTCAGAATGCTTACTGGAATCACACATAACATATTTAAGTAGGAGTTGTGAAGAGAGCTAATATTAAAAAGGATTTAAGTCTGTCTAGCTTATGAGGAAGAAATCTTTAACTGCTCTGTAAACGCTGGCAAGCAGATCAGATGAGTGTGCACTAATGGAGAAACTGATCCTAATAACACTGGAATAATCTTGATGTCATATTCTGCTTAAACAGGTCAGTGTTGAAGTAAAATGATGTACAGCAATTAGAACCCCAGACTCCTTCCCTTCCCGCGGGAAACATCTGCCAAAGTTTGGCTTTAGCTTGCATTAGTTGGAGTTTCCCCTCTTTTCTGCAGCTATAAAGTGCCAACTTTTCTTTCTGGACAGTTGCTTTTAATTAAGCACAGGATGTTTGTGCATTTCTTTGAGCAAGACCTTGGTACTAAGAGAACTGAGTTGCTGCACAAGCAGTCCTTGTCTCAGCTTCCCACTAGTCACCCTGCAGTTTAGCTAGAAGGCAAGGCAGAGCTTTTCCAATCACCAGCAGAGACTTGCACTTCAGAGATGCTCTCTTGTATTGCTTTTCTTTCTCCTTCACCCAGAAATAAAATATACATTTGACAAATCTGGATTACTGACCTGAATCAGGTGACAGCAGTTTTAATTAACCCTTGCTATATTGACTATGTTAGATGATCAGGGAAAGAAAATTCAGTTCATTGTCACCCATATCTTTTGTGTCACACCTTTGCAACAGTAGCAAACAGGATTTGCGCTGAAGAGCAAGTCCTCTGCCAAGCAGAAAAATTCTCTGCCAAGACTTACAATGATCTGCATCTCTTCTAAGAAGAATCTCTCACTACTTGTGGATGCAATTGTGAAACTATGTTTTGATTTCATTTTGAAGAGTTTGGGATGACAGGGATTAGAAGGCAAGTGAAACTGCGGCCCCATAATAAACATGTTAAAAATCAACAATGAATATTCTTCTACTCTGCCTTATGGTTGCTATTTTTGAGGACCTTGCATTAAACAAGACTCTAACTCTTAATCCACTCACTAAGGAAGAGCTGTTTATAGTCTGACATATGGATGCTAGATTTCACAGTTCACTCTGTCACAGTTTCCCCTGTGTGTCTATGGTCAAAACACTTCTGGATGTCTCAGATCAGTCAAAGATAAATAACGTTCTGCTTTTCTTACAGTACTGCAGTAAGAAAGATACAAGTGACTAAACGCACCAAAACTCCCTTCATCTTTTGGGTTTTTTCTTCAGTTTGTGACTAACATATACATAAAGATTCAGATTTTTTTTCAAAATACAGAACAAAGAGTCATTTCTGCTGCTTGTGCAGTGACGTCAGGAAAATACTGGACTCCAGAGTTGTCAGTCCCACATGCCCTCCATGCATCTTTTCAGACTTTCCCTCTAGATTCTGATGTCCATCTCAGAATGGTACATCACATTTCAGTCTGTGATTTCACAGACCCAAAAATGCACAGAAAGAATATAAATTGAGCTTTCTCCCCCGTCTCTTGCTAGGACTACTGTACCTGTGCAGTCTTTATAAAAGCAATAATGAAGACCCTAAAATTGTAGGCTATTTAAGGGCTGCCTGTTCTGCTCTTTACATGCACACTGCTGAAACCCACCTGTCAGAACCTCTATGCTTCTTGATCTTCAGGCTTCCAAAAATCCCAGAAAAAAAAAAAAAAGTCATAATCTTCACGTTTTGCCCAAAACAAAGAAAACAAAGACAGGAATTAGCTGGGAGCATCCCATAGCTCTTCCCTGAAGGCATGTTTAGCTCTATCATTCCTCTTATTTAGTTAATCCTTATTTTTCCTGAAGTAATGCCTGTCTAAAAGAGAAGACTATTTCATGAGTCCCTTCTATCTTCAGAAGGGAAAAATAATGTAATAAATTTATTTTCACTGAATTTCTTGATTTAATTTCAAGATAGTACTGTGTGAAATGGTCTGATCAGTTGCCCTCAATCTCAGGAAGCTTTAGTATATCATAACTCACATCTATACTTTTGCAGAAATCAAACCTTGCTCTCTCCTACAGACAAATGTTCAGATGATGACAAATAAACATAATGATATACAATCCACTTCCACAAAGAAACAAACCAGAAAACAACAACTGTTTTAGTGGTCAGATAATGAGTTAGTGTCTTTCATTACGAACTCATTTGAGATTTCAGTTTGAATGGGAAAATCCGGCATTAAAAAATTTCCTGAAGTAAATCACCTTTCAATTCCACTCTCCTGCTTCCTATTTTCCCACAATGCACAAGTAGTTAGATATTACAAATTCTGAGTTACTCCATCTCAAGAAGATAAAATGTTGAGAGATTATAAGGCTGAGGACCCGATTCTGTAATGAGCTTCCTTTGTTCTACTTCAAAATAGAAAATTAATATACTTAAGGAATAATTTCTAATAAAAGGAATTAAAAATCAAATATCAAATTTTCTCTGCATTGGATTAATTTTCAAACAAGTCTAAAAATTATGTTTTTTGAGTAGGCTATCAGGAGAAGTTATAAATAAGACCCAGGAGAAGGTTAGCGCCCTCCCTTTTACCAGCAAAAGTCTGCAACAATTGTCAAATCATCAAAATTCCCAGCTCCACGTGTCTGCTGGTATTTTAAGTGTTTCTTGGACACTGGAATTCCTGAAATCTTTGTAAGTGATATAACAGCTTAAAATTCTGTGGCAGAGAATAAACCTGAAGAGCAACATGTATATGTACCACTAATCCTATTTATATCTCTTCTAGGCAGATGAGTAATCCAGATGAATCAGTGATATGATGACTATTTTTGAAGTTCAATGTGTATCAAACTACTCACTGAATCAGGATCTCTGTGAAAACAGATTAGAACTGCTATAGTTCTCTTGGTTTAAAAAAAAAGAACAAAAGAAATCATAAAACAGGGGAATTCAAAAGAGATATCAGCCAGGAAATCTGTCTCAGTTGCTGCAGCCTTCAGGTAGAACTCAGTAACACAATAAAAATAATGCACTAACCTTCCTGGAAAGATAGCTAGCAATAATGTTAAGATAAAATTACTCTAAACACATCTCTGAAACAATGATTTTTCATTTCCTTCTCTAGAGTGAAATAGAGAAATTGATTATTAATAATTAAAAACATTTTTTTGGCATTTTAAAAATTAATGTATTTAATTAATTAACGTTACTTAACATTAAGTTTAAGAAAAACGTTACTTTGATTTTATTTTCATAGAAGGTGTATGCCTGAATCTGGGTTTCTGTTGCTATTCAACATGTGGTAAAAGTTAAAGATACAGAATAAGACCTCTTATGACACATTCATCAGCTACATCATCATAAAGTAGTTTTAAAGAGAAACATAATAAACTGTTCTCTGTGAACATACTGGATGAAACAATACAATGTAAATATATTACATCAATGGTGTATGTGATGAATTTATTATATACACCTGTATGGCTTTCATAATGATAATCAATTTACTTTTCTGATAAATCAAGCCCTTAGTTGTCTTTACATTCACAGTGTGTCTCTGCCATGGTAGACAGGTATTAGTAACTTTTTAAAAAATGATTATGTCTTCTAGTCATAGGTCAAACGTTTCTTTGATACTTCCATGCATACCTCCACATGCCATCACCTATCTTATAATCCATCTCCAGCACCATTCTTTTCAGTTTGGTTAGCAGGATGCTATTGGATAGTAAGCCATGCTCAATGACGTGCACCTTCAAACTGGTATGAAGGTCTTTCCCTTCCTGCACAACATCAGTCATTTAATCAGAGAAGGCAGTCAGATTCACTGGGCACAGTTTGCCCCTGGGAAAGCTGTGCTAACTTCTTCCAGTTACCTTCTTGTACTTCCAGTGCTCAGAGACAGCTTCCATCGGCATTACATCAGGCTCTATAATTTTTGTTTTTCCCAGAGACTGAAGGGAAGCTGACTGGCCCATAGACCAGACTGATGTTACTGATTTTCTTCAAGATAAGAAGGACCTCAAGTACACTGTTTATAGACTTCCAAATTCGCATACCAGTGGACCTATTTTTGTCTTCCACTAATACATAAAATTTGATGTTATGTTTAAGATAGCAACTGTAATACCTCCTTCGTAATATCAGTACTCTTGTTATTGAAATAAACTAAACTTTTAGTTAAATTTCTCAAAGAGCAAATTTAATTTCTTGTTGTGTGTTTATGATTGATTAGAGCTAAGTAGAAAAAAGAAGCAACTCAATATGGGTCAGTACTGTATAGAAAATGATATTCTCCAGAACATCAAATATTTGAAGTGCTCCTTGCGCAACAGCACAGCTCACACACTTTATGCCTGGGATACTTTCACAGGCATGACATTCATCAATAGGCGCTGGGTTCATACACATTGAAACAGGAAATTCAATAAGGAAGTATGACAAAGTTTGTAACAATGTAGTTTGGACATCAGCAGTTCTTTCTGATTAGCATGCAGGACTGTGGAACCGCCATCCCTCGATGGATTTTAACAGGCATAGTTAGTCAAATGCCTCTCTGGAATAGTGGGTACGTTCAAATCATAATATTGACCTTGAATTAAGGTTCAGAATTAGATAACCTATTGAACTCCCCCACCAACTGAACCTTGCCTTGTCATCGGGACTAATCCATGGGATTCAGAAACAAACAAACAACAAAAAAAAAAAACAACATGACATCAGATCTACAAAAAACAACCCACTTCCATTTCTGTTAGCAAAACAATGTTTTAGTGTTGATAAATCACATGTTCCAGGTAAGATGTAAAACCTAGTTCCAAAATTCTTAAAGTTGCAATTCCCTAAGAGAAGTGCTGTAATTTTTCAGAAGACTGAATTAACTCCTTCCCTAACTGAGTTCCAGTTTCTGTCACTTGCAGTTCATGTCATATGTAGCTACATTTGCATATTCTGTTCTTCATCCTTTTCAGTCACAAACTGTTGGCTCTCTCAAGCAACTCCTGCCTTTCAGAAAGCCACAAGGAAGTTGCTCAATTGACTTCATTTTTAGGGGATGAAGTGACTTGTGACTCTTGTACACTGCTGTTAGAGCTCCTACAGGATGAAAGGAGCTTTGCAAACAAGATAACATTATTCTGCAAACAATGGCTTCTAAGGACCACAGTGCTAGAAGGCAAAGGAATAAGTCACCTCCAAAATCTGATAAACTTTATGCTCATCATGCACTGAGATATATGCTGAAGGTACAAAATCAGGCATGCTTATGCCACAGCAAAATGAATTAGCATGAAGTTTTCTAGACACTATAAAAGTTCATTAAGACGTCTTTCTCTAAGACCTAATTTATAGACTGAACTTCACTATAGAACAGTCAGTTAGTGGTATCAGAGGTGGGGTTTGTAACAGCAAAATGTACTCCTGAATTTCCTTGGGTTTTAATAGTCATTGACTTGGACAGGTAATCAATTGCTGCATCTCTAAAGGCCCATAGATATTGACTTTGGTCTCCAAAAGACTTTATAAAGAGTCATTTGGGAGATACTTTCCCTTCCAATTGAATTGTGGACCATTAAATCTCTTTAGTAAAATACTGAAACAAATACTAGATGTCAATGCTCCTTTTGCATTTTTAAATAGAACACAGATTCGTGTGGCCCAAGATGAAGTTCCTAGAAAAATCCTAGGTCTTTCTTTTTCTCTGGCAGATTCTTTTCATCGTTATAGATTTTATTTCCCCGACAAACTACAATAGCTGTACAATACTCAGTGTGCTTCTCTCACTAGACTATAATATGGATACCTTGTCAGTACATGGCATAGATCAGTTGTGCAGGTTCTGGAGAGAACTGAGAAGTTACCTCTTGGTTTGCCTAAACATTTGATGAAGAATCTTATGATTGAAGGAGATGGGAGAAGTATTATTTTAGAAACTGGCCTTCTGTTGCATGTTATCTATCCTGCATCTGCACAGAAGACTAGATCTTTCTGCTCTACTTCTCTATGCTGAAAAATGAACTAAACAAACAGAATCCTCCAGGTTAATGAATGGAGATAACTCAACTCGTTTGGCAGTAATTGATAGAGTTCAATTCTTGCCATTTTGTTAGATCACTCCTAAACTATCAAAATAGTTGATAAATCAGATACTATCTCAGTGGCAAACTAGTACTGCATCCAGGTGTGGAATCCTTAGTACAAAAGGGACACAGACCTGTTGGAGCGCATCCAGAAAAGAACCACAAAAATGATTCAAGGGATGGAACACCTCTCCTAGGAGGACAGGCTGAGAGAGCTGGAGCTGTTCAGTCAGGAGAAGAGAAGGCTCTGGGGAGACCTGAGAGCAGCCTTTCACTAACTAAACGGGAACTACAAGAAAGGAAGGAAAAAGATGATACACTCTTTAGCAGTGCCTGTTGTGATAGGACAAAGGGGAATAGTTTCAAACTAAAAGAGAAGATTTATATTGAATATAAGGAATACGTTTTTTTTTTTTTTTTTTTTTTTTTTTTTTTTTTTTTTACTATAAGGTAGTGAAGCACTGGAACACGTTACACAGAGAGGTGGCAGATGCCCTATCCCTGAAGGCATTTGAGTTCGAGCCAGACAGGGCTCTGAGAAATGCGATATAGCCGTAGGTGTCCCTGTTCAATGCAGGGGAGTTGAACCAGATGACTTTTAAGAGTTTCTGCTAACTCACATGATTCTATGATTCAGTGATACCAGGTAGCATGTACAAACACACAGACTCCTTATTTAAAAGGATAATAGTAAGTGTTTACACAGAAGAAAGCAGTGCTGCATCAAAGTAGCCTGAAGTAAACTTTTCATGCCTCATTAAACAGCTCTAAGGGAAACATTCCAGCTCATATGCAACATATGAACATACACAACATATGAATCATAAGTATTTCAGCCTAAGCGTGGCCTTAGTCCAGCCACAACCTCACAACACCCTTCAGTGCCACTCTGTGCTAAAGTCCTGGTGCAAGCCAGTATTTGTGAAGTTCAGCACACAGGCCCCAGCATCATGAGTCAGGCAGAGCTGAGAAGTTCAAGTGCGGATCAGTGTCACATTGTCAAACAAATCACGGCATAACCATCCAGCTCATCATTCTCTTTAGCCCTCCTAGCTTCTTTGAGCCCAGTTACAGAGTACAAAAACGCTTCCTTATTATCAGATACATAACTCTTTTCTCATTCTGGTTATATTGGCTTTGAGCAGAGAGGCTAATAGGAAGGAGAATCCCAGTTTTACAGAGCAGGGAGTCTGTTTGTACCATTGGGAAACTTAAAAAAAAAAAAAAAAAAAAAAAAAAAACAACCAGACAGAGGTGGACAGACAGGTAGGAAGGCAGGAATACAGACAAACAGAAAGACAGTCCAGCCTGAATTGGCATCCATCAGCCTAAGTGCCTAAAATCCACTTTAGAAAACAGTTCTATAGACATTAATCCAAACATATTTCCAAAACTAATCATAGCAATCAGAAAGATCAGTGTGATGGAATGATGACACAGGAAGCATAATATCAAAGGGACAAAAGTGATAGAAAGAGCATTACAAAGAAAAAAAGAAAAGCACTCACCCATTTCTGAAGATCTAGGCTCACAGAGAAACATCACAAGAGAAATCTTGAGAAAGAGACCCTTCCAAAGTGGCAGTCAGTCATTAAATGGGGTCTAAGAGAGGTGCAGCCAGGCTCCACCCCTTCTGGTAACAGCTGAATTGCTTTCACCTGTGCTGCCAGGGCTGACCAGGTCCTTTCCCCAGGTGCTCAATCAGTGGTTCAGGCCATGACTCAGCTGTTACCATACTGATAAACGAAGTTTGCCCTGACTTCACTACTGAGTGTGAAGGATACATGTAGCGCATGTAAGAAAAACGAAAATAAAATGTGCCAGAAAAAAGCCCTCTGACCCTTGGTTTCCTGTGAGGAAGGACTGTCTCCTCATTCATGTCACCTGTCCCACACTGAACTTCCTCTCCCAAGCTGATCTCACTGTCACAGCTATGGAAAGTGACATGTTTCTAGAGGGATGGAATACTATGCACCAGACTCGAGATCTTTATGAGCTGCATGAACTCCAAAGAGAGAAAGCCTCCTTTGGAAAACTGGAAGAGCATAGAGCCCCTTTCAATCCACGAGTAAGATCTGTAATGCTACGGTGATGATAGACAATGAAAATGAAAAGTTTAAATATTACACTAGCTCAAAAAAAAAACATCTAAGGAGATATGCATTGAGTAATATATGTATTCCAGTCAACAAGACATATAGCAAGTGTTTAAACATACTATCACTCTTATTACCATGCTATTTATCTCTCTGATGTTTTTAATCTAATGGTACGGAATTTTCTTTTATTTGTGCCTCTGTAACCCTACTTCACAGGTATTTCTAATCTTGGGTGTTATGCGAGTTTTGATTAGCTGTTCTGCGCACTAATTTCTCAGTGCATCCAGGGCGATTTATGATCTCAGTGCCTGAAATATCTTGTTGTTCCTGTCTTGTTTTGTGCCCCTCTCATCTCTGTGTGCACTCTTTATTCATTTTTTCCCTTCACAGCCCAGGCCACCTTTCCTTTTCCCCAGCTGCCCCATTAACTTTCTCACACCTAAGATTTGCTAAAAAATTCACCATATGAATCTCTGCCTATTCAGATTTACAGTGGCTCCCATGAAGCTGTAGAACTGAAGCAATTCAAAGCACAACTAAGGGAAGGAGAGCATGCAGTTCAGTTCCCCTTGCTGCATTTGCAAGAAACAAAATGATTTGATGCCACACAGTGATGGGAAACCCAGGCTGGATGCAAGCAGCAGCAGCAGCCTGAAAAGTGTTTAAATGTACCTCTTTATTCAGGCAACATCAAAGGCTTTGTGCATCTTTCTAGTTCCTTCCACACCCTCAGAACTGCTCACTTGTGTGCACTGTCTGTTCATTAACATCTAATCAAGGCATACATCTACTGCAGCTTTACATCAGCACTGTGTTCCCCCACACTAAAACTGCCTCAGGCTTTCTGTCTTCTCTTTGTATTTGTTTCCGGTGCACTAAGAGCAAAAGAAGCTGTTTCATGCTGATTGGCAAACAGTGGGAAAACAAACTCTGGGTTTTGTGGAGGATGAAAGCACAGAATATGCTTCTCAGCCAAAAATGATCTCTCCTTGGGGATGTGCTCCGCAGAGGCAGGGAGGGTTCTTTTAATTAAAGGAGTAATGTATAGAAAAGAGTACCATGTAAAGAGCACTGCCAGGATAGATACTGCATAAAAGCAGGTTTTTTTGTTTTGTTTTGTTTTGTTTTGTTTTGTTGTTGTTGTTGTTGTTTTTACCATGGGAAGCAATTACATGATGTCATTTTACCTCACTTATTCATCTTTCTATTTCTAACCCATTTCTACATATCCAAAGGCTAACCCAATGCCACAGATTAATAACCAAATACAAGATAGTTACTTATGCAGCATTTATACTATCCCCGAGAGCACATTACTCCTAGAGATCACCAATAACATGCACAAAGATGTTTCAGTAAGCCATGGTAACTGGTAATCCCAGTTTCCTTCTTCTTTTTCTTCTTTAAGAGTATATTCACAGCTGTTTCTAACAGGTCTGAGAAATTAAGATGGAGGAAGCAATTCCACCATATGCTACCAAACTAGTCTTGCTCGCTCTTGCTTCCTGCCTGTGCAGATGTTACTCCTCCTGCTTAGAAAATACAGAAATACAGAAGATCCTGGGTATTTTTCTATCATCCCTAAATACTCCATTGCTTAGACACAGGACTTCTTGCCCAATGAATGTAACGTGCAAATTCGGAAGATGCTAAAATGCTAAATTCCAAACCAGGAGCAAGATGTATTTTATACATCCAAAGGATTTGATGAGAAAGATGTATGCAGAGTTCAGCCATTGCTTTGTCACAAGTAACCACAGCTTCACCTCAATTTAAAAAAATATTCCACTCTAGCATTTCAGCACAGAAATATCTACCATGAAGACGGACTGCATTTAGTAAGGCAGCACTGTCAGCAAGAAACAACTGCCACATGGTCCAGCACTCTACCTCAGACAACATTACATTTATAGATAAAATTAACTAGCTTGTGGCTGTTGTTGCTCATGTTCTATGAGTTAGTGATGCTCCCAGAAAGACTTGCTGCATAATTGCCTAATGTGGAGCTGTGGAGGTGAAGGAGAGAGACGTGAACACATCTATCATTTTCCGAGAAAACCTCATGTATTTTGTTTGTATCTGCTTGAAAGAGAAAAACAGGCTTTGTCCCAGCTGTGAGAAATGGAATTGGAATATCTAGAAGTCAATAGTTTTGTTTTGCTTTTATTTGACAATTTAATCTTAATTATTTTTATTCTGCTCTCAGATTCCCTTTGAATTCTCTCTGATATAAAACACCTGTTATACACACATCTCAAAATTATTTGAATGACTTAAATATTGATGTGAAAACTAAGTCAAAAAGTTTAATGGAGATTTTTTCCCCACTCCTCCACATTTTGGGCCAAAAATCTCAGACAAATAATTTATTCTTGGAAGTCTTATCTTATTTAAGAGTACTAAGACTCTTATCTCTTATAAAGTTGTTGAGACTTGAGTTTAAAACTGCCAATGATAGAAAAACCATCATAACTAGAGGAAAATTGTTCCACTGATTAATTACACTCTGAATTTACTTTAGTTTAGCTTCCAGCTCTGGAATCTCATGGATCCATCTTTCTGACAGAAATACTCCCCACTATCACCCCTTAATTTTCTGTTTTGTGTGCTAAACACATTACATTTTCTTTCTTTCTTCACAGAAGAAAATGTTTTCCTACTATTCTTTTCTGAATCCTGTTTCATCATTCATCAGTCTTTTTGAAGAATGACTATTAGAATACAAAACAAATGTGTGCCATTAGTGCAAGAGGTTCGTAACTCAGAACATGAGTTATAGCTGTCAGTTAAGCAAACAGAATAGCAAACAGAATGTAAACCCATCTTCACGCCACAATAACTGCAAAAACAACACTTCCTTATTCATCTATGATTTACCCCAGGTAGTTCTTCTACCTGGGAAAAGTTGTACTGAGCCTAAATAATGTCAGATTGCATACTGCATATTGTATTCAGTTGTCGCATTCTCCAGTTACTGATTCCATTGAGGAAACCAGTTCCATGAGACTGGTCCACTTCCTGTGTGTCAGGAGGTACAACTTTTGAAAGTGCCTGCAGAAAAATGTTTGTGTTGAAATTCATGCTTATTTACTTCAGAACGTGATCCAGAGCAGCCTCTATGCCCCCACATGTTCTTTATGATTATTCCTCCTTCACTAATTCTGTACCATACCACCACAACTGTGGTATTTACAGATGCAGTCCTCCTGAATCAGATTGGGCCATATCTGAACAACAGCAGCATCTACTCAGAAATTGATGTGAGGAGGCTGTGACTTGGCCTTTTACTGCTGCTCTCACTCAGTCACTAACATGCTTCTATGGGCTCTGTTGGACTTCTTCAGTGGCAATTTTTTCTCTTGAGAACACAGTGGCCTGAAAAATGCCTGGGCTGCATTATATCACAGAGTGGCCTTCAATGGATGCCTCTGAGATCTCAGAAATGTCACTGCTCTACAAGGTCTATCTTCTGTTAATTATTAATGGTGGCATTAATTATACTGCTGCCCCTTTCTGCCTCCCCATTTATGGCCCATCTCTGCCTGTCCCTGATTTTGCCATGAGCATTCCCTTTACTGTTTCCCAGGCAAACTTGTTGAACATTTAAATAAGTATAAAATTATAATATGTATTTTATACACTAGCATGTTCTTATCTTTCCAAGATTTACTTTAAAAAAATTAGATCTGCATCTGAGTTCTTGTCCCATCCTTTTACTTTTTTTAACAAGTATACAACTGCTGTTCTTCAATATCTTTTAAGATTAACATTGCTGTAGGAAAATTCTCATCATTCCTCTAATACGTGCGTATATAATTCTGTGTCTTTTGGGGCAGTATGTATTTATAGAAATATATTGAATACTACAGTTTTTTGTGCATCCTAACTGAATATTTTTCAGACTGGCTCTTTACAGAGATAAACTATCTTTTTTAGGAGAAATAAATAAGTTGATAATACTTCAAAGTTTTCTGAAATTTTGAACAAGAGATCAGAACTCCACACATAGCAGAAAGGGTTCGTGAGCATGCTTATGAATTCTGAAATCTCATTTTACTCTTTCTTATTCATGTATCTCCAGGTTTCCTGATGTTGTCATTTGCTTTCCAGAAATGAGAGGAGGTAGAGGAACAACATATGAATTCTATCAGAATTTTACTTAACACTGGCCAGGTATTGTATTTATTGGTAAATCATAATTCATGAAAAACCAGAAGCAGTTTGTAGAACTATGACTTGGACAAGTCAGAAATATTTGATAAAATTTTTTTCCCAAATTAAAACAAAACAAAACAACAACAACAAAAAAACCCCTACCTTTTTTTATTGGCTGAAATAAAATCCTAATTTATTCTGCTACATATTCTTTAGCAGGGAGTACAGACAGGTAAGAAAATTTTTCTATATTCCTTTTTCTGTGTTTTTGCATTATTGAAAAATTGAGAAAAGGGAAGAGCACAAAATACGAAAAAGTAGACTGTTTTCTCAGGCAAAAATATGTGGAGTATAATCTATGAATAAAATTTAACTTTTCTTTAAAAACTTTCCGTGAACCATGTTTTTCTCCTTTTGATTGACTCTAGTTATGTCATCCAGAATAAGAGCAGAAACAATCACCATGTGACACAATAGGACAGAGTTTGAATGGCAAATCATTGGGATGAAACACTCAAATTAATATTAGTTATATGAGTGAAATGGGTTGGAACAAACTATTCATCAAACAATTTCAAATAATAAACTAATTAATGCAAATTGTGATGTGTTCATGGAGAAATAACAAATGCATAAAGGGCAACTTTCATTACCAAATGAATTGTTCTCGGGGAATAATTCATAGCTATAGAAGACAGAGAAAAGAGTTGAATGCTAATGCGTAGGAATGAGGAGAGCACTAGTATAGAAAAAGATCTAATTTGTAGGTGACATTAAATCTAATGCCTGCCTGAAAAAAAATGGGAGTATGCACTGCTGAGTCTCTTGGAAAGCTGGAGATGTCTTAGGTTTAGCCCAGGTGTTAGATTTTGGAAGAGACTGTAGAGTCTCTAACAGACTATATTAAAATGAATGTTCAGCATGCAATAGAAAGGAGCTCTGCTCTCAGCCAGGTTAACTAACCTTATCAGGAATGATATCAGTTTTTAATAATACACAATTATATAACTATTTGGTTCATTCTGCTAAATTTTGTAGAACCTCAATAAAATAGAACATATATTAGCATAATTACACAAAGCAAATCCTGCAGAGCCATAATACATTCAGTTTAAATACAGACTGCATTCTTCAGTTATATTTATTCATCTCTTTGACAGTACCCTCACATTTACTTTCTGGACATCGTGGACCCAAAGAACCTGCATCTGTTTCTATAACACAGAGCTGTCACAAGAATTTTGAGTCATTTATGCATTAGTCATCTTCTCCGTGTTTGCTATTTCCTTGTGGCAAAGCAGTAACACTTAAACAAATGCATGCACACAATGATCTGAATGTACAGCTCATTTATTTCTGGATCAGATTGATTAGTTTTGGAGAGGGCTTAGAGAGAGGGAATTGTGGTGTCGATTGTCATTGACTTCCAAGATAAATGAGGAATTGGCCAGCAAAATCCTGCCCAGCCAAAAGATAACAGCACTTAGAAACTGTCCAAGCACTAAACAAAGGATTAGCTTTGCTGAAGTATCACAACTGCTTTTAGATAACAAATTTCAAGTAGGTTTGATTCAATAATATGCTGTTTCATGGCCAAGAAGACTGAATTTTTCTCTTTTTGTTTTCAGCTTTTTACTTGTTAGATCCCCAGTGGCCATTAAAGGATATCCCACTGTTTACTACAAGCTTATGTTTCAGTATAAAAAATAGCTGATTTTGTTCTGCATTCATGACTAAGCCTATTTTAACAACTTAATAATTACATGCAAGCTCTTTAGCTGTCAAATATATGTTAAATGGAGAAACATTTATTAAATGTGAACATTAATGTCAGGAGAACCAGTTACAGCGACATTTCTTAAAAAAGAACAGAAGAAGCTGTTCAACACCTGCATACTCTGTTTTGTACCAAACTGCTCTAATTAGCACATTTTGAGATATGATTAGAGCACTAGAGGAAGCTTTCCAAACGTCATTAATTATGGATGTGATCTTAAATTATTCACTTTGAATATTTTTATTGCTATGCTCCTTTTATCTTCCACTAACTTTTTGTTGCATCCTAGAACAGATCCAATTAAACTTCAAATGGTAGTTTGTTACGCTAAAGAAAAGGTAAACTGAATTATTTTTCTTAAGGTGCTTGTCTTAAAAAGGGAAAAGGTGGGTGAGAATCATTTTTTTCCTTTTAAGCATTCATCATTCTCTACCATAGCCTTTACCAGGACTGAAAGAGAGGGTCATTAAGCATGCAAATTTCCTTCGCTTTCTAAAAACAGATATTGCAGAATACAATAAGGTATTTGCATATACACTCATTGTTATTACTTTTGTGGATTATTAAGATCATATCAGTTAACTGAGGTTCTGGGGTAAATCTGTGCTGAGAAGGGAGGATGGCTATAAGAAGGAAGGATAGAGATGCAGGGGCAGCAGTCATAAAGTGAGGAACAGGAAAGAGAAATGTGATTAGCAAAGATTAATATGGTCCACAGTCACAAGGAAACTGAAGGAATGTCAGAAGGAAGGAAGGGAGGAGATGGAAGACCTTTTCCTCAAGGTACTGAAGATGGCTTCTTTCAGGTTGCCAGTGGCACAAAAGAGCTGTGATGCCTGGTGCTGAGGCCCAGTGCTGAGATCCAGTACAGTTCTGAGGCTGCTGCTCCCTGCATGGATACCTATCTAAAAAAGGTTGTTTGGCCATCAGCTTTCTGTGGTCTTAGAAAGGCACTGGCTGGAACCTTGGACATTTGGCCCAGGTATCCAACTCACTAGTTTACAGGCGTATATGTGCACATGTATCCTAAATAACTCACCAATAAAAAAAACCATGAAGAACAGCAAGTAAATTTCTTTCCCTCGCTCTTCTTTCTCATGTATTTTCCTTCCTACAACTGACTTACTAGTGCCCTTAGGAGGACAGAACATTTTTGCAGAGATAAAAAGAGAATTCATGTATATCTGCATAAAAACAAAGATCACAATTACATGTAATGCACAGAGACATAATAGAAGGTTCCCATGTATGTCCTCCAGACTAGATGGTAGAGTTAACTCTCCTATTGCTTGCAGTGACTGAACATTGCCCTGGATTTTGTCTTTTTCTCTAGATCTAAGTTCCTCCTTTAAGGCCTCCACTGGGACCTATTAGAAGCTACCAGCACATACTTGTTTTGTTAAACACTACTGAAAGTATCTAGTGAACAAGAATGACAAATCCTTTAAAATGAGTTTAAAACAAGTGGAAAACAGAAAGAGACAGAGCTTTGCTCCAAACTGAAGCGCTATCACTTTACACAGCATTCACACCCTTCTTACAGCAACTCAGGCTGCTCTCAGGAGCAACCAGCCAAAAGTTTGTCGTCCTGCTGAGTCAGTGATGTTTGGTTGGTGTTATGTGCAAGTTGTCATCTTTTTCATAAGACATAAGGGAATTTCTCCTGCATTTGGAGGTATTAAAGCACGTTGATTCTGAATCAATGCCTTACATGACTATTAGAATCTTCTAAGGCACTCCTGAAGTTTAATGTTTTATTTCATCTTATTCATTAACTTTCTCTTGTCTTGTAAATAACTGCTGTGATTTTGGTGTGAGGTGCTGTACACCTAGACACTAACCAAGAATTCGCTTGAGTGTGATAGGGACGAGGCTTTAAACACGTAGAGATGCTCTTCCTCATCCTCCTTAAATCAGTGGAGTTTGTCATCAGCTCTCACAAGGCCATCTTACTATCATGTCTATAATGATCAATCGGAAACACTATAGAACTTCAAGTGAAAATACAATTCTCCTTTCATGGTCATTGGAGAGAGATTGCTATGAGGTGAATAAAATTGGTAAAAAGGGTTTTTGCTGCCCTTCCAACCTTGCACTTATCCTTTTTTATTTCTCCATGTTCCTATCTTATTCTTCATTATCACATGAGGTTCAAAGCCACCATAACAAGGATATTAGGAGTTTTCTTTAGCTAGTCCTTCCTTACCATCGTAGGCTTGGCATTGTCCTGTAACAAATTGGTGTGCCAAGCGAGATGCTACCTAGAATCTGTTAATAGTTACCATCAAGTTGACAAAGATCTATGAAAAAGATAACATTTATAATCAGTCTATCAGAGAAAAGAAGACCTGGTAGTAAAAGCAGATCCTTATAGAGCTGAATCCTATATTTAGTGCTTTGTAGACACTTTTTGGCTTATGCCCTGAAATTTTGAAAGAAAGAAGTTACTGACTTAGTAAGTTCATATTGCCTTTGCAATATCGTCAGCAGCCTGCAAATGTGTACTGGGAAAAAAATGAAAGAGGAAAAACTGAACAAAAAGCAGGGAATTATAATGGAACTTGAATCTTCTGTTATCTTCTCTGCCTACAGTTAAAAATGTATAATTATGGAACTCTAGACTATAAAAATTCAAAGATGTAATGCCAGTATAACTCAGAATAACTTCATTGACTGTCTCTGTAAAACTGAGAGCAACAGAAGAATCATAATCAAAATCACTGCAAGAGATATCTCAGATATGAGCACTGAGTCTTTGGTATCTTAACCCTGCTTTCCATCCTTAATATTTTTATAAAGCACTGCCTTTAATATATACTGGAGACAACTCAACAGAGGACTCAGTTTCGAATGCTCTTGGAAATCATCACATATTGTATTTAACTTGCAAAAATTAATGTGGCATTTACATTCATTATATTCAATATTCAAAAGCATGTATCTTCCACATAATTTATTAGAACTTAATCCAGTGCTAAACTCTATGTGAAAAAGCCATAATAGGTCCTAAATAGAAGTTGTTCATATCATATAAACACTATACTCTAGTAAATCAACACGAAACATAAGCAAACAGGCTAAGGTACCAGTATATCAGAGAAACCGAATAATACCCTCACACTTAACAGCTTATCTTGAAAATCTAAAGAAAGTAAGAATTCATGTCCATTCAGTCTTATGTGGATGAAGAATGTTTTTTCACTTGAGTGCTGATCTTCTTCCAGGATTAAATATTTTAGGGAAATTCTCAAAAAAACTGCTTTCACCCACTTTCACTTGCATTAGGAGACATTATGTTTTCAGATGCATTAGGAGAGAATGTGATCAGGAATGAAAGGATGATGCATACCAGACACTGTTGCAAAAACAGATCCATTGATGAAAATGTTATGTATCTGTCAAATATGAAGTTATCAGCAAGAAGACTTACTGTAACTATAGATCCTGCAGGGTATAGGTATATTTATAGTCATGTAAGAGTTTCTTGATTTGCTTAGGACAGTTTATCTGCATAAATCCAGAGAAAATTCATTCTCCTTCTTGCTCTCCTCCCATTTGAAATTCCAGGAGAATTCACTGAGTCCAAAATGGGGATGATAAATAAAGAAATAAAAGATTCTATCCTATCCTATCCTATCCTATCCTATCCTATCCTATCCTATCCTATCCTATCCTATCCTATCCTATCCTATCCTATCCTATCCTATCCTATCCTATCCTATCCCATTCCATTCACCTGTAACAGACAAAGGGATTCATAGCCAGTCTATTATCAAAGAGCCAGGCTGGCAAATCCAAGGTCAAGCAATCAAAGGTTCATAGATATTCCAGGGAGTTATTTGCTGCTTTCACAGACCCTCTCCATCCAGCCAGACTCATAGTTATCACTGTGCTACATCAAAAATGCTGTTCTAGATCTAGGAAAGGGTACAAATTAGATTTTACAGTAATTGGACTTATTGTGTCCCTCTGGAATTTAGTTTCTACAAGTCATTTAGTGCAGGAAATGATAGCTCTTCAGAGGAGTAATAACATCAACCTCAACTTTCTGTTTCACAATGTTTTGCTAATTATATCATAGGTGACACTCTTTTCCCCTCCCTGTGTGGAAGCTGCTCTCAGGCATGGCATACAGGAGTGCTAGAAACATTTTTCCAGATGCTTACTTTCATCTCAGCAAAAAATTACCCTTCATACCTTCTGCAAACATTAAAGATCACCCAGTGAGCTTTCTGTCTGCCCAGATTCATTCTTGTCTGTGTATTCCTGATCGTGTTATAGCCATCACTATTACTACTTCTACTTACAGAAGAGAAAATTGTACCTAATTGATCTTGAATAAAGCTAAAGCAGACATAGACTCCAGCATCTATAAAACAAATTAGCTTTTCTGCCCCTTACTTTAGTAAGAAAAAAGGGTTTCTAACCTCCTATAAGAATGCTTTGGCAGTAACACTAATTGTCAGCAAATAACCTGATTCATATCTTGTTGATTACAAATGTCACGCTCATCTCTGCATGCACTATAACCTTTTACACTGTACATTTTAAAGAATTTCTTCCCTCCTGCCAGTGAAATTCATCCCAGTCACTGTTTAACTTAAGGTTTGGTAAAAGATGCCAGATATACACACATACACTCAAGATTTTTGGTACATTGAATATAATGGTATGCATTTAAATTTGATGAAGAGCATCAAATTATCATGTCTTCTCTTCTAAGAGAATCCAATGTGATCGAGTCATCAAACTGTGAGATGTTTAGTTTTATATTTCATCTTTGACTAACTCAGTGTCCGAAGTGACTCAGTGTCCCTTAGTCTCAGCTTGCTTTGTAGAATTGGTTCTGAGTGCTGGGAATGGGAAGTTAAGAAACAAGTTGAGAAACACTTTTGAGAGGAGAAATAGTAAAAATTTTTGCGATCACAAAAAAACATGACCATTAGAAATCTAACATTTATTCCAAAAGAAGACAATCTTGACCCAATAGTTTCAAGCAACTAAATAATATGTATTTTAAAAACTGAAAGCATATATTTTTTTCTCCTCTCTCCTCAGTGGATGTGTAGATTCAGATACATCTATTGCTGAAGATGATGAGACTCTTACATTGATTCATAACCATCAGCTCAGGCACTCAAGCAGGTAAAGCCAAAAAAAGCCATTTTTCACTTACACTCAGAACTCATTACTCTGTCCCAAAAACACAAACAGATCTTAAAATACATAATTGCAAATTTTGCTACACCAACAAGGATATTAAAAAATATATATATATGGAAGCATGAATTAAGTTGAACATTTTCAGAGAGTAGTAATCCATTTAAAGCATGGCCAGCACTGTAAGAACACAAATATTTTAGGAAGAAAAAAAGTTTCCCATGTGGATTTGATAGCACTAAGTCTGCAGCTTTAATGAGAGGTGACAGTAACCACTAGTTTAATTTCAGCATTGATTGAGACAGAGATTCCTGCCAGTATTCCCCGTGGATTCTGAAGGAGGAAGTGTGCCAGCAAAAACTGTGTACAGCATGAAGTGCAGAAGTGGGAAAGCAGGACCCTAATATGAAGCACAACTTTTGCTCAGTTTTTCCCACTGTAATCTTATTTTTCTCATCAGCATACTTTACATGCTGCTCTCATTTGGTGACAGTGGCAATGACACTACTTCAACTTAATGTAAAACTTAAGGTATTTTATGAAAACTGAGGTAACAACACAGATAGTGTTTGTACTGGTCATTAATCAGAACATTCCAACTATGCCTTATCTGTTTCAGCTTTAATGTTTGAAGTGTTATCTCTATATGATATCACTAATGGGAGATTGAAGCAAAGATTATGAAATATAGGTCTGTAGAAAAATTCCAACTCATTTTCTTGGTCATACCAGGGTCCTATGCCAAAAAGATAGGAGAATTTAAATGATTTTTACAAGGTCACCATCAGTCAGATATCAGCTGCAAAGTTAAGTGCTAGAGCCTTTCCTCTGACCACCAGTATACCAACCACCAGTATATCTTGCTGTTGAGGAGACAACACTTCTGTACACACTATTCTGTATCTGCCTTTCCCAACTTGTGAACAAAGCATATGCTTGTGAGAAAAACATGAGAATAACAACATCTGCATCTCCCACGCTTTCAAGTTAGTGTAAAAAATGCCAAAGCTACTTGAATACACCAATTATAATTGGTAATGGGGAGGTAGGGACAAGTTTTTTTTTTTCCTCTCTTGATTAAGACAATTCATAACTATTGCAATTATGCAGCATGCTGCATTTATCAACCCAGCAGACACTGTCAAATGTTCGTCAGTCACTTGCATCTAATCTGGTGAGACAGTACCTTCAGCACAAAGCACTTTCATCAGCACATCAGTAGATGAAACATTAGAAAAGTGCTAATTCTGACCGAGCGAGAATTGAGGAATTGCATGCATTGTGGTGACAGCCTTCTCCTGTTAAACTTCATGCCTGCATTTCTGTAAAAATGTTTCCTTACATGACACGGTTCTATGATTCTATGTTCATTTATTTGCTCATAGTTTCAAAGGTGAGTTACACTATCATGAATGTCCTGAAATCTCTGCACCACTGAAAATATCTCTTGAAATAAAATCTCCAAAACTTGCCTTCAGAGATCAGATGCATAATCTCAGCCTCATATAAATCAGTATAACTCCATTGATTTCAATAAACTATCTTCATGCATATCTGCTAGAGTTCCTAGTTACAGAAATACTATATTATATAATATTATATGCTATAATACTACAGAAATGTGGTGCACAGAGATTAATGATTCATTAATAAAATTAAAATTACTGCAAAAAATTTGCACTATTCAGTTGATCTATTTTTCTTGACAGCATTTTTATATCATACCATAGATACATCAGGCACAATGTCTCTATAAATGCCTACAGTAAAATCATGTATCAGTTTGGTTGAGTGTGAATTAAATAATTTTTAAAAAAAAAACAACAAACAGTCCTTGTAGTAAAGGTAGAATTTACATCTAAGTATTTCTCCAAATCTCAAAGGCGTTTGCATATGCATATAAGTTCGTGACACTGATCCTGATGTCCTCTTGCTATGATCTTTTCTAGCACTGTTCCAGAGCAGAGCAGCATTGATGACAATGATAAGAGCACAACCTACAAGGAATAACTGAAAAAAAAACAAACAGCGTGGAATGTTTTTGCAAGGCACACTCAGCAGAAAAATAGGAAGAATGACACAAATGCCAACAATGCCAATATATTTAGAGCATATATTTTGGAGAGAAGAGATTTAAAGCCTTCAAATGCCAGTGGTACACTTAGAAATGCATGCATTTTGTACAGGAACAGGCACATTGATCATCCACTTTGTATCATGCCAACAACATAGCACTTGGGCTTCATAGTTTACCTAGAAGTACCATAGAACTAGACAGATCTGACCATGAAACAATGCCATATTTTCTGTTAAAATGAACTTGTTGTCAGTTCAGAGAAACGTTGTCTTTCTGCTGATGTGTGATGACAGTTGAGAAACCTTAAAAGATCCTTTGTAATAAGATAACCTGAAAAACCTGCCCATAGTTTGGTGTCTGAGTACCCCCCAACCTTCATAGAGCTGTCCAAACAAAGAACATTATTCTCCCTTCAGTGAGATTTTCTGTTTAACCATAAAATTAATTCTTGTTCCACAAGGGATTGCAGTTCTTCTTTTGTATTCAACCCTCATCTCAATACAGTTCTTGATGTAGAAGAGTGGATTGTCACGTAGTGTTAAGGGAAAGCATCGTGATGCTTGTGCAGATAATTCAACTCAGTATAGTCTCCTCTCAACGGTCTATTTGTAGCATTTGAAAAGTAGGAGAAAAGTCACAGAAAAAAAAAAGCAATGCAAAGTTTTAATTCTTGATTTTTGTATTAGCCAAGAATGGTTTTAGTTAGTTTTTACGCCAGTGCTAAACTAAAATTTCCCACCTGTAAGCAAATATCTGACCTCATTCCCAGGCAGGGTCCAGTCTTCGTTTCAAGCAGTAGTGTTTCTAATCATTACATGCTAACAACCAGATTAACAGTTTTCATTGTGATTACTTTCTGCATCTCAGCCTAGTCACCTACCATAATGCTAAAGGATGTCATTACTGATTCAATAATATTTATGAATTCAAGCCTAATGAAAGGATGTATTTCATTACTTTCTAATCAGATAAAGGAATGAAAACCTGTGATGGATCAGCAAAGGAAAAGCTATCATTAAAAGGATTCAATGAATTGTCTATAACAATAGATAATGACAATAAAGTAATCCATTATTTTTCAACCAACTTTATAAGCATTAATTGGTTCATCTACCAATAGTAGAAATAGAAAAAAATGAGCCAGTGGTAAGTCACGTGATATAGCCAACAGCTCCCAGAACACCATGCTGAGTTCCAGCTAGACAGTGGCTATTTCTGATGCCATACTCTCTGCCTGAACAGCTAGCCTTGCACATTTGATCACTGACACCAGCAACAGGCATCTTTCAGGAGGTCCATCACTGGTGAGGCTGATTCAGCTATCTATACCCTTTCATTACCATGAAGGCTGTACTTAAAAATCTCTAAATGCAAGACAAAAGGCTAAGAGAAAGAGATGGCTTCAGCTGCAGGGCCAAAAAGATCTCATTGTGACTAACCTCATTGCTGAAGACTCAAAATTTCAGCAAACAGCCTGAGCTAACAGCCAGATACTCACCAAGACAGCATAAAGACCTACATATATTTTTTAAATATGCCATTTTCTAAATTGTAAAAATTGTTTCTAAACACATGGAAAAGAATTTTTTCACCTCTCCCCGCTTGATTTTGCCCTTTCGATCCTCTCCACAGTGTTCATTTTCTTGTGTTTTTTTTTTTTGTTTGTTTGTTTTGCTTAGTTTCATTTCTTCATTTGCTTCCAATTGCTTTAAAGGTTACTGAGCTTTCTCATGGGGGCTGTAGCCCCTGATCCCCACCCCTGGGCTACTCTGGCTGATACTCAGCCTGATACTCAGCCTGTCCCAGGGAGGTGCAGCCCCCCTGAAAGCATGATTCAAACTGAGCTGGTTTCAGTGAAGGCACGTTTTTTCAATTCCCCATGAACAAACTGCATGCACGCACATATTCCTATTCAATGCTATGCTGATTTTTATTTCTCTTCTTAATAACACACTGAACTTTGAAAGGTGCCAGAAGTAGTTTTTCTTTGCCTGATTAGTCAACTATTCTGCCCCCTGTATTTTTAGCATACACTGTTTTCTTCCTATAAACTAAAAAAGAAACTTTTTCTAAGCAAGCGTTTGATGTGAAAGCATCAGTTGGAAAGAAGAGAAGGAAGCTTTTTTCCAAAGGCATTTGTGCTCAGATAGCCTAGCAGAGGCTCAATGCACTGCCACTGATTTTCAAGCTCAGGCTGTGTAGCTCAAGAAAGAATTGTTTACCAGTTAGCCACAATGTAAAAACAGATTAAATATTCACATTTTGGTGACAGCTGTAAGATTACATTTGACTTCTTTCTCAGCATTTTTTTCAGTCCCTTTTTTAAAATACTGCTACCAGAAATTCACTGAAAATGAGTATGGTGTTTGCTGCCTAAATTCACTGTATTCCAAACAAAAAGTTTTACATAAATGTATTGCCTTGAGGAAAATATTGAGTAGAGCATGAAGATCAAATTCAGCTAATAGCACTATAAAAAGGAGATTTAAAAGGTTATTTGCTCGACTTTCCCACAACAAAATTATTAATAGTTACCACTGAAGTAGAGGGAATACTTATTTATTTACACCCACATCTTTTTCTGCACTCAATTTTAATCAACTATCGCAAATGTTTGTGGTGCAAATCCAGTGATGCAGTCAGCTTGGACTCGACCCAAAGCTCCTTAAAACAATGGAAATTCTCTTGACATAACTGTTTTGCATCCAGCCCTACTATGTAGAATTCCTGACACTCTTAATCTCAATGAGAAAATGTTCTTCACAGAAGGCCAGCATCCAAGATGATGGGGAAATAAGTGGTTGCCTTCAACACTTAGATATCCCTGTGTTTCTATATACCAGCTCAGGGCTAACGCTTTCTCCATTGCTTTAATACTCCTTTTCAGATTCAGAATAACTCAGCATTCCCAGTGAGTTGTGAGTGCTGATAAAGATTTCCTTAGGGTCAAGCAGAAGATAACTCCATCCTGCTACTATTCCAGTATAAACTAGTATAGAAGATACTGAACCTAACTTGTATTCTGAAAGCCATCATTTTATGCTTTCAGTGACGAACATCCGAGTTTCGTTGCAGTTAACAATCTGAGCAAGTAATTTTGAAACAGCGTTAAAATTAATAGCACCTATCCTTCTTTCAACTTTTTTAATTTATGCAACCTCCATTGTGAATACTTCTTGAACAATCTACTCAGATCTTCTTCCTATAAATGTTGTACACAAGTTAGGAACAAGTAGGCTTTAAAAAAGATGCCAATATAGAAAGCCATGCAATTATTTATTTCTATTCTTCTATCCTTATAATATTACTGTATTCTGCTGGAAACAGGGCTCACTTCCCAAATCAACCTCTTGTCAGACTCAAGGGAAGCAATTAGTGCTAAAGCAAGCCACCTGGTATGACAGTAATTAGGCTCCAGATCTGTTCTTATCAGGACCCAAAGCTGCACTGTGAAATTAGCTCAAAACTTTAATTAAACTTGTAGTAACATCTTACTTTTGTGGGTTTTTTTTTTTTTATAATTATTATTTTATTGTGAAAGCAACTGAACAGAGGGCTGAATGGCTCATTGAACAAGTAAAAACTAATACAATTATTTCCCTCTGTGTTATCAGCAATGATCAGAACCACCTTAGCTGTTACCAACAGTTATTATCACAAGTATCCCTCTGGCTCTTTGGAATCTACAGAGAATTAATTAAAAGGCTCAAACCAGCGTGCAGTTAGCATTTCCTACTGTTGGTTTAGATTCCATGTAAGCAGCAGGGCAATCACAGGCTGTACTTAGATTAGTATTAGCATTATGGTTCCGGGCATTTTGGTGACTCTTCTCAGCATACCCATTCACTGTGCACAGATTGCATTTGCAAAGCCTTCTTGGTGAAAACAAACTAGACTGTTTCAGAAGAAACTGAACCAGGAGGTCTGCTGCAGACCTATATCAAATGTGCTCAAAATCTGACAGGAATATTTCAGATTCAAACATCTCCAAAACATTTACATAGTCAGGATATTTGGTCCAGGACAACGCGCTAAATAAAACGCCCAAACAGAACACCATAAACTTCACGTTTTGCAAATGCAGGGTCTTCAGCATCAGCTCTTTCAATCCACTGAACCTATCCTATTATACCAAATTTCTCATCAAAGTGGAAACAGTCATGATTGGCAATTAGTCACTGGAATTTTACAGCTTACTCAATGCAGGCAGGGAACATTAACAAAAACAGGGGAAGTTATCTTCCTTTTCACCTATCTGTATGCAGTACTTTGAAGACAAATATACAAACAATAATCTAAACAAAACTCCCATTTTCTTACTCCTTTACAACACAAATGTGCAGCCAAATGAGAGGTGAGTGGGGAACTGGAAAAGGATTCCTAAGGCAGTGGTCATGGCACCAACCTTGCCAGAATTCAAGAAGCATCTGGACAATTCTCTCAGAAATATGGTTTGAATTTTGGGTGGTACTGTGTAGAGCCAGGAGTCTAACTCGATGATGTTATGGGTCCCTTCTAACTTGGAATGTTCTATGATTCTATGATAATGCAAAGTTAGGGGATATGAGAGATACTGCTATTAAAATTGTACTGGTACTGTTTTGCAGCTTTGATCTTGGACATACTCTATCATCATCTCTTCTCTGCTGTCTAAAATCTCTGTACACGCTTGCAAGTACTAGTAATACTCATGATTAGGCTTCTATCCCACAGTATCAACAAAGACAACAGATACAGCATCAATTGGTTCCTACTGAATTAATGGATTCCGTTTTTGATTAGTGCTACTGAAGCAAAAAAACCCAGGGAATTCAATGGGACAGCATTTCACTTCTAGTACTCATTAGCATCTGATATCCCATCCCAAGAAAGGCAGACATCCTTGGACAATGCATTCCCTCAGATTCATCTGCAGACTGTATCCTATATCAAAGGGGAATGCGCATTTATGAAGGCAGAATTTTTACTCAGTTTGCAGCCAACCCTAACTGTAAGACATTGTTCTCCATGACTTTTTATATATTAAATGAAAGTCGCTGCTATTCACCAGTGATTATTTGTGCTTTACATTAGAGCTTATCATTTACTGGTTATGAGACTGGAATTAGAAGATAAATAAACAACAATTTTGGTGGTGGGTGAGGTGACTTTCTCTGGAGTTGTGCCTCCATACACATTAACTGCATTAATTGGAATGCTCTGCATTAAAATAATCAGTCTACAAAACCTATTAAAAAAGCCCTTGTGGTTCATTCCTCTTGCCAAAGCACAACTGTTTGCTGATGTAACTAACCACATGCTCTGTATGGTGTTGTCTCTATAATACTTTTATTTAAAATAGTAGTAATGTGCAGACTTTGAAACAGGAAAAACATTTATAATCTAATTTTGACTTCTTATCATTTATGCTCTTAATTACTCTGAATTTTATTCCATTAGGATAACAGATAGCACAACCTGATTCTCACTGTTCCAACACAATGACAATACTGGTTTGTGCCTTTTTAAAATACCCCTACTGTAATACATAATACACTTTTTACTTATTTATTTTTGCATTTCAGATACTGCAAAGAAATGCTGAGATGCTGAGCAGCACACATGATCTCTCTACTGAAAGGAAAAGATCGAATGTCCATAGCAGATGATGAAAAGCCAGAAACAAACAAAACTCCGATTATATCTAATAGGCAACCAAAGAGCAGTTCATAGTATCTTTTTAGATTATGAGGAGAGAAAATGATCTTCAAAAAATCTGTTTTTATTAAACCAATAGTCACAGTTAAAATGTCCTTTTAATCCACAGATACGTCTTTATCATATCTGTTAATGATTCACAAATTTAAAAGAGAAATTACTAAAAAAAGGAACATTGAAGACTTCTGCAAACATTAAATGTACTCGTTTCACTGATAAGCTTGTTTTTACATAACTCTTACCTGTTATATCTGCAGTTGCCAATTTTGTCATATGCACTGATGCATTCTTACTGAAAACTAGAACTTAAAATTTATATATATATGTACATTTATATAAGTTTACAAATTGAAAAGACAAAAATACCATGTGAGTGTGTGTATTTATATAAATACATGTATATACCACTTCCTAAAAAGACAGAGGTACCATTTTCTGACTTTATCATCAATCTTACAAAAATCTTTGCAAGGCTTTCCAATATGCCTGTACAGCCAAACACCAGTGTCTGTGAGAGACCAGTCCTGGAGACAAGAAGCAAGATTTGCCTCAAGTGAAAATCCCAAACGCCTGAATTAATATGTTGTTCCAGGTACTTCAAACTCTTGAACAAACCAAAGAGAGCATCATCCTACATACCTATACTGATGGATTGGGAAATGAAATAATAATAACAACAACTAACTATTTCCGAGGCAGGCAGATCTCTGCTTCTCCCAAATACCCATTAGGTCCCAGAAGAATATTTGGAAACTGACAGGGGGGTAACGCAGTATATGGTCTTAATTTATTTTATGTTCTATATGGGACATGATAACCAATAAATATAAAATATAAATCATGTATATATATATATATTATATATATATATGCATATACATAGGCTTTTTCTTCCACAAGCACCAGATGCCAGCGCAATGCAAGGAAGAGAAGAGACACTGATAAACTGGCACCAGCTGATTGGAGATCCATAATCCCAGCCTGCCTAGTTAGAGAAGAAATTAGGGTAGCTGAGGTTATAAAATCCCTAGAGGAGATCTGAACTAAATTTTTTCTAGCCAATTTGTTTTTCAGTGGGAGCTTTCCTAGATAGTTATTTTGTATATTTTAAAAAACTGTTAAGTAGAACTTGGGCTTTTTTATTTTATTTTATTTTCCTTTTCTTTTTAATTTGCTGGGAACTATGTAACTACATGCTAACTTTGAAATGACTATAGAAGCAGAAGAATTTTGAGGCTACAGGATGTTTGCATACACAAGCACCTTCTCAGCAACTGCAGTCACCTGACACAGCCTTTGGATGTAGTGAACTTTCATCTTCCTGCCATGATAAGGCACCTCCTCAGCAGCCATACAAGGTCAGACAGAATTTGGCCACTTAGGTTGTTATTTAATCTCTGAAAAATCCTATCAGAGAATCTAGGTCATATCTCAGTCACACTGATCTAAAATAAACTACCTTGCTTCACTCTCAAAATGCTACTGTGGATTTGCACAGATGTAAGAAAAAGCAGAATTAGGCCCATCATTTTCTAATGAGAAATACTCGCCAGGATCTCAGCACTCCTGTAATTGTGCGTAACAGTCAGCATTGACACTGAAGTAGGTTTGATGCCTCTCAGCCTTTCAGCGCTGCATTCCAGCTGGAAGTCCAGACTCATGAAAGATGTATTTAGACACATAAAATGGTTCTCTACTTTTCATTGCATCACAAAAAGGAGAGTGAAGTTATTTTTGGTGAGTTCTATTATTTAGAAGTTTTATATGGGGTTGTTGCTCAATGGTTTAGTACAGCTGCATTGCTACTCTGAAAATACGTCAAGCTGTCAGGAAGGCAGCTTCCTAACAGCCCTAACAGCCCTTACAGCATGAGTTTCAGAGCACATTTACAAACACTACTGATCCCCTCAAAATCCCTATAAGGTATGCAAGTCAATATTATTATTACCTTATTTTTTTACAGTTGTTGAAACCACAGAAGAGAAATACCATCATCCTTCATCAGTATTACAATATTCAAAGTAGGTCTTCGTGTGGCCTAAAACTTTTTAATGCCATTACAGTTAAAACTGCAACAAAGGCATATTATGTGACTCTACACTTTCATTTTGTGAGAGTTCCTTAGTTGTTATTGTAGGTAATTTTATTAGGAGATGGGAAGCTTGCAGAGAACAAATGAATTGCAAAGACTGAAATCCTTCCTATCTACAGCTACTAAATTACATTTCAAAATCAATAGCATTTAAATACTGTTTAGACAAAGAAATTGTTGTGATTGCCTCAGAGCTGCCACAGAACTGACTGCAGCTGAGACACCATGGGGGCTTTAGCTGTGATCTATCTTCCTCCTTAAAGTGGAAAGTTGCAGCCCAGTTAGACGTTAGAATTGCTTTCTGGTAATTCACTCCTTTGTACCTCATCCAATGAGGCAGGGAAAATATGTAGACTAATGCCAAATATGACAAGGGTGTCTGTGAGACAGCATTGCCTACTAAAGTAGTTTCCAGTAAAGATTAGACCTTTCCACTAAGACTTTCCCTCCTTGTTATATTCAGTTATAATTTGTCCATATTTCTACTTAAGGTGTTTTCCAATAGGTTTTTACTCCTACTTGTAATGAGTTTTATCAGGTTGTTTATTTTGTCACAGTGCCATTTTCCCATGTGGCTACTGAGTCTGGAATTTGAGCATTTCTCCATTTGGACACCTGATCTTCCCAGGCACAACGGTGAGGCTCACCAGCCTGCAGTTCTCTGGGTTTTCCTTTCTCCCTTTCTTGAAAATGGGAGTAATGCTTACCTTTTTCCAGTCATCGGGAACATTGCCACAACTGTTCAAATATGATGGAGAGTGGCTTGGCAACCACATCAGCCATCTCTTTCAGGACCCTGGCATGCCTGTCTAGCGCCACTGACATCTACACATTCAGCCCCATGAGGTGGTCTTGGACTTGCTCTTATCTTACAAGGGGAGGAATTTTGCTCCCCTCAGCCCCTGCCTGTAGATTCAGGGACATGACAGAGATGGTTAGCCTGGCAGCCAGCAAAGGCTGAGGAAAAGATCTCATTGAGTATCTCAGCCTTCTCCATATGTGCTGAATCCAGTTCACCCAGAGAGAGGGGTGCACTCTCCTTTGCCTGTTTCTTTTGACCAACATACATGTGGAATGCCTTCTTGCTTTTTTTCCACATCCTTCACCATGTTCAGTTCCATCTGTTCCTAGGCTTTCCTAATCCTATCCCTGCATGCCCACATGGCACCTCTATATTCTTTCCAGGTCACCCATCCCTGCTTCCACTGCTTGTACTTTTCCTTCTTTTCCCTCAGTTTGACCAGTAGGTCCCTGTTCAGCCAGGCCAGTTTCCTGCCTCCTCTGCATGATTTCTTATACTGGGGAGTGGAGAGTTCTTGTGCTCTCAGAATGGTGCCCTTAAAGAGCTGACAACTCTGTTCTGTACCTGTGTCACTCAGAACAGTTCAAAATGTAGTTCATACTATAGCAGCACCGCTAAATTCAAGGAGATGCTCATCTATACTCAATGCTCACAATAAACCTGCTTTAAAATGTAACAATAATTTAATATATTAATGCTTCTAAATAGCTAGGGACATAAGAAGAACCTGTCATAAATAAATCCAGAGGCCTGTCATTGTGTATAACTCAGCTGATTTACCTTTGGCAACACTAACTGGCAGAGTTTTAATACCATCAAAGTTAATTAGTGATGATGACAAAAGGAGGTATAAGGAAAGAAATTACTGCCTGTTCTTTGCTGGCCTGCTGGACATGTCTGTGTAAATGGGAATATTACTGAAATAAGCAGTTCTCAGCTCTATGGAGAGGTTTTTGTATGTTAACGGACAGACAGACAGGTTTCTGAGCTGGAAGATCATTCATACATCTTGCATTTCCTTAATGCTTTTCTAAAAATTCAGTGAACTGTCAGTTCCTATTTAATTAGAATGTGTCTGAATGGAGAAGCTGTAGTGTAAACTTCTGCCTATTTTGCTGCGCCAATCCGGCCATCTTGGGTTGGCAACCTTAATCTGTACCTGAAAATCTTCTGGTGTTCTCAGGTTTCTGAAGCCAGCCCACCAATTCCAAGTGTGGCAATATCCCAGGACAGAGGCAAAGCCAGCACGGCTTTTGTGTCAGCCACTGGTCAAACTTTCCAGAACAACAATTTTTGCTACTTTCCAAGACCAGCTTTGAGTAATATGGTTCACAGGCACAAGTCCCCCGAATCTAGCACTGATTGTTCTGCTCAGTGCCTGGTCTCTGAACGATTCCACTAAAATAAGGAAACTAAATTGACTCAAAGTATTGTTTCAAAACAAGAAGAATCTCAAATGTCTTGGATCAGCCTTAATTTCTGAACTGACAGAGGCAGCACAACAATGGGAATAAATTTATAGGTAGGATCAAGCTGTCTCTTTGCATCATAAATTGACTGCAACCATAAAAGTAACAGTTTGCACACACTATGGTGTCCAACAACGCTGTAAAGATTCCCCTTCCCAAATACAGCCTGCCAAGTGTCAAATATGTTATTAAGTAGAAGTAAAAGCTATAATAATCTCTCCCTAAATTCTCCTTGGGGAAGTGAAGTTTTACACTGCTCTTAAGACCAGCAAGTGTATTAAAGGGATAGTTCAGTCCTGGACCAGAGCACTAGCTATGAGAAATAACATTTGTATTTCAACATTTTTCCTCCTGCAGGATTTTGGGACAATTATAACATTTTCAACTTTTGCAGCAACTTCCTTCCAAGGACCTCAGAATATTTTAGAGGCAGTAATTAATTTAAGCTCCCTGAGGTAGAGAGGCAGCAACAGCAGCACCTTTCACTCAAGGTAGATTCCCATAATGTAGATTCCCCAAGGTACCATGTGGAACTGCGCACAGGGCAGGCAACAGAGCTGGAAACTGATCTCTGGTGCTTCTAGTGTCAGTGCTCTGCAACAACCATCAGATGTCCTCCTCTCCCACTCCTCGTGTGCTCTATGGAATGCTTGGTAAATTCTCATTACGTTGAAGAGAATGCAATGAAATCTTTCTAGTACTTATTTACAGTAAATGCACATTATTATCTCTAGGTGGTTTTGTTTTAATGTCTTTGTTGTTTTTTTTTAAGTGAGCTCTTCTTCCTTATTATTAAACAGCTGAAGAAATACAGAGTTACCAACGGCTGACTACATTAGTCTCAAATGTCTTTTCAGTGTATTAAAGTGTTTTCAATTACCTCCTAATACACCTCCAGGGAGCCTGGGAGAATGGAAGGATTAGTAGAATAATGAGTTTAAATTATTTAGTTTTTTTTCTTTTATTATGTGACTATGTTGGATTGAATCCTAGACTAGAGATATTTGATAGTACAAGCTGGGTTATATCTAACAAGTGATCTTGATCACAAATCAAAGACTTGAAAGAAAAGGATATTAAAATGCAAATTTCCCCTCCTTCTCCAAGGAATATACAGTAAAAAAAAGGTGGGGATATCTGTTTTATTTGCATTGATGGAAACAAGGTGGCTTATTATAGCAGTTACTGAAACTGATTATGAATTACAATGAATTTATCAGACAGATGACAGTTATGAAGAAAAGAGTGCACACAATCCACTCTCACCTTATTGCATCGTGATGTAATGAAACTCCTAAATTCAGACAGATTAATTACTGGTGAAATTTATTTTCAGGAGGGATGATTAGATTTGCTTGCTTCTCTCTGATAGCCACTTATGTATCTGTCACCACTCAAATATTTGAGCATTTCAAAGCAACTAGACGTATTTTATTCTTATAAAATTCTGCTAAGCTAGAGAAATTTAATTTTTATTGCATTCAGGAACTGGAGATACTAAATCAGAAGTTAAAGGTCACATTGAAAGCTTAAAGAAATCCAGAAAATGCAACCAGTATTTTCTGAAACTCAACCCTAAAAACCATCCCTGGTAGACCAACAATCTACAGAATGCAGTTAAAAAGACATGGTGTTATGGGACTGAAAAGATTTGTGATGGCACAGTTTACCTGTCTCCATTTTCATTCCCAGTCCTGTTGATGCCCTAACCCACTTTTCAAGCAAACCTACAGTTTTCTGTTCTACCCAGTTATTGCTTAAGGCAAATGTAATTTGGCTTCCCAATTAATTTTTATGAATCTGAAAACTTAAGTTATATCTTCTCACTTCTGTCATTGCATCTGTCAATATCTTCACCATAATTAATAAGATTTCCTTAATAATGAAAACTGGTTTCTGTCCTATACCGTGTGGTGGCTTAAGTGTAGATTTGTGGATGACATGTCCTAATGCCAGAACTCCAGTGAATGATTTTAAATGAGGCTCTAGATAGGTTGCTTAGCTCCTACTTTCTTTAAATGGATACCTAATTAATTAATACAAGCATCCTAATTTATGAGAAAATATTGCCAGACTATACTATTCATAGAACCCTTAGTAGCTCTTTATCCTAATTTAAAAATACACCACATTCTAATGTCACCAATAGAAAACAGAGTCACAGAATCGTAGGGGTTGGAAGGGACCCCCAGAGGTCATCGAGTCCAACCCCCCTGCCAAAGCAGGTTTCCTACACCAGCTCACACAAGTAGGTGTCCAAGGCAGGTTTCGAATATCTCCAGAGAAGGAGACTCCACAGCCTCCCTGGGCAGCCTGTTCCAGTGCTCCGTCACCCTCACCATAAAGAAGTTCTTGCGCACATTTGTGCACAACTTCCTATGCTGCAGGAAACAAGGATCACGGGAAATCAATCAGAAACAAGAAGTGCATATGAAATACTTCAAGTAAAATCCCAACTAGTTTATGTTGTAGAATAATATCAGCCACCTACTGGTTGAAAGCTGAACTGTTTAAACTGCAGTAAATTTGATTATTTTCCAGCATTTTTTTTCCCCTCCTCAGAAATAATTAGTCAAAATAAACAACTTTGGGGAAAAAAAACCAACATCCCCACACCTACTGTGGTACAGTATTGAACTTCAAAAATAGATACCCATCAGCAAATTAAAGACATCCAAGAAATAACACCAAGGAGAGCAAGAATCATGAGTTTGGAATTTCTTATGCTCACACAAATCTTTAATCACAAATGAATGCCTCTTCAGCTATTGTTGTCTTTTCCTACCTTCTTTTTTTTAAAAAAAAAAATAAATTGTTGTTCTCATTCCTCTCCCTCCACATAGAACAAAGCAAAACAAAACACCTACTGGAGAAGCCTCAGTTCATCCTTGTCTAGGAGACAGAAAAAAAATCTGTCCCTGTTCGTCATAATTTCTTGATTTATTTTACTCTTGTTAATTAATGTGTTATAAGAGATTGTTTATTTTTGCTAACAGATACAATAATCATTAATCCAAAAATATCATTTTACTCACTCGTGCTTTCATAAGAATGTACAACTGTTAATGAATAAGTATGTGTAGATTTAAATTTGAAATAAAAATCTAAAACATTTACCAGACACATGAGATGATCAGAACAGGATACAAAAAATTATCAGTAGAGAAATTAGCATTAAAGGTCTCATTCATATCTTCCGAACCATTTAAATACTGTATAATTTTAAGTTAGAGATTTTACCAAGTCTTCCACCACCCAGAAATCAGAGCCAGACAAAATCTATTAGTCTCATACTGTACTCAGAAAATCCATTTTCAGTTTCCTTCAGTGTTACCACAATCTCTTGTGACAGGTATCAATTCCTTATGATGAATGCTATGAGAAATGACTAGTGTATTTTCAAGGAGCCTTCACCTACATTCATCTTCATCTCCCTCTACGATACCACAGCTAGCATGCTCAGGACAGTGCCTATGCTCTGCTCAGAACAGGTGCAACAGCAGTTGAAGAGGTCTAACAGCTCAGACATAGTATCTCCATTTGAAGATGGACTTCAATATGAAACATGAAGATAGTTCCATCCACAGTCAAGCTTAACTTGCAATACTAATAGAAGCCTTTTTGTTCTGAGACAAATTAGACCCAGCCACCAGAAAAATATAAAAAAGTTAAGGAATGATGGAATCTTCTGGTTATATTGGCTTTCAAATGTTATGTTATCAGGAGATTAAAGGGAAGTTATCATTTGGTAAGTAGCTCACACACGGATAAGAGGCACTGTAGCTCTGTTAATTCTTTTGGTAAATCCCCATCTGCATTCATACACAGCCCAGAATTTAAGACACTGCATACTGTAGCAGAACTATACCTGGAAAAACCAGAGCAACAGCAGATGCTTTCTGTGGATGTTAAAAATTTCCACATGTCCCCAGGACAGTCTGTCAGTTCTGAACTGCTACCCAGCAGCAAAGGAACTCAGTTATGGAAGAGGTGTGCATGTATCATTTGAGTGCTCTTCTCTTGTTCTTTGTAAAATGTGTTAATGTGAATAGATTGAAGGTTTTAGCCTGAAGTAAATTAGCTACATTATGAATAATGACAAATTATGCACATTTATACAAGATAATCAGTCAACGTTCTCACGATGGGAGGCAGCTGATGTCCAGACAGAATGGTTTGAACTTGAACAAATAAGTTCAAATTGTCCCCATTGGGCACATCATTTTACAGCCTACTAGAAACTATCTTGTCATTTTCTTTGAAATGACAGTTTCTGATTATACTCATACTTCACCTTGTTCTTTTTGAAATTTAATGAACCTACACAGTCCCACCCTCCCTCAGCCACTTTACTTTGGACACAAATACTCAACAGTTAATTAATTGATGCCATAGCACAATAAATATGGGCAAAAAAGCTTGTGAAAGAGATGGAAGGTCTATGAGGAGGGGCAGGGGACACTTGGATTTTCCAGTCTGGGGAAGAGGAGGCTGAAAGGCAACCTCCTTGCTCTCTGCATCTCTCCGAGGAGGAGAAGCAGAGAGAAGTGCCAGTCTCTTCTCTCTGGTTACCCATGTCAGGACAGGTGGGAATGGCACACAGCTGCAGACAGACTGAATATTAGGAAGAAGTTTTTTACAGTAAAGGTGGCCAAACACTGGTATAGGCTTCCTAGAGAGGTGGTTGATGCCCATGTCTGTCAGTGTTTGAAAGATAAGTTTTGATTTTTGTTAAATCTGAAGAGGTTGGTCAGTTGGCTAGATAATCTTTGTAGGTCCCTTCCATCTGAACTGTTCTAATTCTGATGGGTATTCAGATGTTTCTTATCATCTTGACATTGTATGCAGTACTGCAGAGACCTTGTTTTGGTTAGTACTTGGTGCAGGTGTAAACCTTTTTCTCCAAATACACACACATAAGTACACTCACCTCATGCCTCAGGTAGAGTGGAGCCAGATGGCAGCCATTAAACACAATTGATGAATATCCCTCTTGACAGCAAGGTCAGAACACTCAAACCCCTTGCACTACTTAATAGGGAGTCAAACCTGCAGACTTGCCAGAAATCTGGGATTCACCTGGATGTTCTGGTTCTCAGGTCAGGTATTAAGTTTACAGAGAAATGCCAGATCTGAAGAGTCCAGAGGGAAAGGAAGTCAAATGCCAGTTCTTTCCCCTAGAAGTGGAAATTTTAAGCCCCTCAAAGCAGTAAGCCCTTGGTCCCTAACTCCAAAGGAAGCAGTCCAGCAGAAGCCTTCAGTATGGGCCACAGGGCAGCCGCTCCCTCTGAGCCTGGAAGATGAGCACTAGTGGACAGAGAGGCTAAATCAGGATCCAGAGAGATCGGCTGACTTCCCTGCCTTCAATTATCAGACACAGCTGAGTAGCAAGCTTGGCACAGACTGTAAATGACACTATGCAGCCATTCTGCTTGCAGAAACACTTCTCTGATTAAATGTCTTATTGAGTAATTGCAAAATATAAGAAATTCAGGATCCCCACCCTCTAACACCACCTTTTTAAATAGTACTATAAAGTTTGTGTCTCTGATGGGCATATTGATTTTTGTTTCAATGATAGTACAGCTTGTTAGGAATAGCATAGTGGAAGAGTACTATTTTTAAGTCATTTAATCATTGTGCCTTTTTTTTTTTTTTAAATCCATCCTAACACTGTGTGCTGGGACCAGTGCATTAACTGCTTTTTTTCCTCAGCTTGAATATTTACAAGAAGAGCCCATGTAAAATGGTTAAAATATCAGACAGGATTTTTGTCACATAGAAAACATACTGGCCATATAGTCTGGTGCAGTCTGCCACTTCAGAAAGTTTCTAGATCTTTCTGGAAGTAGATGCATAGTCTGATCATGTTTATCTACAAAAATGCCATTTTACATAGATCCAAACTGCTTGCCTGTCCCTCCCGAGAGAGAGATACTTTTGTCTGATCATGCAATTTACCATAAAAAGATATTATTCTATTTATGAGCAACCAACCAAATATTATACCGTTCATGAATATGCTGTCCTAGGGTTTGTATTTGTGCCTTAGTTAACAGTGACAAACTCTATAGTACTAACAACGTGAATGCCCTCTGCTGTGCAGATCTCACACTACAGGGGAACTGCCACATTAGAAGACCAAACAACTGCACCTTGACCCAGCATTTCACTGAGTCACAATCCCACAGCAGCCAGGAGTCCAGGGTAGGATGAAAGACCCCAGGCTCTCAGCAGTATGGCTGCTATCCGGGTAGACCTTTGGGATCTGTGAGTAAGGCAAGGTCATTGCAAAGCTGAATACATAGGTAGCAGCTGTAGGGGCTGTTATTTCACTCTGTGAAGCTTGGGGAAACAAGCTGATAGCAGTATGTGTGGTACTGATGGACCGGAGTGGCCTTATAGGTAAAATGGGGCTGGAAGCAAATGTTTGCTTCTTAGAATTTCCACAGGTTTATTTTATGATCATAGGCAACTCACATAAGCTTTCCAGACTTCTATTTCCTTATCAGTAACAAGGGTAGTGATATCTATCTACCAGGGCTGCCATGAAGTCAGATTCATTATGATATGTTCAAGGTACTCTGCAGTGACGAGTGCTCATCCTAGGCACACTGAAGGCAATAGAAATATCCCCACGGAGTTCAGTGAACTCTGCGTGAGAGGCATTTAGAGTAGTGATTCCCTGTTAGAGCATGGCATAGCATGAATCCTATTAAGAACCTGAGTGTCTTCTCCTTTTCAAATTAAAAAGATGGCTACTGTAGAAATCTCCACCTTTACTAACAGCACATTCAGTGCAAGTACCTTAAGCAAAGACTCATGGAATATCTCATCAAGAAGGGATATCACACAGTGAACCTGTCAGCAGCTGCCCTAACAGTCAAAGACTGCAAAACCCATGATCAGAAAAGTTTGCCTGAAGTAGATGCATTTGATGGGAAAGGTGGACTGTTGGCTACCTGCCTGACAAACTCGAGTTTAAAGTAGATAGAGAACTGCATTAACTTACTCGGTGAACATGCACTAGCAATATATTACATCTTGCATTTTGCATTAATTGTAAACTCTTCTCAAAGCTTTGTAAATTCTTTTTCCTTAAAATAAATTTTACAACCAAATTCAGCAATTGCAAAATGTCTTCTTTATTATCAGACAGTAGTGAAGAGGCCTGAACACTACTCTTAATCTCTATTGCTTTGATAATACCTGTAAACAGAAAAGGCTGGGCATCATTATCCAGAAATAAGGCTTACTGAATTGTCACAGCTTCCATCAAATCATTAAACACTCTCATGAGCAAAAAAGCACGTAAGCCTCTATTTGGGCAAATATCTTTCCCCTTCTGTCCCTCACTAAAGTTTTCTGGGTTTGTTTCTGAAATTAAATATTAGAATACTAGAACAAATTGAAAAAATACTAAAAAAAAAACAAAAAAACAACAACAAAAAAAAACAGCCAAACTTCAAATTAAAAATGAGAGGTTTTTTTACCTGTTCTGAATGTATTATGTTTCCACATTTTCTCCATGGCATGTTCTATGTTCTCAATGCAGATAGAAAGTACCATAGGAGAAGTGTTACCTTACACACAGACTTTCCACACAGTCCTCTATCCCCAAGAGATTTACTTTGCTATCTCATCTCATTTTTACATGTTCAATCAATATCTCTATATGCCAGGCACACACAGAAACAGTTATTTGAAAATTAGACCCAGACACAGTGTTTCTCATGAAGGTGTAGCTGCCCATGGCTATATCCTACGATCCTTTATTATTAATACTTTTGTGTTCTCAGACCCTAGGACAGTTTTGGCTGGGCTTTTCTCCATTGTATTTAACACCGCAAGGGTTCTCCATGAACTACATTATTTCACATGATTCAAATCTGAAAAGCAGTTCAGTAATGTGGGAGCTTCTCTTTGCCTGAGTAACTATGGCAGTACTGATTACCCTTAATAATGTCGTTGTGCTGTGTGCACAAATCAAGCATGAAGAGCAATCAGGTGGAGAATTCGATTGTTTTTTTAAAACCAGATCTTTATTCTTGCTACATGTCTACTAGACCTTGAAAACAGTAATAGGATGGCCTTTAAATCCTACAGCTTTGATAAGAGATGAGAGGCAAAGACAAATATATTCCTTCCAGTTTGGTAGTGATAGTTAGTAGGCATTGCTCAGTACCTACAGGTTACTTAAAGTGTGAGTTACAAAAGAATTATGAAAGAAGTACCTGAACTACATATTTGGTTGGAAGAGAGAAATATTTTATTACATTAATGACATGTTTTACTCAGATGAAACTGTATACAGCTCCACAGTGAGCTCAAAGGTATGTGGAAAGACTAGATCTCAGTCAGTCCACAAGACACCCAAAGCAAATGAAAAGCAAAAGAAAGCAGAGGAAATCTAAAACCATCTGTGGCCATAGTGGTTCTGGATGAATCACAATTGATCTTAATAAGAAAACTTCAGAAATCAGAAGATTGTTTTGCTGCTGAGGCAGCTCTAGTTCCTCCTACACCAAAATATCTGGATGTGACTTGAATGCAAGATATGAGCCATGGTAAGATTCTTCCATTTTCAAGGGGTCAGGAACTTCTTAGAAAATAACTCATACATGTAATCACACACAAATGTGAACCTCTTGAAAACTTGAAGCCTTGAACACACAATAGCTCTCAGCCACATTGTTTAATTATGTTTTCTATTTCCAAAGGGCTGGACAAAGACTGAGCATGAATTTAAATACTTATGGCAAAGAGGGCTCTTATATCAAGAAATCTTAGTGGGTCCTTCAGTTTTTCGAGAGAGAATCAGAAGTCCTCACCATTTAAAATTACTTTTTTTTTTTTCTTTTTTTTTTTTTCATTTTGAATCAACAAAGCATTCATCAACATCCAAAAAATAACTTGACTTATTCAGTCCTTGTTGGACTGAACTTGGACAATGTCTTCTGGCTCCTCTGTTTGTGCATCTTATGAAGTACTTGAATAATGAACATATACTACCAAATATAAACAAGGTTTGAGAGCCCTTTCATTTTATTCTCCCTGCTTCATTCAGAGATTTTTTTTACACTATCTCCTTACTTCCTAACTTCCACCTAAGGTAATTGAGGCTTAGGCAACAGTCGTGAAAATGACACAAACAACACAGATATTTGGTCTAGTAAGCCAAGTAAAAGAAAATACAGATGATTGTTTTGGGATAAAAAAAAAGGATATATATTTTTTTTAATTCACAAAAACTTGGCTCTAATGAAGCAAAACTGGACAAAAAATAAACTAGTAATTTCTAGGAATATTCCTTATCTCACAGTAATATCATTACAATATTTTTTGTTCTGATCTATTGAAGTGCACAGCCATAATGTATAGCTTCCTGGAGGATGGGCTTTCTCTGCTAAATGCATTTTTAGTGTTTAAGTTCCATCAATGTTACAAACACAGTTACTACAACATGGCATGTAATTGTCAAGCTTCTGAATGCACAAGGTAACCCATTTTTCCACGCAATCAGGATGCACAAGTATAGATGGTAAATATGCACAAACCACTGGTTTCAATTTTTGCCTTCAAACTTTTATCAAAATCCCCAACTGACATAATTCAAAGCACCATTAAGTGGGATCTACTTTCTGAAGTGGCATAAGTCTGTGACAACACTCTGGTGAGTCATACAAGAATTATGTAGAGTAGATGGTTTTATATAATTGTCATCTCAGACCATCACAGTCCTAGGCTGATAATAGCCTTGATCCACGATGGCCTTATGATTTAATGGTAAACCTAGAGATAGCAGTTAAACATTCCTCTGACATCTCCATCTCTTCTATAACAAGGGCTTCTGCTGGCTGTTGCCTCAAATGATAAAAATTTTCCTTCTATCCCAGTGGAACTCATAGCAATGGACTCAATACTTGCCCAGTCATTTAACTACACTGGGGAAATGTCAAATGACACTGCTACTTCCAATCAAGAAGAAAAGTTAAATTTTTCACTGTCTTTTATATGAGATACTGAGTAATTTTTCTGGTGGCAAGCCAGGGCTCCTTTGCAGCTTGTCTGGTCCAGCAGATGATCCCAGGCTGGCCTTGGGGCTGCTGTAACATGCAAAGTTGGAGACAACAGGTGCTGGGTAGAGGAGAGCTGAAGAGATGAGTCAGAAGAAGCTTCACTAATTGAATAAGTCTGCTACCAGGTCTGCTTCCAGTTGGCAGAATGTGCATCTACCTCATTAAATTTCACTAGCTGTGCTGCTCATTTTAGAGCAGCAACCTTTTTGGGAAGGAAGAAGAGAGCATTTTTCCTCCACTCGAGTAAAAAAGTCATAAAGAGATGTTTCCACACACCTCAGTGATGATGTCTGGCAAGAATCAGAGATGTCTCTCCAAGACTAATGCCTTTCAAAGTGTTTTTAAGTTCTGCTTTTCAATTCACATCTAAGAACGCATGGAGAATATCACCTTTTTCTGGCTAGAACAGCAACAGACTGTAGCATAGAAGGTCCCGATGAATGGCTGTGAGCCAAATAATATAAGGTGAGAAATTGTGAATTCAAACGGTAGTGCCAGAGCTTATTTCTTCCTTCAGCAAACAGATTTTCTGTTTCATAGTTAAATTAAAAGTATATTTTGCTTCAACTTTTTATTTGAAGACAGAGAACTAAGTGGCTTCTGATAAACTGCAGAGAATTAAAGATCAGTTTTGTTTTTTTTCTTTTATTGTTTTGTTTAGTTGGTGTTGTTGGTGGAGGTGATGGTGATTTAACACAAATCAGCAGCACCACCATCAAAATACTTCTGAGTGTTTCCAGACAGGAAAGATCCTCTGCACCAAGTCAGGACAGGGATGCGACACACTGAAGCCTGCACTCCAGGTTCTGTCTGTTTGTAAAATCTAAAAACTCTCAATCTGGGAGAAAATCCCTTGCTTGGCCTCCATCCTGACAACTTTCCATATCCCTATTCTCCCAGAACACCACTATAAGTTTTATTCACTAAGTCATCCTTCAGAAAGCCATTTCAAAATAGATTGCAGCAATTAGTCTCCTCACAGAAAACACTTGCAACTCATTTCTTGCTTTGATAAAACATAGTTCTCACAGACCTAAGTGTCCTGTTACCTTTTCCTATTTTTTTTCTTATGAAGAAAAATCATGAGGTCATTAGTGAAATGGAGCATAAGACAGATTGATTTTACATTCTCAATTGAAACAATTGAAATTTATTTATGAAATCATTTTAAGTAACATAGGCCCTAATTCATAAAAGAAGTGGTTAATTGCGTCATGGAATTAAAAAAAACCCTCAATTTAGACTGTGAATAGACACTATGGAATGGGAAGCTCTGCAACTGGTGTGTATAGGTTGTAGGTGCAAATTTCTTCAATCTTATACCTTTCTTCCCTGTTTCAGCATCAGCCTCTCAGTTTCATATCTGTATAAATCTACAGTGCATAACCACAAATCCCCTTCTGGGTTTAGCACCTACACTAGCCTTCTAGAAAAAAGACTCATTTTGTCTTTTACAACATGGTGAAGGATGTTGTTCATCTTCATGATTAGCCATATTTGGAACACTTATTAAAGCCACAGTATTCAGATCAGTGACATTTTGTAGTGAAAGAAATGCAAAATCTTGCCTACTACACAAGCCATGCATCCAGATGCAAACTGTGCTGAGTTAAACCATCCTTGTTCCTCTCCATATGGCCTTGACTCTGAAGTTCTCTGAAGATGGGATAACCAGCAACTAATACTGTTCTGACACAGTTGGAATCTTTTCTGGTCTCTGATATTTTTTATGTTCTTTCTTCCCATTAAAGGGAAAGCAAACCTACGTAACAGACACAAATATCAAGAATAGGACACAGCAAGTATGAGTGCTCTACACCTACCAAATCAATTTTCTCACTTTGCTTAATAATCTGGCATCTCTGATTTTCTGCTTGCCTATCACTAAACTAATTTAAAGGCTCTGCAGAATGTTTATAAATATGCATCAGCGTAGAGTAAGGGACAAATCACATTTGTTCTCTCTATATGAAGTTACTCAACGTAATGACAAAAATTGCAGAAAAAAATTAGTAACCCCAGGTATAGGCTCCCTTCACTATTCAAAAGAAAAGTCATTCTTGTCAGCAAAGCTTCTTCTAAACAGATGGCTGTGCTGGACAGTTTCATAATGAACAAAGCAAGAGCCTTGAACGTCTCCAAATCTTTTACATTCTTCTTGTTTCCTTCAGTGCCAAGCCACACAAACCTCTTCAGTTTTGCTTCATAATCTCATCTGGATCTGAAGGTTCTGATTTCCAAACTAACGCCTGCATCTGTTTGATTATGGAAATGTATGCAGAGGTCCTATTAGCAAAAAATCCTAGCTTGTCTGGCATATTAATGGGCTGATCCATACACCCTGGGAGTAAAGTGTTCAGTGAAAGACTGCTCAGTAGATATTTGATAGTTTGATCCCTTGGTGTTAATACAAAAGTTGAGGTTGTGTAACTAATATATTTGCTTCAATCCTTGTCATCTATTCTCACAGGATGCAGTTGCAGAGAGGCAGATGAGCACAGACAAGATGCAGCAAAGAAAAAAGGCTGCATAAGAATAAGGACTGAAGACAGACAGGATCCAAGATCTGCTTAAAGATATATCATAACTTCTCTCAAAGATGGCATTGGAAGGATGAAACATTGAAATCACAAGTGATAGTGAGGAAAGTGGATTAAGGTTGAGTCCTCCTTGACTATTCCTCCACAAGAATTAAAGGCAAGCAAGGATGGAACCAAGTTCAAAGCAAACACCGCAATATGTAGCAGATCTGAGGGATTCCTTATAGAAAAAAAAGCCAAAAACAAACAGATGCTAGACACTTATGTGCTAAACAGGAAACTGAAACTTTTTAGAAAATAAATCATTAGTGTTCAGGAAACAGAAAAATCTCATGCAAGGTGTTCTGTTTAAAAGTAATCAGAGGTTTTGAAAGTAACAAGGATAAGAAATAGTAAATATGTTCATTTTGTTCTTGCTCATTCCTGCGTTCTACAGCTAAAACCAGAGTACTGGAGTAGATGAATTTATGTTTCGATGAATATGAACATTCAGTTATGTTCTAATCACAACCAAAGTTTTCCTGCTCAAGTTTGCCATGAACTCTTCACAAATAGTTAACTTTGCTGTAAGCATGAATCCTTTTGTCCTGGTCTGAAGTCACTGTGATTAGGAGAACACTGATTTTAAGAGTTGCTGGCCATAATGACAAGACCTCACACTCAATCTGAGTGTTTGTCACTGATGTTTTCACATCATTTACACTGAGTACTAAACTTGGAGACTTGCTACACTTCCTATTCTCATGAACGGATGTGTACCATCTCTGTTTTCATCATGATACACCATTCAATTTCCATTAAAGTGGATCTCTTGAACAGATTATGCAATCTTCTCCAATTCTAGAAGGAATTATCCATCCATGAATGCTCTTCAGCTTATGTTCAGAGACATTTTGCATCCCAGGAACACTTTATATGAGACTGAACCACAGAATCACTCTTCTGGGATAAGCTCACCTAGGAAAATACCACTACCCGGCTAGGTTTCCTTCCCAGGACTAGAGCCAAGGAGTAAGTATACAAATGGCATCAGCCATGCAAGCTGACACAAGGGCCTCTGGAGCAATTCAATTACAATTAACTAATTTGAAAGATCATTTCTGATCTTAAACTTGTTTGTTTTGCATATTTCTGTGCATGCAGCTAGGCTCTAGAGACTCGCTCTCTCTCCTGCACTTGCACATCTCAGCAAGTTCAAAATACAAACGGCAGTTGTTCACTATAGCCAGACAACTGTGTGTTTCTTAAAGCATACTCTTTGGTTTAGGATCATAGGTTTTTGACTCTGCCTACCCTGAACAATATTCCATCTCATCAACAGTCTCATTGGAGCAATGATGCAAAGTCATTCAGTTTGGCCTTCCTCTCCCTCTTTTCCCCACTCCCTGAAGCAAACTCATTCAAGGAATAATGTACAATTTCCAATGCAAAAGAATATTACAAAAAGCAGGAAGTTCTTTCAGGGACTAGGTTCTTTCATTGCACTAGTGACTTCAGTTCTTTCAATGATCTAGATCTGTACACAAGAATAAAAAAGTGTGCCTACAAGTAGTTATGTATATATACATGTATAAGATAACTACATTCTGCCAAGAAAGATCCATCAACACAGAGTTTTTCCCTCTCTTTTTTTTCTTTTTTTTTTTAAGTATGTTGGATGTTGATGTAAAGGCAATGAGGATGCACACTTTCACTTTCTTAAGTACACCTACTTCCTTGCTAATATCCTCTAATGGGATTGCTATTAGGAAGGGAGAGTAATTTATTTTTCATAGTTTCCCTCACCTACTGGCCCTTCTACTGAGTTTGACAACAGAGAGAGACAATTAGCAGCAATGGTGAACTGGATGCATATGTTATGAGTTAACTACCAGAGAGGATATACTCCACTTTCTTTAATATGTTTAGACACTGAGCTGAAGTAGACCTGACCTGCTGACCCTGTGCAATAAACTACCATACAGAATTACCATCTTCCTGAGCTAGCTAACACCTCAGGAGTTTTTTGTTTGTTTGTTTGTTTTTGTAGTTTTAATGTGACCAATAACAGTTCTTAAAGAGAGAATAAAACTAATGATTACAACACCTGTAGAGAGGAGTCACGCATCCAAAGGCTTGATTTTTTTTTCTTCATAAACATAGTTGCTGCCATATCTTTAAAATATCGAGATATTGAATCTGAATAACAAGCCAAGTTGCACAGTACTAAGAACATAGTAATATCAGTAGGTGTAATATTATATGTAGATACATACAATATCTACACAAGTAGTAGCAGTGCAGTGGATGTTTTCCTTATAGATCTGTACTGGTGATACCAACAAGTTGGAAGACAGTTGTACTTCTAGTTGTATTTAATGAGAGAACGCAAAATTCAGCTGGAAAAGAGCTATAACATCAAGCTGTACCAACCATGGTGATAAAGTATAAAGCCTTGAAGCAATAGGCTATTTTCTTTCACTAACAGGACTGCATACTATACTACCAGTTTCACCTTTCAATCCAAGGAAATCTTTTTATCACGTCAGACCTGCAGTACATGCAGTAGTCCTCATTCTAAGCTTGAGCACTGCATGTGAATGAAAGATTAACAGTATTTCTGATTTATTGACAAGTAAGAAAATAAATTACTGTAACAGCAGAATTCAAGTCACTACTGGTATTCTGAAAATGACTTTCCCCTGAATAGTTCAAGTGAGGAAGTCTAGATCTTGGTTCCAGTTGTTGGTGTGCAAGTGTTTGGGTGTTTACAAATATCTATTTGGCAAAGTCAAGGAGGGATAATTTAAAGCAACATTTCAAAATTCTGAGGCTATTCCTAGAGACTAGGGCCTTTAGATTTCTTTGAAAACAGCATCAAAATTAATTTTAAATATGGAGTGGAATAAAAACCACAGGCAAAAACAGGTTTCATCTGTGAAAAACTTCTGAACTTGAAACAAGATTTTCACTCAGCTCTTTCGTTTCTTCTCTTCTTTCTCCTCTCCCGTCTCTATGACCCGTTGATTTTTCATCTTTCATGTCTCCTTATTGACATCCCCAGTCAAGCACTCCTTTGTTCAGGAAATTACACTGAAATGAACCCACCAAAATCATGCCAGTTCCAACAGCAAACAGCCTTTCTGCAGAAATCTGCTGAAATGGTCATCAGCTGACTCATGCATTTCTAATGTCAGGAGGAAAGCTGCAGATTGAACAAGCTCTTGATTAGCTGTATGACAGAAAGGACAGCTTTTATATTTATTTACTTACGTATATATAGATATTTAGTCATTACAAGCTCCCCCATCTAAAGGCACTAGCAACCTAAATAAACATGTGGCTGATATTTTCATGCACAGTAATTATTTTTATTATTGTAAAAGATGACTGTACTTCATCTCTCTTTAGACTCCTCCAAATAACACTGGACAAGATTTAAGTATACTAGAGGGGAAAGAAAAAAAAATAAATATATATATATATATATTTATCCACCCTCTACTGATAGCATCAGTGATTTAAATTCCATCTCTAAAAATCTAGAAAAAGAATTCAGCAGAACAATATAGATAAAGTGGCTGAGAATCAGAAAACTGACCTAAAAACTTTCATTTTAATGTTGCTTTATTTACAGCAGTAACTATTTTCCCCTTCATATAGCAACATCTGATTAATGTCACATCCTTGCTGTGGCAGCAGCTATTCTAGTGCCAGCGAGCCTCTTCCAAGTGGGCATGAAAGAGCTATAGATGGCAGGTAAATTACTAGCTGATGTGCTTCTAATTAGTAGTAGCAGCCTGTTCTAAAGTTTAAGTGCTAAACAAGATGAAAGGAAAAGAGGTGAAGGGAGAGATGAGAGATGATGAGACAATAACGACAAATAACCTGTTTGGAAAATGATTCCAAATGAGCAGAAACTTGACATTAACTACACCAAGAGTTCCTGCTTAATTTAATTCCATTGTCTTGTGCATATTTTATAGAGTATTAAGTCACAGAATCATCACAGAATGGCTGATGTTGGTGCATCTGATCCAAACCCCACGTGCGAGCAAGGCCACCCAGAGAAGGTCCTTCTGGACTATGTCCAGAGCTTTTGATTAACCTAAGAAGGAGACTCCACAACTCCTCTGGACAACCTATGCCAGTGCTTCATCACCTGCACAGTAAAGTGCATCCTGATGTCCAGGATGAACCTTCTGCATTTCAGGAATCAACTTGCATAAATTGGAACACAGAAATGTTCACATTAAAACAAATAAGAAATTATTTACTATGAAGGTGACAGAGCACAGGAGTCTCCTTCAATGGAGCTATTCAAGATCCATCTTGATACTTTCCTATGCTACCTATTGTAAAGAACCTGCTTCAGCAGTGCAGTTGGACTTGATTATCTCCAGAGTTCCCTTCTAGCCCCTGTGATTCTGTGATTGGTATCATTACCCTGCTGTTATGGAATTTAAAAGTACATGTTAAAATGGGGAAAAGTAATTTCTTTCCATTGAACGTAGAGCTTGTAAACATTTCCAGGCACTCTGGATTTATTACTGCGCATACAGCTAGGTAGTCACACTGAATTCATATTGATCATGCCTTTGGAGCAAATCCATAATTTAACCTGTCTGACCTTGCATGGAAGAAGTTGAGGAGAGCTCCCATTAAAAGAACTAACGAAGCAGAAACAGAAAACCTAGAGTATTTAGGAGAAAACTGTCTCTTAAATTGATGTATCTGCAAAGATTACTTGCCTGCTTAAAGTCAGACAAGTGAACGTGCTGAAGTTTAGTCTACATTACAACTCAACATCAGAAATCAAACTTGTGCCAGAAGAACACCATTATCCCTGCCCTGGTATTATGCTTTGAATCTCACAGTATACTTGCATACCAGCTTTTTACCACAAAGTTCAGATGCTGTTTTGATCCAAAATAATTCTTCTGACATAAAAGCAACCTTTTGTTTCCTTTCCATTCACAAAGTAATGAGTTTTGGCTCTGCTTTTCTTGTGTAATCACATCTAAGAAGGCTATTTTGTTTCATTTCCAATGGATGGAACACCTTTTAGGAACAGAAATTCACTCACTCACTACCAACTTGACCCAAGAACACTGTTAGAACTTAAATGACAGTCATGTGTTTAAATACACAGTATTACACTGTGATTAATATATACATATACATATATATATATATTCAGTAGATTTTAGCTTGGTTATATTAAATAAATTTGCCTGATTAGGGCTTCTGCCTCTAGTTGAATTATTGCTGATGGCCCAAATATAGAAATTCCTTAAGTATACTTAAGAAATGTTATAAATAAAACTGATCAATCCATTGGTACCTTAGTCAAATTCAACCAACTTTCCCCAAGGAAACCACCAGTTTGTAAACTGGTAAATCACCAGTAAAACTGGGACCTATAACAGAGCACCACATCACTCTGAGTCTGTATTCCTTCTCTGATTTAAAGCAGCCTTTCTGATCTACCCTTGAGATCTCTGCTTCTTTTCTTCTCTTTTAACAATCTTCAAAATAAAAGACAACCCCAGAGGCTTCAAGCAGTTTTATTTTCATTCACTCTTCATCTTCATTTTCTTAACATAGCTGACAGAAGATTTGGGCTAACGGCTGTATACTTGTATATGATTATTCTCAGATGCACAAAGCAGAAGAACACCCAGAAAAGCAGGGAGGTGAAAGTGCCAATCTACCCAGCCACAATGCAACTGAGCCTTCAGAACTGAAGACCTGTATATTCTCTTCTAAATTTAGGAAAAAGACAGAGACTTTAAAGGCATAACAACCAAAGACAACCGTAAAGGGATGTAAGGACAAGAGCATAATCTAAACAAGGAAAAAGAGAAAGTTCAGTGGGAAGAAAAAAAAAAAAAAAAAAAAAAGGCACAAGATCAGAGTTTAATATCTTAAAAATATGTATAATAAATGGAGGAAAATTAATTGCTAGTTAGGACAAAAAGAAATAGCCAGAATTGAAGGATGGTAGTGACCAATACAAAAGATATTGCTCCATCACCCTTATCATAAAGAAGTTCCTCCACATGTCTGTATGGAACTTTCTATGTTCAAGTTTTAGGCCATTGCTTCTCGTCCTATCACTACACACCACTGAGAAAAGACTGACCTCATCCATTTGCCTCTCATCTCTCTTTAGATACTTATAAATGTTAATAAGATCCCTCCACAGTCTCAATCCCCTCTTCCCCAGGCTGAGCAAACCCAGATTACTCAGCCTTTCCTTACATGGGAGATGCTCCATGTTCTTTATGATCCTTGTAGCCCTCCTCTGGACTCCTTCTGGTAGATCCCTCTCCCTTTTGAGCTGAAGGGAGAATTGGACACTGCATTCTAAATGTGGCCTCACCAGGGCAGAGTAGAGGGCTCCTCCCTCAACTTTCTGGCCAGTCTCTTTTTAATGTACCCTAAGATACCATTGGCTTTGTTGGCCACTAGGGCACACTGCTGGCTCATGGACAACCTGTTGTTCACCAGGACATCCAGATCCTTCTCAGCACAGCTCCTCTCCAGCAAGTAACCTTCTAACCTGTATTGATGCATGTGGTTATTCCTCCCCAAATGTAGGACTCTTGCTCTTGTTGAATCTCATCAGAATCCTTCCTGCCCAACTCTCCAGTCTGTCCAAGTCTTTTTGAAGGGCAACACAGCCTTCTGGTGTGTCAGCCACTCTTTTCAGCTTTGTATCATTGTCAAATCTGTTGAGGGTAGACTCTATCCTTCATTAACATTTGGAACAAATAGAGCAGCAAGTTTTATTAAAGTAAATGTCTCACTGGAGACATTCAAGAGATTACATGCAACATCACCAAGCACTTGGCAAAGAAAAAGACAAAGGAATAAGATGATCCATGTGGGATGCTTTTGTTTATTGCACTAACTTCATCCTGTCTTTGGAATTGACATGTCCAGAGTACTTGGCAAACATTAAGCCACAGCACAGTCCACTCTGAACTGGTAGAAAGAAAACCAGCAAAACTGATACAAGAGATCTTCCCAAACATCCATTTTAAGATAAAATTTTACACATGGTCACTCATTCTAGGTGATGGACAACACTTTAACCTTCTTCAACCTCCTTTTCTGAAATGCTGTATCAACTGTCAAAATTAGACATAACAAACTTCCGTTATGGGAAGTGACATTTGAAAAGCAAGCATTGGCTCAGCTGGTTAGCTGCAGACAAGCTTTCTTAACCTTGATGAACTGCATGCATTCTCCAAAACTGAGAAGTCTGCACTTCCCAGAGGCTTTTACCCAAATCCTCATTAGATCCAAAACCAACAGCTGATATGAGACAACGTGCTGGTTTTTAATTCTTTTTTCTCTTCTCTACACTCTCCAGATTGTCAGGTGGGACAGAATGTGTTTTCCAGTTTAGAGGTAGTTACCGTTATCCTGCAACGAGGATTGAGCATTAAGAATTAATCAATCAGGTAAAATAAAAGAGGTAGAAAACTTGTTTATTAATAGATTGGATTATGCAAGATTTAATTCTTTTTAAACTATCAGTTTGTTTTAACTTTGTGGATTTAAAATTCAATTTCATTTTATTATCAGTCCACCAGACATTAATACTCATGGCTCCTCTCTTGAAATCATGATATTGACTTACAGAGATCTTAAAAAGAAATCAAAACATATTTGATTTCAGCTTTTGCTTTCTCCTCTTTTAGCCAACATACCAGTCCTGTTTTCACATTTTCCTCTGCTATAGCCATGGGCAGCATTTATTTTATTTAGAAATGTAGGAAATAACATTTTATCACATACCTCCAGCTTCCATATCTCTGAGAAATATATGAAATAATGTAAAAAGTGATAGACATGGTACCCTTCTAGAGCCTAAACTTTGCTGTTCCCCCCATCCCTATTTTGCAGCTTAATGAATAATAAAAACCACTCTTGTTAGCTTTGTGACATGCACCCATAGGATCATCTCTATACCCTGTAAGTTCACAGAACAGAGAAAGAAAATTTCTGCTATCCTAATTTTACAGCCACAGAGTTCCCTCATTCAGAAAACTGCTTTGCTGAGCAAGATGAGATTTCTGTGCATGATTAAATGCTTTGCTGACTGGTGCTGCGAGTGGTATGTCATGGGTAGAAAACAAAACAAAACAAAAACTGACCTAAAAGCCGGTGGCTTTTCAGAAGCTTTGTTTACTACATCTTTGGCCAAAGTCTTCATCTTCTAATTAAGCACCTTTCCAGAAATTATATTGAACATAATTAAAATCTCATGTCATATGTTTTACAAGATCCCTAACAAGAGCAAATATGTTAACTAGAGTGATCTGGTGAAAAATCTACTTAGAGAATTAAAATTACAGACCTGGCAAGATGTATGTCAGAGGAGGAGGTCACACCTGGAGTTACAGACTGCTCTCAAAAGAAGTCCACCTCCACTAGGAATTAAAAGTTCTCAGCTCACCTTGTATCCCATTCAAGCAAACATAGCTTACACCTGGTAATTACTTCCTAAAAGAAGTTACACGGTGAATATCAACATTTGAGCTTCTCATTATCATCTCAGGTATATAGCACAGCTTTAACTTTAATGGAAGCTAAAAGGATTTTTTTGTGCCTCAGTCAGACCCTTGCTTATAATGTTCTGGAAATGAAAAGTGCTGCCTCGGGCAGTTGTCCTTGATGTTTCCCCTCTGCTTCTCAAAAAACAGCATCTGTCCTTGCTTGTGAAAATGATGAATGGGCCCAAACTGACTTGGAATCCTTGAGCTAACCAGATCCACGTAGTAACAGCCTGCTGTCACACCTCGTCACACAACTCTTCTGTCCATTGCTATCTTTCATAGCAGCATACTACCACTGTGCCAAAGGGGCAGAATGACATGTAGCCAACTAATACAAAGTTACACCCTGTTTAAATCTGTCTGTGCACCTTTTCTCCTCTGAAACTAAAGAGTCAAGGCAAAGCTATAGCACAAAGGAATAAGGAAGCTCTTCATACCTAGTTTGGGCTCCAAAACCTTGCTGCCATCACTGATGCTTGCTGCCTGTTTCACCAGGCTTCCTGCTTGCTCATCCCAAGCATAAACTCACCCAAAGGGTTAGAACCTGCTTTCTCCAGTCTCTTTGAGGAAATGTGGGAAGGCTTAATTCTTGAAGGTTCCGTTTTGAGATCTCCTTGAAGAAGGAGGCACTGATACAAATTTTTTAACAACCTTCAAAAAATCAGCACATGTAACTAAGAAGTTTAAGGTATGTGATTATTTAATAGACAAATGGAAGGGGTTTGGCTTCCTAGATGCTGAATACTTTAAATACTGAACTGCAGAGTAATCACTAGAAACTGACTGTGGGTCAAGAAGGGAGTTAAAGAGAAACAGACAGTGAAGTACAGCAGACTTTCAAGAATATCCTCCATAGCTATACTTGTTATTGTTCTCAGGTACAAACCAAAATATCTTTTTTCTTGGTCTCTTGTATTTAGTTCAAAAAGAATAAAAAAATCTATCATCAAGTATGAAAGCAAAATATCTGGATGAAATACCTACTGCCACATTTTACCTCATGTGCTTGGAATGCTTTGCCTCCCAAGTTCTGTATATATTATATTATATTATATTATATTTCCTTCTTCTAGGATTATTAGAATGTTTTCAGTATGGCTTAGCTGCCCATGAATTGCACAGTTGCTAGGCCACAAATTTCTCCCCTCAGAGGCAGTGAAAGGCTATCCTTCCCTTCCTTAATCATTTAAGTGCAGACCAGACAGAGAACTGAAAGGCTAGAAAAGCAAAGGCAACCAGAAGGCTGTGACAAAGGTAACTTAATGGGTCTTCATCATCTCTTTTTTGACAGCTCACACAGCAGCTGAGATCTGTGTAAGAATACATACACCTCAGAGTTGGATGCTAATGCTTCATGGCAGAAACCATCTCCATATAATTAGAATACAAGCTGATGTGAGCTAGGAAACAGCCAGTGGACTAATTAGTTGTGGCAGGAAGCACATGCTTCTCCATTTCCTAGTAATTAACTGGCACTGAATCGATTTCTTTTGAAACAACCCATTTTTTTAATTAAGAGATGAGCTCATAGAAAGTACATAATCAACTTGAACTACAGCAGAAGAAATCCTGCAGAAGTATAGGATGCTGTCAAGGGCTTAGGTAAGTTTCCTGCCACTGAATGTAACATGAGCAAGCAACTACTGCTTACATTACAGAATAACAAGGAACTTACCAATATTCTGTAGATCCCAGGCCAAGATGTGGATTTCCAGCATTCAGATCAGAAGTCTGTGACTTCAAGACTGTTCAGGTACAGGATTTATTTGCTCAAGAACAGTTATAATCTGCTTATCATAGTAGATATTTCCTATATCTGTATATTAGATACTGCATTAAAAGAAAAGCTGTTCAACTCACAAATTTTATTACAAAGAAATTTGCCTATAAATATTTGTAATAAAGGAAAACACAATTATGAGGTGTATAATTGGAAACTAATAGGACTAGCCACAAGGAAATCACCTTCTAAAACAGTTCTTTCAATTTTTTTCTCACAGAAACCTTTACAGGTAGGAGGAAATAGCACAAGCATTAACAACAAGACTATTCTTGTATCAATAAAAGTGATATTTTCCCCTATTACAATTCATCCATGTTTATCAGCTGCCTCTATAAACTATGAGTCATACTCCCACTTGTCAAGATCTGACATAACCAGATGGCTTCCTGGTTTCTATGGCTACTTGAACTTTGGAAAAGACAACTAGGAGAGAAAAAAGCCCAAAACTGCTTTTTCTCCTTCTCACAATTCTTCAGTGCATACACCCAGGGGGATCCTACAGTCTGACAGACGTTTGCTCACATGTTTGTTGCAGCTGTTGAGAAAGATGTCTCAGAAGACTTCAGGCTTTCTACGGTTTGTATTTACTTTTAAAATGTATTAAGACAAAGCCAGAGCTAAAATCCACAAGGTTGTTCTTGTAGAATTGTTGGGACACATTAAGCAAACCTTCTGGAGGGAAGATGCTGGTAACTTCAGCTTTGAGGCACATTCTCAAAGATATGTCTAAACCAAGGCAAAACAAACATCCACAAATATTGCTGTAAGATTATTGAATAGAGGGGATTATCCACATTTTTGGAAACGAGGGTTAACATCGTATTTTTTTTATTACTACCTAAGATAATTTAAGCAGATAATTAATCTGACTTCTGAATCACAGTGTGTCCTTTCTTGTATCTTTCTTGTATGTATCTATCTTGTATCTTTGTATCCTATTTTTTTCAGTGGTTAAGATGCTTCCCTATATACACAAAGACTCTTGGAACACAAGTAGAATATTAGGAACTGACAGATTTAAGACTGGTATTGTAGCAACGAATGGAAAGTTCCCAGAAGCTCCTTTGTTTCCCACATTTCTGCCCCTTTCCAAGCACATCATCCTTGGGTATCCCTCTAGGAGGGGCACAGGCCTGATCCACACCACTAGAATCCAACACAATGTGTTGCGCAGATTCTCCACACTGACTTGACTCAAGCCATCTCCGATCTGGAAACACTGCTACACAAACAATCAGGAGTACCTAGTTTGGGTAACAATCTGCTTCCAAGCTGAAGCAAGACTTGCCACTGCTCTGCTTTTTGTTACTGTCATTAAAACTTATAATTTCATCTCAGCCTGGCAAAACTAAGTGTTATAAATCAGGCCTTTTAGTTTCCTAGCTTACATTTTCAAGATGCACATTATTTTTTCAGGAAAGGATTCAAACATTTTATTATAGTCTATCCATGTAGAACATTTTAGTACATTCATCCATTTTTATTTGCATATGAGTAGGGGAAAATGTTCTATTTGGTTTGCAAAAAAATGCATTTCAAAGTGGAACAATCAGTTCTGGTAAGCTTGAGATACAGAGCTTGGCTGCCTTCTCAAACAGCATCTCCCCTGTGACTAGAGACACAAAAAAGCCATGTAGGCAAATGCACACCCCTGCCTACTACTTTGCTTTTCTCCTGAGACATTACTGCTCCAGACAGAGTGAGCAGGTGGAGGGAATGGGAGGTTGAAGGCATTTCTCAGACCACAGAACAAACATGCTTGGCTCTGCCAGCTAGACTGATGTAATATGGTTAGATGGAGCTGAGTAGGTAAGCAAGTGATTTTGCTGGGGGGGGGGAGAAGGTGGGGAGTGAGAGGGGAAGATTTGGTAAAGATAAGAAGCATCAAGAAGATAAAGACTTGAATGGCCTTTGATTAAACTTCCTCTCCTGAATTTGAGGAGCAGAGTGGGTCTGAAATGATTCAACTGTCAGCATTAGAATGGTTTCCCTTGCAGCCCTCAGCGGTTTGCTACTGCAGAAATAAATTGACAGATTTGCATGTGAAAGGTCTGTATTATCATTTCTGGGCTTGGGGTGGATTGAGAACTATCAAATCTGAAAAGCGGAATAGTTTTCCCTTCAATAACAAAAAAGAACAATTCCACTTCTCTTTTGTCCCCATCCTCATTGCTCAAAAAAGAGAAAAGAAAAGCACATCCTCCTTCCCAGACATCAAGGAACAGAGATGAAAAGCTTTTCCCTTACCTTGATATAGGTTGGCTTATTTAGCAATAGGGATTAGTACATTAGTTTAAGAAATAATATATTAGTTTAGCAAAAGGAATCCATAAGCAATAGTTCTAAAACTTTCTATTTCAGCTTTAGTGTGTGAATAGTTGTGTTTTCCTCAATAATTTTGTACTGGGGACACAATATAATTCTTTTATCTTTTGCATCAATGATTTTGCCTCACAAGAAACACTACAGTCATAATAGAATTCTTTTATCTTTTTCCTCAATAAATACAAAGACGTTTTCCTTGGGTTCCACACTTATTGTTTTTAAAAATTGCTCACTATGGCCTAATAAGCAATGGAAATTTTCCAAAGTGAATGAAAGTGAGTCAAAAGCCTTAGTGATTAAGTTGATGGTGAGAAATGGGAAGAAGAAGGCGGGTGCTCGAACACCCTAGGTACCCCTGAGCATGCCCTAAGGGATATTAGCGCATGCTTCTGAGTCCTTGAAAAGGAATGAGTATGTATACTAATGTACTGCATATGTATGTCTTAACTGTTCAAATGTTGAACCTGAACTCTGAGAAGGTGTGCTTGCTTGTCAAGTCATCCAGTGCACATGGTGAGGAATAAAGGAATGTCGCTTTCTAACACCACATTGGAGTTAAAGAGTTTTCTTCACGGATTTTGGGTGACAACTCTTCCTCTAATGCTTGCTCCCAGGGAATTCCAGCTTGTGTAAATCTTGAAAAGTAAAATAACAAAGTTCCCATTTGGCAAGTAGGTCTAACTTCATAACTTCGTATTCTGCCCACACATGGAGCTGGGCTGAGATATCCTTGCATTAAAAAAAAAATAAATTAAAATCTCTAAAGTGACCCACAGAAAAAGTAATAACTACTTAACAAATTAAAGTAGGCATCTATTTATTTGTTTATTTTTGTCATTTTGTCAGCTGGGCAAGAATTGAAGACTAAGGAAAGTTCATAGAAAACAGCCTCTGAAGAACCCTCATGTTCTTGATCTTCAGCTCAGCTAATATCTTTCTTAAACACATCTCCACACTGAGGGCTAATAGAAACTGGAGAGTTGACTCCCTTCTCCCTTATATTGAATTCATGATTTTTTCTTATTCACCTTTCAGTTGCAAAGTTGCTAACAAACATGCACTTTCCAGATGCATTTGAATTACAAGCCATATCAACCCCTCTAAAAGCTCCTGCAAAGATAGCGTAAATGAATCCAGGAAGAGGTTACTGTCACAAGCACAACGGATTGCTGATGGAAACAGATAACAATGACTCTGCATTCTGTTTTTCAAAAAAATATTCCTTAAAGTACGGTGTTTATTGCTTCAGATCCTGTACCATCACCCTTTATTATCTAAGTCAAGCTGTGTACTCTCAGCTAAAGGCACCATTTTCCATATGTTTTATTTCTCCTGATAGCCAGCCGTGGTGAACTACATAAACAAGCAATATTTACTGGGAGACTTGGGGATTTATTTTACTTTTGTCAGAAGTGCAGTGCTTCACACTGCATGTTTCTGCCTTGAGTGTTCTGTTCCTGCTTAGTTGCAGCCACAGAACACTTCCAGCCAGCTATTCTAATGGCTTGCGACTAATGCTGCCCACCTGAAATGCTTGAACCAGATATTGCAAAGTCACCATAATGCAGGAATCACTTGGTTCTATTTCTTCCTCTTTTCAGGAAGATCTTTTTTCATCTTGGTAGAGCATGCACTAGAAGATTCCATGAAAACATGAAAACAAAATAAGTAGGGACCACAGTTCCTCCACTGATCACAGTGACCACATCTGCTTTCAGTTCCCAGATGAGCATTACAGATACAAAGATCTATAGCCTGACTACAGAAAAGTCTTTCAAAACACGGTATCCAGCACTCCATGAAAAGCTGAAAAGGCAATCTGAGTTATCTTTATCAACCAAAATCAAATTTTCAATTATTTGAGACTCATTCTTTCTACCAAACCAAGGAGGTATCCAGCCACCTTACTGAGGAACACAACTTCAGTCTGCAGTCCAAATGTTCAAGGATATTGGCCATCTAGCAGTCTCCCATTTGTCTTCTTAAAGACAGTGATCTTCAAAGTGCCAAAGCTTAAGGATTTAAGTTAAATGGACAGTCTCCAGTGATATTCACAGTTATCAGTCCCATTCTCCAAATACCTAGACACCTGAAACACTTGCTTCAGCACTACTTTGCTAGCTAGCTGAAATGCAGACAGTTTAGCATACTAGAGCCCCTCAGAAGTTATCTAAATGAAATATTTAGAACTAATCAAGAGGTTTCAGATCTGACCTTAAGCTGAACCTTCTTACATCCCTGAACCCAAGCATTTTAGAAAAGTTTGAAACAAATATCCTTGTTGAAAACTTCAGGCTTTTATGTTCATTTTCTTTAAATTCATCTGAAATGGAGTCATTCACATGTGATTGGTATTTTTCAAACAAGCAATGGTGTAACCTTGTCCAAAGAGCATCTTGAAAATCTTATAGCGTGTGCTTTCCTTGTTAAGGAACAACACTTCATAAAATAACAAGTTTAACACAACGAACCACAGAAACTGATAACTTGCAATTTAGCCCTTGCTTATGACAGTAAGTTCCATATTTCCTACAGTTAATAGCAAATTCATGTTACACTTGAAATCTGACTAGAGTCTATCAGAAAGATATAGAGTTTGTTTCAAGAATACAATGAAAAAATTAATACCTTGCATTTCTAAACTCATCAAAGAACGTTTCTTCTCCTCCAGGCAATGTTTTACATTTCAAGTCCTTACATCAGGGGTTGGGATACAAGGAGTGTGTTCTCAGATTTATTTATTGCTTTTGTCACATCCTACTAGAGAAAGCAGTATTTTATTTGATGAAGGATCTTGACAAGATCTATACAAAGTTTGGATGTATGAGACATTGAACTGGTGATCTGCATTTGTGATGGTTCCCAGTGTGAGGGTGAACAGCACTCTGGTTTGGCTCACTGATGCTCACTCATGTCCAAACTTTTCAGTTTCACAAAAGAAGCCCATCCCTTTAGCCATAGACACAAATTCCTCTTTCTGTGGGCATGCAAGCCCACAAATGTTAATCTGGTAGCTGGTGTTGTGCGTTGCTTTTTGTTTTCCTCAAGTTTGACTACTCTGAACATGAAACAAACTTGTAAAGTTCATTTGAGTCCTGGCCTTTGGGTCCTGCACAGCTCTACAAGTCTAGCACTGGAGAAGGGTTCTCCAGGAAGAAATAAGTGTTTCTGTCAGTCACTTTGAAACTGAGCAGGGCTTCTGCATGCTAAAAAGTAAACAGGAAAAAAAAAGAAAAAAGAAAAAAAAAAAAAAAGAACAAAAAAACCCCAACAAAGTCACATTTGCTTCAGTGTTGTTTTCAAAGGAAATCTTGTTGGAACAAAGTCTGAAGGCGCTTTTCCTACAAACACTGGGTTTGAATACCCAGTAAGCAAGGCATTTCACCCATCTGGCAAAGAATCTGAATTGAAGAAGTTAGTGAAACAACAAAGTGAAGGTGTTTATACCTCCTAAGAGGTATAAACAGAAGCAGAAGATAAAAAATAATTTTAAAAACGCTATACAAAAAAGTACAGAACTCCCTCAGATGAATCTAGCCTATGTAGAAAGGAAATGATGATGGACAGTGTTGACCCAACACCATGTCAGCTGCAAGGAGGCAAACATCAAATACCTGTGGGATTTGACATAACAAGAGACTGAAGTAGTGAGTAAGGATTCCTGGCTTCTTTATTCCCTCAGTATCTGTCCCCAGGCACAAACAATGAACTAAAAACTGACACTAAATACTTTATTAACTATATGTTTAGCCTTACCTAGCTAGGCAGGGAAAGGTCAAAATACAGTAAATACTCCTCCAACCAGCAAATGTGCTGCTATTAATTAGCACTCCCAAGACGTGATGAGCATGAGTGGGGCCCCACAGACTCAGTTCACTGTGTGGAACCATGCTGCACAGAACTGAAAGGTTTAGCTGCTCCCCCCACCTCCCTCCTGCAGCATGACAATTTAACTGAGCAGCTGAGCTGGAACACAGGGTAAATGTGCGTGTAATTGAATTGTCAAAACAGAGAGCAGTGTTATTCCACTGCTACACAATGTTTGATGCAATGGCACTTGCATACAACAGGTGAGAGGTATGTATGCATTGGGGGAATGAGTCTGTAGGCTTAATAGCTCTGCAGGACATTCCTGTGTTAAATATTACTCTGTTTTTAGAGTGTCAGTTTGATATGCCAATAAAGTGAAATACAAACTTTTCCCATACAGCCTATGTCTAACATCCACATGTTTAAGTTCTCCTCTTAGAAAGTGCGCTCTGAGGATTAAGGATTTATTTCAGTCTCCATGTATATTCAGCCTTAGGTTTCTCTGATGAAACTGTTGGTGATATATCAGATTAATGGCAGTGTGGTGTCCTCCTCTAGCTATGACATCACTAAAAACTAACACTGTACAATGGGCAAATAGAAGGGCTATGGTGCTAAGGGAATGTTTGGTAGCAGTGACTCACAATCCAGGCCTTGGGCTCAAATCCTGCTAGAAAAACATTGCAGGATTTTAAAAACATCTTATAGACACTGGAAAATGTTATTTCAATTCACTTCAACAAAAAGTTCTCAGATGTTGAAGATGATGCTTTTTTTTTTTTTTTTTCCCAAACATCTAGATTTAAAACACATGCAAATAATGCTCAGAACTGTATGCTCTGTTCTTTTTAGCTGTTGCTTATATATTTGTTCAACGTCCATTTTTTAGGAGGCAGCAGTCATCACAGACCTGGAACCTAAACTGAAGCAGTTTCTAGGCAGATCAGACTCACCACATTCACCTCATAAAACTCTTCACAAGTACAGTTCCATAGAACAAAAATTACAGATGCTTCCAGAAATCTAGAAAGAGCTTAGCCAGAACATACAAACACCAATTGTATTAAGTATTAGAAGATAAAGACTGACAGTTATGAGAATGACCTAAGGAAGGTGGTGAACAACAAAAGGCTGTAAGAAGTAAAAGAAGTGGGGATTTTACCTAAGAAGTCTCCTAAGAATCTAGGAAGGACTGACTGTCTGAATATAAAATGACTGGGCAGATTTAGAAATACTTTTCCTTTATATCAAGTGGCATGTGAAATAGCACACAGGAAGAACACAAAGCCCTCTTCCCTTTCTACCCCTGAACATAAATAGTGCCAACCTATATCTTGGCTGCTCAGGCACCTCAGCACATTCTGGAACAGAGAGTAGAAAGGAGTAGTGAAAAATGGAAGGCCTTTCCACAGGATGCATGACCCATCAGTAGCACAGCAAATATCCAAGCTTCCTGCTGTCCTCATCAATATGTTGTGCTGCCATCTCATTTGGAATCTTCTTTAAAGTAATTATTATTTTTCTGAAATGGATCACAGTGCCTTAATGTTTTAAGTCATAGAAAAATATTCAGATCCCTAGAAAAAATTCTAACTGTATTCTTATATACCGACCACAAGCTTTCGTACTATTGTGCTCCACAGCTATCCTTTCAGAAGCCACCAAAGCTAGTAATGGATGGGTCAGGGTAGGGGTAATTCTTTCAGCAAGTGTTTCAGCTAGTAATAGAAATTGTACAGATAAAAACAGCTGTTATCAGCAGGTTTCCTTCTGTATCAGCATTCTGCTCCTGAATTCACTGTAGACCACTAAAAGTTGGGCCTGGATTGCTTTTCAGGATGCAATGAGCAGTGTCTAATATGCTTCTTATGGTAGCTTTTATCAGACATATTTCTGTGTTATTTTGCATCGTGTTGTGTTTTTCTTGTTTCTTTTTTTTTTTTTTTTTTTTTTTTTTTAACTTCCCAAACTGTTGTAGCATTTGCAGTATCAAATTATCTATTTCCCAGAGCTTCGGACATTTCTTCTTGAAAAAGATGACTCATATACCAGCTTGGTTTTTTTTTACTCCACACCGGTCTTCTCTACAAGCTGAGTGGCTAAGTGGTGCTGCCCTGAGTCCATCCTTTTAGTATTCACTTTGCTGGGGTTGATGGGTACACATTTGGGATTTCCTTGCATTTAGGACATCTCTTCACAGACATTGTGTAACATAATAGGTATCTTCCTTCCCCTCTTCAGAAATCACTATGGCTGAAAGTGTCTATTTTGTTCTTAATCAGAACATCCTTTGAGGAAGATTTTTTTTTTTTATGTTTTGTAGCCTTATAGACACAGCAATTTGTTGTATCTCTGGGGGAAGCCAAAACTCTTGTACTACAGTGCACAAAAAGAGCACTTAACTGCTCCTGCAGTTTAAAATAAAAGGTTTAACACCTGAAAGACATCACTAGAATTCAGCTTGACTATTTGGCAGAAAGCTAATTCATTACTTATGGGCAAGAACTGAAGCAACACATTCCATGTGTTTCTTCATCTGCTGTAGGCCATTAAGACTACTGGATGCAAATTGCTTTTATTGCTACATTTATTACTAAGTATATATAAGAAAGACTGAATGACAACTAGGCTGAGCTTTCAAAACAGAGTCCCATTCAACAATTCTGAGATAACTGGAATCAAAAGCAGTTCCACTGGACTTTGTGGCTGAGCCAGGAATGGAGACAGCGCTAAGAATAATGGGGGTGAAAAACAACAACAAAAAAAAAGACTCCTCACTGCTTTTAATTAAAGTCTTAAAGACTCTCGTAGGTCCAGCTGGCTCCCCAAATTGTCATCTTCTGTTTCTCAGCAAGAGCCTCAGTGCTGTATCATTTACCGAGGTGTATTTGCTTAAGAGTCATTCTCGTTAAAATTCAATTACGATGAAACCACATAATCCCTCATTGTAACAACTTGATAAAGAGCCCTTAACTGCCACACCACGTGCCCATTTAGCAAGGAAATTAGCTCAGTAAAGAGCAGAATCCTAATTTAGCAATTAGGGTGCAGTTTCTATCAGGCTATTTCAATAAGATCAGAAGGCAACTTACAAGGTAGTTTTGCCCATTGAAAGCTTTTCAAGGCGTGTCAATGGTGACCACAATTTCCAGTGCAGGTTTGGGAAGATAATGACATCCTTTTTTGAATTGTTAAAAAACAAAACAGAGAAGAGACCCTTCAATTTGTAGTACTATTTGCTAAAACAATATATTATATTACATTATACTCATGGAAAAGAGGACAAATATTACAAGAACACTTAACAAGGCAAAATGTATTTCTATGGTAAAAGCAAACACTCCTAGATTTTGAATTCCTTGACTTGGGGAAAGTTCAGATTTGCATTTTATGTTCTGCTATCTTCTAAGCAACCATAGAATCACAGAATCACCAGGGTGAGAAAAGACCTCCAAGATCACCCAGACCAACCAACCACAAGTATTTCTCCAGTAAACCATGTCCTTTAGTACAATAGCTAAACATCTAAACTTTTAAATGTTTAAAACAGCGGTGCTTCAATTTCCCAAAGAAAAAAGCTATGAAATGAATTTGGTTGCATCTGGATCTGAGAATTACAGTTTTCATCTGCTCTGGATGCTTTTCCCAGATTTACCTATAAAAGGGAGTGGATCACACACCAAAGACCACAAACTCTCTTCACACAAGACAGCAGATAGTCAATATGATAGGAAAGGAATATCAATTCCTCCCATTTTTTTCTGGGACTGTTATTAACAAATTTCATGGTAAAAATAAACAAAACCTGTAGCTTGCTCTCAGTACCCAGTACACTCTCAGCTGCAATATTTTAATCAATGTGATTTATTGGAAACAATGAACCATTTCAAATCAAAGCTAAAAGTTCTCCTAGAAATGAAGTGGATGTGCTCCCAAAGTTTTTGGCACATTGAGGCCTACTGGTACCCTTTGCCAGTGCAGTAGAGTAATGAGTTTCAAAAGTTCTTTCAGACCAAGAAGATTCCAAGAATATACAGCTTCACACTGGGGAAGTTTCAAGAATACTCAGTCAAAATTTGCAGGCAAAAGTCTAAGGAAAAGCAATGCTCTAACCCACAGTACAGCCAGCATTCATTTGGACCAGGATCTGATGCAATCAAGACATACTGGCTTTGCAGCATCTTTTCACTAAGCCCATTATTAAGCTATGCAGAAGTTTTCTTCTTACTGTTTCTTTTCTTTTATAACATTTCATGACAACGTACAGAATCCCATTCGCAGCAGCCAGTCAATAGAAAAGAGCTCATTCTCAGTACGTTTCTAAGCTCAGCAGGGAAAGTGGCAGGACCATGCTTCAGGAATGAGGATGCAAACCTGAGGTCACTGAGAGTGGTTTGTTTTTTTTTGTCATGTGCCTTCTAGCCATTACTTAGCCTTAGTATTTAAAACTTCCCATTGGTTTCTCCTCAGGAAGTAAATGTCTCTTGTTTGTATGAGTACTAAGTGTCTTTGGTTCTGTCACGCTATTCAATGAGGAGAATTATTAGCTTTAATTAATGGAATTAATGACTTTTATGTCCTCAGTTTTTTTTTCGTAACAGAAGTTACTTTCATTATTTATGAGTACATATATATAAAAAGAGGTACAGACGTGTGCAAAAACAAACAGATAGCTGTGCTGTCTTCATGTGCAACGACCACAATAACATAAAGGGATTATGTAAGAAATGACTAGTACTAAATAGACAAATTAAGACTTCAAGAACTTTTAGCTACAGACACATACTTTTATATGCAAAAGTAATAAAGTATCTCTAGGCACTCATTTAGTATAAAGGACTTATGGATGCAGAAATCTCATGCATGTATTTTCTGTTGTGAGTCAATACTTATATTTTTTTTTCCATCAAAAAAGGTGAGCTATTTGAAAATGGTGGAGATGATTTAGCAGAAAGTTAGTACTACATCACAGTAGATGGCTTTAGGTGGATTGTGAAGTATAAAATGGCAAACTAGCAAGATATACAATGATCCATTCTACAGGGCATCCATTCAGTGTTCAGTAGGAACTGCTGGAAAGCAGCAAGAATGGGCTGCTTGGTGAAAGTGGCGGTAAAGCCAACAGAGCATCGCACTCACTGGTCAGTACATAATCCCATAGCATTCAAAGGAGAAGCAGTGCAAGGGCTGGCAATGGAGGCCTCAAATACAGTTGACCAGGCTGCTAACAGAAGAGGCTGCAGTGCCTATTTCTCTGCTCAGTGTCAGCTTCCAGTCTGCATGAAGAGCCCAGGCAGAACACCTCAGAGAGGCTCTAAAATCAGGCATTTTGCTTTCTCTCATGCACTACTGTGAAATCTCACCCATTACACTGTTTTACCTCTCCAACCTACAAGCTCAACAAATGCAATGAGTAGGTAAAGTACCAAAGGGTAAATTACAATGAACTATAAAACTTATTCTGCTATAGCCCTGTGATAATTAGTATTTAAAGTAGCTGTACAGTAATCTACTCTGTACAGCATACCAGCACATCACACACTGTGGTGTAAAATACTGTGCAGGGTCCCAAGTTCCTGTATTGTTTCCTCAGCCATGTGTGTCCTAGCTTCTCTATTTGACAAACAAGGCAAGCAGAATATGTTAGAGCATTATTTCCTGGATATCTGTAAAAGACTTTGAAAACCACGGGTGAAATATGCTATTGAAGGGCACAGCTACCTGCTTGCTGGAAGCTAGCACTTGAGAAAATGTGAAACTGGAAAAAATGGGATCTGACCTAGAGACAAAGCAGTGCATAGGTTGGAAGAGGGAATGAAAGAAGATGTGCAACTGTGGTTCTTCCCTTCTGTGAAATTCATTTAAAAAAAGAACAAAAGAAAAGGAAGTGGGATGCTGCCAAAACAGACAGGCCTAATTGATTACATCAAACAAATGACCTTCCCACAGTGATTTATGGGCTAATCTCTCAGCAAGGGTGCAACTTATCAGTGAGTAGCCAGTACAATTAGTGCTGCTCCATGAATCACTTGCAGTGTTGGCTCCTCTGGAGGACTTTCACACAGTTTGTTATTATAGTAAATGAAAGGTTTGCTTGGCCCTCCTTCTCCTGGTCCAGCACTTGCTGATGCAGGCTGAAGATTACATAAGCCAGTTTCTGTAACCTAAGCAGGGTGCTGCTTAATTACCAGGTCTAAGCCAAAAGGGGCACAGGGAGGAGAAGAGGGGACATTAGCTGACAAAGCTCGAAACTCCCGTAAGCAGGAAGAGATGGACAGCTACACATAGCAAAGAAGTGGTGCTAGGAAGGGGCATGGATATTACTGAAAACTTCCCAATGCTAACTTTCTATGTTTTCCAATCTTAATAAAATGGGACCTGAAAAAGGAAGTCTAATGTTTTTGAATTGAAAGGAAAGAGTACACATTTACTGTTAACAAAATTAATAGGGAATTAATCCCATATAACCCATAAATAGGGAAACAGTTTTGTCTCCTCCACTGTTGATACTAAATAAGCTCACAGAATTGACTTAATTTAAAAGACTAAGTTAATGCTGGTTTACTTTGCCCGAGTCTGAGAGAAGAGCTGCTTTCACAGTTCACAGGCTAATGGTTACAAATTTTGCTACTAATAATGGTTTCTGAAGAGCTATTTTCAATCACACCTCTTCTGCGGAAGAGGTTTACTCTCTTTCAGGAATGCTCTGAGCCCATAATAATGCCACTATCAAATCAGGACCTAAGTACAGAGAGCTTATGGATGACAGATTAACCTTATGGAAATTAAAAAAAATAATAAATTAAAAAACTTTAAAAAAGCAGATCATTATCTCACTTTTGTTCAGCTTGCATTAGTGTCTAAGACAACCAATCTGAAGCAGGTTCCTTCATCTAAAAAATATTGCTGAAGAGAACGATTCAGCTTTGAGCTGCATGTGAAGTAGCTCAGAGCAGCAGCACTGATGAAGGAATCAATACAAGCACATCAATACTAGGATGAGAGGGAAGTCTTCAAACCTTGCTGGTTTCCCCTAGGAAATGTGTTACTGCCTCTATAGAAATGATTGTTCATACAGTGGTGTTCGCTGTAAGCATGCAAAGCTATATAGTGCTTATCCTGCCTATTCTTACTCCCCCTCATTGCTTCATGGATACATATGTTTTGCAGAACAACTATGGTGTCCTCTAGGCACATAATGGACTGTCTGCTACAGCAGGGGCTCCGAGCCCAATTCTTCTTGGGCATGAATGGAAGGAGCAATTTATAAGTAAGCAGAATAAGAGGTTTGTCTTCCCTAGGAACCATTATCTAGCAGGTAACACAGACAGTATCTAGAAATAAGGGCACTGGCAAGGCACAGAGATGATAATTATGCGAACATTTGCCCAACAATTTCATTAGGTACACCTTTTCTGCAGGGACAGAGGAAGAAACAGTATCCACTTCCGTTGCAACTTCTTCCCTGTCACTGACCTGCTTGGATTAAAGAGGATGTTGGGGGGAAACCTCATTGCTCTCTACAGCTACCTGAAGTGAGGATGCAGCAAGAAGAGTGCAAATCTTTTCTCAGGTAACGGTTTACAGAATACAAGGAAACAGCCTCAGGTTGTACCAGGATAGGTTTATATTAGACACCAAGAAGAATTTCTTCATAAAAAAGTAGTCAAGCTGCTCAGAAAAAGTGCTAGAGTCCCAAACCCTGGAGGTACGTGAGATCTGTCTGGACCTGGCACTAAGGGACATAGTGAGGGGACTCAAAGATCACATTGATCTCTGGGTAGACTTCAAAGGTCTTCACCAAGCTAGATGATTCCACGATTCAACAGAAGGAGAGATCTTCCTTATGGCAGTAACTTTTTTTTTTCCTATCAATATTCACAGAGTAGAAATGAGCTTTATCTCAACAGTATAGAAGAAAACATGCAAAGAGAGTGATCTTGCACTCCACTTACAGTCAGACAGAAAACGGCACATATAATATCCTGAAGTGGCAAGACATCAATTGACACCCAAGCAGGGCACTACATTTCTACCATATACTCGTTTCTTGCTGTTAAGTGGGAGAAGCTTTCCTGAGCTATGAGGCATTTCAAACAAATCTGTTCAGCTCTGACTCTATCTGGCATCTGGATCCACTAAATGGAGAATTTCAGGTTCCTTTTTGAATCTGTACATCTCAAAGTTTTGAATGATTTTGAGGAATATATTTTTATTTTAAATCAGGAATCAAGGTAAATGGCAACAAATCTGTCCTGAAGTTATGATGGCAAGGGGAAAGGAATATAAATGAGACACTTGCTACTAGTTTGTAAGTGAAAACTTATTGTTTGTGTGATTTCCATTGTTAGTTGACATCTGTGCGCCAGTACCGACTCCATGCTTAAGAAGTTTGGTCATCATCAGATTTTCAACACTTTCATAAGCATTTTTCAATGACTTCCTCAGCAAAGCTAACCGATTTGGAGCAACTTTAGGCATTGCAGAAAGAGTTGGTATTCAGAAGCAAAGCCATGGAGTTGATTCTGAGGAAATGAGTTATGGTGATCTTCTCTAAATGCCTAACATTAAGTCTTTCCAAGCCCAGTCTCTGTGTGTGTAATGCATACTTCCCTCATTGTTCAGTGAGGTGCACAGGAACCACTCAGGGGAGACAAACAGTTTTGTCACCTTTCAGAGCAGAATTGAGTTTTGTCATCTCAGGAACATTATTTAGCAGAGTGTAGTTACAGTTAGGGTAGTATGGTTAGGTTGTAGTTGGACTCGACCTTTAAGGTCTTTTACCAACCTGAGCAATTCTATGATTCTATATCCGCAAATGCCTTCTATAGTAAGTCCATAACAATAATAAAAACAGTTAAGATTTATTATTTGGTAATTCACGTAGTAAAAGAAATAGAGCCCACCCTATAGAATAATAAAAATAATAAATAATTTTAAAAAATAACATTTCCACATACCTCAGAATCAAATTTTTTTAAATCAACTTGCAGAACATAGTACTGTACAACATTGTAGAGGACAAAGAAAGGTTCAGAAGTCAAGGAGACAAATTTATCAAAGCAAGTCTTTTGGATACTATCAACAATCATGGTCAAGGTATAATCTTCAATTTAGCAAGTTCAAGTTTGTTTGCACTTTGGAAGGTACTATTGCAGGAAGAAGTAAGCCATACTGAAACTGTTCTCATATGTTTCATCTGTTGAAGATGTGAATGACAAAGAAAATACAGGTCTGATCCTTACCAGTTGTATTTCCTAACCTATGATGTTTAGGAATCATTCTTGTCCCAACCAACTTTGAAAATGTGCAATATTTCTGTTTTCTATTTCTGCTGTTAGACAGCTGTTGCATTCTTTTATGGCTGAATTTATGTGTTGTTTGACATCATATCTTGGGCTGCTTTAAGGGTTTGTAGCCCTAAAACTAACAGGAATTTTTCACTGTGTGTTCCAAAGCCTGGCATTTGCAAGCTGTGTTCTGCTGTTTTTCCTCCACTGGATTAGGATAAGAAATCTTTTTGGCCACTGGCATTTCAAATGCAAATCACTTAAAAAAAAAAAAAAAATACACATACAAAAGAAAAAACAATAATTAAACATGCTGTCCTGTAATCTTCGCTATCCTCAGTCAGCTCACTAAAGAGCAAAGGGGAAAAAAAAAATAATCACAGTTTACGCAGAAAAGCATGGAGGTGGCATGGTAGATAGCAAGACCAAAATCAATTCAAATCTGTTTTGTTATTTAGATAAGGCCAACTTTTAGAATTCCACTTTGTTGGCACTGTGCATATACATTGCCCTAAGCTCATATTACCCTCTGCTGGTCTCTGGTGTTATTCTTTTATTGACTCTGAAGATCACAGTGGGAGGAGGTAGGCCCTCTCAGGAGGAGTTAAAGAGTGCTTTTTCCTTATTTGATTATTTCTTTTTCTTACACAAATAGACACAAAATACAGAACTAAGTGAGCATTAATGCGTGAAATTAATTTCCAGTTGTCAAACATAGAGGAGGTGGGATTGTAAAAGAAAAAGAGTAGTCACAACTAAGAAAGCATTGTAGAATACCTCACCTTGTTCTTCTTTGTCAGTGGCATTGCATCCACAGGACCACTGGCTTCTAGAAACCTTAAGGTCTTCCAGGCATAAGCTCGTACTACATAACCTGAGAGTGGTAGCAGTCAGAACTTACTGTGGCCCAACTCCAAAACCCTTATCTGGATACAGAAATCTATTACCAGTGATTATAAAAACCATGAAATAGAGACATGACAGATGGCCTAGATAAACCACCATCATATGTCTGTGACATGAAAGATCTCAGCAGCGCAAATCTTTTTGCAGAAAAGAAGCTGGAGAATTTATCACAGGGGTGCAGACAGTTCACAACCATGTGGCAATTTTCACGTCGTCTTTGTCAAAGAAGAGCTTCAGCACTCTGCTCCAGATGATAAACCCATCCTTTCTTGTAACTAAGACGACAAACTCTGGTATACCAGAAATCTACGATTTGTCTGTTAGGCATGCTTCTAGTGTAGTCCTAATTTGTTCTCAGCTTGTTTTACCTACATTTTTATATTTAAGAATAACAAAGGAGTTGTTCAGGGAACAGTGCTGAGAATACCTTGATTTTTGTAGTTTCTCTTTGAAAATGTCTCTGAAATTTACTTCTCAAAGCACTAATACATTCTGAACAAAACAGTCTCAGTCCTTCTCCATCTGTATTCAAATTTAGTGGACAAAGTGATAGAAAATAAGCCTACTGCAGCTGTGTTAAAACAAATTGCTTGGCCTCCAGGAAATTGATCACTGGGGTGTTCTGCTTTTTCAAAAAAAAAAAAAAAAAAAAAATTCTGACCATTTCCCTGATCTTCTCCATCCACCAACAAATTAAGTACCAGAGCAGTTATCCCCACTCTTTACTAGTAACATGGCTGATGCAGACATTGCTGCTGCTGTGATGCTATCCAGACATTGCTCAGAATGTGTTTTTCTTTTCCTTTTGAAAGTGCTACAATCTGTGCACGGACAATGTGATCCTGTAAAACTAGGGAATCTTCATTTCCATAGATAACTGCCACATTGCCCATTTTGTCTTTATTAGAATAATCAGTGCCATGCTGATCCCACTGAAGAATATCAGCTGGTCTGCCTAGTGTCTGTGCGCACACTTCGTCATTTCCCCTGCAATTCCTAAATGAAGAGCTGCCTCTTCAGCTGCCCATTGCCAGGTACACCAGATCCATGGTCACTGGGAGACTTCCCATAAAGCCCCAGGGGAGCCAGGCACAGGGGCCCATCAAAGCACTCACCTGGCTGACCTTGTTCCAGCCAAGGTCATGCTTGGTCTAGCTACATGACAGTTTGCACTGATGGCACACAAGGAACAACAGCATTATGAGTGCACTTTCATACTATCTTATTTACTTCTCATTGCAGTAATCATTTCATTTTGTGCAGAAGTACTCTTTACAACAGAGTATTTCCATAACCTGCCTGAAATTAATTGAACTGTGATAAATCTGAGCTAAAACAACATCTCATTTCCAGAGATTCTAAGATATGTTCCAGCTACCTGATTAAGCAGAGAAATGTATGGATATGCTAAGTAAAGCTCTGAAAAGAAAACTGCCCCAAATGAGTCAAGATAAATAAAACATATTAAGGGTGATTTAGATTAATTGTTAGGAACACATTTTTTACTCAGAGGGCAATTAAGGACTGGCACAGGCTGCCCAGAGAAGCTGGGCACTTCCCACTTCTGGAAGCATTCAAGGCCAGGTTGGATGGGGTCCTGGGCAGCCCTGCTCATGGCAAGGGGTTTGGAACCAGATGATGCTTGAGGTCTCTTCCAACCCAAGTCATTCTGATTCTATTATATGATTTGCCACAGGTAATGAAAGACTTAAGCGGAGAAGCCTGACTTTCTACTTCTTGCATCTACCATTCCTTTCCATCTTAAATTATTCTGGTGAGAACTTCCTTTAATTAATGCCTGTGAGAGGTCCTAGACAAAATTAAGACAATGAGGGGTGAAGCTGCCTATGCACAGCAGGCAGAGGGCAGTGCCAAATGCTTTTCTGGGTGCCAGTGTTCAGAGACTTTTATGCAGTGAACTCTGTTTTATGAAGAAAACTCATGGAAAGCCATGCTATCAGAACACAGTCTTTCTTCCACAGTGTCACACAAGGCAAATGTCACATGACTTAAAACCTTCCCACCATGAGTGACCAGCTACAGACAGACATCACATATACAGAACGCACAGTGAGCAAACTATTTAATCTTTGGAGTAAGTGCAAAAGTACTTAAAAACTGTATGAATTTCCATTTGACAAGCCATTCTAGCATACATAAAGAAGATGAACCCTATCTTCACTAAGGGTTTTAGTGGAAAAGGGTTTCTCATCATTAACTATAATTGCCTCGCCTGCTTGGATATAATCAGTAAAGAGTAACATTCTTCCTGCAAAACTTACTGATGCCAGTAAGTATACTGCATTCCAAAAAAAAAAAAAAAAAAAAAAAAGTGATATTATTTGAGGGCTTCCTTCTTGGATTTTGAGCTTAGTAAGAAATGAGTTTTGGCAGACTGCAGTTGAAAACTCCTTCTTATGAAATGTGTTCTGTGAACAGTGACTAAAACAAAATAACACAATAGAAAATACTACTGTCAATGTTTCAAAAGCCACAGGTGTGATTTGCTGATACTCCTTCAGCACAGAGATGTTGCCTCTCACAACTTGCACGGCACTAACGCCATGCTCCACACAAAGCTGGCTTCATTTTAATGCCATGTAGTACAAACTTTCTCCAAAGAACTTTCACTGGTAAAGTCAGCATTTCATATAAATACATTAACTATTCATATACATTTCGACCCTCAGTAATATCTTGTAGCTAAAGAGGATCAGACTTGCCCTGCTACAGTTACATTTCTTCATGGCTCTACATTGGCCCAAGCCCTACCCCTGAAGGATTTCCTCAATTCACTCCATCATCTTATTTTTACCCAGGATTTTGCTGATTCTTATCAATCTCCAAAGCCAGAGGACTTCAGTGCTAGCTGCAACACATATCTCAATGTGACAACACTTTAGTGGTTTCCATGCTCTAAAGCTCCTTTTGGCTTGTAGAAGGAATAAAACAGTATATAGTTACAGGATTTTGCTCAGAAAGCAAGTTATAATTGGAATTTTTAGGGCTGATGGAAATAAGTCTATGAAGAATTACAGGCATATTCAGTGATATTTTTCCATCTTCCTGAACCTGATCTGAACCTGAAGCAATTTCATGTTAACGCCACATAAAACAATATAACCTAAACAATTGCATTTTGCAAAAGGATCTATTTTCATGAGAACAAATAATCCCTTCAGATTCCAGGTATTTTAAAACTAAACTTCACCTTGTGTTTCATCAGCTGCTTACAATATGAAGAAAAACAAATATCTTGCTACCAAGAAAACATCTTTCAAAGTCTCATTATTTAAATATTTCTACTTCAAAGCAAAAACTTTAAAAAGTGCTTTAAGAGAGCTGTGTGTGAAGAGAAAAATGTGCGAACTTTCAAGATTAGGAAAGAATCAAAATAATTGTTCCAAACCTCCTAATGCTTCTCTTACAAAGATTTTGTTTTGCAAAACGACGAAGCTTGCTTTGCCACACTTTCTATTCTCAAAATGCATCATCAAAACTAGTAGCTAAAATTTATTTATTTTACAGACAAGCCTTTCTAGTCCCACAGCTTCATTCTCTCCTCTTTCCAAAATAAAAGATGAAACAAAACAACATGGAAAGTCACAGTTTGTTGATAATACTGAATGTTTTTTAGAATAGCTGACAGAAAGCCCATAATCTTTTCTTATGGCTCTTTGTCACCTTCAAGACAGAGAGGAACATTACTGCAAGCAGATTTAGATGCAGGGTTTTTTGAAAATTGGCTGAAAATAGATGGAAATTACTTCTGAAGTCTTTTCGGTCAATTTGTTTCTTAGCTGCCATCGCAAAGAAGTCTAATAAAGCTCTGCATTTAGTGAGACTTGAGAAGCATAAGTGAATACACTTCAGGAAAGAAATGAAGCTACAAGTAGAATTAAAGCAAGTATCCTTAGTTTTCATTAAGCAACATATTTCATCAGTCTCAATGCATGGCCCTTTTACACCTCTACAAATATCCTGTACTTTTTACTGTGTGCCTCACATAACATGCTTTCTTACCTGGAAATTCTGTATGTCATATCTGTACCCCAACACTAGCTGTCTGGGTTTCACAGAGAGACTCAAAGCAGTCACCAAGAGGAGTAGTCAACTCATTTAATATGCAACATCTGCAATACAGATAGCTGCACTGAAGCCAGTCATCCTCTGCTCCAGTGACAGTTCTTGGGCACAAGTGACAGAGGAAACTGACTACAGCAACTAGCACAGCTACAGATGCTTATGCTGCTGATGTTAACATTTGTCCAGATTAATCCTATCCCCACCCTAGGGTCTGACTGAAAAATACTACCTTGATTCTATTCCTACTCCACTTCATTTCCAACCCTCTCTTTGCCCTTCATTATTGATTAACTTCTAAAAGGCTTCTTCTCCAGCTATCTGCCCTGTACTCTTATACCTTGTGCAGATACTATATTCTCTAGGGTTTGTGCATCTCCTGGAACAGAAGTCAATCATACATTTTCATGAGCAACCTTTTCACAGAGAAAGACCCCACATCTTTCTGGCAGACTACTAGTCTACCAATGACTGAAAAGTTTTGCCAATTTAACACACTCCTCAACAGGAGATAAAACAAGCTAGCTATTGCTTCTCCCTTGCTAGATGCACTGAATTAAGAAGCTGAGACACAAACACTCAGATTAAATATTTCACTATCATTTGGGGCAATGTTTTACTTTCTCAGATGTAACTGTTTTGCAAAGTTTCTGAAATAATATCAAAATTACATAACTTAATTCTCATTTGATACAAGCTTCCTACTCCCCCAAAACATTGTTTGTCATAAGGAAAATTATCTGCCCAGCACATGAGGCCTTAGGGCTGAGATTTTCAAAGCTATCTACAGGACATGTAGGCCTTTCAAAATTACATTGATTTTTTTTTTTTTTTTTTTTTCTCCTGTGGGGCGTTTGTACTGTTGAATTAATTCTTTTGAATAATATTAAGTTGCCTCCTCTAGTCTCCTTCAGGAGAGGTGGAATGTTAAAATTATAGGACCATACCGTATAGTTATTGCTCTAGGGGAAAATAGGCAAAGTTTGGGTCTGCATAGGAAAAAAACTGTATTACAATGCAAAACACTGCCTTGGAGAAAGAAAAAAAATTAATCTTAGTTTTCAAGATCATACACCACTTGTTCGAATCCCCTGCTATGAAGAACAGACTCCTAGAGTCTGCTTCTGCTCTTTCCAATTATCTTTTTTACATGCAAACAAAGTTCTCTCCCATGTAGGAAGGAAATTTTTCCCCCTTTTCTTTTTTCCAATCTTGTAGCAATTGGATAGATCAATACAATGGAAAAGGCATTACAACAGAGATGCAAGAGCAAAAGGACTGACACAATAGAGTGGTGCTATAAAGGAAGGAGAAGATTGCTCACCCATATCAGAAGACTGTAGGTTTGCAGAGGAAAGCTTCACCAAGAACGGATCCCCAGAAAAAGATCCTTTCCCAGTGGAAGTCAGCCTTTAAATGAGGTCTAAGAGAGATGCAGGCAGGGCTCTACCCCTTCGGGTAACGCAGCTGAATTGCCTTCACCTGTGCTCCCAGGGCTGACCCAGTCTTTTCCCCAGGTGCTCAATCAGTGGTTCAGGCTACGACACAACAGTTCCCATATACATTTTTAGACCAAAGCTTGTTCACTTGCTCTTGGAAAAAACATAAGCCTTCCTCACTCTTTCTCTTTTGAACAATAAATATTTTTTCATATATACATATACCTATATGTAATGTAGATATACAAATATTCTTCAATGTATCTGGCATTTTTTTAAACTATTACTAATGAAAAACACTTTTTTCTATTAAGAAAAAAACATAAATTGTTACCCTCTCTGTATAGAACATTAAATAAATATCATCATTCTCCCAAACTGCAATTCACTTTTGTGCAGTGGGATCCAGTACATGCTGTGCATGCACATCTTCGTTCCTAAAGGTCAACCTGAATACCTCTATCATAATGACTGATTTTAGTCTTCTCCTGAAGGTCATTTCTGTAATTTTACTCTGAATTTTTCACATATGTGATAGCTAAATGACCAGTAAGTGTACACACCAAAGTAGTGGTACAAATATCTTTCAGAGGACAGCATATTTTGGTAATTAGTGATCTCAGGGTAAGATGCAGCAGATACTTCTGAACAATCCAAATGATCTGCTATCCTTGGAAGTAGAAAAGGTTTCTAAGCCAAGAGCATCATTTAGATTCTTTGTGCACTAATACTGATGCATAAAAAAGCATGAAAAAAGTATCACTTGGATACAAAATGAGAAATGTTCAGCTGAGTTCAGGCACATTGCATATGGACTACTAATTTGGATGTCTTTCAGATACTTCCTTCCAGCAAAGAATTCTCAGACTCATCCCAAAGCTTCATAAACTTCCTAATCTGGGACTCTGCAACACTCTTGTAAAGGAAAGGGGAAGGGAAGAGAAGAAAGTGCCGGGTGGGTTTGGCTAGACAACCCAAATTATACACTCTGAGGAAGTTCCACCCTTTCCAGGCCCCTACACATGGGCTGCCCCTGGAAAAACAGCTCCATGGTCTTGTCTGAGCTCAGCTGCTGGAAGGATTTACACTGTATGTATGTTAGCAAGTATTCACATAGATGCTTCGCAGTCATGGACCTTCCTCCTGATTAGCCAGTCAGAAGACTAGGATGAAACCAATGGGGCTGCTTATGTTTGTGAGTGCTGAGTGTACCTGTCTGTGCTGACAAGTGTGTCTGGCTGTTTATGTATGTGTTGTATACATGCCTTCTGGGAATTCACACTCAATTAATTCCTGCTTGAGCATGGGTTATATGAATCTGCAGCAGGTTTGTTTCTGGTAGGTACACACACACACACAAACAATTTGCATTCATTTTAATTTAGAAACAGGAGCCGAAGTAAGAATCTATTTTCTGTCTAGGACATTCTTGAATTATTATAACTTCTGCTGAATCTTTTGCCAGCTTAGTGTCTGCAGCATTCACTAACAATAATAGCACCAACACAGTGCTTACATTGCAATTTATATCTTAAAAGCTCTTTGAAAATATCTACTAATTAACTCAATTAATTAAAACAATTAGTCTTTGAGAACACTACATAATCCTCAAGTCACCCAAGTGGAAAACATTTCTCCTTCTAGCTTTCAAAAACTAAAAATATAAGTGCATCAAATTCCCTTAATAGGTGTCATTCTTACTCTGTGCTAATTAACGACTCACATATTCCTACCTAACAACTAGAAATAGAGACAGAGGGCAAGAAAGAAGGAAAGATTATTTCAAGTTGTTAAAAGGAATTTAATTAAGTATTTGTTGAGGAGTAATGATGCATAAATTGCAAGAAATTTAAGTTTTATATTATTAGTACATCTTAATTAGCATCTTTTCATTATCAGTGTTTAATTTACTCACAATTGTTTTGCTTTATTTTAAACTAAGTACTTCTTTGTAAGCTCTTTACTTAAATCCATTACCCATAACTTCTACATACCAGTTCTACAGAACTGGTGTTTCTGATGTCATTAAATGTCTACAGGTGCCCAGACTGACTCTGCTGAGTCAGAACATCTCAACTTATTTCACATATTCAATGAAATTAATCGTATTATTTCTTGACTTACCTCATAGTATATTTTTATAAAGCTATATGAGATATAAAAAATACCTGGGCAAAGTGGACTTGTACATTTAGCTGGAAGCAGCAGCCTTCTCCTTAAATTTTTTAAATGAAAGGCTAGTTACTTAATGGTGCTGAAGGAAAGATGATATTAAATAGCAGAACAGAAAGATGTGAATGAAATCAGAACATCTTTTGATAAATTGCCAGAATAGGTGTGCCAGAGCTACCTTGGCTGTTGGAGGTCATCAGGTAAATTATTGCTGAATTATGCAGGAACCAGTAATTTTATGGATAACAAAAACAATTATAGTTTTGCACAAGTATATTGATTCTAAGGAGGATGTCTTACTTACTGACTTCAGAAGCATGAAGTGTCTGGTAGCTCCTGAAAGCAGATTCTCAATTTGTAGTTAAAGATGCAGTTCAAGATCAAGAAGACTGTCTTTGTCATAGAGATGTTTACAGATTGCCACTACAAAGTCTGGAGTTCTTGTATTTGTTTAATAATTGTTGTTTAACAAGATTTTATTAAGCACATTGAAAATATCCATGCCTACATCCTCTTGTGACAGAATTACTGCAAATAACTTCAGTCATTACTATATCTAGTTGAATTTCATCTTTCAAGGAGAAGGAAATTAACAGGTGATCCTGTTTGATAACAATAACATTTTACAGTTAAGAGGACCGTGCCAGATAATCTGAAACACTTTTCAGAGAATAGCAAATGACTGTGATTTACAATAGTCTGCATCCTGTTTGCTTTCAAACATCCAATGAAGCAATAGCAAAACTGAGCCAAGATCTGTTAAGTTTTTGTCCCTAACTGCTAATTCTAGACAATCTCAGTGCATTACATTTGGAAGGCATTGTCATCACAGAAGAAGTATAATTAAGTGAAGTTTAGCCTAGAAGATGAATCAGTCCTCAGTGCATGCCATGCCCTCAGAGTAACAAAGTCTCTGCTGTGAGCAAGATGCTGGTGTGGAAAAAAAGCAAGAGCTAGAACTGGGTGCCTTAGTCACAATATGGCTACAACATACCATTAAAGTGTGGACATAGGTTCCACATAAAATGTGGAAATACATTCAAAGAAGCTGAAAATAAGGACAGGTCTGAAAAGAGCTACTAGGAAAATTTATGGAACATGACATAAGCTTAGCTCATTTAGCCTCAGTTAAAAGGAGTGAGAATTGAATCACCTGCCGTGGTTTCTTCTAGCCTTGTTTTCTTTTTTGTAAGCATGAGAAAAGTTACAAATGTGTGAACTAAATACACACGAAGGAGAGAAAATATTCCTGTCAAAACAAGAAGAAAACTTCCTATATTATAGCGCAAATGTTTCCAATGAGATTGTAAAACATAATTTCCATAGGAATAACAGGAAAACAATTTTAAGAATGAACTCTGATGCATTATGGATAGGGTAAACAATGAAGTTAGCAGTGATAATTTGAGGCCAGATTTGGTGATCCCAAATGCCTATATTGCGAAGACTTTCTGCTAGAAATCTACACAAGCTTCTCTTAAGGGGATAACACCAAAGACTATTCACACGTGGACAAGAAATGTAAATTGTTGAATAAGACAACATCAGCCTTGTATGCAAGTCTGACAGATAAGATGATGTGGAAGCAAGAGCATCCCTCCCTTCTTGCTGTGAGTTCATTGTCCTGCTACGCTCTGATTACTTCAATACCAAATCTGTAAATATCCTGACAGGTACCTGCTTCTAAAGACCTCCATGAGAAATCAGCTCTAGTGGCTAGTAGAAACTTGTCCCTTCAAGAACATTGAGGATTTTAAAAGATGATCATTTGATATGTTGTTTCAATGATAACAAAAGAAAAATGTTGAACATAAAAAAAGACAAGTAGCTCCTTGAGGATCACTTTCTTTTGACTTACTTTGGACGTGAAAACACAGAGACATGCTAAAGCAAGAAAAATCAAGTTACGGAGAAAATCAGAAAGAGTGAAGAAGCCTAGATCTTAACTGAGCTATCAAAGCATAAAATTCTGGTGTTTTTTTCTATATCATATCTTATATGCTGTCAGTGCTCAAAACATGCATGTCTTTTTGCACTCTGACAATTCCCCCATGCTGACATATTGACATCTTAATAGCTATTTCCTGAGAAATTTTCTCTTAATCCCATTTTCAATGCACTAAGAACACAAAGCCAAATCTTGGCACAATTTACATACTTATATGCTCAGTGGACAGACTTTCCTATAAAACACTTGCAGACATTCTTTTAGAATAAATCAGAATTATTAAATGTGTTTCAGGTATGGATATGTGCAGGATCCAGCCATTTGTGATGTAACAATACCAAGATCTCAGAAAGTACAGTACTGTGCTTTTCATGAAAATATGGCTCAGCTAGGGGCCCTGAACTCTTCTGGAAACTCTCCTATAAATCAGTCTGATTATTCCTCATATATAAGCCTCAGTTCCACTTTCAAAGTCAGCGGAAACTTTAATATTGACTCCAACAGGACTACTATCTATCATCAAGCCAATATTCAAAAGTAAGTAGCCAAAGCAGCATTTTTAACAGGTAATACTTGATTTTAAAAAAAGGAGTACAGGATGTGTTTGAGAAAGAGCAAGAGAGAGAGAGAGAAAATAACTGCCAATAGGAAAAAAAAATTCTGAAGGTGATACTAAGAAGAGTGCAATTTCCATGTTTTGCTAGTGGAAAAATAGAGTGATTTACTAATGATGGATGTTGAAGCCCCATCATCACCAAGCAGAGTTTAGATAAAACACCTCCACGCAGAGGATAATCTTACAGTTATGTCAGAATGGAGGATGGGATAAATAATTTATTTGATATTTTGGCTCCTGCTTTCTGCAGTTCTGTCTATCAACTGTGCTCACTTCCCTCTTCCATGAAGTATATAATCATTTCATAGTACCATGCACTCTTAATCTTGTGCTGCAATTTCTAGCATTTGTGAAATCACTTTTTATGCAGTATACATTTCAAATCTCTTCAGGGTAAATTTGTGGCTCTGTATAACTTTCTTTCCTTATATGAAGTATTTCAAAAAACAAGGTGCAGTCACGAAATGTTCTCTGTACTGGATGACTGTACATGTTCCTTTGATTTTTATCTTTTTGATTATAAAGATATCATCACATTCTCCCAGGAACTCCCAGTGAAATACCTGAAGAACCTTCTGTGCATTTTATGAAAGTTATGATAGCATTCAAATGTTGAAACACAGCTAAATTTTAACAACTGAGGGAAATACAACGTTCCTCATGTTCAGGAAGATTTATCAGCAGGACATGAATAAATAATCTCAGTAACTTGAGCTAACGTATTCATCCAGCAGCTTTGATGAGTCCATTACAATGCTACCAATATTAACCATTATTTAATAGAATACTTGAGTTTGTCATTGACATTTAGACTGCAACATAAAAAGAATAAATTATCAGCAAAACAAAATCAATCACAGTTTTATCTTTTCTCTTTCAGGATCTCAATTGATTAAAAAACCTTACTACCTAGTGGTTGCTACTAGATGGGAATACAGTGCCTGAATTTTGATTTGAATTGTTCTTTTGATCTGTATATAGCATCCTACCTTTAATTTTAACCAGCCCTGATTCTTTGCTCATAGTGGAAAGTGCACTTGTTTAAATCATCCAGGAGGAAGGCAGTTCTTAGTCTTTCATCCCTTTCACTCAACAGGTTAAGCTGAATAGCACGACATACTAGTGACTTTCATTTGTGAGCAGTTTCGCTGTGCTAGTTCTTCATTAACAGAAAAGATAAGATTAGGTAAATTAGGATAAAATTCATTTAATAGTGGACTGTATCTCTTAACAGCTTTTGTTAATGAGGGTAGAGACAGACTTAAATGTAGAAAGCTCTGTTACTGAGGTCAGCAGCTGATGGAGAAGAAAGAGGGAAAGGAGCAAGTAAAACAACAATAATAAAACTAAGACATACAAGCCACCTTTCCCTGTGGTCTGCTGGGGAAAGCTGCGATGGGGCCCCAATTGACAGTCCCCTCTGGGTGGTGTTTTCAGCACAAGGAAAGTGAAACAATGACAAACCATTCCCATTCCTGTTCCACAGCACTTTGTATTTTCTGTTGGGATCTGCTCCAAATCCAGTGAGTTTTCCTCACTCAAAATGCACTTTCAATGAGTGGAGCATGATCAATTGGACAAAGGCACACTGACTGACTTTTGTGCATGTATTTCACTAGGTAATCCTGATCAGGCATCTAGATGATTGTTTACATTGCTCTGTTGTAAGTTTTGGATTTCTCTAACAGAAACAAAAAGCCACAGGACGAGGTGTAGGAAAGGAGTAGGAGTGGCAATTCCCAGTTCTGTTGGCAACTGTGTCCCTTCCCATGAGAATCCACCATCTGGAGTGCACTACCACGAGCAAAAATGTGTGGTAACAACATCACAAAACAGCAATGGAGAAATATTTATCTGGAAATCTCTGCCATATGAGCCCAAATGAACCGTAACAGCCGGCTGACACTGTGGAACAACCTCCAAGGCTAGCTCCACAGCCTGGGATTGGGAAATGAGGCCGTAACATATAGATATCTTCCTTCCTACCACATTCATGGTATGTGAGACATGTGTCTCAGTAGCTCTGAGCATGGAACCTGAGTCACAGATCAATATTTTTTTTCTCCCTGGCAGATTCCATTACATCTCTGTGTGAACCAAATGAGAATTTCCTACAGCAACCTGGTGCAAAAGATTCTGATTCTGATTCTAACTTGCACACCTTCTTGGATTTTGTTCAGATACAGAAAAGTAAAAAGATACACTTAATGCTTTTCTCCAATGGAACTCACTCTTGACTTCTCATTTTCAGTTCCCTTCTCTCAAAGAAGCTAGCAAATATATAGTGAAATTAGCTCTTTCAGAAGAGGTCAGTGTACTTAATTTACTTTACAAGTAATAGAATATTAATCTTCCATAGAATCTGTGCTATTCAGATTTACAATTTTTATTCCTATAATGCTCTTCTTTTAACAAAACTTTAACAATGAATGCCAATCTGCAAATGCATCTAAAAGACCATTTTAAAGTATCCTTTTTAACACAAAGCTTCTATAACTAATATGAAAAACTGCAGAAAATCATAGCAATATTTTAATGCCCTCAACAATTTTTCATAGGAAACTGAGAAGATAAGTTTCTTTTCACTGATATATTTGGTATGCTAGCAGTAAGTTGTTGCAAAAGGTAGTAATTGATTTATGGTTTTAATCTACATACAATGAATGTTTTATGAAAATAATATAAGTTGTTGACTACTCCTAAACACATCCATAGCAATGGCAGATTTTTAAAAAAAATCATTCACTTAAAAAACACCTGTTTCATAATTTCATAGAGAATTAGCATATGAATGAATACAATGAATGCTGGTAACACAATGAAAAACAATCCTAAATCATCTAAAATTTCAGCATCAGACAGAAGTTATTTGTTCTTTTTTTTTTCTTGTTAATATACTCTCTCTTAAAAAAGTTTAAGGTATCCAGTCAGAGTGAAAAAAAAAAAACAACCATGCAAAATGCATGACTAATCCAGGTCTATCCTGATGACCCAAAATGAAAGGGTTGTATTATCACTAATAATAATAACAACAACAATGACAATAATAATAAAACACGACTGTGTTTCCTGTTGCAAATAATCTCAAATTTTGCTGAACGGTGCATTTAAGAGAGGCAAGGATATCTCAGTGCAGCACTGACTACTTGAAAGCAATAGTTTGGTGATAGGTTGTGAAGAGAGGGATATGGAAATGCTTTCAGCAGCACCTGCTTGTCATTCCAGTATTTAGTTCATGGTTATGAACAAGTCATAAAACCAAACCAATCATGGCTAGCAAGAATAACTGCAATTGAGGTACACAGGTAGGAGGAACAATACATGGGCCATAAGCAAATGGGAAAGATATGTCAGTGGGATCCTCCTTGATTTTCTTAGATATGGTATTACCAGTAAGAATGAAGTAAACAGTACTAGTCTAGAGAAAAGACAGTGAAAGCCTGAAAAATCCTGATCATTTGGATTAATTAGTTGAAATAAATAGAGTACAACATAATAAGGTCAAGAATGAAGTAATGTTATTCAGTAAGAATTACTAGCTAAGGAAAAATGAACGGGAATTACTCCAACTGGACTGCTGTAAGTGGAACAGCAAACAAAATAATCCAGCATGATTCAGTGAGGTAAAACTAGAAAATTCGATACAAGAACATATAATCATGAATGTCAGGCACAAAAGATTCAGAGTAACTCTCACAATACGCTCCATTTTAGGCTAGATTACAGTGTGTTCACCTTTGTGTGTGATGCTTTAAGAAAGATACAGGAGAAAAACTAGAAAGGAGTTAGTAATGATCTAATAGTCACGATCATGGAGAAAAGGCTGTAAGAATTGAATTATGAACTGAGTAGGTCAGGGTTTGTCTGGGTTGGCACTTGCATTTTGGCTCTGATTTGAGATGTTTTGTGAAGTAGATAACTTCTTGAGTCTTTTCTACATTTTCCTTGACTTTAAATTCATGATAGATTGAAGTGTATATTAAATTTACAGAATTGGATAAATCTACCCATACATGTATGTATGTATCTTTTGTGGCCATTAGAATAGTCTTCATACTATGGCAAAAATTCAGCAATGACAATTCTATCTATTTTGCTCTCTCAGTTATCTATCTTACTTTTATGAGAGCAAAACTAAGTCCTTTAGAATAGAGAAGAATAGAATAGAAGAGAAGGAAGGAAGAAAGGATATTGCTTCCTTTTTGTTCTGGTAAAGCTTTTCATTAGTAAGCTTATGCAAACACAAATGAACAAAAATCACATTTCAATTTTGAATAACTGGCATGTTGTAATGTCAAATAAGGTTTCATAAAAAAAAATCCAAATTTTGCCTCGTATTGGCAAGTAGAGGTAGGAATGAACCTTAACAATAAATGTCTTCCGTGACTTTAGTTTCATAATTAAAAAGAAGATTAACAAAAAACCTGCAAGCCAAACTACAGGAGACAGATTGCTAACAATTTCTTTGCCAGCAGATTTTAATTTTTGTATTCCTGCAGAGCAAGCTGCGGGGTCATGAAGAACTAACCACTCTGACTGCCTCTTTCAGCTGACTGACTTGCAGAAAGGTTAACAACACTGACCATGTGACAACTGCAAAATAGGGACTAATTTTGTTATTAGGTTTCCCCTCCTGGAGATATTCCAAGGAGTCCTGTAGCTTTTCATGATCAGCAGAGAGAGAAAAAGAGGAACTCCAGACTGAACTGCAGTGAACAGATGCCCTCCCTCTGGTGTTTAATTTAATTAATTGATGTTTATTGAAATAAAGCCAATTAACCTGGCTTATCTCTTAATCAATCATGTTTCTGCTTCCACCACTCATCTAGAAAAATGGCATTGTGTGTTTAATGACAGACAAGAGGAACAATTAAAATCAACTTGTGCTGCATTGCCTGCAGCAGACTTTGCAATGGAAGATGAGAAACTTTCTTTGGTGTAGGATAAAGCAGTCAGGCTTTTTAATTAATGGCTTTCTGCCTCTGGATCCATTTTAATTCTTTTTAATATGGGATTGAGGAGGAACTGAGCTATACCACTGTCAAAAGCCTTGCTTAGGTTCACAGAGAACAAATCATGATTTCTGGACTCCTGAATCTCAGACTACTGCTGTGGTTAGTAGGAAGAATATTGTACTCTGATGACAACAGCCACCAAAGGACAGCGTTCCAGGTTGATGTTCAGATTTCACACTGACGTGAAGACATACAGTATCTACTTCTAGAAGGCCTGTTATCTTCTCATAGAATGTAGTTTTATATGACCTGTTGTGGTTTATTCCCAGGAGGCAGCCAAGTATCACACGGCCACTCACTCATTCTCCCCAAGTCGGATGGGGAAGGGAATTAGAAAAGTAAAAGTCCTAAACCATGGCATTTATTCATGAGAAAGAGTTGCTCATTAGTTGTCATCTTCTAAATGTTTGTGAACAGATTTGTGTTCCAATATTTCTCTAGCATGAAACTTTACATCTCCCTAGCTTTCCCTTTTTAAAATAGGTTTTATTTTTAACCATTTCTAATCTTGTTGAACTTGAAGTCACTCCAAAAAAATTCAAAAGTGTATTTTTGGAGACTACTATAGGTACACAGCCCTGGCTCTCCGAAGCTTCTTCCAGTACTAAAATGACCTGAGAAGTATAGCTTTCAACATGGAAACCGTCCTCCTGCAGTAGAACACACCTGATTCACAGCTCTGTGGAAATCATTAAGATCTTTCAATGAACTCCTATGTATTCTGCTCAGGTCTCCTATATACCTTAATCCCTTACATCATATACTGTAGAGAATTTGAAAATGATAGTAATTATAGAAGTGAATCTGAACACTTCAATGCACAAAACCAAAGAAATTTGCAATCTGTGATCTCTACTGTGGTGTTAACTGAGATGAATTACAAATGCATTTCCTCTAATAAACCAAATAAATTTTCCATCAAAATCTTGTTAACTGTTCTGTGGGCAATTCTAATGTACTGCTTGTCATTATGTGTACAAAAAGAAAAAAGATTATTTCCAGTCATTTAACTTCAAGCACTGTTCATAGTGGAAGCAATACAAAGCAGATGACACATCCCCATGTAGTCCTGAATCCATATTCAGAAATATACATCCTAGACATGCATCCACGTGTCAGAAGTTATACGTAGTAACAGCCTTCTAAAAAAGAGTCTGGGATTGGTTTGTGCTTCCAGCAGTGATCTCAAGACACTGCTTTAAGACCTCAGGAGTGAGATGGTGATGACCAGCTTTTAAAGTTCAGCTATCTGCAACCTAGCTGCAGTACTAGGAGCACTTGAATTTACAAGTAACAACAAGTAGCACAGTTAGTCTCTCATCTAGACCTCAGCTCTGCTAGGAATGGGTTAGAAGTCAATAAAGCGGATGTGATCTAAGGCAAGCTTTGATGAAGGAATGACCATGCAGACATGGTGAGCAGTCTGAAACCAGAGAGGGAGGAGTGGATTTATTTGTGATACTGATCTTGGTGTTGCTACTGTCAGTTAGTTATGTCAAAGCAGCATAAATACAGCAGCCTTGTTGTTTGCCTTTGATTTAATAAGTTTTTATATGTTTAAGGTGCTTTGATATCTTAGTCTATAGTTGATACAGTTGGAAGGAAAAAGTATGGAAAGAACACTTTCAGCCCCTAAGCAAGGCTGCCACAATTTGTAAGAAATATTTTTGACCCTTTTCATCATGACCATCTGTCTTTGGAGCTTCACCTCTGTCCAAACCCAGCATAAGAGAAGCAGAAAGCAGAAAATGCAAAATGAGAAGGAAAACAAAACACTATGGATGACATTTCTCTCTCTCATTGTAGGAAGTCACTGGCCTCACAGAGGGACAAATAAATATGGTTGCACATACATTATTAAAAGTAATTGCATTGTTGCTTATCGGTTTAATTAAATACCTAGGAAAAAATTGTAACAATTCAAGGCACGTTATAAGCAGCAATGACATTAACCTTTAATAATCATCTTTTCCTTTTGCAATGTGGTAATGACCACATTAATTAGTAATGAAATGATTAAATATGAAGAGGGTGAACAATACCACAAATCTCTGCACCTGGGCACCTTGCAAGGACTGGCTGGCATTGCGTCAAACACACCTTGAAATGTGCATTCAGAGAGTTTTATTACTGCTGGCTGCAGCCTCCAAGCACTGCAGGGACTCTGCAGCGAGGAAGGCTAAATGAATGGACTGCTGTTCGGGTAAATTGAATGATCTAAAACATAGACATATTGTGCTGCCTTCCTGGAAAATGCTGTGATCTTGACAGCCCTGCTCCCAGCTAAACTGTGGAAACGAAAAATCTCTCCTAATCCTGAAAAATCACATATCTCAAAGTACAGCTGATCTTTTTGGCAGTCTGTTTAAGGGTATATGCACAAAAGTGCAGCTTCAGAGTTGTAAGGAGTACATCAGACTTCGGACAGTCCGGATGGATGCCATCAGTGTGTACCAGAGTGCACATTATGCTGTGCTAGAGAGAAAAGCAGCAATGAATGGTGCAGCATGCCTTTCTCACTTCTCCCACCTAAATGTGTAGAGTCTTTCTCACCAATCCTTTTCCAAAGGCTGACAGTCAAGTCTACCATCTTCTTGAATATTACAGATCTTTTCTGAAGGACTGAAGTGACAATATCTGCCTTAATTATTCTCAGAGCTATAAACTCTTCACATTAATGGAGGTTGTTCTCAGAGATTTCGTGCCAAAATAATATTGACAAGAAAACTTCTGAGGATGCACCCCCTTTCAGGTATTTGCACAAGATGTTTATACACATACAGACATTTGTACACAGTTTGATTACTTGCCTTCTTCCCTTTTGCATGCCAGTCTGCCTAGTTTTGAACTTAAAAAATCTTACCATCCCTCTCTACTCTCACATCAATCAATTATACCTGGCATCATTAGGGCATTCAGCACAAGTCTGGCACACTGGGGGGTTGTTCTTGGCTCTCTGTTACCCTTGGGTGATCTCAAGTCACTGATCTGTCATTGGTAGGAGGATGCCAAATTTACACTAACAAGACTAGAAACAAGCATTAGGAGGAGATTATGTGAAATCCCCACCCTGCAGTGTTTTTTTCTCAGACTACTCAGTGTCACCCAGTGGAGCAGAAAGAGCACAGGGACTTCGGAGATCCCAGTAGTGCTTCTACGTATTGCATTTTCTCATAGGTTCGCCACAAATCCCACTGCCTAATGACCAGTGAAAATCAACAGTAAAACTTCCCCCTCTCATTACAGACTCAAATGACAGGCTTTTACAATGATTAACTAGAAATTGCATTTTCCATCAGATACAAGCCTAAAGGAAGGAGGATGCCAGAGAAAGAAGATGCTGATATGGATTTCTTTGTAATGCAAATGTAGGAACATGCTTTTTATCTTCAGACAAGTGCAAGTGCTTCACAAAGATTTTATTTAAGGCCTGTGTTCTCGTGCATTACAGAAGTGAAGCAAAAAGACATGCCAGCATTAATGAACTTCTAGGAGCTGTGTTATTAATTCCAAGGAATAGAGAGAACCAGAGAGAGAGCAAGTACATACAATTTAATGTCGGGCTTATTAACAAAGAGACAAATGCTATTCATGCAAGCAATATGGTAGAATTGAGTCATACCTCTGTTTACTCTGCAGACCTCACATAAACATAAAAACAGTTCTACCCCCATCAACATCTAAATCACACCACTGCGTCTTTAAAGACCCCTTTTAAATGTTTTTCTCACATTTCCATATCAGAAAGCTGTGATAGTAGTTGTGACATGAAGACGGAGTTCAAGGGAATGCAGCTGCCTACAAAACACTCAATCTGTTGTGTGCTTGCCTAACATTTAATAGTGATGTAAGTGCGCAATGTCATGGCTTCCTTTCATTTGCTTTCATTTCTACTTGGAAATGCGCAAACTGGTCTCCACAGAATGGGTAGAGCTTCACAGGTAAGTTAAGACATAAGTACAAAAAGAAAAAAACAGAAAAACCACAAGAAATGTTACATCTCAATGATTTTTTTAACTCTTTACCTCTTTGCTAACAGGTACTCTGTTAACTCCTAGGTGTTGGTTTCCAACTAGGTGAGAAAAAGGAGAGCTGATGCATCTGAGGTTATCCAGAAAGGGAGGTGAGGTAGTGCTTTCTTCAAATACTCTAACAAGCCCTAGTTATTCAAGCAACTGACCCATATTGTCTATGCAAATACAGTCTCCAAATATACATCTGGTATAGCTTTGAGCTTAGAGGAATGATCAATTGATTTTATCAGGCCCTGTTCTGTCGTATTCTCTAGAAATCAGTAATTACATAAAATTCAAGCTGGAACTGACTGATTACTAATAGAGGGAACGTGAAAGTTATTTTTAGGATCATATGAAACCACAGATACTAGATAAGGAGATGATCTATATACCATACCAGGTCTCACTTTCCAAAAGTACCCAGCAAAGTAGAACATCTCCACTCAGTGCCTGTCATCAAGAGGCTGCTGCATAGCAAACACGGCACTTGTCCTCACTGCTATTTGGACAGCCTTGGGAAAAAACAGATAGGCAGAGCTTATTTAGAATGTTGGCATGGAAACCTGTGCTTTAACTGTTTTTTAAAAATGCTACATTCTGAGACGACCTATGGAGGGAACAACTTTTGACTAAATTAAGGCACTTTTCCAAAAACTTTGGTTTATACATGCTGCCATTAAGCCTTTTTCAGAAAAGCATGTACAGAAGGAGATAAAAGGACAACTTAATTGTAGAAGGATCTCTTAGAGGATTTCTGCATCCTGAGAACCTATTGATTAGAGGCTTTCAAGGGTGCTCGTCAAGCTGCATTCCTATTATGGCAAAAATTCCCATTTTACTGAAGTTGGGATGACCTTCAAGAAGCTAATAATTCAAGTGCTCTCTTGGACAAGATGTTTCCTAACAGAGATGCAGTTCCCCTACTACCCCAGCCCCGAATACTGAGAGATTGTTTCCAGTGTAGCCAAGCAATACACACAGCCACTTTCAACACCACTCTCACATCCTTGAAAACAAAGTATCATTCTGGTTATTGCATGATATCTGGTCATAATTTGAGGTATTCCATTCCAATCAGAAAAAAACAACAATGTAGTTTCCTTCTACCACTGAAACAGCCTGAAATCCGTTACACATTCAATTCTGTTTCTATTTAAACATGTTAATAGATCTTCTGATATAAAATCCCCAGAAGATGGAGAACCCTGCTCTAGGTCTTCAGCAGGTGACATGTCTCTCAAAGGCATGAAGTTTTTTAGTGCTTATGACCCTTACTCCTTTGATACCATCTGCTTATTCTCTAAATTCCACAATTCCTCCCATTCCTCTACCAGCTTTTGTCACTGGTGAGACTGAGAACCTTTCTCATTCTGTCATGCATATTTCACTGCCTATTTAGACTTCATCTTGTCACATGAACTTCCTCACAGCTGGCTGTGCTAAGTGAAGCAACTTTTCCCTTGGTAGCCTCCTCTAAGCAGCATGCTTTTGCTATTTTCTTCAACCAATAGCCCAGCCATGGAAGCTGACCACACTGCAGAACAATACTGCAACCTACTAAATGAATGCTGTGAAATAGCATATAAGTCAGAACAGTTAGCTTCAGGGTAGTCAGCCCCCTGAGCTGGAAGAAGGGAACAGGGAGCAAAATATAACCCCCACAGCTCAGGAGGAAAATTAACAACATGCTACTCCACCTGGACTATCACATGTCCATGGTACAAGATGGGATCCACCCGAAGGTTCTGAGGGAACTGGAAGAAGTGCTCTCCAAGCCACTTTCCATCATTTATTAGCAATGCTGGTTAGCTAGAGAGGTCTCAGACAAATGGAGACTTGCCAGTGTGACATCCATCTACCTGAAAGGTCAGAAGGAGGATCTGGGAAACTGCAGATCTGTCAGCCTGACCTCAGTATGAGGAAAGTCATAGAGAAGATTGTCTTGAGTGTGATCACACAGCATACACAGGACAAGCAGGGCATAAAGTCCAGACAGCATGTGTTCATGAAAGACAGGTCCCATATGACCAATGTCATCTCCTCCAATGACTGGGTGACCTGCCTACTGGATGAGGGAAAGGCTGTAGAAGTAATCTACCTATACTTTAGTAAACATTTTGACCCTATCTCCCATAGTATTCTATCTCCCACAGTATTCTCCCAGAGAAGCTAACAACTCATAGTTCAGACAGGTTCACACTCTGCTGGATAAAATAATGTCTATCTGGCCAGGCTGAGAGAGTGGTGCTGTAAGGAATTAAATCCAGCTGGCAACCATTTCTTAGGGATAAGTATTCCTTAGGGATAGGTACTGGGGCCAAACCTGTTTAACATCTTTACTGATAATCTTGGCAGCTTGATCCAGTGCTTAATCTAGCAGTTGACAGCCATGCCCACAGCAGCGGTGTTGGAACTAGATTAATTCTGAGGTCCCTTCCAACCCAAGCCTATGATTCTATGATCTGGTCAAGAGGATTGATCGCACTCTCCGTAACTTCACAGATTACACTAAACTGGGAGGAAATGTTGATCGGCTTGGGGGTAGGAAAGCCCTACAGATGGATCTGGATAGACTGGATCACTGGGCTGAGGCCAATGAGATGAAATTCAACAAGACCAAGTGCCAGGTTGGCACTTTAGTCACAACAACCCCATGCAATGTTACAGGTTTGTGGCAGATTGGCTGGAAAGATGCATAGCAAAAAAGGATTTGGGAGTGTTAGTTGACAGACAACTGAGCATGAGCTCAGGTAACCTACAAGGCCAAAGGCATCCTGACAATTATCAGAAATACTGTAGTCAGCAGGGAGGTAATAGTCAGCCTGTACTCTGCAGTGGTGAAGCTGCACCTTGAGTACTGCTTTCAGTTTAGGACCCTTCGCAACAAGGAAGACATTAAGGCCCTGGAACATATCCAGAGAAGGGCAACAAAGCTGTGAAGAGCCTGGAGCACAAGTCTTATGGGGAGTGGCTGAGGGATCAGGGATTATTTAGCCTGGAAAAGGGGAGGTTTAAGGGAGACCTTATCACTTTCTACAATTCCCTGAAAGTAGGCTCTAGCAAAGTAGGAGTCTCTTCTTCCAAATAACTAGTGATAGGATGAGAGATAATGGCCTCGTTGCTGAACCAGATTAGGTTCAGTTTAACTATTAGGAAAAATTTCTTCACAGAAAGGGTTGAGAGGCACTGGAACAGTCTGCCCGGGAAAGTGATTGAATGAACACCCTGGAGGTGCTCAAGAAACATACAATTGTGTCACTGAGGTAAATGGGTTAGTGGGCATGGTGGCGATGAATTGGCATCTTGGAGGACTTTTCCAACCTTAATGATTCTGATTCTCTCATTCTAAGAAGTGGAAATGAAAAGCAGAGGTTGCATAAGAAAGAATTAAAAAAATGATTAAAGAGTTGAATAAAGAAAAGGAATCATTTCTCACCTTTTCACCTTTAAAAGGCGCTAGTTACAAATGAAAAAAAAAAAAAAAAAAAAAGCAGGATTCAGAACTCTTGCTGAACTTATCTATTGAATAACCAATGAAAGTCAGTGCTTCATCTATTCAAACAACTCTACTAATCACCAAGACTTATTTGGATTTTGCCCAGCAGAACACAAGTGAAAATAAATAAATAAATAAAGATCTTCAGAACAAATAAAATATCTGCAGGCAACCTGTGGCTTCCAAGTTATTAGAATAACCTCTGTCTTCCCTCGAACTCCACTTGATGGTCAGAAAAATCCCACCTGTATTACAGGGAAGGAAGGTCCTAATTATCCAGGCTTACTGCTGGTCACTAAGACTCACTTTCCACAGAAGGAAAGTGTTGAGAAACACACAGTCCTGGTAAGGTGGGAGTTATAAGCTACAGCTTAGAAGAGAACGTGGTTTAAAGGCAAGAACAGACATCAGGTGACATTATGGCTAAATGTTCAGAGCAGAACTTCAGAACAACCCAGCAATCTGCAGAACTTGACTTGTAGTCATGTGTCTTCCAGGAGAATAGCCTTTTGAGAACATGCCCTCATTGCCTGCCAGATGCATCAGGTCCATCAGTGAAGCTTTAATATCACATCTGATTTAACTTATGCTTCAGAATATCTTTAAGAATCTATAACCTAAATCAGGAGCCTAAATATCATTAAAATCCCATTACTGAGATTCTCATTACGTCACCATAGAAAAGAAAACTGTTAGTGCTGCAAACTGAAACTCTGAAAACAAAAAGCAAATTATATGTATGCAATTATTGCTTAAATCAAGTCCCAGCTTAGGATGGGATATGGGGAGGAAAAAGCTAGATAGGAAAGAAAATTGTGATACTCACTTGTTCTTAATTTGCTCAAGGGGCCAGCACATTTCTTTCCTTTTAACCATAGACATTTAAAAGTCTTAAAACCTCCCTAAAGAGGTTCAGATTTTCTTGTCTATGAAGATTTAATATGCTATTAAGCAAGAAGTAGATTTTTTATTTTTTTCCAGTGTTCCTCTTCACATTCACTGAAACCGTGAATCATAATTAAATCAGTTAAATTGAGAGGCAAACAGAAAGATTCTGCAGCCTATGGAACTGAATCCCTGTCCTGGGTATTTGTTCATAGAAGTGGGAATTGCATTATTGTCAGTGTTGGGAACACGTCTTGAATTACATAACTCTCTAAATGGTTTACAACTGAAAATCAGATACATTCTACAAGGAAAACTTTCTCTACTGTGTTCTTCTCTATGGGCTTCTCAAAAGCCCATTGAAATGTAGTCATGTCGAAGTAGGTCTCCTGGCAACTCCCTCCTAAAGATTACAATACACTGCTCACTGATTGTTCTTCGACTGAAGAGAATAGTGTAAATAGCTGGATCAGCAGAATGTGAGACTGAAGCTTATTGTTGCATTAGGGTATTTTTAGGACTGTGCAAACTGATACCATCTAACAACCTAGAAAGTGAATGCAGGAGCATAGCTGCATCTGCCTTTCCTGGAGATTAAAATCAATAGCTTGGTTACTTTAGATTTCTGTCTCCTTGTAACATCTCCCACAATAAGGAAAGGAATTCACAAAACAATTTACGTACAGATCTATAGGCACAGAGACAGCAGCACTACTCTCATCCTCTGCCTTCAGTATAATTCATTTATAATTATGGAAGGGCAATACCTTGAGGAATATGGAAATAATGAGGAAGAGCTTCATGGTTCAGTAAGGTTTTGACCATTCCTTTGAGACAGGACGATTCATTAAAGTGCTGCTAAGGCACTAAGGAAGCATATGGGCAGGACAGATCCAACTTCATCATAAGCCAGAAGAATTTCTATCCTTTCTGACTTAGAATGGTTCAAAACAGAACCTGGATACACAAATCACTCAAGATGCTCTGTTCTAAAGAGCTAGTGTTTGCAAAAGACCCCAGATACAAAACTCTGATCTTATATTTTATCATCTTCTCTGTTTACCACTCCAAAAACACAGGTATAGTCATGTACATGGAAACATAAAAATTTCCAGTCCAAAACAAAATGCTGGTCCCTCCCACATAATCTTTTCTGGCAGAAGATGGTGTCAGAATCTACAGAGTAAGAAGAGAGACTCTACAGTATACTGTAATTATCATTACGCGATCCAGGAGAATTAATATCTTCTCCCCTTCTTTTGCTTTCAGAAGCATTCACATTAATCTCATTGACAAAATGAAAGTATAAGAAAAGAGGATCTCAGGTGCTACTGATGCCATTCTTACACTGATGCTCATGCCAAGTTTTATTACTTTGAGTTTCAGGTCCAAGAAAAAGTGCAGAGGGCTGAATTACCCAGAGGGAGCAAGGCTGACCCTTGAGGGTTGCTTTATAAGATAGCAAATTGGTCTTTAAGATAGGTATCATATCACCAGTGATGATGAAGGGCAAGACCCTGTCAGCTGATTACAGTGTTTCCAGTCCAGTATTTATTTACACAGATAATTAATTCCTCTGCAGTTCAAACATTTATCAACAATTCCATTACCTAACTCTCCATTCTTAGTTTTTTGTGAGACTAGGCACACTGACAGCTTCAGTAACCACCATCTAATTAAAGTAATTGTTGGACTGCATTCCTTATTCTGTTTCATGTATAATTATACTCCATGGGAAATCTTGTGGGATTTGAAACAGACTTTTAATCTATTCCACATGAATCAAAAACAACTCCCAAGAAAATATCTTAATAGCCATGTTTAACAGTGTGCTACTTCATTTGCACCAGAGATTTCACATCCTCAGTGCTTCTCACAGATTTTTTCAGTCACATAGAGAGGACGAAAGGTTTTTTCAAAAGGGAAATTCTTCCTAAAATTTTCGTACATTAATTAAGTTGGTTTTAAAGGGAAATCTTTGTTGAATTATTTGGACAAACACTCCTAGTGAAACTGATAGCTGCTACTCCTGAAGTTTTACTCCTGAAGTTTTATGACCAGTTGTACTTTGATTCTGTTCCTCAGATTTAGTACGATCCACTCACCCTCTCATGAACTCAACTTCCTTATTACCTGTCACGAGCTTATTACCAATTTTGATTCAATGGCAATATGTACTATCACTATTACTATGTTTATTGCACCAGCTTTTCAAGATGTCTTATTCTAACACTGACATCATTGCAGTTCTTCACTGTAAAGTAATTCTACTACAGCTGACACCAAAAATAAAAGCAGAAAATAGGGAGAACTTTTAAAGAACTGCCTCTTCTGTATTCTTTCACACACAGAGTGCTGGAACCAGATGCTGCCAGGACCAACACTTTGACCTGAGTGGAAAAGCATTCCTGAGTCCCTTACTTCAAACATGTCACATAAAGAGGATTAATTAATTAATCCTTTTGGTCCTTCAAAACTTCTCTTGCCATTTGAAGAGAAAATTGTTCAAATTGTCCATGGCATTTCAAGAAAAACCTGTTTCAAAATTGTGTATGAATTTATTACTGATGCTCAGCTATGCTTTATAAAGATAAAGCAAGCTCAGTCTATCTAACCCTTTAGATGTGTCACATACAGTACATACACTTTTCTGACTCAGAGCATTCAGGTATCTTTGTTTCTCCTCTTAAGGGAAGGTAACCATGCTAATAGTTATGACTCAAAACAATAATCCCTTCCATTCATATTGTAACACTATTTTGGTTTACTTGCAGCTTTTCACACTGGTTAAAAAGCCAGATAAGTGGATCTACAATGTTCATCTTTCATGTTTCATATGACAATCTTATCACATTGTCTTTCTGTAATATCAATTAAATCAGGAGCAGTCATTAGAAATAGTGTTGGTCAAGCTATTTATAAGATTAATTAATTGACCCTTTTCCTTTTTTTCTTCCTATCTTATGGATTTGGCAGCCTGAAGTCTGTGGACAAACAATTTCATGGATATGTTTATTACAATTTTAAGGGATTATATATGTATTTAACTTTAATGTCATGTCATCTGGGCCCGATCTTTGTGCTAGCCAGTACTTAGACAAATGGCTATTAAATTATGCAGGCAGATCTCAACTGGCAAAAAATGCTTCATATTGACTCATTACAGAAAACTCTCAGCAGTTCATCAGATATTCGCTGACAGGATTTGCAGCTCATCAAGAAGCCACATTATTTCCTCTTCCTGGCTGGACAGCCCAAACAGCATAATGTGCCATGGCAATGTAGGACGCTGCAGTTAGGGCACACATTTCCTGCTTGGACAGACCTGGGACTGCTCTTTGTCATTATCACTTGGCCAGAAGAAGCACCGAATCAACATGCAAAGCCAGATGCTGTCACACAGGCTGAAAACAGGTTTTGTCATATCTACCTCTGTGATCACTTTGTGAAGCTTTTCTAGCCTTTTGCAACTAAAATAACACTTTTTTGGCAAAAAAATATTGGCCAAATTATAAAAAACAAACAAAAAAACAAACAAAAAAATTTTTCTCAGTGTGATTACTGTGCCTTGACAAACAACAAAATTCATTCTTCATCAATAATTCTATAATGCAAACAAAGCTTCGCAGATATTCCCGTGTCTTTGTGAGCAAATACTGCACAGTTGAAATGGTAATCTAACAAACTGCCTGTGAAAAAGTTTCTATTGTAATCCTGCAGTTAGAGTTAGCATTGCTCATTAAAAGGTTGTACATTCTGAAAGTAAGAGAACTGATATTATAGAGGGAACAAAGCAGATCTCAAAATGACAGCAAGCCCAAAGCACTATTTTGTGAATATCTTTACAGGGTCAGACACATAAAACTGTTTCAGAAACATTCTATTTTATAAACATTGTTTATAGAGCAGTGCATTTCAATGTGGTTTTCTTACCTTATTCCACTGTGTTTTTTGTCACCCCATGTACAATTCTGAGCAGTCTCTTTGCTGTTGATCTGTCATGGCACTGTGCAGGCTGGCATCTCCCCAGGACCAGAGGTGCCAGGATCTCAGGGGTTGCCCAGGCTGACGGGGAACACAAGGACAGCCCCAGCTCCAGGTACCTCTCTGGAATCAAGACAAACCCACGTCAGGTCAGGATGTGGGCCTGAGTGAGCCTGGCTTACTAGCAGCTGCAGTCAAAGCTGCAGTCAAAGCTGCAGTCAAAGCAGCTGCAGTCAAAGCAGGAAGCCTTCAGAAATGACAGCGAATACCATTTTTCAGTCATTTGTGACTAATCTCAATATCTAATCTGTCTTCTGTGAACAAAAGCCATCCTGCATGTGTTCACTCTCTACCCAGGTGACTCAAACTAAGCGATGCTTCCACATGAGATCTCACCTCACCTGCTCCTCAATGTGTCTGCAGCCCATGATCCTGCTTGCCTGATTCCTAAAAGTGACAAGATGATATATTAGTGGTAGTCTATCTAAAAGATTACATGACCAACACAAATTACAAGAATTATTGAGAAAGAAACTTAGACTTAACATTTTCATATGATTTTTTTCTTATTACAATTCCAAAGATTCACAAAAGGATCTCAAATGATTCCACTAACATGAATCATACTCCCTGTTGCTGAAAATAGTATTTTTGACATGGGTAATAACAAAATTATTATTTAAACAAATTCTGGGGAAAATTGGAGAGGTAGAATGAAGTGGTTGTTGAATTCTTTCTAATGTGTACAGACAATTGTAGAACAGAGAATGCAGCTATAAAATATGGCCAGGTAAATGTTATGAAAGAAAATCCCCAAGATATTTCAATTACTAAGTATTAACTGAGTTAAGCCATATAAAAAATCCATAACATGTCAGTTTCTGACCTCTTCCATCTCTCTGGAGTCTGCCCTCACAGCTGACTCAGAAAGAAGAGCAAGAAGAGTTTCTTACATTTGCAAGCACTGGAAAACTGTGTATCAACTTCAGAATAAATAGATAAATAAATAAATAAATCTTTCTTTCCATATTTGGATTTCTTTCAATCAACGCTTTCCAAACATGGCAAAACAGACTTGTGTCTTTCTGCAAATTTTCAAACCACTCTTCATTCCTATCTGACCTCCTGTCATCACTAGTAGGAATAGGATATGAATCTCGGCATTTCAGGATTTCTCACTAGCAATAGATAGAGAAATTGGGAAACACAAGAGATTCACTTAAATAAATACTGGCAATAGCACATCTCATCCACTTTTAAAGTCATACAATCAACATGAATGGTAGATTAAAATGCACCTACAACATCTTAAACACTTGTTAAAATTGTCCAGTAGTGATTATGGAGTAGAACTGAGATTCTGCATCATTTTAAATTTCCTTTATTTCAGTCTTTCACTGAAATTTATCTGAGAACTGAAAAATCAAGATACAGCAATGGAACTAGATCCTCACAAGCCAAATTTTCAAACAGAGCTTTTACAAAGGAATAAAGATGATTTTGTTGATTTAAGGAAAGTGTCTCCACTTTCACTTCTTTTGTGGAGTAAAGTAGAGATTAATATCACTCAGGTACTGGATTGACAGATCCTATTGCCTTACTATCACTGATTCTTGAGGAATTTATCTCTTGGGATACAAATCCATCAAATTAATTAGAGATTTCTGTGTGAATTAAAAAATAGTTCTAAAGAAAATCAGAAAAAAATCTCTTAAGATGAGACAGATGTGTTATTAAAAACTTTCATGGATAACTTCCACTGGAAGAATTTATACAGCATATGTAGACCTTCTGCTATAGATGAGTGCAGGGAAAGGAGTATTTTACACGTAACAACATTGGTGCTACATCCTACTACCTGAAATCCCAAGGAAAAAGATACTGGCAAAGGCAAGGCAATGTAATTGGCATGCATGTTTTTCTCAAATTCCATGCTCCAAAGATGTCACTGATTATACTTACAAAAATTCCAAATAATTTCTGTAGCCATTATACTTACACATCTACAGCTTCTTAACAGCAATTTTAGATGAGCAATGTTGAATAAATGTGTTTAAGGGAAGACAGGGAAAACCAGTGGTGTTAAAAACTAAAATGTTTAAAGTGTTTAAAACTTAACTCTTGTCCGCCTTTTGTTCTACAAACTAAACTAAATTCTACATTACGTTGTTTGCCCCTGATCAGACTAGTTCTGCATTCATGTACTTTAATACTTGTGCCTGAAATTTGGGCACCTAAACTTTCACACTGCCCTAAAATACTTCTAGTCCATAAAGTGAAATGACCAAGTTCAAAAGTGGAGCAATCATCATAAGGGAAGCAACTTAGGGAAATCAGTTCAGGTCTAGATGCTCAAAATACTACCCAGTGTGCCTATCAGAAAGAATATTCAAATGTTCACAACAATGTACTAAGCTACTCAGCCAATTTAGGGTTATCTGCCATTACTGAAGCCAATGAGATTCTTTAAACTATTACTAAAGCAGCTAAATCAGAACTATTATCCCCTCTTACAGGCAAATTAGTGCTAATTTAAACACCTAGATATAATAACTATGACAGGATATAATGAATACTATACTATTGTATTTGATTAATTTTGAACAAATGCACTACTGACACAAAAGGCTTTTCTTAGAGGGCCACATACACCTTCCATGTAAAAAAGATATCCATGAAAATTCTTAAATCTTCTTCATACTTGACTCCTCACACACTGCTTCTCCTAATTTATAACTCTATCTTGAAATGCCAAAAAAGGCAATGTTTGTACAGCCAGACAAATGTCAAACAATTACTAGATGGAATCAGAATCAAACATGAAAGAACAAACAGCAGGAGGTGCTTGCTGAATTTTGGTGAAGGTTGTGGCTGATCTGTCATTCAATCAGACCTTTTGCTCTCTCAAAAAATCTGTCATTTTCCACGCTTTTCTTGGTTGCCTATCACACTTCCAGACTTGTTATGGATAGTAACAATAATGTTATATTCTATTCTGCTATAAAAGTCAGAAAGAAAATTATGTATCTACATAACATAGGAACAGAGTAACTAGTCTTCTACCATAAAAAGGGTCACCAGAAGTATTTTTCTTCATAGGAAAGAGCAGTATAAGATCTTAAAGCTCAGGAAAATGTCATTCTGTTGAAAAAGATATGGACATTTGGCGCACCAGATGTGTAAAAGATATTATTTACTGAAACCACAGTCAAATCCTATTCTGAAAATTGAAACAATTTGTGTAACTATTTTTGTTTTTGTTTTTGCTGGGGACAATTTCCATTCCCTAGGGGTGGTTATATTATATCTCAGAAAACTACTCTCAGATGACAAAAAGAATTTGAACTGTAAGGGGTTTCTACAGTTTTCAGAGCTAAGGGATTTCTACAATCTTTACAGCCAAGCCTGTTGAACATCACTCTGGCAACATGTGGGTCGACGATAGAGAAGAAAATTATTTGAGTCCATGAAAATTGTTTTCAGAATAGAATTTACCTTGCAAAAAGTCTTATTTCTTTCACCAATGTCAAATAAGTAGTTTAACTTAACAGAACTTCACTGCTATGTTCCCCAGTAACAAACTGAAGTATGGAGTAGCCACGTGTGGAAAATGATATGACATAAGGTCATAAGGTTTGCGGCATTAGATTACTCTCACTGATTCAGGAAATATTTCATAATCTCCATCAGAAACAATCAAAGAAAAACATGGAAGGGAAAGAGATCACAGTTGGTTTCCAAAAGATTATCACAGTCAAGGTGAGGCAGTGGTTTCTCTCTTCATTCTTAAAAGAACAGTTTGTGATGTGTTAACATCCATAAAAAATAAGTTCAGCTTTCCCAACTTTCCCAACTCATATTTTTTTTATAATATTGTGAAGTCTACAAAGTAGTTTAAATAAATATATGTAATACATGTATATAACTGTAAGGATATAGATAGGGATTACAAAGAATTTTAAGGGATTTTTAATATAGATGTTAAGTAAAAAAGGAATTATAAAATCTACAACGAGAAAAAACAAGACTGAACTTCCTAAGAGGCTCCACAACACAAAGGGACCGGAGGGAGGAGGAGAAAAAAAGACACACTTCAGAGTTTCACAGATTCAGGCACCACAAATTCATGAAAGCATCATTCTGTGCTCCCTTTCTGAATTGGCAATATTCTCAAGTTACTCTAATGCAGTGTTGCCAAGTTTCTAAAAGCTGAAAGAGCTATTGCAACATTTAAAATCAATGGAAATGCTATGATGAAATGTGTCACAAAACTTATCTGGAAGCCATTTACTTTTTAAAGAGCAACATTCTTCTTTCACAGAAAACAGCATTATTGCATTTGGAGAATTTATCGGGAAGGAAAGCCTACTATAAAAAACAAACAAAAAAAAAACAAAAAAAAACCCTGAAAGTAATCTATTTCATAGTTCATTCTAAGTGAAATAAAAAATAAATACAAAAGCAAAACAAAATAGGAAAAATAACTAGTCAGGCCTTTTATTATTACTCTGATATTAATCCATCGTATCATAGATCGGATAGGCAAAATCATGTGTAAAATTTTACACTAGATGATAATCTTTATAGAAGACATTTAATCCTCTTCTTCTTGGTAAGACTAACTCATGACCTGGTCAACTGTTTTAGAAATAATTTATAATTATATTCCTAAATTTTATTCATATAGATGTGATATAAACCAAAGTACATGTATTTTTACTGGAATCCATACCGTATGTTTCAGCTTCCTCCCCTTCTTGGGAAGATTGTTATAGTACCTTCTCCTTTTCTTGGCAAAGTTATTCATCCTTGTTAATCATGTTACATGTCCTGTCCCCTAACCCAGAAATTCAAACTATCCTTAATGTACACAGCCTGTGAAGAATTGCTTGAAAATTTTTTCAGCAAATTTTAGCTGTAGCCATGATTCTGTATGGGAACTGTGAGCCATCAAGAGGAATTTCCAAAAACATATGAATATTTCATACTGTAGAGTGGGAGAAGTATTCAGATCCTTAGAATTTAGGATTATAGAATTCAAAATTTTGATCAGTTTCTCTCTTTTTTGGGGAGAGGGAAGGAACAAAAGCAATAATTGCATAGTGTCAACTCACAGACTGCATTACTGAAAGGTGTTGATATAGCATCCATTACAAAGATGTTTGAAATTGGCTAGAAGAAATTAAGGGTATTATTGATAGAATTTAATAAGAGAGTGTGCAGGTGCAAGAGGCAATGCTGACAAAGTAAGTTTTACCTGTCAAACATTGTGGACTGAATCTTTGATTGTGTTCCCAAAGATCTTTCCTTTAATTTTCTTTTTGTCTCTAAATTCTGTGGCACTATCTGTAAAACTGCTACAAAGAAAACTGGTCTTAGAGCATTTCCAGCTGTGCTAACATCTGGAGAGAGAAGATATCTCAGGAAATATCTGCAGCTGATTATCGACATCAAAGGAATTAGAGAGATTTCTGAACTTTGTTTGCTTATTCACATCATAACCCTTGTCTTTGCAAAAATTTAGCTGTGGAACTAAAAGAATTTTTTTTTTCTATTATCTTTGCAGTATGTTTAAAAAGTGACAAAAATTTATATCTTAATTGGATAGGAGTTTTCATATTTTTTGTGTCAAGACAGTCTTCCAGAGAATAGTCACTGTAACTCATACTCTAACTCAGAAAACCTTCAGCATTTTTTTCTTCTTGTGAAATAAAAGTTACTCAGAACAAGATATAAAAACACAATAAACTATCTTCCCACAGAAGGAATTTAATTCCTATCTTTCTTTGTTCTTGAGATTTTCCAAGTTCAGATTTCAGACTGTAAAATCTTTGGTACTGGATTCTCCTGGTTTCTCTCTTTTCCATAGCATTGAGCGCTCAATCAGAAACAATTTGTTTAACACTTCGCGCTCCTCATAGAATAATTAGCTGTGTGCATGGTTTACAAAGAACAGTTTATTTCTCTCTAGATTTCGAACCATCCTGACAATCTTCAGATACATTCAATTTCCATGACAACTGGGTCTTCTTTCTGCTTCTCAACCTCCATTTTGACAGATCTTTTTCTCTATTCATGTAAGTCTGCAGCTTTAAAGTGAACTTCTAATACCAAGATAACCATCATAAAATTTCAGGATTTGGAAGAACTATAGTGTTAAATAGTTAATAAACAACTATACTGCAAATGATTCCATTACAGAGTTACAATCGGAAGCCTCCAATGCAGCATTAGTTTATCAGTGGTGGCAAACTATATCAAAGCCCACATTTTACTTTGAAACCAAAGCTGTATTTTTTGGAACAGTGACATAGAGCTTAGCTACACTTCTGCCAGAATTTCTGTTCATGAGTCAGAAGGACAATTGGAGAAGGCATCACATATACTGTCAATGGGTACTCAAGACTATGGAAAGCAAGTAGCTCTTCTTTGCTGCCATCTACACTGGTTCCATTACATTGAAGTGGTTTGTTATCCTTGAATACAACCCACCTGGCCCCCCACTCCAGCTGTCTGTAAATCAGATCTCATTTGTTGCACTGTACACACCATGTCAATGGCAGCAAAACGCTACAAGCTTCCTGGATATAATAGGGGCTGACTGCGGGAACATTTTCCTGGATGAATATTAAGAACTTGCCAATTTTGTATTCAATATTAGGTGAAGGATGGCTTTATTCACTATCATGCTGGAGCACAACTCCCAGCTGTTCTCTCCTTAGATTTCATTTTGAAGGGTTGCAAGATCTCTGAAAAAAAGAAAAGATGCTGTAAGAAGTAGGGAGGAGTGATTTGAATTGGTAAGTGGCCATGTTCCATGAGATCTGGTGCTCAACTAAAACTGCAGAATAACACTCCCTGTGACATGTTAGAATGAGATTTATAAGTAAACTACTGCTGCTGCAGAAATTCAGCCACAGCTTTTCTCTCTAAAATGGATCTGAAGTTTATTTCTTTTTGAGATTGAAGTTTAAGTTTAATCTTATTATTTCAGCATTTTTTTACATTAAAATGTACAGATCCAGATGGAAGATCCAGTTTCTCAAGCAATCTGACATCACTTGTTCTTGATAAACTCTGATTAGCCCCACTAAACTTTGGACATGGAAATTCGCTAAGGCAAAAAAGAAAAGCAAATACACATAAGTGTACAAGTGCAGATCTTGTCTTAAGAAACAAATGCTTTCCAAGAGGTGATATACTGCCATGGTCAGTCAAGGGCCACATTATATAGTTCTGTCTAAATTTGGTACACAAAAAGCAAACAGTTCCAGGAATCTGCTTATATTTCTGATAAAAAAAGTTTCTAAGTTCCTCCTGAGCTTGATCTCCCACAACTGTAACCATTTAATAGTCTGGTGTACCTTTCCTGAGTTAGGGTTATTTAGTTTAAAGGTTCTGAGAAAGATTGTATTGTGACTAAAGACCTCTTCATCACCATAAATATGTCTGATTTGTTATTACTTCTCATGACAGGTTTGTTAACAAATAAAAGTCCTCTCCCAGCACAGCTCAAAGACAAAAATGAAAGAAAAAAGTGACACAGGGCATAGAATTATTCATCTAGGAGAGTGTTATTAAAAAATAAAAAAAGATGAAAAATGTAGAAACATTAAAATGTTTTTAGAAGATAGGCAAAATGCTTATTTATCACTTTTAGTTTTCAAAAGAAAATTCTGACATCCTGAGAAAAATTTTTAATAAAAGCCACTGATTTCTGTCTCTCTCCTTAAAAGAGATACACGTCTGTATGCTTAAAGCCAGCTATAACTGAATGTGATTAAATTAATCTTTTTATATTAGCAAGAGATAATTACTTTAACATTCTTAGGTACTCTCAATGACTGCAGCTGATGGCAAAATTCCAGAAATTATTAGAAGTATAATTTTTAGGGAGTATATTTCAAAATATTCAGTCCCACTAGAAGCTGTTGAAATGGCTGTTTTCTTAGGAAAAGCAGGGTAAAAATGAATTTCATTACTAAGCTAAATTATATTAAGAAAAGTAATTTTAAGAAACAGGTGAAAAAAACATACTGAGAAAAGGAGATAGGGAGATACAATACACATTCAATTCTTTAGTAGTCTGTTGTGAACACGTTATTAACATGAAGACAGATAAATAACAAATATGGGAGAAAGTCTCTTTATGTCTTCTTGCAGAGTTGAGGACTTTTGTGTTTCTCCTACTCCTTTTTCATTTAGAGGCTATAGATGCACTAGAAACTGGGAGGAGACACATACAGGTCAGCTGACCCCAAATGGCCAAAGGGATATTCCATACTATATGATGATGTTCAGCAATAAACCATGGTGTAAAGAAGTGGAATGTGGAAGGGGGGTGGGAGGAGGAAGGGATGTGTTGAATGGAGGTGGTATGTTTTCATGGAAGCCTTGTATCTAAGCAGATGTCACCACGTACCTCAGGTCAAAACAAGACAAGTGTACAAATCCACCCTAAAAGAAATGCAATTGTTTAGATTGAAAAAAGAACTATATCTTGCTCCACCTTGTCTCTCAAAAAAGACAGCTGAGAGAAAATGGAAAATACCAGGGAACACATCTGCCCCTCAACTCAGGCTTAGCTTCATTTCCCAGGCTCAAACTAACATGAATGAAACAGAGGTCTGGGAAAGTAGGGCCTTGGGATGAACCAGCAAGTGAACTAACTGCATAAAATCAAGGCACATTTTGTACAGCATAGTCTGGTCTTTCTGACAAAATACATCATTCCTTATACTCCTTCTCAGAGATCAGTTAGTGTGTACTTGTAGTTCTTTTTTACATGGCAAGCAGACAAAGAGCCTAGAGATCCAGAGTTTATTAAAATGGAAATTGAAGTAGAAAGCTGAAAGCCCTGCTTTTGTTTTTTTTTTTCCAGCTCCAAATTCTACAGCATTCAAAAGCTAAGAAAATTAGAACTGAAAATGAATGACTTATGTTTTACTTCAGATTCCATATTCTTCCATGAATCAGACTCTCCACCCACAGAAGATGTTTAATAAGTTTTATATCTAAAGATCACTGTCATATCAATAAAGATTGTTGCATCATGACATACACAGTTCAGATAGTTGATTAATTCAAAACATGAATGAAAATCAACAATTTTTGATAAATAGTAAGGATTGAAACAATCAGCCAATTTTAATCTCAAACTTTCTAGTTAAAAATTGCAGGGCTTAGTGAAATTCCTTTGAATAGCTTCTGAAATCTATATTTCTGATTATATAACAAAGGGTCAAGATTTTCTACAAAACATATTTAATGAAAACTTTTCTTCCTCCTACTCTTATTGTTTTATTATCTCTAAGGGAAAATGTTAAAAGAAAAAAAAAAACACAAAAAAATCATTTGTTCAGCCTCACTCTCAGACAGGAAATTGAAGATGAGGTGTTATGAAACTTGCTTAAGACACCTTCAGAAGCCTAAATAAAATCACAAACCTAAATTCAAAAGACAGAATACTCAGAACAAAATATATCATTTTAACTAGTAACTGTCAGTTGTAGGAAAGGCAAAAGATGCAGCAGAACACTGAGAAAATGTTTTATCTGTTAAGCTTTAGACAAATATTCATTAAAAATAAATAAATAAATAAAAATCTTAGTTTGCCAGGTGACTAAATAAACTTGTCCTGAGTTCCAGTAATATTTACAGTATTAATTGCCCTTCTCAGCTACGAGAAAGAGCAAAGGCTCAGGAGAGGAAATATTTAATTAGAATATATCATCACTCAGAGGGTGGTGATGCACTGGATCAGGTTGACCAGAGAGGCTGTGGATGCCCTATCCTTGGAGGAATTCAAGGCCAGACTGGATGTCGCTCTGGGCAGCCTGGTCTAGTGGTTGGCAACCTTGCCCACAGGGGGGTTGAAACTAAATGATCATTGTGGCCCTTTTCAAACCAGGTCATTCTATGATAATTTTATGATGATCTATCTGGAAAAAAAATTGTGCATAATTTGTTGTTTTCTACATGAAGAACAGGGCTGTGCTGACTTATCCATTGCTTCATTGCTAATATTTCAATACTTCAAGAAATTAAAACATTTAAAAATTTAAAATGAAACAATTTAAGAGTTCTCTTTATTTGCAGGACCCAAAGGCCCTTCAGTGTGAGTTTAAGAAGCACAGGAACCTTAAACTAGTTGGTCTGTTGCCAGTAAACCAAGTCTGTTAAAAATAATTCAGAGAAATTTCATAACATCAGCCAGATCTTTGAGTTCTCTCGGATGACTCCCATTGGACCACATAGAATTATGTGCTTTTAGTTGGAGCAGAAAATATTGAATGGGTTCAGAGTCAGCTGTGAAGTTACTGTTCCTATAGTCATAATCCTACAATTCAGAGCCCCAGGTGTCCTGCAGCCCATCACTGATATTAAAGAAAGAGACAAAGGCATCATGAAACATCTTTGCTTTATTTACACCTCTATTTAGGAGGTGACCAACCTCAACAAAAAAATGAAGAAATGATACCTCTGATTCTACTTTTGCCTTTCTCTTATCCCTCACAGTACCAACCAGCTTCAATGTTGGGCTTTAGCTGCACAAAATTTCTCCTTACAATGGCAAACAGCATCTCTATAGCCCTCCCATCTTACCTAACCTCCCTTCAAGGCTATATGCGTTTTTTTCCATAAACTTTAGAAGATCCCTGCTCAACCAAGCTGAACTTTTGCCCTGCATTATTGACTTCCAATTATTCATTCCTGCATGCTAGAGATGGCTCTGAAAAAGTGGCCAGCACTGATGGATCCCACTGCCTTCAAAAGTAGTTTACTGAGCTACATAGTTCTCCGAGCTTCTCAAGCAGCCTGAAGTCTGCTCTCCCCACACCTAAGGGCAGTTTTTTGTGGCAGTTTTTCTCCGTTTTCTTCACTGTTACTTTCAATCCTGGAATTTGTGGAGAATTCAGAAGAATGTGCTGTGACTAATGCTCAGCATTTCTTAATATTGCTTCAATCTGTACAGTAAGTCTGATTATCAATATGAAAAAATACTGTTCTAGCTCTAATAACAGTTATCATATCTTTCTGATATAAACTCTCATTCATGGCACTGATATTCTTTATAAAAAGTAATTTAAAACTCAGAGCAACTCTCTGAACTCTTCTTGACCTATTAGTTCTGGGAGAAATGATTTGCCTGTATTTAAACTGCACATTCACTGCAAACCTGGACAAGAAGCCAGATGCTCTGAATACTAATCTTTTTATATAATCACACAATTGTTTCTTTATTTGCCTCCTTTCCATTGTCATGTTTTACTAATTAAATATTAATAATAAAAGGAACAACTAAACAATTGAACTCCATCATCCGTATGATTTTTTGAATGTGCATTAGAGTTCACAAAGACTGAAGGCTTGAGGCCTGGACTAAGATATTCCTCTTACCTTTTCAACTTCACAGATATTCCCCTTTTATTCTGCCTAGCTATATTCCACATCGTTATCATCAGTATTTATAATTATTTTACATAAAGTCAATGCAAAATTTTCTGAAGAATTTTCCCCATGGAGAAAAGTCATCATTCGGAAGGCATTAGAATTTATTATAATTGTTGAACTATTATCAGTTCTTCACTGAATACAGAGCCAAGACTCTGATCTTGTTGTTTTGTTGAAGTTCAAATTTGAGAACTATTAAGCATAGCGGTCACAGTTATTCTAACAACAAAAACTATGTAACTCATAAAGTCTCACAGTGTTCCTTCGGATCATCATGAATTTTTGTTCTCCTCTTAAAAGAAAAACAATTTATCCTCAGTAATTTTGACAAGAAGAGAAAACACAATCATATTTTCTAATCATCTTAGCCTATAACATTCTGGCATATTGCAAACTATCTGAATGAATCCTGGGGATGTCTGAGATAAGTAACAAATCCACAAGACATCAAGTAGTTAAAAAGAAAAGCAAATAACTTTTCTTTAGGCTATTCTATCAATTAATATTTCTACTGTTCTTATTTCTCCTTTCTCAGACTCTAATCTGGTACAAAATTGATACAAAAAGAGAATCTAGAGACAGCTTTGAACACTACTGGTACTTATTTAAACACTTAATGGCATCAGACTTCTTAAATGCAAGGCAGCCAAAGCAATAGCATCCACCTCTCACATCCTGTCATTATCAATCATTTGACCAAGGCAACCTATAATTAAAGGTGAGTAGATTCAGAGAGTGCTTTTGGGAGGGTGGGAAGCTTCATAAATTAAGATGGAAAGCTAACAAACAAGTACATATTTTTCAAAGGTTAGGATTTTATAAAATTATACAGAGAAAAATTATTTGTTTACTTGTTTTTCAGGAAGAAAGTAAAAGTAGGAGGAACTTATTAGGCTTCTATTCCAGTACCTTAGTTCCTTATTTCCGCCACTGTCTGGTTCTTTACATATCTCCATACATCCTTCATCACTTACTTGCAGGAAAGGAAGATGAATGTACTTAGGTCCTGTTAAAGACGTGGATCAAGAAAATTGTAGGCAAGCAGTCAAGGAGCTGCTTCATTGCTTTTCTTACCAAGAAATAAAATTGTGACAAAATTGAAGTTCTCACAATGAATTTTGAATTGCATCTAGAGGAATTCTCATGCAAGACTTGTGACTTGTTTTGGAAGACTCCCATTTAATTCAATTTAAAACTGTTTTGTCATCCACTGTTCAGCTGCTCTTAGCATCATAAAAATATTATCATTACAGACTACTTAAAAACTACGGTTTTTGTTTTAACTAAGATGGCAATTCTTCGCTACATTTCTGTCACTGTATTTTTCTCCTCTCCCTTGAAGATCTGACAGCTGTAGGACTACATCTCTGTTTTCTGCCACGGCATTTTCCTTCATTTGTTCAAAATCATTTTCAGGTTCTTCAGATCTCATCTCTGTGTTCTATACCCACCCAGCACTTTTGTTTACTTTCACAGTTAATTTTTCAGCTCTAAAAAATTCACTATTATTTTTGGTGACAATCAGAATTTTTATAAAAACAAACTAAAAATTGGAACTTCAGTTAAAGCCTCATAAATCTTCAGCAGGAATTTTCCAGAACATTTAAGAATGTGAAAAATAAGAAATTTGGTTCTCACTATTGACCAACATTACCCCACCACCAATTTTAAAAACATGAACTGCAAGATGAAAAATATAGATGCTGAGTAAGACTAACCAAATTGTTTCATTACAATAAAAGACTGCTGTTTTGAGACTCACCCCATAAATTCCGCTGCACAAGGCATCCATTTTTAAAAACATTTGGGCCCAGACCTACATTTTTCATTGTCTGGAGGTATTCCGTTGTTCCTGCTTCTCTTTCAGGTTAGAGGGGTTCTCTGCTATGCACTCCAGATGTTTCTGGTAAAAATGGACCAGGCTCGCATGTGACCTCACTGCTTTGTTCCTTTTGCTGCCTGCACTGGCTGTACCTCAACAAATCCCAGTTCTACTGTAGAAGACACTGTTGTGATATGCTTAAGCAGTAGCGTGTGTTGTCATGACTCCTTCTATGCCCACCCGAGTGCACAGCACAAACATCTGCTGCAGTTTTTCTAGCTTTTCTTTGCCTTTTGTTGCTACAGCTGTCTATCTTGTACAAGAAGCACATGGCAGATTGCAATTTATCATTAGCAGCTCTCAGCTTCTAAGGCTGAAGCTTCTCCTTCATTCTGCAGCCCCAAGCTGACTTGCTGACAAGAAGTAATGATGAACCATGTGAGATCTCATCTCTTTTAGCTACAATATATCTTCACCAATTCTGATTTCCAGACACTTAATGCAGCACCACAGCAACCTCTCTTAACAAAGGCAAGCCTTCTTGGACTTGAAGATGTCCTTAATAAGATATGTTGAGGTGCATGTCATTTTTGTCATAAGGGGAAAAGATTCTTTGTCCAGATAAAGACAAATGTGTTGTCTGGGAGGAAGGCTGTACCTGAGAAGCAGAGTCAAACTGAACTCAGGGCTCTTAGAGAGTTCCAGTTTTCAGCAGCATGTCTGTCATTGTTAACCTCTTGCTGTTTCAGCACTTGGGTCTTCATACTAAGCTGCTTCTCCTGTGGCCAGGGCTGGAAGGCAATTAGATCAGCAGTCAGTGGGGAACACAACCCAAAGCTCTCTGATGAAAGTTTTTGCCATTTGAAATCCATGACACAAAGTGGCAGCGGAGAAATTAATGAGCAGAAAAGCAGAGCCTTCTCATGCTTTTTTCCCCTTACTAAGTAACAAATAGCATGTACAGATACCAGCTATCTGTTTCACTGTTTGTTATTTTGCCATCTCCACAAATTTTTTCACATTTGAACAGCTTTAAAAAGCAGGGGCTGGATTCTGACCCCACCAGGAAGCACCAGCTCCAGGTACAAAGTGAGAAAGCCTGGAATTGCTTCTTACATGTCTGCGTTGAGACTGAACAGAATCCCAACTCTTGTCTCTCCTCATCTACATAGCTGCTACACAAAAGAAGGATGAGTTGAGACAGTTTCATAGAAATTAAAATCAGTTATCTTTTTTTTTTTTTTGTGGAACCAAAGAGAACTTCAGCATTGATAATACATCTATGAGGTTGTTAAAAGGGAAACCGCAAGTTCTCATTCCCTACCATTTTCTGTAGATACTGCTATGGGCAGAAACATGGCATAAAACAGCAAAAAAGGAGAGATTTGAAAACAGGGACATGGTTCTTTGGGAGAACGCACTGAATAAATATATGGATAAAGTTGCATCCTAAAGGATCTCTATGCAAGCTTTCCCTTGAAGCTTTTTATTGTCCACAGTAAACAGTCATATTTCTTTTTGTCACAGATGATCCTATGATCCTAGTCTATAAATGAAGTGAAAGAGTTTGTTTCTCATGTTTCTTTGATTTTGCAGTACCCTTGGTAAGAGTATAGTGTGGGTTAATTCTCACCTGAGGCAGCCAGCAGTTATCTTTTAAAATCTTCGAAAAACAAACCTATTTTTTACCTAAGGAATCTGAAGCCACAGGCAAAAGTTATTAAACAAACATCAGAACATAACTTTTCAAACACAGACTAGGGATTTTCTACACATTAAATATCCTCCTAAAACCCAGTGTGAAGAAATTTTGTTACAAGCATCATTTCTTTGATTTGTTCTACCTGTCCCTAGGCTCCTGCAAAGAGGAGGTGTCTGCATCCTTTCCTGCTTTCCTTGCTGATTACAAAAGGTTCTTAAACTATGTTTAGGGAGGGGATCTAACTTACAAATACTTCCCATTTTCAGAGCCGAGTTAGATCTTGTCTACAGGAAAGTGAACCCCTGCAGACCCATCCATTCAATCTACCAGACGGGCAATCTGAGCTAGTGCCACAAGGAGGGACAATTAGAGATGTTAATGTTATTATCATGCCTGTGGCAATATTTCCCAAATATTTCCTGCTTTACAGGAAGAGAAGAAACTGTGAAGAGGAAAGACTGGGAGGACTGAAACTGAGAATACCCTATACAACAAGTTTCTGGACCTCTGCATTAAAATCCCTTCCAGGGATGAAATTGTCTGAAGAGGTATATTTACCTGAATGTCACATGTTGATTTCTTCAGCATGCTCAAAGCACATTCACAAAGTCAGTCCCAGAAACTATGGTAGGCCAAGGATGCCCAAGCATGTTATGAAACCATAAACATGGGCATAAAGGCCTGAAGAGTTGTGTGCATAGTGGAAATTACAGAAATTATAGGCACCTGGAGATTTCAGGGCTAGATGACAAGGAACCAACAGACATGTTTAGGTATTAGCAGCTATTTCAATTAGGAGCTTATTCTTTCTTCTAATGTGAGGAAGGATTTTGTTTGTTTGTTTTTCATTTATAATGTTTTTCCGGTTGAGGAGGGTTTAAAATAATGCTAAAATAAGAATTTCTACTGCTGTAGTGAGCATTATAAAATTATGATACAAAGGCAATAAAATTACTAACTGCGAACTATGCAAAGGTGAATAATTTCACCTTCATGTCTCTATGTCTCAGTTCTGCATAATATCTTTTATTTTCTCCCCTCTCACTCAAGAAGAAATGCAATATAGCAGAATCAGAGATCCAACATAAAGATTTACCTGTGTGCTTTAAAATCCCACCAATAGTAAGATAAGTTAGCATGACAACTAAGCCATTGCATATAAGTCATCAAACCTGACCCTTTTCTCTTATACCTGAGATAATCAGGAGAATAATGTTCTCCTGAAGACTGGAAGGTTTCCACTGTAAAATCAATGAAAACAGTACTGACATATTTCGGGGCATAGAAGAGAGAATAAAGCTGTGCATATATTTTGAGACAAAAAAAAAAAAAACAAACAAACAACAACAAAACAAACAACAACAACAACAAAAAAACACATTTCTTATAAAAGGAATTTTCTGAAACTATTTCTGCCTTTGTCTGACATTCCTTCACCAAGTCTTTCGCTCTTCTGTTTATTCTAAGATTGATATGAGATCAATGGCACCAAAGGATGAGCGTGGCATACTCAGGAACTCAGTGTTTTACTCTCCAGTTACTCTGTTATATATTAAAACTCAGCCATATTATTTACAGCTCTCCATATGCAGTGACTAGTAGCTGCTATCTACCCGTATAACCTTTAAGTATTTAAGAGCATATTTAATGTTTATGCATTAAGACATTGCTCATATCAATACTGTTACTCAGAGTTAAGCAGAGATAAATACTCACATAGTATAAATCTGATTAGTTTTACATCCAGGCCAAAATGTACTAAATGCTATATGCATCAAGCTTCCAAATCTCTGTATGAGTCACTGCAATTTCAAAACCTCCCTCTCTGAAAGAGGGCATTGTTTCCACGTGAACTCAGGGTTAACTAGTGGAATTGGGAAGCACAGCAGGAAATCTCCAGCCTGCAATGAACATCTGCAACTACACTGTTGGTAAAGAAGACATGGCTCATTCCATATTTGTCTAGTATACCAAATCTCCATAATTTGTGTTCTCCCAATACTACTATTGGGATCTGTCCACACTTCAATTGTATTTTGTCTGGATGAAACTGCTTCACACCACAGTAAAACAGGTGTCTCATGAGTAGCTGTATCTGGTGCATTTGGCAGTAATTTAAAAATTATGCTTTCATTATTAGCAGTCTATAATCAGCTCATTGCCAATCTGCTCCCCTTGCCCCTCCCCCCATACACACACACCATTTTCTTGTGTGTATGTTTACATATTTTCATATTTTTATATTAAAATCAACCTTTTGTGCCTTATGACAAACACAAGCAACAAAGACTTGAAGAACAGAGGCACACACAGGGGACCAAACAGCTGACTTTGTGATGCCTTAGTAGAAAATGTCTAATTACGGCAGAGTATACATGCCACCAGTGATGGCAATACATTTGTATTAAATGCCTTTGTACTCGCTAGAGTCCTATCATTTATCTAAATGACTATTATTTTCTCTTTTTCCTCAGAGCTTTTATTAAATCTCTAAGCAATTTCAAGCCATTAGCCCACAGATACAGGCTTTATTCAACAAAAATGCATTAGCAGGAGAAAGGCTGTCTGCCTATCTTTGTCTGGCTCTAGTCTTGCCAGGAGTCTCACATCCAAGGGGCACGGTTCTTTGTATCTTGATTGATGCTCCACTCCCTTATTTTTGCTGCCAAGCAAAGTTGTAATTCAAGCCTGGATGATTCTGCTGTCACTTACTTCTGCACACAGTGCCTGTCTTTTTCTGGATGTATTTTAATTTCTGGGGTTTATTTCCATTACTGACAAAATCTGCTCGATGCTGGAGAAACTAATTCCACTGCAAAATAATTGAGAGGAATATCTAGGTGGAAAAGGATCAGGATGAGAAAGGACCTAGTGCAGCTGACCTATATACAAGCCTCTGCTTTTCATCTAGTGGCTGGTGTTGAACAGGGCACAGCTACAGTCATTTCTTCTGCAGGCTGTGTTCTTGTCAACCCGCCTTGACAGATTGAATTGATCATATCCTCTGTGTTCTTCTTGTCTACTTAAATTAAACTATTTGGCCTAAGGACTGCTTTCTCCTGTCTTTAAATACTGCATCAGATGTAGTAGGCGAAGCATTACGTCAGTGCTAAAATGCAAATATTCACTAATATTTTATCTCTTTATTCTGGACTGTTTTGAAAAAAATGTGACAGTAGGACTGGCACAACTCTGGTCAAAACATAGCTCTGATTTAAAGCACCATGCTTACTCACCATTCCATCTCAACCAACAGAAAGCAAAAGAGGATTTACCACATATATATTCTACTAATTATCAGTAGCCATGCACACATTTCCACAGATGCAATGGCTAACTTAGCTATGTTATATCTATTTCCCTTCCGCAAGAGATGACAACCCAAGGCGTGCACAGACACACTGAAAAGAATATGTATATGTAGTAGTTCCTTTTCTGCAAGAGTTTCAAATATATAAACAAAACCAGTTTCCTTTCTCTGAACTTTTCCACTAGTCTTATTAGATCTGCAAATAACAAGAGGGGCATATGGCCAAAGGTTTACGTTGGAGCTCATAAATCACAAGCTGAGCTTTGTACAGTGTCATGAGCATCCAGCATGACCTTTCATCCTCACAGATGAAATGCTGAAAGCAACAATGTACCCTAGAGATGGTTTGAGACTCAAGTACAAGTATAACAGGGGACACGAAAGCACCTAATAGACTGGTAAATTGAAGGAAAACCCTGACCCATCCTTTCATTGACTTACTTCACAAGATTAAAGCAAAGAGATTTCAGAAATTTAAAATGAAGATAAGACACACACCGGAATAAGTTGTGCATCCACAATGACACTGGATAGAAAGAGATTATAATGGCTATAAATCACCGAGACTAAAAAAATTAGAGCTAAAATAGATCACTTCATAGGTCACTTGGTCCATCCAATGGCAGGTTTTTCTATGGATACTATTCTCTAGTGTCTTTTGCCAGTATCTTTCTATAGCCTTTGTGACTTGAGGCAGAAGGTGATCTCCAGATGAGGTCATAAATAAATTATTCCCTGCTGTACAGTACAATTTCCAGAGCATGTCTGAATCAATTTATTAATTATCAGCAGAAGACTGCCATTTTTTTCCACCAATTTGAAGCAGATGGCTTCATCTGAAAGCTAGTGACCTGAAGATATGCATTTTCCCCTCACAGGTCATTCACTCATCATTGACCTTGAAGAAAAAAAAATCCAAATGCTGAAAAATTTACTTTGGTAAAGGAAAAATGAAAACATTTAAAGTGATTCGTTCAAACTATCATGCTAAAATTATCCTGTGAGCAAATTAAGCACTTAATAATGAAGCAATGCTCCATGTTATCATCCATTACAAGGGATTTCAGCCCACAAGCCATCTGTAGCCTCATATGACAGTTAAGTCAGGCTGTAGCTTGCTTGTAGATTGTCTTTCAGAGGTCTGCTGGAACAAATAGCAGTTTATAAAGCAGGATGGGCTTTTCTGAAGGCAAGAGACTACCTCCCCCCAAAACATCTTTTTCTGCATAAAGTGACTCTGTGATCATAAAATATAAGAAGGACTGAGTAGCCCAAGAAGTAAAGAGTTCCCAGGCATAGCCAATTCTTGCATTTCACTGTCTACTCCTTGATCTAATCTCAACAACAACTAAGAAAAGTTGCAGCTGCAAGCAAGAGGTATGAATTATTTTCCTAATTTCATTTTGACAATCAAAACTGTCTTTCCAAGTCACTTTTTAAGCTTTGCCAGCTGCCAAGAGTAGACAATCACAGCCATCAACTGTGCATCACATGAGCACCACAACTAGTACTGTTCTTACTTGACTTTCTCCCAAATGCAAGGCAAGTATCACAAAAGCAGGTACAGGTTTTTTTATTCTATTCATGAGAACAATATTATATTTTTTTCTTAAGAACCCTACTTGAAAATCACTTGTGTTTTACTTTCTGGTACCTCTGAATGGACTTCACAAAACAGTAAACAACATAAACATATCTGTTTTCCATTTACAGTCTATAGTGTCACTACTGAATATCTCAGTTGTTTTTGCTTCTGACGGTATTCAAGGCTACTAATGCAGATTCTCATATTCCTGAAAACACAAAGAGCACATGAAGTTTTCCAGTTGCTGATTCTAACTGAGTTGTTCATCCAACCAAAGGCTATAGAAGACAGGAAAGAAGAAGTAGATATAAATGGTTAATTTTTATGATGGAAAGATTAAAAAAAAAAACCACCTAAGCTCAACACTTTCCAGGTATTCAAATAAGATGTAGAGCGAAGTTATTTGGGGTAGTGAAAATAAAAACTTACAACTAGGAGTTGCAGAGCGCTCAATGCTAAATAGTATTGATACACACGATTCTGGTCTGTAAGTTAACATTTCTTAAAAACATGATCCTGGAATTCACTGGAAGTGTCAGTTCAACAAAATCCAAGTAGTGCGATATGTCATAAAAAGTTTGGAAAAGTCAGAAAAAAAAAGTTTGACAAAAAGTCAGAAAAAGTTTGGAAACAAATACTGCAGGGGAGGGAAGAGAAAGAAGCGTAACACCATACTGTTATAACAAGAAGCAATTAAATGAGGCTAATGAAAGTTACGGAGCAGATTTCAGATTGAGGACAAATTAGAAGAGTCAGGACCTTAATACTGGAAAATAGACACAGGAAAGCCAGCAGCAAAATGATGGTTGGCATGGAGAAAATGAATAGGAAACAATTTGGCACTCCGCATAGTACAAGATCTAGAAGGAACCCAATAGAAATGACTAAGCAAAAATTCTAAACTGAAGGAAATACACTTTTCACATCTCATTGCTTCAGGACATTATAAGGGTCAAAGTATAAATGGTTAAAAACATAAATAGATTTATTCAAGCAAGAAAATTCTTCAAGGGTTATTAAGCTCAAAGATGAAGTTATTCTACTTGTATCAGGAAATCCTTGTGCCAACAATTTCCAGAATCTGGGAATAAGAGTGGGAGAAAGTATCATTTTATAGTGTTTTGTTCATATAATTTTATCTATTCTATGTCTACTAGACACCATGAAGAACAGTGTACTGAGCTGAACAGCGTGTTAAATGACTTGGTACAGTTCATTTATTAGTATAGCTACTCTTAGGCCTGAACACCTTAAATCTTATCCACTCCATTATGATTTCTTGGTTAGCAGAGATTTATCAGCAGAGAGCTCTCATACTGAGACAGAATGCCTTCTTGTACTTCATCATACATCGTGTTCCAGGAGTTCAGCCTAGGCATGTCCAAAGCTATGAAGTTATTGCTATGCTCTTGAATGAAAGTCTGATACAGATTAAGTGGGATTTCCACATGGCAGACAATTTGTTTGGGAATATAGCTTCTACCAACTCTGATAGCTTGGGCTTTATCATTTGATTAACCTGTTTTGTTTAACAGTTTCACAAAGTGTTTGAAATTGTTAGTTTCCATTTGCAGGTTTTCCATTGCATTTCCATTGCATTCCTCTGAAATCACCAATATTCTCTTGCTAGAACACTGTCCTCATACACTTTTCTGAAAAGCAATGTTGCATGCAACTTCAGATAAAGGACCACTGTTAAAACATGTAACATATACCTCATAGTATTCTTTTAAATGGCAAGTGCTCTTCCCAGGCTATCAGTATGTCTCACTCTCACTAAATAGTAATTCTCTGCATGAGAATTCTTATTTTCTGTTCAAGAAAGAAAGTACTATTCAGCACCATCAAAAGCAGTAAAATCTGTATTGAAGTAAATATTAATGGCACTTAACAAGAAAATATGAATGGGTTAGAATCAGAGAGTAAGAATATAGACCTAAACAATAAGCTTCACTAAATACAAATCCAGAGAATGTAAATTAAATAAATACTGGTTTCAAAAAAAGTAAACAGATCTCCTTCACCTATTTATGTATTTAATTTATTATCACTGTTAATTTCAGTATCTGAGTTTGCTGGATTACATAAGTTTTAGGTAACATTTGCAGAATATTTTCACAGAACTGATATTAATTTCTCCAAGAGCTAAAGACCAAGATTTAGATGCATGTAATACTTCATAGAATTTTATATCATTAAATATTCTCCTAAGGAGCGTTACAAAAAGTCAGTTTACTTTAGATGCTATTTGTTCATTTCTGAACTACGTATAACATGTAACTGAAGGGGAATTTCAGAATGAAATAGAAGACTAGTTGCAGATACAGCCCTCAAAATACATGAATCCATGCAAGAATTGGTATTGCAGCACACTAATGTAGATCAGGCCTCTCTTGACATCAGTAGAACACACTATCAGCTGACATAACATGAAGCAGCTCCATAGGTTATTTCATGCTTTTTTCATTCAGAGTGCAGTTTGGTGCTGGATCAGATTCCTCAGAGAGATTGTGGATGCTCTGTCCCTAGAGGCATTCAAGGCCACGTTGGACAGTGCCCTGGGCAACCTGATCTAGAGCTTGATCTAGAAGTTGGCAACCCTACCTATGGCAGGGGAGCTGGTACGCAATGATCCTGGAGTTCCCCTTCAACCCAAGCATTTCTATGATTCTATGATAAGGAAGAACATTTTACTCTAGCTAAAGGTTTGTATAAATAAATAAAAAAGGAGGAAAAATAATAAAGAAAAAAGAGAGGTAGAGAGATGGAAGAGATATTTCACATTTCTTTTCATAGTAGCCAGAAAAAAATTCACACTTGCTCTATCTACTATTATTAAACACTAGGAAAAAAAAAAATACATTGTGTTGCTGACCTTAGAGACTGTAATTTATCCACTCACTTTTCTTGCAGCATTCCTCATTGCAGGTAGCTCACCAGTTTACTAAAGAAATTATTGCTCTCTCATCAGTGGGTGCTGTCTTCAAACAAGCTGATTATTCATGACTTTAACATGCCCTTCAGTGCTAGTACTCAGCCTCTTATTTGTTATTATGCTCTGTATCTGGACCAATTTATGTTCATAAACTTATTTTAGGCCTTTTCTATCCTCCAGACTTGTACGTATAATTCCATTCCATGATTGCTTCCTTACATAATGGGATAGTAATCAACAATTGAAGGCGTTATTTCCTTTTTCTAGCTAATTAGCTTCCTGGTCACTGTGCTGCCATCAGGATTACTCAGCTGCCATAGATTATAATATCAATCAGGGTTCTCAGTCAGAAACTCCCAATGCTTTTAACTTCTTAAGTTGCTAGATGATGATGGTGTCTCCAAGTAGAACATCCTCTAACAGATTTACCTGTAAAATTTCATCTACAGATTTGGGTAAATAGAGATGACATTTGAATGTAATATATTATAGTCTTCCTGGAGCTATCAAGAAGTGTAAATACATGTTGTCAAAATGTATAGATATATTCTGTGCTACAGGTTAAGTTAAGAAGTTTATATTGGTAATATAGAAAAAATTATCACTGCCACATATTTTCCTAGTTTCAGTGACAAGTAATTTTTAAAGATTCGTTCTTGTTTCACATATAGGCATTTTCTTAATTTTAAATACAGTGATAGTGCCAAAAATTGAATACTTGTCTTCTGAAGATCACAGAGTGTTAGCTCCACATATGTTTAAATGTCTCAGAGTTCTAGTGACCAAAACCTCAGATACAGCATGTGTTTCAAATGTGAAACCCTTCTCACTCACTCAAAAAAAAAAAAAAAAAAAAGACAAATCTTTAAGCAGAAACTTCACATGAAGGAATTTAATGCTTTGCAGTGTTAAAATAACTAAGAATGCAAGAAATGGGTGGTTATGTGATAAGAAAGTCCCATGAAGGTGCTGTCCTTCCTCAAAATAAACACAGTGTAAACAGATGGGTAGGTAAAGTTTTCACTTTACAGTTTTTATTAATTCTTTTGTTTAAGTAGCACAGTGTCTGGAGTAAGTTTTGTCTTGGGCTGTGTATTTAAATAATGCCTAACATACCAGGTTGCTGCTTGCAACTAGCTGCAAGCATGTGGTAGCACACCATGTGCTATCCTTTAACTGAGAGAGAAAAGTCAAAAGTATAGGGGTCCAAAAACTCTTCAAAAGGAAAGCCTCTTGCTGCATTCAGAATGCTTCAATCTCCATCTGGTATTCATATTACCAGTATTTGCCTCTTATGCTAGGTATGGAGATTGATACAGGGATTGTGTCATAGCTGGCATTAACTCCGGGCAAAGATAATTTCCATGGGTATTGCTACATCAATAAATAAATCATTTTTGTGTGTGCTGATTTTCATTCACAATAGGAACCTGCCATTAATAACAGGTCTACAATCAAAAGTGATATAATTATTTTATTTTTGATCAATGGTAATTTTATTCTTCATAAAAATGAACATCCTACTCCTAAAACCCTTAATTCCTATGACAGCCTTGATAACCCTAATGTTGATGGATTGTTTTGCAAATCATAGTCATTTATCTCCAAAAGACACACTAATACAAATGATTATGGCACTAGAAAGAGAGTTTTTCCTATGAGAGTCAATCTATATCTTTGATAACTTTCTTTTTAAACTCCTGTTCAGCCAACTTGAAGTACACTAACTGCTAGTTTTGGAAAAGTAGAAAACTGCACACTTACTTGGAGAAGCAAAATAGACACACAAAGCAAAATTTTTATTTAGAAGCAGCATTTCTTTTTATAACTAGTGGATTATTTTGTTCATCATAGAACACTTTACTATGTTCTCAGGAAAATAAAACAGGAAAAATAAGCTAAAAGTCAATCCTGTGTTGGCAGACAGTGCATCTGAATTTACTCTTATCACTGCAATGTGTTTGAATGTCCAGGTTAATATATTTTGTTTCTTTCTTATTTCTCTTAATTAAAAATATACAGGATATAAATGAAAAATGGAGGTCAAGGTAATAGCAACAGGTGCCTTTAGGTAGTGAAAGCCTGCAGTTCATTCACTAGACATGCACTGAATTAAATACAATCCAGGAATGTATTGACATTTGGAAGCTCTGTTTCATACAGTGAAAACACACTTAAATGGCCTGTAAACCTGTAATCTAAATCCAATTAAAAATATATATATATGCAAAAGCAAAAATCATAATGACAATTGAGAAGTATTTCAAATCTTGGAAGATCCCAAAGGTGAAAACAGATAACAGTCAATTAAAAAAACAAAACAAAACAATCATAAACAGACACAAATAAACATATTTCTCTTTTTATATGTGAATAAGGGTTTGTGCAATAGCTGAAGAATGATAACTAGGTAGTTAAAAGTATACATTTGAAGCTATAATTTGCATAAATGAGCATATACATAGGTCACTACAAAAGTAACGCCTCCTATATATTTCCATGGAAGTTAAAACAGATACAAAGACCAAAAAAACACTACTTGCTAGAAGCAATTTTCATCTACAAAGTGCTGTTTTCTAACTTAGTGAACATTACCTACATTTTCACCAGCAATGAACAAGAGACTTCATACTGTACTTGTAAACATCTGTGACCCCCTTTTGCCATAACCACTGCTGAAATGCATCACCCACCACTTCACTGTGCTTACATCCACTATTCAGTCTCCATAAACGTTCAACAAGTGTTGATGAACGTCAATGGGTGTCATTTTTTTCCATTTTATCAGACTGGCCCTCTGCTGCCATCTGTCACACGGCAGCAACATGAAATGGAATGTTTGTGGAAGGCTCACCTTCTACTGCCATACCACCAACTCTGGTGTTGGGGATTAATATAATAAAACAAGAGACATTACTTTTGGAGTAGTTCCTTTACGAATTGCATAAAATTTCCAAAATTTGATTTCAAAGTGGACTCAGTAACAAGCAGAGGTTAAAGTGCTTCTTGCCAGATGGTAAGTTTCTTCTGCAACAGTTTCATTAACTCAGAAACCATTTTCCTCAACAAGTCAGAGATGACAGGATAAACATTAGCAAGTGCTAAGTGCTCTGTTGTATCCTTCTATTCAATTTCAGCTTGAATTTATATGTGAGCACTCAGCTCAAAATGATTCTTCAGAACAAGATTATCTAGAATGTCTCCATTGCCTTCTAAGGAAAATCTAATATCTGTATCCCATTTCATTGCCAGCTAGAATAACTGGGAAATATTAGATTCTGATTTTATATAGGAAAAAAAAAAAAAAAAAAGAAAAGAATAAATTTAGTCAATCTACTGGTAGTGTAGAACTGGCATCAGTGTTTGGAAATGTGGAGGAAGTAGATGGAGGACAGGCATTTATCCCTCCCTCCCCACCCAAGCCTAATTTGGCACTGAAATGGCCTCCTGACAGATGATAGCTTGCTAGTAGCCTGTGTTAGCTGAAATCTCCCTGTAAGTGAATATTTTGCTGCTGTGAGTCATCTGCAGTAGTAGAAGACAGTATGACCTGGAAATGAGGTACCTCTGTAATTCTTTGACTTACACAGAGTTCTACTGGATTTTTTTCCTCCAGACAGCATAGCTGAAATAATGTTTAAAGGCATTAGAAAATGCAGCTTGTCAGTGTTTTTCAAATGCCTCAGAGAAGTGTGTAAAAGCTCCTTCACAAACAGTACCTTGTAATTATTTCAACTTTATCATTTTTGCACTGGAGCAGCTCAAGAGAGGAGCTCTCTCTCTAGGTTCATAACTCAGATGCCCTATAGTGTTTTCCCTTTCTTGCCTGTTGCAATTCTAATATTGATTAAATGGAAGCATACATGCTTAACCATTCCCTCTTGCATTCTGTCTTTTCTTTGTCTCTCTGAAAGGGGAATGTGCTCAGGGCAGGGTTCATCTGTTTCCTGCATCATCTGCTTCCTTATATTTTATCAATAAGAAATAAGAGGAACAAATATTACCAGAATATAATATTCCAGTCAGTATCAGTATTCTGATGGGGATTTAATTTAAGGCTCTTTCCATCTGTGACGACTAATCTGAGTCTGGCTTCAGTGAACAACCTCCCAGGACTCTTGTTTCTTCTGTCCTGCTGACAAATCCTCAGCCATACTAGAGTAAATTTGTAATCTCCAAAGCAACTCAGTCTTAAGCCACAGCAAACATTCAACACAGAGGCAGAGAAGTGGAATGTTTCTAGCTGAACCTAAACGGTGGTGATGACCAACAGCGTCTTTTCACCTCCACTCTGACAATACTAGTAGCAGATCAAACAGCAGGGAAAGAGATGTCAGTGGATTTTGTGAACAGAAGACTACTTTCCTGACTATAGAGTTCTGTTTCAAGACATCTAAAAGAGGTCAGAGGCAAAAAAAAATTGCGCTTTGAACAGAAGGCCATTCAAAGCTCAGAGCAGAAATGTATCTGTCATAAAACGATTCCTGCGAAATAGATTATAGAAATATAGCAAGCTCGTCTGCCCATTACTCTAGGCAGACACTGTCAATGTGATCTTTTCAGTTTTAAATCCATTAATCTATCAAAAAGGTGCTACAATCTTAACTCTGCATCACTGTCACCATGGCTTCTTTATGTTTGGATGGCCAAAGAAAGAAGCTGGAACAGCCAGATACCAGTACATTTTCTTGCCATGGAAAAGAGTAAATAGTTCCAGTACTCTGTAATCATAAAATTATGGTCTTGCACCTCAAATCCAATTTTACAAACTATGCTTTTCTTTTGCAGTAAGTCTCAGAACTCCTTAGAGACATCAGCTTCTCGCTCTGACCTTGGATAGTCACTCCTTGGTGGCAATTGTAACACAGTCCCTGCTGCTTATCCCATCATCCCCCAGAAACGTGGGAAGAGATGAGAACCCAAACAAAAAGAAAACATCAATAACATAAGCGTGTATATTATATCACAACATTTTAAATTGCTTTCATGCCTGAAAGCAGATTTCTACAGAAAGCAAGGAGCTCTAACAGCAGCCAGCTTGAAATGAGTGTTATATATGCCATGCCTTACAGCACAGCATTTCAGGACCCAATTATTCCCCAACCTGAATAGAAAATGACAGAATCATGGTCTGCAGCCTGCATGCCATGATGTAGGGTATGGAATGCATAAATAAAGGAACTAGTAGTCATACCACTTGTATGAGCACATTTTAGCTTCGTCTTCTGACATACAAAACCCTCCTCCCCCATTATGGCCCCACCCCTTCCCCAAATAAAAGGGAAAAAAATGTTAATACCTATTGCAAAACTGCTTCTGCCATATTTCTATATACTGTAAGTCTGTTTTGTGTCTGTACCTGAATGGGAGTAGCATTTTCCTCAGAATTTTCTATTCTTGGGAAAACAGTAAGAGCCCACAGTACAGATTTCTAACTTCTTTCATCTTGTCTGTGAAGAACAAGGGGTACACTACTTTCCCACTTCTCACTGCAAACCCAGGATAGCAGGGGCAGCCTTTTTCAAGTGGCTAGGCCTTGCCAGGCCATCATCTCTATTTACATGCCACTAAGTTTCCTTTTGAATGCATGTATATCACACGTGCTTATGTTTATGGAAAAAAAGACAGAAAAAACATCTGTCCTCAGCTAACTTAAAGTTGTTTTATTCTTAAATAGACTTATTTATGACAATATTTTCCCATTCTGTTCTGAGCTCCACCTTTTAAGCAAAGCAGCGTGCCGAACACTTCAAATTGCATCCATCAGAACATTTATATCAGTACAAGTGGTGAGTGTTTCCTGTGACAGGATGGACAAGACAAATGAATTCATCACATCTCCATTACTAATTTCAGTGATTTCAATGCAGGCAGACAGCTATTTGCCAGTGGTGGCAGTTTTTTTTCTCAAGTGATGTGCTGCTTTCTCTGACTTAATATTTTTCTTAATAGAAACGTTAGAGAGAATAGTACAGAGATGTGGAGCTGTTAAATCAGAATGAAACGATGTCTGGGGAAAAAAATTTAAGCTAGAACTCCTCAGTTTCCCCATCAAGAGTTTGGGGAAATGCTGCCAAAATCAACCAAAGGCCAGAATAATCAAAAACCAGTAGTAAAATATATTTTTTTAAAGCAAGCAAGTACAAGGTGAAGAATACACTGCTCTAGTACACTACTTCTGTACTTTGTACAGAGTTTAATCAGTACATGACCATCATCCAGATAAGTGACAAGAGACTGAAGCTACATACTTGTCGATGAATATAGCAACTGTAGTCATTGGTATTTTAATTAATTATTTGAGATTTTGCTGGCTTTCTACTCACTGGTGACAGTGACGAAAAAAGATTATCAGGGAAGCTTACCACCTTAAGGTATATTTAAGTATAACCAATTAAAATAATTACAGAGCCTATTTCTGCACCCATTCCACATCCGCAGACTGGCACTTCTGTAATTCTGGTGATATTACTACTGATTCACACTTCTAGAAAACATATAGCAGACATTAGTGTTTTTACATGTTACTCTCGTGAATTTGGTATCCTCTCTTTTGTTTTATGAGGACTGCTCCAAGCACAGCGCCTCTAATTTTATCATTACCAGATCAGAGACAGATGTTGGTGGTACAGCAGTAGAAGGTGAACTTTCCCACATATCCCATTACATGCTGTTGCTGTGTGACAGATGACAGCAGAGGGGCAGTCTGGCAGAATGGTGTCTGACAAGGAAGTGCGTGTAAAGCAAAGGTGTGTCAATGAATTCCACCATGCAGAAAAAAAAATTGCACCCACTGACATTTATCGATGCTTGCTGAGCATTTATGGAGACCAAACAGTGGATGTAAGCACAGTGAGGTGGTGGGTAGTGTGTTTCAGTAGTGGCAACAGCTGAAACAGTAGGTCACATTCATTGGTGCAGATTATTATGAATGCAGCATGCAGGCTCTTACACATTGCTTGTGAAAATGCACACCTAATGGTGGTGACTATCTTGAAAATTAGTGTTTTCTAGCTGAGAATTTGCTTTCTCACAAATAATGTTAATGTGCTCTTTATATCTGCTGTAGCTAACAGGGAAATAAATAGAAGGCATTATTTCAGAACAACTTATGTATTTTTTGTGTCAGTCCTATTGTTTGTGATTCTATTTTTCCACATTTTTTCCCTAGAAATATAGATTATTTTTGGGAAAGCGTCCTCATAATTTGTACTCAGACTCCAGATTTCATTTACATTTTTATTCCCTTGCTTCTAAATAAAAAAAAAAATAAAAATTTAAGGCTAGGTGGCAAGATTGTGACTACTTTTCCCATAGTCACTACAGTCAGGAGTCTACAGTGAAATGCTGCAGCAGTTCAGCTGGAGAAACTACACTCCATCAGAGGATCTGGAGACTTTCCAGTGCAGAATAGATGCACAAGATACTACCATGGGGAATTTCTTTGTTTCAGGGAGGCATGGAGTAATTATGAATGGACTCAGAAGAAAAACTATTTCCTTATTAATGTTTCTCAGGAATATTCTGATTGCCATTAGTCTGATGAAAAAAAAAATTAAATGTAGCCTGCTAGTACACAAAGAAAGTTTATCAGGTAGAAAAGGATATCAGAGCATATTTGCATTTGAATAAAATTTAATGGAAATTGTCAAGGATTTTTAACTGAGGAAAGTAAATTACATATTTCCATAGGCAGAAGAACTAAGGAGATAATAACCATCATAAATGGTATGGTCTTTATTCCTCTGCTGCCTGCCTGTAATTAGTCCAACTCTTTATTCAAATGTTATAAATTTGCAGATCTTGTTTCCCTCCCCACATTCTTAATTTCCTTTATCCCAATACAAAGCCTAAGAGCCTCTCCACATTCAATCTCATCCTTGTCCTTGCTGTCCTCTAGCAGAGTGAGGACACATGCTCAAAAATGAACTTCCAATCTTTGTGTCCAACATTTTGCCAGAATTAAGCCAAACAACAACAAAAAAAGTCAACCACTAATTTTCCACTAGGGTCTTCCACTTTGTGGGAGATAATTTGGGTTCTCACTCCTCACCCACAATTTTTCACAAAGCATATAGGAGTGCAATTATTATTGTGAAGGCAACGCACAGTATGGTGGACAAATGGGTGCAATCCTGCATGTACTCTGTAAGTCACTCAAAGGTTTTTGTATAAGTTACAAGTCCAACAATCATCAACATTAGCATAATTTTGAAGGTGAAAAGCTTGAGAGAATTCCTTCCAATTTTATGTTCAATAAATTTCTTTTGTAAGCAAAAGAAAGTAGTGAACGTTTAACAAATCTAATAAGACATATATTGTTGTGAACTGAAAACATTATGGATCAAATTTTCAAGATCATTATTCCTTGACCTACCACTGACATGTGCAGTTTTGAAAGAACTGCACTGGATTTTAACTACTCATTTTTCATTAGCACCTATGGAAGTGCTCCTTTGAGATTCAGAGAAAATTCAGCATGTTGTTTAGTTCTGACACCAAAATGTTTCACCATTGTTGAGGTTTTAATTGTTTGCTCATGCAACATTCTATCTGCTTTCTTTGACTTCCACTGAAGTTGTCATCAAGTTGCAACACTGTCATTACTTTTCAGGAATTCTGTCACTCCTGGGAAGTGAAAACAACCTCTATAAAGGTAAAATGAGATTCTTGACTTGTCTTCCGAATTTTCATTAATGTTCTCTGTAGCTCTAAGCAGGATTGTTTTTTCTGTTCTGAATGCTGACATGGAGAACAGAAATAATGGTCATTATTGCAATCATCAGTCACTTTATTCTGAGCTATACCTTGAAGATGCTTCATATAGTATATGCCAACTCTTGCAGGACATCTGAGTCTTAGCTGAATTCTAATCAGTTTCTAGTAGCTTTTTTTTTTTTTTTTTTAATTGCTGCAGAAACGTTTTTCAGTGCCTCTCCATCTTTACATATTTCTCTTCTCCTTATTCACTCTTTCAGCTTGTTAAAAATACATAAAAAACACCTTCAAAATTTCTGAGAGGTCCTTCACATATGCAGATTTCTCTTCTGTATATCTCCTGTCCAGGTCTCTTGTAATAGTAGAAACTGGAAGTGGGAAAGACCTACTGAGCTGCTCCACTGCCCTAGGCTGGGACTGAGCTTTGTGATGTATGTTCAAGATTTATGTCTGGATTGAAACAGCAGCTAAAGGCTATGCAAGGCTGTATGTTGCATCTTACATGCCAGGAATTCAGACCAGGTTCAGCGCCTGCAGACTACTCTTGCTCTGTTGCCTCCAGAGTTGCTCATTTACTCTAAGGCTTTGGTCCACTTTGAGATGCTGTCCTCTCTCCTCATCCTTTCTCTTTGCTTTGTTCAATGGCACATCATATCTTGACTTCTCAATCACCAGGTTATGGACAAGTATATGCATATACCATCTTACACTAACAAAAAAGACCTCAAGACCTCACATAATATTATTTTTCGACCCCTGCCCCACACTCCCGTATTCAAGGGAACATATCACACATGTAAGATGTAAGTTGATAGTGTAACCTTGGTGTTTTTTGACTGTTTGTTTGCTTTTAATGGCAGAAATTGAATCCCAATCCATTGCAATCTAAAAAAAAAAAAAAAAAAGCTAAAATAATAAAGCCCTAAGGCACATTACTATTATGGTTTTAAAATTCATGATTTTTATGACAGTCTCATAACTTTAAAGGCTTTGGCTCACCATTCCAGAATGCTTGGAAATGACAATACTGAATGACAGAAAAAACAAGGCTCCATCATAGCATAAGCCCTTAGGCAATAGTGTAGTAATAAAACAAACACTATCATATAGCTAGGAAGCTATTGTTAAGTCCCTCTGGATGTCAGCAGGACTTAAGTAGAGAATAAAAAGATGTGAATTTCACAGTGCATCTAAGACTTTGCAATAAAACAACACGGTTTCTTTGGAATTAATTCTGCTCACAAGGAAAAAAGTTTCCACTTCCACAGTACAGAACTGTCAAATGAACAGTTTTATTATGAAGCCATTATCAGGTGAGTTTCTATGCAGTGTTTACACTTTTTCTGTAGCTATAGGTATCCCATACCCAAAGAATACACTGGTGTTGCATACATTATGAATGCTGAATTGTAATAGAAACAGCTTTACTGCCTGAAAAACTAAGCATCATCTGAAGCTTTTAAAGTTTTACTTAAAATCTCATAAACATGTGTTTGTTTTGCTAGGACAATGAAATGCAGTTTAGCTACTGAAATCCCAATTAACTAAAATTCTGTGCTGGTGTTACTGATTTAATTAGGCTATTAGATAGGCAGTGCAAATGAAGATGCAGAATGAGTTCCAACCATTTAACTGCTACTAATTGATATGAAATGGAAGGCAACACATTGAATTTAACATTGTCTGTATAGATGGTTAAGTAGTCTTTCTTCATTGCAAGAATTTATGAAGTGTGCAATGATAGCACCAATGGAAACATGACAATATAATAGCATGATGCATTGTAATGCTTTATTCTCTATAGTAAAACAATTGGCAAATATGGGAGGTGACAGAACATTAACTCCCATATTTTCCAGTGAACCTTTCCACACGACAGTATCTCATGGAAGCTAAGAGCGATGATGGAGGTATCAGAAAAAACAGTTAATGGGGGAAGGGTCATATTGTAATTGCTAAAAAAGGCACCTGAAGAATGCAGATTTACACAAGGGAATCTCCATGTAGTAATATTTACCCTTTCATCAGTGGATTGTAGGTGGCTTACCAATCAGGTGCACATCAGAGCAGTATTAATTTTATTTTGCCTCACTATTCTCACCAGCAAACTGAATGATGTTAGGAAATGCTTTTCTCCTTGAATTTTTTGACAGGACAACAAAGGAGATCTCAGTGAGTATCTAGAAGCAAAATTAAATTTTAGGTTAGGTAACCTACCTGCCATTTTAGCCATAGCTAGGTGTCTAAAGTTTTCTATTCCCTGGCTGAAGGCTTATGAAATTAGGCCCTTCCATAGCTCAAGAAATGTTCTATGGCTAGGAGATTAATTTCTTTTTTAGACAGGGGAACCAAGGGCAGGAAAAGGACCCAAGGAAAGGCATGACAGTCAGATATCCCCAGCTGAATCTATTCCAGTGCAATAAACAGTTGTGTCAGACAAGGAAAGATGAAATAACTTATAAAGCTAAGGAGATTAGTGAAGTCAATGAAAATAAATAGAGGAAACCTAAGCCTTTTACTCACTTTACTCACAGCAAGCCTTTTTTCAGAGATTTTTCTGACAGAAACTAAGGGGCACAAACATTTTAAAAGGTAACAGAGCAAATCTTCAGAGAATCCTAATTTTCAGTATAGTGCCTATCTATTTGTATCGACACACTTTACTTGTGTTCTTTAATCATTTCCCATAAGCACTTCTATGATTGTGCTTCTCTGAAATTAATATTTCAAGCAAAATGTATTTATTACCCTGCATATCTAAATGCTTGCAACAATTTTCAAATGCACTTTCTGCAATCGTTCACATCTGAAATGAGTTATAGTCAGCCAAACATAAAGTGAAAACCCTATATCATGACTCATACGATCAGTGGCATAGTTCATAATATAAATTTCTGATTTGTGAGCCAATATTAGTCAAATGGTTGAACTGGTGAAAAACAGTACATTTAAGAATGACACCTTAATGTATGTGTTCATTTCCTATATGTTATGATGTTCAATCTTTCAAAAAGAATTTTTAAACACTGAAATTATCCTTGTCATTTAATGAATTGGGTCTTGCAAGGATCCATGCCCCAGCTGTACATGTGTTCCTCCTGGGCAAAACTGACAGAAGTGAAAATGCTATAGTGCTCATACAACAGGGTGACAAGGCCTTTGATCGAACTAAATATTTTATGAAACATTTCTTTTCTACCCAGGAGCATTGTCATGAAAAGTTAAAAGCAGGAGTCTGTACTTTTCTAACATGTATGTTGTTTAAGAATAAGGATTCATGATAATGGATATATCAGTCCAAAGAAGGTATACTTCAGAAGAGAAAGCATACCACTGCATCTTTTGGAGATGTCTGTTTTTCCTTCTTCTGGCCTCAGTATCAGAGCTTGAAGATGCAGTGAACAAATTTCTGTACAACGTTTCCCATACTTTACTGTTAATGATCAGATGTTCAGCACCAGGAACAATAACTCAGGGTAATTACACAAAAAAAGTTGTAAATATAAAAAAAATAGAGTAACAATAGAATCTCAAAGGAGATATTGGTTTGTCAATTTGTTTTATATTATGTGTTTCTCGAAGCAAGCAGTACTCTTAAGAAAAAAAGCTAAATATTGCTGATCCCAGATCTGGCAGTATGCAGGTCACATAAAATAGGAATAAGGACAGGAAAAAAAAAAGGGGAAAGGGGAAAAAGAAAAAGATTTTTAGTAAAACTTCATGGTAAGTGCAAAAAAAAAAATTAAAAAAAAAAAAAAAGGGCTAAAAGGACTATAAGTGCTATTGAAACTTGATAATAAGGAAGACTAATATCAAACAACCAAAGTCTACCTTTTTGCAACAAAGTGAAACTAGAGGGGTCACAAATATTGGCCAGAGTAATTTGAAAATAGAAAATAATTTCTGATCTGGGTGGCCAAAGTAGAGCAAGATAATAAAAGCACATCTGGGCACTGGAACAACTAGTGCGATTCTGTTAATGTATTTTCTAGAGATACTTAAAACTAGATTTGATAAACATGTATGTGCTTATATTTTTTTATATAGTGTGATTACTGCACTAGAGTGGAATATATAAACAGGCAGTAATGCATTTGTGGCTCAGTCCTGTTGATATCAAACTTTGAATGCCCTATTGACTGTAATGGGACTTGAAGTTGGTCTTCTGAGGGTTACTAACCTTCTTCTGTATGTTGTATTGAACCACAAAGAATGCTTCTGTGTGACCCTTTAAAGAAACAATGACAGTACCTCAGACAAAGCTTATATCTGTTCTTTAAAAACTTATAGGTTATTTTTGAAGTAACAAGAAGGAAGAAGAAAGCTTTAATGACTCAAAAAGCTATGCACTGAAAGAACTTGAGAAAAAAATATGGCAAACTTCACTTATAAAACTGCCTTATGGAAAAGTTCTTCGAGAAGTCAAATATTTCTTTGTACCTGAGCTTCTTTGGTCTTTAATGAAGAGGGTACACATACTGAAAGCACAGGGAGAAGCTGTAAGATCCAAAAAGAACAATACCAGATGATCTGAATATATTTGAAGTTTTTCTTGAAAGGTGACCTGGAATATGACATAGCATCTCAATTGTACAACAGTGAAAACTGTTTTTCAAAGTTTCTCTTTTTTGTCTCATGAATGGTGTCCCTGATGTTTTAAGTCAGTTACTGTTGTCTTTCTAGGAAACTTTAGGTTTGCATACAGCTAGTGTGCAACATAGGCCTGGATTTTTACAAGATATGAATACTCTGCGTTCTTAACCTGTACCTTTTCTAAATTGAAAATGCTCAGAATATTGACAGACAGAAACTGATAGGAAAACAGAGTGGCCTATGAATATCTTTTATCTATCACCTACAGACATTGCAGAGTCTAAAACAGTAAAAGTTAAGACAATCTGCATAAAAAACACTAGGTCTTCTTGTAAAAATTCACTTCTGATTGTATGTTCCAATGGAGTGATGAGTCTACTGCAAATTTATCCTTGATTTGTTTTGCTCAGCATTTTCTTTTAGCAACCTGTCTATTTTGAGCTCAAATGTCTGTACTAGAGCCAAAAGGAAAGGGCTGCAGGAAAGAAGGAAAGCAAGATGAAGCCTGTATTCATTTTTATCAATCCTTTGTTGCCTTTTAAAACAGGAGTCCAAGCAGAGACTGAAGTGGTGAAAAGCAGTTAAATAAAATAGTGCTAAAATGGAATTAAAAAATGAGACAAACTATTATAAAATGAATCTGTGTATAAAAAAAAAACTCATTAAAATCTTATAAACCTTTACGAGAAAATCTTTAATTGTGAAGTTCAACATTCTTTCATTCTCAGGGAGCAGCTATCCTGTCCAAGTATTCTTGATGTAGTATCAGAGGATAATACACTTTGTATTTGTAAACATTTTCTTTTTAAAATCATTATCACACAATACTAACAATTACAGCAAAACAGCTGTACGTAGAGGTAGAAATAGATCCAAAGGGTCCACTCAAAAAACAGGCCATTTCAATTCCCAGTAAAAGTGAAATTATCTTGTTATCTTATTCCAGTACTTGCCTACTGAAGAATCCATTTTCTGAACACAATAAAGCAACCATTTTAGAGAAGGCCTTTCTCATATCAGGCTAATGACACTGTTCTTTGTGTTTATTGATCTTTGGGCTCACCTGTCTATAGATGAACTTCTTAAAACATTCTAGTCTCAGCTCCATGAAGTTACTTACATGGAGCTACTTTGGGTCACATATTTCAAGATTTGTTTTCATTTTTCTTTATACTACATTTCTGAAGAGGCAGGTTGTTAAAAGAAAGAAGTAGACATTAACATTCATCCATTTTATCTTAGGTTATATTTATTTGGAAGGTTGATTCATTATTAGTTGAAACACTAATATATAAATATTCAGCAAGATGCTGCAAGGGTGATACTATCATTTCTGATTTAATAAAAGTCCTACTAATGTGCCTTAATTAACAACAGTATGTGATTTCTATAGCTCAAAAGTCTGACTTTTTTAAGCAATTTACTGCCAGTAAAGTCCAAGTCAATGCCCCTTATAAATCTAATTCATTAATATAGCACATTTAATGAGAAAAAGATTATTCTACAGAATTCAGTCTGGCTGCACATATTAGATTTAGAGACTGATAGACCTTTTCTAATCTTGCAATAATGTTTCAGCATGAAATTCTCTGCAACATATTCCTCCATATTCATGGCAGTTTCAGTCAAATAAAAACACGAGCATAGGCAAATCAGAAATAAAACAGAAATAGCTCTTCTGTTAAAGGTACTCTAGAATAGCTTATTAGAAATAGTAATATGTTTGACTGGGCAAGAGACAGAAAGTATACTACCTTCCTATTGTTTATTTCAGCGTATACATTACAATATATTTATGTATTTTAAATGACAAAATAGTACTACACAGTACAAAATAGTATTATAAAACATAAGAAGTATGCAAAATTGAAAACAAAAAACTACTGAATTGCACATTCTGTCCAGAAAAGACAATCACGATTACTGATCAAATTCCCTACAATAATATTTGTCACAGAATTTGACCCAGTAATTCCCATTTAAAACATAAGTACAGATTGGAAAATTGGTCTTCTACGTAGTTTCATTACCATGCCAAGACAAGGCTCTATTGTCTTATAATGCATGTAGAGCCAACGTTATACACAAAGTGCTTAGTAAATATAATTACTTTGAGTGTCAAAGTTCCAGGAGAGATGTAGTTCATTCTGGACAAGTTGGAATATTCTGACTCATGTACGCTTTCCAATAAATAATTAGTTAATAGTAAGCAAAATGGCCAGAGAGGGCCATTTTTATGATAATTTTCATTATTATGGGGTCCCTTTCTGTTGTAGGCGAATGTGGGACCCCCCCACGGGATGTGACGCGACAGACCGTCTCCCAGCTCTATGATTGATGTGTGGCACATGCTTTAGGGGCATAGATGAAGCACAGAAGGTATATAAGCTAGGGCTCATGTGCAATAAACGCCATTTTGCTGTTCACCATATTGGTGTGCACATGCAGTTATTTGGTCCTGATCTGGTTAGGGTTAGTAGCGTAGGAGGCAATGCAACACCTTTCCCAGTCATGGATGGAAAAATATCTTTCTGGCTTTGAAATATAAATCAAGAACGAAGGGAATCCAGATACACTCTCAGGCTGTGATCCAGGTTGACTTGTAGGAATGAAGACTGTTGGTACATACAAATATGGCAACATCATTAAGATATTGCCTTCCTTCCTGTCTCTAGCAGCCCTTTGGATGCATTTAGGTTTAACCAGTTGCTTCAAAGCCACCTGCTGATTTTATCTAGTCAGCAGGTCAGACACTTGGATGACAGAGATCTGGGTTCTGCCATAATGGACTTTCACAGAGATTGCCAATAAATCCAGGTGGTCATACCTTGAACTGGGCAGCAGAAAATTGTCTCTGGCCCATCAAACTTGCTGTATTCTGACCACAGCCACAGAAGATCTAGATTGCTACCCAAATACTTTCCTGGTAGCATTATATACACATTCTGAAGAAGATAAGGCAAAGCTGAAATCCTACAAATATATGGAAGTTGGTAACATATGACATCTGCTGGGACTCGTACATCATCTCAGACCTGATACCTATGAGAAAAACTCTCAAACCATAGGAAACACAATAGTAGTAGAAGACAAAGTAATGCTCTGACCTGTCTCACTGCTCAAATGACAGCAAAATCTATTTTGCTCTTGTGATGAGCCCTAACTTAGCGTCATTGCATTTTTCAGATATCCTTGTATCAGGCCTGAGTCTGGCATGGGAAGTAGACTTTAAGATAATCAATTTCCTTTACATGAGATATTGATTCAAATAGTATTGTGTTTTACACTGGAAGACAGTTTCTTGATACTTTTACAGAGCAATAATCATATTTCAAAACAATATTTTGGTGACCATAGTTGCAATATTTGTAAAAGCTCTTCCATACATCACTTCTAGCTTCAGTGCAAAATAAAAATCTACTTCTGAAAACGCTACTGACATTTAAGTACCTTGAGAAGCATGACTTCTCTGTGGTAATAAACATTATCCCTGTTTTCTTCATTACATGATTAACAACCTGCTATGACAGGAGTTGACAAACAAAATGATCTCTAAAACAGATGTCCTGCTTATTGTGCTGCTGCTTTCCTCTTAGTCAGGATAATTTGGGACAGCTGTCTTTTGAAGAGTTCTTTTGAGAGGTGCTTGTTTTTTGTTCAAGCTCCAGAAGTTTTCTAGCAAACCGTAAATGCTGTGATAGCATTTAAGTCAGATTTTCTCTTGTGTACAAGTAGAAAGTGGTAAACTGTTGTTTTTAATTGGGTTACAGCTGAGAGAACAACTTCCTAACTCATCAGCTCACTTGATGTTATATTCCACTGTTCCTCTTTTATTCTTCTCATCTTTTCAGCAAGTATTGTACAGGCTGTGTATATTATATCAAAGTATCTAATAACCATAAACCAAACTTGCTACATGACGTGCTTAACAATTCAATAATGTGAAAAAAGACGGTGAACATTATGGTTATTATGAGAGGCAACTGCAGGAAGACAGAGACTTGAGAAAGAAGATGTTTCAAAAGTATGCTTAAGTTCCTACATTTTCCATAGCACCAGGACAGGACTAATAGGAGGGCTATAATTGGTTGATGTGCCCTCAGTCATGTCCTGTTTCCTGTGGCCACATCTCCTTCCTTCCTCAGAGTTCTGTAAAGATATTGTAGACTCGTGGTAGAGAGCTGGGTTGCAACTAATCACTTTTTGTAGGTATAAACTTATAAGTGAGAAACATAAAGACAGGTAGTGATAGAGCATGCATACAAGAAACAGTGTTTATGCTGGCAGTTTGCTCAGATTATTTAACCTTGTAAGGTGGAATTCAGATGGAAAGAAAATAAAAAATAAAAAGATGATGAGAGAAAATGTGTCCATGCATTACAGCATTCTCCTGAATCAAACTGTGAACTACAATAAATTAAAAGCAAATTTTCCAAAGACCTTCATCAGACACTGTGCAGCATTTTTTAAATGACTGATAAAAAATTATAAATCTGCTGTCACTCCTCTAGCATCATAATTCAAGTTTCATGCCTAGAGTACTGTTTAAATCACTGGTTCATGTCAGGAAAAATAAATAAGCCTTCATTCTCTTTTAGCATTGAGTTTTCCTCCTCATTTCTACCTGAAGTATTTTCCCTCATCTGTGGTAACACAGGCTAACAAGCCAAGCAAATTCCTCACCTAAAGGAAACGGCTGATATAGCTCTTCACCCTGTTTGGGCGCACTCTCTGGATGGGCTGCTTAACTGTAGTTCACAGGTGCTGAATACCCCATGGAAAGTCTAACCATTGCAGGGGATTTAGAAGTAGTCTCGCGATGAAAATACTGCCAGCTTCATCCAGGGAAGCATACCAAGAAGCATGGCATTTGGGGACTAATATTTATTGCTCAACAACAGCTGGCAAATTGCTCTCATCTGATTTGGCTGGCTGCTTTGCCTTGGAAATCAATAGCAGATTGGAGATACTGCATAAAAACGTCATTTGAATGTGGGTAGTGTTCTGTTAGCCAAGTTGCAGCCCATACACTACATTTTTGCAATACATGCATAGTTTTTACAACAGCTGAATGAAGTACAGTCAGCCAGCCAGGCAGCTGTGTAGCTACTGCTGTAGCTCTGAAAACAATTGAGGAGTTCATTGTATCTCATCATCAGTGTATTGTCAGATTACAGGACTGTGTGGTGTAGTTACCACAAATAGGTTTCTGGGAGAGCACCACTGAAAAGACCAGATAAAGAACATGCTGTAACAAAACTGTTGCGTGTTCAAGAGAAATACATTATAGAGAAGAGATGTGATCCAAAGCTTTTCAAACAAGTTATCCCAGAGTACAGAAAAGTTAATATTTGACTCTAGTAAAAAAGAGAAGGTTTAAGCTTGAGCGATGGGGCTCTTCTTTCTAGTTCAGAAAAACATCTGGCAGAGCTGTCTGACAGGGGAAACAATCAACAAATCAAGAGTCTAGCTTTCCAAAGTTCATCAAACCACCACTTTGATGCTCTCTGTATTCATCATATCCAGAAAATAGTAAGTAGAAAAGGTAAGTAAGTAGAAAAGGTTTTGCATAACCAATTTCTGTTGTAGTGTCTGAAATTATGAAAGCTAACAAAGCTTAAGCTTATGGAGTTTATTAGATTGATTTGCATATGAGAAAGAAACTTGTGCAAACCCTACGTGTTTTTTCCTTTTGAGTAGTTACACATCATCATTTTCCTAGGATGTCATATTTTTCACAATTTGTTGTCTCTTAACATCAAACAAAGACAGAAAGATAAAGGTGAAAAACATTATATTTCAGACTGCTATTATCAACAACAAATCCAACCAAAAGACATCTTGCTTTCTAGAACTCTACCATTTCACTTATGTTCACCTGCTTTTTGAATCTTTCTTGTACAGTATGTAATTGTAGTATGTGAGGTTTCTATGAAACCAATTTCTGGGAAATGATTTCAGTTTAGGTTGGAGATATGTGAATGGCCATTGCAGTGACCAAAGATAAGGTTGGGACACAAGAAAATGAATTCACATACTGATAATTACGTGTTAACATCATAAACAAACTGCACTGTTCCCATGCACTTGAAATAGCCTTGTCTTGAGTTCTGTTTCCATTTGAATATAACTAGTTGCAAACTGATTCTATTGTCAGTGAGTTTTTATAATAGGTCACACATCTCTCCTTCCTGAGGCCTTGTACTCCTTCAGTGATAAATGTATTGAATCTTTCCTGAAATCAGCCTAGGAAATATGGAAATGGGAAGTACATCAATGGCTTGAAAGAAAGAGATATTCTTTTCTTTTTTTTTTTTCATATTTAATTGTTATAAAGATATATTAGATTTTAGGTTGCTACTTTTGTGTTCTAACCCTCTATTAAAAATGTATCATTAAAATCTTCTGCATTGGGTGAAATTATATATGGGTGTGCCTTTATTATAAATTCAATTAACCAAACAATGTTTGAATAAGCTATATAGTTCCGTGAAGAAGTAAAGCCCTATAATTCATAGAAGTCACCTACGTTCTCAGCTCTCCATTCTGGACTGTTCCAAACTGGATTCAAATTGATAGAAAGTAGGTTCGAAAAAAAATGTATTGCTTCACACCTTAGGTGACTTCTTAGAACTATAGGCTGTAGAACTTAATCTTAACTCTGTTGCCAAAGCTAATGGACTCTTTCAGCAGACAAACAAGGCAACCTCCTTGACACTATATCAGTATTATTTAGCTTTCAACTAATGCAATCATTTGTACGTCTACATTGTCCATACTACTCCTTTTGGAGTATTCTTTGGAATCTCAGAACAATTCCAGAGTACAGCTTGTATACTTGCACAAAGCCTTTGTGCACTTTATGCATATTTTGGTAAGCGAAATTAGAATGGATTTTCAACATGAGCTTGACATTATTTATTTTCAGCATAAGAAACCTCAGAAAGTACCCTAGGGATGTTTTATTGTCTGAAAAGAGAAAATTACAAACAATAACCGGAATCCAAACTGGAATACACACCAGTTTGTAAGTACTTCTTGTTTGTTTGGAAGGAAAGCAAAAACATCTGGAAAGGTTGAAACTGATGACAGTGAATGTCATTAAACTGAGTGAAGAGACTTCTAGATAAAGTATCTTGTTACAGCTTGTTTGTTTCTACAGGATGTATGTGGATTTAAAATTTTAATTGAAGTACCATTACCTAGGCAACTATATTTTGGCAGTCCTTGAATGAAAACAAAACAAAAAAACACAACCCACAAACAAATAAGAAAATAAATTTGCATTTAAATTGTGAAAATATATTTGTTGGTGATTTTTCCCTCAGAATCACAGAATCACAGAATCACCCGGGTTGGAAGGGACCTCAAGGATCATGTAGTTCCAACTCCCCTGCCTAGCAAACATACCACCAAACATACACATTTAGATCAGGTTGCCCAGGACCCCATCCAACCCGGCCTTGAACACGTCCAAGGACGAGGCATCCACAACCTCCCTGGGCAGCCCGTTCCAAGGCCTAACTACTCTCCTTGTGAAGAACTTCCCCCTAACATCCAACCTAAATCTTCCCTCCTTCAACTTGGATCCATGTGGATCCCTCCTTTTCTATTGTTTTCTCTTCTGGTTGTTTTTTTTTTTTTGCTTTTTTTTTTTCCCCCCCTTTTCTTTTTGATAATGTAACAAGAAGAAAACCCTGACAACTTCCAATTTTTGAGATAATATCCACTCGGAATAATGCCACCTCTGATCAAATTAGAGGTCTGCCTCTTATTTATATACATCCTCCCATACAGACATAGTATGTTCCTTTCTTTCAACTTTATTCTTACCCCTTAGCGTACATAGGGCAATACAACCAAATCAAATCAGCTCATTTTGTGCCAAATCCAAAGAGTGAATTACTTTCAGTAATATATCCACATTTCCACACTTAAAAAAAAAAAAAAAAATGGTTTGCCACATGACTCTAGAACATTTATTTCGTTAATTAAGAAGCAGTCGGCCCTGTAAAGGAAATTCAAATTGTATTGTCAGACTGAAAACACACCTGGGTGCTAAATGATGCAGATGTAAGAGAAATTATTCAACCGACTGGCTGTTAAGAGTTTCAGAGCTGGCTGCCCCAGGAGGTACTGTTGCACACTTTTTGAGAGTCGGATTAAAGTGAACTGGAAAGTCCTTCCCAGTATGCAGTGGCATCTTCACTTATGGTATAGACATCGACTGAGTTTCATACCCATACTTCACAAGATTCCTAGAGCCTACAATCCAAACACAACACAATGGCACTTTATGTGTAACTGACAAGAACTGATGAACAGGTAGTCAGGTATGTAAATTCTGTGAATCTCTGCTCACTGACTACTCTAGTTTCTGGTTTAAGGATCAGCTGATTCCCTGCAATGGGAATTTCCCTTTCTTGACTAGCTTAGGAGTAGAAGAAATTAAATTTCACCAAAACTACCACAACCTCCAATCATTTGACAAAGCAAGAGTTAGGGTCAGCCTGAATTTGGCAATTCTCAGGAAGCAGTATTTGTGGTGCTGATACTTAGATACAAGGGATCGAAGCATCAAAGGACAGTCTCTGGGTGATTCTAAGACCACAAAGAATAGAGAATTTATCTGAAACAACTGCATTTTCAATTTCATTGGGTTGGACTCGATGATCTCTGGAGGTCCCTTCCAACCCCTATAATTCTGTGATTCTGTGATTCTGCATAAGTTACAGTCCTGTGGTGTGTTCTGAACTTTCCAGTGAGTTCACAAGGGAAGGGATTATTATAGAGGACTGCTAAAAAAACATGATAATTTTTTACTGTTCTAAAAAGAGAAGAGACTAAAAGCATTCACAGCATAAATATAATTCTGTATTGCAACTACTTAATCCTGCAGTTTATTTCAATTTTTTCCACTTATCCTAAAAATAAATGGTGATTTTTTTTCAAAATGTTATTCTTGGCATTGCTTATTCTATCTCCATTCTCCTCTAAACTCAGCTCTAACTTTGACTCAGGTTTCCTAAATATAATACTTAGCACTTAGAATCTGATTTTTGCATCATGGCTCAATTCGCTTTGCAAACATTAACAAATTCAACCCAAGGAGTTAAGGAAGTTGGAGAGAGAACCTGAAAGAGAGAGCTGCTCTCTTTATTTCCAGAACCCATAGCTTAAAGAGTAAACTACTATGTATATATTTATATATACACATATATTGTGCTATACAAGAACAAAATTGCACTAATCCATCTTTCATGCTCTTCTTGTAAAGGACGAAAAAAAAGGACAGAAAAACATACAGCACTGTGAATCAGAAACAGTTCAGTAGTAATTCATTAATAAAATGCTATCTTGTCTGTGCTCAAACATGTTGACTTTGATTGAATTATTTCTGTAGAAAGCATTTTGAAGTATTTTTATAACAAAATATGATGTTCCATTTTGACGTTCTAATTTGGTTCCCTTCTGACTATTTTGGACAGAAATAATTGTTAAAAATAGATGTTTTCGGAGAATATATATTAACTACCAAATAGTATAATTTGGTAATTAACCTACTTTAATACAGACTTTTTGAAGTTTCATAATATTTTTTTCTATACTGTAACATAAAAATTCATGGGTTAAACAAATCAAGGAAATATTGTATCATTGCAGAACAGAAATTTCCTTCAAAATACAGTTTTTATTTTTGTGAAGACTGTGTGCTCATTTAATTTTAAGAGATCCAAATAGATTCAAATAACCTATTGTCACAATATTACCTATTGTGATTCTAAGCCTGTTGTTTACATTCATACAACCAGTATCTCCATTCCACACAGTCTCTGCTCCACAGTCTGAACAACCTTTATGACATTCTCAGTGTAAAAGGAATTGAGGCAGAACGAAAAATTGCAGAAAAACAAATGGAAAATGTAGAGCTTTTGCCTTCTGAATTAATGCACACTGACTTGTCTTCTATACAGCTAGCAATTATTTCCCAGTTGTACGTACTGGATGATATATAATCCTTTAAGGAGAACTCCCATAGAATGTAATGTGTATATAAGTATCATTAATGTTTCCATAGTATGCCAAAACTCTGCAGGCTACCATCAAGAATAAGTCTGTCTCTGTATTTTTGAAATATTCAGTAGAGTTACTTTCAAAACAGTAATATAAAGTTCAAATTCTATTTAGATTATTTAACAAATATTCACTCAATCTTTACCTGACAGTCTTTGGTCCTGTAAAGTTTTTACAGAAATTTCAAATGCACATCATTTTAATGATATACAACAAACTAAACTAATAAGATCTAACCCTAGTTTATAGCTACTAAAATGTTTCGAAATGTGGTTCGCTCTGGAAAAGTGTTCAGTCTTCATTACTACTTCTACTGAAAGCACAATATATGTTGTTCCATCCTATTAGAATTCCTACAAACATGAAATATTAATTTATGGCAAAATAATATTAATGTGGCAAAATAACTGTTACTAAAAATGAGAGATGTGATCACTGTCTTCAGATTGGATTGTGATGGCACAAAAGGAAACTAACAGATCTATTCAAAAATCAGTGAAGAAAACATCAGAGCACACTGGGTTAAAAAGGAAATTGGCTTAAGAATGTTCCTAGTAAATATGGAAATAAAGTGCTGTCAGCCAGTTGAGATGTTTCTGGGAGCAAGTGGGTCAGGCAGCATCAAAACATATGGAATCAGTCTTAAGCATGAGCTATTTATATTCAAGTAAGACATGAGCTTCACAGCACCTCCCATGTTCACTAGGGATCACAGTGTGACTGGAACTGACACACCGATTCTTAACAGTTGGATAGAACACAGTACTTCAAAATACAGCAGGTACAGATTTGTGTGGGGAGGATGAACGCAAACATAAATGGTGTGATAATTTTTCTGAAGTGCTGAATACTCACAGATGTCTTGAGAGTCAATGATGTCGAAAAACTTGGATGAGATAACGAAGGTACCTGACTTTAAAAGCCAGAATAGTGGTTGGCAGTTCTCTAAACATTTTTCTATTGTTTCAGTTGACAACTTTGGAATAGAAAAAATGCACAGGACATGGTCCCTGCACCCAAACACATTTCCACATGAGAGTATGTCAGAGGTTTTCAGCCTAAGTCCCTGCTTTCTACAGTCCTCCTTCCTATGGCTTACTTCTTTTACACTGCCAGCTTTAATATCACAACTGCCTTTTCTCATTTTAATTCTTATCCAGTGTAGAATTATAGCAAAGCTCATTTTTAAAGGTCATAATTCATCAGATTAGCATCATGAAGACTCAATCAGACATGAGGTATCGTAGATAAAGTATCTCCCAGGAAAGGTGAGGGTTTCCTTTTTAAATCCTAACATTGTGTATTAATCTCAGCCAGAGACCAACCAACATTCACGTAGTTATGTGTGGAAGTTAACAAAATATACAGACTCATCATAACCTCTGGCTGGGACTCAAGGCTCATTTTAGAGCTGAAATGTGGCTTTTCCTAGATAAAGACTAAGAATGTAAGATGACGATACACGGGAAGGGGATATACAATGTTTGCAGCTAAGAGAAGACCTGTATTCAAATACTAAGAAGTAACAGAGGGAATTGAAATAATACATTCTAAGCAGTAAATAAGAAACCAAATTTGACTAGCTTCTTTCACTGTTGCCTTGTGACATAGCAATATGTCTATCCACTGAATCCATCACTGTAAAGAATGACAGGTAGCTTGTAGGCCAGTTTGCAATAACAGGGCTTACACTGTCAGTACAAATCCCCATGCAATTAATCAATGGTGCTCATAATGACCTTTAATGTCTGTCAGTTTTTGTTCACATGTTCGAGTACAGATAGGAGTAGCTGAGAGTCTCTTTCATGTGACCTCAATTTAAGAGCAATAACATATGGATTAATAGCACATATTACCCAAACGTCACTGTGAGCAGATCACCAACACAGTCTAGAAAGAACGATCTTCTTCCCTTTGCAGAACACAATATTGATAAACTTCTGGTTTGTTTTTGTCTCTGGAGCTATCTGCACTCCCAAAATACTATTTTTTTTCCAATGATACTGGCAATAGTGTTCCCATATAATCAAAACGAAGAACATTTCAGGTTAAAGAATAGCATTGCCACTCAAGATAAATGTTTAAGACTTTGCTTCTTTCTCTGGTAGGACCTTTTTATTGGCTTTCTCAGAGACAATCTTAATCTGAAAGGTGCTGTGAATGCCTTGAGAAATATCCAGATAACTGGATAAGAGAGAGTCCTTTGCTATCAATTTAGCATGAGTAAAAAGACTAGGGAAGAGGGGGAGCCCCATTAGAAGAGTTTGATTTTAATAAGAAGATGATGAAGCTAATTAAAGCTCAGTGCCTGTGAGCACAGTGAAGAAGAGAGTACTTTGGGTTTTTTTCTTTTGCTTTGCTCCAGCTGTTCCTATATCTAAGCCAAATACATGAGCCAAAATGATAAAAGCTGGCAGCATTTTACAGAAAGTGGTTAGGTTGGTTTAGTTTTTCCATAAAATGATGGGGTGTATAGTTCCAAAGCTTTCAACAGAAATTCAGCCATAGCTATTTGAGCCTTTCTTTTCATTCTTCTGCCCATAAATTATACAATGAAATCTCTTATGTTCAGAGCACCTCTCATGTCTGGCATTATTTATCAGTTTCTCCTTTGCCTGTATCAATCTTAACATTTCTAGGCATTTTGTGAGTTCTGAGCTTTCATTTATAAGTCAATTATGCCTAAAACCATTTGTTTGTGCCCTAGCAATGAGGCATTTGTGTATGTAAATTAGTCAATTATTTACCACCTCTTTAAAGATGTTAAGATCTAAAATTCAATGGGAACATAACAAATTTTTAACTATTTCACCTATTATGAATAGCTTCCAGGACAACCACTTGCAAAAGATTCAGACCAGCAACATCAAAGCACAAGATTTAACTCGTCTAAAGCATAGACTAGTCTAATCTTCTGAATTTTCATGTAGGCCCAAACTGACCCAGTCATCCTGACTGACAGTCTGGTGGTTCACTCTTGGCTTTCTTCTGAAACAAATCCTCTTACAGAATAGTTCACACTAGGTCTCATCCCTGTGGATGATGGGAACACAACATGACATTCCCTTCACACCATGTCAGCTGGGCCCATGTTGTCCTTGCAAGTAGGCTGATACTGACTGGAAGATTCAAATTTCCCTACGTTTAAAATCTAGTGTTGAGTATTTCTTGAAAAAGCCTGAATCTGCTGAGTTTTACTTAAGAGATGGATTATTGGTTGGTAAATTTAGTTTTATCTTGCATGTACTTGGCCCCGTATAGTGGTGATGTGATGCCAGAAGAAAGTCCTGACATTGGTGGATTTGCTACTCTTTTGCTTCAACATATATAAAAGTCAAATCAAGACCTGTGGTCTGTCCTGTTCACTCTTCTTTCATAATTATTCATTTATTTAAAGTGATAACATGTCAGGATCTTCAAGCTCTAATCTGTATAGTAAGACTCCTAACTCAGTTTTGACCAGGATTGCACTAATTTTGTAACAGGCAAGAAGAAAATAAATTTTTTTGCTGAATTATCTTCATGGCAGAGATTAGTTTCAATAGAAGTTGACTAATTTCAGACTAAGAAGCTCGTTGGAGGAATCTAGAGGGATGATTCCAAAAGCATGACAATCAAGAAAGGCAGCTGCTTGTACACATAGCTGTAAGCAGCCCAGCTAATTGTTTAAGTCTACAGTACAATGCAGAATATCAAGCAGTTTGTCAATGTCTCTTTATCAGAAATGTTAACATCTGAAAGCAATTAATGGTGATATTTTGTAGGAAACTAGATAACAACTTTAACCTCCACAAACCATGCAAGTATCCTTTAGGTTTCTGGAAGATAAATGACTGGACAGTACAGCTGAAATGGCAAAAAGACAGCCTGTGCACTAAATTCTCAAAACCTTAGAAGGAAGTCATTGAAAGTAAAGATATATATATATATAGATATAGATACTTTGCAGTGCTGAAATTCCAAAAATAGATAAATATGCAAACATTTAAAAAAACAACATGTAAAAACACCAGAGAACTAACTCAAGAATACTAAACAAAAGGTGTACCAAAGTCAAAATGTTAAAAACAAGGGTATAAGTAAGCAAGATTGTTCATTGTGTACTACCTTAACTCTATGATTTTAGATAAGCCTCTCATTTACCCCATGTTCTTCTTTTTTTTTTTTCCCTGTCTGTCAGATAGATACAGAAGATACAGATCTACAAGACATGGATGCTGGTACGTTTCAACTCTGAGTATTAATGGACAAAGTCTGAATTATAACACATAGCATCATCAAAAGTGCAATATATCACCAAAAACATCCAGTTCTGTTTTTCACTTTACAAACTGAAAATAACTGAATCTGAGTTAATTTTCTCTCTTTAAAGACATTGCTGAAGACATAAGTCCACTCTGGAAAAGCAAAATAAGGAGATTTATTGTACCTTTTGGGTAGTTATAGAGTGTGGTAAGGTCTCCCCCAAGCCTTGTCTTCTCCAGACTAAACGATCTCATTTCCCTCAGATGCTCCTCATAAGAACTGTGCTCCACACCTCCCCCAGCTTCATTGCCCTTTTCTGAACACACTGCAGAGTCTCAATGTCTTTCTTATAGTGAGGGGCCCAAAACTAAGCACAGTACTTGACATGCAGCCCCACCACTGCTGAGTACAGAGGGACGATCACTTCCCTGCTCCTGCTGGCCATGCTATTTCTGATACAAGGCAGTATGCCACTGTCCTTCTTGGCCACCTGGGAACACTAGTGGCTCACATTTAGCCAAGCATCAACCAACACTCCCGGGTCCATTTTTTCCACGCAGTCTTCCAGATATTCTGTTCCAAGCCTGTAGCATTGCCAAAGTGCAGGACCCAGTGCTTAGTCTTATTGAATTTCATCACGTTGGCCTCAGCCTAGCAATCTGGACTGTCCAGATTCCTCTGCAGGACCTTCCTATTCCCAGGCAGATAGACACTTCCTCCCAACTTGATGTCATCTGCAAACTTACTGAGGGTGCACTCAATCCCTTCATCCAAGTCATCAATAAAGATATTGAACAGGACAGGCCCCAATACCAAGACCTGGGGAACACCACTTGTGACCAGTGCCTAGATGGATTTAACTCCATTCACTACCACTCTCTGGGCCCAGACATTTCTTTCCCTAGGGTAGCTGTCCTACATCTTTTGGGTCATGCTTAACAGTTTTACTGAAAGCTGTGATGACTGACATGGCAAGTATTATCTTCAGCTTGCTTATCCTAAAGAGTCAACTAAACTAAGTATTCTGTAAACTTCTGCAAGATCCATTCTGTATTATTGTACAAGTCCATTCTTCCTCCCTTCCTTTTTCTCTTCCATTCAGAAGGAAATTCAGAAGGAAATGCTTTCTCTCTGGGTTGTTTTTACTTCAGGCTTAGGAGTCAGTGTTTCAACAAAGCAATGTGATAACCTCCAAGAACATGAATTCACTGCGCAGGCCCAACTTTTTCATTAGGCTCTACAAGCAATTTTTGTTTGATCAGTCCTTGAAATCCACTCTGCAGAAGATCTAGTGAATTTGCAGCCTGTGGATAAACAGACTTTCACTCAGCTTTAGGATAGAGTCTGGAGACCACAGGGCCATCATTATATGGCAAAATCTACTGGGAGACTAGAAACTGTAATTCCGTTCTTTTAATCTACTTATAAGGGCTTAGTGAAAAAGCCCAAAATGACATAATAACCTCCAATCATTGAATGATAAAATGCTGAATACCTTTGGAATAGCCAATTCAAGTTACTATTCCTTTTTATTTTATATACACAAATGTCCTAATAATTAGCAAAACTCTGGGAACACCGGGAACAAATCTTCCTCTTAACTATTAAATTTCACTGTGATTTTATGCAGGATTTTTAATTGTCCTAAGCCCCAACTCTCTTTTGTAAAATGAATATTATCATACAATGTTATATGACCTGGAAGATTAGACATGAAAATTGTACATTAAAAATTGTGAAGCACTCAGGCATCGTAATAGGTGGAACAGATGGAGACTAAAATATTTACGGTAAATTACTAAGTCTATCCCCTCGCTGATTTTTCAGCAATATTTAACCTTTCAGTAGTAAATTAATCACTTATCATAAAGTTCTGTAAAGTATTTCAGGTAGTTAAAAAAATCTCCTTGCCCTAGACTGTAAGATCATACCATGTCATCAGGACCTGTTGAATGCCAGTGTCAGATTGGTCTGGTTGTCCCTGCCTCAAAACACCTACAGTCATTTCCAGGATGCAGAAAATGACTGTCTGATCTCCTCTATCCGCTAGACAAGAACAGGATAGAGAAAAATCAGCTGATAATATAAACAACTGGCCAATAATTGGTGGACTGGTTCCTCTGATCTGTCTGTCATAATTAATAGTAATTTCATAATCTAAACATTATGACAGAGGAGATAGCTTTATTCTTTATCAATCTAATATGCAATATAGGTAGTAATATTTTTTTGAGAACTGGTAATCCAAAATCACAGGGGCAGCACCTGATAGCATAGATTACCATTCAATATTATTGGTTCTTGACAGCTGTATTAGAGAAATTACAAGCCCCCATTTCCCCATACCCAGAGTTTTTGATAATTTCCTGACATTGTTCCAAATGTTAAGATCTTCCAAATCAAATGGCACTGCAATCCAACAACTAACATTCAATTTTTTTTTTTTGCATTTTCCCTTAACTTGTAATGCGTGGTATCTTCAAATTACTTGAAGGAAAGATAGTTTTATTGCAACAGAGGACTTTCTTCTAAGACTTCTAGCCATGCATTCTCCAAATAGTTAGCTGTTTGTTTAAGAAAATAAAATCTCAAAAGCATCTGTCAGGATACAGGTTATCAACTCAATGGTTATCAAGCAAACAAAGCAAGATCAAAACTGCAATTAACAAGTTACATTTATACAGATTGTTAGTATTCTGAGCACAGCAAATGAGAAAATAGGCACAGATCTATTTTGTCTATGAATTTCTTCCCTAGATGCAGCTCAAAACCTAACAACAGTCACTGCAGTCTGACAGCATTATCAACATTTTCAAAGGTCTTCAAGTAAATGGTACTCAAAGGTAACGAAAGAGGCAAGTAGTCTGTCTGATGAGAGAGCAGTGCTATCAACCTTAAAGCATCCAGTGTTCCAGAACTGGAGTACTCTGCATCAATGTAGTTACAACACTGGCCTAGGAAACAGAATAGGGCACAAGGATCAAGAGCATAGAGCACAGATATAGAGTAGGATACTGGTTATTCTATGACCTTATAATTTCCACACTTTACCTCTGTTATCTCCCTAAGACACTGTCCTTCCTATCTGTGTCAAGAATAGTGTTCTTCTTTCACATATTTCAGTGCCAATATACTAAGTAAGCTCAAAGTCTTTGCATCCAAATCAGAAATGCTTCATTGAAATGTATAAAAATATTTGCCATGAAATTACTCATTATGTACATCTCTTGGAGAAAGAAATAAAGACACCAGTTAAGTATCCTTTATCAATGCCAAATTCCCTTGCATTAAGTTCATAACTTTTTTTAAGACATTGTGAGTAAAATGAAGGAAATTTCAGATATAAATAGAAGACTAGGAATTATTTATTATCCTCTAACAGTGTAATAATTGCCTTTTTCAAAACTGAGGGAAAATAACTGCAGTATAATCGATCTATATATCGAAAGATACAGTAAAGACTTCTACAGTGATGAAGGAAAATAGAGTCTAAGTAAACAACATGAAAACAGTAAAAGAAACACAAGGTCAGAACATTATGTAGATTTTTCTGGTAAGACTTGTAATTCAACCCATATACTTAAAGGTGGTTTGCACCAATTATTTTGATTTTAGACTTCTTTTGAAATGAAACAGCTCAGAACAGATAAAAGTGTAGACTTCAACCATTGGCCACTGAAGCATTTAATCAATGTGTTACTAATGTTTCCATCTCTATCAGAACTCTGTTTGGCTTTTCACAGTAAAATCAATGAAACACTTTCAACCATCAATATTGACTCTCCTTCTAGAGTAAAATATTTGGAGATATATTTAGGGCTGGAATTTTACTTTCTAAATTATGGTTTCTTCTTTAAAGACTAGAAGTTTTCAAGTTTGTACTGGAGGCCAAAGTAGAAGACAGGACAAAACTATTTAACAGAAAGTTTTAGCTGGGACCTGGGCTGCCTATGAGTCTTACCACATGTTACCTGGTAGCAATATTATTAAATCCATCGAAATATTTGGAGTTCCATTAGATTTCCCTCTGCCTTGCCATATGTGAATAGCTTTTTGGGTTAATACTGTGCGATGGAAGATAGACATTAATTCTCCTCAGCTTTCTGAATTAAGGAGATACTTTTTAAAAAGTACTTTGGCTAAATGTTTTGGATAGTTTGAGATCTGAGAGATCTCAAACCCAAGGATAAAAAGCTCCAGAGCCAGCAGTGTGGAATGCAGTGATTCAAGACAGTTTTCTTTCAGAGCATTCAGAGAAATTAGATCACTCTAGATAAATATAAAAACGACTGAAAGTTCTTTCTCATCTTTCTACCTCTATTCTCCTCGGAGTATTGATGTTCTTCACCCCTTACTAGCAATGTATCTTGTACTTAAACTATTACCAAATCTTTTAATCCTTTGGATGTACTGTGGCCCTGCCTGTGGTGGGGTGGGGGTTGGAGCTTCATGATCCTTGAGGCCCCTTCCAATCCCAGCCATTCTGTGATTCATTCGGTGATTAGACCCTTTCCAATTGTTAGGACAACATGGAAACTCCTGTTTCCGTGTTACAGTATTTCCTGTTACATTACAATTTGTATTTCAGATCAAACTATCAGCTGATCTGTAAAGTTATTATCAAATACATGAAACTTCATTCATTATTGAATTATTTATTGAGACATACCTGAAATTGAATTTGGGGTGACTGAAAATTGTTATCTTTGAAAGTCACAATGTTGCTTGCCATGTCAAGGCAAACACAAAAGACTATTCAGAGCATACAAAAATACAGGGCAGATTACATCATGAAATTCTATACACAGGTTGTTCTCTGACCATATAGACTAGGAGATTTGCTAGAGTGTTCCTGCAGTCTTTCTGCCTACACAGTCTATTTTCTTTTCCAAAGGATATGTGTGAAGAGGCCCCTGAAGCTAAGAGCTGGAAAGTACTCCTGCATCTCACAGCTCAGATAAAATCTGTCTAAGCCAGTTTGAAATGAAATAGCAACCTCGGAAGTGAGTCACCAAGTAGTTTAAAAACAAAACTCTGAAGAACATTATAGTGCAAGGAGTAAGTAAGAAGGGTCAGTGTTGCTCCTGTTCATCACGCTTTCATTAGAGTGTATACAATACTTACATAGGGACAACACTAAGGTTATCAGAGCAATTCAAAGTCTCTTATCAAAGACCTAAATCTTCACCAGCTGACATAGAAAAGCAAATCCATTACATGAAATAGTATCAGACTTTTATAATTCCCTAGATCATTCTTTGGAAGTAAACAAAATCACATGCACTAAATTAATTAAAAAAAACAAGCAAGCTCTACCAACACATTCATGGTAGCAGGCTCACAGGACTTGCTCGGAATTTTCAGATATAACCATGCCAATTTTAAGGGGCAGCACTCTTTACTGTGCCCCTTTATGGTCAATTCCTTCAATTTTTTTGCTCCTTTTGGAAATGTTTGTTCTTCTTCTCAGGCGAATTCCTCACAGGAATTTTACATTCCACCTTCCGCAAGGTAGAATACATGGCATTTGTAGAACTTAATAATAGGATTAGGTGCTCTACTCTTAAAGCGCAACTTAGGACTTTTTTAATACCAGGACTAATTCAGTGATGAATCAGAAGTCATTTTTTGGAAAATGTAATGGATTGTGCCCACTGATCCCCTTTGTCACAATGTGGAACCTGTGAAGCCCATTTGCAGCAACACAGATGCAGTCTTAACAAATACATGATTCTTGATCAACACAGATGGACCTCTGCAGACTGCTCAACAGAAAACTTCAGTGCTGGCCATTCCATCTTAATTAGAAAGATAATAATCAGAAAGATAGTTAGTTAATCAGAAGGATAGTTAACTTAGCATCCTCCCTAAAGCAGTGAGAGAACACAAAACAGCTGCTTCCTTCTTTGTCAAAATGCAAATTTGCTCAACTCTGTTCTTGGAGAAACATCATAATTTCTTGATGTGACTTAAGGTCTTCTTACAGACCGAGCTAGAACACCTTGGGCTATTACACCTATGTTGTCCATTGGAAGAAACAACCGTTTCAGCAACCAAACCCTTGTTTATATTCTCCCTGCATGGACTTTATTACTGTACAGTGAACACATTACAGAGTACACACAGTAATTCTGCAAGTCAAGAAACTCATACTGCATTCTCTGCTCTGCCACCAGCTTATCTCATGCAAGTTATGCCTGTTCCTGAGTCACGTCATCACTGCTTCTGTAAAAGTTAGTTTCTGCATTACAAAGATGACAGTAGGCTTGCCCATCACTCTGTAATCAACTGGAATAACGACACAGAGTTCAATAAGCTGTGGTCAGAGCTAATTAGCTTTGAACTCCTGTATCTATAACGAAGGATACTTAAATTGACATAAACTTTCCTTCTAGTTTCCGATACCTTTTACCTTAAGACATATTAACATGCTTTGCAAGTGTCAATCTTCCTTAGAATTAATAGTTCCATCAACTAAATCACACAGGGGAGGGCAGACTGTCCACAAGCAACCTCTTCCCTTTTTTTTTTTTTTTTTTTTGCCAGTCACACATACCTGATATTTCAGGAAGTAAACTTACTTGGCATCCCTATTCTAGAAAAGATCTTTCTCTCTTTATTTATCACTGACATGCGTAATATGTTGCTTTTCAGTCCGAAACCTATTTGTGCAAGCATGAACAACAGAAGCACACATAAGCAGAGACTAGAAGTTCACTTTTTAAAATTTTCTTAATGTCTTATTACAGCTGACAAAACAACCAGGAAACTGACAGCTAAGAACTGACACTCCTTGTATCATGATCTGTCAGATTTTATTTTGTGTGTGCATGTGTGTATGCAAGTGTGAATTTTTCTTCCTGGACTTCTTTAACGTTAATTTTTAGGAAGGACTTGAAAGCTGGAACAAACCTGAGACATTAACATGAACACAAATGGACAGTGTCCTTATAAACAATAATGGCAACACCAGCAGGCACTATCCGCTATAATTATTTTGACATGCTGCTGAGTATCTGTCTCCCAGGGCTACTTATATGACATTTTTAACCATAATGCCAATGGCTTTCTCTTGCACCTCTGTTTACATGACATCATTCTGTCTCAGCATTGAACCCTCCACTCCGCCCCATTTTGGATAACTTGATTATGTCAGAGCAGTCTAATCATGGAAGCCTGGAGGCAACGTTGCAGGCAACAGAAGAGCATATGGCACATCACAAGCAAAGAACATTTGCCATCATTTAGTGCAAAGATTGCCTCTTGAAAGCATCAGAATACTTCACAAATATTTAACATCTGAAAAGCTTCTAACAATAAAGAAAAGTGGCAATTACTTTGTGCAGGCCCACAGAGCTACCATGCATTACTCTCGCTGCCAGGGAAGGTGGGCTTCCCACAGGCAAGGCAAGAGATGTGAGAGAAGCGGCAAAGCCCAGGGCTTCTCCCCTCAAACTTCTTGTGAAGGAGTCTGGAATGGATTGCAGTATTACAGCTCCAGAGCAAAGACCCATTGGCCAAAGGCTTACACACACCATTAGCAGTGAAGCAGTGAACAATGAGAAAATTGCTGTTTAAGAACACCCTTACTGCCAAGAGTAATACAGCAAAACCCATGGGTTCTGTCTTGCTGAATACTTAACATCAGGCTGTCTGGATATCTGCAAGAAGGAAAACTTAACCAAAGCGTAGATTTAAGAGTGAATAAAGCAGAAGAGGACTGACAGATTTGAAGTGATTAAATGTCTTCACTTTTCCTTTCTACCGATTATTTTTTTCTGATATTCCTAAGTTTAGAATTGAAAACAAGGAGGGGCTTACTGTTCCACAAATGCTATCCAGTCAGCAAACAGACAATGACTGATCTACAAATTCAGCTTACCTTCTCCTTCTCCCTTTCCCTCCAAATACATTGATTCTTGATACCACTGTGTTTCATTACAAAGTAATTTAATTTGTTTTCTGCAACCACCCCAGGATTCTTTCAGTCTTGCTTCTTTTTCATTTATCTGTCTTCACTTGAATAGCACAGATTTGAAACATTATTCTCCATATAATTTAGTTTGCATGCCATTTCCTGCCCGTGTTTTAATCTGTAGATCCTTTTTTTTATTATTATTATTATATCAGAGTTCTGACTGACACTTAGAATTTATTTCAATACACTTTCACATAATAAGATGTGGGGGATTTCTTTTCACTTTTGCTGGGCAGCATAGATGTTGCTCTGGAAATACAGATGATGAATGGCTCAGAGGAATATGTCCTGAGGAAACTTCTGGAGCCAGCAACAAACATTCTGTTTGCATATGATACACCTCCTTCATATGTAAATAGCTATCTTTTCTTTCAAATGCATTCTCCTAATTTTCCCAAATAACAAAATTCACTATACAGCACTGTCGTACTGTAAATGCTCTTAGGTTCATTCATCTCAACATTTATTTCAGTGTTTAAAACCTTTTCATCCTCATCATAGATTCCCTGAAGTCTGGCACAAGGTACCTGGAAATGATTGCTTTTACTGTTCCTGACTCCTAGATGCTATTTAAAGATATGGACATTGGCATACATTCCATCTGATGGATTTGGTCATCCATCAGGCCATGGTAACAGAGATGTGTGCCTGAAGTCCCACATGAGGACCTAGTAAGTATAGCTCTGGCTTCTGTGGTGTCACAGTGGAACTAGCAACATCCAGAGTAACGTATACAAGTAATATGTATAAAGAGGTAGAGTAAATTAGCTGTTTGATATACATGGAGCTCAAGTCTAAAAGAAATATAAACGACTACCTTACATAAACCGAAATACAAAATTAGCTTTTCAACATGGATCTCCAGTTATCTTAAAAAAAATATTGGGAAAAAAAAAAAAAAAGGAAAAAAATAGAACAATGCAAAACAGACTAGCAGAACATAATCTATTCCTGACGAGAAAGTGATAAAAATATATTCATGCGTACGGTTCAGAATTGCAAATGGTAGTCAAAAAAACTTATGAATAGCACTGTCTAATAACTCAAAGACCAAAGTAGAGGAGCGATTTGAATAATACATTTTCAACTCATTTTTCTTCTTTCTGTTTGTGCATTATCCTTGAGGAGATAGCTACGTTCTTGAACATACTGATGATTTGAAATTACTGTCTGATTATATTCATTGCATATACCCCATGTTATGATTTTGTTCTTATACTGGATGAATACCACTCTTAGAATCAGATCTTATCTCCTCCAGAAGTTCTGTAAGGCTTATTTAATTATTAAGATAAGGTATTCACAGATAGTCCTTCTCAGCTACCTAATTTTTCAAGTAGAAAACAAAGGTAAATGCAATATCTGATCAAATCACTTAAGAAATGAATTCCTTTTCCAGGAATCCATTCTTTTCAGGGTTTTCAAAAATATTTTATTGCGATAAAATTAGTAAGTCCTGTATTTTTTTTTAACATTCATAGGTGAAATAGCACCATTAAATGATTCCTATGAAATTGGTGCCATTCAGCAATATTTAATGTTTGCTAATCTAGCATAGAGTGTGTAATGTAGCGTAAGCTATGCTTGAAGATGGTTTCAAGAGATAAATAAGCAGTTTTATACAGATCCCTGAAATCATCTCATGGATGTTACAAAAGCAGTCATGGTGAGCTATTGTTTCGTTATTGGCTATCTTCATTTCAGGGAATGTGAGAGAGTTGGGTTTTTTTTGTTTGTTTGTTTTTTAAGTTAAATCCTTTTAATATCTTCCTTGCTAACTACGCCTGCCTTTTTCATCGTGATAAGGGACATTCATTCACTGTATAAGACTTGAGTGGTACTTTGGACCAAAGAGATTTCTCTACTCTCTGACTGAGCTGTGGTTGAGATTTCACATTCAACACAATTTCAGATTTCTGAGTACATCCTAGTTCATATCTGAAACACAGATGAAGCCTTTTATAAGTCACTGACATTATTTGCTTTCTAAAAGCATTTCGTATCAAAGTTTGTATTTCCAAACAGGGAGCTTCAGGACTGACTCAAGAGAAGCTGTCAAAACATCCAGAGATGAGCCACGTAGCAGCTAAGCTACCAAGAGATGAGATCAATTCCAGACCACCCTTCTTCCTGAATCAAAGTAGCATTAAATCTCATTAACAGTTTAAACTGAGACCCTTGTATTTCCTAAATATTTTTTAGCTGCCAAATGCAGAAAAAGCTTTCAAGTTTTAATAGGAACAATTCAGCTGAAGCTTATTCAGAAAAGAGAAAAATAAAAGGCCAAATAGACATTGCATTCAAACACAGCACCTAGGAGGTATTGTATCACACTGCATCTGCTTCCTGAGGAAAACAAGAAATATGGCATCTTCTGCAAAAAGCTGGAAAAGCCACACATTTGAGAGCTCTGTAAAACGCAGCCAAAGTCTATTTGTAATTCCCAGAGTGGTGGATCAGATTGGAGAATTCATTATTTTCAGAGGTCTCATGTGAAGATATTTTTCTTCCTTGCTCTCTCACATCCTAAAAGGAGGGGGAAACCTTTGCTGTTTCACTTCAAAATGGAAACTTCAGAAATAGTTGAGAAAGGGAAGAGAACTTGAACTGTAGGTCACCCCAAGCTTTTTTTTTTTTTAGTAAAAACAAAAGGAAGCTCAAAAAAGAGCATGTTTACTCTTTTTGGCACTAAGGTGATGCATATTTTGGGGTTGGCAAAGAATAGTATCTTTTTCCAGAGATCAGTTTTGAAATGAGGCATAAAACATCCAGTTTACCTAAGGCTGACTTAATTCAATTTTACATTTTGTTTTAAGTGAGCAGCAATGTGAAGGTGTCAATCTTCATTTGGAAAGCAAAATTCGACTTTCTCTCTAACTGCTTTAATACTTCTCCCTCTGCTGGCCCTGGCTCAGCTTCGAGCAATATATTTTCCTTTTTTTTTTCCCCGTGTGCACCAGCTATTGGAAGAACTGCTTGTTATCTGGGGAGAACTGTTAAAAACATGAACTCTTTCACACAGCTCTGTGGACGGAGGTGTGAAATGGGTCATAGATCCCCAAAGGAGACACATGCGGGTTATTGCAGGAGTACAGTCTTGTAAAATACAGCATGTGGCAGAACAGCCACAAGGAGGCACAAATAGTACCCAGAGGATCTGAAGTGTAACGAGTTCAAACAAAACAGGTCATACCAATTCACAAAAGATGCATAAACAACTCCTGCAAAGCAACATGCTGAGTATGCTGGAATTCCACAGCGATTTGACCAGTAACTGTCAGAAATATTTCCAAAAAAATGATTTCTGCCAGGGAATTCCAGTCTGTTGAAAGTGAAATGTTTTTCAGAAATGTGCCACTTTGAACAAGTCTGCAAAGAAAACCTCAGTGGTTCTCCACCTCTTCTCTTAGCTCGCCCACCCAGATGCTCAGGTCCTGCCTGAAGGGCAGCCCTACAGCCCAGATCCCCAAGGCTTTTCAAATTTCAGGCTATTTGCCTCCCAGATGCACTACCCACATTTTTATCTCAGGGAACATGCCTTCATCAGAAGTGAAGGGAGTTCATTTTTTCCAGTATTCTTTTCATATTATTTAGAGCCTGAAAGTTCAGGATGGGCTCCCCAAAGGCCATCATCCAGAAAGAACTTTGAGGAAAAAAATGTCATTGCTCAGCTGCTAGTGGCCCAGGGCTAGTAGGCTCTTGTGGTCCTTGCTGCATGATCACTGGAACTTGGGGAATTAATTATCCTGCAAGTACAGCAGTCATCTGTCCCTTTATTATGGTGTTGGAGCACCATGCAATTCAACAGAAATATCCCCACTTTGAATCAATAGATCTCAAGAATCTGCAGGAGATTTTACTTCTGTTTTGCCTTTTTAGGAACATCAAGTTGCAGCATTTCTGACGGAAAAAAAAAAAAAAAAAACAACCTCATAATTTGATTTTGACGAGCATATTTAATTTTTTTGCTCTTTTGTCTTTCTGAAAATGAAAATATTTCTGATAATATAAAATTTATGAAGAATGGAAATGTACTTTTCTGACTTGCTATAGTCTTTTCTAAAGGGATAACACGACAGATTGTAGAAATGAATTACTTTACTGCTTTATTGCTACCTCCCTACCCACTGCTAGTTGCTGAGGGAACGAAAAGTCCTATCAGCCTTAAACAGAAGGAGCAAAAGCAACAAACAGAAGGCCTGATTCTTTTTCCCTTGCAGAAGTGAGACTGTCCAAATCAAGACTTTTGGGTCCTTATCCTGCAGTCCAGAGTCAGTGAAAGACTTTGCATGGAGGATACTGAAAAGAAAAGTGAGTTTTATCTGTGAATTCTATTCTACACTTGAACAAACCTTATGCAGTAAAAGTTTAAAGTAAGCAGGAAACACAGTCTACAACCCTGCCACACACCATTAAGCTTTTTTAAAACTGCATGCATGTTTCACAGAAGTTCCTGCATCATATATATAGTAATGCTTATGTTTCCAATGGGAAAGCAAGACAAAGAGCAATCAATGTTCACAGGATTCACAAGAAGCTGCTTAGAATGATTTCAAAAGTTTCTGGCTGAGACCCAGTACTTGGAGAGTTTCTGTTTTCATTTCTAACTTGCACTATTTTACTTTACTTTTATAAATGCTAACCCTTGAGGAAAAGGCATACTGACTCTACAGTAATGTATACATATCCCTGATTAATCCCATCTCTTCCTCCAGCAATAACTAGTCCCCAATGTCTCCAAATCATTCACTATGTCTTTGAATTGCACATCTAGGTTTCAAAACATAGAATAAAATGCATAAGTATTGAGGGAGAATAGCACAGATATCGATTATCTATTAAGGTTCTATAACATTTGGCTGGATTTAAATCAAGGCCAGAGAAATGGGTTTGACTAAAATAAGATTTTTCTCTTTTCTCTTTTATGTTTTTCCTAGCTAGCAAAGCTGTTCTCCTCAAATTACTTTCCATTAACAGCTTCCCTCACAGTCTTTCATTGTGCTCAACCTCAGCACAGCCTTGATATTTTCAGGTTTAATTTACAAAAAGGCAGGAGGAAACTCTGCCAAGAAGAACTGCATTAGGCTAAAGATGAGTAGAAAACACAGATGAAAAGAACTGTCAAAAATGCTTAAAATGGCAGTGACGTTTTTGTCAATGTTGTGAATTGTTGCCTCCAGAAAAGGAATATTTTCTTCTAGAAGTCGATTTAAGGAAAAAGAAATAAAAAAAAATCTGAAATTTGGAGTCACTTTATATATATTGAAGTACACAGTCCGTAAAGTATTTGATTAGGGGTGCTTTCTCCCCCTGGAACCTCTTCAGAGCTACAGTGTGGTTCTGAATGTCACAGCCTGAACCTCACTCTGTTCACCTGAAAAACTGACATAATTACTATCACCATTATATCCCATTCTATAACTGATAGGAAGTAAGGTCTATTTGGTTTCAAAGCACATCAATATTACTTGAAAGTTGGACACTTCTCAGTTTTATTACTTGTAAGAGATGCCAAAGGATATTATGAAAGTTATTATCCACTGACAGCTATAGTTCAAATGCTGAACTCTCAGTTCTATAAGGCAAAGTGTGGGAAGACGGTCTCTGCCAAGGAGCACAGTTTGTGTAAGAAAGACAAGCAGAAGAAGAAACTTCAGTTATGAATGCTCTACCTAAAAGCATCTATTGAATAAAGCAAGTGGCTCCATCCAATAAATGGCATAAAAATATTATGACTGGCTTTGAGGGAATTTTTTAAAGTAAAATTTATACTGCCACAGCAATATATACAGTGATGGTGATATACACATTATACATGTAATCCTAGTGCCAGCAGTTTCATTATTTATTCTTTTCTCACATATACATACAACAGAACACAATTTAATTTCTTCTACCTTGCCACCAAAGCTGAAGTTGCCCTGATAGAATTGAGTTGCTCAGTCAGGTGGCAAAATGTTAATTAGTTTTCATAAAAGATTAATCCATTGAATTCTAAGCAACTGAATTTGCTTTCAAGGTACCAAAAGAAAAAAATCACTGTGATTTGCTTTGAAATAGCATGTGATGTCTTTGGAAAACTCCAGACAGAAATAGCAGGATTTACTAGGCATACTGTCCTACATGTGTCTGAGTAATTAAAACACTTGTGGGCATCACAGGGCAAAAAGGATGAAATGCTATTGTTTTTGTGCAATATGAAAAGAATTCACATTCATACAGCTAACTATCACCAAAATCTAATCCAACAGTTTGGATCTCATCTTACCCTCTGTCATGGGGGTGTTTCTGTTGGCCATATCCGAAAAATCAAATAGGCTTAGAGAAAGGGTACCACAAATATTAAACTACAAATATTAAACAAACACAGAAAAGTTGATAAACAATAAAATTCAGATATTAACAAATACAGAAAATTGATTGGGAAAAGAAAAAAAATATAAATAGAAAAGTCTGCTGATAAATAGGTGCAAGGGACATATGCGTCAAGTAAATATTTTTGTTCTCTGCCATTAAAATAAAGGCAGATAGTGTATTCACAACAACTGATTCAATACCTTCATTTCTGCCAGTAACACGAGAATTTAAAGAGAGCTACTACTATTAAATATAGTTAAACCATCAGACTCATAGAGTCATGCACAAGTATTGTAAAATAAGTTATCTTTGACATATATTTTGATTTACTTAAAGTCTTTGAAAAAAGCAGATTTCCAGAGGATGCTTAAACAAAACAACCTAAGTCTGACACTGATCACAAACACACTAATGGGAAGATTGATACAGGTCTAGATTAAAATAGAATTAAAGGAGAGAAGTATAATTAATTCCAATTACTGTGGGTTTATGAAATGCAGGTCCTCTCAAGCTAACATCAGAACTTTCTTTGATAAAATTAAATCCTCATAAATACACTAGATAAGATGTACTTCAATTGGATTTCAAAAGGTGTAATATGACATTGAATTTTTAAAATCAAATCACATCTATATTAAATTGAGAAGGCACATATTACATGAATTAAAAATTGTCTAATTGGCAAGCTTCAAAAGGTACTCATAAATTACACTTTTGTAAAAGATCATTATTTTAGTGGACCATCCAGTCAGGATTCATTCTTTTCCTGTTATCTGCCTGATTCAATTAAAGTCTCTTGAAGTCTCATTATTATGGGGATGTGAGCAAATCAAGGGAAGAATCACCTTTGGAGATATGGCATTAGACTAGATGGTCTACTCTTAACAGTTGCTCTAGTGTAATAATTTTCTGTGGGTGGCTCTGAAGAGAAAAAACTAACAAACAAACAAACAAAACAACTAAAATTAACATTTTGAGATAAAAACACTAAGAAAAGGGTGTAAAAGTGAATTAAATGGCTAATCAGACCATTGTACATATAAACATGTCAGCCCTACAGCAGTTGCATTGCCTCTATCTACACTGCCTACAGCACCATGTCCAGCTTTGGAGTCTGTCATCACATAAAATATGAAAGAATCTTTATGTGGGTAGATAACTACAGGACAAAAGGAATGGACTTAAACTGAAAGAGGGAGGGGCTTAGGCTAGATGTTAAGAAGAAATTCTTCACTCACTGGGTGGTGAGTCAATGAGAGAAGCTGCCCAGAGAAGCTCTGGATGCCCCATCCCTGGAGAAGTTCAAGTCCAGGCTTGATGGGTTCCAGGGCAGTCTGATCTAGTTGTTGGCAGCCCTGCCCATGGTAGGAGGGTTGGAACGAGATGCTTTGAGGTCCCTTTCAGCTCAAGATTTTCTGTGCTTCTATGATTCTGTGAGTTGGAGAAAGGTCAGAGTGACTGTGAGAATGGTAGAAAAAGATAAAAACATGCCCTTCCAAAAAAGATTTCAAGAGCTCATGAAAAGATTTATGGTACAGCAGTCTGTAAATATCTACTTAAATCAAGAAAAGACACAACAGAAAAAGAGGGAATATATAATTCAAAAGTGCATTTTAAATAGTTAGTTTACCTAAACACAGAATACATTTTATTACAATTATTGTGGAGTTCTCACTTCTGCTATTTTTTTTTTTAAATTAGTATCCAAATAGTTATGATTACCTTCTTAAACTTTGTATTGTGGTTCCCCAAGAAATTATAGAAAACTGAAATGGAGAAGGATAAGAAAGAAATATTAGAAAAGATTTAGTAAGTGTTTAAGCATAAGAAATTGTATCCATTATCATAAGGAATTGCATAAAGACTGATTTTCTGATAAGGAGTTAAATTTTTAAAACATTTGGGAAATAAGCAATTAACTCCAGAAGTCCTTAAGGCCTATTACAGGCAGGAGATCAGGTGGGGGTAATCACTCTGTCCTTTCAGTTCTTGTAATTTATTTATCTATTAATTAGACCTATGTAAGTGGGGATTTGTTTGCTCCAAGGCACTGAGCTGCAAGCTTAATCTACCTGGTCTATATGGACTTATTGCACCAAAAGTGCACAAAATTGAACTTAGAGATTTAAATATATGTCAGTGACCTAGAAGTCAGGTTGGCAAAGGGCATGGAAGCAATAAAACAACTAAAATAGAGACCTTTTGAAGGAATGCATCAGGCTTGATGCCAAATAAGGATCTGCTGCTCAGTTTCAAGCCTGAAATAGCAAATTCCTTCTGCGGTCGTGAATATGATAGTGATTGTAACATAATTAAGAGTGGCTTCTGCAAGTTTAAATTGTCCTCTAATATTTACCTATGCCTGTTGAATCACATTCTAGCCCCTATATGGCTGCAGAGAGTAGTGATATTCTTTGAAATGGTAATGTTCATTATAACACCATCAGTTCATGGATGCACTGGGAATACATATTTAAGAAGGAATGAAACAATAGATAGTTCTGGTTTTGTTTTGTATTTTCTGAAGGATGAAGACCACAGAGATCAAATATTAATCTTTACAATTCATAATTTTACTATTTCTTAAATAACTGCTTAATATTTCTATTAGTGTTATTATTGCCATTCAATATGCAAGTGCTGCTCTGTGCTCTAGTACTTCATGCTACAGTAGGCAATGACTCCCACTATTCCTTTAAACTAAGAATAATTTAGTAAAACAGGCAAAGGGGAGAAAATACTGTTTCCCATTATCTTGGCCATTTGTATGCTTTGTATGGTTTCCTAATGGCATCTCTCCAAATAGTTTTAAAATTGTCATTTGAAGTGTTAACAGCTAATGAGAATACACAATAGACCTTGTTCCCCTATCCATTATCTTCTCCCAGCCCCATTCTTCTTTCCCTTCTCCAAAAAAAATGAAATGCTATGTGACTATTCATGCTACTAGATCCTCAGGAACGCTGTTGCAGAGCAATGCACTCTGAATGTGAAGAGACCTGGCTATGCCTGTTGAAAACGTGTGCTAAACCACTGGCTAGCATGCTATCTACATCCTGATAGATAGTTTCAAATAATGTTGTTTTGTTTTTGTTTTTGTTCTTCCCCTTGTATTTTCTTCAGTATGTTTATTCACTTCCTTTACAACTCTAAGGAGAATTTTTGCCCCAGGTAATGGAGGTCATCATTTAGGCAAAGCCATTGATATCCTTGGGAGCAAGAACCTCATCTTCCTGTCTGCCTCTAGAAAATGCACATGCGCTTTCTGATGGAAGTGATAGACAATTCAGTTACAGTGGTTTTTATTTCAGACTCTAATGTTTTCCAAAGATAAGAATGTTAATTTTTAGGCTTATTTTTAGAAATAAAGCACACAACACAGTTTGTCTTTAGTATGGTGTACTTTCATAAATGCTTCATCATCACAACCTTCCCACAGAGCTTTTACTTCTTTCCCTCGTTTTATCTAAGTGAGACTTCCCTCCATTTCTACCCCTCACACAAAATTGATTTGTCATTGCTCTTGAATAACACTATGATCAGTTTGGCTGTGATCACTCTACAATGAATTACTACTTGTATATAGTATATATACAAGTAGTATATAATACTATATACAAGCCGTGCCCTATAAGTATCAGAAAAATCACATTAAAAGAAATAAAGGAAATCCTTCAATCTCATAGGATAGAGCAAGAACAAATTTATTGAAGATAAACAGTATGCTAAAATTTGTGGAATTTAGCACATTTCTCATTTTTATAATCGGTGACATCGTAACTTGATCTATGTGGAGAACAGAAACAGGAATTTCTGTTTAGAGGTCAACTTTACTTTGACCTGAAAAAAAAAAAAAAAAAGAGAGAGAGAGAGAGAGAGAGAAAGAAAGAAAGGAAAAATAAGTCCACACAGTCCAGAATCTCCCCAGGTAATCTAATGATTCTTCTTTCTTCCTGCATATTGATATATTGTCATGTGGCGCTGACTTTTATAGGATGATAATGTTCTTGCTTTGATTTAGATTCTTTTCAAATACCACAGTCTATTAAAAGCATCAGTTCATCAAAGTCCACAGTATTAATTTACCAGGAATATCCCCACAGGATTTTTAAAAATAATTTTGTATTACGAAATCATGCTTCAAACTGAACTAACAGAAATCTAATTATAAATGGGAGCACAGTGCTAATTAAACCACCCACTTCAGCATTAAGGACCACTTGGGGGTATTCACATTGGTAAATTGCCAATTTGAATTAAATTGGAGGATATAATCTCCAGGTATTGGCTAGCCCTACCATTCTGCTCCTCCCTCTCCTATGGTCTGCTTAACAGTTGTAAAATGTAAAAGGCAAGAAACTCAAAGATTTTTCAGCCTTTGAAATATTTTCTGTGAATAGCAATTGCTACTGTAGTAGCAAGGGTTTATCCAAAACAGGAGTTCCAAAGCCTTACTCTCCACATAATTAAAAGTAACCGATATGGTCTCCAACGTGCCTGATCTGTCCAACATTCTACCCCAGGTGATTTTTATTTTTTTTCCTCAAGCAATACGAAAGGACTGAGGAAGGCAGCTCTACGCTAATTCATGCTCAGAAGCTTTGCCATTTCCCAGCAGAGTCTCATTTCAGGAAAAAGGGATCGTCAGAGCGCAGAGGCCCCAGCTCCAGATCTGATATGGCCAATCTAGCTTCTCTACTCTGAAGTTTCACAATAGTGGGCAGATTCTCCAGCAGAAGAGCCATAAGAAACCTCTGGTCAGTCTCATCTGATCTACAGTATTTGACTATATAAAAGACAAGTGTCATCTAGTCTTGATCTTGTTTTCTGTCATCTAGAGACTGAAGACCACCTATGTGACAAGAACCCTGCGTATGATAAAGCCATCTGCTTTGCTCTGATAGTTTGTTGTTTTTTTTTTTTCAACTCTGAGTATTTTAATGATAAGTGAGACAATTTGATTTCCTGTAAATCAGCACCCTGCTGAGATTGTGAGAAAGTTATATGACTTAATAATGGATTTATTTCAGAGTAAGGATAGTGACTGATATCCTTTGCTCTGAGAGAAAGGTAACTGCATGATAGGTGCTTTACAACTCTGATTAGACAGAAAGAAGGATGGATGAAGATGCACTACGCCAATCAGCCTTTGCTAAGCAGTGATAAACGGGGGTTTAGGACATAAAAAGGATAGACCAAGACAGTTACTGTCTAGGAGTGCATATATATGCTATGTTATCTTTTTAAAAGCAGCTCATTTTTCTATTTATTAAACTGGGTATTTGACCTATTAGATATCACCCATGCTATATCATGAAACTCAAGTAGGAATTTCATTATTTTAGCAGACAGATCCACAGTCAAGCTGGAGACTTTCTGGTCCACGGGCAACAGGTCCTTCCAATGACATATGTCTGGAGATATCCAGGGGGTAATTCTGAATGTTTTTTTGTGGTGTATCAGTAAAAATACACAGTGGACTGCGATCTCATACAATATCTTGCCAACTAAATAGTGTCAAGATTGATTAAAATTTGGCTGAGAAATATCTGAAGATAGCCTAGGGAAGGGAGAAGCATAGAGAAAACTCCCATAGACAGAGAACTGAAAAAATTCTTAGTGCACCAGGTCATAAACTATCATAAACTTTGCAAACATTACCAAGTGATTTGCAGTCAAAATGCATGACTGCCATTCAGAGGGACTTGGAGCAGAAGGAATAACAGCCTGACAGGAAATCAGCAAAAAAACAATTATAATGGCACAATGTTGACCAAAACAAACCTACTTCTCCAACAGGAAAACGAATCCTGAATGTGAATAGGAAACTTCTTCTATATGTAGTGTTATTTTATGTTAGATGTAGTAGCCATCACTTTTTCATATGTATCTGCATACCTACTTTATCACCTATACTGCTCTATGTTATTAACTACCATAATTAATAACACATTTTTATCTTTCATGGAGAAAACCCAATTTCTTTTTTTATTTTTCTATAAAGCTCTACTGCTTTGAAAGATGCTATGTTCCTACATCCCTGCAATGGAATTCCTAGGGGACATGAAGCAAAAATAAGTAGGTCTGGCCATACATTACGGAAATGGATTTGCTTGGCACAAAGACACTGTTATCAATTTCTTATAACTTTCCTGAAATTTGACATCTAAGCTAATAATTGTTATTCCAAACATTTGTCTAAAACTTTATCAGTGCCCTGAAAGAGGTGAGGAGCACGCTGTCATAAACTTTGCAAACATTACCAAGTGATTTGCAGTCAAAATGCATGACTGCCATTCAGAGGGACTTGGAGCAGAAGGAATAACAGCCTGACAGGAAATTCACCAAGGTCAAATGGAAAGTCCTGCACAGGGAAAGAAAGAGCCCCTGTAGTGGCACAGGCCATTTTGCAGCTCTGCAAAAAATGATCTGATCAGAAAGCATGCTGAATGTGAGCCAGAAGCATGTCTTGACCTACAGCATCCTGGACAATATTAAGAGAACAACCACTGGAATTGTTTTCCTGTGTTTACTTGTTTTACTCTAGTGCTCCAGATTCTAGAAAGAACAGTCATTTGAAGTGACTGATAGGGATGTTCTTTTTGCTGTTCCATTAAAGCTCACTGGAAACAGAATAAGAATACTTTGTAAACCTCTTCTCACCAATAAAACAGTTACCAAAAAGCTACCTCAAAATATCCTCTCTCTGCACTGATTTCATAGAAGGACTAGCGTTGAGATTCCGCTTTTCGGCACCTACAGTGTAGATGTTCACTTCAGAGCTAGTCAGCCCATGATGTTTTACAGCAAAAAGTAGGCCTTAGCAGCTAGTTGACTGAGTCCTGCCCTGCATGACTAGCCTAGACATGGAACTTTTAGAGGAATTCAATTATAAGAGATGAATCTCATGACTAACAAGCAGCTACCTAGTCTGTATTCAATTTATTTCCTTACTGTTCTCTTTTTTCCCTTGTTACTTGGCCAGAAAGCAGTATTGTATTACTTCATACGGTGTTTTTCTGTAATAATAAATGCTTCAGACACAAGCAATGATAATTTAATCTTGTTTTGAGTCTAATATTATTCCTACTGTATTGCTGGAGAACTGTACCACCTGCAGTAACGTACATACAGGAGTATTTAACACCTAACACCTAATTCCACATCCTCAGCCTTGTTGATTTGATTTTTTTGTGTGTGTGACCTTACTACAGACTTTCATTACATTTCTGAATTACATTTCTGCAAATTTGCACTAACATAGTATTTGACACATATTACACTGCTTCCTTTTCTCATGCACTGATCAAAAAATGTTCCACAACAGGTTCTTATCAGGGCTATGCCCATTTACAAACAGGTAAAATGAGACATTAGCATTTTAGAATGTTAGATGTGTACAAATTATCAGAATCTGCTGTGTGCCATTTTCTTTCAGATCTCTAAGCTATCTCCTTCTTTGTTGTAGAACTGCATATGTAAAGCATGACTCAGATACTTTTCCAATGCTTTTGGAACAGACGAGTTTCTGATTAAATTGCTGTAGAAAAATTAATCTTAGAAATAGGTAAAAAACATAGATTTGGTTCTTTAAATTAGAGATTGCTTTCTGAAATATTCAACTAAAGCTTACTGTGTTTCCTCAAAGTAATCTTACACAATCTTCCTGACATATTTTGTTTCCTTTTGTTTGCTTCTCTCCCTAAATCTAAGGGCACACAGAAGAAAAGGCAAACTGATTCAGGTCTCTATACTAATGCTTTGTTAGTGCACTGGGAGAGCCTGGAACTGTATCAGCCCTCTGGGGTAAAATACGTAGTAGCCATTCATGGCACATTGGCCATAGTCCATTTTTATCTTTCTAGTTCCTTGACTCAGAAAATGAAATGAATAATTATGATATTTATTTAATGTTTAAAAGAACTGTTTCACAGCTCTGGATGTCTGATGGAGGAGCCTGGTAAGTGCAATTTAAATCCCTTTTGAACACAGGGATTACCACCTGTTCCTCAAGTCTGCTCTCCTGTCACTGTGTGCAAAAGCAGAGCACACTTGAAGGTACTCCTCCTTTCACATCTTGTCATCCCAGTATCACAGTTTAAAGGTTCATGAGACAGAGGTTGTAACTCAAGCTTTTTGTTGAACAGTTACTGAAAAAATATTGAATGTTCTCTGCAATTTTCAGGTAGAAAAATAACGAAAAAACATAAGTAATGGCCATCCCAGTCATCTTTCAAGATGTACAGTATGTGCAGAAACCTGCAAGGGGTTACTCCAGGCATCATTCAACAATAAGGCAAAAGGCAGTGGTTCTTATTCATTCCTACTTGCAATCTGCACTGAAGACATGGCATAACTGAAAAACCAGATGCTGATATTTCTAAGGCTCTGGCAGGCATTGGTCTCACTTCTTGTTCATCATAGGCTGATGATGACTCCTCCAGACAGATGTTAAACTCATTTTGTGAGGAAGGCCAGCCACTCAAAAAGTTGTATGCAGTTGTGGTAAGGAATGTCTCTACACTCACATAATCTTTTCATTCAGAATTAAATGTATAAATGCTGAAGGGGGCCATTTTTTCCAAGCTGCTGTAAATAGCCAACATTTTATATTTGCCAGCTGGGAACATATGTTTTATAGAGAAAATAGTTGTAAAGGGCTTGCAAGCATAAGCCTAATTCATAAATACTAAACAGAGGCAGACAGAAAGGAAAAGCAGTCCTAAAATACATGTCCTTTGGAAAACTGAGCCTTAAGGTAAGCATCCCAATGCAGGATACAGGGAATATCACTAGATGCAGTCTAGAACCAATGCATCCCCAGTACATCATCCAGTTAATAGCCTATAAAATTAGGTGCTATTACTCCAAGACCTAGGGAATATTTTATGATTTATGTAAAATGTAACCTCTGCAGACATACAGAGAGAGATATAAGTTCAAGTGTCTACGAAGACATTTAGAGATGAGCATATATTAACAGTCAATATCCCATTAGTAGTGCCTAGGATGTGAGTTCGAGATGCTGCTTTCAGTCAAGCAGTTCTGTAGTTTGAGCACTTTGTAAATAAGACAGCTGGGTATAAGACTTCTTTGAGAACAGTGGTTAGGAATCACTAGATCTCATTGCAAAAGCGTTTGGATTTGAGATTCCTTTCACTGTCTGGATAGCAACTACTGTCCTGCTCAAGAGCCCCAATATCTCACATGAATGCAACTTATTCAGTATATAAAATATTTATTTTTTCGTATGCCCAATTTATTTAAAAAGCTCCTAAACAGATACTATTAGCATTTATGAATACTTGTTTTCTAAATTGAGTCAGAGCTTTCTTTTTGTTTTACTTACTTGTCTGCTCCCATACTCCCAAGAAAAGTTTGAGGAAATGAGTAAAAAATAAGGATGTATATGCTAAAAAACTGTTCTGCTCTTGCAGACATTTTATGAATCTACTTATTACTTTTTGCATTTAAGTGTGTGTAATGTAGGTTTCGTTGCTCATATAAGTTATATAAGTTTCTGGTTAATATGCTTTAAAAGCTTCATTAAGAACATCATCATTTGAATTATTTACATTACAGCCATTTTTAAAGCACTTATCAGTAGGATACTTGGAAGCACTTCTTATAGCTTATATTGGGTGATTAATAGATAAAAAGAGAGAAAAAAAATTCACCATCTTGCTATCTTGCTCTGCTGCATTCTATAGTTGAAAGGTAAAGAAGGTAGTTTTGACCAGCAAGCTAAAAAAGCTGAAGTTCTTTTCTTCAAATCTGCCCACATATAGAAGTACAATTGCAATCTTTCTTGAGCACATTCAGATATGTATCAAAGTTATTCTGACTGAAGTTATTTGCAAAAACAGGCCACTTTTTCAGAACGTTCCATCTCCCCATCCCGGAGCCTTCATCCTGGACCTGTAGATGATAGCAACTTACAAGAATAGTAGGTATGTAATCAGGATAATTTACCCCCTTTCCTCAGGCATCAAACTGGAGAGTGGGATAGCACCCAACAGATGTACCTGTTCCTGTATGTACCTGTTCCTGTGAGGCCTACTGGAGTTTCCTAACTCCAGGCTGTGGGTGGAATACGTGGATGCTGTGGGTGGAATATGGAACATGTTTGCTGTGATTTTATCTTCTGGTGTTGGAGAAAGTTTTTTAGCTATATTTCACTGATTCCTCAGCTAAATCAGATTATTTTGCATCTGCTTTAGGCTAAGAGTATACATCAAGAAAATTACTGCAGACTCGTTGATGCACATAGTTGTTATCTGTGGTACTTCGTTCATATGTCAAAACCATTAGGTAATTCATAGGAAGCAAGATAATCTGAAATACTAATCAACTGCCATGGGCTAAAAATAAAAACAAAGTGTCATCCACATCTTGAATGCTGCACTGTTGTTACCTTAGAATATATCCATACGTCCAAATCAGAAGCAAGATTTTCTTAACCATTTGAGCAATTGGTCTCTGGAGCAAGAAGAACAGTGTTCAAATCCCATATACACTTGTGCAAAATGCATGCACTTCCCAGTCCTGTCCTGATTCTAAATTTTGGTCAGAGGTCTTCAGAACCACTGCTAAACAAACTCTATGCTTTTCGGAGCATCAGGAATCAAACTGTTCAATACAGCACTTTTCCTGTATTTGTCACACCTTATATACTGTACTTATTATTCACATCATGATGCTTCCACTACATTGTGCTGAACTTGCTGCTGTTTTGGCACTCTATTTCATGATGCCTTTTTTTTTTTTTTTTAGAACTTTTCTTAAAAAGAAAAACAAAACTTGTTTTTTTCTTGTAGTTCATCTTGTTAACCTTCCTCACTGTGCATGAACAAGTAAAGTATTTTTCCTTATTAAAGAACAGCAGAGTATTAGCCTCTAAAAAAAAAGCATTTGTTTTAGAAAATAAAAATAACTGAATAGTCATACTGAATCCAATTCTATCACTGGTCAGTGGCACAAACTTGGGTAAAAACATAAGGTAGACTATTTCTATATTAACACTTCACTTCTATAAGACCCAAGATTTCCGTAGTCACTGGTTTACAGATTTACTGAGCCATTCTACCTGCATCTTCACGCTTCAGAGCTCCCAGTTGACTTGTCTTCCATGAATATATATTTATTTTTGAACCCACTTTGGAGGCCTGCAACAATTTGAAGCAGTAAATTCCTCTGGTTCATTGCATTAAAAATACTCTTTTTTACATTTTAAAACCACCAACTGATTCTTTCAGTTTTACTCTGGTTCCTCTATCTTGAAAGCTTGTGCTTTCCACGAACAAACTGATATGACCACTCCTTATGATATTTTCCAGTAGGTAACCAGTTTCCCCATTAAACTCTTAATAATTTGATACTGCAAGTATTTATGATTCTCACCAAGTCATTTACGGACTAATGTCTCTTTACCTGTGTTCTTTCTTTTCTAGACTACAACCACTTAGCTCCTTGTGTCTTATCCTTTAATCCTTGAATCATTTTTGTGATTTTCTTAGTATTGTTTCCACCATATTAGTAGCTTGCTTATTACCATTTGAAATAGCCCTTGAAGTTGCACCATTCTGTCACTAGATTACAACTCAGCAACCTCTCACTTCTTTCTTCCTGACATGCCACCTCTGTCTCTGGATTTCAACATGCTATTCAGTTTGACCACCCAAAAATAACTGTGACTTCTGTGCTGCCATGTTGGCAGCCTGAGCCTAGTCCCACTCTGATTATCAAAAATGGTGAAAGTTAATCATTCATGACCACTTAATCACCAGCTTCTCTGCCTGAAAATAACAACAGAGGTGACAATTGCAGCACAAATTGCAGCAACCAAGTGCATGGAAAAAGAAGGTATCTAGGATACCTGAGAAGGAATTTTAAACGAACATGATCTGGGGATGGAAAAGCAGCATACAGAAAACTACAATATGTCTGCTCCATGAGAACAAATAGGTATATAAGGTATACATTTTCTTCCTGCTCTAGCAATCATCTTTGTCACTACAGCAATCAAAGGAAATACAATTTAAAGAGGGAAAACATTTTAGTCATTGCAGCAAATACTGGATTTAAAAGTACTGCAATGTCTTATTCCTAGAGAAAACTGGAAATAAAATACACTATATCAGAATCAAAAATGCAATAAGAAAAGAATCTCAGCATTTCACCTTCTTATAAATCCAGTACAACAAAAAAGTACCAGGAGGGAAGCCTTGATTTTTGCTCAGAGCTCTCCTGTGTAGACTGAGAGCCTTCTAGTAACTGATTTTGCAAAGTAGTTGCACAGGCATTAGATCAAAATGCCAGTGCTCAACCAGCCTAAACTGAAGTAATTAAACTAAACTGAAGTATTATAGAGAGGTATTCTGTGAATTTGCTGTCACTCTGGTACTTCCTGGAAGATGCCCTAGACTTCAGATTAGTACAGGGAAAACAAAAACAAACAATATTAGATGCAATAAAGGTAATAAGTTCTCATAGAAAAAAATTTCAAAGTTAATCTGTGAAACCTGTTGTATCATAGACACATAGAATCCTTCGAGTTGGAAGAGACCTTTAAAGGTCATCTATTCCAACTCCCCTACAATGAATGGGGACACGCACAGCTAAATCAGGTTGCTCAGAGCCTGAAAACTGTGAAACCCTAATATTTTAGTGGTACTGAAAAATAAGTGGATATTTACAGAGATAAGGACATAAAATTGATTTTAAAGGATACAAATATTAAGAGACTTGGAAACGTTTAATGCTTTATTACCAGCTCTGAAAATGGGATAATGCTAACCTGAAATGGAAGCTGTTTGTAACTGTCTGTCATTCAGACACTGACACCACTCACAGCAGAATCCTGTTTCAGAAATAACAGCGTTAGATGTACTGCCAAAATAATCAGTCAGTGGTCTTCCTCCATTTACTGAGATCACATGGCTAGAAAGCCTCTGGAGGAGTGTATGATTTTCTCAACACGTAGATCTGTAAATTTACCAGTACATTTACTTAACAGCTGACTGCAAAGTTCTATTACTGAACAGAGGTCAGCCATCTGTATGACCAGATAGCACAGAGTGGCTACAAAAATTGCTATGCTTTCCTGGCAATTCCTTGCATCCACAGCTATACTATTTTTCCAGTACTGATGGAGACATTAAAGACAAGACATCTAGAAGCTATACATAATGAATCAAAAAAAAAAAAAAAAAAAATCCAGCTTCAAACTAGGCACACCCACTCCTGCTATGCCTTGCTGCAGTGCAGCATAGATCCACCCTGCTGCAGAGCGGTAGGCCCACAAGCTTTCTGCTGGCTGACACCTCTAGTTAAAGCAGAACAGTTTATTTCTGTCTAGTCAACAAGTGATTTAAAGCTTCCTGGAGGATCACAGTAACCCACAGGAAGCTGCTCCCTGGAGCTTTACCCCACAGAGTCCTACACTTGTCTGACAGTAACTCTCAGGAAGAAGTGCAGCAGCTGTGAAATACAGATGCATAATTATTGCTGTCAGGAACATTTTTGAGAGAGCAGTTCTGCAAACACTGCACTGAAGTTCCCTCCTATTCCTCTCTTTAGCATAGATGTCTCTTTTTGGAAGTTCTCAAAAAGATAAAAAGAAAGGGAGTGAAGAGCCAGCGTTTACGTACGGCTCTCCCATTACGTCAGATCTTGTGAGGGCTGCACTGAATTCAGGCACACAAGTTTTAGGCTCCAAGATGTGTCTGGAGACTGCTGAAACCATAGTTCACCAGAAAGATTCTGGTGCTCACCCTATGTTTTCCCTTACCTAGATATTTCCTATGTACTGCCCAAATAGTATCTTCTCCTCTTCCCTGCTGCACACTAACATTCACAGATCTGTTTTACGCAATTTTCTTAGAGAAAGTAGAAAATGCAAGTAAGGAAAAATACAGTAAAATTAACTTCAAACAGAAGTAACGCTTAAAGCACATTGTATAACACGTGCATTTCTCTGTCAAACTCTTCAGATATCACTGCAATGATGCACAAGAAACCAGATCATATAAGTTAGGATAGGTAGACAGAGATGAGAAGATCCATTTAGATTGGTGAAGAAAGTCCTTTAAATCATGCTGACTGAAGTTCTCTATCACTTACTATCATTTTTTAAAAATAATTAAGAACTACTGTCCTTACCAGAATCTCTACTTAAATCCAGATAGTTAGTAAGCAGTACACACCAATTTTAGGGCCCCATTTTGTAATGGGAACTAGACTATCAGGAACTGCCAAGATAGATTTAGGCTATAACAAAAAAGAAATTGACTGGTTTTCATGATATTTAAAGTGCACAGCAAACCATCATAAATCCTGCTTTCTGTGTATATATATATTGCCAAAAAAGGGCACAAGCAGCACATATTTTAAATAGCCCAGAAATTGGCCTATTTATAATCTTTTTGATTTATTGGCTATGTTGTAGATTTATTTATTTTGTTATTATGCAGGTGGGAAATATTTGTTGTTTAGTTCAAAGGAGACTTGAGACTATATATGCTAAAAGGGAGATGCATAGCAAACTATATACCTGAACAGTGGGGTCTTTGAAGCTACAGAGTCTGAGGGAGACATATTCAACCAGGTCTACCTTCCAAAGAGAGGCAAGAAGCACCACCAGGTGTTGTTTTATTTTAATCTCCAGCCTCCTTTTTCTGTCACTCAAATACTGTAGGAAAAAAGTCTGACAGAAATTAACCTGAGTGTTGGAAAATAATTTTCTTGATAAAACATTATTGCAGTTTCCCTGTTGTCCTTTTAAAGGAAAGCTAAATATTTAACCAGGATACAAACATTACAACGCCTGCAGCATGTGCTGTGCCATGGCCTGACTTGGGGGGGGCAGGAGGGGGAACTTGCTTCTCCTGGTACACTTTGTATTATTTCAGGTATAAGCAAAGGACAGTGGGACGCCAGTCCTACGAAGAGTCTACTGCAGCCAGGATAGGCCACAAACATCCTGCACGTAGCACAGTAAAAAAGTCCAACACAGCCTCCATGGCCACAAAGTGGGAATGAGGCCATAGATGATCAATAACCCATTTTTTTCCTTGAAGAATTTGACACATCTACAAGACCAACTAGAGTCAACTCTAGAAATAGCTACATGATACATTTAGAAAATCAGGCCATTTACCAGATAGCAGTCTGGCTCCCCACAGAGACAAGATGGTTCCTTGGAGTAAGTGCAATAGCGTTCTGTCTTTCCTGCTTTTCAATAGTCTGTGTAACACAGCCTCCCTTTTTAACTATCCTATAACCTAACAACCTGAATTTCTTGCTGTGGTGCTAAAGTGTTTCTTTCTTAATGTAATTATCCCCGTCCTACCTTCTACTCATTATAAAGTCATTCCTTAGCGGTACTTTTTGGGACCTCCACTTCCAAATACTCCAAAGACTAAACTGCTACACATATTTAAAGCTTAATTGCTTCATTTTTGTACTAACCAGAAAGACAGATAGCACTGCCATCTCCTCTTTGGTTTTGCCATCCAGAAAGGATCGGTCTGTGCTGTGTTTGGCTAACAAACAGGTATAAAAGACAGAGACATGGTTTATGCAACATATACTATACAGCTGCACCAGAACAGTGTCTGCTCCAGGATTTGTTCAGGTAAGAGGCCCTCTTCTGTGATCCTCAAATAATGTTAAAGCTTGAACTCTGTCCTGTTATTTAGTTGTAGAAGACTTAACAATACGTCCTAAAAGAAGCATGGGTATGTGTCACAAATGCAGCTATTTGCAGCTCAGAAAAACTTTTGCCTAAAGAAACGTTGACCAGGGAAGACAAAAAAAAACAACAATGTATACTTGGATGAGTTAAAAGCCAATGGAAAAAGACTTTCTCTGAAGCTTGAGCAAAGTCTTCAAGAAGAAAATGAGACCACAGGATGACAGTTTCTTCTGATTCTTTCCTTGCTTCACAGTGGAGGAAAAGCCCAAACCCTCTGCTATGAGCATACTGAACCTCAAAGTCAGCATGGCTTTGCAAACTGCAGGGCATCTACTGGGAAGAAGTGGTCTTCCCTTCATCTTCTATTCCCTGTATATGTTCCCTAATCTTGGTTATGATACCTTCCAAGAGTAGGCATGGGATGCTTTTAAACCTGTTTTGCTCAATCTCTCCTACTTGCCTGCAAAGTGCAAACCGTATTTGAGAAGAGGATTCACACTATATGATGTCCAAATTTCCCTTCCAATCTCAACTAGTCTGTAGTAACCACTGGTTTTAAGTTACGTAACTTCCCTTATAGTAGTCATTATTTTTTAACTGAAATAATACGGACAGCATTTGTTTAAACAAAACACTCTCCAGAGAAAACAACTAATACCATCATTGTAATTGGGTACTTGAAGACCATCACAACAGTTTTTGAAAAGAGAGGATGTATAACCAATCACACAGCCAGAAAATACAAGCAGCATCCAAAAGAATAATTTTGTCAGGAAGGTTTGTGGTCTGAATCATCTACACAGCACATACCACACAATTTATTCATATCGGCTTCTACAAAGTTTTACCTTTACCCATTACCTGCTGAGTCAAAAGCCCCTGTACTAAGAGGCAAGAATTAAATCACAAATACACGTAGCACAAAGAAAACCACAATGGATAACTATCATGGTCCATTCTGATATTAATACTTATGAAAGCATAAGGTCTGATTATTCATCTCCTTCTCAGCAGGTGAAAAAGTATAACTACTGGCCACTCACTTCACAAGAGAAGAGTGAAAAATAATCTACTTCTTCCTAGTGGTGAAATGCATCAAATAAAATTTGCCTTACTCTTGTTTCTAGTTTCTCTGTCATTTTAATTCAGAGAGCACCCTTTAACTCTGAGTCATTTGCTGCTTTTTCTCCTTTAAAACAAGACCCAAATCAAATGAAAGCCCAAGGAGGGAACACCTGAGTTAATGGGCACCATTTTCTACTTTACATGGTCCTCTAGGTGCAGCAACTGTTTTTACTAAAGGGATTACGTGTGGACAGCAACATGATGCTTCTGCATGGCTGAGAATTACTGGTAAAAGCTATATATTTTTTTTTTATCTAGAAGTGCTAAAACTTTACTACAGCAATGATGAGGCAATTCTTCAGTTAGAAGACAGCAAGTATGTGCCGTGTAAGATTTATCTGTTTCTTGCTGATGGTTTCGTTTACTGAGCAAAGTCTCCTATAGGGTACTGCTATTTGAGCACAGAGCTGCTATTGCTGTATGGACAAGAACTGGATTAAATATTTTCGATATGCTATTTTCAGTATGTCTGTTAAGCTTCTGTGAGAGGTAAGAAATTTAGGAAAATTAAATTGAATGGAGCAGGTTAGCAAAGCTGAAGGATAAACTTGTTGGGTAGGATACGTTGGGAACAGTTGGGTCTAAATTCCTGAAATGCACACAAGGAGATAGAGATTATCTAATTCCTGAATATGATCAGTAAAAGGCCTCCCACTTAGAAAGCACTTTGATGAGTACATACTCAGAAGTGAATAATTCTTTAAGAAATAGACAGCATCTGTGCATCCAAAACAGCTTCAAAATTAATAGATTTCTCTTATTCAATTCATAGAATGGCTTGGGTTGGAAGGGACCTCAAGAATCATCAAGTTCCAATCCCTTTGCCACAAGCAGAGTTACCAGTCACTAGATCAGACTGCCCAGGCCCCATCCAATCTTGTCTTAAACACCTCTAGGGACAGGGCATCCACAACCTCTCTGGGCAACCTGTTCCAGAATCTCATTACTCTCTCAGTAAAAAACTTCCTCCAAGCATCTCATCTAAATCTCCCTTCCTTTAGTTTAAAACCATACCCCTTGTCCTATCAATAAGTACTCATGTAAAATGTGAGGGAAATCAGTATTTATAAACTCCCTTTAATAATTAGAAGGTCAAATTAGACATCCCCATAGCCTTCTCCTTTCCACTCTGAAGCCCAATTCCTTCAACCTATCTTCATAGGAGAGGTGCTCCAGCCTTTGGGTCATCTTTGTGGCCTTCCTCTGAACCCTCTCCAAAAGCTCCACATCTTTCTTGTGTTGGGGGCTTTAGACTTGGATGTGATACTACAGATGGGGCCTCATGGGGGCAGAATAGAGGGAGGCAGTCATGTCCCTTACCCTTCTGGACATCCCTCTTCTGATGGAACCCAGGATGCCATTGGCCTTCCAGGCTGCAAGTACAAATCCAATTACAATACTTCTCCAAGAGACAGCGCATTCTGAGTAATGCCGAAAAAAAGCACAGTCTTCAGGTGATCAAGCTGCTTTCTCCTTCACACTCGAAAAGGTCAGACTTCAAGTAGAATTCAGGTAGATTAATACATAATGTATAAACTCACAAGTGCAGACCAGATTACAGCGATCAGACAACAGCACTGTGCCTGGCTGAGTTTCATCCCTGTTAGGCAACTCTGAGAACCACTTGCTGAGTGATTTATTGTTGGAGTTCCCTAGAAAAGTTTGGTTTCGCAAGGCCCTGGGGCTGCAAGTTAGAGCAAATGCATTCTAAAGTTAAAAAGCAAAACAAAAAAACATCAAAGAGAAAGATGGAAAGGTGGTACCTTAAATCTTGGCAATGTAAACCTGTTTTAACATCCTTTCTGCAGTAGGAAGTTGTTTTGTATAACATGACTTGCTTTTCTAGAAAGAAGTTTTACTTATTAGAAGAGCTTTCTCCTATAGTGGGGATCCCCCAAGCTGTTTCACAGAGCTCTTCAGAGAATGCAGTGAGGTGATCTTTAGTAGGTATTCTAATATAGCAAGTTACTTTTTTGTTTGTTTGTTTCATAGTTTGTGGTTTTTTCTGGCTTTTTTTTTTTTTTTTTTAATAAAGATTTTCTTGCTTTGTTTTGTGGGTTTTTTTTTTTTTTGTTTTGGTTTGGTTTTTTTTTGGTTGGTTGTTAAAAAAAAAATAAAAATAAAAAATAAAATCAAACCTCTTAATAATTCCTTAAAACATGAAGGCTGCTGGAAATGCTTGGCTAGAAACCCCTAGATTATGAAAACCTGAATGCTCCCTCATCAAATAGAGGGCCCAGGTAGAAGAAAGCCTAAGGGAAGTCAGAGAAGCTCTGCCAACTGAAGCTATTTTGTACAGGACCCTGTAAACTGAGATGAAGGTGTTCATAAAAAAAATTTAAAACATCTTTAAAATGTCAGAAATACCTGATGTCTAATCTTCAGCTCACTCAAAACTATACCTAGATGCCTGTTGTGTAGATTTAGCACAAATTCGTGTGAGGGAAAAAAGAAAGATATTTAATTCTATTATGTTTCAGCTGCAGGACAAGCAAGCTTCATGACAGCCTCTGATCAAGTGTGCTTGGCATTTCAGCAAGATAGGGCTTGCTCAATGAATCAAAATCAGTGCAGCTGCATGCTGAAAGGCTTGGTTGTGCCAGAGTAAGGCTCACAAGCTTAAGTAGAAGGATATTCATACCAAAGTCAGCAAGGACTACCATGCAAGGAATTAAGGGTTAGCACGTACTAAAGAGTTTTGTTGTACTGAACAAAAGGGCCCCAATGCCTTAAGGGCTGGAAGTGCAGTACTCAAACAGCTAGATGCTGCTTTCCCTTCACACTGATGTAAACCTAAAATAACTCAGCTGAAATTAGTGACATTACTTTATCTTATACTGCTGTGAAGTAACACCAGAACTTGACTGTATTAACTGCTTCTTATTGTACTCTGTGGTTTTGAAGATATACTTGCCAGAGATGCTAAATTTCTGCAGAATTTCTATTGTTTGGGGAAACAGAGATTTCCATCTCTGTAATATTAATTTCTCTGCTTATATCAGCATGGCTCCGAGCAATCATCTTTAATCCCTGAAACAGAGATATAAATAAATTCCCTAATACTTCTACTGCTCTCCTTTTCAATACTTCAACTGAGTTGATTTATAGAGCAAATATTAGAATCATAGAATGGCTTGGGTAGGAAGGGACCTTAAAGAATATCTAGTTCCAACCCATATGCCATTTGCAGGGTTGTCAACATCTAGATCAGTTACCCTTCGCCCTATCCAACCTGGCCTTGATTGCTTCCAAGGATGGATTACCCACAGCTCTTCTGGGCAGCCTATGCCAGGGCTTCACCACCATCACAGTACAGAATTTCTAATAGCAAAATAAATCTGTTTTCTTTTAGTTTAAAACTTTACCCCCTTTGTATCACTACACTCCATGATAAAGAATCCCTCCCCAGCTTTCCTGGAAGCCACCTCTAGGTACTGGAAGGCTGTTATAAGGTGTCTCTTGAACCTTCTCTTCTCGAGGCTGAACAAACCCAGCACCCTCAGCTTGTCTTCACTGTGCTCTTATAGACCTCCTCTAGACTCACTCCAATAGGTCTGTATCCCTCTTCTGTTAGGAGTACCAGAACTAAACACTGTACTCCAGGTGGGATCTCACATTAGAGGAGTAGAGGGGAAGAACTGCTTCCTTTGACCTGCTGGTCTTATTGCTTTTGATGCCACTCTGGATATGGTTGGCCTCCTGGGCTGGGGACACAGATTACTGGCTCATATTGAGTTTATCATCAGTATACCCGAGTCATTATCCCCAGGGCTGCTCTCAATCTGTTCTCCACCCGGTCTGTACTTAAGCTTGTGACTGTTTTGTTGAATTTCATGAGGTTTGCATGGATACATTTCTCAAGCTTCTTAAGGTCTCTGGATGGCATTCCTTCCCTTCAGAGTGTCAGCTGCACCACACATCTTGGTGCCACTGATAAACTTGCCAAGGATACACTCAACCTGCCCAATACTGACATATTAAATAGCACCATTCCCAGTACTGACCCTGAGAAATGCCATTTGTCACTCCTTTTCACCTGGGCATTAAGCAACTGACTGCAACACTTTGTCACCTACTGGTTGGATAGCTGCACTCACTCTTGCAATTATTCCAACCTTGAAAATATACCCCCACCAATGAACATGCTATTGGTCTCATGACTTAGCTGAGATTAGATTGTTTTTTCCTAAGCAACAGTTCTGGTTGTTGAAAGAAACACTGAACCAAAGAGATCTTAGGGCATCTAGTGGTCTGCAGGGGAAACTGCGTCTACATACCAGCATTTTGTGGATGAACTGGATGCTTTAACAACAGAAGAGATGAGAAAGGTGTTATAGGGGAAGAATATCACCCATTCCAACCCAGGTCAGCAGCAAGCCTCTGGTTTCAGCCTTGGAAGTTCACTTTTTAAAAGTTGTGCAAGTTACTTGTCCCACCTTCATCACCACTCTCAAATAACAGTGACAGAATCACAGAACCAGGGAATTGTAGGGTTTTGAAGGGACCTCAGGAGCGCATGGAGTCCAATCCCCCTGCTCAAGCAGGTATCCTACAAGAGGTTGCACAGGTAGATGCACGTAGGTGTCCAAACAGGTCCTTAATATCTCCATAGAAGGAGACTCTACAACCTCTGGATAACCTATTCCAGTGTTCTGTCACATTTATTGTAAGGAAGTTCGTATGTATGTTTGTATGGAACTTCCTATATTCAAGGTTTAGGCCGTTACTCCTTCTCCTATTACTATGCACCATCAAGAAGAGCCTAACTTCATCCATTTTCCTCCCACTTTCCTTTAGGTATTTGTAAACATTAGTGAGATTCCCTCTCAGACTTTTCCCCAGGCTGAACAGGCACAGGCCTTTCTTCATACAGAAGATGTTCGAGGTCCTTTATCAGCTTTGTGACCCTCTGTTGGCCTCCTTCTAGGAGATCAGTCTCTTTATTCAAACTGGGAAGCACAGAACTGAACACAGTATTCTAAATGTGGCCTTACTAGGCCAGAGTTGAATGGGAGGATCACGTCCCTTGACCTGCTGGCCACTCTTTTTAATGCACCCTAGAAAGCTATTGGCCTTCTTGGCCACAAGGGTACAGGTATCAGCCCAGATCCTCAGTTTCCTCAGATCTTATCATTTGCTCACTATATCAATTCACAGACTGCAGTAAAATAGTCTAATTCTAATTGAGCTACAAAAACCTGTGAATTAGTCTTCAGATTAATGTGATATAAAGCCTGATGTGGAATTCTGCCTCAATTTCTCCGGTATCAATAACGGCATACATTTGAAATACTGAGAATTTACATTATGGAAATGCTGCTTACTCCCACAAAAACTGTCCCTCTGAGTACAGAAGCACAGGAGATGGGATGTAGCTGCCATAGCCACGTGTAGCATTCAAGTTCTTATTCTTGTCAATGCAAGTGTAAATAGCTTGGCTAACAGCGTTCACTTTGTAGACTACAAATAACACTTTTCAGAGGTTATTTTTCGTATGGCCTACAGCTAGGCTGCAAGGGGTTTCTTTCTCAGCTCTACATCTTGTAGGAAACTGTTAAAATTTAAGCATTCAGAAACCCCAGCTGAGACCAAAGTTTTGCTGTACCAGGCATTGGGCAAACACAAAAAGAGCTCCAGGTCCAAATTCACAATCTGAAAGAAAATGAGGTGAAGGTCAAGCCATGTGTAGAAATGGATGTTTTAGTGGAAAACAAAACAAAACAAAAACAAAAAACACAGGGCAGCGAGTAGTGAATAGGAAGTAAACGTCCATAACCTCTTTCAAAGGCCCCTCCAGAATTCCCCATAATTATATCACAGAAAATACAGAGCAACAGCTCAAGACAAAACACTTCATGGCTAGGAGGTACACTTCCATCCTGATAGTAAATTCAACTGTAAACACTATAAGTGAAAAGCATTTTGCTAAGGTCACAACTTTGCAGTGCAAAGTTAGGAAGTGGCAGAATGATGGCAGCATACAGTTCAGTCCTCCTGTGTCTCTATTATGGCACACTTCTGTTCAGTGACTACTTTCTATTTTCCTTAGCAGCCCTCTGACATATATAGCAAGCCTGTGATGAACTGATCAGCAAAATTACGCACAGCAACTAGCAGGGAAGCTGTCAGCAACTGGAGATGCCTATGCTCAATTCAGTAATGCTAACTGAAGCGAGGCCTGTAGTTTACCTGACCAAAGTAAGACATATATCAGCATACCTGTACAATTTTCCAATGGAGCATTTGTGTGTCACAATCTCTCTGAAGATAACAAGGAAGACATATGTCAAACATGCAATTAATGCGCTTATGAGAAAATGGGTCATTTAATATGTAAAGACATTTGGACCCCTTCTGTGAATGGATCATGCAGTGACAGAGCATACCCTTCTGTATAAAGGAAGCCATGGCTAGTTTATGTTGTGTTCCAACTATCAGATGAAATGTCACTGTCTGGCATTAGCTGTGATGCTTTGCGTTTGCCATTGCCAGAGAGAGGATTTCCAAGTGGTAGTTCTAGTATTAATTCAAATATGTGCCAAAGAAGATCAAAGATGAATAGTCTGAAAAAGGCTGGCAGAGTAAACACGAACAGTGATGGGTAGTTCTTCCAAAGCTGCTTCATTACTAGCAGCTAGTAGAACTCTTAGAGGCTATTTGTTTTTGGAGTAGATAGATTGCAGATGCAATTTTTTCCTCTGGCATAATACACAAAAACATCTTTGAATTTCCAAGTGATCATAGATTTGCATTTCCAGCAAATAATTTTAAGAAATGTTACTAAGTTTAAGTCTCTTATACTATCGTATTCTTCTTCACTATGTTAAAAAAACAATAGCTTGAGATGTGAGAGATGGAGTTTGTCTCCTTTATTCAGATTGCAGTGGCCAGGTTGATGGCAAGTGATGATATTGTTCATAACAAATATCTTAGAGAAACAGCAGCTCTGAGCAAACCAGAATGCTTGACTTAATTTCAAAGTGAAATTATTCTGAGTAGTAAGAACATTGCAAAGAGCTGAGAGAGATATATTATGACATAGGCCTATAGGAAAAAATGATTATAGCTATGCATTCTTTCTTGATTCAATCACAGGAAAGGAGATTTAAGATAATGTTAGATACAGTAAAGAATAAGAGTATTTGATTATAGAGAATAACATCAACAGGTATATTGTAATGTTGCATATCCCTGATAGGATGAAAGTTAAGAAGAGGGCTAGTATTCCTGCTTTGAGATACTTAGCATAAAAATGACCCCGGTAAGACCACTCAAAGAGGGTTAGTCTACTCAAAAGTAGGATGACTGTTAACCATAACTATCCATGTCTACTCAGGGATTATCTAAGAGAACTTGCTTACTATTAGTACATCGCTCTGTCCTTGTAACTCCAACTTAAACATTCTGCTAATTGATTTCCAATAATTTCAAAACAAAAAAAAGCCTCTTCTCTTTACCCATTACAAAGATTTGTGTGAGGAGTTCAACTGGGGAAAAAAAAATGCCTATGAATATTCAAATGAATTCTCTGTAGAGACATTTCTTGCTCCCCTGGAGCAGTTGTTTGTGTACATATGAGCATCTGTCTTTCCATAAAATTATGAAAACAAACAGAAAGAAAATCCAACAACGGCTCCATTATGACAAGATAATCAAGACTGACTTCACTGACACTCTTATCTTCTTTTTGTAAAAGCATAAACACCATTATGTGTGGCATTCTAATACTTTTTTTTCCTCTTCTAGAAATATGAAGCTGCTAATAACAACATCTACTGAGTAGAATTGTAAGAGCAGGATCATAAGGTTATTCTACAATTGCATCTAAAAAAGTTGCTTAGAAAGTCCACCACAGGAGAACCTACAGGGATGGCAGCATTTCTTTAAGATGTGGTAAGGCCTGCTCCTTTGCAGGGAGATCAGACAGATGTTGCTTTTGACTCCTCCCCTTCTATTTTCTTTTTGCAGGCTATACATTCAACAACAATCTAGCCACTTATCCACGGGGAGAAGATTTGGGCCAGTTTTTCATGGTATAAACTCAAGCCAAAGTCTAGCTAGTTCTTTCTCTCACTGAAACTTCACTGCTTTCCTCCTAAGACTTACAAATTACTGAAAATGCAGAGAGCTTTGCAGCAGTGTCAAAAATCTGATTCTTTTCCTGGTGATACTAATTTGCTGTGTTACTTTACAAATAGTGCAGCTAGATTTCTCTATGCCTTCCTTTATTCTGCTCTGTAAAATTGAGGTAATTAAAAATGCCTACCTCATGGGAATGCCTTACACTGATACTTCATGGATTAACAGTTGTAAAGCTCTTTGAACACCTCAGATGTTGGTCTCTACAGAAAAGCAAAATATTATCTTGCTTTATAAACAGCCGTTTCTAAAGACCAACCCACTTTTATTCACAATATGTGAAATATGATAACGTGGAGATTGATGCATCAATATAATTCAGATAATATAGAAAAGCCCGCTTATTTGCTTGTCCTCCTAACAATACCGTTCTGTTTTCAACATCTTCTGCTTTGATCTTAGCCTGAGAGTGAAAATTCTGGCATACATAACAGAAATATAGGAACTAATGGCAGAAATGCACAGTTTTTTTTAAATCTGTCAGACAGGCTTCAATAGGATCCAAAACAATTATGCATGTTTCTTTCATATATAATGTACAGGCTAAGAGAAAGCCTAACAAGCCAACTTTTCCCCATGGCTGCTGATTGATGCTATCCTCTAAAGAACAGTATCGTCTGCTTCTACATACAAAGAGCACTTAACTTCTGCTATCATAGCTGTTTTTGCCTCTTACCGTAAAGTTTGTACATCTTAGAGGTAAGGGAAGAAAGATTCAATTCTATTTTTCTGTATATGTAGTTCATCTAACAATTTTGTCTTCCCTTCTGAGAATGAGAAACCTTCATACCATCTCTCAAGTCCATGAATGAGACCAGTTAACAGGTCAAATATGTAAGTAGCACAGTTGAAGTCTTCAACACGCATCAGATCACAATACTCCAAAAAAGAAGCATACACCTTACTATCAGACCTCGCACCAACTTATACTTTCCCATCCTTAGGTGATTGTCAAAGTGAAAGCTACTCAAACAAAAACCAGGTTATTCTACATATGTTCATTGTGTCTCTTGACAATAGTACAGTTCTGGAACGTAGCTTTTAAGTACAGAAAGTTTTTTCCCATCCCTGTTTTAGTTCTTCTGCTACTTTCCACCTTACAAAATCACCATATTTTCCTAATGCTACCTAGCACAGGCAGATGAAATTAGCTAGATCATTCTTCTTGCTTATTCATAACTTAGGCTAAAATGTTACAAGAAATCACAATACCACTCTGAATCTTAAACGTGTAAGATGGTTGCAGTGAGGAGCCTAAGGCAGGCAAAATAGAAAAAAAAAAAACTTGATGCTGAGAAATATAATACCTGAGGATTTTTTTTCCCAAACAATTTGGTTTTGTTGTTATTTTTTTGTTTGTTTGTTTTTAAGAGGGATGCAAGCTTTCCAATAAATAAAAGCTTCTTTGTAAGTAAAACTGACTTCATTTTTAGCAAAAACTTGAATATGAGGAATTACATTCCATCAGACAAATTCTATCAGACAGTACTAGACCAGGCTGTTGATATACATAATTGCCTTTATCTATAGCTTAAAGAAGATAAACAATTTAAAGATGGGGTTCCTTTAGAGGCTTGTTTCATAAAGTAGAAGAAAACCAACTTTTTCACAAGTGGGGGTAGGAAAACAGTTATTCTCTAGAGGTCATCTCTGTGACCTCTTCAAAACATCAGCACGCTTTGAAATGAGTGCATGAAACATACAGAATTGAATGCTTTTCAGTCCCTCCCTTCCATTCACTAAGTTATGCTGTTCTCTTGCGTGACTACAGTATCTCTTGCTTTAGATGTTCACTGTATTTGCTTCATTTAAATATTCATATGTATTTTGATATGACCTTGTCATGCAATGGAAAGCACAGCTATGACAGCAGAGCAGTAAGGTCCCAGGCTACAGCAAGCAAGGACATGCTCAAATGCAACAGCAGTGGGCACAGAAATGAAGGGGAAAAAAAGCTGCTTACCTTCAGAAAACCACAGGTAAGCAGGAGTCTCCAACAAGATGCCCTTACTGCCACTACCAACCCTTAAATAAGGTCTGGGAAGGGGAGGATCTTGACTCCACCCCTTCTGGTCACTCAGGGGCACTGCATGCACCTGAGCTCCCCTGGGTTGGCCCTGCCTTCCCACCCAGTGCTCAATCACTGGTTCAATCCCTCACTTAGCATTTCCACTACAGACCTGATTTTAACTTTTTCATCCTTTTGAAGTATTACACTATGTTTGTTTTATTCCAGCTTAGCATTTGGGAGGATGTTTTGGGTGGTGGTTTTCTGTGCGCTAGCAGGATTTGAGTCATCAGTAGAACAATGTTCACAAAAGCACAGATAGCAAGTATCCCGTTCACTGGGGAGATTTTGCCACAAGGGACAGATTTTAGCCTGCTTTTGTAGTGGATTGAGGAAGATCTGTGTCACTGTTTTGTGTTGTTTACAGTACAAATTGAGCCAAATCATACAGATCTATACAGAAGCTAAGAACATTTCTACAGTGTTCTATCCTACCCTCAACCTGTCATATGATGTACTAAAATGGATTCTTTTCTACAACCATGAGATGTACAGCCTGATGTAGGAGGTGTAATAGTTAAAAAGAAACGTGAACCTCGAGATACAAACAAAAATGCAAGCTATTTTAAGATGTACTTACTTAAAGAATGGCAACAACATGTTGTCTTTGTGGTTGCCTTCATGCTTGCTTTGGAAGAAATAAATACTGATGATGGCTTTGGATTGTTGGTTGGTAGGAGTTGTTTCTTTGTTTTGTTTTCCTCATGAAGTATTTAGCTGTGATCATAACTTCATTAGGTGGGGGGAGGGGAAGGATATCTTTATGTGTTTTATTAAGTTCCCTTCAATAATTATTCATACACAGATTCAAAAATGCAGAAAGTGTGCATCTATCTGTTACTTTGAGTGACATAGATCTGACTAAGGATAAACCTGATCAAAGTAGAGTTTTAAGCATTCTGGAAAGCTCATTTGTTCCAGTGAGGCAAATGAAATCTTTAACATTCATTAAATGTCTTACTGAATTTGTGCCTATAATGGGAATCATAAGGAATGTTTTCTTTCCTTTCTGAAAATGTGTTTTGTGAATTCTTCTGATTCAAACATACATGCCCATCACAATATTTACAATTCGTCTTGTGAACTTGTGCAATGTCTCAAAATCAGTTTAGTGCATTAGTCAGAAAGACTGCTACTGTATAGTTACAATTTGAGCTACATCTTACTGATGCCCTTGGACTTATCCTGAAGAGCAATCTGGATGGGGATGTCAACCATTAGCAATACAGTGTACTCTGAGACTTTGATCTGATGAGGGAACGATAATCATTAGCACTCTGAGGTCCTGTTCTGGTTACAAGCTGTTTTTTTTTGTTTTGTTTTTTTTTGTTTTTGTTTTTGTTTTTGTTTTTGTTTTCAGAAGTCATTCTATTGACTTCTTTGAATTTGCAACACAATTAGGCTAATTCCCTCTTTTATAGCATATTTTGATATATTAATATGTGTTTGTTATGGGGAGAGAATGCTGTTGAACTTCAGTCACTCCTGAACAGTGGGATTCTATGATTAATGCAAGATAGATCCTGGTCTCACAGGGCATTAAGCAGCATGAGTTTAACAGCACAGTGTTAAAAATGAGTCACTTAATTAACAAAGGCAGGCAGTCATTACTATAGTCCAGAATAAATGTTATCCAGCTAAAAATATTTTCTTTACTTCATTCTTTTAATTTATTTTTATTTTAAATTACATGGATTAGGGACACCAGGCTGATATATTTCACCATACAGTCCAAGCCTGAATATTACAGTGACAGAAAACACCACGACTTACGTACGCAGCAAGGGGATCTACAGATATTCATTTAGAGTTGGGTAGGTAGGTGAGGATGTGCTTTGGCAGGGAAACTTTGGTCAGCTGGTAGTAACTCCTAGAATACTCTAAAGTGCACTCCACTATGTATCTTTGTAAGAGGCGCGCATTTATCTGGAGACCAGATACACAGAAAATATCAGGTATACTGCCATAGAAATGTATGAAATTATCACATAGATAATTTCTGACCAAAACTGAGCATTCTATGATTACCAGAGAGTTTACTTCTACATATTCCAACTATTGTATTCTACCTTGCAATTCCTGTTTACTGGCAAAACTGAATTTCTCCCATCCCATTTGGTCATGTTGTTTAGCCATTTCTCACACCTTTCTTTTATTAAGCCAGAAAGGCTTCATAGTGGCAGATTTTCCCTTTTTGTATTTTCAGTTTTCATTATGCTATTTCTTTTACTGATCACCTCATTACTGAGAACAGATCACTAAAAACAATTTCTTTTAAATGTCAAGAAATTCTTTTGCTGCCTTCTTGATGGCCATGTTTCTATTATGAAGAAAATAAGATCAATCAAGATACATTTGTCCCACAAACCAATTTTTCACTTCCCCTCCTCACCTCACCCATTCAAGATTATAGGAACATTCTTGTACTTTCCACTTCTAAAGTGGAGATGATAAAAATGGAAATGATAACTGTGTTCTGCTAGAGGATAAGGTTAAAATAGCTTGTAGATTGTTTCAGGCAGATGACAGGAGCTGTGAATGTATTAGAGGTGGGACGTAAAACTGCAAATCAGAAGTGAGGTATGGGAGAAAACTATTAACAGAAATTTCTGGACTCAAAAAATAGCATGCTGAAAGCTGAAGATGGAAGAAGCAGTACGGGATAACTTGCAAATCTCCCTATACTATACAAAGCTGAAGCCATACTGATCAATCCCCTTCTCTGTGTTTCTATTATCACTCATTTACTGACATTATTCTGCTTCTAAACAACCACTCCTGATAAGCTTACTGCAGATTCCTATGTATCCATTGGAAATTACAGCAAAAAAAGAATGCGATTAGAAGCAGCTGCCCAAATTGGACAGTAGAAGGAAACAAAACTTCAGAATTACAGAGGAAAAGAGGTGAAAAGGAACCGGCCCATCTGAGATAATATAATGGCATATGTATTTGCCACACTTATGAATAAAGCATTGGCTTATTGCACTCCGAAGGCATACAGATAATCAGGGAATTTAACATGATCCACACATGTGGGCAGAAAGCAAAGTTTATACATAAAAATGGGATCTCGAATATTCTATTCAAGCGATTTGTAGAGAAAGAAGGGAAAAGGAGAATCGCAATTTTTTTTCTTTAAAAACCTTTTAATCAGGACTTGGGCAGAGAAAATAGACTTACAGTGCAGCCATTCAGATGATGGGAGATAAGTGTCACTTCATTTATTACTATCTCTGAAAGGTTTCTAGGTTTCTTTCAAATTTCATCAGCAACTCAATCCACTGGAGCTTGATGTTGGTTTTTATTTTCAGACTCAAACCTTTCTGATACACAGCATTCAAATAATGTGATTTCTTGTTTAAAACAAGCAAACAAGCTTCAAAAAGCAGGTTCTCTTTCTTTAGTTCCTGATATTTTGTAAGGAAGGAAAAACTCAATATGTATGTTCCAAATGGAGTGGGCGAGTATTTGATGAATGAATAGAACACAGTTCAGAGGTATACTGCTGTAAATAGGATCTCAAAGTACTTTATAGATTTAAATTGGAGAGAAAGATAAAATTAAAAGCCAAGTGAGGAAATAAATTGTATTCACCTCAAAATTGTTGTTTTGGCTTAATAGATGAGAAAGGTGTACAGTTGGACTGGATAATCTTAGAGGTCTTTTCCAAACTTGGTGATTCTATGATTTAAGAAAGGTCTTACATTCAGATACTATAGAAAAATGAACAAAATCTATATGAAGAGAAATTCTGAATGTTTATTAAACATGTGTAAAATTCCCTAAAGGTTCAGCACAATTCATTGGAAATCCAGGATTCTAGTGTGAGGACAAATACAGAAAACTTAGTCAAGAGAAATACTTTGAATCTCTACAGGTGCCAGATAGGCAGAACAACACTTTCAGGTGTTCTATTAAGACTTTAGAGGCAACTGAAAATCTGACTTTCCACACAGATTGAGCAGCATTCACTTCTTATGAATCCCGTCATGAAAGAAAGTTCTTCTAACATTTTCCAAAATTTATTTCTTTGGTGGCTTTTTTGTTTGTTTGTTGGAGTTGTTTGGGCGCTTTCAATGACTATGGACATCCTACTTACTGATAGTCTACCTGCTTACCAGCCATTTTCTAAAGTTATTCATTACTTCATTTGAAAACCTGTGACACTCTTGGTTCGCTCTGGTCCTTATAGTATTGTTTTAGACAACCCTACCGTAAATAAGTGATAAAAACTTTCTTTATAATGAATTAGTTTAAATCTATGACCAAACCTGGCTGCCTTAGAGGACATCACTCAGTGCAACCCTGTCTGAAACCACAGTGTCATTTCAGTACTGTTCATATTGATTTTAGCTGTTCTGGACTTCAAGGGAAAATTCTAGTTCTTCGGCAAAGTAGAATTGGCTCACAGACACCATAGCTAAATTTGTTCTGTTGCTCTCCCACTTTCTTCCACTGTTGCTGACTTCAAATATTTGTCAATGTAGGCTAAGATGGACATGATAGGTGTGACATCACATGCAGTATGGTGATGCTGCTTACTGACTGTATTCCCGCAGTCTAGAAATAGAGCCTTTTTTTTCTTTTAACCTTTTTGTAACAGTTACTTGGTCATCTTGTCTGCTGGCAAGCATAGGCAGCCGCCAGGATGTGATACAAAGAAAATCTCCTCTGAATTCTGCTCTCTTCACAAAGTGAGCAGTATTCCTGAAGGTGGAATGGAGCAAGATGAGACATGTCATGTCTTGAAGCTGCTACCTTGAGAAAAACAAATCTCTGGTATTCAGTAAAATAAACTGCACTGGTTTTTTACCTAAGACATCAAAACTACAATTAATGCTTGGTTTGTTAAATGTAAAAATGGTGTATCTTCTGATTGGCATCTGTATGTTAGCTGTGAGGCTAATATTTACAGGTATCCCAACCACTGGCATCAAGAATCCTGATTTTGTCTAATCTTACATTCTTAATACAGTTACCCAGCTCTACTAAAAAATGAGTTTAAATTAATATCACTTCTCTGAGCCTTTTAAGAAAAAGGGAAGGAGGGGAAACAAGGGACAAAAAGATACCCCTCATGGTCCATTTGTTCTTGACAATCTCTAATTGACCTATTTTTGTTGACAGCTCTATACGTGTATATATAAGCAGCCTCCCAAACCAGTTGGCAAATGTCAGTGCAAAGAACTACATTAAGACCAGGCATAACCAATAACCCATCTATTGGGCCTAATATCTCCTTGTATGATTATGATGGAAAAAATAATTCTACTGAACACCAGAGAAAAATCCTCTAATGAATAATGGGTTACACTGTCATCACAGTGGCTCAGTAAGTGCTCTGTACTTATGTTTACGTCACTTCATCAGTTTGCAACATCACAGATGAATGATGCATACCTCTAAAGTCTGTTATGACTGTGCTGGAGACAATCCTGGTAGACCTTCAGCTGAAAAGAGTAGTGAGACAGCTCATAGTAGCCCAGCAATGTGAAGGGCTGCATTCTTGTGCTCGTGTACATAACTTCTACAGAGTTCAGATACAAACCTCTGGGTTTGGCTGTCACTGAGTGGCAGCCTTGTATCTGACTGCCACATATAGCCTGCAAGAGTGATTAGGAAAGGCACTGATGGAAACCTTCCTCGTTCCTATCACTCCCTGTCTGCCTCAGTTTCCCTGGGATAAAAATAACGAAGTTTCTCATGGGATTAGTAACTTCATTTTTCCTCAAGTTCTGGAAGTTTGGTCTGGTAAAGGCATAACACTAAACAAGATATAGTACAGATAAGCAGTAGGTAACAATTCTTCATGCATTTATTCTATACACATTTTCACTGCAAATGTCACTACAATAAAGAACCATATAATCATGGCACAAATAAAGAAAGAGCACAGAATACATACTGCAGCCTTCTTACTGCAAGATATACAATTTATATTTACTGAAGTGCAAAGCGTGTACTGAACACTAAGAAATAGATCACCTGCAGTAAGACTGTTTTTCCTCTGATGATATGGTTCCCCAAGACGTGGTGACTCAAGAGTAGAAAGGAAAGAATAACCAGAAAATGAACGAAGAAAAGTATCATAGGAGGAGCTTGAGATGTAAGTTAGTGAAAAGGTATCATAACTAAGAAATTCTGAGCATGAACTTCAAGTGAAGACAAAGGTCCTAGAATTTAATCCATTTAGTTCATCCAGTGATAAAGCCTCTTGAAAATAAAGGCTGAGTTCCACACGCTCTGAACGTAGCCAGCAACATTCTGTTACACTTATATTGTGTGTAAGAATGCTCTCCTCTGCATACGAATGCTCATTATTTTGTTTAAGAGGACTTACAGGAGAAAGGTTTTAGCTCTCAGTCTTTTAACCTCATCTACAACTGATCATTGTGCTCTCTGCCATATCCTGTTCACCAGCTGTTTGGAGCATGCCTCAAGCTCCATCAGGAACTTGAGCAGGGTTTCAACACCTCTCTCACCTACATTCGTGTTGAGGAATTTCAGCCCAGTCCAAGTACACTTCTCCTCCTCTAATAGGCATTCTCTGAAGCATGCAGGAATTTAAACTTAGACACAAAGGATCTTTCCTTAGCCCCAAATAGGGGTATAATATTTAGGAAGTACTTGAAGATAGTTGGTCACCAGTTCATTGAAACTCACCTGAATTTCAGTCTTAATTCTGAAGAAGATAGAATCACACTCCTAGTCTGCTAATGCGTTATTTCCAAAGTGGATGTATGACTTTATGAATTACAGTGAGCTCTCAAACAGAGAAAATGAGCTTGATTTCTAGAGAAGTGCACGTAGTATATGGAAAGATTCAAGAAATAAAAAGGCTGAGTTGTTAAGACCTACTTAGAGCCAGTAACACAGTAACATTCTGATAAAGATCTATGAAATACTGTATCTGTTATTAAAAAAAAAAAGTGTCAACAGAAAGCTACATAAACTGGAAACAATGTAGAAGCAGAATGTATCAGTAGTAATAAAAACACAGAGGCAATCAAAAGCCCACCTGCTTTCAAAACTGTTCTCAAGTGCCCTAAGGGGGACAAAGCCAAACCTCACTGGTCAAACTTTATCTAAATCCAAAGCCTGCATACTCCTGATATGAACAAAACTATTTCAATTAGGATTTAATGAACTGGGAGGACAGACTGAATATGCCTCTAGAGGTGCAACTTTGAATCTTTCCTTAAAGAGAAATGATATGTGCCTAGCCAAAGCCTGCCTTTAGCCTCTGGTTGACTAAAATTAGTGTCTGATAGGCCTCATTTCATTGTCTAGCACTTGCATGAGTCAACATGATGAAGAACTCATGCAGAGTTGAAGTGCATCAGAGAACACACCTGCTGTCACCCAATATTACATCAATTCCGCTGCTGCACAGAGGAATTTTAAAGTAATTCCTATTTGCTCTAGGCATGTCATAGGACCAGAAAGAATTCTGGAGAGACTAGAAACAACTAGCAAAATAAGACACCTGAAGCACTTTCTAAGAGCAGGTATATTGCAACAGAGTTGAGACCAAGACAGAAGCCACTGGTCTTTTGTACTCTCTGCTTATCTTTCTGATTATCATATCACAGCCAGCTTTCCTACAGTATCATGTGAAAAATGGAAGTCCTCCTATAAAGCATTGATAATTTTGTTGATATTGTATAAGGCTATGGCACCATCTAGCTGCAAACACTTGATTTGTTGTTTTTGTTAGTTTTTTTGTTTGTTTTTAAGTATTTCCAACCCCCCACCCCCCCCACACACACTTGAAGCAGCATCTTCTAATACATCTCTCAGCTTCACTTCATCTAGCATGAAGTGCGGAGAGATTGACAAAGCAATTCCTACAAATCTCCTCGTGGCCTAATCTGATTGGCCAGATGTTCTCCAGGTTTTCTGTATGTGCTGGCTTATCATTTGTCTAGAAACTTGTTAGAAGTTGCTGCATAAACACTTAGCTACATGTACTAACTTGGTGGGGAGTACTCAGCTGTCTGGGGATCACTACTAATTGTGAAACTGTACCTAACTTCTATTTCTTCCTTCTCATTCAGAAGATGTAGTGAAATTTTTCATTGGTTTAACTAAAAAATCATGTTATCACGTGAAACGGAAACAAGATTTATGAATGTAAAATAAAGAACAATATTTTTGGGGTAGGAATACGGCTGCTTTTTAAATATTGACAATAACTGTAACAAACTACGCTCTTTTGTGGAAACTTGGAAGTATCTGTTTCTTTGGATCAAGTGTAGAAAATAATTCAGCTTCCCAGAAGAAACATGAAGCTTTTCATTTTTCCTTCAACTTCTCAAAAGTGACAAATACATTTTCATTTGAAAACATAACAAAACACTATAATACTCAAGTTTAAAGAAAAAAGAAAATGAAACATTTCCCTTAACAGGGAGCCAAGAGAAATATTCTTATTTAATAGAAGATGGTATTTTGTCTTTCTTTAAATAGATAGTGATTTCTATGTTAACTTAAGCCAACATTCCTTCTTTTTCCTTTTCTGGAACACTTTTTCCAGCCATCAAATGAAATCAAATGCCATGTTATTTCCCCAACTGCACAAAGAAGGCTAGAGACACATCAAGACATATTAGTATCGTCATTGCTCTTGATTTATTTCCCAGAAACATGGCATAAAATAAGTAAAATTTGACATTTTAAAGATTGGTCTTTAATGCACTCAATGGCCTTGCAGTCAGAAAAAAATGCCTGTGTGGTAATGGAAAGGTCTTCATGAATGAGCAATCACTGTATTAGGGAACATTATTACATTTAGTGGAAGAACAGGGAGTTTTTTTCTTTGTCAGCATTTGTCTTAGAAGAAACAACGCATACCTTAGAGTACAGAAGACAGATGGAGGGTTTTCTCTTTTTTAGTATTTTAAACATGATAGCTTTCTTGTTTCTTCATAATACAAATGCAAGATTCAGACTTTTCTTTCTGCATTATTATTAAAGATCCTTCAGAAAAGTTGAAATGGCAACCTTAGCACAGTTGCAACTGTGCTTTCTCAGCATGCAGTTACCTCCTTCACATAGCTCTGGTTGGCACTTAAAATGATTTATTTTGGAAGCTGAAGGCAGAAAAAGCAGAAGAAAGAGATCAAAACGCCATCACCTTAAATCTCATGCTCCAAGCCTCAAAGGCTGCTACCACAGCGTGACAAAATGTGCACACGCTCTCCCCAACTGAATTTTCTGTTGGCAATTAAACAAGCAGAGAACCAGTCATAGAGTTTTAATTAAGCACACCGTAGGCTGTTGCTATATTATGGTAAGGTGAGCTGTTTGAATCAGAGGAGTGGCAGCTTTGCATTTTATCAGCTTTACTGACTTGGAAAGTTAGACGTTGATTTCTGAATTCCAATAGCTGCAAATATACAGATGCTTTTCTAAAGCTTAGTGAAGTTATTGCTTTCTCCTTTCAATGCATGAATGCATCAACAGGTCTTTCAAGCTCTACTGTTGAACTTCACCAGAAGTGATAGAAAATTGGAGATGACTTTCAAATAAGTCATGTGTTCTTCTCAACTTTCAGAAAGGTTTAGTCCTTAACTGCTCACAATTCTTCCAAACTAAGCAAGTAAAAGTAACAGCTAATTTACAAGTAGCTTTTTAAAATATATATATAGAAAAAGTAGTAGTAATTTCAAGAGAGGTTACGCAATTTTGAATCCTGGTTAGTCAGACACTGCCTAGAAGGTCTACGTAAGCTGTCTCCCCTTCCCCCCCCCCAAAAAAAGTAACAGGAATAGCCAGTTCCTTTCTCTACCTCTTTCAATTGATGAGTTCTTGATTCCCTGTTTGCCATGTAATAAATCCTTACTGTGTGATGCAGTCTCATGTTAACACCATGCAGATAGATCCCAATTCTATCTGGCAGAGACCTCATTATACCATATTCTGAGCAGTCATGTACACATGCTTGTTTATATGCTATTTAGTGCTGGGTGGTTAAGTGCTACTTATATGCTCCTGCTAGCTGAAGCGAACTAGCTCTGACACTTAAACTTGGAAAGATTTATCTTCAGTTTTGAGGCCTTTACACTATTGCTTAAGTCAAGGTAGGGATACTAAATATTTGGGAGATAGTGTGTATATCTATTAACACAAGGAGTCTAAGCAATGGAAGCAACGCCATTGCCCACTCCTAAATGATTGAGTTGCGCTGAAGTAGCGATTGTAAGGAGAGCATGTGTTAGCCACATGCTGCTTGGGAAAGATAAAGGCAGAAGAGTAACTTAGCATTGAATAACGTATAAAGTTATAAAGAAATGAGGACAATTACTGGGACAGGAGCCCAGAGAGGTTCTGGAAGTCTCTATCCTTGTTGAGTCTCAAAACTCAGTTCCAGCCCCCCCGTTAGAAGCACTGACACCTCCCACTAAACCAGGTTGCCTAAAGCCCCCTTTAGCTTGGCCTTGAGAACACCTTCAGAGAGGCAGCATTCACAACCTTGCTGAGTATCACAGAATTATAGGGGTTGGAAGGGACCTCCAGAGATCATCGAGTCCAACCCCCTTGCCAAAGCAGTAATCTGTTTCAATGTCTCACTGCCCTCACAGTAAATAATTTCTTCCTAGTATTTAGTCCAAAACTATCCTCCTAGAGCTTAAAGCTGTTTCCTCTCACCCTATCACAACAAGCCCTTTATAATACTACAATGGAATGGAAAGTGTCACGATAATAGCAGAGCAGCAAAGCCTTCAGCTGCAGCAAATGAGAACAACAGCCACAGAAATGAAGAAAAAGAACTGCTTACCTTTAGAAAACCACAGACACGCATCTCCAGCAACAGATACCCTTGCTTCCCCCCCCAACTCCTGATCCTGACTCCACCCCTTCCAGTCACTCAGCTGCATTGCATGCACCTGAGCTCCTCCGGAGTGGCCCTGCCTTCCCACCAGGTGTTGAAATCACTATTTCAAGCTATGACTTAGTATTTTCACTATACCCTTTTAAAAGTCAGCTACTGGAAGGCCACTGTGAGGTTTCTCTGGAGCTTTCTCTTCTCCAAGTTAAAGAGCCCCAACTATCCCAGCCTGTCCTCATAAGGGAGGTGTGTAAGCCCTCTCATCACCTTCATAGTCTTTCACTCAGCCTGCTCCAACATGGGTACAAGCTCATCCTGGTCTAGAAGCAGACAACCCTCAAGGTCTTATTCTGGGGCTCTGTGTAATAAGTGATAGGATAATTAACATAAGTTTAGAGAAAACTGAGAAAAGAAGTGCAGTTTGGATAACCTAGCATATCAAAGAATACAACGGTCACAGAAAAATAATACTGAAATAACAGTTACTATTTTCCATGCAGAAATTGGTTAGGGAGAAAAAATGAAGGGGAAAAAAAAAAAGATACCTGGAAAACAGAATGAAATGTACTAAATTTAGAAAATACAAATTTTGCTATTTTTTAATATTGTTTGAGAATATTTTTCAGTAAAAAAAACCTGTTTGTTTAGAGAAAAGAAATTACGTAAGTTTGCTTTAAAAAATGGTGCCTGGTGAAAAACCTAATTGAAGAGATGAGGGCTCACAGAAAACAGTAAGCTGGTTAAGAACCATCAGAAATATCAAAGAACATTTTGCTGAAAAAGAAGAGCTAGGAAAAAATGACTAGCAAAGGTCTTCAGGATATGTCATTTTTGGTCATGATGCTGGTTCAGAAAACTGATACTCTGAAATTTGTTGCATACACTTTGGTCTCATTAGTAAACCAGAGGAGTACTGAATATCAATAAAAACCGGATTACCATGAAGCTCTGTGTAATAGAAATAAAATTAAGTTACACAAAACAGGTCATGCATGTGCAGCATTAATTATTGCTTGTTCCTTGTCAACCAAATGATAGAACTTGTGTTTACTCATCATGGCTTGCCTATTACCACTAAGACAAAACAGTATCTGAAAGACAAACATATCTTGGGATCATGTTCTGAAATCTATCACCAAATGTACTGAGAAAAGATTAGTTTAAATATGTCAGGGAGAGTTCATATTTGAGATGCTGCTTCAATGTATCGTAGAATGTAGTATGTATCCTAGTTTAAGTAGTGACACAAGTGAAGAAAGTTGTTTTCTTCTTAAAACTGGAAAGGAGCAAACAGAGTTAGGTAGAAAAATGATCAATGCATGTGCTATGGCAGTTCTCTGGACTCTCAGTGCCAATTGACAAGTGGCTGAGGGCCTCCAGAAACAATTCAGTCAGAAAGTAGCAACGCTTACAGGGCACACTGCTCCTAAAGAATTGTAAGAACAGTTTTAATCACCCAAAAGCAAAATTAATTATGGCAGAACAAGTGCTGGGAGAGGCTTTTGAATTTCCTGCTCACCATAACAGCACATCTAAGAAGAGCGCAGATGAGGCACATTCCATTCATCTGTTCTGACAAGTGGTACACATGGACAGAAATCAGGAGAGAGATGTGTATAAGACAGCTGTCAGCTTGTGCACAAACTGTGACAAGTGAAAGTTTATAAGTTCTGTAGTCATTGGAACTCCTTGGCTCTAAACCAGATACTCAGCAAGAGTAAAGGTGCAAGTTTGTGACGTGGCCATCTCCAACAGCTGGCGATGCATTCAATGACTCTCAGAATCCCTTCCTGTACCACAAAGTTTCATAAGGAAAAATCTTAGGTCAGTTTTCCCCCTTTTTTTCTCTCTGCCAGGTACCTCTGTGATAATTAAAGTTCATAGTTACTGGAAAAGCGGACAAAAATGTGCTACCAAGTAGTGAAACAGAAAGAATTACAAAAGTCTCAACATCATACTAACTCAGTCACTTGAAAAAATAAGCAGAGTACAAAATGCTAGTGGCTTTTGTCTTGGTCTTAACTCTGTTGAAATATATGTGCTCTCAAAAAATACTTTTACACATTCTCATTCTCCAGTCTCTCAGTCTGAAAAAAAGTCTTTTTAAACTTCCTCAAGACTAAGTTAATATTTTAATTATAAATAAATTAGTAAGAGTAGGGGCATATCCTACTTATTTTCCAAGGACAAACTTCTTTTCTTTAATTTTGCTTGAGAAAAATTGGATCAAAGTGCTCAGTACTCTGTAGCCCTTTTTGCTCATGCAGTCATTTACCGGTGCAAGATGATTGCAAATTATTGTACAAAGCAAAAGCCAATGATGAAGCAACTGCTTGAATTGTATTTCTACTTGAAGGACTCCCTGTTCCCCCCTCAGGCAACAACTGTATTAACAAAATAAGTGAGTTGTTCAACAGTGTAGTTCTTCCAAAGCAGCAGACTGCTGAATTGCCTTTATCCAAGGATGTGTTCCACTGAAAATTTTTCTGAAGTCCAAATTTTTAAGCTTTATCTCAGAATTTATCTATAGTTGTATTTTAGTATATTTTTTACTATTTTTGCAAATATATAAAAAGAGAATATATATGGCAGGAAAAAAAAAATTGTTAATACAATATTTAAAGTGTTAATACAGAAATAAACAGAGAAAAGATGCTTTTGAGATGTTCAAGTTTATAGACCAAAGATGATAGATTGCAATTAGCCAGAGATTAGAAGGTTTCATTTAAATATTAAAGCTATATTTTGTCTTAAATATGTTAAATTTGCTTAGTTTGGTTTTGGTTTTCCTTGCATACTGTGAACTTTAATGGGAATGCTTTATTATGTTTAAGGTTATAGCTTTCTATGCTAGTCAAATATTTTGACAGCACTATCAAACTTACTGCAGTTTCCTGACAATTTCTTTGTTGTGACCCACAGTTAGTTAACAATTTATAGAAAGTGGAGCCAGTCCTGCTAGGACCAAGACCTGCAAGGCTCTTTTTTTTTTTTTTTTAATTTTTTTTTTTTTTTAATTTTTTTTTTTTTTTTAATTTTTTTTTTTTTTTAATTTTTTATTTTTACCTTTTCCCAACTTCCTTGGCTATTTTCCCACTGCATATCTTGCCAAGTCTTCAGGAGAGGTATTGTCTCCTCTGGTGTGGATGTGGAGGCCAGGGCTCTGTGGACATTCACCTCTTCATAGAAAAGTGTAATAGCACGAGTTCTTTACTATGATTTTCAATTGATAGGATTTTAGTGGGTGTTTCTGTGTGCTCATTCGTATTCTTTCATTTACCCACAGGTTTTGTGCTCTTCCACTACCAACCAAAGCGGTCATTCCCTATCCTTCCAGAATGTGCCAAAGTATGAAAACAATGGCAAATACAAACCCACAGGTTTGTAGACCCACAAGGCTGATTTGTGATAGCAGGTGCAGACTGCAAAGCAATCATTAGGTCATTTTCCTAATGCAGGAAATTAGGAGTTCAGACACCTGCACTCCGTTTTCTACCCTACACTCAATCAGTTTGTGGAGCTGTGTTAGGTGTTAGGATGCACATTGGTGTCTGTGACAGATAAAAGGCTTTTACACAAATGTGCTGTGTCAGTTCTACTGCAACTTTACTTCTTCCTCACCCTTAGGAGAAAAATAAATGAAACACTGGCACAGTTAATAAGTGGGCAGCTGTTGCAGCTGTACTGTGGGCTGGGACCTGCAGGATCTCAGATACCAAACTACAATAATATCCTGATTTGAGCTGGGACAGAATTGATTTTCCTCAGTAGCTGGTATGCTGCTATGTTTTGGTTTCAGCAAAAAAACAATGTTGATAACATACCAGTGTTTTAGTTGTTGCTGATTGCTGTTGCACAGAGCCGATGATGTATCAGTTTTCAGCTTCTCATATTGGCCTGCCAGTGAGGGGGGTGAGCGGGCACAATTCGTTGGGAGAGGACAGAACCAGGACAGCTGGCCTAAACTGGCCAAAGCAATGTTCCATAGCATATGACATCACATGAAAAAACAGGAACACTGTGGGGAGTTGGCTGAGAGGACAGCCTCAGCCTGGGGACTGGCTGGGCATTAGTCAGCAGGTTGTGAGCAATTGTGTTGTGCACTGCTTGTTTTGGAAAGAAAATATATAAAAAACTATTATTTCTCCTTTCCTTTTCTATATTAGTAGATGTTTTTTTAATCTTAACCTACAAATTCTACCTTTTTTCCCAATTCTCTCTCCCATACACTTGGGGAGAGAGAGTGAATGAACGACTGTGTGGTGCTAAGCTGCCTGCTGGGTTAAGCCCCAGCACATCAGCAGTAAAAGTGAAGAGATATTCCTATTTCATATCCTTGAGGGCTTTTATTATTAAGTCTGTGTTTCAGCTATCTTCCAAAACCACATCAATGGTGCACTATAAGCACAGAGCTAATGTTTCTACGCTAGACGTAAAGCAGTAACTCCAGAAGCAGAACAATTTTATCAGTGCTTTGCTGCACTCACACAGATGATCTCCATTAGGATGCAGATGCTGTTGCACTATCTCTATGCCTTTCTTGATCTGAGCTGGCACCACTGCAGATCCAGGCTATGTACCATGTGATTTTATCTGCCCTGTTGTCTTCAGCTTAACAGGGTCCTTGCCCTGCTGCAATGTACAGTATAGTTATTGTGTTTAATGTGAAAAGAGTAGAGTCATCCCCTGAAAACCTTGCTGACACTACATGCTGCTTTTTAAGCCTTAAGATATGTAAACTGAAAAAGGACTTTCTCTGAACTGCCAACAAACGAGGCACAAAGTTTGAGTCACCTCTGATTCACCGTTCTTTACTGGAGAGCGAATCTGAACTATGCAGGTTTCCTGTTCTCTGTAACTTTGCCAAAGTTCAAAGTAAAAGCATATAATGAAGCTCTCATCAGTGAGTGAATGTAAAATAAATTAGGTTACTATAATTAAATATGAGGATTTAATCAGACTCATCAAATCAAGGTTCCTTCAAAAATGGAGGGAGTAAGAACCACAAAAGAAAGTTATTTTGTTTAGTTATTGGTTCTTGTGGCTACAAAATTAATAACTGTTATTGGGATGAGTGTGCCTATTCTAGCCAAAGAGAGGTATAGGAAGAGCCAAATTGTTTCCAGGTTCTAATTAATGTAGACAGTGCAGCCTTCTGAAATTACAGGTAATGAGGTTGTAAACAATCCTTTTTCCTGAAGGCAGGGCTGCACACAAGAGAAAAATTAAGTATGAAGTCACATCACTTGTTCAGGTGACATGAGAGGGACATCTCAGTGCTGCAATTAGAGGCTGTAACTTTTGAAATACATGAAAATCTGATATTTCAGATAGCAAACTTTCTAACAAAGGCTGCAATTGACACACTGCTAGTAATTTTTCTTCGTGGCTGGTTTTTTTTTGTTTGTCTGGGTTTTTTTGTTTGTTTTTGTTTTTTGGCAGTGGTGGTGTTTTGTTTTTGTTGTCTTGTTGTTTTTTGTTTGTTTGTTTGTTTGTTTGTCTGGGGGGGGACAACCTTCCCCCCAGTTCCCATAACTCTGAGCATCTATTCCTGCTTTGATAAATTGTCATGTGTAAATATGTTTCTCTCACTCACCAATTTCAGATGCACAGTTGGCAGAAGGCAGATTTGCAATTTAAAGAAAAGATTAGAAACAAAGACTAGAAAAGGACAGTAGAACAGGTGAGCAGAAGCTGAGAGAAGAATTTAAGGGAATGGAAAATACAGGAAAGAGACTAAACATTGAGGATACTTATGTAAGGGAACAAACAAAGAGTGTTCAAAGATGGATGTCAAAACTAGGGCTACTTTTTCCCTAAGTACTTGATTTTGCAACTTTAAGATAGGGACTGGCTGTGGAGGACAATAGCCTGTCATTGTGATATTAAATTTCAGAAGAGGAAAGAAAGAAAATAGAGGAAAACAGCATTAATCCAATAGGGTGTTGATTCCCAGCAGTGGACACATGAAACAAGGCAGTAACTGCATCCTTTTGTCAGTTCAGAGTCCCACTGAACCATCACACTGACGGTCTTTCCTTCACCTCTTCCATGCCTGCTTAAAGCAATCTGGCTTTCAAGAGGGATTGTGTTGTACTGCAGGAAGAAATGCAATTATGTGGAGAGAGACTGTCTTGTTAAAGCATGCTGAAATCTTATGGAACAATTACACACTTTAACTGAAAAATGCAAAATCCTTCTAGAATGTTACAGTCATTCAAGTCTTAAGGTTGTGTGACTTCTTGAACGTAGGTGCCATTTCCAGCTGTTCATAAAATCTAAGGTAAATACTAAAATCTAATGTCTTAGTCCCACGTTTTCTGCTTTGTCCTCACTCATTTCTCCTTCTTCTCCCCATTTTTTTTGCCATGCTGCATTTACCAAAAGTGCTCAGCCTCATCATGAGGATGCCACTTGGAAAAGGAAGACTTACTCAAGATAAAGTTATTTTCTTTGGTCAGAAGAAGAAACAAACTTGTAAACAGCCACAACACAAAACCTCTTTGACTGAAAATGATGCTGCCAAGAGAGCAGAGCTTTTGCTGCACTGATATTGGAGATAAGTTACCAGATTGCGAAAACAGGCAAAGCTGCCAAGCTTAACAAAATAACAACAACAAAAAAGGCATTCCACTGTCTAAGAGGACAGTCTTTCCAGCAAACAAAAGCCCACTCAAGTCAGTATCAAACCAGCCTATTCCACTTTCATGTTTTGTTTTATAATTAATTTTCCTTCTTTTGTAGCTTTACAGTCAGAGGGTTTGAAGCTGAAATAACTGGGTCAGGAGACAAAATTTCTAGGGCCGAGAGCCTAATGAATCACTAACTACAAAGAAATACAAAGCCAATAGAATGCTTTAAATGCATTTTCCTTGGAATAAACTCACTCTCACTTCTCCACAGCAAACTATTTCAGAGACTCAGTAGATAGCCAGTCACAAGACCTGACTAATTACCAGAATGGGTGAAAAGCTTTAGAAAAGCAGGTACTACCAACAATATAGCCTTAAATGTAGCAGACATAGTTGTTGTAAGTTTTGCAACTTCTGGTCTGATGGCTTCTCTGAGGTTAGATTGAGTACTACTGTTTGGACAGGTACCTCTCCAGGGCTTGATTTTCTGTAACCTAATAGACTATTTGTAGTCACTTATGTGAAGGTGAGTGGCAGGAATGAGAAGAGCAGAACTCTTTTCTCCCCTGAAAAGAGCAGAACTCTTTTCTCTTTCCCTTCATCTATGTGACTAAACAATGCATAAAAAGGTAATTACCCTCTGTTTGAAAACTGAAGGAAAGCTTTCTCAAAACACTGTTACATTTTGAATATTTTTTGAAAAACAGCTTACAGAAAACATTGGGAACGGGAGATCAAAGGAGAGAGTGAATCTGCAAACAGATCTTTCCTGCCTTTCTTTTACACGATTATAGCCAGAGATGTAAGAGGGAAATATTCAGTGAGATTACATTTGCTTAACCACTGTTCTCTATTGTGATTTGCAGTATCTGAACAGAACTACAGTGTCTGGGGGATGTGAAATGACAGAAATATCTCTGGGATGTTAAATAGGGAAATACAGCATCTGTAAAAATACAGTCTTTGATATAAACTTCCACAAAACAATAATGCCAACCGCCCACAAAGATGCCTTGATGTTGCTTCTAATTTCTTTTATTTTGCTCTATTTTTATGTCTTATAACTTTTTAATTTGATAAAGATCATTTGATACAAATTAACTTTCTGAAAATGTTGTCTGTTACAGTTTAACTTGCTTTGAGGGAATGCTTAACTGACTGGAATTTTGCTTGTCTAACAAAGTAAGCCAAGATACAACCACAAAGTAAATACTTCCCTAGGTAGACTAGGACGCTGGTTACTGGTGTGAAAGTCGAAAGGCAAGTATACATCACTATTTAGAAGTGATTTTCAAGTTGCATCAAACATTTCCAGCACACACATACAAAAAAATGTCTTGAAGGTCTATGCTCTTGTGGATTGCATTGTTGGGATGTCAAAAAGGGTTTTTTGTTGACACTACTGCACTTTCTTAATGCAAATGTCATGGGAAATATCTATCATATAAGATCATATGTCAAGCCAAATAAATGGAAGAGAGCGTATAAACAGGAGGGGGAACGGCTGTTTACAAGGGTGGGTAGTGATAGGACAAGTGGGAATGGTTTTAAACTGAGATGGGGGAGGTTTGGGTTAGATATCAGGAGGAATTTTGTCATACAGAGGGTTGTGAAACACTGGAACAGGTTGCCCAAGGAGGCTGTGGATGCCTCATCCCTGGAGGCATTCAAGGCCAGGCTGGATGTGGCTCTGGGCAGCCTGGTCTGGTGGTTGGTGACCTTGCACATAGCAGGGGGGTTGAAACTAGATGGTCTTTGAGGTCCTTTTCAACCCAGGGCATTCTATGAGTCTATGAAATTGATTGCTGTTCCAAACACAGAGATGAAATCTAAAAGAGTAAAAACAGCAATGATACTGGATAAATGGTAGAGCTAATGAGGGTAAAATCAGCTCCCACTAAGTTAAGCTGAGAAAGGGATTTGCCTAATCCTTCCTTTGATTATATCTGCATCAATCTTATTTGGTGGGGCTGTTCTACATCACTACATTTATTCTTTTATTTTCACAGAACGTAAACATGATAAACGTCCAATTGGACAAGCAAAGTTGTTGTGGTCAGCCCATAAATGACCTGCTCATCAGCAATCTTATGTAAAGGGTGAAACTGTGCAATTTTGTTCCAGATAAACAAAAGCTCAGCAGTTGTCATTCACAGAACTTGTCGATATAAAACAGGAATGCTAATAGTGCCATTGTTCTTCAATTGTGCCATTCCGAAGGCTTGACAGTACTATTTCATTTAAAGGAAAGAAGTCAAAAGAGAAAGAAAAAGCTGTACAGAAATGAGTTTAAGCTCACAGCAAATAATATTTCCCCTTCCTGCCATACCTCCCTCCCTTTCTCCCTTTTTTCTCTTCCTCTATTTCCTTCCCTTGTTTTCCTCCTTTTCTTTTCCCACTTTCCCACTGTGTATCACAATCTTTTTTTATGCATTTCCTACTTCCCTTTCTGTAGAGTAGCTGTGCAGAAGTATTGACAAGTGTAAACTTAGCTTTATTTTGAACAATCAGTTGGATTCCTTGATATTCTACTGCCGTGTACACTATATACTGCTTTCTCAAACAGAGAATGCCAACATTTTTATCTGAGTTTAGCAGCATTAAATTAACATTTATTATTATCATTATTGAAAGCAGAAAAATTGGAAGACATCAAAGAAAATACAGAAGGAGGAGTGGAAAGAAGAAAGCAAACTACAACTCAATCTTCTGCTTTATCAACTACCTAGGATTTCTCAACTGCAAACACAAGTAATTATGCAATGGTGTTCTTTGAATTGAAAAATGTTATGAAATGAATGTTATGAACAACTGTGAGACGTTTTAAGGCAGTTCTGCTCTTATGTTTAACAGTGAACCTCCAGCAGTAGTTCCTTTAAAGAAAGGCCTATGTTGCTTATTAATAACAGATGCCAAGACTGGTGATGTTCTGCTTGCATGGAACAGGCAAAAAAATGAAAGTGTTTTTTCAATTTCTAAAAGTTATTTCCTGCTCAAATACCAGGAAGTCAGATATGCAGGTTTTCCCTCATCTCATCCTAGACAAGAATTTCTGTAGTCTATCCTTTCTTTAGCCGCAGTACAAGACCTGGCAGTGTTCCAGCCACACGTGAGGACAAGTTCACATTTTACACTTTGCCCTGTAGCCCAATGTTTCATAAGGTGTTGAGAAACAACTCTCAGTGTGTGCTTAGTTTGGTTAACAAGGCAATCATGACTCAGTGTAACAGGTCTATCAGCTCACATAGTGCTTTCTCCTTTACCTTTCTATTATTATCTCATGATTAAAAAGCATTTAAAAATTTATCCTTATCTGAAACACCAGAGTAGTCCAGCACTTAATATTTTTGTATTGTTCTGAGATAAACTCTGAGATACACACAGAACACTGGTATATATGTAGCGGACTTTGTCGTTTGATTGCCAATGTAGGTGTGATGCTTCTTGGTCAGCACGCTGACTTTTGCGAGTGGCACACTGCAGTGTCTTGAGAAAAGCTCTGTGCAACTGTGCTGAATTAGACTGGGGAGGTGTTAAGCATGTTAAGCATGAATTCAGCAAAATCTTGGAAGTACACAGCAGATTAGACTTCTGTAATCTAGGCTCCACGAAAGTCAGACAAGAAAGCAGCAGTGGTAAGGGCAGGAAATTGCACTCTTGAGAAGTCGCACTATGGAATTACTCTGTACCAAACACAAATGAAAGTCTGCATAACGTATGGAAGACAACTGAAAGCCTAGTGGCAAGAGTCTCTGTGGATCCTAAAACTGCCTTGAACAACAATCTTGAGCTTCACTAAAGTGCCACTGCTTTTTTCAGTTAGATGTAGATAAGTATTTTTTGCCATGATGGAATGTCACACACAGCTTTGGTTACAATGCAAGGGCATCACACTGCACAGTACCTCAGCTTAAATACATAAATCTCAAGCCTCTAATTCCTCACTGAGTACTAGTTCTTCAGATAGCTGCTGAGAGAGGCAAAGAAAATCAACCTCCAGCCACTGTCTCAGTTGTGCAAGAACTTTCACTCTTCAGAACAAACGATAAGACTGTATTCCAGTAAATTCCAGTAGAATGGAATTATCTCTTACACAGATAATCCTTGCATTTATGCTGCTGTTGTGTTTTTCTTTTTTAAATTCTAGATAAGCATTTCTGTCAACAGTAGCAACTTCTGAGAGTGAGTTGTTGCCTTTGGAGGTGTAAAAGCTGATTTTATGCTTGTTTACTGAGAAATGCCTATACTTACACATAATAAAACCCAAAATATCTTCACGTATTCAAAGACATTTCACTTTTAACTTTCTTGACATGTACATCTTTACTGTATTACAGATGTAAGTCAAGCTTAATACAGTATTTAAATAAAATAACTCTAGAACCAGTCCCTTTATTGAAGATAAAAATAATTAAAGGAGAATCCTGTGGACTTTTTAACAATATATAATTTTTGGTCCCTATCTCAAGTTGTAATTAATTTTGATCTTTATGCTTTTTTTTTTTTTTTTTTTTTTTTTTTTCAATTGAAATATTCACTTAAACAATTATTGCATTTAATAGAAAGCTAAATTCCTTTCTGTATTTCAGCCTTAATTATCATTATCACTTGCTGTTCACTTAAAGTCAGGAAATCCTCTAATTAGAGTTATTTCTGCTCTACAGGAAAAGGTAACCCTTCACATATGCAATGTAAATGTAACCATCAAGCTTGCTTCTGCATTTTTTGAAAATTATGAATAAAATCAGCATTTACCTTGTTATCCTCTCCATTGTTTCAATCTGTGTATGCATTCCCTTGAAAATACCTCAAAAATCCCATGCTGATGAGAATGGTTTCAAGATAATATTTGGCCATGTCACATATCATTCAAATCCTTATTTGTTTTCAAAGGCCTTCAGATTTAAAAAAGAAAATAATATTGCATTAAACCTTGAGATCTTCCTACCAGGTTACATTCAGTCTACAGACTGAACAAAGTCTAAATGCCAAAGACTGAATTAGACATAAGAAGGCATTTCGCTAAAGAGTAAGGATTTAAGTATAACCCGATGAAGGGTATGAATCTGTAACAATACATGTAACTATACCTTGAAATAATAGCTGACACAAGCAATTATAGGGTCTAGTCAATCACATATCAGGTATTACTGAAAGCAGGATTTCTCATTCACATCTCAGCAAGGAATTCTTAATGTCTTTGTAGCATAAGAAATTGGTAATGGAAAAAGACATGATTTAAACCAGGAGATTTATCACAGGAGCAGCACGGTGCATAAGTTGTACTCTCACCAGCTACAGCAATACAAGAGCTGCAGCATTTCAGTGCTCAGAGCAGAAGAAATCATGTACGGAAACGTGTCTTTCAAAAGCGTAGCCAACAGAACAAGGGGAAACTTTTGGGGAACGGTGTCCTCCTTTCAGGTATGAGACAGTTCAGAACAACCTCACCTTCAGTCTGATCATGTGAGAGAACAGGCAGCTGGTATGTACCAGGATGGTGGGCCACAGGGCACTTCTTCCTAAGATCCATTCTTGTGTAACGGTGGGAGTGGAGGGGAGAGTGCTGGGAAACCAAAATGTTAGTTGGTTTTTGTTAAGTTTGTTGGAATGTCTCATAAAGATAGAAATAAAAGTTCGGTCTTTTGACAAAGTTTTACCTTGTTCCCTTGTAAGACAGAGATTGAAGAGGAAGTCTTTGCTTTCACAGGAAACGTTCTACTGCTGATAACAGGATTTCTGGTCCTCAGACCGTCGTTGTGGGGACTTGTTGGAGTAAGCTGTGCGAGGCCTTCCATCAAGCACCTTACACAGCCGTGCTCAGGGAGACCCCACATGGCCTGCAGGCCTCGGGGCTGCACACGTGCATCGCGTGAAGGGCCGGGGCAAGGGCGGGGACAAACAGATGACAAAGCGGCCGGTGGAGGCTTTGCCCTCGCCAGTGCGGGATGCGGGGCTCCCGAGCGACATCTGGGACCCTGCCCCGCGTGGGCCGGCTGGACCTCGGCCTCCGGGCACCTCACTGCGCACCACCCGCCCCAGGGGACCGGACTACAATTCCCAGCGTGCAGCGCCTCTTCTGCGGCCGCTCTGATTGGCCGCCGCTCCTCCCCACGTGACGGCAGGCGGTGTCGCTGTGGCCGTGCCGGTCCCCCCCCGAGTGTCGCGGGCCGCATGGCGGCGGCGTGGGGGCGGCGCGGGGGTCCCCTGCTCCTGCGGGGGGCGCTCGGGGCGGCGCAGGACCGGGCGTGCAGCACCGGGGCGCCCGTGCGGGCACCCACCGGCGCGGCTCGAGCTCAGGTGAGTCCGCGCGCAGGGCGACCGGGGATCGGCTTTGTAATGAGAGCGGTGCGGCGCCAGGTGTGCCCGCAGGGGCTGTGCCTGTTGGTCGGTGGGTCTCCTCCCGGAGTGGCTGTCTAAGGCGGTCCCGCCGGCGGATGCCTGACCTCACAGGCAGAGGTTGCAGCTGTGAATCCTGACGCTGTGTCCTGCGGGTAAAATTGAGGGGACGTAAACTGTGGGGCGCTGCTGGTGGTGAGCCAGGCTTCCCTCGGTACGCTTTGTGTGAGTTCTGAAAGTTTCCCTGAGTAACTGTGGGCAGTGTAAGGTCCCCGTGCCGTCACTGCCGCTGCCGAGGTGGGTGCCACGGGGATCTTGGCTTCGCCCGAGATCACATTGCAAAAACGGTGTTAGGTAACTTGCATGGGAAAGACGAGTGGATAATAACGGATAATAAGTTTGCAGTCCGCAAACTTAGCATGACAATACATCAGTTCCGTGCCCTTACTTTGCTGAGATCAAATTTGAGCTGCCCCAAATCAAAATTAGGGGTGGTTATGTTCTGAATAGCCATGTGAGCTGTACCACGGAACTGTTTCTTCAGCCCCTCACGTGAAGTAAACAAAGGTGTTGTGTGTTGTTCAGTTCCAGCTTCTCCCACTTTCACTTCAGATCCCTCAGATACATTTGGTTTCTTGGTGCCCAAATGTAAGAGAAAAAGCTCTGCGTTAAGGCACAGCCGTCTATCAGAGGCAGGGTACGACATCCTGACTAATCCACTGGTGGTTTATTGATTTTTCTTTTGATTGCATGGCTGGCTTCAGCAAGCACACTGCAACCTAAAGCTGCCAGTCTTGTGTCACCAGAATTGGATGCATTCACTACCACTTACTTATTTACAGAAAGTCAAACAGATTTGTACATTGCTTTGTTGAACAGTTACTTGGCTCAACAACCTACAAAAGTTTATTGAGATTTTGTGTCTGTTTTTTTTTTTTTTTTTTTTTTTTTTTTCCTCTAAACTAAACTTTTTTAATAAATTCTGATTAGAATTAATTCTCATAGAATGTTTGGAGGGGACATCAAAGATCACTGGGTTACAAATTCACACCATGGGCAGAGTTGTAACCACTATCTCAGGCTGCCTAGGGCCCTATCCAGCACGACCAGTTACTTTGTATAAATCAAGTGGCTGTAGCACACAGTCAGGAATATTTTTGGAAAAGCTTGATTTTACCACGTAGGTCTGAAACACCTATATCCTTTAGGAGAAAAAAACACAGTGGTTGAGAGTATGAAAGTGATTGGGAGATTTGTTTATGTGGCAATAACCAATGACAAGTGTGCTGGAATACTTGCTAAAACCTTACAGGTCACAGCAACCAAGCCAATGCAGAAGCAAAGATAGTACAAACTTCTTATGATATCTGATAAATATCTGGGAAGTTGATGGTAAATGGCTTAGGAGTAAAACCCAGAAGTTGGCTGGACTATTACTGGACTGATTAGTCTACATGATTGAACATACTCATATCTTAGTATTTATGATACAGTTGCCAGCCAAGGTAACAGTTTGAATGTTCTATTGCCAAGGGTAGAATCCCTTTTTTAAAGATTATCTAATGGCAGGTAGCAACAGGTACTCTGAGAGCTCCTTTTCCTGCATCTCTGGTTGTGTGAATCACTCCAGAAATGGTTTTACAGTTAACAGTGGAAGATCTAATGCCAGCCTGTCATCTTCTACACAAGATCATATATATCTAAATGATATTCTTGAATAAGAAAGTATTTTGTAGGATTATGTATTTCAACTACAAAATGGTATATTTTCCTATATAACTTTTTATTGTAAGCAAGAAGTTCCTGGGCAAAAATACAACAAGGAACACAGGATTCTTAGTGTAATAGGGCTTCTGAGTGATAACATTAAGGAAAGTAAAAGTCTTTGGCATTCTGTTATGAAGTTTAATTTCAGCTCATGTAAATCACGTAACTTAAACATAGTTGACTGAAACTTTCTTTGCACTCACTGGAGTAAAGGAAAGAGCCCAGCTAGTCTAGAACAGACCTCATATGGCCTTTCTTGTCCATTCATGCCTGAAACTCTGTGTCCTGGCACTCCATTTTGTGGGTAGCTGTTCAAAGTCCATGAGCAGCACTTTCTGTGCCAGAAGCCGAAACTGAAGCATGCTGTTTAGGGCCAACTGTTGTGCAGCAGCTGTGGAGCTTTCAGAAAAACATTTGTCTTGGACTTCCCAGCTCAGACCTCATTCTGGCACTTGACCTACTTAAACCCATTTCATCCTCTGTGGTTGTCTGACTTCCATGTTGAACAAGGACACCTCACTGCTTGCCTAACCCAAGACATTAGAGGTGAGGCATGAAACAGAAGAGCTCTTGCTGAGTTGTATCTAAGATGTTGGCAGATTAGTGCTAGGCCTTTAGGCTGGGAGGGCAGCACTGGTGCATGGACTTGTCCAGCAGGACTGCAGGAGCTGAAAGAGCCTGCAGGGTTTGGCAGCAGGAGCCATGCTGACACTGTTGTGGTGGTCCTTGAGGCCAGGCCAGAAGAACTGTTTGGTAATATTGCATTGTTAAGGAGCTCTCTGCTCTTGTTTAACTGAACTTTTCCACTGTCTGTCAGTTTGTGGTATTCCTGATTGTTATTAATACTGATGACAGGTTCCAATTCTACTGGATTGCTAGAAGAGTTCTTGTGGAAATTACAGGTGAATTGGCAGGTTTGAAGGGTTGACAGCTTGTCAAAATATAGCAGTCATCTAAGCACTTGTTCTTTCAGCACTGGTTTAGAACATAGGATTGACATCCTAGAGGGTGAAATTACTTTTTCCACAGATCAGATGTAGCACACTTTGTGACAGGGCATACTCCTATGTACAGAAGACTCTCCTGTCAATTATAGAGGGGAGTAGGGGCTAGGGAGTAATAGCCCTGCCTTTTGAATCAGAAAGTTATACAGTTGGATATCAGTAGTTTAAAATAGTCACAACACCCTTCTTTTCCAACTGTAGGGAATTGAATAACCATTTCCCTTCAGCTTGGGATGGTAGCAGGCAGCTTTTGCTGTTCAGTGGGTCACTCAGAGGCTACAAGTGCCTCAAGATCCAATCTCACCATACTCCTTCCCGTCAGAAAATCCTGCTTATGAGATTGGATGAGAGCAGGCTTATTCCTTGCTCTCAGTAACCAGGTATCTGGGTTTCTGCCTCAGACATTTAGCCTTCCCTGAGGAATTGATTAATATGAGTCAGCATTGGCTGCAGTGGCAGATATGGCAATAGAGGATTCACTTCTGGAACTCAACCTGGGTACTCTTGAATTCATGGTGTCTCCTAATTCCTCCTTGTGACATCAAACAGGACAGAAACTGAACTAACAGCTTGAAAATTCCACTGTCAGTTACTCTTTTCCTCTTAGACAAGACCATGACTGGTGCTAGCAACCCTATGAAACTTTTTGTTTGACCATTCCAGCACTGAGAAGTATTTTCCAACAAGAAACAAAAGTCAGTTATCTCCAACAGGATCTTTAAGCAGTATTAACACTAGCTGCCTGGTGAGCACATGTTCTTTAAATATTGCTTCTTGACAGTTGCTTCAGAGTAATTAATGAAGGTCAATATTATTCCTCATGTAAGTCTGCTTTAGTTTCCATGTCTGTAACATCTGCTCTGCCACACACAGTAGATGTGACTCAGGAACAAAATTATTGCTTCCTTTAATCTCATGCCACTGATCACTTTTTCCTGAAAGTTACTTCAAGCACATCATTGTTCTTGTAAAGAAATTATGCTATTTTGACATCCATTTAATGAAATAAGTTCACTTATTTTGACTTCAGTCTATCAAGAGAGAATAGCATTTTTCTTACTTTACCTGTAATTCTCAGTCCAGAGTGGGGAGACAGAAGGTTGATGCTGTGCTGCCTTCACACGCCATGAGTAAGGAGGTTTCATCCTACACAAAGCGCAAAAATGAATGACTGAGAAAGAAGCAGGGGAGCGCTCTGCACGGAAGGACTAAAATAATAAGCATGGATGTACTTCTCATTTCAAATATGGACACTTTCTTAAAATAACAGATAGGAGAACACCAGAAATATAGCCTGATGAGAATGTAGCATGACTCTCAAAGAACAAACATTGTGATTTGGGAATAGCAGTATTTAAATTATCTTCATATTTTCTAGCTGGGAAACAAATGGAGTTAAGCCTGAATATTTAGTTAGGCTCTTCTTCGACTGGTTTTCTAAGGAGTTCTCATACTAAATGAGAAAGAGCAAGCTCTTCTAACAAAGTAAGCTCCCAGTTTTTGATTTCCTGGGGAAAATAAAGCTGTGCAGAACTTGTAAACAATCCATAAGTGCACAGGCTGCAGCATTTCCCCAGGGAGATTAAGAAAACATGAGTTGTTCTTCCTGTGCACATGGGAGAAGAGTCCTGTGCAAGAATGAATCTGAGCAGCATACATGTCAGTGACAATAGCTGTACAAACATTAATCCACAGACATCTTTGTTACTGCAAAGGAGGGAAGGACATGACTGTGAAGGACTTGGCTTTCACCCTCTGGAGGTCTCCACTTGTAGTTGGAGCAAAACAGAAACTGAAAAATTTTGTCTGGGAGATAAGCAAGCACATGGAAACAAGTATGCCATTTTATCAGCATTAAACAGAAGCTTTCAGAGCTCTGAAGCCATCCACCTTGCATCTTCTTTAGCCCCTCCACAACCAAGGTTGTTTTCAGAGGCCTTAACTAATCACAAAGCCATTTAGATCAGGAAGCACAGGAAATTGTTTAAAGGCTGATGGGAAGATTATACTGCCAAGAATGACTGCTCCTGCTTGTAAGTTTACCAGCAGTCAAAGAGTTGGCTCAGCTAGACTCAAAATAACATCAGTTACTGGTATCTGAAGTTGCAGCTGGCAGTGATGGGCCTGATGCACCTCAGGATATAGTTGTGCTGGGGCACATGGCTGATGACTCTTAGTTACAGTCCACCCCCCCTCCCTCCCCGCCACACACAGAGCTTCCCCTGCTTGTTCCTGCTGAAGGCCCAGACTTCCCTCCAGGTTTTGCTTATGTAACAATGGAAAGCACAGCAGAACAGCGAGGGCATAGCTGCAACAAGTGAGGGTTTGCTCAAATGCAACAGCCATGGAAATAAAGGAAAGAAGTTACTTACCCAGAGAAGGCCTCAGGTAGGCAGTAATCTCCAGCAACATACACTTGCCTCCAGCGGCAGCCCTTAGATGAGGTTTGGAATGGGGTAGTTCCTGACTCCACCTCTCGTGGTCACTCAGGTACATTGCATTCACCTGAGGTCCCCTGGGTTGGCCCTGCCTTGCCACCAGGTGCTCAATCACTGGTTTAAGCCATCACTTAGCATTTCCACTACAGCTTATCACAATGATATTGCAGTTCTGGGACTGAGCCAAGGCTTCTAGGTCCCCTTGCTTTATCTTCTTGCTGTGTGTATTGATGTAGAAATATTTCAAATGTTCTTCATTATACCTGGCACCTCATGGAACAGACAAGGTTCTCACTAGTGTGCTGTCCTTCATGTTTTGGCACTCTATCCTATAGTTTATCTCTTGCGTGCCTGATTTTATTCCTTTCCCCCTTCAAGTCTAGTTTAAAGCTCTGTCAGTCAGCTGCCAACTCCTGTGCTGAGCAGTTCTTTGACCTGAGTGCACCTCGCCCAGTGTGCCCACTGCTGCTGTCAGACACTGACAGAAAGCTTGGGCACATCCTGCAGCCTGAGACCTAAATGGCCACTTGTGTTATCTTGTCTAGTTTTGCATTCTGCATCTCAGATTTTTGTAAAAAAACTTCATGTGACCCTTTTATCTATTGTGGCCTGTCAAAGCTAGCCAGCATGATTTTGAATGGAGGTGCAATTTTGTGGCTGAATTTTCACCTTCTTTGGGGGGGGAGGGGGAATGCCACTTTATCTAGAAGTGGTCTGGTAAGTAAGTGTTTAAGGCCAGGTTGGATGGAACCTTGGGCAATCTGATCTACTACTTGATCTAGCACCTGGCAACCCTGCCTATGGCAGAGAGGTTGAAACTTGATGATCCCTTCCAACCCAAGCCATTCTGATTCAGTGCTTCTCAAAGGCTGTATTGCTCCGGAGTATGATACTCTGTTAAAAAAAAGAAAAAAAAGTCAGTAGAAATCATCTTAATATTTATTTCATCAATGAAGACATTATTAAAATTCTGAATTTTTTACACCTTGAACAGCTGGAGTGTTCAGGATCATATAATACCTCTCTTCCAATCCCACTCACCTCATATTTGTTGTCTTTTATCAAAGACAAGCATTTTGGTAATATTCACTTGTTCAGATTTGGACAGGAAAACGTTTCTGTAAATGTTCTTTAAGCAAACATGAAACTCCATAATTATGTACAGCAATAACTTGGTTTTGCTATTGATAGGATGTTATGTCTTGTATTTGGAAGCTGGAAGGGATGCAAACAGAGATGCAGAGTTTCATCCATTTTTATTTATTTTGCGCTAAACTACAGGGACCCTTATAAATGATTTTGGTTATCTGAGAGCTACAGTGAGACTGGTGGTGTTCCTGGATCACTGGGTCTCAGATACAAAGAGACACAGTTGAAAAACACTGCCTCCTATGCTGCACAAAAAGTCTGAAGCACCTGTGGCAAAGTGGCTGTATCTTAAAATGGGAAAGCTGATAATATTATTATATGGAATTAAGAAAACTAATCACTGTGTGGCCAATTTGGGCCATAAGGAGAAGCCATTGGTTTTTCTTGTGCTGCTGTCCTGGTGAGGGAAAAAGAAAGATAATAATTATCTGTTGAGATAAAATTAAAATTTACGTGGCAAGTATATATTGAGTACTGCTATTCAAATATTTAACCATTTCTGATTTTCTTTACAGGAACTGCAAAGCTCAGGAAGAAGAGCACGTTTTCTGCTGGAACATGCTGCTCCCTTCTCTGCTTTTCTGACCGACAGCTTTGGGCGTCAGCACAACTACTTGAGAATTTCTTTGACAGAGAAGTGCAACCTCAGGTGTAAGTGTGTGCTTTCTTGCACAAAGCTCTTATTCACTAGTAGGTAGAAACACATTGTGCAAATGCCAAGAATAGTGCTAGAGTACTTAATGGTATGTTGGCCCTGTGTTATGTTTCTTGTCTTGGCAAAGCAATGGCACAGGTCAGTTAGAAACTGATCTAGGTCTGAACTGATGGGATGGAGAAGCAGGAGCAAGCCTTAGGATCTAGTAAAAATGGGTCTTTTGTCAGGCTTGGCATGGTTTACCCAAGGGAACGGCATGAAGATGCATCAGGGTAGGTTCAGATTGGTTGATAGTAAAAGGTTTTTCACGAGTGTGGTTGGGTAGTGGAACAGACTTGTGGATCCCTTCCAACTCAGGGTATTCTATGATTTGGATTGAAGTGCCTTTAGATGTTTGTATACATAAGTGTGTGATAAGCATGAAAGCTTGTACGTGGGCATTCCCACAGCTACATCTACAAAGTCTGTGGCTATGTTCCCATGCTTGCTGGTGAGTTTGGTGTGTGTGTTTGAATGCAGGTTAGATAGAAATAAAGTTAGCTTTTCTTTTTAAGTAGATCCATCTAATTTTGAGACCCATCAAATGAGTTGTGGGTTTGCTTTTGAAGGAAACCAGGAAATTGCTTGTAACACATGGTTTATGATCTGTATGTAAGAAAGGCAATCAGTTGGCTTCCATTAAAGGCGGTTGCACTTGGTGCATTTTGCATATCAGTTTTAGATTAAGTGTTGCTGAGTATTTTTTGCCATTTATTTCTGTGTTCTTTGTTTCAGGTCAGTACTGTATGCCAGAGGAGGGTGTTCAGCTGACTCCTAAATCAGAGCTACTTACTGCTCAGGAGATAATCACTCTGGCTGGACTGTTTGTGAAAGAAGGCGTAGAGAAGATCCGTCTGACAGGAGGAGAACCACTTATCCGGCCTGATGTGGTTGATATTGTGGGTGAGTTTCCAGTAAATAAAGTGTAATTCAAAGTGACTTACTATGTATTGAACCAAGAACTACACTTACAATTATCTACTAATAAAGTCCCGCAACCTGAAGAATAATTGCATATGAAATGATGTTGTTTTCCCCCAGTATTGTGAAATGGGGGGCAATTCCCTTCAGCAAACTTTCAGTTCTGTTCTCCTGGTTGAATAGAATTTCATACTGTGACAGGTGAACTTAGTACTGGCTTCATATTCAACATCTAATAAATAGCATGCAATTATGCACCCTATGGGTGAAAAATTGAGAACTTATTTGAGGAGGTTCTCATTGCAGAGGAAGAGATGATACTTGTTTTCTTTTTTGGGGGTGGGAGAGTTATTGTTGTTTTGTTTATTTTCAATTGCATTTGCTCATCTGTGTTTACAGGAATGGTGGGAATGACTATGCTTTTCTAAGTTACTGATACACTGGGAATGTATTAATTAAATGGAAGATAAATCACTGGCTAAACCTTTGAAGTTCATCTCCTTTTGATTTACATGACATTAATTTATTGTACTCCTGATTTTGACTTGAGCCAGTTGTTCTTTCCTAATCAAAAATTTAATATGTCATGGACATTAAAACAGCTTAAGATAATGGTAATGTATTAAATTAAAGCTATGAAGGTAGGTATACTTTGGCATATTGTAGGTAATGGAACTTCTGTTTCTGCAGCTATACTCTTAGAAGTACTGAAGATAAGGAGGGATTAATACAGCATATGAAGGTCTTGAAAAAAGTGCCTGCTGATAGACTGGGTTTTGCTGCATGAAACAGACCCTATTCCTGCTCTCTTTTATTCAGAGCAGTGTAGTATAAAGAGCTGGAAAAAGTAAGGCTAGAGTGAGGTGGCTTGAGATCTGCTTGTATCCTGATTGTGAGGAGCCCCCAGACTGTACTAACTTCATCTTTTTGGAACTCGGTGGAATAGCTTTCCCTCAGGTATTTACCACATGAATGATGGTTATTTGTATTTGTGCTTGAGAGCATTATGTACATTTCAAGAAGTCTGGCGTGTGTGTTTCTCACAATAAAAAGTGTAATTATTTTTAGCTGGCTTTTTCCAGCTGAGAGGGGAGTAGATTTATAAAAGCAGGTGTATTTTAAAATATAATAATCCTTTTTTTAGTTGGAGGGTACAGTATTGGCATGAAAATGGATTGAAATCAGTATCATTATCAGTTTAGTGCAGAGTTTTCTTTGCTGGTTTGTACTGTTTTTTTTTTATCATAGTAGCTGATGGCTTTTTATATTCAACACTGCTACTTCAATGTTGAGGGTTTACGCTGAGTAGTTAGTTCACTGCAAAATAATTCTATTTTTGCAATAGTTCTAAGCATTGATAGAAAAGTTGTTTCGTATGTTCTACTGTAGTGATTGAATTCTCAAGGGCTTATTTTTATGGCGACTGGAGGGGGACCTCAATTTGAACCACTGGATTTACATTATTCTGTCTATGTTCTTGTTCACAACTAAACTTGGATAGAATCATAGTGTTCTTGAGAACCTTCACAACTTCTGTGCTGTCATTTTAACAGATGAGAATAGTCATCTTGGTGTAAAAGTGATGGATGTTAAGATGATTGTTAAGATGATTGTCCCGTTACGTTACTTCTTTTTGGAATTAATTTGTATTTGCCTGGCTGTTTTCTCTCAGCCGTGTTCAAAATTAGAAAATTTCAGTCTCCGTATATGATTTTTTTTTTTCTAAGACTGTCATGTTACAATAAGTTGTGTGCAATTAGGATCGCTAGAAAGTTGTTAAAATTAAATAGATTTCATGTAACAATTAGGGGAAAATTCACTGAAAAACGATTCTAAAAATATTTCCTGCAATATTCAAAGTATTCAGCTTTATTGAAGCCATCTTGTGACAGGGTTGTTACAAAATTGTTCCAGAAGTGGGCATCTCAGACTCTGAAAATCTCACCTTCATAATAGCATTCAAGATATAAATTCCTTATCGTGTAACCAAAGGTTACTGCAGCAACATATGTGATCCATCTTTTGCGTGGCAAGAGTTATACTTCTCTAGAACTTTCTTTGGCAGTACAGTCCTTGTATGACCTACTGCTCTAGGCTGTAAGCAGTTTTCTGGTTCTTGGGCAGGATTCGAAAAAGCAAAAATTGTGCTGATTCAGGAGCAAGAGAATTACAGTCTGTGATTGCTTCAACAGGCTGGAGAAAAAAACTTGGCTAGCCTAAGAGGAAGGTGAGGCACATTCAGAAGTTCTGTTTTATCTTTGTGATTCCATGAGTATTTGTCTTCACTGTTTGGTCTGAAATGAGCTGCACTGGATTAAGCAGTTCTGCTGTACTTTAAAAAGCCTGCTCACGATTACATAACAAGAAATTGCTGGGTTTAAGATCCAAATGCTTTATTTGGATAATAAAAAGTCAAGAGTTTGACTTTTTCAAATATTCTGAAACAGTCTGAGGTTGAAAAAGGCAGTAGCACTAAGTGCTACTAAGTGCTAAGACGCTATTCATTCACATTTCCATGATGTAATGTTCGTATTTCTACCAGGTTTAAAACTATTAATTTCTTGTTTAGTGTCATTTTGCCCTTGTGGAGCTATTTTGTTTTATTTTATAACTGTCTTCACTCTGAAATATTTCTCCATTGTTAAAGTGTCATTACATTTGTCAGGTCCTTCTGACTTCAGCAAGACTGATGATAAGATTGTTATACAGAGGCTTGGGACATCTAAGTCTGTTTGCAGCTTTTTGTGTCTCTGACCTAGGTTTCTTTTTTGTTGAACTCCATAAACTGCAGAATACCCTACCCTGTTAATTATATGTTGGAGTATGTGATGGTGTTCAAATTCCAGGCTCAATGCTTTTGTATGGAGGTGGTCTAGCTAGTTAAATAGTATTAGATGATAACATTTTGGTAAATCTGAAGACTTGCTGTACTAGCAAAAAAAACCAACTGGTTAGTAAATGTTTACTGTGGTCTCCATTTATTTAGTATTATATAGGAAAATATTCCTCAAACTAATGTAACAGCAGCTCTAGAATTCCAGAATGATTTTAAAAATAAAATCTAGTCAAGGTAAGGTTGTAGTAACATGATCACTGGCTATTAATTGTCATTAAAATGGCTATTCAGGTGCCAGTTGATTTACTCTTAACAAAGTAAGTAAGATAAAACAGCTTTTCTAAGATTCACAGGGTTTTTACCCACAAGCACACATTAGATTGTAAGAAATGGAGACTTCAAAATTGTGTTCTTGACTTAGTATCATAGAATCCTTAAGAGTTGGAAGGAACCTTTAAATGTCATTTAGTCCAACTCCACTGCAATGAACAGAGACATGTGCAACTAGATCAGGGCAACTTACCTGAAAGGTTAGGGCACAGCCACATCTGGGCAACCTGTTACAGTGCTTCTCCACCTCACTGTAGAAGACTGTTTCCTTTTATCCAACCTAAGTCTATTCTCTTTATGCCTAAAAGCATTTCCCCTTGTTCTGTCACCACAGACCCTGCTAAAGACTCTGTCCCCTTCTTTCCTGTAGCTCCCCTTTACATACTGAAAGGCTGCTATCAGGTCACCTCTCTCAGCCTGTACTCACAGGAGAGGTGTTCCATCCCTAGGGTCATTTTTGTGACCCTTCTCTGGACACACTCCAACAGGTCTCTCCTGTGCTGAGTATTCCACATCTGGACAAACTATTCCAGGTGAGACCTCACCAGCACAGAGTAGAGGCACAGGATCACAACCTTTGACCTGCTGGCCACACTTTTGATGCAGCCCAGGATACAGTTGGCTTTCTGCAAGGGCACATTGCTGGCTCATGTCCAGCTTGCCATCCACCATTACCCCCAGGTCTTTTTCAGCAGGGCTGCATTCAATCCTTTCATTCTCCAGCTTGTATTTGTAGTAGGGGTTGCCTTGACTCAGGTGCAAGACTTCGCATTTGGATTTATTGAACCTCATGAAATTCACCTGGGCCTACAGCTCAAGCCTGTCCAGGTCCCTGTGGACGGTATCCCATCCCTCTGGTGTGTTGACTGTACCGCACAACTAGGGTCATCAGCAAACTTCTTGAGGCTGCACTTGACCCCACTGACATTGTAATTGGTGAAGATATTAAAGAATGTCAGCCCCAGCACCAACCCCTGGGGGACACCACTCATCACTGATTTCCATCCCGATGTTGAGCCGTTGACTACCACTCTCTGGACTCGATCCTGCAGCCAGTTCTTCATCTGTGACTTGTTTTTAATGTTTCTTTGGGCTGGATAACTCAAGTTCCAGCTCTGTATTGCATTGTAGATATTTATAGAAACAGCCTACACTACATCAGGAGTTGAATAGGGCTGAGATTTAAGCTACATTTGCTTTCAGCAAGCATTTCTCTTAACCATAAATCATCTGTGGAACACCAGTAAAGCTCATTAATTTTAATGATAGATTATTACAACCATATTTTCCTAATATTCATACATAAACTTTTTACTGCATGCACATACATAAGCTGTGACTCAGCAACTAACACTAGCAGAAACCTCTATCATGTCCTAGTGACTGCCAAAAATATATATTTGAGACTTTCCTGAAGCAGATGATAATGGAATATAGAATCCATCTCCTTTGTGGTACTGTAGGCATAAATTAGAACTGGGCTTACAAAGTATGATAGCTGTTTATTATTGTCTGGGTAGCATACGTCTCCACTGAGAAAATATAGAATACCCTGAGTTGGAAGGGAACCATAGGAACATCATTTTCCAGGGCAGGCTTTTTATAGTAGCATACATATTTCTGGAGTAAACTTGTGAAGATTAGACTTGTTAATACATATATTAGGAGACAAAATATGTTTTCTGGTCTCAAGCAGGAGAAATACAATTGAAGAAACTCTTAGAAGAGGATATATAAGAAAGTCATCTGTTTAAGGAGATGCTCTTTATCCTGACGGAAAAGAAGTAAATGTGAAAAGGTTTACTTGATGGCTTAAGCTGCACTAATAAGTTTTTAGCTTCATGCTATTGAAGCTAAAATTGAATCATAGCATCTGTTCTGTATTCTGTTCTACTTCATAGTTTTATCAGTTACCTTTTCTTGTATTGATGTTGTATTGATGGTAAGGCAGTGGCCGAAAGTTGGTAAACAGGTTAATATGTGGACACACATTGAGTTCCAAATTTATGAAAACTCTCTCCCCTTCTAAATTTAGAGATCATTAATGGGAAAAAAAGAAAAGCAAGCAAATGCAAATATTCCACTTCTTGGCTTTCGCAAATAACACAGTGTACTAACTGGTCTTTCTTAGTTTGTTGGTTTAAGTGTGAAGTCTCTATCTCCAGTTTCTCAGAGTTGGGCTCAATCCAAGTTGTTCTGCATACTAATGTATTTCCAGTGCCTCGCCCTGTCTCTCGTCCTGGCACAGGGAAGAGAAGATGCACTGACAAAAGGTCCTGCCTGCACTTAACGACCTAAAGAGTTCCTGCCTTTTTATTAAAACAACAACAGCAAAACTTTTCCATTTTAGGCTGTGGCTGAATTTGTTTCTATATTTTATTCTATGCCTTTCTGCATTTTACATTTTTAGCTGTGAGACCTGCATGGCAGCTTGTTTTTTCCTCTCTGTTAGGAGTTCTGGGCCAAGCTTAGGCTGAATATTTTGAGAATAATTGAGAAATGAAATAAAGCCAAAGTAAGACCTTTATCAGCATGAACAAATAGAGGTAAAATAGGCAGTAAAGAATGAACTGTAAAATGTTTGTACTGTAACTAGAATTGCCCCAAGAATAAGAGTTCTTAAAATATTTTCCAAGAAATTAGGGTGGATGCTATGGCTTTGCTTTCATTCTGCTTCTACAGATGGTGTATGCAGTTTTGTTTGTTTTTCTCATCTGTTCTTGTATTGATAACCAGAGGTTTGAAGGACTGCCCTCCAGGAATTGAATATGCCAAGGATTTCCTCGTTTAGTTTCCAAGCAGGCATTTTTTGAATTTTAAACTCATTACATTATCTGTTTCTTACTTGGTTTTCTTTTGTTAACCAAAAGTTTCCAGTTGTTAAGTGCAAATACTTTTGTTCATTGGATGTTCTTGCTTCAGATGCTCTATAATGGCCTGATGTGTTGACCTTTTTCTCTCTAGATGGCTTCATATCTATTTATTTTGACAGCTTAAAGTCACTATTTCTTGACACTGCCACTAGGTTAGAACAGTTCTTTTTTTCTGCAGCACTTCAGGGTAAGTGTTGCTAGTTCAGGTGCCATGGTATATCTTGCTGCTGCTTACTATTACAGAACTCAGAATTCTGTTTGCAATGCTAGATTAAGGAAAAGATGGTAAAGAAGATCAGAGGCCTTCTTCCAACAGTAGAGTAGCTACAGAGAACAAAATTAGTTGTGTTTTCATTGTTCTTCTTAAGCAGTTTTGCAGGCAACAAATTGCTGTTGCTTGTACCTTTTGAAATTGGTGTATGCTAGAATGGATCAGAAGAAGGCTGACAGATTGATGTGTCCGTGTTTTCCTTCCACCTTGTTGAGTTTTGTTTTGTGAATCTTTTTGAGGGATTTTCTGTTTAATTTACAGTTAAATTACTTCTTTTAAATTGTTCTTACTTTTATTTTCTTTTCCTAGGTCAACTGTACAAGCTAGAAGGGCTGAAAACCATCGCTGTCACAACCAATGGGATCAACTTAGCCAGGCTATTGCCCCGACTGAAGGAGGCAGGACTGAATGCCATCAACATTAGCCTGGATACTTTGGTTCCAGCTAAATTTGAGTTCATTGTCCGGAGGAAAGGTACAGATTTGTCTTCAAAGGCAAAGTTTTTAATACCAGCAGGAATGTGAATTGTTTGATATGTCTTTCATGCTCAGTTGTTTTGTCCTTTTGATTCCAAGGAAAACAACCTACGCTAGCAATTTAGATTGTGACTTTCCTTCTTTCTGCAATGCTAAGAGATAGAACCTTTAGTTGGATTTGCTAAGAGTAGAAGAGGCTCAACTCACCAACCACAGTCAGTGGTGACTCTGTCTACAGTTACCAGTACCTGTTTGAGTACCGGTTTGTTGTGGAAATCAAGAGAACTCTCCAGATCTTGTGCTGTTGTTTAGTATTTTTCAAAGAAACACATTTCACTGTGGCAGCAAAGGATTAATATACCACAAGAAGTAAACTTCGTGTGACAAATAACAGAAGTTTCTGAAAGCTACATTTGGGATGTGCCAGCTGTGTCTCATTTCTGATTAGTGGTATTTCCGATGGCACTGCATTTTAAAAGTAGTACAAGTACAGACTGTTCCTGACTTCATTTGAGGAGAGATACAAGCTTTGTAACTTCTCTCCAGTTGAACTAGTAATTGCAAACAATTTCAGTAATGCTTAGATGTTTCCAGTGTTAAAAACCCTTGTTTAAATGAATCCTGTATTCTATCTTAAAGTTTAGCAGAAATGTTTGGGCTTCCTTCCCTAAACCTAAAACTGATACAGAGTTTTATATCATTCGGTCTACAAATGCAGGCTGTGAACTTCTAATTCTGACAAAATTTCCAGGTAGCCACTAGATGGTGCAACAGCTTAAGCTAAATGCATGGTAAGGGGTGAACAAATCTGGGATACTGTGAGAAGTAACTTCTACGTTTAAATCACTCCTCTATCAAATTGAAATTCTGTTGACAAATGTAGAAAGGTGGTTTTGTCTGCAGTCTCTCTGGGAGTGCTTCTTCAGATGTCTACATCACAATGCAAATATCTCTTCCTGTCAGAAATCTGACTGTTTTATTAATGTGGTTGTGTCATGGCATAATTGGCATGCAGAGAAGTATCTGGAGTATCTAATCACAAGCAGGTGGTGACTGTGCTCTTTTCTTCTGCTCTCTGCATTTGAATATTACCTGATTTGTGACATTCACTAGAAGCAGGCTCTTCCTTTGCTACTGAAGGGGTAAACCTCATCCTGAAGCTCCCTGAATTATATGGCCACAGCTCTTCATATCTGATTGGAAGCTGTTAGGAATGCACTGTTTATAGTTAAATTAAAAGTTAGCAAGGAAGAAGGATAACTTTTATTTATATAAACGTTCTCTTTTTCCCATTTTAAAATGAAAAAGGGCCTTTAACCACAAAGAGAGAAATTGCTCTTCTATGTACCATAGAGGATGAACAGAGAAACTTCTGTGACTTTCTTTTTTAAAGAGGAGAATAAAAACTCCAAATCATATATACTTATTAAGATCAGGTTAAAAACAGCATTGCTTTTGTGGTTGTTGTTTGGTTTTGTTTTTTTTTTCCTTTTGTTAAGGGCTGGAATTACGTAAAAATACTTTTTAAATTGTTTTTGAGGTGTTTTTTTTAATTTAATAGGAGATTTCCAAGTTTGGAATGAGCAGAGAATAAACAGTCTGCACTACAGTGCTACCTTGTCTCGTGTGGCAGTTCCAGAGGCGACCAGATGTAGCTCTGTTAAGGTGAGAGGGATTCCTGGTCTTAGACTCCTACAGTCCAGTAAATTCTGTGGAAGGCAAAGGTTTCATCTAACTGGAGCTAGCCAGGAGCTCAAGAAACTTGAAATAAATTTTTCAGGTCCTCTGGGAACTTTTTCCAGGATTTTGATGTTATGTCTTTAATGCACTGATACCACTGATGAGTAAAAGCACATTAGAGAACCATAACATTTCTGTTCCTCTCTATCTACCGCATTTCAAGGGATGAACAAATAAATAATATTTGGTGCTGCACGTAGCTGTCCAATTTGTTTCACAGCCTGCATCTTCTTTTTTTGTTCAGTACAAAGCAAATTAGATATTTTACTGTAATTGAGTCATTAAACATTGGCTTGAAGCCTATGTTCCAGCAGGGATGAAACACTGGGAGGTGTCATGCTTCCCATATGTGATTGTTCTGGACATGTTGAAGAATCTCTACAAAGTCCTACTTACAAACACTATGACTCTACTTTAAAGTTGGATTAGGTTATGGTTTCTTAAAAGACGAAAATATTGGATTTTTTTCAGTGTTTGGAGAAGGCTTGAAATTTTGAAATGTCCAAAAAAATTTTGAAAACTTCTGCTTCTCGACAATATTTCCTGAAAAAATAGCATTTCATCTCTACTGTAGCGTACAGAAATATTTTGGTTTTGTTCTTTTTGCAGTTCCATTACCACGCAAGGATTTTGATCTAAAAAGGAAGTTTCAGTTAGTACCTCATGGCATACAAATGGACTCTTAACAGCTTTCCATGAAGAAAAGCAGAGAACAGTTAACCTGAAAATCTGCAAAGCAGTTACAGATATATTTTTAATGTAGTAGGTTTTTAGTTTGAACGATTACCCTGCTCCAAAACTCTTTGAGCTTGTTTCCACTAATAGTAGTTGTTAATCAAAATAGGCTTGTTTCTTTTTTTTTCTATTTTTTTTTGTCTGTGTGTAGATTTTTGATAGCATGTGTTAGAGTGACAGGAGGTAAGAGGTAGAACTCGTTAGAACTTTGGTTTAGATGCACTGCAAGCTGTGTTATTCTCCTATACCTCTACATACATTGTTTTATTGTTGTTTTATCTGTTGCTTGGTTATGACTGCTTCCTGTCTCTTTTAGTTGATTTTGATTTCTGCATTCCTGAAGTTGCACATAAGGTTTTCTTAGCTGTTGTGGAGCTTTTTGATCCCATTTGAGGCTCTGGGTTGTGCTTACAGCAACGTATCATTATCTCTCTTGCCACATTCAGCTCATAAACTTAATTGGAAGGAAAACTACCACTATGGCTGCAAACTTTCTGGGTGCATGCAAAACAAGTAGGTGATGAAGGAGAAGAATTACAGGTTCTAACTTCAAACAGTTGCTTGCAAGAGTTAGGTTGCTATTCCCTCCTTACTCTTCACATTCTTTTTGTGGCCAGGAGCAGTATTGGTTATGCATCTCCTGCTTTCCTGTGTTTGTCCTTGATACTCTTACCAGACAGGAAACAGTAAACTAGAAGTTTCACGTCTCTCTTTTCTACTGTGATATGGAGCACCTTCAATGTCAAGTGTGAAAGAATGTTATTAAGTAAGCTATTACTTGTTTTTGGTAAGCGCCGACAGATAATTAAGTTACAAACATTTCTCTAGAGAACCTGAGTTTCCAGTGGATCAGAGATGGGAAAAGAAGGCTGACGAACCTATCTAGAAAAAGATATCATATAAATAAAAGCAGCACAGGGATTGTCAGCACAAAACTTCTGGAAGATCTTGCCCTTTTGCTAGCATATGTAAATTATTTGCTGTTGAAGACTACAGCTTAGGGAGGAGTTGCTCAGCCTCATACAGTGTCTTGTCATCTGCATTTTGAGTGCAAAAGCGTTTAGTCTATCTTAGACTAGGTAAGAGACATGCTTGTGAACACAGTATTTGCAGCTGTGCACATCCACTCACCAGAAATGTGTCCCCAGTGGTCTGTAACTTTGTCTCATTCTTGCTACTATCACCTTGTTTCTCTGCCAGCTGGTGTGACAAGGGAAAGAGTAATATGTGAAATCTAAAAGTGATATCTTGATGAAAGGTCTTAACTTTAAAACTAACGTAAGGTGTGATTTGAATGAGTTGATTAACAGGCTTTCTTAAAGGCCTTTGGAATTATAAAATTGCATACCTAATTTTTTTCTTCCACATTTAAGAGGTACATCTAGAGGGAGAAAGTACTTGTCCTGAATTAACTCTGTATCTGTGCCTGGGAGCTGATGACAAGTACAGACCGTACTAAAGGGGAGGGTGAATCTGAGCAGTTCATCTCTTGGAGTCATTGATGCTTTTGACATATTTCATTTGTTTTTAAGGGTCAAAGGACAACTTATTGCTTTTCTAAATGCTCTGACGTGCTCCCAACATTGTGGTCACCAAATCCACGAGTTCAAAGTAGTCATAAAATGATAGTCGTGTAAAATGCTGCTGCTTGTGATCTTTAATAGCTTTGGAAGCCAATTAGGTCTGTAGCAAGGGGGAAATGAAGGGTTTTTGTTTGTTCCTAACTCTGCTCTTCCCCACACGCACATTTTAAAATACCCTTAGCAACACTGTAAAGACCAGATTTAGACCAGTGAGAGTCTGCTGTTTTAGCAAAGACACATGTGCTATTATTATCAAATAAACATTAATTTGGTATTCTTTCTTCATTCCATCTGGAGGCAATTCACAAATGTGTGTCACTCCCTTTAAGACGAACATAATGCAAAGCAAAGTTGAAGTACGGAGAACTGGAGAGTCATACATTAATGTTGTATTAATGTCCAAAGATGCAGAAAAGCATCTGAATACTTTTGATTACCCAAATACCATTAAAAAAAAAATATAAATGTATCTCACTAATTTGACAACAGCAACAAATGCTGGCAGCCTTAGGGAAGAGAGAGAGAACTGAAATCTCGTTACTTGCATCTCTTACTTAAGCCACATCTTCTGAGTTGGATTGTTTTGTATGCTTTTTTTTTTTTTTATGGTCATCTTTTTCCTGTATCTCCTTCCACGTTCTGTTCCTGTGTAAGCAGGAAGAATAAAAATTTCTTTTCTATATCTTAGGCTTTCACAAGGTAATGGAAGGAATCCACAAAGCCACTGAACTTGGTTACCATCCTGTTAAGGTAAAGGAAGTGTGAATCTACTCTTTTAACCATTGTTGTTTTTTGTTTTTTTACCATAACTTGTGATAAAAGTTGCGGCTCACCTGCTAGGGAATTTATTTCCCCCCTTCTTGTCCTAACCTCAAATAATTTTTGGCAAGTCACATCAAAAGTTATTCGGGGGAATTCATATCTCCTCATGCAGCTCAGAGTATAGTTCACACTGCCACAAAGCATATTGATAGCCTAGCAGCAGACTGCTGGGTGGTCCTGCTCTGTACTTGTCTCCTCCTGCCCCCTGTATTGAGTTGGCACTTGTCTGACCCAGCTATGAACTTGGCTGAGGGAGTTAACAGGCAGAAAACAGCCCTGCAGAAAGACATTTTTTTTTCTGGTTTATCTCCTTCATCTGCTCATAGCAGACTGTGATGAGGACCAGTGTTAGAGACAGGCAAAGGGAGTTTTCCTTTGGAGGTGCAGGTAAATCAACTTAGCTGTAATATGAAACTTCACCCTAACTCAGCTTACAGTTTACAGTTCTGTAGCAGTTGTTCCTTTTTTTCACCAGTGTTCTGGAAGATCAAATAAGTGTAAATGGTTTAGGCTATAAAGCTCTGAAAAACACCAGCCAAAATTCAGACCCTCTGTCTGAGAACATTGTCCTGCATCAACAGCTCTTCTCAATTTAGAATAATTTGCAAACTTAGTATACCTTCAAATCCTGCAGTGAGATCATTTATGTAAATGTCAGAGAGAATCACAGAATTGTAGGGGTTGGAAGGGACCTCCAGAGATCATCGAGTCCAACTCCCCTGCCAAAGCAGGTTTCCTATACCAGGTTCACACAAGTAGGTGTCCAGGCAGGTCTTGAACATCTCCAGAGAAGGAGACTCCACGACTTCCCTGGGCAGCCTGTTCCAGTGCTCCGTCACCTCACTGTAAAGAAGTTCTTTTGCACATTTGTACAGAACTTCCTATGCTGCAGTTTCTGGACCCAAACCAGAATTCTAGGGGAACTGCTATAGCGAACGGTCACTAGCATGCCCTAACTCCATTTACTATAACCTGTTTGACCCCAAAGTTTGACAGAAATGATTGGCTGTGCCATTTCAGTCTTGCCAAATTATCTTTTCTTTCAAAATATGTTGTTCTTTTTATTACAGACAGACTAGGACACAAAATCTTGTGTAAGATGTACGGAAGTCATTCTTTGCTTTCTAATTTTAGTTGTCTGCTTTTCCTGCAGGTAAACTGTGTGGTGATGCGAGGTTTGAATGAGGATGAACTGCTGAACTTTGTGGATTTCACAAAGGATCTGCCCCTTGATGTGCGGTTCATAGAATACATGCCCTTTGATGGTAACCATTCCTTCTCTGAGATTTTGCCTGGTATTTGGTTGCCATGAATATATGTGAATCAGGTTGGGGTTATTTACTTTTTGGGCTTTTCTCCAGAAGTTTTGGTGAGCTCTCCTGGGGAATTTTGAAAGTCCCTGATTTTATTTCATTTGCACCTTGCCTGTCTTCTGTGGGTACACTGGTGAAAGATTAGTAGCAGAATTAATTGGGACTGAGATGCCTGTAGGGAAAAGTGAGATCTATTGGAAATGTAGAGGTTGTTCTTTCCTAACTAAAAAACATAATACCCACAGTTTACAGTTGTGCTGGTTTTGTTAATTTTAGGCAATAAATGGAACTTCAAGAAGATGGTAAGCTACAAAGAAATGCTTGATACAATTAAACAACGATGGCCTGAATTAGAGAAATTGCCCTGTGAAGCTTCCAGCACAGCCAAGGTGGGGATAGACAAAGAATATCTATGTAGCATATATACTGTATATATTATCTCCCTTTACCCCACATCCCCACAGTCAGGTAAGTTCAGCATTTATATTTTAAAAAAAAAAAAAAAGGAAGTACTAAGTGTAGTAACTGTGGAATTTTGGTCAAGCTGCACACATGTGGTTTGACACTTACTTAAAACACTGGTTGTAATTTTTCCCTTTAAAAACACAGTATGTTTACTAAATGCATCAGTGAGATATAAAGAATGACAGGCTTGCATCCTATATTCTCACATTTTGAAACTTTTCACAGTCTACATCTGTGTGTCTGACTGCACATTAATGAACTTGGTGCAACAGCTGTTCACGGAAACAATAGCCTTGCTTTAGTGTGCAAAGTAACATGGGGAATTTCTGACCCACATGAATCAGTATCTCATGTCTCTCTGACTAAGAACATTCATACTACCAGCACCTGCAAGTCAACTACAGTGGCAAACATATAACAAATTTGTGCATTTCCACAAATGGAATAAAAGAGGCTGGAACTTCTGACAAAGCTAATTTTGCTTTTCTATCTTGTGTAACCTTAGAACCAGAGAAAATTTTTGTTGAAGTGTCTTCTGGTCTTTGGGCACACGGAGGTTTTAAAATGAGACCTTTAGTATTGATTCCTTTTTTTCTCCTCTCCGTTTCTGTAGAGCTACAAAGTACCACATTTCCAGGGACAAATTAGTTTTATCACCTCCATGTCAGAGCACTTCTGTGGATCCTGCAATCGGCTGAGGATAACAGCAGATGGGAACCTGAAGGTTGGTAGTGGAAACATGATTCTCTTTGCTTTCGTGAGGCTAAATTGGCATTGAAATTCTTCCCTTAGAAGTAGATAGATTGAAAAGTAGGATGGAAAGATGCTTAGTTACCATCAGATAACTTCTAAATTATCTATCCTTGATTTTCTGCTGTATGTATTGTTTAAGTTTCTTGGGCTGTTAGGGCAATGTTGTAACACCTTTTTTGGTTTCTCTGTTTTGCTAACCTAGTTAATTTCAGCTGCAAAACATCAGTTTCAGGGCTTATAAATATAAATATTTATTTTAGTCTTTGACATAAGAGCATCTTAAACATATGACCAGCAGATGATTTCCCATTGAATTGAGATGGGGGAAAAAAGTATCTAAGCAGTGGTTAGGGCTTGGCTTTTGTATTCCACAAGGATCCTGTTCTGTTTCACCAAAGATGTCCTTGGAAATCTTAACAAGAACAGCTTGCATATTTGCTCAGCAGCTGCAGAAAGGGGAGGAATAACTATTTCCTGCCACGTTGAAACTGGCAGTTTCTAGGGGAAAATTAAAGTTTTCAGTTAAAAATTGGCACTTATACATTGTCACCTAATATTGACAACAGCTGTGCTGCTGTCTAAAGTCAGATGACCAAGGTAGCCTGAAGGCCCAATGGGCTTAAATGTTATGTAAGCATTTGAGGCTGTCTATGCACATACATAAAAGAGAGAGAAAGCAAATCATCTCCATCAACCTTGTATTTCTTCAATACCTAAACCTCTACAAAACGCCTTACTCTGTAGTTACTAAGAAGTACTCGTTAAAAGATGAAATGCAATAACGATAGAACTGAAGCTTAGCTGTATGACAGAGAACAACAAAGCCCTAAAAAAAGCTATAAGATAGGAGAATTGATAGTCAAAGAAATGCTCTTTGCATAGCATTTGCAGTTTGAAGGAAATTTGCCAACGTGGAATCTGCTCAGTTAAAGGAGGAAAAGATGTAAATCTAATGAATGCTTACTACTTATTTCTAGTAGCTTCGTTTGAGCCTGTTTTCCTTTTTGAGGAAGTCAGTCTGGTGTTGTTCAGCAGAACAGCTAAAGGTAGCCGTGCTTATCCACATTTTATAGTACCAGATTCCTATCAACACTTTTCTTTAACTTACAAGCTCATTTCAACCAGACTTTATGTAAGGACTTATGTCTTAAAGTTAATAAATTGTATGTATGAAAAAAGCGTTTTTGTCTCACTTTCTTAAAATAAATTCAGTTTTCTCATGGTAAGCTCAAAAAGCAATTACTAGGCTGCCTCAGTATGCAAAAAGAATCTTAAACAACAGGTAAGCAATGTTAAGGGATTCATGATTTCCATTTAAATTTCCAGCTATATTGCTCCTTGTCCCTTCCTCTCCCTACCTTTTTTGCCTTCTACCTCTTAGAAGATATCATCTATTGATTCTAATTCAACCCATTACTGAGCAAAGATGTATAGCCACTTGTTTAGTGTTCTGTACAGAAGAATGACTTGTGTTTTTAATACAGTCATATTTTGCAAGCTATGGAAGACACATCCATGCTATTGTTTGGTAACTGCAATTCTAATTAAAAATTGAATCCTCCAAGGGATTAATGGTTTTGTATAAGGGTCAGTATGAGCTTGTGTTCAGTATTACTCAGCATCTAAAACCAGAATTCAAAAAGGACGTGGTATGGTTGTTGGCTTCCATTAGTAAGCTGTAATGTATCCATGGCTTGTCTTCCCTACATCAGACTAGCAAAAGGGAAGAACCATAGTGTTAAGAATGATAGCAAAGCACTGTGCTTACTTGCTAGCATAAATCTTCCTATCAGAATTCAGTTACGTATTTGATAGTATGACTAAGTGTAACTGCTACTAATGGTGAAATGTTTGTTTTACGGGCTCAGCTCATGTTGCTCTCAGCTGCAAATTATCATTAGGATATGCTTTTCCTTAAAGCTGACCATGGAGAGCTGCTTTAGCTTATGGCTTGGCTTGTAAGGCAACCATTACAACAGCATTACGTTGTCATGTTCAGAGACTGACAGAGTTGTAGGAGAGTCTGTGAAATAAGATGGTGTTGTCTTGAGGCAGCAGCTGTGCAGTTGACTTTCCACTTCACAGAAGCCTCTTATCATTGTTCCAAGCCTTGTCCGTGATAGGAGGATCACCTATTTTAATCTTTCCTGCTTCTTTTGCTTCCTTGGGTTGACTCTAGGTGTGCCTGTTTGGGAGTTCAGAAGTGTCCTTGAGAGATCACTTACGGTCGGGTGCCTCAGAGGAAGAGTTGGTTCAAATCATTGGAGCAGCAGTGAGCAGAAAAAAGAAACAGCATGCTGGTATGTTTTTTGTACTGGGGGAATAACAGCAGTCAGTAGGGTAGGCAGTGTTATTCTATTGCAGTGGGAAACATTGACTTGCCAGAAAAAGAAAAGGAAAAGGTTCTTAAATGAAGCTGCATTAGTTTCCCATCTGATAAGAGCGTTTTTGATAGGAAGTTTTTCATTTACCGGTCCTACAGGTCCTCCAAAATTTGAATGCCAATTTAGAATTTCCTAGTCCTTCACAAGATCTGGCACCCTGACTGTCTAGGAGTCTTTCAGTGTCCCTTTTGTCTTCAAAGAGGTGCAAATACCATTGTTTATGATTACAACAGTGAAGTGGAAAGCTAAGCAGAAATCAGTAGGGTTGTACTGGATCCCTGTTTTCGCAGAAAGTTCCCTGTAAAATAAGCACTAAAGCTGAATTGAGCCGATGGCTATTGGTACAGCTGCTTCATTAAGATGCTTCTAGAAGTGACAAGACTTTTTTTTGAGTACACCAAAATATGTTGCCAATCTAGCGCTCTGGATAAGGTAATGATGCAAGGTCCATGATAATACAGTCATATCTGCATGTTGTATTAATCTTTTATATTTTATATATATTTTTTATTTTAATTTATATTGACATAAACTCTATTTAAGTCACATCTGAGCCTCAGCATGTTGTGGTAATCGGACTGGACGTGAGAATGCTGACTTTTTACATATTAACTGTCTTCATGAGCATGGAATAATTGCCTTTATGTTGGTTCTCTTGTTCTCTTGCAGGTTTCTACCTGTTTACTAACAGTTAGCTTTGCCCTTCTTTAGTTACACATCAAATAAATTTCAGCAGCAGCTTATAATTCTGACCATAGACTTTCTTGTAAAAGTGCATTTCTCTGACCTAAACAAAATAGTGCCTTGAAAACCTAAGGGTAGGAGGGAAAATTGATTCCTTTATTTTTAGACTATTCATTTCTGAGTTTCTGATTTGAGAAAGTGAGGTGTTTTCCCATCTAGTAAAGGCATTTCTGCCATTAACAACATTTACCTGATAATTTCTTCTTCTGACTTGTGTTAGTCTCTTACTATCCTTGAGGATTTAGAAGATGAGACTTCTTTGAATTGAATAGCTGTTAACAGCTTACTCCTACAAACGGATAAAGTTAAATGCTATTCTTAAGAAATAAGATTGTCCTAACTTGTTTTAATTCTGTGCTAGTTAGACTGTAATTCAGATTACAGAAGGTTTTCTGGGAAAAGGTTCTACAGCATTATACATACATAGCAGCTTGGAAACTATGGCAGCTATTTTATTTTTAATATTATACTAGATTCCTCTTTCTCCAGCTCCCTTGATCTTTATTGAGCTTTGGTTTTCCTAGCGTGCAGGTTGCACTGTGAAGAGCAGAAAACTAAATATATATGAACCAGATGCATGACTTAAAACCTAAAAAGCTAGGATTTTTATGTGTTCCTTATTTTATTTCTAGGCATGTTTAACATTTCCCAGATGAAAAACCGTCCAATGATCCTGATTGGCGGGTGACAAATCAGTACGTAATAAACATACCATGATTTTGTTTGGTTTATGTCTTTTTGGGAGCAGAGTGGATTGGGCTTTTATTTTGAATCTGTGTACACTTCTGGTTTAGGAAGGGAAAGATGTTTCTTAGTTTTAAGAATAACTGTATTTTAAGCCAAATTTCAAAAGAAGGAGAGGTTTTATGTGCCCTTCCTCTCACTCTTTTTATTTTCTCTAATTTTGAGAATCGTTACATTTTCCAAAGGGGTCACTAGCTTCCTCTTGCCAGTCTGCTTTCTTTGTGCCTAACAATACTATACTAACTAATAAGGCAGTTTAGGGATGAGTTTTATGAAGCTTACTAAATGGCAATAGAAGCATAAAGGATTCAAGACTTATTTTTGTTCCTGAACTAAGAAATTCTCCTTTGGCTACAATATATAAAAGCAACAACATGACACATGCAAGGCTTCTCAGCTCCTTAGTTCTTTGCTTTAGAATCTGGAACTTGCAGTTTCATTATTTTGAAATATTTTCTTTAATGTTGCAAAGTCTCAGGGTATAACCTTAATAGAAGAATCCGCAGAATCTGGTGTCTCATCACTCCTGCAGATAAGAGCTTTTGTTTTTATTTATGTCTATTGAAGACATGTTTACTGCCTTTCCTTTCATTTTGAAGATCTCTGCACGAATGATGAGGCATTACTGTGGATTCTCTTACAGATTTTTTCACATATCTTTCTGTGTGGCACCTCTTCCATGCCAACACTTTCTTATTTTGTAGCATAGCAGTCTTTGGGAATACTTGTTAGTCCTTAGAAGTAATGAAACTGCTTCTGATAAGCTCTTTACAATACCAGGCAAAGCATCATTAACAGTATCAATAATCATATAAAAGAAAAGGTTGACTCACCCAACAGGTGAAGAGGGTCTCTGGCTATAAAGCATCCCTTCTCAGGAAGCAGCCTTTATCCAAGAGATGTTCTCTTTGGAGACTGGCCCTTAAACAAGCCTGAGGCGTAGACCCAGGGTTATATGGGAAGCACAGGTGAATTGCTTGCACCTGTGCCCTGTGGGCCAGCCATCCCCTTCACCAGCTGCTCAATCATCAGTCCAGGCCCTGACATAACAGTCACCTTACACCTGTTTTCTTCAAAAGACCAAATGGTTGTGAGAGTTAGCATTGTGAGCAACATTTGTTGGGCATTGTTCTATTGTGTCTTATCAGTTGGGGGGCAGGAAAGTGTAGCGGGGTGGAAGAGAGTGGGCCAGTAACTCTCATTCTCCCACTGATGCTGTGCAGCTTAAGCACAGCTTTTAAAGCAAGTTCCCTTGCAAGGAAGGGTAATGTGCATTAACTTGTAGGCTTTGCTACAAGTGATGCAGTAACAGCTGTATTTTGAAGCAAGACCCTAGTGATTTTACTGCTGTTGCCTTTGTTGAGAAATACATTCCTCAGAAGTCTCTTAATACTGTCGCTGTTTTCACTGGGAATATTTTTCCCTTGCTAGACCGTCTTTTTCCATGTTGAGTTTTAAATTGAATGGCTTTAGTGATGCAAGACTAACTAGCTAAGTTTGCTTTTGCTCTTTTTGTATTTGGCAACTGTCTCATTGTGTTCCAGTCAAAGGAGAAAGATGAGCTATTGCCTATACACTCACTTGTCACAGGAGAAAAATATTTTTTTTCTTTAAAGATGCTGGAAAATACTAAACTTGCTACAGTTGGATGAGACCTATATCATTTTACAAAATGATTTTGAAAATACCTGCACTCTGAAGTTAACATTCATAGCAATGTTTTGGTATGTAGAGATCAGATCTATCTTAATTCCTTTTGAAAAGTACTCTCACATTGTCTGATATACAGTAAAAGAGAGAGAGATCCTGTCCAGGTCCTCCCCAAGCTGTTCCATCTCCCTTTGATAGTAACTGATGTCAGAATCTTCATCAGTGGTACAGGGTCCATAACTGGAGATGAGTGGAGACAGTCTCACTCTTTGCACATGGAGAATTGCATTCTGAATGACTAGAATTAATTTAATGAACGCTTTGGAAAACACTGAGTGGTTTCTCTAGTCCCAGTATGACAAACCTGGCTTCTCCTCTGCACTATAACTGAGTCTTTGCTGTAATATGATTTGTATGCTATTCCCCTTACTAAAACACTCCTTTTGGCAGGTTGTTCTCTTCGCAGATTCATTTCAGTAGTGGACAGTTCTTCTTGCTTTTAAGTGTCTCCCAGCTTCTTTCTTTTCCCCCTCACCACGCTAGCTGGGAGCTAACTCACTTAACTTTCTACCATACTTTACTATTAGTAGGGTCAAAAAGAGAAATAGTTTGTCACATGGGTTCAGTTATATAACGTGTAGTGCTATGGAAAACCATTATCCATTTTTTGTATTTGCATGAGCAATGCATGAATGCAGATGACTGAAAAAAGGCAAAACAAAGATATTTGCATGCATTGCTGTCTATTGCTATATTTTTACTTCCCACTTTACTTGAACTAACACTACTTTCCTTTGCTACTCCCTACTGCCACAAAAAATTGTGCTTACCTGCCTTCACACTTGTCTGCCTTTGCAGTCCAGATTCTCTTGAAGACAAGACACTGCAGGAGATCAGCTTTAATTTCAAAGCCAATCAGGGGAACCAGAAGAATAATTTGAGTCTCTGCATTTTTGAAGGCACATTCACATTATACAGCAGGAGCTAAAGAGAAAGGGGAAGAAAAGTTTACTAAGTATAATGTCCGTGCTCTTCTAAAGCACAGTATCATTATTTTCAAAACAGTTGTGTTCACTTAAACCCATTCCTCTAAGGGTAAAGACATTACCATTAAAGTTGTAAGAATTGTAATTTTGGTGGATAAGCCATCAGTTGTGGATCTGAAAGGGCTTTTGCTTGAATTTAGAGTATTATTGGGATTATATTTTAAAAAGCATACGTATCTGTGGTTGATTAAACTTCAGTAATGGGCACTTTCCAATCAACAGTTGGAGGGTGAGATGAGAAAGCTGCTAAATACATCAGTCTCTAGTTACAGCAGAAGCTGGGACAAGGAAGACTAATAAAAAGCTGAGGAACACAGCTAGAACATTATCCATCCTGTTGTTGTAATGTGGACAGGTCAAGGCAGTACCTGTACATCTGTGCAGTAAAGGTAACTCAGCGAGGTGCTCCACATTTCTCATAAAGTACTGGAGCTCTAGGAGCAGAGTGGTTATCAGTGGCTTTATTAAAGTAAGACTTAGCCACTTACTTCTACACCATTTTCTCTGTACTTAATACAAACCTCTTCTTTTATGTGAAAAAGACTCCTTCTGTCTTGACACTTGGCATTTATCCCTCTGCAAATGCCAAAACCCAGGGATTAAATGTGAAAGGGGCAGGAGGGCTGGGAGCTATGCCAGCTCAACTTGGAACATAGCTCTTAGTAGATTTAAAATATGTCTATGAGAGGAGTGTGAGTTTTCCAGTGCTTAAACTTCAGCTGTCAGCAATGTGGTTAGAGCTGGCAGTAATAAGGAAGGCTCCCATCACAGAGCCACCCTGCATGCTGTAGACAGTGCAATTGCAGGTGGTGCTTCTGGTCCTTGCTGTCCTCAGGTGCTGGCATGACCCTCCTGTGCAGGGGATGAAAGCAGGGAAACTGTAGCTGCTTGTGCTAGGAGAAGGTGTTTCGAAAAGAGGAGCTGAGAATCCAAGTGCAAGAATTTTTTTTACTTACCCTGCCAAGCTTTCAAAGAAGACTGGAGCTGGGAGTCTCAAATGGGTGCTGAGATGCTGTTTTAGGCCTGCTATTCTTGTAAGCTTTCTTGGCTGCTATTTCTCAGTAAGCATTGATACTTTTTAGAAGCAAGTTGTTTCCTTTTGTCAGTGATTTATAATAAGTGTTTTAAGTCGCAGTGTTCAGAATAACAAGTCAGCAAATGCTGGTGAGTGGGTGAATGGGAAGACAAAGCTTGAAGAGAAAAGGGGATGTTTGCAGGTTTCTAAAGTTTTTTGTAAAACAGAAGGTCCCAAGCAAGGTTTCACCAGTGTTCTCAGCTACTGCAGACTTAGCTTAACTTTCTGGTTAGTCAGGCATCCTCATGTTATTTTCTCTTCTTTTTTCAGAGCCTGCATTGATGTCATTCCCTCTATGCCAAGATGCCCTACAGAATCCTCCATATTCAAAACTGTGGGGCCACGCATTTAGCCATTGGCTAACTTTAAGAGCAAGTTTACCCAAGCAAATGGGAAAAGCATTAATAAGAAATAAACTTACAAAACAGCTTATCCTGCCAAGATTTCACCCAGAGCAACAGTGGTACCTAAGGACAGGAATTCTACAAACCCAGCTGAGAGGCTTCTGTGTCTTCCAAAAGGACTTGAGCTCCACATCTGACACAAAGTGCCTTGAGCCTTCTTCTGTTGGCCAAGTTTCTGTGGACTGTCAGTCCAAAGAGGCAAGTCCAGGATCTGAATTCTCTAACAGGAATTTGGGATCTTGCATCAAGGTCCGTCGTGCCTCTGATAACTTGACTCACACAGATGAAGAAGGACGGGCCACAATGGTGGATGTTGGAGGGAAACCAGATTCCAGAAGAAGTGCTGTTGCTGTTGCTTTTGTTCACCTGGGTGAGAAGGCATTTGGGATGGTGAGGCAGAACCAAATGAAGAAAGGGGATGTCCTGGCAGTAGCACAGATTGCAGGAATTCAGGGAGCTAAACTGACCAGCCAGTTGATCCCTTTGTGTCACAACATCCCTCTTAGCCATGTTGAGGTGTCCCTGAGCCTGGATGAGGCCAGATGTGCAGTGGTGATTCGCTGCTCCTGCCAGAGCTGGGGGAAGACAGGTGTGGAGATGGAGGCTCTGACAGCTGCCAGCCTGGCTGCCCTGACTGTGTATGACATGTGCAAAGCAGTCACTCATGACATTGTCATTGAGGAGGTGAAGTTGCTTAGTAAGACAGGTGGGCAGAGAGGAGACTTCTCTAGAAGTTTAGAGTCTACATCGTATCCAGACACCTCCAGCCCTCTAAATAACCACTGATAGAACACAGCCTCTTACAGAACAGCTTTCACTCAGCAGCAGTAAGCTTGTAGGCCTCAGTATATTACTATACTCTCATTTTGCCTTACCCTGTCACTTATTTCTGAATGAACAGAGGAGCCACTTAGCCAGCTGCTGAGTCAGTGGCTTTTTTAGAGGACAGACTTCTCTGCTCAGCCAGTAGTTTCATTTTAGTGTCCTCACCATGAGGTTGAGCAAAGATTCCTAGTTATAGTACAGAAGGTTTCTTTTTCTTCTTGCTGTGAAATATTCACAGCTGCTGTCATCACACCATGCAACTGTGAGCTCTGGAAATGAAACGAGTGTTGAAAGTACTGTTATTTGGCAACTATTCTTAAGTCAAGGATTAGGATTTCAGAACTGCTTCTGTCTGTCTGTGCCCCCATCCCCTCAGATGAGTTTAGATGGTGACAGGGAGAAGAAAACAGCTCTGAGAATTTATCGTACGTCAGAGATTGTGGTTGTGGAACAGTCAGGGTCAGAGGGGCAGCTCCTGTCCCTTTTCAGTGATACTGCAGTGGGAAATATCCACCTCTCAGTTTCAAAACTAAAGGAGATTGCAGCTGCCGAGCTCTCTCTACCTTGAACACTGTGAAATATGGTGTAGAACATCAGGTTTCTGGTGTTGGAAAAATTATTTGGCTAATCTGAAACATAACTTTTACAATTTCAGAAGCATGTTCCAGCATTTTGATCTTGGCACACAAATACATTGAGGCACTGTCTGCATGCATGTCTGCAGTAAGAGTTTAATTATGCCATGCATGGAAGTAGGTTTCAGCTCTCCCTGACTTCAGTAAGAGCTGTCAGATCAAGCCCCAGAAGACTACACTTCTTTAATTTTACAGTGCAGCTTCTAGTAACCACCAAGCTGCATGGTCCTGACAAGTGAAAGACTAAGACCAGCAGCCACTTACTTGGAGGACTGGGATTGTTACTCTTGCCTCAGCCAGAGTGTTTTCCTGCATTTTCTCTAACTTGCTTTCATGAAGTCTGCAAGTATTTAAGTTGTCCCATGTAAGTTGCCAGAAGTGGATTGTCATGTAGCTCTGAATAGATTTGATAACTGACTATCCAAAAGAAATTAGTCAGCATTTCATTTTGGTGGATCCCTTTTAAACATAGTTTATATGCACAGAAGATGATATTTTTATCTTTGGTTTACTTGTTTTCTAGTACTTATAGCTAATGTGAAGCTCCATATGGTTCAGGGTGCTGCCTCTCAATACGCACAGAGTTGAAGACAGCTTTAAGTTAAGGAGGCTGCTGGGAAAATTGTCTTAAACTGTGCAAGCCATTGCTTCTCATGGAATAAGGTTAAACTGTGAGCATCAGTAAAGCACACAGCACAGTCACGCACATCCTGCTCCTTTAAAGTAAGCACAGGTCTGCTATGAGGAGTCAGTAGGAAATACTACAGATGTATTCACTTATACACTATGAATTTCATACAGTAGTTAACACAGAGAGCACTTTTTCCATTGCAGGTTAATCAGATTCTTTTTTTCATTGTCATTGAGGTCAGGCACACAGAACAGCTACAGCTACTGCTTAGCATGCTCAGATAAGCAAAGGGAGTCTACGTAACTTAGTAACAGGTGCTCAACACTACAAACATTTGTGGCACTATATTCACTGTTATACTCCCGATTCCATCAATATCACTGAACTGTCTGTAAATCAATAGTAAGTCAGCTTGACATTGTACAGGGGATGGCAGTGAATTATCTCACTCAAGCACCTTCCCCAGATAGGCACTAAAAATTCCAGCTGACCCTGCAACCATGAGAGACCACGTGGAAATGCTGTGCACATCATCTCCCCTCATCAGCATAGAAAAAAATCCCCTGGAAAAAGCAGAATGTATGTAACCTGCTAAGTTAGCTGACATACACAAGCACTTAACTTTCCCCCCCCAAGCTCCACCACGCATAGCACACGCTGCCATCCCTGTCTTCACCCAGTCTTGAAAAATTAAAGAAAACCAGACATACTCAGTAGTAATAAAATGATGCTTTGGGGCATACGATTCTTTGGCTTCAGAGAAGTTTACTGTCATGCTGTAAAGCTCACAGAAAAGACTTAGGATCATATCAGGTACTACAGAGCACATGCATGATCACCAGGCACATCTTACCACTTAACGCACATCTCACTACATATTTTCTTGGGTTGAGAGTGACTAGAAGCTTTGGGCAAATGTACTTTGGTGCCACTTAATGCTCATGTTCTATCATCAAGTCTCGAAACTATGCACATTTATAGATGATGAAACATACTTCAACAGAACATTTTGCAAGAGAAATGAGCTGGTATGTTTCAGTGGTGCTGGGTGGGCAATGGTGTACAATGTGGTGAATATTTTTTGAAGGCTTGCTTTTTTTTTTTGTCCACTGTTTTTAATAAATGCTTGTGGTAATTGTTTCACATTGTTTTGAATACATTTTTTTTCCCATTCACTCATTGAAAGGAATGCTTGGTTTTTTAGTCCTCAGCTTCTATAAGTAGTTAACTCAGGGTGAGCAACAAAACAGACTTTGAAAGTTACCATGATTAGTCAGCAATTAGGAGATCACATTACTGCAAGGAAGCTACTATTTCTTTTTATGTTGTTGAGTGAAACTCAGCTCTACCTGACTGTACTTAAATAGAATGATCTTGTAGGCTTGGCAACATAATTTATCATTTCACCTTTAACCCTGCTGCCTCCCACTTCTCTGATTACATATCAGGGGATACGTATAACTATAATAAATGCACCTCACCCATTTTCCTTCTTAGCCTAAGTGGCCACACACTAAAATGAATGCCCAAGGAACTGCCTGTACACAAGTCCATCCCTCCTGAACAGTGAAGGTTGTAATGGAGGTTCTCTTTCTGATCCAGCTGAGATACCAGGAGAGATCTCGCCTTGTTTGCTATCTGGAAGGCTGGTAGGAAGTAGCATTGGTGGAGCAGATTGCTGTATCTTGTTGCTCAGTGCAGCCCCATAGGAAGCCAACAGCAGGCACTGTGCAAGAGGGCTGAGACTGTGACCGTACTGCTGGAAAGTCCCCCATCAGACACAGCCTCAAAATGCTGCTTACCCTGAGACTATAGCACAGTACTTTACATCCACTTTCTGATTCCAGATTAGGAAACAGGTCCTAGACTTTTTTGACAGTTCAAAATGCAGTAAAGCAACGAGCCTACCATGTCTTTCTGGAAGATACCATAAGGGCAAGTCATGCCACTAACACTTTACATGCCAAATGCAACTGGAACACAAAGCAAGAATTCCTTGCCCTTACAGCACATCTTTTATCCTCTCCTGGAAACTCATTTGTCCCAGCTAATTTCCCATCTGTGTTTTATTGTCTTTTCCCTGCCAATCTAGCCTGTGTCTTTTGTGGCAGGCAAGCTTCTTTCCTTCCTGGCCACATCCTGAGGCCAGTCACCCCACCCTGAGACTGCCCTGGAAAAAAATTGGATGCAAAGTACTAAAAGGATAAGCCAGCAAAAGCTAGGCCGTAAGTAAAATAGGGACCTCTTTCAGAATGAGAAGCACATAAAACCAGACCTTAAAAGCAACAACAGCTGAACACTAAAAATGGGAAGAAAATTTTAGCTATTCTAAGCCAGTGGTGACCTGCAGTAATTCTTCCTCTAAGTCACTGAGGTTACTCAGTGGGATTACTCACATGGGATTTCAGTGAACAGAATCCGGCCCTCCATCCCACCCCTCCTTGGCCCATAGCTGGCAGCTCCTGCCTGGCTCAGCAACAGTAAGGCAGGCATGTAACAGCTTAAAAATGGCTGTAACATAGCGTGTGCTTTGGCCAGGACACAGGACTGCTAATTAGTTCAATGAAAACATGGTTTACCTCCCTCCACTTTCAACAGCTTTATTCCAAGAGCAGCTTAGCGTTTCCGCAAATGTGAAAATGGGTGTTGCTGGGTGCAGTGGGCTGACTAAGCTTTTTTGGGAGACTTCAGGACAAAGCCTCAACGTAGGTCTCAAAATCAAGTGATCTGAGGAGCGCTATAAAAGCTATGATGATGGCAAACCTCGTGACGTGCCTGGCACGCTCCCTGGAAAGGCACAGGGTGGAGTGGCTGAAGCCTTCCTCTCAAGTTGGGCCTGAAGGGCTTTGGGTGAACTCAATGCACTCTGTCATAATAAGAGCAGATTTTCATTTGGTGTCCACAAGTCTGTACAGCACTAGCTGAGGCATAAATCCAGCTAGCTTCACCTTCTGTGCCACCAGTGCCATGTTTAGAAAGCCTTCACTTTAGCACCTCTATTTTTGAGCTCAGCCTATTTGCTCCTTTGATGAGGAGAAAGATCCCAGAATAGCAGAGGGTAAGTATGGCTGAGTGCAAGTTTAAGGGCCAGATGCCCCAAGATGCTGCTGAGACTTGCTTCAAGCAGAGCTGCATGACAACCCCAGGCATTGCTCAGCTTCTCAATCACAGCCTGACTGCAATGGTGGGACCATCACCCACGTCTGGAGAGTCTGCTCAAAACCAGAAAACCTCTATACTCCTACTAAGATCTTCCTGCACAGACTTAGCCTCAAAAATAAATGCAACAGAAATGCTTTCTTCTATACCCATGATAGTTTCAGGGTACATAGCTGAAAGGATGCAAGGCCAGCAAAAGCAAAGTTTCTGGTTCCAACATCAAGGACAGCTTGGCTGCAAGGTGCACATGAGTGACAGGGGGCAGGGGAGGAAGAGGGAAAGACAGCAGAGGGTCGGGCAACTGTAAAGTTGTGTTAATATTATGCTTGGAAAAAACATATGCTAGCAGATACACAGCTGCTCCATTAGCTGTGCCCTGGGCCAGTTACCAGCTGGTGCAAGTTGTGGCATAGCTCCAGCAGCAGCAGCAGCAGCAGAGCTGCATGGCCTCACAGTGGGCAAGGAGCTGGTGGGCAGCTTCTGTTCCTGGGAGCTAGGAAGAGGGGTTTCATTTGCACAGATCTGACCCCTTCTGCCACTTTCCAAGTCCTTAAGGAACACCCTGATTAACTAATGGGGTCATTTCATCACTCACGTCTCCCCATGTGCAAAGTTCCAAATGAGCTGGAATTCCTGCCATCGTGGGCAGCACATGGGGTTGTGTCCTCTTTCCCCTGAAGCCGCCTCCAGGCTGCCACCCACAGCCTTCGCATTACGGAGAGCTGAGCTTCCCCACCCCAGGCTGGATGCTGAATGGGAATGTTTCAGCTCTGTGTGGCTCACTTGGCTTCTGTAGATGGGCTCTTGGGGCCATCCTCAGCCCAAATCCAAGAATTAAGCAGAGCAGAGGGGAGGGAGCAATTTTTGCTGCCCTCAAAGCCTCATCTCTCCTTTGCATCTGGCAGTTCCAAAGGCTCCATCCTGCCAAGACTGGATCTTAATTGGGTTCAGTGGAAACAGAAGTTGCTGCCAGGGCTGCTGTGATCCATGGCTTACAGGGAACATGGGCAGAGCTCGCCTGGCCCCTCAGGAAAGGGCCTTCACTAGAGTTCAGGGGAAAAAAAATCCCTCCAAATGAGTGATACCAGTGAAAGCCTCAAGCTGAGGCCAAGGAGGAGAGGAGATGGCTCAACCAGGCAGTTTGAGGAGAAGCAGGCAGTACCACGTCTATGGAAAATCCTCCCTGCTCTGGCAGCACTTGGAGAAGGGAAGCCACCAGCCAGCCCAAGGGGCAGCCAGCAATCCCCAGGCCTTGCTGCACATTTAAGTACTAAACCCAAAGAGGCACACAAAACCTATCCCTATTTCTCCCAAAAATGCTCCTGTTGAGGGCTGTGGGACAAAGCACAAGACATGGGAAGACCAGAATAAAGCCTCTTCAAGCATCCTGTCAGCAAATGACATGAGGATACTACATAATACTTTTTCCAAGCCACAGATTTCAAACCCGATTGCTACAAAGGCCCTCTGCCAGAGCTCACTCACACCTCTGTAATTAGGCACAGTCCATCCGCTCCTTCTGCTTTGAGGACACACTCAGTTGGCCTCTACCAATTCCTACTGCACCCAAGATGGGTTCTTCTGACCTCATTTCCTTAGAAGCACAGCATCCTGTCTTCTCAGTGCCATGCTGTCCCAGCAGCAGGAGGAAATCTGTTCTGCTCGCAGCAAAGCAAGCAGACAGCAGTCCGGATAATTTTGACATCGTTTGTTCCCTCTTATAGATTTTAGGTCCACCAGAGAAAGGCCATCACAGTAAGATCTTGCTCGGACTGGGAGCCTGAGAAGATCTCGCCTTGCTGATTCAGAGACACAGGGCTACCAAGACCTTATGCAACAGATGCCATGCAGGCATCTCAGAGCTGCTGAACCTGAGCGGTGCAAATGGGCTCTTGCGCTGGTAAAATGACTTTAACAGGATTTTCCAGCCAGTGAATGAGCTTTGAGAGACACACCCAGGACATTCAGCCATAAGCAACACAACTGCGTGCTGAAGGCTCTTGGCCAGCCAGACTGGGAGGGGTATTTAAACACAAGTTTCTTGCATTCATCTTTATAGCCTGCTGTTTTCCTCGCTGCTCACTTAGGATTCCTCAGAGCACATCCTTATGGGATGTCCCAGACACAGCTAAGGCATCGACAGTAACACTTAGTTGATCACTGGTAAACCTTAGCTTTTACAAACCTCTGCCAGAGAACTCTAGTTGAACCCCAGCAGCTGGAGGAGCTTTCATTTCCACTTCTCCAAAGCTGATACTTCAAGGTGTTTTTATTTCTTTTTAATCAGTGCACAAGACCAGCTCAGAAGGGGGTCGAAGGAGGAGAGAGAGGCAGAGTAGCCACTGTATCTGCACAAAGTAGTTCCACATGCAAGAGGAGCAGAGCTCAGCTCACTTGGTGTGTGTTTTGCAGTGTGGTTATGGGCCGTCATTCCACCTTGACAAAGCTGTTATTTATTTACTTAAAGACTTGCATTCCGTGGAAAAAGATGCCCCAAGATAGTACTGTGTTTCTAAAATTAAACCCAGCTGGCTGGATAAGGAGCAAGCAAGGAAGGACTCCCATGTTTCACTAGCAGCAGGAGCAGGTCTCCCCACATCCCAGGGCCTCCTCAGGCCCACTGAGCTGCTGCAGAACCAGACAAGTTTTCCCCATGCCCTCAGCCAAAAGAGTGGCAGCTCCCTGGGGCTTGGGTCACTTCATATGAGAGCAGGGATGCAACTGTGTCTGTCCTACAGTATGGGACAAGGCCTTAGTAAGAGTAATTGTACTTGCTTCTCTAAGGCCCCAGGAATGCTCTCACTCTGCTGCTGGAGAGAGGACATCCCATCAGATATCTGACACAAGTCAGTGTGTGGCCTTTTCACATTTAGTGTGGACAGGCTGCATTCATGGTCTTTGTATCTAATGGTCTTTGTATCTTATATCAAATCTAGCCAACATCTTCCTCCAACTCACGTGTCTCTTCACAAGCCTCACCCAGCTCTCTCTGCTGTAATCCGTTTTCACCAAAACCATTTATAGAAGGGAAGAACTCCAGTGCTTCTCCACCCTTGCCTGGCACCAGTAAGAATTTCCCCTGCTGACATGCTTTTGGCACCTGTTCCCCTGCTGACACGTGCACAGAGGCCATGTCTACATCAGCAAGGAGCTCGACTAGGAAACAAGTACATCAGCCTGTTGGAGCAGCTGGTGGTGGAGCTGCTGTTCAGGGGTTTTACAGGGGCCTACATTTAGCCTCATCCCTCAGACAAGATGTCTCCACACACGTGTGGCTGAAGCTCTCCAAAGGACAGGCCGCGCTCTGGTTGAGGCCTCTGGCCCTGTGAGGGGCAGGAGCACTTCCCAGGTGTTTGGGAAGCATAGTTCATGAGGATGGCAAAGGGAGGTCAGTGAGGGCCATGGGTGTAGTAGGCGACTGCGAGGATAGGCCCGAAATCTCTCTGCTCTGTACCATAGAGCTCGCATAGAGTGAGAGAAGAGAAATCTGACCCAGATCAGCAACGGAATCAATATGATGCTTGGAATGCTCATAGAGCCCCTGATCCACAGGTACACAAACCAGCACCCCGTTGGCCTCAGCACCATGTCCTGCTCTGGGCACAGGCTCTGCTCCTCAGCTGGGAGCAGATAGATGGCCCTTGGCATCACACAGCACTTGCGACCAAGGCAGGAAGGAAGGAGAGCAAGGTTCTTTCACTACAGGCCTGGACTGTGATCCAGGAGGACCTGACCACAGAGCATTGGGCCAGAACAACATTACCATGCTTGCTAAGTTATTCAAGTCATTGTTTGCAGATGGGAACACCAATCCATCCTTCCCATTGCTCTGTACACTAGGCAGCGAGCACCTGGAGATGGATCTGCAGGCCTGAGCACTCTTCATCTCTGTCACGCATTTGGAGAAGGCAACATTTGCCATCAAATTACCAAAGTTACTCTTAGCAGATGTGGCTTCTGCCCCCCAGCTTGTACCAGTTGCTTTATGTAAATGTCACTTTCCTGCCTAAGAAGGAGAAAAATCCACCTGCACTGAGGTGACACCTCAGTTTCAGTGAGTACAAAAGGCAGAAATATTCAGTGACAGTAAAGTTCTTTGCAGAGCTGATTGAAATTGCTGGCAGAAGTAAGAGAAAAGAAAGTTGGCCATCATTCCTGTAAGAAGCTCTTAGGAAAGAGCCTGCCCTTCATCAGAGCTCAACTATTTCTGTGATTATGTCCATCTGCCCATAATTATACTGATTCTGCTCTGTAACACACTGTCAGGACTACTGATCCATATCCAAACTCCTGCTGCCTTCCTGTCTGGATTAGGATGCCAGCTTGGGTTAAAAATTAGAGAGTGAAATTGCTTCAATATCTGATTTAGCCCCTTCCTCCTCCCATCCTGCTTTGGGTTTGGGATGTGCTGGTCAGCATCCCTCTGGGAGACAATTAATTAGGAACAGATCAGCAACTGGCAGCTGTCTCACAAGGACAACATCTCAGATATGGGACAAGCTGGAGTCTCCCACTTCGACCCTGGTGCAAGTCCAAGACATGCTTGCTTTTGCATCCCAGCACTGACATTCTGGGAGCTGGCAGACAATCAGCATCCCAAAGCCACAGCTAGCTCAGGTCCCAGTGCTACACTGCTTCAGCTCTGGAGCTGCTTCTGCAGTGAAAGGCTGTGTGTCCCTGCTGGCTCCAGAGGCAGCTTCAGCTCTGGAGCTGCTGAAATGGCCTTCTCTGTATTAAAGGAAAAGTTTTCATTCTAGAGACCAGAAGAAAGGATGTTCTGTTACCATTATTTTACAAGAGTAACATAGTGTGTGCAAGAATGTTCATATCAAGGATGCCACAGAGAAAGGGCAGCGAATCCTCCTGAGGCGAGGAAGCTGTAGGCCGCCATGAGGCCTTCCCTCTGCCTTCTCTGCTCTGGGAGGAACAAAGCAAGGACTTCAGCTGCTCCTCATCTGTCTTGCCCTCCAGACTCTTTGCCATCTTTGTAGCCTTCTTTTGTATGCTCTGGTCCTGCAGAGACATGTGCCTGCCCAGGTGCAAGAGCACTGACAGCAGGCATGGAGGGTTGTCTGGCACCTCTTTCCTCACCCCCAGTGACCACACACTGTGGGAGACCCCAGGGAGAGGCAGTAAGGGAGATGGAACTCCTCACCACATTCATGTCATTTTACATACTTTGATTATGGCTAGAAAGAGTTTTTTCTTTTGAATTAGGAAGATCTTCATTAATTGAGCACAGGAATAAAGAGGGGAGCTCAGCTCTGAGATTGTTGGACACATATTTGTCCTTAAAAAAGCAAAAATTTACCCTTTAGAAGAATCCTATTTGTGTTTCCTTTCTAAGAGGCTTTTTCCTTTCAAAGGAGCACTGGGAGGATGATTGGTATTTCTATTACTAGATCATTTTTGAAGCCTGAATTCTACTCCAATACTATTTTGATTTATAACTGTAAAAATAAAAATAAATAAAACCACATTTTCTGAAACAGACAGAAGAATTACTTGGGAGTGGGGATGAATATTTTAGCTCTGTCTCCCTGTTAACCATTGACCAGAAAGGCAACAGCAGTTCTGAGAGGCCAAGTTGCCAACCACTTTTCCAGCATCAGAGCTGATTCTGTGCACAATGGCAGCACTGGAAGGAGATCCTTGAGGACCTTCACCCAAGTGAAGGGTCTGTGGATACCTCAAGAAACTTGAGTGCCTCTGAGGGACAGGGCAGTCACACTGATCCTAGGTGAATTCAGGAAAGACCCTCATTCCACCACATGCAGCCAGGAGGACACATTAGACATGTCTGTCCCAACCTTCCAGGCAAGAAGCTGACACATGGAAGAGGAAGCATAAGCTTCAGACAAGGCATACTCAGCACCCTGCTTTCAAATAACAGTGAATACTCAAGGTGACAGTTTCTTCTCATAGGCTCGACCCATAATTTGGTGTTTGAAATCAAACTAAATCCACACTAAACTTTGGTTAGTCTCCCTACTACTTTAATCAACCTTGATATGCATTTTATTATATGTTTTTATACCTTTTTTTTCTTCTTGCCCGGAAACATCAAGATAAAAACCAGGTATGCCAGACTGACATCCTACCCTGTTTTATTCCTCATCTGTTTCATTCCCTCATGAAGGCACATTTGAATAAGACATTTAGCTTTCTTAATTGGTCTCTACACTGCTATCTTATACAAAAATTCATTCTGCCAGACTAAGGTTCCGAAGAGCAGAGCATCCCACCCCAGCTTCCACAAAAAATTTAGCAGTCTACAAACAGCATCACCCTCATTTCCTCCAACCAATCTGCACTGAGACCAATGGAGATAGGAAAAAAGAGAAAGATAAAAGACGACCCTCCTGCTGAACGTCTGACCAAAGAAGAGATAAATAACAACTATGTCTCAGAGACAACAGCAAGAAGCCCCTTAGCTAAAGAAACACTAAATAAATAAATAAAATCTAGCTCAACAACCTTGAAACTCAAATTTTGGACTTCTGAGGGGGATGAAAAGGGCAAAAGTAATTTATTATTTTGTTACCAGGCAACAGAATGCAGTTCCCCAAGGGCCAAGCAGATTTCTCCCAGAAGATACTATATCTGCTATGACAGAGATAAAAGTCATCTTTGTTTAAACAGAAGCCAAAGGTCAAAGAAAGGAGAAACCAATGAATAATAGATCTTCAGAGTTACCCAGCACGACAGAAAAGCTCCCCTTATCCTCCTCCTCACTGCCCCTCATTCAGGACAGCAAAACCCTGACACTATTTTTGCTCAGAAAGAAAAGCCAGAAGGCACTTACCTTGCTTCTACGCAGCAGTGACGAAAAGCGGCAGTCTATAGCCACAAGAAGCCAGATGGGAAGATTAAAAGAAGCATCTGCACCAAAGCCACCCTGTAGGGGAGAGCAGCAGCTCTTCACTGCATTCTCCAACACCAGTCAAAATAGAAGAGAAAAAAAAGATCTTCGTATAACTTAAGCAGATACCTCTTTGTTTGCTCAGTGCAGCCAGAATTCAAATGTTGCTGGGCTTGATCTCCAACAATAGGAAAAGCAATGGCTTTGCCTTCTTTACTGCAACCCAGCTGCTAGAGAAGAGACAAGGTAGATTCCTGTATTGTCATCTTCCCTCTGCCAACCTCACATCTTACATGGATTTCAGAAACAGCCTTCCCTTGCATCTGTAAAACACGAACCTTGTAGCCAGGCTCAGCCACGTCTGAATCAGACCAAAGACAGAGAAACTGAAAGCCCTTTCAACACAAAATGAGTCTTTCCACACAGCACTCAGAGCCCCACCTGCTGCCTGTTTGCCCTCAACCTGTGCAAGCAATTATACCCTATTTGCTTTTGTTCGTTGCCATGATCCTTCTCACCTGAGAGCCACAACCAAGAGCTGGGGCTTTGAGATCCCATGTACTGCAGAAACATACTGTGCAGCCTGATCTAAGCTAGGCATGAGATTTGCCAGAGCTCACAGTTAGAACATCACACTTTCATGATAGCAGATAACCATGAAAATTTGTGGCTTAAGGAGGAATGTTGTCAGTGACCAATTTATGTGATCAGAGACAAGGAGATTAATGTGTAAGTGAAACAGCTGCATGCTGAGTGTCTAAAGTAAAAACAACATTCTGCCCTTGAGCTCCAAGGAATTCCTTAGCTTGTCCCTTGATTCACCCACTATTCAAGTGCACACAAATTAGCCCCAGCCTTCACATACCTCCTGCTTGCCCCGCTGTGCTGTACCCAACTTCTCTCCCTCTCACCTCCCACGTCTCTGAAGCTGGCTTTCCTGGATTCCTTTCATCTAGCCTTATTGAACTCCTTCCTTTGAAGCCATCCTTTCTTACCCTCTTCTCCTCTCACTCACACTCTTCCTCTGAGGATGCTGCTCAGATAAGCAAGTTTATGGCCAGCACTGCAGCCTTACATGCTGTTGTACGAGTGTGTCCACACGTAGATTATGAGCTCTGAGATAGCAAAACTGATGTGGTGGGTTTTTTTGTTCTTTAAGTGAACTCCAGTGTTCCCTATGCTCTTCTACCTTCCTGCCAGAACTATCTCTGAAATTTCTCACCAGCTCTGCAGTGACTGCATCACTGAAGAACTACATGCTCTCAATCAAATTAAATTAAAGACCCAGAGCCAAGAAAAACAGTGTACTAAGACTCCAACTCACCTGTAATGCTGTCCAGCAAAAGCACAGAAAATACAACTACAAATAAATTTACTGAGACGCAGTGGGGGCAATATATCTTTAATTTTTTTGCTTTTGTTTTTTAGTATTACAGTATATTCTTATAAAAAGATACAGATAAAAAGGACACTACAGGATTTGTACATTTAATTCACTTATAGTCTTAAACTGACTAAGAAATGAGGATACGCCAAGGCATTACAGCAGCACACAACCTCCCACATCAGTAAGCAGCACTATACTTTCCAGCTCGGCAGGCAGGGACACCTCCAAAAATGATCTGGAAGTTTCAAACTGAGCAGGCTGGCAGAGGAGGAAAATGGCTGAATACAGTCTGGAAGGGAGAAACATTGAGCGTGGCTCGGGTACCTGATCTCCTCCTACAATCCTAAAACAGCAAAGGCTTTTGAAAAGAGTGTTTAGGGGCAAGACTGAAGATGGTAAACAGTGTAGGGGGGGTGGGTTGTCAATAGCCCATCATAGAGGCTTTTCTAGATCAGCTGAGTGAGAGCTCCAACTGTTGAACAGCTGAAAGGACCAAGCCCTTTGAAAGCTTTGTAGAATATCTTCTCAACAGCTAAAGCTGTTTACAAGGGGAGTTCTGATCCAGATGTTGCTTTAAATAATGTTGGTGTTAAACACTGTACTGGGTATACTGGATCTATTCCACATTAACACCAGCATCAGAAGACTGGTTTAGAATATCTGTTAAGCATCCAGACTCAAAATGAGGTGCCATAACAGCTTTCTAGTCTAATGACATCCTTCTCAGCATAATCTGGCCAGCTTTAGGAGAATCTGCTCATCCAAACTACTCAGAGCAGTAAATAGCTTTAATATCTACACCTATATTTTCAGTTGGCCAAATTATGTTACTCAAGATGGCCTTTTCCACCTTTGATAAGGAAAGTAAGAGTGGCCAACAGCAGCTAAGTGTTTGAATGGCAGGCAACCAGAAATCTTCCTAGTTCGGTACAGAAGCCAAAGAGCTGTAGCTAAACATGTGTTATTGCTAGAGACTCCACAGAGAGAAAACCAAACAGCCAAAAAACATTGCTTACCCAGATACTCTGAGGAAGTAGAGTGGAGAGCGAAATCAGAGGGAATCCTTTCTTCCTTGGCTTGTCACAGTTTGTTTCACCAACATGTAAACTCTGGTAAGAGTACGATCCATACTTGTACACCTATTTCACCCAGCTTCTCTGGCATTACATGCAGAATTTGAGTTGGAGGTTGAAATTTGAGTTAGCAAATTTGTGTAGCTTAACTCTTCTCAATATTCCCACCACGATTCATGACAAGAAAACGGTTGTTTTTAGAAAGTATTCTGAAATAACCTACTTGCATTAATTCACCACATGCTTTAAAAGACATGCTTTTCCAAGTCAATGATTATTAGGGCAGAGTGATTCGTATGAAAGCAAAAGTGAAGTTCTTCCTTGCCTCCCTTCCCACACCAAAGCTGCTCCCACACCACCCCATTCCCTGCTCAGCTTGCTGCAGAATGGCCATGCCGGCTGTCTAGCTGGTGTAATGCCCTGGCACGGTCTCAAGAGTCTTTGCTGTAATGCAGTGTATACATACAAACATAGCAAACTAAAATAAGGCAAAATAAATAGAGGTGTCAGATTTACAGGTTCCCCTTAGAGATTCCTAAAACCATTAAAAAAAAAAAAAAATCATTTAACCCCCAAACAAAAAAGAAAAAAAAAACAAACAAACAAACACAAAACAACCAACCCAGAAACAAAACTGCATATATCATGTACATCATCAACTGTACAACTGATTTCCTTTCCCCTCAAGGAAACTCCTGACACAAGCTTCTCCCGTACAACCCAGCTCAGAGTGCGAGCTTTCCTAAAAAAGAGGGAAGATGCAGCCAATGGAGCTGACCATTACAGAAACACCCGCTCCACAGCCTTCCATCAGGGCCCCTCACGATGCCTTTCCCTTCCTCAAACATTGTGAACACATTACAGAAATGCTTCTGAAGGATGCCCAAGCTGTCTCTCTAGTGGAGAGTCTCTCATCCCTGAATATTAGTCCTACTTCTGCTCTTGTAGGGAACCAGTGCCCGGACCATAGCTGTGCTGCAAAGCATGGAAGGGCCTTGCTGCCCTGAAGTCACTTCACTTTGTAGCATTTTCAGAGACTTACGGACAACTGAGAAGAATGACAAAGAGCAAAGGGAGTGGGGGGTGTGGGGGGAAGTTCTGCAGTCTTTTCAAGGGTCATCCTAATGCAATCTGCTTAAGAGCAATGCAAAGACACATAAGTAAGTGAAGAAGCATTAGATCTCTATAGACAAGGTTTGGAGAATTAGAAAGTACCTCCTCTTCTAGGTGTGAAGAACTTCATAAAATTAGCAACAACTACATTTCTCTAGGAAAAGTATGAAGTAGAACAAGCCCTCAATTATAACCTTTTTCATATTTCCTCCTTTTTTACTTAAAATGCTGGTGCTAAGCACAGCTGCAGGGACAGCAGCAGACCTTAGTTCTTCTCTGTCCCTCAGAATACGATAAAGAAGTTTTGCCTTAATGTAATGCCTCATGACTGCTTGCAATGCCCACCCAGGCTACAGAGGCACTAGAGGACAAGGATTAGATTTTCCTGCCTTTTTTGGCACTTAGCAACTCAATCAAAACTGCACATGAGGAACAGAGCATAGCTGCACTCGCAGCATGCCAGAAACTCCAAGCAGGGATGAACTTGGCTTTGCAAAAAATCTGAAGTTGGGCCCTAGAGCAGATCCAACTACGTCCTTATCTACTGTGGCCAGCTTCATCTCTTAGAGCAGAAGTATTAATGGGACTGTCTGCTTGTCACCACCTAGATGAAATCACTGCTTGCCTCAGTGAGTAACCAAGCTTTTCCACAATGCTTTTCATGAACATTCACCAAGCAGTGAACAGCCAGGGGAGACCGTTCAGCATGCTGAAAGAAACCTTCAGCCACCACCACTGATTCAAAACAAAAGTCTGGGGCCCTTGAGTGCTAAGAAAGTTGAGCTGCAATGAACCGGGGGCGTGACTCTGGGTTTTCTTTCACTTCCAGTAATGTATCTCACAGCTGATTTATTGGAGTTGCACAGTCTCTTATTACTTGTGTATATATCGAGGGGGTGGCAAGGCTACAGCAGCTTTCTCTGACTGTCACTGTGACTGGAGCACTGCGTACCATCATATAACTTTTCATATCACGGCTGAACTGTGTACACAAATGGACAGGGAGATTATCACTCTCTCTGCTTTTGCTACATTTATGGCCTGGCAAAGTGACTTCAGTTTCAAAAAGTACACCGTGAACCTGGTTTGAAAAATACTGGGGGGGGGAATGCTGTATTTATATTCAAAGGTTTTGCCCTGAGGTGTTTCTTCTATAACAGAACTGCCTTCCTGACAGTCTGCCACACTGAACAAGTACCTGGGGAGCAAGCAAGCAGCCATAAGTTGGACAGAGCCACAGGTCACATCTTGCACCAGAGCTGACCTTGGCACTGGCACTACACTTGAACTTCTGAGTGAGTCCTAAAACCAAGGAGAACAAAGAGGGGGGAAATCTACAATGTTCTAATCCCTGAAAGTATCATCTTTGGAATTCAGGGATTATCCAAATCTAAACTCCACTGTATACCAATTTGGCACATATTACCACCTCTCATATGGCTTATGTGGCATAGATTATATGGCATGCTTCAAAACACGACAAACAAAAAAAGGGCTGAGATATGGCATGTCTACTTTGGGGAGCAGCAAGGAGCTTGTTAATATAAATTACAAGAGACATTTCTAAAAATCCACTTTGTAATTTAAAATAAAAATGCTTATAAAAGTGAGAGTTAAACTTTCAAAAACCTTTATGAAATACAGTCTTTCTTCTACAAGGTGCTTGTGTCTGCTGCAATGGTATTGCTGTTAATAGCTAATCCCAGAAGGGCGATGGGATAATAAGGGAGGAGAATGCACCCAGCTCTTGTAAGATACCAGCTCTTTACGATGAGTGTTATACAGAGGCGTGGCAGTCTGGAATGTTGTAAATAGGGAAACTGTAGGGTGGGAGTCTCAAAATTCAGTAAACAGTGGAACATTAGAGTTTAACAATTCTAAATTTTTTCTTCTTTCCATAGTTTACATAATTATTTTAGTGTTTGGAAAACCACCGCTGTTGGCTTCTCCAATATTGGTAGTGTGTAATACTGATCGGGCAGCATGTATGGCAGAAGTTCTATTCTGCAGACTCAGTGCTGAGCCTGAGGTTAAGTGACATTCACAGAGATACAGAACCAAAATACTAAAGTGACTAATGGAACTTTTTCCATTTCCCTGGGATTCCTTGACACTTTGTGATGTTTACTGTTGATATATAGTTTGTAAATGTAGGCCTCTCTTCTCAAATGCTGTTTCCTTCTTGTCTAAGAAGAAGAATCCATCACAATTTATTTATTTTCATTTTTCTCTCTCCAGAGTTGATAATCAAAAGGAATGACAAGATTGAAGAAACAAAAAAATGACAAAAAAAGGGTCATGGGAGCCCACAGAATTGAATCCCCTTCCAAGAGCCATGAAGATAAATCAAATTTAGAATTCAAGCATCTTCTTGGGGTTATCTGCTTTTTCACTGTGTGCTTTGTAGGTGCAGTGTAAACGCAAATTTCTTTTTTTCTTATGAATTAACCCGTTTCCAAAGCCTGCTTCACTTACACGACGTTGTGTCCTCCTGGAAAAAAAAATCTCCATTTTCCTTATGGAACCTTCCATTGGTTCATGCTAAGTAATCCCTTCTAAATGAAAAAGGCTGTGGCCTGTACAGCTCTCCTTTGACATCACTGATATCTTACTGAACTATGTGATTACCCTAGATAGGATTGAGGTGCATGCAATAAATCATCCTGCTATGCAGAAAGACCAGTCCATTCCCACAGCAGTTGCAGCCTGTATCAAGTGGAAAAGAAGTCTTACTTCTTGCAGCTTGCAGTCCCATTTGCTTTTTGCCCACTTGTGACCTGTGAATGATACTCAGGAGCTTCCAATTTCCATCGGGCTGCACTAAGGAATCTTGCACACATGGATAAGAAATGTTCAGCTTTTTCCTTCCCACACTCCAGCAATTACAACAGGCTCCACATCCATCCAGGTGAAATCCCAACCTGTTAGTGGCACAGTTTTCTAAACAAAAGCCACAACTTCTTTCCTAGTAGATGAATTTCAGAACTTTGAGGCTCAACCATCAATATATTCCAGAAAACTGTTTCTAGAAAAGCAGAATCCAAAAGACTTTGGCAAAGTATTTTATGTCAATCCTGATTTTCGAATTCCATTTTGTTCCAACTTCCTTCTGAACATCACTTGCTTTTGGACAGTATAGGCCATACAAAAACACTATACAGAATATGAGATCAAAAGCATTTTTCAAATGCTGATCAATGGCTTATAAAATCCAATTCTGGGAGGGACCTTGTAACCTCAAGAACTACATCTTGACAAGACCCTGAAGGCCAGTATAGCTACTGAAGAAGCAACAGGTATTTACCAAACTGTTCTGAAATTAGTCTTGCTTATTATCAGCAAGATGGAGATTATAGTTCATTTTCACTTTGGCACACAGAAAATTATCCTTCTCCAGCCACAAGGCTGTCTGCAAGGCCCAGTATTTTCTGTCATCATCATGAGGCCTTTCATGACACAATCAACTCCCAGAAGCAAATCTGTCAGGTCTGCACGGCCCAGTCACAGACCCTGCTGGCTCCACAGAGGCACTTTTATAACGGTTCAAATTTGGAGCGCAGAGGAGGGATGAGAGGAAAGCTGATCAATGGAAAGGTAATGTCTCTACCCACAGACCGAAGAAATCCTTTGGGGCAGCTGTCAGCCAGGCGCCATTGCACACATTCATCTTCCTTGTTCTGCTCTTTTTCTTCACTTATTTTGGTTGATTATTTTTCTTTCTCTTGTAATTAATAATTTAGTTTTGTCACCACCCGCTCCCGGCTTGTCTCTAAGCCTTGGTTCCCCGAACGCTTGCGATTACGCTTGAGTTTGGATAAGTCCTTGTCAAAGACTTCTCCTGACCTCAACGCTGACACCAGGTCATCAAACTCCCCAGTCTCTTCAGAAATGCTTCCTGCTTTTGCTTTCTTTTGGCGCCTCTCTTTTTCCCTCTGCTCTTTCAGCTGTGGAGAAAGAGGAAGGTCTTTAGGATTCACTGACCGAGATGCCAGATCACTACAGACATTGTGTTATGGAGCATCTAAAACGTGTTAGTACTGTTTGGAAATAAAAGGATCAGGATCCTACCCGTAAGGCCGTCATGTGTTCCAAGGGCAACAGAGACCATACTGCGCTTCCTTACTCTTGCTTAGGTGAGCAGAGAGCACAAGAGGTGAGGAATGAGCAGCATCATCTGCTTGCCTCACATTACCACCCCAGGGCGAAGAGTACCAGCTGTGCTCACATTATCTAACCTGGTGAGTTTAAAGTTAGTCTGGATGTTTCTGCACAAACCAGTCACCATTAGAATCACAAACAGCTTTGCTTGTAGGGCATAGATAGTCATATTCAAACAGGCAGAAAGGTCATGTTCCTTCAGAAGGAGAAAAATAAGAAGTGGAATTCATCAGATGGCCACAAGCTAAACATACTAGACAAGAAAAATAGCGTAGCATGTTGTGGAGATGGGGAAAAGAAAGAATATTGCCTTGAGTCCAGAAAGAGAAAGTGATTATAAATAGAAACAGCAATGAAACAGGACTGCTGATTTTACCATTTCACCAGGGAGCTCAATTATCCTACACACTACTCAGCTCCAAGATTAGTGGAAGTACTAAGGCACAGCTATGGCTCTCAGGATGCAGGTGGCTCACCTTGCAGTAGTCCCATGTTGCAGGAGAATTCTTCTCATAAGCAAACAGCAACTGCTCAGTACATCAGGCCTACTAAAGCTTCTTAGAGCTTTAACAGGGGCTCCTACACTTTCTCTGCTGGCTGAGAGGAAACTTGAGACTAAATCTTGGCCTTTTATCTCTGTGTCCAACAGTTCCAAGAAGTCTGCTGGCATCCTAGAGTTCTACCTCTTTCCTCTTCTGAAAGGAGTAAAAGGGTTCTTTTGGCAAAGCAAACTTCACAAGTAGCAATTGCCTTCAGTTAGGAGCCAGGCAACAGCCGAGGTTAAACTGTTGGCAGGGTGGAAGGACGAGGGAAAAGCTGGGCTGTTCTCACTTTCAGGAAAGCCTGAGATTAGAAGGGGAGGCTGGTTCACATGAACCCTTGGGGCTATACACATTGGTCTCCAAGAGCAAAATCAACAATGCAGAAAAGCTCACTTGCCTCATCAAGGTCTAACACAGCCTCTGTAATCAAGGCATTAAGGCTGCCAGTGCAGACTACAGCAGGGTATTTACTGTCACCGTACACTGTCAGGGAACAAGAACACAGCAGATGATACAGTCTGAGTGGAAGCTGCCCAGCTGGCAGGACCTCACTCCAAGAACTTTTACACAGAGCAAGCAGTCTGAAAGCAGGCAGACTAGCTCCATGAAGGGACAGCACCATCTTGCAAAGTATCTTGACAGAAAAAATAGGACTAGATTTGGATATTTGAACTCAAAAGAAGAGAGATTTAGAAGCCAAACTGCAAGTATTCTTCTTTGACAGCCTCCAGGAAAAATGCCATCATTTGTGAAGAGAAAGATGACAAAGAGGTGGCAAAGGAAAGGACATAAAACAGTGACAGGGCATCTGCACTTGAACTGCCTTTGTCAACGTTTCTCTCCAAGAAATGAACAGATGATGAAGTAAAACGCTTTCTTTTGCCCAAGTTCTCACCATGGCTTCCATGCGTGCCCTGCGCTCCTCTTCTTCCTTTTTCTTCCTCATATTCTCCAGATCTTGCTTTGCCTCTGCAAATGACTGTAAGAAAGTGTCAAAGATGCCAAAAAATTCATCCGGCTGCATCTTGCCCTCATTTTCTCCAAAATGCTTCAGAGCCTTGGCGTACTGTCAAAGGGGCAGAAAACACAAAAGCAACAATTAGGCAGGCAATCCACTGAAGACAGTGAGGAAAGCTTATGCATAACTACACATGTAATTCAGTACCCCCTGAGTGTTCACGTGCAGAGAAGAAACTGCCTCCCCATGCAGTAACCAAAGTGCCTCTATTACGGCAGGTGCCCGTGTCCTGAAGAATCTGCTCTATTGGTCATTCTTTGGGCAACACAGGACAATGGTAGTGGGGAGCACTATCTATCCACTCACATTAGAAAAAAGTATTCAATGCCTGAGGCTGATGGAGCTATTTCAGAGAGCGACCATCTGGCCACATCTCAGCTGCAGCTGTGGGTCAGCAGGGGCATGAAAGGCAACAAGCTAGTTGGGGAACAACTACCAAACAAGTAATTCTAGTTCGTCCTAGCCAATCTAGCCCTTCCACCTTCTCTTTCCCCCTCAATTTCACTTTTAAAAGGGCCAGATTTGATATTTTGTATAATAACGTTCTAGCCTATCCTCTCAGGAGCCTTCTACTACGTCATCCATCACTCTGGAATCCTGAGTCAGTGTTGCCTAGGAGAGAGGAGACTATGGACAGACACAGCATGAGAGAGGGACAAGGAAAGCAGCCAGGGCTGCAGGGCAAACTTAAAAGAGTGAATACATCACAAATGGCTTTTATTTTAATAGGGAAATGTTGAGATTGCAGGACATGTGGAGAGAGCCAACTGGCAGGACTTCAGTCACAGGGCTGTCCTGATCTGGGTATGGTAAATTTGCAGCAACCCTGGCTCTTGGACACAAGTCCTGCAGTACTTGTACTCTCTTCTTTGCTCCCTCACACTCGCAAACATGCCCCTGTACTCACCCAGATGTAACTCAACTGCATGCACAGATAGTCTGCATACAGCACATATGCCCATATCTACTCTTATATAGCCATACACATCCCAAAACTGCATCACTGTCCAACCACCCTCTCTCATACACCTTTGCACTGCAACTGACAGAACTAGAGATACACTCCTGATTCTAACGCTGCCCCAATGTGCAGTTCCCCTAGCACCTTCATGCACCAGCTCTGAAAAACACAGCATCCTCACAGACATCCCTGCTCACCAAAACAAAACCAGTCTTTCCCAAGCAATGGACTGGTTTCCAATAATCTTCTGTGTCTATTCAGTTCATACCACGACAGCCCAGCTTCCCTTTCCTTAGGTGCTCTTGCAGAATGGAAAAGAATAAGAACAGTCCAGGCTCAGATCCCAAGCATAAAATGAATTTGGAAGCAGGACTTATGAAACCCTCTGGCTCCGTACCAGGTAAAGCACAAACAATGTCTCCCAGTTAACTGCAGGGGGAAGAAATCTCCAAGGAAAGCAGCTTCCTTCTGGCACAGCCTGAGATATCCAGCATCTCCCCTCCACTGCTTTCACTGCCAGGCCCACAAAGCAGTTTGAAGCTTTTTTTTTTTTTTTTTTTCTTTATAAAGGCTGTGTTCTCAGCCAGAAACAAACAAAGAAACTCAAAGTATCTGGGGAAAAAAAAAAAAAAAAAAAAAAAAAGCATTGGAAGGAATGCAAGTTGCTTTGAGCTACCAAACATGGCAGGAGTTGAAGGAAGCACTACAGCAGCAGCAAGTCATGGAGGGATTTCAGAATATGGAAATAGCAACAGACTACTTCTCTGTTTAACTCTGTTCACTGAAACCTCTGAAGACATATATACATGTGGACACACCTACTACCTCTGTCTTCCTCTCTATATTCTTTCAATATATGTCTACTTAAATATACTGCCACAGCTGCCTGAGCACACAGAGGTCACAGTAGGTGTGCTATCTGGAATCCTTTCTCACTTAACTTGTGGTTAATCCCTATGAAAACTGAAAGAAAAAAAGAAAAAAAAAAAGGACAAATTCAAATTATGAGCAACAATTGCAGTTAGCAGCTAGGAGGAAGGCTTATTAGCCCCACAGGGCTTTCCTAGTCTTTTAAGTTAGGAGGCTGAGGAGAGGGTCATTGTCTGAGGATCTTGGATGCTACATATATGGAAGTCTCCATTAGAGGGTGGTGTCGTCTGCAAATATTCTGCATGTAGTCTGCCACCATCTGCCAGCGCCAGCTAATTCTTGCCACAGAGGGGCTTTTGACATTGTGTCCTCCTTGCCACATAAAGGAGGAAAAGTACTGATGTGCTGGAAGGACCAAACAACCTAGGAGCCCTCCAGAGAAGCTCATGAATATAAAGTGTCTACGACAGACCACTCTGCTTTTATTCCTCCTTGTGTTTCTTCCATCACATGTGCTCTGTCGAAGTATCTGTGCAGGATGAGGGTCAGAGTGCTGCACAGTACCTAACAGCTGCCCTCCTGGCTCAGGGCACTCCAGGCAGAGGAGTATTGAGCAACCTTAGCAGTTCTGAACCTCAGCACACTTTTCTGCTATCTGCCACAAATTTTGTGTGATCCTGCATAAGTATTCAGCTGCTCCAGGTGCAGACTGCCTCCCTGTATAACACTGCATAGTCTGCAAAATAGGTAGCGCAGTTCTCATGCACAACACTTGCCCCATCTCTGGAGGCATTCAAGGTCAGAATAGAATGGAGCCCCAGGCCACCTGAGCTGATGGGTGGCAACCCTGCCCATGGCAGGGGGCTGGAGCTTGATGATCTTTAAGGTCCTTTTCAACATATGCCATTCTATAATTCTATGATTCCCAGAATTCTGTGATGTGCTATAATATCACAGAGCAGAGTTTGAAACTTGCTTATTCCATAAGTCATTTGGGGACAGATGGCATACAAAAGCAAGATGGAAAATTGTTTCAGTTTCATGTAATAAAGGTATATATATACCTTTATGGTATATCTTTTTTTCATTAAAAAATTCATTTCCACACCATTAGGGACCCCAAGCTCCATGATATAACAGGTCTGTAAGCTCAGTGCCAGCCCTGCTCCCTCTGCCAAACTTTCCACTGAATTCATCCCTTTGCCAAAGCAAATCGCTTAGACAGTTGTTTATTTTAAAAAGCTATTTCATCAAGGAGAGGAAAAGCAGGACAGCAGTGTGCAAACTCTTGGCTCTGCTTGCCACTGAAATGTTAAACAGTGGCAGAGGAGCACTGGAAATGGGGTTCTGTGAGGAGGAGGAAAAAAAGCTACAACAAAAATTTCCCACTGTCTGTGCTGTCCACTATCAGTGGAGAAGCCAATGCAAAAACGAATTATATCATGCAACATGAACCGTCTTCCCCAGACAATAATCCTGAGTTTGCTGTTGCAAAGACTCCAATCTGCACCAAGGCAGTTCAGATAAAATTCTGCTCTGTGTATGGGGCAGATGCAGATCAGTTAATAGAAAGAGACTCACTAATCTCAGGCAGGACTGTGCCCAGCTCTCTTTGCAACTTCAGATCTCTAAAAGGATTCTCCCAGGAGTTGAATGGTAACTCTGGAAGTACCTACATTGTAATCTGGACACAAGCGCTATAGACATTTCTGATATATTATGTTCCATCTTGCCCTGAATCTGCAGTTCTACACACAGGAGCTACACAATTTATGTACCAAATGGTTGTTTCTGACAGCAGGCTGTAGTGCCTGCCCATAAACGTACCCTGCCCTGACTTCCTCAGTCTCTGACCCAACCTCTTCCTTATCCACCGGCCTCAGAGTCTGACAGAAAACACCAGTCTCTAAAAACGAATGACTGAAGAGCACAGTAAATGGCATTTAGAGTGCAGTATTTCATTATTTTCATAACATTCTGCCATTAATGGCTATTTTCTTAAACGGATTTTGGCTTTCACCTCCTTGCTGCTCTTCAAAACAGTTACTACATGTGCTAAGCTTATTAAATGCACGTGCAGATTCCGAATTCAAGTCTCTCCCATGATAAATATAAACACTCTGACTCACAGTAGATGTCATGAGAAAATCTGGAGATGGACACTTTTCCTACCCTCCCCATCAGCCCTGCCTGGACTGAAACCTCCCTTGTGCCTCTGTAGAGCAACATAGGCTTGATTTTCAAAATGAAGCCCCAACCCCCTTTGGAGTCATGCAGCTACAACATGACTACCAACTATATAGGAATGATACTACCTTATTAAGCTGACAGCTCTTCTAGGAGGATCCAAAACACTTCACAAATGGGTTTGTTATAAACCTCACACAAAGTAGAAGAGTTATAAAGCAATAGTTATGTCCATATCTGTCAGCATTCAATGATACTGTAAAGTTTCATGTAGGGCAAATGTCACTATATTCAAGTAAGAAAATAAAATTCACACAATGGGAAGACACTGTTACTCCCCTTGGACATTTTCTTTGCTTCCCCACAGGAAACTAAGAGAAGAATTTTCACACGCACAAAAAAAAAAAAAAAAAAAAAAAAAAAATCTACTTTTTTTTTCCTGAAATGAGAAAGTCAGCTTTTTGTCTGCTAAAACATGTAAAAAGTGGTGAAAAGAATTTCACTTTCTCCTGCCCACAACTTCCAGTTTATGGGAAATGGCAAAAAGCATTATCCCTTGATCTAATCTATATATTCCTTTATAAAGTGGTATTGAAAGTGAGAAGAACACAAAAAGAACAAGAACCAGCTGTGCTGGGGAGCCTATTTAAAAAGTAGGTCTAAGTTTTCAATCACTTCTTCACTCCGCCATCTGTTTACTGCATGAAGATAAGTACAGTTACAAAGCTTCCGCTGCAAACACGGATGTCTCCATCTGACAATTTGGCCCTTTAAGTTTAAAATATCACTTCTTCCCCATGACCACTAGCAGTAAATAATCCTGTTTCAGAAAGAAAGCCCCCCAAAAAAAAGAAAAAACCAAAAGTGTGGGATTGTGATAAATATCCTCCATAGAGAAGGCCAGTACCACACCTTGTAATGGAGGGTTTCCAAAACTTCAATACTGAAATGATTTTTGCCTGTACACAATATTCCAAAAATAAAAGCTTCCCAGGTTTGAAAAGATAATTTGTATTGTTTTAAATGCCAGCTGAGGAAACATGGCTCCGATTAACTCATGGCAATCAATTAGCCACATCTATATTTAGAAAGATATCCAACTCCAGCTGTTAAAACTAGGACTTCATTATTATTAATAAATCTGTGAACCAGACAAATTCTTCCTGGGCCCCTTTACATGTTTTTAAAAGCCCTCCCTTTCCCACTACTTTTTTCTTTTTATTATTTGCTTTGCTTTGAGAAATGTAAAAAGAAGAGGATAATCAGATGTTTTAGTCTCTCCCTTTAATTGGCTAGTTATAGTATGTTTCCATGGTTAAAAAAAAAAAAAAAAAAAAAAAAAGTTTGTGATTCAACAAACAGAGAGAGACCACTGAGAATGGAAGATGTTATAGGCTTTGCAAAGCACATCTGGTTTGTTGAAAATTTTCTACTTTTTTTTTTTTTTTTTTCTTTCTTAAAGAAACAGAGGAAAAAGAGGAAGAAGGGAGGGGAAAAATAATATGAGGCAAACATGAGAAATAGCTCAGCATTGGTAAGGAACAGACAGTTCTCTTTCAGGAGTCCAAAAGCAGCTTATTGCCAGCGCAAGAGCCAAAGCCATAGGTTGAGCAGAAGTTGGAAAAGCATGCATTCAAATATAGCGAGGAGAAGGTAGAGAAACATTTCCTAAGCATGTTATAGTCATTAAAATAGAGCATCTCTTCTTGTTAAGGGCGTTATGTTGCCTATGGCTAAAAATGTGTGCAACAACTTCCAGACATATTGGTCCATCTGCAGGGAGACTTTCTGGTTAGTTTTAAAGCAAAAGAACACAGTTTTTCTGCAAGTTTCTGATCAGGGAAAGCAGCACTGCTGTTAGATGTGTACCATTTGCTGGTTTTTATCCCATAACTGACATCATAAACAAATCACATTGGGCTTTAAGCCTCTGTGTGTCAAAGGAAAGGATCACATCTATCTGTAACATCAAACCAAAAAGCCAAGGAGAGTCATTCACTTCCAAAAATGTGCACCTAACTGTAATGAAGTAGAAAATGTACCCAACCATAAAACAGAAGCCTCCAAACCATAGCACCTCGCATTCTTCTCAGTGAAGGCATGGAATGTAAAATACTGATTTTGTGATTATAAAGCAAGTACAGTGTGAACATTACTAGGCTGGAAGTGGTTTGAATATTCTCAAGCAACAAGATAACAATGAAAAAATTAGGCATATTATTCTCCACAAAATTTTGTTACAATACTAGCAAGTGTTATATTGCCAAGCTTTGTCTTCAAAGTGAAGTAGTAACTACTGCCCACTGGCATTTGCTCTAGCTAGCTGGAACTGAGACCCTGTAGCTCCCTGTTGCATCTGCAAGTCAATATTACCAACATTATCTCCACAGGAAGGAAATGCTTTGCAATTCCCAAATGACATTACTGCAGAGTGATCAGATGAATAAAGAGTCTTAATATCCACATCCTTGGCCTGTATTCTGTCTAACCTTCAAAATCTAAAGTCTAGCAATCCAAAGGCACAGGTTTCATTAATAATGCAACAGGTCCCTTAACACTGCTTATGTATCCCTGCAAGGACTGACACCAGGAGTGGAAACAACTCAATCCAAAAGAAATAACACATTTGCTTCATGAAGCCAAGTACTTTTAACATGCCAGCCAACAAGGGTAGATTTGCCATTACATACCGTTTACTTTAGAACTTGCTCTTCTCTAAACATTTTCATATGCTTATAATCTTTTCCTATAAATTCTTCCTCATTCAACTGAGAGACAGAGGGATTAGTGCCAGATTCCAATCATCAGCAAAGAACAAGCACCTCCTTAGCTGTGCAAATCTGGTAATGGAGGTGCAGACAGTAGAAGTACAAAATGATCACAGCAGCACGTGAAGAGTGCACACATGGTGCTGGCTTTGTCAGAAGGATTCAAAAAGGTCTGACAAACCGTGAATGTTTGGGATCACTGTCCTTGCAATGAAAGACAAGCAGTGACAAAGAAGTCTAAGCAGAAAAGATCAGCTATTCAGGATTATCAAACTACTCAAAGGTGCACTTTTAAAGGAAAGAAATGAAGTGCAAATGGTCCCAGTTGAATGAGCAGGGTGGGATGGAGGTCACTATCACTGATTACCAAATTAACTCTTTCAAGAGATTGGTTAAAAGGCAGTTCCTTCAACATAACAGCACTGACATCACCATCACAGTTCCATGCCACACACAGATAACATTATCTGTTAAGGTAGATTAGCAAAAGCAGGTAAGAGCACTGCATGTTCTCTTAATCCTAGAATGTGTTGTAAATTGCTACGGATCAGATTATAAAAAGACAGAAACTTCAGACTAAAACACCTTCAGTGTCTATTATCATTTTTACTCCATTTCCAGTATCTAAAATTCCTGCTTTCACTTTGATGAATGCTTTTGTCTCAATCAACGCTTCAGAAGGTATTCATACCTTGTCTCTAGCATCATTGAGGAGGTCTTCTAACTCTGAGAAGCTGAAACTGGCAACAGTGATGAAATCACTCATGACAGGAACAAACCTGTCCCCTGATTCCCGTATGCGTCTCTTCTGATAATCCAGCTCCTGAAAGAGAAGAAGTAAGATACACAGACAGGCAATCATCAAAGACTTCTCACTGAGAAATAAGGATGTGGGGAAGCTCACATATTTTCACTCAGTACAGAGCATGCTCTGTTTCCAAACCTCATGCAGTAATTCAAAATTCTAACTCAGAAACCCATTTCTCACTAAATCCAAGGTTCTGGCCTCGCAACGTGAGACAGAAGCCTAACATGGGAAGGAAGAAAGCCTCAGTTATGGTTTCCTATATCCTAGAGTAACCACCACTCCCACGAAAACCACCAATGTGTTGAATTTCTAAAGTAACCTTGGTATCAAGTACTTAAAATACTCCAGATGTTGTTTCTCTTTTTTAATTTCGCTTTGTGTTTTATTTCTCTCTACACAGAATGACAAATTCTATGCAAAATGAAAAATAATAAGGAATGTAGGAGAACTGGAAAATTTTAATTGTGAGTTTCTCTCCATCTTTTCTTTGCATGGTGGCTCAAAAGGCTGTATTCTTGGAGCAGTGCACACACATGTGCCTTATCTACAGATTGTGCTTCCTAGTGTTGAACCTCCTCTTTAGTTCTCCGAAAAGCACCTTCTAAGCATCAAAAAAAGATGCCAAAATTGGTTCTATTCAGAAGAACAAGCTAGAAAACAACATTTGCTAGCACCCTGCTTAACGAGCAAGCATTTGCTTGGATGTTACAAAAAAGTCATGGATTTATAAAAAATGGAGCAACAGAAAACTAAACTTTATCTGCTACTAAATAAAAAAAATAAAAATAATTCTTTCTGGCTCAAGTTCTTAATATTGAGCCAAGATTACTGATATTATCCCTTCCCATACTCTAGTCACCACATTTGTGGCACTGAAAAAGCTACAAAGCTTCTTAAAATGACTAAGTTCTCGTAAGACTGGCACTCTCCCATGTCTGTGCTTGGTTTGTGTGCAGCCAATGGTCTCAAGGGAACAATGAAATGGTAATCTGGTATTTTATTCTCAGCTGAATAATCAGTGGGAATGATAAGGTCTTGCTTTCCCTGTAGGGAAATCAGCATGAAACAGCAGGTCAAGCTATGATCTGACCCTCTGTTCCCTTTGGAAAAAAATATTTTTGTGCTGGTTGCAACTTTAGCTACATGTATGTTTGGTGCTCAGTGTTACTAGCCATCAAAAGGCTGGTTCCCAAGCCAAATGAGTGGTTTTATAAGAATTTATGCTGAGAAACACCTTGGGAATTGCTCCACGTCATTGATGAATGCAAAGAATTACTCCGGTCATTGACAATCTAAAATTAGATGGGCTATCTCTTCTCTTCTAACATGAGTTGGAAAGAGAATGTAACCACTACAAGGAAATACCACAAGGTAGAAAAGCAACAGAAAAACAATGAGTAGGTGTCTAGAGAGCAATCCACATTAAAGAAGTGCTGCCTCTCCTGATTTATATTACATCCTCTTTTCCACTGTTTTTTCTACTACATCATCAGGGTCTGTCCCAAGAGCACTACTCTATTACACCACTTCGCAGTGCACTGTCTCTATGCTATAATCCCTCTGAACTGGATCTTACAAATACAAGAAACATCATCTTCTGAGGATTACACATTTTTTTTCAGCCACACTTTCTCATTCTGATTTATAAGCTAATTTTAGCTCAAAGTTCCTACATCCGCTCTCACCATTCTCCCCTCCCTCCACTCCCTGAGTAGCTACATATAGTAGTTCTTCTATCTTACACACACTGTTGAGATCTGTGGCATTTGGGACTGCTACGAGACAGCAATGTTTTTCAAAGCAAAACTAAAATTAGGTGGTCTAATCCTAAATTTCAAATTCAATCCTTCCCTGCACAGTAATTCTTCCAAATTAAAAATGTCCACAGAAGTAACCAGCATGATTATGTAATCAGCCCAAGAATGATGTCAGCAAACAAGAAACTCTTCTAAACCTTCTAGAAATTAACTTACATTAGTCATAATAGTGTAACAATAGATGCTAGCACTGCTCTTGGCAGTCTGGGCTACCGGTTCTCCAGATGTATGAAAAGATTTAACATGGCAGGGGGTTCTCAAAGCATTGGTCAGAATCTCCTTGTTGTATGAGAGAAGAATTCCACTGACACAATTCAGTTCCAAATTTAGAGAGGATCAGAAATTACTTAGCTGTCCTTTTGAGAGCATTTTACATTAGGCAATAGCTACGTGAATGTCTTAACAAAGGAATGAATCTTCTTTTTACTAAAAAGCTACAAATCCAGGAAAGCAAAAAGTTAATAGTACCTTTAAGAACATCTGACTGTGAAACTATTTTTAGCTTTCTATTCTTAAGGGGCCCTGAAGAAACTTCTCAGTCGCTGGAGCCAAGGCTGTGGTGAGAACACACTGGACAGGAATCAAGAATCACACCTTTCCCTCCTCCCCCTTCCACCTGACAGCAATCTTCTATTGTTGCTGTAGTGCTGCTTTTTACATGCCAGAAAACCACAAACTGAGCAAGCAAACTGGGAGGTACTGGCAATCCCAGATGATAAATATCATGGCAAGAAGGGTAAGGGGGGAAGATAGGGATTGAATGGGAAGAAAGGTTGCCCATTGAACCCATCTATAGGAAAGAGAAGAAAAATTGGCTGCAAAGGCAGAGGACAAATAACCCAATCACAGAAAGTAAAACAGAAGTAGGTACTCACATTTCAACAGGGGGGATTGCCTGCCTCAGCCAGAACTGGGCCTCTCTTCAAGTCATGAACTTAATGTCAGCTTTCACTTTACAGGTACTTTTAATTCCCAAACATGGCTTCTAGTGAATGCAGCAATATCTCTTCCCATTGCTGCTTTCTCCCTTATCCCAACAATCAAGGTTTGGAAGATTTGTTTTTTCCTAGGAGGCTCACTGGCTAATTAGGTAATAAACTGTTGGAGACAGCCAGACAGCCTGGCTGGTAGGCCACGGAACTTTTTCACTGCCCCCAGGATCCAAACCAAACTCAGGCCAGGTGGAAGGAAAATTAAGTCATCACTGTCTGTCTTATAGCAGATCTGAAAGACTGGAGAGCCCTGGTTTAGTTTCTTGTAGATAGATAATCATTTCACAGAAACCACACAATAAGATTCCCAGCAACTGGTCCCCTTGCCAGCAGTTCCACAGGAAAAAACTGCAGAATGAACAGCAAAGGCAGCAAAGGGCATTTGCTGAAAAACAGAAAATTTCTCTGGGATGGTGTTGTTACTCTGTGGCTAGGACATATGAAAGGTGCCTTATATACCTTCACAGAGGGGAGGCAAACACTTTGAGACTGTTCAAAGCCACACACGTGTATCCATAGCATAAACAAGAAGCAAATGTGGGAATTTCTAGCTCTTGCCACCAAGTACAGTGCTCTTGCATTGTGCTCCCCTGCCTCAGGAGCCTTTCCCCAGAAACAAAATCAACATTCTCACTAATAAAGTCTCCCAGGTAGGGAAATCACAGATGACACATGAATCTGTGACTCCAGGGAGAACTTAGACCCATGTAGCTTTAACTCCTACAGTTCAACACAAACAACTGCATCAATACACCATTTGTACTGTTCTCTGCTGAGGTGAGATTCTCTGCATCAAGTACAGATTAAACACAACTAACTTAAGTCCAATTAGAAGATTTTCATTAATTTTACTGAGCAGGAACATTGCAGCTTTGCTTGACAGCTCCATTCTCTCATCTTTTTCTAGTCCACTTTCCCAAGGAGTGCACAAGATATATTAGGGTTGCATACTAGAGTGCACTACCTGTTTACTAGGACTCCAAGAGACATGTGAAACACTCGCTCAGCAGTCATCCATCCCCCAGAAAGAACGAGAAAGAATTTTATTTTTCCTTCCAGTGCATGCTGTTTGTCAAACTGTCCTTTTACTCTCCAGGCTGAGATCAAATAAGCTTTTCATTAGGCTTAAGTCTGCTAAGATCATCAGCAGGAGCTCCACATGAGAAGCTTTTATTTGTTTTTTCTTGGTTAATGCATTTGGGTTGGAATGGAAAGGAACTGAAAAAGAAAGCCCACTTTCTCTTATCATAAAATATATAGTGCTCCCGATTCTGACTGTGATACTTTACGTATGGAGCTTTGGAAACCTTCAGACACTTACAGCTTCAACGGCTTTCAATCCAGTCTTTATATTGTTAACTTCCTTCTCCAGCTCTACCAGGCTGCACAGGAGACAGACAAGGAGGAGATAAAACAAAAAGAGCACTGTTAAACAAGAGTACAGGAACTTTGAAGCAGAACAAACAGATCATTGGCCCATCAAATCTGATATCCAACTTCTGGCACAGCCATATCAGATGATTAGAAATGAGGAGAAAGGGATGTGTTAATGTTCTGTGTTGCTTTTTGTATGAGAGGTAAGAAGATGCAGGTTCTGCTTGCCTGTGGTCACACTAAAGATCAGGATTTTCATGAGAAGAAGCAGGAAGTTGCCCTCAAAACGTGTGCCATGTGAGCTGAGCCTGACCCTCCTACAAGGAACATATGCCACATGGGCAGGCTGGCACAGTGTGGGGTCCCAGCTTAGCTCACACATCACTGTACTCTCAGATCATCTCTACACACTATTCGTAAGCCAGTCAACTGCTAAGTTCTATTAGCAATGCATTTAGATAAATTTTTTCTCTTCCTCTTGGTTCAAAATACTGCTGATTTTTTCATCTCCATTTCAACCATATGAAAGTCCTTGAAGGCTTACATTGTAACTGAGCATGTAACCCTACTGTTAGTAAATGTTTTCCCAGAGACAAGTGGTGTACAGATTTTCTGCTTGTCACATATGCACAAGAGCTTTTCCCTAGGGATTGTATGAAAAAAAGGCTTCTCATTTCCAGTTAAACAGTAGGTAGTTATTTTGCAAGTCAGTAGGTATCTTCACTACATATTCGATTAGAAGTAGATTACACCTCCAAAACAACCAGACCTTACAGTATGAACCTACACATATTTTTCACTTGTATCTTTTCACTTCTCTTTCAGTAGGTGGTGTAGTTTCTTATAAAGAACCATAGCTGGACAAATAACATGCAAATACATTTTTGCACAGTCCTTTGGAAATTAAAAACCTTAATATTTTAGGGGATGCCTTGTGTGTTCACTGTCAACAAACACCTGCAGAAGTGAAAAAAAATTACTGAAATTTGTGCAGAAAGCAGGATGCAAAAGTTGGAACAACCTTCTTCAAAACAGCTAATTTAGTCTCTGTACGTAGGTGATTCTGGCTTAGAAACAAACCAAATTATCCAGAAAAAACCCACCACATGACATAGATAAGGAGCCAAAGAGTATGGTGAGTGAATTACAGTGACCAGTCCAGTTACAACATCTGATTTGGAAACAGAGTAGCTATAAACATGTCTGAGTAAAGCAGTCAGTTTAGTTCAGCAAATTATTTTGGACCAAAATTTCCCACTGATCTACATTTGAATAATGTCAAGAACATCAGCAGGTATCCCAGCTGGAAGGCAGGTCACGGTTTTGTAAGATCATTGCCAGAGGAGGTTGTGGTAGAACATTAGGAAAAATTTCTGCTCAGAAATAGTGAGACACTGAAACAGGCTGCCCAGGGAGGTGGAGTCTCTAGGGGTGTACAGGAAATGTGTAGATGTGGCACTGAGGGATGGTTATTGGGCACTACTGGTGGTTGGTGGACTGCTGGACTAGATAATCTTAGTGCTCTTTTCCAACCTCAATAACTCTATGATCCTAAGACAATAGAAAAAGAAATAATTATTAAGCTAACAGAAATCACTGTGAACTTCAGCTCTGGGAACAAGCAATAGGACTGGACTTACTTGACTTTTGCTGCTTCTGGAAGATGCTGCAATTCAGTCTGAATATCTAGGATATCTGGATAATTCTTCTCAAAGATCATAATCAAATAGTGCAACAGTGTAATGTTCCTAAAAAAATAAAAAAAAACAAAGAAGGAAGTTGGTGATGAAAGGGAAGGGAAGATGCAACGACTGTGACAAATGAGTGAACAATATTTGGGCAGGAAATGTACTTGACTGAAGAAAATAAGCAACAGATATGCTTTTCCAATAGCAAAGTTAACAGCTTTGCTATTGAAAGAAAAGCATCATAGATTAAAATAAATTAGTCCTTTATGAAGCATTAGTACTAAAACCCCAGTGCCTTGATTTGTTCTGGGAGCAACAGTATGCTCCCAGTCATACCCACAGATAGTATAATGGAAAAAACATTGCACAATACAATATACTATTTATCCCCACTTACCTCAGAGAATAAACAAACGTACTAAAGTGACATTAAATAACAAGGGAGAAGTGAATTGTTCTCAGAGGCAATGTGGGGAAGAAAATAAGAGTTAACTAAGAAGAATAAAAAGATTCTTGGAAGCCCAAAGATGCAAAGAAGATTCCTACAGTCAAACAGCTGTATTCAAATAGTCAGGCTCCCTGATAAAAAAAAAAAAAACAGCTCAAGTAGAAGTGGAAAAAAATGATATCTAGGAGAGATGTAGAAGCAGGTTTGTAAAATAAATGATTGTAAGGATTGTAAAATAAATGGTGAAACTTGCATTAGTGAATTTTGTATGCAGAGAAAGCAGCCAGCCATAACAGCTACTTGAAGTGGGTGCTGTTTGGTTAACTGACAAGAAGATAGCAGATGGCCACTGTTTCACTAAGACCAAAGCCTGGGAGCTTGAGAGAGAATAGGATCTGCAAAGGGCATTTAATGCATGGAAAATTGAGTCAAGCTACATTAAGGAAAAAAAAAAAGTTCAACATTAGCTACACATGTATTAGCATGTATTAGCCTCAGTATATGGAAAGGACATCATGTTAGTCAAAACAGAGTCTTGTTATTTCAAACTCTAATAGGTAGCAAAGAATTTCCTATGGTTTCTTGCCACTATCATTCATTCTGTCATAATCTGAAGTCATTTCACCATAGCTGTAGTCTCAGCAGATCTCACAATTTGAGGAAGATATAAGTCAGTATGAAGCAGTTATAGGAAATCTCCAAGGAAAATCTTTGTACTGCTGAAGCCTGAAGGTGGTATTCACTTCCCAGTCATAGTTGAATTAATTTCCAGAGCCAGTATGGGGATATGAAGCAAATCATGGGATAAAGACCTGCTGCCTGTGCCCATAAAGTTAGCTCCACTATCAAAAAAACAAACAAACAAACAGCTATTTTTCTTAACATTTTCTATTTTCTAGATACATCTATTTTCTAGATACAATCAAGGTCAGTCTCACCAAGCTATGACTTGTACTTCTGGTGTAGGTAAAGTTTATGAGAGTCTTGCATCAGAAGCATATTTCCATGTTTCGCGGGACATGTAAGACTGTGGTCAGAGTTTTTTGTAGTTGTTTTTTTTTTTTTTTGCAAAACCACATTCATAAAACTTCAGTATAAAAGGCAAATTCCATAGAAATCCGCCTCCTCCCAAAACTTATTTCAGTGCAATACTACACTTTGCAATCTTTGTACAGCACTGCAGAAACCCAATCCAACAACAGATGCGCACTGTTCAAACGACTGGCAGAATTTGAATGCTTTGTTATTAACTCATCCTAAATGCTTCATGATACTTTAGAGTAAAAAGCACAACTTACATGCCAAGTAGGACATGGTTTGGAGAGTAAAAAAAAAAAAAAAAAAAAAAAAAAAAAGACCAAAACCAAATACAGTCAGTTCTGTTACTATGTTAAGAGGTGCAGCAGCACAATTGCTAACTCATTTGAGGCCTTTTAGCCTACCTGTCTATGCTGGATTTGGTATCTGCAATTTTGTTCAGGCTGGAGACTTTAAAGCCATATGCACTTCCCCTTTGGCCCTTGTTCATGTAATTGCCAAAGGCCAAAACGACCTCCAGGAGTTGCCTCAAACGTTTGCTGCGGATGAGTTCTTTGGATGCCAGAAGAATGGCTTGAAAAGAGAAAAGAAACAAACAGGTTACTGTGGTTGTTAACATATTTTCACCCCTTCTGAAAGGCCCCAAAGTGCCCATCTGACTGTCGCACAGGTAAATGTTACTATGCAGCCTGTTCATGTACGATCCTTCCCCTCCTACCTTCCCAGATGCAGGACAACTGGAAGGAAGGTACACCTCCTCATTCTGCAGGACACTTCTCTGAACACAGGAGTAGGACTGTTCTCCTGGGTCTCCCACAGTAAAAACACAGGTAGTGGGAATATGGGTAAGTCTAGAGCTCGTCTGAAAATGCAGAGTGGAAGATACTCCCCTCCTCTCTTTGATAACCAGGAACGATGCACAGAAGCCATGGCACTCTTCTTGTAAGTGACACATTTCCACATCACCATTCTGAGGCACCTAACCTAATCTAACTGCTCAAATGAGGTGGAAAGTGCAAGGACTGGAATAGAGAAGGGAAGGCTGACCTGCACAGAAGGGCCATGGAAGCTTTTGTCAGTTCAGCAATATCTGATAGCGCAATGACACCTGTCAGGTCATATTTACAGCGTAACAACAACAACACTTTATGAAGTCAGTTGAGTGGAACACCATCATACAGAATTTGCTTCCCAGTGCATTGCATGTCTTGCATTCGCTGGCTTTACAACCACAGCACAGATGTAACGATTCCTTTGAAGAAAAGCCTCTCTTTACCTTCCTTGCCCATTTACCCAACCCCTAGCAGAGCCTTTAATCATACCTTCCACTTTTGGCTTTGCTTCTGCCAGCCTCTCTGGAAACTTCTTCTTGAAGAACAATGCTTGGAGTCGCTGCTGATAGTGGTCAATCCTACACAAAGGGTAGAGTAAAATTAACACTGAACTTGAACCATATTTTGAAGCCCTGGGCCAGTATGCTGCCTACATAACCTTACGGCTGAGTGTTGAGAGCCAAAATACCTGTGCATGGGATTGCAAACACAGTTCAAACACCTAACTCTACTTAAACAACACTGTTAGAAAAACAGAGAGCCTGAATGCATGAGCTCCAGGTGAAAAGGAGCTGGAAGGACTCCCACTGCTCTCAAAATATAGAGCCATGAAATCCCTTTTTCTGTGAACAAAGCTAGGCAGGGGAGACAGGTTTCTGCTTGTCATCAGGGGATTGTCCTTAAGTGACAGCATGGAGAGTGTTTATTATCAATGAAAAGTTTGTGTAATGAAGAAAAACATTTGTAACATTGGAAGGCTTCTGGAAAATGCAAGGTATAATGTTGGCCCATAATCTCTTGCACATTCCCCCTCAGTGCCAGATGATCCATTTTTAACAACAATTACAGGTGCTTCCAAGAAGCCCTCAGTGCTTTTTCCCATAATGTGTTGAACAGACCTGCTCATCTCAAAGAGGAAACGATCCGCCCGAGCCATGCGCTCTATTTCATGTTTATGCTCCTCCAGCAGGTCGGTATCGCTCTTTTCAGGAACAAACTTCAGCAGCTGGAATGGCAGACACAAACCAAACACCAAGACAAGAGTTTTATCTGTTACCACTGGGAAGCATTACTTTGATTCAGCCATGTGACTGTAACTTCAAGCGCAGCTGCGGCTACAAAACTGACCTTTTCAAAATATCTGCTTGCCGTTGTGCCTTTGTCCTTCACTGACCCTACTAGATTCATTTTCATCTCCAAAGGGGAATTTCCCATTTCTAAATCCTAAAGGCCAAGTACGACTGCAGCTTACCCAAAGGGAAGTACAGAAAGAACTCTGATTCCCACAGCACTATGCAGAGAGTCTATGTAGACTGGTGCATACAATAACAGGACGCACCCCAACCAGTGTGAACTACTCCTTGTGCATATCTTGGAATGCACACAAAGCCCCATCTATCTCCCTCTTGGGTCCGCCCTGCTCTGTGGAAACAATAAACAATTGCCAAGCCACTAGATGTGTATCTGACACTGGCTGCTATTCATACGCTGACCTTAAAAGCTCATACTTTGACAGATTTTTCACATATCTAGTGGTAGCTGTGCTTTAGTCTGGTTATAAATACTGTCATGCATGCAGCCTCAGTGCACACCCACAAGGAAAAAACTGCTTGCAAGAAGCACTTTTGCTTTACACCATTTCTTTAATATTTCATCCCACCCTTCAAAAGTGTGGTACTCAAAAGGTGTGGAGCATCAGAAGTTTGCACTGACTCATAAAGCAGCTGCAAACATTCAGTTAAGATGACAAACAGGCTGTACATTTCCAAAATGGAATAGTTTTTTGTATATAATTAAATACATTGACTGCATACAAACAAGTAATTATATTTGTCGTAGAAGTGAGAATTATAACATTTTGTGCCCTCCTAAGGAATTCTATCCTATGCAACTGTGGTCAAAACATCATCTTTCATTCTCTATAAATGGGAAAAAAAATGAAGGAATGGTGCTTTAATTGTTCTGTTTTGCTTTCCCTACCAGCTATGCAGTGTACAAATGGAAGACAGAAGTCTCTCAATTTCTTTCTAACCATTGTAGTTAGAATGCAAGTTCTCTTCTTAGAGGTTAGAGTCCTGGCTTTAACCATCAACATACACAATCTGACTCATGACATTTCCCAATGGAAAAGCTGGGCAAGGGAACACATTAAGAAAAAAGAAAAAATTAAAGATTGTAAAAGTCACAGAAAAGTCATAGGTAAGAAGAGAGTTCATAACAGCAAAGCATACCAACTATAACATGTGCATATATTGCATCAGGAAAAGTGTACTGGTATTGGAATCCAAAAGCCCAAGGGATCAATTCAACCTGACACAAATAGGGATAAACAAGGGAGATATACTTCATCACATTGGGAAAAACAGCATTTCTCATGCTATAACATTCACTTCAGATCCACAGACAGACTAGCAGAGCCTCCACACACATCCACTTACTTTGGCTGAAAAAAAGACAGTGAGAAATTTATTTATAAGACTGCAATCTTACCTGTTCAAGCATATCTTTTGCTAGGTCTTCTTGCTCATCCATCTTCAAGATTGCTTGTCTGATTTCTTCATTAGACAGCTTCAACCTTTCAACAGTACCAACATTCTACTGTTAGTGAAAAGTTCAAATTACTCAGTTCAGAAAATAGGAAATCTGAAAAGCTGCACTTAAAAATAACACAAAGGAGCTGTGGGAAGGTTCTACCTGAAACTATGTTTCAAAGGCTGAGATTTTCTATTTTGTGTTTTGTTGGGTTTTTTTACTTTTCTTTTTATTAATCCACTTTAGTAAATCAAAACCACGCTGATTACACACATGTGAATTTACAAAAATCAAATCTTCATAGATCAAAAGTGCTTCCAATTTTCTCCTTTATCAAAATACTTCCCTGATTTTTTTTACAGCACAAAAACACTGCAAATCTGCATAGTTTGTAAGTGATTGTGTGCTCATGTTTCATCTCAGCTTTTAAATATAAAAGGATCTCCCAAGGTAACAAGTAATGATTCTGATCTTTCTGTGACAAATCTGTTTGTGTTTGCTAAGTTCACTCTATTAGCAATCACAGCTGAAAAAGAAATGGATATCACAGACAAGTCCATGTTTCATATCCAATATGGAAGAAGCCCTAAAAACATAAGCTTATTTAATTAATGTCTGAGGTGTTAAGAATATATTCTCCTTATCACCTAGTCCGGTATATTTGTGTGCAATAGGTAGGAGTCATCAGTTACAACTAAACAAGAAATCAATAAAACAAATCTTCAGGGTCTTCAACTGAAACCCAGGGCAGACAAGTCAAAATTAGGGATCATTGAGAGGCTGTTTGATATACTGCCAGAAATTCAGGGGTGGTTCTCAGTGCAGGTGACATTAAATATATATGCAAGCAACAAATTCTATACTACCACCCCACACTCACAACACCCTCACTGATCTGCCTACCAGAATAGGGGAGAACTATTCAGAATAAAATCTCAATTTTGGGACTGAAACAGGAAAGTGTAAAAATAAATATTTGAAGAGAGAAGTCTGCAGTCTCCATGGATCTTCTACAATCATTATAATTAATTAACAGCAGAAAGAGAAATTGTGAATACAAATATGAGATAGGCTGATGCACAAGCCAGAACATTTTTGTCTTCCACGCTAACCAACTCCATGTTCAAATTTCACATTGCTAATTGCCATTTGGATAGAACCACGTTTGTATGTAAAAGCAAAAGAAAGCTTTATTTTTACAGACAGGAAATATTACTAAATCTGAGAAACTTAAAACACTTTAATATTGCACAATACAACCAACAGCTGGAAACCAGAATATGAATCAGCAGAAACTCAAAAGCTTTTAAATATTACACGCCTTAACTAATTACACTCACTGTGCTCCTAATTGTTCACTGCTAGCTGTCCACTTTTGACAAGGAAGGCAAACTGATAACAGCTAAATAAGAATTACCCCAAAACCTTCAGAACAGGGCCATATTTGAGAAATAAAAGGATTAGAATGTTTAGAGTTCAGGCTGCAAACTTTTTACTTCAGGTCATCAGTTTTCACTCAAGATCAAAACAACAAACCTCAGTATACAGGCTTCTGCATAAAACCCTACATTCTTGATCAGAAAGTTAAAGTTTCTTTTGGCTTTAATAATCATGAATTATGAAGTCTATGGTTGCATGACCCTGAGTTGATCAAATTCTGTGACTGCACGACTCTTGAGAATCTTATTTTTGGGCGTAGGCCTGGCTCTTAGCAGACACACATACACATAACGAGACAATTTGGGTGCCTGCACTTTTGGAATGTGTCACAAAGTGCACCTTTACATTTTCCAGAATGTAGCCTCCACACAGAGGGCTTGTATCTTGTGACACAGGCACAGTGTGTAGGAGAGACAAGAGGCCAACCCACGAACACCAGGATTTTTGTCAGTGATGATGTTGCTACTCTCACTTGAGATTTATGGAAAGAAAAAAAAAAAAAAAAAAAAAAAGTGTCTTTTTTCCATGAAAATAATTCAAACAATTAGTACACTGACCACCTTTTTACACAGAGATCCTGTGTGTGTGTTTGGGGACCCAATAAATATGACCAAACAGAGAGGTCTGAGGCACATTAACAACACAGAAAGTGTGGCTCACATTACTGTGGATTTCACTATTCTGTCCAGGAGCCTGAGGACTTCAGATTCCAAGCTCCGCTGTTTGTTGCCATTTATCATTACTAAATACACTTGAAAACATCATCTGTTCAAAAATAATGGAGAGCCCCAAGGACAGACAGTTATACAAACACTTTGATTTCTTGAATGATTCTGTGCCCAGCCATCCACAGAAAAACATCTGGCTTGGATGGTTTAGCCCACAGTGGAGAGAACCAGAAAGCTTGCCAGCCCCCTGCTGAGAAGCAGTTTAACTTAGTCACTTACAGGCCTCTAATGGGGTCATGATGCCTGCAGGTGTGCATCCTCGATTATTACCAATCCAATTACTAGTACAGAAGGTTTTATGGCAAAACAAGCTTACTCTTCCAAAGCAGGCTTCTTTGAGGTAGGACATATCTCAAGAGTTGTAAGTGTCAACAGCAGTTAACAGGGATCTTTCCAGTAAAAACTGTCTGAATAACTGGCCAAAGAATTCTTAATCATGTGATTTTTCTTGTATCTTCAAAATTAATGCTCAGTCATGCAGTAGATCGTAAAGATGGACAGTGGTAATGTGAAACAGATGTGCTGCTTTTAAACAGAAACAGGTGAAGTGATTAAAGAGGAACCTAAAGCAGATGCATAAACTTTTTCCATTCAGAACTAAATAGAGGCATCCCTCAGAGCCTAAAACTCATGAGGTACAGGCAGCAAATTAATGCAGAATTGCAGCCCAAAAAATTACACTGCAGAAATTACATTTCAGTAAATCAAGTGTCTACTGAAAAGTTTGCAATGACTTTCTTACAAGCTTCGCAGATCTTCCTCCAGCAGCTGGAGACAACTCTATCCAGAACAGTGTACAATTCAAGCTGCATTCTCTCTACCTCACAATTTTTAATCAAAGCAACAATCCTGGCACCAGAACTTAGGAAATAAACGTAACCAGGAGAAAAGACTGCGCCTCTTTCCTCAGCACACTCATTCAGAGCATAGATACTGACCGTGGTTTTGTTCAAGAGCAGCCTGACGCCAGTCAAAAGAGCAGCGGAAAGGATCTTTACTGAGAATACTCCCTCCTTCTCCCCTTACCCATACATCTTGTGGCAGTATATAGAAGTCCAACTGCTTGAGTCATCTTCAAGCAATGTTAAAATTCAACAAGTACCAAATAACTTCTGATATGGTACTTAAGCTGCCTCCCTCTATCCCCTCCGGCTTCATAAATAATCTCTATTGACTCTGCTGGGTAATTCATCACTAATCTCCCCAGGACACCTCGGCTGATTTAACACCAGCTTCACTCGAAGACATCAAGTGGTTTATTGTTTCGTCCTCTTGGAGAAAGTCAGCAGCCTGTCTCTGAACATGCCTGGGAGACATGCTGCAGCTTTACATCAGCTTCCCTTGCAGACACCCAATGCTCACTCATTTTTCCTTCTTAAATATATCCATTGATTTAAATCACAGTAACCTCCCCCCTTCATTCCCCTCTTCCATGGATCAAAACAGAATATTTGTGGCTTATTAACCATCTCCCTCCACATATGAAGGAGTGAGTCACTTCATGGGTTTTGTTCCTTGGATTTTGCTTAGCTTTTAAGAAAGCAGCTTGTCTGCCTGATACCAGAGAACCTTGAATGGTGTTGCAGCTACATTAGTATCTCATTCCCACTCTTTCTTTTTCTTTACAGAAAGGGACTGGTTTTAATGCATATCAAGACTGAACTAAATCACAATGCTTGTGAAGATGCTAGCAGTTGTAGCTGTGACACTGTTGCTGCTAGCTGAAAACAGTGAAATGGGCCTTGCCCTTCCTCATGTATAAGCATGACCTCAAACATGTGCATTTCTCCACATATTTAACTAAGGCCACTTTGTGGAGGCTCACTCAATTTTTAGCTTTTATTGATCACAGACTGTTCCATCTCCACAACTCATTTCACACAGGTTAACAGTGAATTCAGTCTCAAATTTTGTGACTGGTACTACTGAGCTCTCCTAAGGCACTGTACAACTGCCAAGCTGCAGGCTGATGTTAAATAGCTGCATTCTGGGAAAACTCACTGTTGGTAAACCATAAAGGCAGGAAAAATAAATCTCTCTTCCTCCTTTCAGAAAAAGCGTTCAGGAACATTAGGCTGGTCTAACTGCAAGTTAACCTAGGAGAGAAACCTCTCTTTTCATAGTTTATCTCAGCTGCCAACACATCTTGTCAGTGAAAGACGACGATGTCGTAACAGTTTGGGAACAACAGTGGGGACTTCTATCACATACAACTTGCGCCACTGTATCAACATATAGGGCAAAAATATACCAGTGCATTTTCAGTACTTCATTGTGAAAATATTTTGCTAAGTGCATAAGCAAACAGCCTTCTCTTTTCTTTTTCTTATTCAGAGAAAGCTCATGAGTGACCAAGATACTCTGCATCCACACACTCTCAATTTCCTACAAAGAAGTATCTGAGATGCCATCTTTCCAAGCCAAGCAGGGCCAAACTTGGGAATCCCCAGATGACGTTGACATGTTGATGAGACAGTTGTTCATCTTTTATCACAACCCTGTTTCCTATTCATGATTTAAGACAGAATGACACTGACTGATATGTTAAGTTTAACTCTGGGGATTATCATACCCCCAAATTATCATAGTACTTAGAATCTGCCTTAAAATAAGGGTGAAAAGTGTATTGCCATATGGCAGAAAAGCACCCGGGGGTTGAGGAACTGCACAGACAGCACATGGACATCAACACTGTCTGATCCCTTTAACGTGTGAACTAAAGGGGTTTAGAAACTCTGAGGAGGCACAGCTACGTGAGAAAAACACTCGGTCTCTTCAGTACTCTGGTTGGAAGTGCTGCACAAGTCCCTTCTCCCTCATTGATAGATGTTCAAAACAACAATCATGAAAGACACAAACTTTTAGTACAGCAACTTGCTAAGCCTGGTTCACAGATAATAGCTACTATGAGATTAACACTCAAAATTATTTTTGTTCAGTCAGATTGTGCAGTCTTCTGCTACTAACTGTATTTATGACATTTTCCTTGCATTCCTACTGTTTCCAGCCTCTTGAGAGGGTTACTGCTGACCCGCTGGGCCACAGGAATAACAAATACATCTCGGAACAACTCTGACATAATCATTTTACTGGATTTCAAGCAAAATAACTTGTCCAAAAAAATTCCATAAGTATACAGCCAACCTTCATGCTCCATGTGAGTGATGTTTCTCATAAGACCAGACCTCTGCAGAGCATTTCACAGAACAGAACAGTAAGAGATACAAGCCATAGGCAAATTCTGTAAGGAACATTTTAAGATGCGGTACAATAAAAACACTAGAGCAGTGAAAATACTATCTGTTATTTAAGTAATGAAAGGAAAGAGAAGCCATACTGGTGAGAGAGGTCAGAGAAGTTTCCAGCTGTGAAGCAAAAGCAGGGGAGCACAGGGATTTGGGATGGCTCTTCCAGACCACACAAGTCTGACAGTAAATTCTCCAGCCTGGTGGAAACTGAAGACATCAGGAAATTCATGAGGGATAGCAGGTTTCCAGAGTGACAGAAATAACTGTATGTTGGAAACACCATTAAGAAAGCCAGATTTGAAGACAGTGGGCGCCTGGACTCACCACAGACAGATGGTTCCATGCCTTGGTTGAATTATAGCCTACTGGAAACACTGTGAGATAAACTGATCTTGTGCCTGTTCAAATCTTTACAGTTGGCCTATGGGAAAGAACTTGGTTCTAGATCCATCAGATTCCATTAAACAAGAACTATTACATCCTCCCACTGAAGGAAAACTGAAAAATGTTGCTATCAAGTTGCTGAAAAAAAAGGTTTTTTTTTTCAATGAAAATTGAGATGAGAACAGGGAGGAAGTCCTATGAATCTCCTCACTGTTAGCAAAAAATAGTTAACAATTCAATTTTCATCTCTTTTCAGTTTACCATGCTCCAGTTTCTCCATGAAACAAAGCAAGAGACATCTATTTCTCACTCTAGCTAGATTTTGGCTTGTTGGATCATATGAAATATGAGCTCTGCCTGACCCCTTCTAACACAGTGTTAGTAAAACAAAAACATTTGAGTAGTGGAGGGAAAGAAAACCCAGCCCATGCAGCTATTTTACTTTAAAGGACACGGCAGTTTAGTGTAAACAAAGGAGGAATAAACTACAGGGATATGTGCACAGTAAGAGTAAATTGGAAACAGCTGTTGGCAGATACTGTGGCAACCTGAAAGCTGGGGCTGCAGCTCAGGGTTGCTCAAACTCTCTTTGTTTGTCACCATTTTAAAATATTTTCTCACTGCATGTGTCTGCACACCCACATGCACATGTGTAAGGTGCACTGCAGGAGAAGCAAGGACATGGCAGTAACCAGGGAAGACTTGGCTAGAAGCATCTCTCTCTTTGGGTTTAGCCTAGAGGAAGAAGCACTGGGATAATGAAAAAAAAACTGCAGTGGGGTTGTATAATCCTTTTGATTACTGTCTGCAGCCAACCCTCCCAATTGCTAACTTCAACAACAGATTCATCTGAGCAGAAAGTGCAGTAAGAGACATGAATACAGAGGTGCCATTTTAGTTCCCAAATATTTTTGTTTTTCTATTTGCCTCTGAAAGGGAGATTTGGGGAGAAGAAGCAATCCTGGTCCAAGCTATGAGATACTTTATATATCCTGGATGTAAAGTTATCAAGTTATCTGTGACAAGCATGAAACCATCTAAGTTAATGATAGCTCTGGTGACAGCAAAGTTAACAGGACACAGTGCAAACTGGCAGGCATTGTTAGGCCTGCTAACAATAAGACCAGATTATTTCTTGGTGGAGAAGCTTTTCAGCTCTTGATTCCAAACTAGCAACTCAACACATACTGGCTTCATGGCACACCTGGAGTGATCACATGCTGCATACCCTGAAATGCAAAGCTGGTGCACCAAGATCACTTCTCTGGAGGCAACAGGAGGTATGACACATCATGGGGACTGTCTTTTCTCTCTCTCTCACTGTTCAGAGAGAACTCCTTAGGAAAGGGTAGACTAGACTTGCATAGCAGAAGAAGTGAATAGTAAAAAGCATGCTGCTGCTCCTGTTTATGGAATAGAAGATATTTAAAAATAGACATCTAGTGTCACAGCAACTCACGGACCACTTTCTTGGATCCTCCATAGCCCAGCCACCTGTACACATTATGCTACCACTCCAGGAAGCATTTCATGCGCTCATATGACTTAATCTGCTCCCCAGATACAATTTCACAGGTCTGTCAAACAGCACGAAAATCCTGTTGCCCCTATACCTTCAGCATCCCTCTGGACCAGCCTGCAGTCAGCTGCCAGCATGAGCAAAAACATGCATTGGCGACTACTGCAGAGAGAGAAACATAAGCCTTCCCTCCTTGCTGGTTTGGATGGTAGGGGTCCTGCTGACATGTAGGCTAATGCCACATACGTAGCATAATGAGTGCCTCCACGGTTTTCACCAAACAGTAGAAAGAACTCACTCCAGTCCTGGTGGTCTGGCTGCAGCGTTGCTTTTAACTGTTACCTTGCTAGAGCAGACAATCACACAAAGCTACATTTTCTGCTAATCACTGGAACAGTTTTCATGCTCAGTACTACCCAGGTTTCCCAGTCTTGCTTCCTGCTCTGACAGGGAAGGTAAGATTGTCAGGTGGTTCCATCCCTGTACAAATTTGCTGTTTAGTGACAGATATCCAGCCCAGCACACAGGTTGGCAGAAAGTCATGAAAAACATACAGATATCTCTGATGTCACAACATCTGAAGATACAGGGTCATTAGAAGAGCATTCAAAGTTGAATCATGCTTTCCAAAGCCTAATTTACAAATAAAAGACCTAGTTCTTGAGTACCTTTTCTTATATTTGCCAACTTTCTGATGAATGATAAAGATTATCACCACTCTCAACACTGCTGTATTCCAAGGAGATGTTTACAGCAACATTTGAAAAACAACATACAGAACAAATTGAGCTAATTGACATACAAACCACATGGGAGACACACCACTTAAAGTGAAGTGGAAGCACTGCCAACCAGCTCATTTCATCTGCCCATAAGTACCAATAGCTTTCTAGTGATGTGTTCAGATACATTCTGTTTTCTATGTCTACCTGCTTAATAAACAATTGTGTGCGCATGTGTGCATACTAAGAGAGCTAACACTTCACAAAGGCACTTGTGCTCTTGTGCATTTATTAAGCTGCAAAAGAATTTTGTTTGAAGTGCTACAGGTATTGGACAACAGGTCTAGGTAAGAAAAAGTACATGTCCATTTGTTAAATTCCACTCCCCTCTTGCCTCTGTGTTGACCACAGCTTATGTTGTCAGCTAAGACTTAGCACACTTACTTGGAAAGGAGAATGACACAATTCTGGGCCCTCCGGCCATCAATCACAGAGAGCTCTTTCACCTTTCGTGTGGAGAGGTAAAGGTCTTCTGTTGAACCCATCTCTTTCTGTGTATAATTCAAAAAAGGGGGGGAAGACAGTCAGTATCATGTTTTTCCTTATCTACTCACCCAATGCTGATAGAGTCTGTTCAGTATGATGAAAAAAAATCCCAACTTGGGCAAATCCACCCGCATGATGAGAAAAGGAAGCATGAAGGCCAGAAAACATGTAGGTAGAGCCTGCACTACTAGACAGACATGAGTCATTCATTATCACCTGTAAGATCACCAAATACTGGATCTGATTCTAACTTACAGGATTCACTCTATGAACAGTTGTGATATTATTATGTAGATTATTAACGTAAATCTAGTCTGACAGAAAAACTGGGCACGTCTGGCAAAGCCCACTAGTATCATAGCATATCCTTCAGCTGGATATCTTTTGCAAAGGTTGCACAGTGCTTCTGAAATGCTGCAGCCCAATCAGGAAGCATCCTTTCATCATCTCTTAAGGCTGCCATTGGACCAATCTTATCCATGCTGCATGTGAGAGACAAACAGTAGGGCAAGACAGCCTTCATCATACTATATACTTATTTAGTCACCAACAATTATATTCGAACTAGCTTCTCTTTTTAGATGAATTAATACAATTAAATATGGAGAAAACAACTTTTCTCAAGCTTTTATGTATATCTCCACTGCCAAACTCACTACCCTGGAAAATACCAGTCCAAAATGTTAGATACAGAGCATAGACAGAAACTAATTGCAGACCTAGCCTGATCATCCACAAGTCTCTGACTCCTTGTCCTGCCTAAATACCAGGCATGAATTTTGTGATACTTCTAGAGATTGGCTTTCTGTAATTCCATTTTGCATCTTTTAACACCATTCCTTAAACAGAAATAGAGGTAATGATAAGAAGTTATAATCTTGCATAATAGCTCCCAAGTAATCAGCAGAGGAAACTGGAAACAGGATGGCTTTTATCTTCCCAGCTAGCTGTTGTTAGAATTTCTTTAAAAATGACTTTTCATTACATTCATTATCATTCCTTGAGATTTTGAAACTGACTAGTATAATCAGCTCTGAATGCATCCGTCAAATTATTAACATGATCTCTTCCATTGGACATAACAGCAAACATGCTGGGTTGGACCTTCTGCGTCCTGTCCAGTGCCCTGTCTCTGAGTGTTGTCAACCCATGGAAAAATGTAAGACTGTGATAAGTGTGCAATTTCTAGAATTAATACCTTGGACTGAAAGTTCTTCAGCTCAGATCCTACTTATGTTAGTGTCTGTTTTGAGTTACTAACTCCTAATATGAGGTATGATGCTTTTGAACGGTTTACTGCTCTCCTAATTAATCAATTTCAAGAGATTTTTTAATACTCACGTATCTGAAATTTAAATGTAAACCCTGGAGAGATTCATATTGTTACTTCCCATTTTAGTTCATGGTACAGCCACAGCGAGCCTGTGCTGCTTCTGGATACACAAAGGATTCATACAACCACATGCAAATGTGTTGCAGTGAGCCACTACCAATATGAAGTAGCATTATAAGCAGGTACAATCCATTAGGCAAATACATGCATACTATAGTTCTGCTTGAGAAGCCCAGAGTGTCTAGTTGGGAAAGAAAGAAAACACAAAACTACCGGACAAATCAAAAAGAGTTTCTAAGGAAGGAAAAAAAATGAACATTTAGGAAGCTTATTATTTTTGAGGAAAACTAACAAAACAGAAGAGCAGTGCACCCCCAGGATGTATGCAGAGATGTCCAATTTTTCTGAATTTCCTCAGTTTTTGCGGTGGAGGGCAGGGGAATAGGGAAATGGGCAGCTGCTGAACACTGAGAGGCAAGCAAGGTACCGGTAGGTCCGTGCTTTGTTCCCAATTTAAAAGCTTCACTGTCTCTCACTAGCTAGTGTTTGCAGACAAGTACAGCTGGTTACCATTATACAGCACCCATCCCAAGGAAAAAGAAAAAAAATAAAGTAATTTCAGGGCTTGGCTACATACTGTGTATTTCAAGGCTTGGCTATGCAGTGTGTTCAGATGTCTTCCCCTAAAGCCATGCAGGAGGGATTAGTGTAACAGTCTCCATCCCGCTTCAATTCCCCAGCCCTGAAGGTTCAACACAGATGAATACCTGAACTATTCAGACATGGCCCACTCCTTGGTCATAAGGAGTGGCCTAGTCTCATCTAAAAATATATTCTCTCCAAACTCATATTGAGGAGAGAGTATTTATAGACATTTGGAGTTCTGTGTAAGCAAAAGCAGATGAAGCTTCAGGTTTTACTGAAGCCAGATTGCAAACTTAACTGAAGGAAAACAGATTGCATGTACACTATCTGTGTTCTCTTAGACACAGAAAAAGAAGAGCAAGGAGGCAGTAGTGACCAGTTTTTGTGGGATAAGCCAAACACACAGAGCAAGAACAGCTGGAGCTGTTGTCAAACTACAAAACAGTCTCCCAACATTTTTCACATTATTCTTTACAGTCTATGTGGACTAACATTGTGCTGTATATTTCAAACAGTCTTTCCGATTTGAGATTTTAATTACAAATTCAAAAATCTACTCTATCACATAGACTTGTTTTATGGTACACATTGCCACGATGATAAATTGTTTGTGGCCTAGATGCATTTATTAGTCTCTTCCAGCAACAGAGGAAACTTTCTAGTTGCAGTCCCCTGAGTACTCACAGCAAGAACTGCTTTCTTGCTTTCCATACTTTCCATTGTATGCCACCAGGACACTTGTCATGACATCTCAAAAATTTCCTTGTCATGACATCTCAAAAATCCCTTTGTAAGAGTCTTGCTCTTCTCAAAAGTCTCTCCCCAAAATTTTGCTTAGATAATGAATAAAATGAGAGACACTTTGCTTCTGATCTTTTTGCTCAGAATCATCCTAAGGGGAGCTACAGAGTCACCAGCAGAAACCACAGAGTGATTACAGCTAATTGAACAGGAACTATATCTTTCTATAACAGAGCTGGCACAAATGACAAAATTGTTTTTACTACCTTCTCCACCCAGGAAGCAGAGGTATAAGGACCTATGAAAGACTGGAATGAGATGAGGCATGATCCTATGACAGCATGGTGTAGCATCTCCTTCCCAAGCACTGTGAGAGGATCAGAAGGCAGACAGTGATACTCACCTGCTTGCAGGAAGAGGGGTTAGTTAGCAGGTCCTATGCAGACAGCAGCCACAAATAACAAAGAAGGAAACACGCCAAAAGTCAGTCACAGAGAAGTACACCAAGTTTAACAAGGCAGCTGAATTTAGACACAGACTGTTTTCTAAGAGAATAAAATGCTTAGCAAATAATACTGGCCCACATGGTTTAAAGGTATTTCAGCACTTCTTTACATATTTTAAATCAGCAGGTGTTAGGGAAATAAGAGTTCTAGGTCTTTTCTGAAATGAATAAATTCAGTTTCCAAACCATAAATCTCTAAGGTCTAGAAACATTAACTAGGATAATGCTCAAATACCTTTACAAATCTAGTCCAGAGCCTTACTGAAAGAACTGCCAAGGTTAAAAATGAAGGGTCAGTTCTCCTCCCCTAACGCACAGGCACAGTTTGCCTTTCATAGTAACAACTTGTTTCAATGGCACATTATAGCTTTAACAACTAAGAGCCAACAACTTAGAGCCAAAAGCACCGTGTAACTACTAAAAAAGAACCCTACAGCAGTACTGGCTAACAGACACCAACTATTTCATGACTTACTCCATACTCCAGGAAAACATCAGATATACTGAACAAAAAGGTCAATATTACACAGTCAGATTGGAGCAAAGTCAAAAGACACGTGTAAGAACTCTTGCTCCAACCTTCTGTACACTGAACAATTTTCCTTTTCCTAAACAGCCACCCAAAACGACATACTGGGCTTGAGAGAGGAGAAGAGATCCTTCATCATTAAAAAAAAAAAAAAGAAGCTGTTAGATATAAATGAAGCTGAAAAAATAAGAAGATCATATTAATAGCAGCAAAGAAAGAAATATCTTCGTCTGTACTCGTTCAACATTTCAGATGCAAAAGAGCAGGGCTTTCACTGACATTTTTCTTTACAGACATTTGGAGGAAGTTTAAAAGTCACAAACCCAGGGTAAACACACGCTTGGCCAGAGTTGAGTATTAATAAAATAAAAGAGGAGAAAAGACCAAGTGTGAATCAATTGGAAAAGTTCTCATAAGAATTTGATTCAAAAGCAATTTTGGTTGCCTGGTTTTGAAAAAATAAAAATAAAACATAAATAAAAAATGAAAATGGAAATATGAGGATTTGTTGTTTGGAATTTAGTTTTTGTTGGAGTGAATATGGATGAAAAAGAAAGCATTACTTAAAGTAATAACAGCAAATACAAATGAAAAAAAATAGAAATTAGAAACTAAAATGAAAGCTGGAAGGGTATCAGTACTGCACAAAGCCATGATGACATTGCATAAGTGATACTCCAGTGTCTGGAGCCACTGTTATAAAATTTGCTTCACAAGCACTGAGAGAACTGTTCTGAGACCCACAGAGATCACTGAGATGATGTCTTCATTTCAGTGGGAAAGTTTAGGTTTAGGGTCATGCTAGTTTACAGCTGAATATGTCAGGCACCTTTTCAGTAGTTGGTAACACAGCCATAAATACTATGTTTCTAACTAGGAATCAACAGACCAGTACATTGACCAGTACATTTTTGAATTTATATCTGGGGTAACAAACGTGGCAAGGCTTTGGAAGATCATTTCTGGAGAGGAAGCTGCAGCGTTTGCACCTCAAATGCCACATGCTGGCACAAAACCACTACATTAGAATGGCACCTCAGTGGCTGCTGTTGTCCACAGATGGCAGTCCGCCTACTTTCACAACAGCTGGAAGCTCTCTGCTATAACTAAGCTACTGGCACAGGGTCTACACCCAGTCTTCTACAGCAGTGCAGTTTCATGTGCCTTTCTTCCTATCTGTGAACTAGTTTTTTATTTCAGTGAATGAGATTTGCAGAGATAGAGAGGGACACACTTCAACAGCTATTTGCAGGAGCAGAATAAGAAATTGAATGCCATCATGCAATAGGCAACATTGCAGTCTTCACAGTCCAAGATGTGATGCTTACCTAGATGATTGTGAGCTAGTAAATCAGAAAAGTTATTAATTATGTTTATTGAATCTGATAGGAAAAAATGATAATGAGGGAGAGAAATGAATGGAAAAGTCCAAAGGCAAGGGACTTCATTCTGTGTTCATTCTGAGGTACTGAATAAAATAGTGAATGATAACAATGAAATTACCATTATTATTGTGGGGCTTAATCATACAGGCTGTTTATGACAATCATGTCTGTGTCTTTTCCTAAAATTCCAAAGAAATTATCTGATTCTGCAAAATAGGAAAGATTGAAGTTCTCCAAGCATGTTCCAGAAACAGAAACAGAAAGCTGGAGGAGTTCAGGGAGTACAATCTCTCTCCTGTTAAATCTAATTCAATGGAGATAGATGGATTGAAGGTAACTTGCTTTCCAAGAAAAAGAGGAGGGAAAAAAAAACATTATAATAAATGGTTGCCTTTAAAGTATGCCGTTTGTGTTACTATCTCTCATTTTGACAGATTCTGTCACCCAGCCAGTTGGACCAGGTATTTACGAAAAGAGAAAAAGATACAAAGCAAAAGGCAGCTTATTCAGTCACCTTGCGCAGTTCTCGGATGACTAAAGATTTTTTTCATTGGGAAATAGAGAATTAAAAGATATAAGAGAAAGATAGATAGCAAGCATGAGCATAAAGTTCAGGAGATTTTGGAAACCAGTGGGTACTGAGGTCATATTGGGCATTACCTCTTGGGAAGTGTTGTTTCTGATAGCGGTCCATCAAGTATCATGATGACAGAAGGTTCAACTTTGCCCACTATATAGAATCATAGACTCACCAAGATTGTAAAAGATCTCCAAGATCATCTAATCCAACTGTCCACCTACCACCAATATCTCCTCACTAAACCATGTCCCTAGGAACATTTAAATGTTTCTTGGGCACCTCCAGGGACAGCAACTCAATCACCTCCCTGAGCAGCCCATTCCAGTGCTTAACCATTCTTTCACAGAAGAATTTTTTCCTAATATCCAATCTGAACCTCCACACTTTTGGTCCTGTGATTTTCTTAATCGCGGCAGAGCAGCAAGTGATGCAGCCTGACTGTAGATGGGCAAAAATCAAGCGTGTGCCTTCTTTCCAACTCTACGTATTCAAGGAAGACAAAATGTGGAAGAACCCACTCTTACCTGGTGTCTCTGATACGCTGAGAACATCTTTTCAAAATCTTCTAGATCCAACACCTTGAATGCCTTTAAATCATCAATCTCATTCCAGATTGTGCCATGGATCCTCTCCTGAAAGAAAAGGTTGTATTTTCATGAGATAATAAAACCTTTTAGCTAAGTACATTCAATGCTTTTTTCTTAGGTTTTGATTACTTTTTATTTTTTTTATTTTTCATCACAGCAAGCCTCTGATGAAAGGCCACATTCAGAGACTAGCAAAATCAAGCAATATCCATGATCCCACAGTATGTATCCTTTAATGCAATGATAGTGGTCATGAGAAAGAAGTGTCACCATTATGAGGAAAAAGCTTGGGAAGAATAAAGGATGCATGATCATCTCAAGATACATATTCCCATCTGCAAACTTCGCCATGTTATAGTTTAAAGCCCAAAGGCTGTACAGTTTCTATTCTGACTGCCTGTTAAAGTAATCTAAGATTTTATTTTACCTTTAAGGCCCTGAGTCTTCGAAGTCAAATGATTTCCTATTATATTATCTCCCCTGTCCATCTGAGTTCTTTGGCTCAGATATTAGCTATACTCAGATCTCTGAGAGAGCATCATATACACTAACTGGAAATGTTGAAACCTGTGCAGTACATCACCTTGAATACTAGGGAAGCCTAGCTTTCCAGAAGATAATTAGCAGGAAGCAAAGAAACACTACATAATAAGCACAGGTTACTCCTCCAACTTTGCTATTCATCAGCCCTACACAAATAAGCTGCTATACTACAGGCATTACCTCATCACAGAATCACAGGATGATTTGGATTGGAAGAGACCCTACAGATCATCTGCCACGAGCAGGGATACCTTCCACAGACAGCAGTCAACCTAAACTATGAGAGGATTTGAGGTTTTCTGCTGATCTTCTCAAGAAAGACATCCTTGCCAGCAAAGAAGACACAACAACTGAATTACTTTCTCATTCCCAGAGGCTGTTCCCAGAGACATGTAATGTGGGACAATCTTTGAGCAATTATTCATTCTTAAGAGCCTTCATTCAAACTCATTCAAGGCTCTTCACACCTGACCACAGTATCTTTGAGTTCATTTAGTTAATAAAGTGTACAGTTAATGTACTTCATTAACTGGAAAAATAAGGAAGGTGCTGATTAAAAGAAAAAGGAAATGGACAGAAGGGATTGTAAAGAGAAAATCTCAGGAGATTAAGAGCAAGCAGAACACTGATGCAGAGAAGCCAGGAACAGCAAAAAGTGGAAATTAAACCCTCTCACAGGCTCCAGCTCTGAAGTACCTGACTTGCACCTACACAGCAAAAAGTGTGTTAACACTTCATTATCAGAACTAATTAGGAACAGGCTCTACTTCCCATTCACAGTCATCAAAGGAATGAGGGAAATGTGCTAAACCACAAGGCTGAAGGAGCAAGGAAAAACACCTGATGGAAGGATGAAATGAAGGGGAAATAAAAGTGTGAAGTGTTCTGGAGGAAATTCCTGGCAGGGCAGGCACTATAGAGGAATAACCAACACCCTTCCTCCACAGGTAGCGCACAAGGGAAGGGAAGGCTGTCCAGCTAAAATTGCTACAGTGCTCTTTGCAGTGAGAGTATATACTAAAGGGAGCAGAACTCATCCCTGAACAGACTCACCAACATCTTTGCACTGTTCCTTGCAATCATGTGGCTTTCCCTTCCACAGCAGCAAAAGCATGACTGACTATAACACAACAAACAAGTTTGGGAAGCTCATCTCAGCTAAAGGAATAGGAGACAAAATTAACTCTGGCTTCTACTGCAAATCTTGGCCAGAAACATCCAGACATGGTGTTCATTCTCCTTCAGTTTCCAGGCTGGCTTTATAAACCTTGCTTTATAAATCCTGAGGGACATATTTGAACTCAAGAGTGTTTCTCTGAGCATCTTGTTGTCTCATGTTGCCCCATCAAACGTTGAAATGGAAAAATATATATTGAGGGGAGCCAGTGGACATGACTTCAGGAATGGTCCTTGGAGTCATCACCGGGATAGAACATTGGGAATGTCAGGAGCTGGATTTGGATGTGGCTCAAGTGACAGCTACTCTTGAGAATCTTGCCATCTACCTGTCTGGCTCTAAAACTCTCTTGGAAGTGCAGTTTCCCCATGACTGGAGAAAGTCTGCTACAGAATGGGCTGGTCTCTGAATTGCAGAACTGTCAGAACAGGAGGGTCTGAGACTTCAGGAAGGACTGTAGAAAGTAGGTTTCATTTTCATCTTCCCAGAAAAAAAATTAAGTTAAAATTATTCCTGTTTCAATTCGTTTTCATTTTAAGACTTTAATCTGGACCAGGTTGAATCTGGACACACATAAGTACAACATCTAAACGTTTCTTGAACACATTCAGAGATAGGGACTCAACCACTTCACTAGGCAGCCCGCTCCAGTGCCTAACCACTTTTTGGATAGGAAATATTTCCTAACATCTAACCTGAATATCCCCTGGTGCAACATAAGGGCATTCCCTGTAATCCTATCATTGCTTCTGAGGGAGAAGAGGCTGACCCTCATCTCACCACAACCTCCTTTCAGGTAGTTGTAGAGAGTGATAAGGTCTCCCCTGCATCTCCTCCTCTGAATTAAACAATTCCAGTTCCCTCACCCACTCCTCATAAGACTTCTGCTCCAGACCACTCACCAGCTTTGTTGTCCTTCTCTGGACACACTCCTCTCCCCAAGTGCAGCTGTTTCCAACAGTGGATCACTGCACATTGCTACACTGCATGTATTCATTGCAAACATACACTTGAACTCTTTGTTAACTAGACAAGTTGTTAAAGATAAATATATATGTGGTATTAGACGTATTTTTTTTTATCAGACTTCCTAAATATGCATTGTATTAGGCCTCAGTCTCCCATGCTCAAAATTCTGAGGTATACTGTCCCTAGTCTGTATGTGAGTTGAGTCTTTGGTAATTTATGTATGGCTACTTTGACAATTGAGGAGAACACAGCAGAAGTGCTGCAATGGGAACAAAATGCAAGGTGAGACTATCCAACCCACCCATGTCTTCATGTTCAGAGGATGAATATCCATGTGAATAGAGAGCACTTGGTACTGAATCAGGGAATCAAGGATCTTTGATGAAGATTACCAAAATGCACTGCCTTCAGTGACTAGTGAAATCATTTAACTCCATAAAAAAGTGCATCCCAAAGATCAAGGCAATTCTGCACCCATATCTCTGCAGTTTTGCAAGTACCTTACTAGGTTTAAACAATAACACACACCTCAAAAAGAAAACTTCTCTATCTTATGCCCCATTTTCGATCTATTCTGCCTTCCTCAAAATAACATCTTTTACCTACCTCACCACCCAGCTCTTCAATTTTATTAGCACAGCTGCCTTCACTCCTAACCAGAGGGCAGGATAAGCCTACAGTTACTGTACACTAAACAGAAACACCTGTGGCTCTCCTTTTTCATATACATTCATATATATACATATATTAGTTATTCTTTCTTTCTTTTTTGTTGTTGTCAGAGCACTAAGTCCATGTTCTGCAAAGGAAAATAAATCCCCATCCTTACATTCTCTCCCACACCCCCCACGTGGCCTTGACAGACAAGCACAGACGGTGCAGCAAATATTTCACTTCACTTTATTTTAAAGAAAAGGAGAGAGGGGGAGAAAGAATTCTTGTGGCATTCCAGAGGTCCCTGGACACTCATTCCAAATGCCTGAGTTGGGCCCTGGGTGAATTTCAGTCTAAAAGAGAACCTGGGTTTCTAGGCAGCCATCCAAACTCAACACAGGAACTTCTTTCTTTCTAAATAAGTTTTAAAAAATTAAGACATAAAGAAAAGGAGAGAAAAGGAAAGAAAGAAAAAAAAACCATCAGGAAGAGAGAGAAGTGGAGGGAAGAAGAAAGCAACCAAGGTAGCAGAAAATGAATGCAACGAGAGGAATCAAATTATTCTCCTCTAATTCCACTTCAGAGTTTTATTTTCAGGAGTCAAAGCTGTAATCATGCTACAAGCAGAGCAGCTAGCCTCATAACCATGAAACAATGGTGTAGAGAAAGAGATCACCTTTCTCTCCTTGGTGACTGCTTCTGTCAGGGTAGAGGAGCTGGGTTTGGGAACTGGTTCTCACAGTGTCTTGCCCACACTGGATCTGTCCATCCTTTGACCGTATACACAAGTGAGGGCAACTCTGGCACAAAAGCCCTAGTGATGTGCAGCTCTGTCTTACAGTATTTAGTATCACTGCAGTTGTGCTGAGCCAACAGTATGCACAGATCTACTGCAGTTCAATCTATCCAGAACCTTGGACATCAAAGGAGATGTGCTGCTGGAGAACTTCCTCAACGTGGTTACTGATTCCCAGTGGCTCAGCCCAAGGAAAGCCACAATATCACTGTCTTCTGTCACCTTGCACTTTATCGCGTCAATCAACAATGAGTTATACAGAGAAATTTAGTTAATTGTGACAGTATTGAATTTCTTACCTCACTCAGCTTAGCCCAGTTGAAGGATTTCAGTGGGTGTGAAGGCTGTGGGATAGACTTCTTCTTCAGGCTGGTACCAGCACTGCTGAAGGTGGTTGTTGAAGGGGGTGGTGCTCCCAAGCTGAAGAAAGGTGGTGCTCCAGGTGGGGGAGGAGGTCCTCCTGGAGGAGGTGGTGGGGCAGGAGGAGGTGGACAGCTGGAGAAAGGCAGAGGAGGTGGTAGCGGGGGCAAATTCTCAGAGGTGAGAGCAGAGGACAATGCTAGTGGGCCGCCTGGAGGAGGGGGTGGTGGGGCTGGGAAGGAAATGCTGCCCCCTTGCTGGAGAAAAAAAAACACACAGAAAAAGAAAGCAAACAGCTTAAAAGGCAAAATAACTCCTTACTGCCAGCTGATGTGATTTTATTATGAGTCTCAAAATATTTGATGTTTTCTTTAAAGCCTCCTGCACTCAAAGCCATGCAATAAAGGGAGGAATCTCAGCTTTCATTTAAGAGAAAGTTTCAAACCCTTGAAGTTGTGGAGAAGAGCTTGAAAAAGGGAACCATAAATGGCTCAGAAAAACAGAAAGCTAGTAAAAGAAGCCAAAATGTATTATTTTATCCTTATGTATGAAGAAAGAGAAAAGTTCAATCTTTGAACTTCTGAACTCCCGGGTTTTAAACCTTAGGGTTTGAAATACAGAATAGCTGTCATTAGGCCCTCCTAGCACAAAGCTGGAGCAGAAAGGCGAGTAGGGAAGTAACTTCTCAGGACTATGTCCTGTGGCAGAGAGACAATACTGTGACAGACACGTTACTGGAACAGGATGACTACACAGTTCCTCCTGTCACTTCTGCAAAGGTCCAAGGAAGCACAAATGCTCCTGAAGCACAATGGGAAACCTCTTTCTTCACTAAAATTACTTTCAGATTGGGCAGATTTCTCTCTATTCTATCAAAATAATGATCAGGGCCACCTCACAGTAAAATTTGTGCGTAGAAGAGAACGCAGTTCCTCACCAGCTTTGGCATAGAGGGTGACAGAGAAGGAAAGGAGCAGCTCATTCCTGAATTATCCAATCTATACCATCCGCTCAGGGATTTCGTTCTCAAGTGAAAGATGAGCAGCTGGCTAGACAGACTCTTTCTGTACAAACCACAGAAAGAGCTTCACTCGTAACGTTCTTTTGTTCATCATTCACTAGTTAGCAGGCTTTAAACAAGAATGGGAAGAGTCCCAGTCTCATACCGAGTATTCATTAAGTTGAGCTACCAGGTCATTCATCTGGTCCCTGGCCTGGCGCAGCTCCAAGGATTCTTTCTGCAGCTTGTCTTTCATTTTGTTCAGTGTCTTCATCATTTCATCTTTCTCCTGGGTCTTTGTCTCACATTCCCTCTCCTTCTTCTCTAGCTTGCTCATCAGTTCAGCATGATCTAGGAAGAACAGGCAAGCAGGGTTGATAAAATAAGTCTCACGAACAAAGAGATGGAGTTTACTCTGAAATAAAGCTGATAAGTCTGTCAGTTCAGCTGGAAATGTGTGATATGGAGAAAAGAAAACAAAGTCTGACTATTCTGACAGCAATCTTCAGCAATCAATACAGCAATGCCCAAATTTCACTTAGATTGCAAAATCATTTCATGTCACTATTGAGGGAAGCCCCATCCTATGAAGCACATAAGCTAATTATCATGATACAAAATGTACTGGAAGGAACAAAGTAGGGTTAGCCCATGAAAGATAACCCAGACAGTCACTTGTGCCTATCTCAGCTTCCCGCTGCTCAGTGAATGGGTCACAGTCTTTCTCTCTTGCCTCCCCAAACACAGAGGATGCACTCACCTTTTCGAAACTTCTCTGCCTGATCCCTCCACTGCTTGACTTCATTCTCATTCACCAGCCTGAAAGATGAAATCAGAACATAAAAATGTGTTCTGAGCTATCCAGTTTGAAAGGCAAGCAGCCATTGTATGTAGTGATCAGCAAAAGACAACCTGGTAAATTTATGCATGTTTAATCAGGATCATGCTAGTGGTCAGTTTGCTTCCAGATCCTGATCATTACTGCAGCCAACAGTTAGTTTTACAAAGGTGTCTTGTAGCTCAAAGTCTCACAACAAATAAAGAATGCCTGGGGAACAGACACTGGCATTCTTCTGTCTTCAGGTAATGCCCTAAAAGTGCCAAATGTATTTACTTTGAAAGGCAAATTTCATGGCTAAAATCATTGTAGCTGTTGTGGGATACAAATTATTCTATCCTTAACACAAGACTGCATTGCCATTTTTTTTCTACTTTCCATAGTTCTATATTTTTTTGTTTCTTAAGAGATAGAGAATGTTTATCTGTTGGGTAATTTATCAGTTACAAGGCAGCGCTCATATCTCATACTGGCACAGCTATTTCCTACTACTGACAGAAAATATGCAGAGCATGCTGGGGGTTGATTAGATATGCAAAATGAGTAGTAGCTATGGAAGCAGAAATGGAAGATCAGGCACAAGGTCTACAAAGGAGTCTGATATCCAAATACACAGAAGGAGATTAACATGAGTGTATTTTTCCATGATGAGAAATCAGTTTAAATTTTGACTCATGACTATAACAGGAGGGACTGGGAGATTTTTAGTACAGGAGAACTTGGTTTCATATGTTCTATAAGAATGCTCTTTCCAGTGGATATTTCAGAAGGGTAATGGGCCACAAATTACCTGCAGAGGCAGATGGATGGGATGGAGACTCCAAAAGTTTGGCTTAAAAAGGACTGAGAACAGGGAAGTTGAGATGAGAGCCAGCTAATGTAGCTAGACTTCTCAAATGATGCATCCTATGGGAAAAAATAATGGTAGAACCCTTGGCCAAGTCAGTGGGTGAGCACATGCAGACATTTTACTGAGGTAAAAAGCTTTATGTGCTAGATGGGTGTTACTTTCAACTATTTCAATTTTTCTAAACTAAGTGCTAATTAATGAGGAATGAGATCCAAGTAGAAAGGACAACATTTTTTGGGAATATCAGTGAAAGCTTTCATCAACATCTTGAAAGAAAAAGGGAAAACAAGGAGGTTTTACTGCACAATCAAGGATATTTTTTCCTGCTCTTCTGTCTTAATATTTAATGGAAATTAGAAGCCAAACGCAATAATTCTGCTAGAAAATGCCATCTGGTGGAGTTGTCATTGGAAGGAAACTAGTTATAACACTAGCAAGCCAACAAAAAGCTGTAAATTAGCACAGGAAACTCCTCAGATATTTTATTTCCTAAGTACCTGCATACTTAACATATAGTTACAGCTTTATAATGGAAACAAACAATGCAACTTACATTTTAATTATATTTTTGACATTGAAGTTTTCCAGTGGAGCTATATCTGGATCATCTCCTCGTTCATCTTGAAGAACAATTTGTTGGAGTATTCTGTCCAACAACTGCCACTGCTGAAAATTTCCTCCATTTCTCTTATCTGTATGAAAAATGAGCAACACGTGAGAACTTCCATCTTCACGCTAAAGTGCACAGGTTTACTGACAGATGGGCATTTCTTCCTTTCTGGTCACCATGTTAATCCCATAGGTAGTAAATTACAGAACACAGCACCTAACGCTGAATTATTGCTGACAGATTAGTTGCAAATACTTAGCATATTGGAACAAATCATAACAGGCATTTGAAACACTGTGCCTGACCTGTACCTTCAGGTTGTGTGATCCTCTTGACAGACAACTCCATCTTGTGCTTTAGATACCTACAGAAGTGATTCTATCACTTATTTTATGCAGCTTGATGGTATTTTACTTTATTTTGCACGTAGGCAACACTATGATCAAGCACAATAAAAAAAGTCAGATGTTCCATCTGTGTACTCTTCTCTGAAAGTCAGTCAAACTCAGCCGACGTGAAAATTTCATACAAATGTGGTCGAAATTTGTGGAAAGAAAATAAATTGAACTAAAGGGATTGATCTTCTGGATGTCAAATTTAGTTGCCATCCATATTGCCAGACCAATACGAAATTCACCTTAGTTCCCTGGGTTACATAATCTAGACCTTTAAATTATTTCAAATTGCTCCACTGCAATCCTGCTCTATCCTAGAAGGATATCCTTCTGCCACCAAACATTTCAAATCAATACACAAAGCTCAAGTACTGTCTTAAACAATAACAGTAAAGAGACCACTGACAAGCAATGGCTAGAATTTATGCAAGGCAGTACTTTCATCTAATCAGTGCCTGAAAACATGCCACAATACCTCCTTCATATAATTCTCAGTAATTCTCCTTCATGTTGATTTCTCAGTTTGACTGCTCAAGTATGGCTGAAAGTAACCAAAACAAATCCCTTATAACAGGATTAGGGCAGGTAATTCTTTGGTGATCTTGCTGTAGCTTTGCTCAGCTCTTGCACTCTGAAAACGTGACTGAATTACTTTATTTCAGTTAACAAGTAGATTCCTATCATCTCTCTTTAAAACAAAAGCCAATGTTATTTTTCATTTTGAGCTCATGAGCCCTCCACTGACATTTTGCCGTAGGACAGCAGCCTGAAGACTTATTGTGGAACTTCCCAGTGACAGAACAGCTTTCTGTACTGTATCGTTTCACCAGAAAAATTCCTCACTGCATTTTGTTAACATTCAAAGTGGTATCTATTTCTGGGAAATCTCTGATCTAAAGCACAACAGCTCTTTTTAAAAGTTTCTAATTTAAAGTCATTATAAGCTCTGTCAGTGACAAACTGGAATGTCTCCAGCTACTTAATTTTATTTGCAAGTGCAGAGAGGTCAAGCTGCTGCTGTAAGCCTTACAACAAAATCTGCTGAATGGAACCAGTGCAATACACCAAGTCCCTTAGCCACTGCCAAGTTCTGAATGGAGGACACAGGCAGTGTGTCCTGGTATCTGTGACACTGTGCTCATGCCAAAATTTCACCCATTTCTTCAACACTCCTTCTCCGGAAAACTGTGAGGTACTCACATGGCATCTGCAAGCAGTGCTGAAGGATGGATAACAAATAGGGATAGGCATCCGTGTGCTTCAATCGTTTCTTGATCAGTTCAAACATTTGAGAGGCGCTTTTTGTATCAATGTGGATCTGGAGTGAGGGAAGGTAGTGAAATAATAAATCAGATTAAAAACATGCACAGTAAAAGCTTAACTAGCTGTGAAAGACTGAAGACCAACAGGCAAGACACAGGCAAGTTTCCAGCAACTGGACTTCTGCAGTCTCTTGCAACATGCAGCTACAAGCCGAGTGAAGAGCTTGTACATAGGTCTTGAGATCGGCATTGATCTACCCCAGAACAGAAAAGTTTTCCAAAGCAAGAGGTTAGAAGGCTAGGAGGCCTCAGTGTGATCAAGAGCTGTTCTGTAATAGCAAAAACGTGAAGGAAAAAAAAAAAAAAAAAAGATGTCCCATCCAAAGAAGCATCCAAAATCGAGTTGGAGTGGGCACTGATCTTGAGAAAGATGTTGCTGCCCATTTTTAGTTGTTGGATTATATTAAACGCCATTTGATCTTGAAACTATTTGATGACACTATGAAAACATCTGGGTCCAAGGAAGAAGTTGCACAGAATCACAGTAGACAATTGGCATGGAAACGCTTGTTGCTCTGTATCAGCATCTGGTAGGAACTATTTCCAAAAAAGACAAGAAAAAAAAAAAAAGGAAACTACAACTGCTCTGGACCCTGCAGCCCATTACTGTTGCTAGCAGTTGTGAAAACTTTCCTTGCTTTATGCACATCTTCAAATTCCATTCATTTAAAAATACTGGCCCCTCTCTACAGCCTCTGGTGTGACAGTCTTTATGAGAGTTTCCAGTGATATACTGGAAAAAGTACCGGAGATGAGCCCAAGTTCTGTAAAAAATTCAAAGTCCTGTAAAGGAGATGGCTGACACTGGAATCATCTGGATCATCAGGACTGCAGGACTGCAAATGTGAGAATAGTGTTGATAGCATCCTCTGCTCCAGAACATTCAGCAAAACATAAAAAAGAAATCTCTGTCAGGACACTTTGCAGAATGCCTGTCTGTGATTATTGTTTTTGTTTCACCAGAGACCCCATACGCTCTAAATGAAAAACAGTGAAAAAAAGAGGACTAGCCAGTCTCAGCACCAAAGCCAATCACTGCTTTCAGGAAATATAAAAGGGAAGTTGCATCAAGGATCCAAGGAGGATGTTCAACTTCAGCAAGTTCAAGTACTCCACAGAAAATCTTACCAGGTCAAATCGCTTTGCAAGTTCCAAGTCATCTTCATTTCTGACCATTTCAAAGAAATCTAAGTGCCTAAGGGAAAACAGAAAAACAAAAATTACCAACTGTCATAGCATAACTCAGACTTCAACAAAACATGCCACCACAGAGAATGCAATGCTTGGAAATTGGCATGCTTTCTTACATGGAAGTATTGTAATGTATAAGCAAGACAACAGACACAGGTCACTAATAGGCCAAAATGAATAATCAAAGGAGGTAAAAATGCTCTTTAATCCTTAATGCTAAATCCTAAAATGCTCGTCACCGTGTTGAGGTAAGTGGAGTTGCAGTGGAAAAAACATTTATTATCCATAAAACTTCTAACAAAGTAATTTGAAGGTATCATTTAATGTTATTTTTCATGCAACAACAAAGCCATATGAAGCTGCTACCAATTCTCCCTTTTGCCTTTTTCAAATTTCTTTTTCTGAATGTCATCTTCAGCTTAGAAGAAGAACAATTCATGAAATCCTTGCCACACTCACTGCCAATTTAGTATGTGCATTTTCTACTCCATCTGCTGATTTTAATTTTAAAGACAATTATTTCTTTTGTCTTTTAAAGGGAGTCAGTTTTAGGGAGAGACAGAAACAGCTTGGTGCTTGAATGTGAAACTCAAAAAGAGGAGAGCTTTTAAGAACTCTTTCTGTGATCAGTGACTGTTCTCAGAAAACATTTCTTACCTGTCAAGTGTTGCATTCTCATGCTCCCTTAGCTTGTCAATGACAGGTTGAATTCCCAGCATTAGAAACTCATATCGTAGGTGTAATCGGAATTCTAAATTGTCCTTTTAAAGAGAAGAAAAAGAATTTACTAAGTTCCAGAACCGTTCATCACATTTAAAATGATTCACTTATATCTTAAATTCTTCCCTTTCTAATATCCTCTTTCCTGACATCAAATTCACAGGATGATTACAGGATTTCAGTAAGTTAAGTAAAACATGAATGTCTTTGCCTCTGTTTCTCTTAAGAATACTGTTCTCCTGTATCTACAATGAGTTCTGCAAGTCTAGCCAGAATAGCACACTGTATGTTTCAAAAAAGAACAAAAGCTATGGGTACTTAACATGCTAGTCAATTAGAAACCTATCTCCTGCTTAGAGATGAACAGAACTACAGTTCTTTCTCATAGTTTATATATATATCTGTCATAAAATCACCAGAAACTCTGGTGAACTTGACACCTTCATACAGGATTTTGAAGGGCGGCTGCAGATAGAACACTCTGCCAGACAGAGCTCTTACAAGCTTGTTGCCTACTGTAGTTTAGCCAGAAAAAAAAAAGCCAAACTTTTAGTGACACTTCAGTTTTAGTGAATCAAAATCAGTTTAAACTATCCTCCATATTTATTGTGACTGAAAACCAACAAACTGACTTTACTGAACTCTTTGACTTTTTTTTAAATTAATACGTTTGGGGTTTGACTTTAAGTCAAAACATGTTAACATTTTAAAATATTTCTGCAGGTAAACCAAGAAGTTTTTTGAAAGGCTGGTTATCAAGGAGATAAATGCTTTGCAGTTCTTACAAAAACAAAAAATGCCACAATCATTTCAGAGCAAGTAGTCAGCTATCTCAGAAGAATTAGAAGAGACTGGGAATTAAATAACATGGAAGACAAGTGTAATAATGAACTTGACAATTCAGCATTATTTTCCACAAAGTACATCCATTCACACAACATTTGTGACTTAATCTACTAGCCACTTCCAGAGTAAATGAATGCATGACATTTGAGATGGAATTTCTGGGACAGTGACTTACCTCACCAGCACCAGCATTCAAAACAGCGTTGATAAAGGACATGATAGCTGTTTTGAGATTTACTTCATCTCGATATCGCCCCATGCTTCGGTCTAGCTCATTCAACAATGTCTAAAACAGAACAACAGGCTAGGTTAGAGGATGTAGTCTTATTTCTTGGACTATTTTGCTTATTGCTCATGGTTCTGTGAACAGTCATCTTCTGATTTACTATATACTTGCTTAAAGATATAACTTTATTCAGTGATGATTGTTAGCAGTTTTGGCCAGCCACATCACAATAACAAATGAAGAATAGAGATGGGAATAAAATGCTCATGAGATCCTAATTAAAAACAAAGGGTTGTTTTTTTTTTTTGTCTGTTTTTTTTTTTAAAAAAAAAACAAGCTATTGGAGAAAAAGCAGATGCCTTTACAGTTCCTGCCAACATGATCTAAGAAAATAGCAAAATTGTGTCCTCCCTCATATTAGTTAACTTCATACAGAAGTTTATACATAGAGGATAATATCAACAGATTCATTCTCTTTACTCACAGCACTCAAGTAACTTTCACTATTTTCTTGGATTTCAGCAGAATAGATTGCACTTGTGTAGGCACAGGGAGAAAATTCTAAAGAATTTTCTAAAGCTGTCTAAAGCTGTCTTTTATTTCTCTATAGGAAGATTTGCATTTATTTCTCTATTGGAAGATTTCTTGGAAGATTTCTCCTTGTTCCTTCACTTACAACCGTTTCATATGAAATAGACAATTACTGGTCTCTTGGTCAAGTCCTTTTAAGGATTTGCAAATAACAGGAATATCCTCAAGTCCAAAGTTATTACAGCTTAAGGGTAAATTACTGAATTCAAGTGGAAGTGCAGCTGAACTCCAGTTTTCTTTGTTACATCTCCCTGTTAATGAAATAGCAGGGGTATTCAACACTTGGGGGTATCTCATACAGAAATGCTCTTGACGTAATCACTGCATACATGTAGATACATCATCATAATCTCATTAACACCTCAAGACAGAAAGAGAGGGGGAAAAGATAAATAACTTGTTAACCTCTGCCATATGCAGTCTATTTCAGATTAATTCCAACCAAATATTTACTGAAGAGTTTATATATATAAGAACTGATTAGCCACAGAAGCAATTCTGCTTATGGATTTGTGCTGATATCTGCGAATCTGTTCTTCACAGAAGATCTTCTCTGATCAGTTCATTATTCTAAAAATTATTTTCTTTGCCAGAAGAGTAATAAACACCACTTGAGCTCTGTCAGTTTAATTGTATGGATCTCATTCCAGCATTATTAATAAGAAACCCCCACTCGTGTTTGTTTTGGTGATGTACTACTGATGGAATACTTTTCCCAGGAAGTTTTGGCCACAAAAAGAGAAAGAGGATAAAAATAACATTTTAGAGTTCAGCTCAGCAGATTCATCTAAACAGAATTTTGAAGCTAAGATGCTGAGTAAAGAAGTTCATTTTCCTTTAGTCTTCAGTTCCTGACTACTGAAAGTGTTCATTCATAGCAAAATTTTTCCCAAGCTAGTCACCAGTTTCATAGGTCTGTCTTGTTTCCTGTAGAAAATGGACATCATCATGGAAATATGTCTTCAGAAGCACAGGGAATATCCTCCAGGACATCCCATGGGGAAAGAATACGTTCCTGGCTTCATGTGAAACCTTTGCTTGTTTTTCTGTGAAAATCTTTTGATCTATCATACACTACTGACAGCTGTTCTTATATCTGAGCACAAAATGTTTAACTTCTCTCCCAACTTCACTGGATTTCATAAATTCCTTTTCCTGCAACTTCTAAATTGCCCAGTTGGCAATTGTGAATTCCTGGTGTTTGAACTTCCACCATGTCCATGACTTTCTAGTAGTTGCATTAAGGCCAAATAGACAGGTTGTTCCAAAAGTAATGCCTCCTATTTATTTCCTTGAAAACTACAATAGATACAGTAAGCACAATAACACCACCTGAGAGCAAATTCTCAACTCTGTCCCTAACATTATTTTTCAATATTTTCATCATGGTGACTATAGCTTGCAATATGCACACTGTTGCTCAGCTCTAGAAAGAAACACTGTAAGGTCAGGCAATTTCTAAAGATTGGATTCCACACCCACGCATGGCTGAATTCCAATATCTCTAACTCTTCGCAAATGGTTGAGGTTCAAGTCTTCACTTGTGAACATTTCCTTCACCACACCTCTTGGCAGCCAGTTCTGTGGACTAATTGATCTTATGGTTGTAAAGGTTTTTCCTACCATTTAAGCAAAACTTTCCTTGCTTAATCTCATTATTCCTCATCACTGACAGCCAGTAAGGATTCATTCAATCTGCAGAAAACCTCAAAAGGCTTTGGATGAGCCCTGAGGGGTAGAAGCAAATCAAATTGGAATACAGGACTTTAACTTGTTCCTCTTTAGCTCCTTTACTACAATTCTGATTCGATCAGATTTCTCTCTGCAGATTATGCTCTGTACTGACATTGCTTAATACAAACCAGGCAATGGGGCTATGGAAGGAATGTTTCTAATCTCCACCTTTTCAACTGACAATGTCAAACTACATTTCTTCACCTTCAGCTTTACAATTTCTAGCAGCATTATGGAGGAAAACAGAGTATTCTGTCCAAAGTATCACAGTTAATATTTTCTCCAGCAAATTAAGTCAGCCCCTTCCAGTATGCATCAAACACCTCACTGAACTCTATCTGAATGAGTATTCAGACAGCACACTGGGCTGGAAGGATACAAGTATATCCTGAAATATCTTTCTGGGTCACTACAGCATTATAATTTTGCAACATTGGTTTGGCTCAAAACCCTGCATGTTAAAAAGTACATATTATACAACATCATAACACCATGCATTCACTTCACAAGTCAGATGAGGGAAAACAGCAAAGCAATAATTTTGAAATGCAACCAATTAGGGAAGAGAACACTGTGGTCCTTTCAGAGTGAAAATCAGTCAGTTTGGACTATATGATCTTTCAAAGTCCCCTCCAAGTGACCTGTTTTATTTTACATGGTGTAATGCAGACATTAACAATACTGAAGTCAGAACCTTTATCCTCAGTTTCCACAGCATTTTAGAGATCTTCACCTTTGCAAGAAGGCACCCAAGAAACTAAAGATGCAGCAACACTTTCATGGTCAAACAGTGAGCTAGTGACAATTTTGAAGACATAAGATGGAAAAGAAGAACAGTGAGGACACCAAGCGTGCATCCTTCTAACTCTACTCTTTCTGCTTTGAGGGTTTCTTGTTTCAGTTTCCAAATTTTTCTTTCATCTCTCTTCTGTAAGGAGCAGAGTAGGATTTGTAGGCAAATAAGCACATTCAAATGAAAATTGGACAAAGCAAAGGTAGAACTTCTCCAAATTGCCTCAGGAAGGAGATTTAAGGAATGTCTTTCTATTACTGTGGTATTTGAGTAAAGATGGAATTAAAGGAAGAGTTACTTCAGGAAGATGGGCAACCTAAAAGGAGGGTAAAAAACTAAAGAAGGCAAAGGGATCATCTCAGACAAGAAGCTATGACAAATGTAAGAAAATAGGAATAGTCACAACAAGAAGTAAATAAACAGATCATAGAAACTTTTTGCAAGTCCAAGAAAAACCTGATTTTGACAACCCTATGAACACATTGAATAGAGGAAATACAGGGTGAAGTTGTAGTTCTCAAAGGCTTTCATTTGAGGGATGACCAATATCTCAACAGGGAAGTAAGTTCTGGAGAACCTCCAGTATCTGTAACACAACTCCGGCTGAAAGCTAAGGACTGAATTGAAAATTGCAGCGAGGCACACAGATGACATGCTGGCAGTTTAGAAAGAGACAGCAAGTACATCAGAGATTCCTCTCGTAGCCAAATGTAAAACTTTGTTGAGGGAGAACTTCCATGATTATGAAGGGCTACCTACCTCCTTTGGCTTCATTAAAAAAAAAACACACAAAAAACCAACAAAAAAACCCCAACAAACCAAACAGCTAACCCTTGCGAAAAACAAGGACAACCTTTCCAAAACATTACAGCATCACAGTTTTAGAACAGTAATCTTTAGCTGTTGTGATCGAGTGAAATTTAATTAAATTGACTAGGATTACGGCTGCTTATATCACACAGAAATTTCTCTGTAATATGGATTTTAACTTTAGATGCACAAGTATAAAACTGCAAGTTCCTTATTGAAATAGGAAGAGTTGTAGCAATACACAGCCAATGTAAGTGCAGTTAGAACTGCATCTGAAGTCTCAACTTTCCTTCTCTACTAATTGCTAGTTGATGATGATTCTTATTATTCTTGGCTAGCTGTAACAAATAGTGCTTAGAACAGTGAGCAACAACAGCTTAACGTTCAACTAAACATGCAATTTTTTATAGAACAATGTTTAACGTATAATTTGTTCATCATTTCACCATACTTAAACATGTGCAAGTTGGAAATAAACAGTGTTCCAATCCAAAGCTGTTACCAGAAAGTTATCTAGAAGGTCAGGTTTTAAACAGTTGCCAGCAAATAGAAGTGCACTTTTCTTCCTCACTCTTACAAAACAAGACTAGTAGTAAAATCATACAGCCTCCAACTTAATTAGTGGTCAGAACTCCAGAAATGTCATCAGGTTAGAGAATGAACAGATTAGTAACTTTCATCTAACTTAGTGATCCCTCCTTTTTAAGGTAAAACACAAGAGATTTTAAATTAGTATTAATGACAAGCAATCAGGTGTTGGGAAAAAAAGAAAATGTAATGATAACCTATTTGAAGAGAAACGTTGCCTTTCTTCTGCCTAGCTATACTGCAACACGCACACTATAAAAACAGTCCTTGCAGAAATGCATTATATCAACTATTTCTGTCAAAGCATCCTTCCCGTACCTGGAATCTTGTTCTCTCTGCAGCATAGACTTGGTAGTGAAGCATGGCTTGCAAGACTTTCTTATGACCGTCTGGTACCAAGCAGACAGCCCCTAGGATCTCCAAAACAGCAATCTTGGTCTTGATGTTCTCAGTCCGTAAGCTTTGGGAGATGATGTTGATACTCTCTGGATGAGCCAGGACATGAGCCCGTCCTTGGGAGTTGTTCATCAGTGCCTTGATACACCCTATAACGGATGTGTGTATACGGCTTTCTGAGGTCTCATAGTCCATGCTTTTCAGGAAGTTCAGCAAACAGCTCAGACCATCCAGCTCAATGAATCTCATCACAAACCTGAAAAAATACGCAGGGAAAAGAACAAAACCAAACTAAAGAAAATTTGTTTATTCAAAAGATATTCAACTCTGTGATCCCAGCATATGCAAAAGCTGGGTTTAAATATCTGGAAATTATCCTGTGATCTTAAGAGAAAAAAAAAAAAAAAAAAAAGAGGAATCAGAGATTCTCTCACTCTTTTTCCGTGACTATCAACTTTAATGACTAGGGAGTTAAGAGTCCACACTTTGAACCCACAATATATGCATAGTAGCATATAACATGCAAGAGGCATACAAGAGCCTCTGAAGAGGCCTTGGCTGCATTATTTTATTTTGAAGATGTATACTAAACATGCACCACTGCCAGTATGCCATAGCAAAATGCACTGTAAAAACATCATAAATTGAAGAAATATAGAATTATTCAGTTACCAAATTACACATCAAAATCTAAACAAACACTGAAACGTTTGTATTGACCATTCTGTTGTTTCTACTACATTCTACTATTAAAGTCACCTTTATTAAGAGTAAAATCATGGAAATTGAAGATAGAAATAATATAGGGAAAATGTCATGAATAAGCTTAAAGAATTAACCAAGGTTACAAGACAAACAAACAAAAAAAAACAACCACAATACTAGTCCGTTCAGGCATTCTACTAGAACGAGCTACAGAAATTGATGGAGTTAGATAAATCCATTCAAACCAGTCATTTTTGCAATGTTTCATTTAGAATTTGCATACTTTAAAATGGGGATGCAAAAACGTGAAACAGGCTGCAAAGCATTTCTCTAGACTAATTTGTTTACCTCTGCTTCTTCTAGAAGGTCATTAATGTAGATGTACCTTTTCAGAACGCCTGAGAACGCAACCATGTGAATTTAACTTGAATTTTCAGTCCACCAAAAGGTGGACCAACAAGTGGTACCAAAAGGTACACCAACAATAGTAATTCCACAACCACCCCATGGTGGTCATGTGGACCTCAAAAACATGAAAAGTTGTTAACAACTGTAATCCATGTAAGAAATTAAGAGTACTTTATATCTGAAGCTCAGAGCTTTTACCCAACCCCTCTTTCTCCCTAATCAATACTTCAATGCTTCCCTAATGTACTACCCTTCTCTTGTAAGATGTTTTTTCTAATATCCATCAAGTATGGAAGAACCATATTGAAAGTCTTCCAGCATTTCAGTGATCTCTGTTAATGTTTCTGCAACAGCAATACAAAGCTGAGGCATACTTATTTATTTCTTGGATAAAATGAAATTTACACACATGGTGCACTGGTGGATACACCCCACGCCATATAAGAACTACATGAGAGTTATACTCGTTCTGCTGATGGATTTGCCAACTTTCAGCTTATTCAGGCCTGCAAACCAGAAACATGGCAAAGACTGGTGCTTTCAGCAAACCTTCAGTCTGAGGTTTGGATTTTGTTCAAAACTGAATTTCAAAGTGAATATCAGAGTAAGAGCAAGAACACACAGGAACTCATGAATAGTAAAAACAAAGTTTACCTGAAATGTGAATGTCTGTAAGGTAGCCTGCAAAGTTTTGCACAGGTCTGACTGCACATTTTTTGGATGCATCCTCTTGACTACTCTAACAAATCATAGAAGCAAAAGCTCCTATGCCTCCAGGCTACATGGTGGGATCACATATTGTGCACTAGGAGTTTATTAAGTCGTTAAAGTTTGTTTCTTAAGTGGTTATAGAAAGATCAACAGTTCAATTTCTGTAATGCTGCTAGCATGCAAAGCACATTCATGGCTAAAATAGATGCTAAGGATAAAATGGGAACCAAAATAAGCACAAACTCAATTTGTTACCAAACAATGTGAAGCCACTGACTTTACTGCACTTTTCTAACCTTGGGCTTCAAAAGTTGAGTGGATCTTTGCCTAGGTGATGGGAGGACCAGTTGAAATTTGCTTTGCTCCTCCTCATTTCTAAATGTCAGTTCTATGGATTCGCCATACACATGAACCACTCAAACACACACACACACACACACACACACAGAACCAAAAAAACAGAAACCAGTCATTTTGCTTGTTCTTCGCAGTTTCATGGCTGAGAGAAGACTCAGGATGGATACCTTTCCAAAGACATGGAATCAGAATCATTTGAGTTGGAAAGGACCTTCAAAAGTCATCTAGTCCAACTCCCAAAAAAAGAAAACATCCTAAAGAAGCAGCTGAACAAATGGTCTCTAAAGTCAACATTCAGATGAAACGCCTGCTCTTATGACAAGACATACAAGACATTAGAAATTTCATGTATTTTGGCCTTCTTTTTGACTGTGAACAAAATGTGAAATGCACAAAAATCACACTGTCCCAATTAAATACAATCCCTTACTAAATTCACTGGCAGAGCAATTTTTCTATGCCTTTTTGGATGAGGTCATTCCAAAGACAGAAAGGTGCAAGGAAGTAGTACATGTCACAGACTTTGATTAATGACATAATTTAAAACAATGCCGGCATTTTCCTGTACTCTTCCTAGTTTAGAGAGCACACAGTGAGCTGCATTACTCAATAGGAAGCACAACCAAGTACCTTCGCAGTTCAGCTGACATCAGAAGCAGTAATCAAATGATGATTTTCACCTTCCTTTCCCAAAACATTTTGTCCTCTATTTTCCGGAAAGGACAGAACTCATGCAAGAGGGAGATAAAGGAAGAAATGGTGGCAGCAGTTTCTGGGACAACAGACACTCCTGGAATTAGGATTTGCTCAGTGAGAATGGGGAGCTATGTGGGTCTGTATAGGAGAGAAAAAGAAGTGGGAGTTCAGCTGACAGTCTGAGATCCATAATCCTCACGCTATTTGATATTTGTGTATCTGTATGCCTGTACACACAAATGTTTGGGATCACACATGCATGTACAGAGGAAAACTCAACTCACACATATAAACTGCCTTCTTCCTCTAAACATACACACGTATGACTAACTGCCATCCTATATGCTCTGTATCCTGCAAAGGAACGTTTTGTTCTAGACTGAAAGGTGTAAAGTTAAGCATGCTGGCCAATGCATTCTGGCTAACATACTCAAAAACTCAAGCGTTAATAAAGTAGGGTGCGTTTTAATAGGTGCTAAACAAGCATATTAAAGCCTCTTCTCACCTCAGACTCTCACTTGACCAGTTTAGCACACATTAAAAAGGCACAGCACCTTTTAGCCTTTCAAGTTTTAGAGAGTGTTGATCAGAATGTGTTAGCTAGCTCAAATAACAAACTTTTCATCCAAATGCAGATGAGGCCTAGGAGGGAATGACCCACTGATGGATTCCAAGTGCTGTGGGGAACATCTTCCCTGTGAGACTCAGTCCAGCACAGGAAACACAGAAAGATCATATGCTGTGGGTGTGCAGAGGGCAGGATGTTCCCACCCTGCTATCTGCCAAGGCTGTACTTCCCTAAAGAATCAGGGGACAGACATAATCCTGACAGCTACTGGATTGCTGAGAAATTCATCAAAATGGGTTTTGCTTCCTGGAAACATAAATGGTCATCTTCAGTATGAACTGGAATGCAATATGGCTAAATCAAACTAAAATAACAAGAGGTAAATCTGAGTTGAACAGAAGGAGAAAAGTAGACAGCAAAGGGAGTTAGTGCTTATGACTTAGAATAAAGAAAATTTTCCTCTGTGAATCAGACTTTTTTTTCCAGACTTTTTGAAGTTTTTACTTTTTTGCATTTCTGAACCTCCATCTTCAGGTACTAAAAAGAAAAAACAAAGCTCTTTCTGCTTCTGTCCAATAGTTTGTCATCATACTTTTTTATAGTCAATAGCTCTCACAAACCCAAAGGAAAATCTGTTTCCTTACTAGATGCAGATGTGGGGGTTTTGCTCTCTAAGGCAGGGGCTGTTCCTCTGTTCTGGGATATAACCTGGTTTTATAACTTCAGGGCAGCTCCTAAATACCAAAACAAAATGCATCTGCTTAGACTGGGTGAACTAGCTTCCCAGGAGCACTTCTAGCACCTTTTCTCTTAAGAGGAAAGGAACTCGAGTTTGGGAAGGTCTGCTTCAGAGTTTGTTGGTATTAGAACTTGTGCCTTGGAATAGAGGCACAGATGAATGCCATTACTCTGCATTTTCTACTACAATATGCACAGTTCTACAGTAAAATGAAACACAGTCAAACATACTCATTTTTCTGCTTTTGGCCTAGATTGAAGAATTTAAGCAGAGGAGTCCTTTGGTAAGCTATCAGAGCCCCTCCATACCCTACTGTCACAAACAGATTCCAGACAGTCTATTGTATGTGAATTTTGGTATCTATTTTCTTCAGAGATCTGATGAACAGAAGTGGCAAGGAAAATAGGATTTGATGTCCAAATTCAACTAGAAAGACTAGTATTTTGAAGGCTTGGGTATAGTACTGTGTATGAGAGAGATCTGATGGAGCTGAGGGCCTCTCTACTGCAACCTTTCCATCAAGAAGAAATTGGCTTGTTGATCAGTCATTGGCATGCAGCCCATCTGGCAGCTAACGAACTGAGTTGCTGGAAATTAGTTGAGACATAGGACTTAACTTAAAATTTGGCTTGGCTTAACTACTTTTAAAAAAAAAGCACCATAACCATCGCCAGTGATTTAGAAGAGAACACTTTATAGGGTAGCTCTTAGATGCTTGTACTGAAGCTTGTTAAGGTTATTATAAACAGATGAGGCAACAGCCGTTGTCAAGGGGACCCAGTAGAATCACTATAGGTCTGGTCTGGAAAACCTTGCAAGTTTTGGGCAAAGCACAATTCTCTCTTCTCTTTCACCTTCCTCTCAGGAAGGAGGCTGGGATATCCTATTCAAAATGATGGAGTAAAACAACCAGCAGTGGCCAGCAAAGTGTTTTGGCTGAATGTAGCAGAGATACTTAGGTACTCAGAGATGTTCAGTGATATGAAAAAGCTATTACTTTCACAGAGGAAGCATCATACCAGCTCCATATTAGTGTGACAGTTGCTACATCATGTCTCAGCAGTACAGACTTGTGATTAAAAATAACTGTGAAAATTGGGCACTTGGCAGTTGTCTCAGTGTCCATTTTAACATAAAGTTGAGTTACATTTTACTGTGTTCTGCTTTAAGACAGTGACAGAGACAAGCAAACGGACGCTTGTCCCCATATGCCAGTTCTCAGTACAGGTTCTCTGTAATAGAGCTCCAGCTATGAACCTGCCACCACAAACAGTTCTGAGTCACAACACAAGAAATCTGACTGCACATGAATCTCAGAAAGAGCTTCTCTGCTCTGAAGACTTCATTCTACCTTTTCTGCTCAGTATCTTGACATTCACACATGAAGGGAGAGACCATAAGGTCTGAAGGCCTCTCTGTATTTGCTTGCTGGCTACAGAAAGGAGATGTTTCAGCACTTTAAAATCCTAGAGCTCCTTCAGTTTCCTTCACATCTATCTATGTACAATGCAGGAGCAGGCTCAACTCAGCTTAACTGCAGTGCAAATTTTCTTGAGATATGTATTTTTTAGTTATTATTATTATTATTATTATTAATTTGGTTTGATTATTTATTTATTTATTTTTTTAATTCCCAAACCCTGTGTGACTGCATTACTGAAGCTCTCTGAAAACACAACTTCAGCATACTGTACTTACAAGCACATTCAGCATTTTGGTCTTAACACAAAGACATTCAGATCAAATATTCCCTTAGATTGTATCAGCCATGGTTACTGCTTCAGCAGCACAATTTCCTTCTAAGTGTCAAATACTAAAGGTTCTTATGCTAGTTAGTTTGCAATTGTTCAGAGCACTGATGTCAGAAAAACAAAGATGACCTTACCTTCAAAGACACAGTACACAACAAAATCTCAACATTTCTGCATGCTGCTGTTACACACAGAGCAGGAAGAATGCCAAACCAGGTGAAGTCAGATGGATTAGCTGCTTTGTGCCAAACAGTTCACATTACTACAGATAAGAGGAAGCTGAAATTCGAAGTTCATAGGAGAAGCTAAGATCTTGCCTGTTGTAAATCAGATCACATGGGGTGCTCAAGGGGCTATGAAGTTAGTAACTTTGATCTTCATAGTCCTTACCTGCATTTGTATGGATCTGCCACATGTTTTTCACAACAGAATTTTTTATTTTCCTGAAGCTATATGCTTCAACATTAGTATGCCCTTCCAGCTAGACAGGTTCGAAACAGGAACTGTACGGCTCTCTGTGGATTGTCTGAACTATTAGAGAATGCTTGTGTGAGGTGAAACAAAGAGGTTTCTGTCTTTGCCAGTCTTTCTTATTCCACATCTGACCATAGGGAGGCAGTGAATTGCGATGAAAGAAGAACAACATTACCTCATGGGCTGAGTCCGCAGAGCTGTCTTCAAGTCTTCAACTATTTTATTTTTCATTTCTGTTTCTTCTTCATCAAAAGCATACAGAGTCTGCATCTGTTCAGAAAAGGAGATGACAATCAGAAAAGCTTGAGCTGCCTGGAAGCTAAGAGAGGGGCCAGGAATTATGAAAAACAACTATCCCATCAAACCATGGAGAGATGCCTGCCGACCTCTCACCAGGAAAGCAGTGTCTCAGCTACAAAACTGAATCCAGATGAGGCTGCTCATGTGGACTGGCAGCAGCATACTGCTTTGCCACACCAGCTAAACCAGGATTCTCAGATTACTCCCCAAAAATCACACATGCCAGGATGCCCTTAGAAAACTGTACCTAATTTGGAATGGTGATACGTTGTGGTGATCTATGGATATTGGAGGCAAAATATGTACAGAGATGCAAAATCTTATTAGACTGACATAACTGGAGGGATATGGAGGGAAAAAAAAAAAGAAAGAAAGAAAGACAATAAACTTCTGTCTCAAGTTTCAAAGCAGAAAAACTTTTTCTTCAAATGACTACACAGCCTGCAAGTATCCTGGATTACAGTTTGTACATCTAAAAGTTTGACTATTTTTGCCTATCCAAATTATTTCATCTGGTATAAGATCCTGATTTTTGTACACACTTCACCCTTGCTAATTAAGAACATTTCCTGCAAAAAGCAGTAAGGAGTATCATAAAATCCCTGTCCCTATTTTTTAAGAAGAAAACAGAAGCGTGCAGAAACTAGAGCCTGTATTTTCACATTTTCTTTTTGAGAGCTATCTCTATCATTTTTCCTCCTGGTACACAGCTTGCAGTCACCTGGAACTGAAGATGCTGTGGATCACTCTAAAGTAGGGTGAGAGATTACGAGTGGAATACACTTAAAATATGACATTCTCAAAATAAAACAATGATAATATGAAATAAAACGGTAAACCAGGAAATCAGGGCTCCAGATCTGCACTCAGCACCACCATAATCTTGTGCATATGAAGCAAGACTCTTCAGTGCCCATCACATGCACCATTCAAGCCCAGAGCTTCAATGTGTGACTTCACAAAAAGTCAAGACTGAGTATGAAAATTCTTAGCCTATAGTTATGTTTTCTTAGGCTCTACAATTGTAAAACAGAGAGGATAAATGCCTTTCTTAATGGCAGGATTTCTGGGGGATATCACTCTGGGAGATATCACTCAGTATCTGGAAAGCAGCTTTGAAACCAAATGAATAACCCAATTAAACTAGTATTATCTGTAAAGGTTCAGATATTTTATTTCTCTGGGGTGGAATCTGAGTACCTGCAATTATGGTCCATTACAGCAAAATATTTAAGTCTTTATTTTACTATTTAGCTAGCACGAAATAAAACCTTTCTCATTGAAACTCCCTTCAGCCCTCCTACCCCACCACCTCACTTCCCTTGGAAATATTCCCATGTTGCTTGCTTTTGGAAGCCATGTGGTGCCAACACATGTCAGATCCTGAGGGTGGTCATTTGGCTACATGTCATTGCTGTCTTATGCTGAACAGCTGGCATAAGGAGATGTGTTTAACTCTAGGGGTCCTCTCTCTGATCCTCGCTAAAGTCAAATTCACTCAGTAACAGAGCGAGCTATTTCCTGCCTTAATGGAATGACAGAGCGCTACTGATGGAAAATGAGCTGATGATGTTTTATCTTTTGCCAGCATCCCCCAACAGCCAGAAACATAAATTGAAATGCTTAAGCCAAGCTATATATGATTCTCCTCTTTGAAAAATAAACAGAAATCCTGAAAAGGTATTATGGAATCTCAATGGCAGAGTCCTGGGGTGTGATTTGAGGTTTGATTTGTATTTTCTTGGGTGATGGCCCCAAGAAAATCTGGTCACCTTTCCTTTTGTCCATAAATGCTCCTTTGAAAGGCTCCCATTCCTACAACAGCTTAATTTCTGCTCTGAGCCATTGTGAGGTGGGAAGCGAATAGATGTCAGGAAGGTGCACAACAGTATTTTGTTGAGAGTGAAAAAGGCTCACTTCCAAATGAAACAAACACGAATAATCCTGCCTTTACAACCAAGGGCGATTACAGAAAACCCCTTTTCTAAAGCTGTGGACAGCCAAGAGCCCTTCATTTCTCACTCCTGTGCATGGCCAGGAACTTAAATACTCATGCCCTCTCTAAAGATAGCTTGGTCATGCATTTACATTAAGAAATAACTTTCTCAGCAGGAGTTATAGAAAATACAACTGTCCCTGGGAGACACAAGGGGAGGGAACTGTCATTATTTGAGGCTGGATTTCATGAGTGTGGCAGACTGATGAATTGTTTTCCTGAACTGCACCCTTGGACTAACATCAGCTGTGCTGAGGATGCAGCTAGCTACCACCAGCTAACCAAATATTCTAGGAAGAGGAAGCAAAACAGATCCAAGTTCTTATCCAGTCCCTAAAATGCAGTACATGAGGCTCTTCTCATATGCATATTTTGCACGTTTGAAGGTTTCCAGTCTAAGTGCATCAGCCAGGAAAGCATGATATCCAGTTATTTGATTTGCCAACAAACAAACAAACAAACAAACAAATAGAACATCTTATTCATGTGGGAAAAAAAAATCAGCCACACAGAATTATACATGTAAAACTTCAAGCAGTCCAAGATTTGAAAAATCTTAGCACAGTGTAAATTCCTTCACCTTCTCCTAATGTTTAATCATTCCTCTGGAAAGGCAAATAGAATAGCAAAAGGACAGTATATGCAAAAAAAAGACACACATCACAAAAACAACTAGCAGCAGAAAGGCATTATATGATTGATTTAGTTTCACTCACCCAAATGAAAAGAAAAATGAAGCAAATAGAGCAAATTGGGAAAAAACATCCCGGATATTCTGTGATTCATCACTGTAGTCCAAGCTTTTTCTTTAGACCATATCTAAAATCACAACTAACAAAATGCTATCACTTAAAATAAATAAATCAATAAATAAAAATGAAATTAAAGTTTGATAACAAATTACTGTATTGTATGTCTCCTATGACATACATGGACAACATCACCTTAGAAAGTTTCTTTAAAGAAAAGGGGTTAATTGAAATTCAATGTACATCATATTTCTAGCTATGTTAGAGTTGAACCAAGAGAGCAAACTACAAATCATGAACTATGAATAGGCTATGAATAAATGTAATGTAAATAAAAGAACATTCAGGAAAATAATTTTGAAGTGTCATTGAGCCCAGAGGAAAGTTATTATGCACCTGCTAAATTATGCTGGAAGACGAATATTTTTGATATCCTATGAAGCTGTTCTGCCCTGAGCAAATGGTCACTGACTCAAGGGAAAGGGCCATTTTACAGCTGTATTTATTATTGTCAATCTCCATCTCATACTATTAGCTGAGCCATTTCTCCAAAAAAGTGCTGTTTATCTGAAAATCTCTTCCTGGAAATGCAGGTACAGCCAAACTCAAAAAAAAACAAAGCAGTACCGTCAGAAGTTTTCCTGCCAGGTACAGTGAAGGCTGCGTTTATCTGTGCTGCCAAGCAGACAGTATCGTGGGGTGAGAAGGGCAGGAGGAGCACAGGGATGTGCTTTAATTGTGATATAAACAAGACAGCTACTGAATTTTTAAGAAAACAAGTTCTGTTTGTTGATGAATCAGCAGATGGCAACGACCTAGATAACGGAAATGGCCCCTGATTGGGCCTGCAACCTGCCTGCAGTTACCAGCATTATTTATAGCATGTAGGTATCAGAGAACTGGGCAAATTTAGAAGCCCTTCCTTCTAAATATCACTAGCAGTTATCCATTTCTCTCAAGGGCAAGTCTAGAAGACCTTCTAGCAAGGACCTTCTTGACCCTTTCCTCTCAGTCAGAATACAGAATCACAGAATCACCAAGGTTGGAAAAGACCTTCAAGATCATCCAGTCCAACTATCTACCTATCACCAATACAACTCACTAAACCATGGCCGCCAACACAAAATCCAAACGTACACAATCCAAATGTAATACCTGACAGATGGGACATTTCCTCCAAAGGAACTGTGCACTGCAGGTTAGTAAAGATATACAGTTTTATAGTTACACACTCTTGTGAGAATTAGGATCAAAAATTAGTAACATTTTAAAAGTCACAGTGATAGAAACAGTTGTGGGAACAAAATCATGCCTAAAATGTACGGCTTTGTGAAGTGGATTAGGATTCTGTGACCTCAAGTCTGCTGTGAAAGTGCTTCCTAACACAGTGGTCTAAGGTTACAAGTAGAGAATGTCAGCCACGTCAGGAATCACCGTGCTGCTCTCAAGCATAATGTGTGAGGGACAGATATGATGAATAACACTGCAGCACATCTTCTGAGAAAATGATCCCTGAGCACGGAGGCCCTGGCCTGCTGAAATTCAAAATTCACCAAAAGATATTTAAGGATCTCAGTGGGATAATGGTACCATTTTCATTTTATCAGTGGGAAGAACTTTTTTGCCAAGCTAATACATAAAACCGAACCTTGCAATTAAACAAAAGGATACAGAAAAAGATGTGAAAGCTGTATGTACTTACGTACTTAATTCACATGAGATGCAAAGATTAAATTTTATTATGAAAAAAGCAAGAATTAAAACATTTTAAACTAACACTTCTGTGCTTATTGCTGTTTATTTCAATTCCAATATTTCTTGCCACATTTCTAATTAACATATAGCAATACTTGATAGTGCCCAGGAGACACAAACTGAAACAGACTACACAGTGTCAGGAAGCAACATGAAACAGGCTTTCTTCCACTACTTCTAAGTCAATTTCACTTGGTTGCACTTAAAAAATAGTAATAAAAAAAAATGCTCACCATCACTAAATTTAGGACCGAAGTTAGAAAGAACCCAAAATAACCATTTGGACATTAGGAATCTCAGAGGTCTAAATAATAATGAAGAGAGCATGTCTTATTGGAGCTGTTTCTCAGCTGTGTTGTTCCAGTTTTCCACTGATACAACTCCTATGAAATCAAGTAAATCAAGCTTCACCTGCCTAAAAGTGAGACAACTAAGTGGTAAATCAGAAGCAGTGGTTTAACCTCAGTGTATCTTCTTAACACCTCAAGTAGAAGAGTAAATCATGAGGCTGGAAGCTAAGTAAAAGGTTATCAATCATTCAGTGTTGAGCCATGCAAACAACATTACCAGGGATGGTGTTTATTGGTGCTCTTAAAATGTGTTTAAAATTAGAAACTTAAGCCAAAACATAATCTCATACCATGGAACTGCTCCAGATTTACAGTAGTGACATGCACATACTCACTCCAGATTTAAAGACTAGTCCAAAAGTCTCTGAAATCAGTGGAAAAATTTTCAGTAGATTCAAAAGGACTTGGATCAAATCCTACCAGAAATATTTGGCTCAATATCACTGCAAGGTTTCATACTTTTTTTTTCCCTTAATGGCCCTTGTAGAGCAAATTTGTTCAATCAAGAAATCAAAGCACAGTGCCACACCAGGCACAAAAGCTTAAACTTTTTTTTTTCTCTAACAACTAGTCTATATTCTTTTTGTTCTTGTCTGCCTCAAGAAAATCTAGCATGAAGGAAGCTCATCTTTTTGGCTATTAATAATTCATTGTAGAAATTACAATTGAATTAACTTTTATCCTCTTACAACTGGTTATCGTAGCTTGTAAAGTCCTGCTATTTTTTTCCTGAGCTAGACCTATCTCACTAAAGAAATACATTAATATAAAATATCCATTAAGGCACTATTTTTATGAAAACATTTTCTACCTCATATCCATACATGGGCGTATAGAAGGCATAAGAAATCAAGCATATGGGCATAAGTGAAAAAATAAGATGTTAGAAACCTAAGATGTTAGGAACTGACTTCTATCATCAACACTGCACAAATGTTAAAAAAAAAAAAAAAAAAAAAAAAAAAAGCTAAGTAGACACGGCACATAAATAAGCAGAGGCAAACATTGACTACAAAATCAGTAATAGGATCTAATTTCAAAATGTAAGGTCTACCATATCACAAAAGTGACACTACAAGGTGTTCTACTTGTGCTGGCAGACAGATCTACAGGATGTTTCAGAGAAAGACACACATTACTAAGCTACTGAATAAGGACATGGGAAGAAAGTTTACCACAGATAACTTGTTGGCTCACATCTGATGCCTAAGCTGTCACAGCCTTATACTACTCTATCAACCTGCTTGCATATAAGTGCATATTATATTATATGAAGAACTGTCTTTTCTTTAATTTTTCTAATAAACTAATAAACTTAATGCTATTTTGTAGATTAGTTAGAAATTAATTTAAAGCCACTCAACAGAAACAAACTTAAATTTGTTTTCAAATGGTTACTTTTCTGTTTCTTTAAAATCCTTCTGTTCTGAAAAGTAAACAGAGACTTCAGTTGACTTTTACCCATGATATATTATGAATATAGACTGTTATATGAAATATAGCAGTTAAAGGCTGCTCTTCCTACTAATCATGAAGAACCAAATTATTTCACCTTTATTTGGCACAGCCACACACAGGTCTTAACTAAGCAAACTGCAGTTACAAGTACAATTTTGGAAAATGGTACATTCAGTAGTCACTGTTTCAGACTGGCTAGCCCTGCCAAGATCCAAGTGCAAGTGTGTGCAGTGCTGAAAGCTAGCTTTACCTTACCACTTGTCTAGATTTTCAGAACAGAGGTCACAACTGAATTACTTTTGTGTTCCATCAACATTCAAGAGCATGAAAATCTCTACAAGACCAGTAAGGTGTACCACAGTTTAAAGCTAGCTGCAAGTTGTTTTTCAATTGCACAGAAATTCAAAAAGGGCACAAAGACAGTTTTGTCCTCTCTTTTCAGATCTAGTGCCAAAGAGCAGAGATCCAAGGATCAGTGCCATACGTTGCTGTAGGCTTCAGAGCTGGTATGTCACTCATTTTAAATCATAAATCTCATTACTCCAGCAGTGAATTTTCATTCCACAACTAACTTCAATGCCTTCAGTTCTATCATGCACTTGGACTAACATTCCTCCTCTTCAGAGATTTCTTCCAAAAAATTCCCCCAAAACAAATCTCTATGAAAGGAAATCTTCCCTTTCTGAGCAAGAAGAAGGAACTTACTGCTGCCATGGAATTGATGCGGTCAATGTAGTAGTCTGGCCAGCTGGTAGCAAGCTTATTAGGATCTTCTTGTTCCTGAAACAAAAAGTTAAATAAGTTTACACATTGAAGTCTTTGCAGGATAAAGTGTCAATGTAGAACTTCCTGGGATTCTTCAATGTGCTGGTCTTTACTTTAGTAGCTCCTCTCCACACTCTTGTGTAACTACCACAAGCCTACATACATTATTACAAATATTTCTGGCAGTTTAATACTAGCACAGTCACCATGGTGTGTCAGAGAAAAAAAGACACTCCTTCAGTGAAGGTTATTACACAAAGAATTACAAAGTTTGACAGAGACTTGGTTATCTTCAATATCTAAGTGGCAAGCCTCAGCCCCTTAAATATATTCACACTATTTCAAATAGAAGGACCACACATTTTTAGATAACAAGTTCATATTTTGTAGTCATATACTGACACATTTTTGAAATTATTCTGCCTCACTAGTGCTGGAGTGATGGGGCAATTCACCAAAAAAAGTCTTTAACATCTTCTATGGAGAAAAAATAAAAAGAGTGAAGAAATCTGAAAAGAAGCCAGAAGGCATTTTGACTTGATGAATCACAAAAGTTATTCTATACCTCAAAACACCTGAAGGAACAGAATAGCATCACCTCAGTTACAGTAGTAGAAATATTTATCTTTACATCTCTACCTCCCAGATAATCCATCGGAAGGATTCTTCACTACACTAAGACAAGTCTAACACTAGACAATCAAGCTAAGTTTCTAACAGAAGATTTGCTCCAACCCAGAATCAAATTTTTTGGTTCCTTGGCCGTTCAATGGAAATGAGATTTCATTCTAATGGATGCATTTATTTCTACATAGGTGTAATAATCATCAATAAAATAAGAGAATTGGTTTCTAGGATCCTAATTGTTCATTATAAAGAACAAGTAACTTGTATTAAGACTCCTAGTACATGATAAGAGACTGAACTGCTTGACCTACACCAAGGATTTCCAAAGATGGATGAAGACTATATGGATCTCACCAATGTTATCTTTAAATGAATGCTTACTCATACTAGAAAATCTATTCTGTGGAAGAAATATGGAACAATATTAAATATGCAGTTTTATTAGACTACCTGAGCTTTTCAGAACTGCTTGGTTTAGAGATGAGAAATGACTCTACATGATCCCTGTTAAACCATTTTGAGAAAACGCCATTCTATCTGGCAAGTTTGTATCAGCTTACCTTCCAACACAGAGAACAAAAATTCCACCCAAATCAAAATCTTGATATTTGGATCTGAAAGCAAAATCGAGGCTGACACTGATATGTTCTTACTCCCTCCTCCCTCCCATGGACTTCCAACACATAGACCAAAGGAGTATCCCATTCAGGATAATCATCAAACAGCTTTTTCTATATCTAGCAAGGAACTGCAGTACAGACACATTGTAGAAAGAACACAACTCTTTCTTAAGATTACTGCTGCATGAAAAATATGGGAGACTATCAAAGTGACAAAGATACCAATTACAACAACAGTCGCTATGCTTCCACTGCTTCACAGTAATAAATGGTGGAATTAAGAACAGGATGACCTTTCTCGAATGGAACAAGAATTTTTGCTGCTTTCCCCTTCTTCCCATTCCCAACCATAGTCAACAGCAGTGTAATGGATCCAAATCCATTCCAAATGACACATCACAGAAACATGCAGCTCTCTCATACTGGCCAGTTAGAGTTGCCACATCACACAGTATTGAAACATTGCCTTTCAGTGCCTGATTTCCCTTCACTATATGTAGCTGCAGAAAGAACTCTGACAGCCATTTTGCACTAAACAGACCATTAACTCTTACAGAAAAGTAAAAATATAACTTTGCTAATGGAAAAATAAATAAAATATGCAATAGATTAACACATCATTATTTTTAGAAGATAATCTTACCATGTCCAAAGAGAACAATAGAGATAGGAAGCTTATCCAGTGTAGTGAAGTAAATGTCATTCTGCAGAGAACCAGGATAAGCCACTATATTCCCTCTCTCTCTACATAGAATTATGGATGTATAAATGACAGCTATAACTGTATGCAGTGTACAAGTGTCAAGAAGATTTTCAGAACATGGAATGTGTATATTCCCTCTCCCCTTTCTGCCTCCATTCTTAGCTCTAAGTAAAGAAACACAGACAAATTAAGGATTGCCTGAATCCATCATCATTTTTGTACAAAACTAAGCTACACTTGCTCACTAAAGTTCCTTAGAAAGGAAAAAATCTATACATAATATATAGAAAAGCTAGAATGCCACAACTAATCTCTCTCATTACCTAGTTTAGAAATGCAACATGAAGAGTATCAGGAGAGATATACAAAAGCAATAATTCAGAATTCTGAAAAACTCTCTGCAAGCACCCAAACCATTAGAAACTTCACAATCAGAACCACAGATGAAAAGACTCTGATCCCTCCCTAATATAATTATATTAGTATATTTGATCAGCTTACCAAATGACGTAAGGTCCTTAGTGAATCCTGCTTTTGATTATTCTGTTCTCTGCAAATTGGTGCAAACTCTTAGATCACAAGGCTAGTTTTGTTTTTGCTTTTAGTTAAAATTGGGAAAATAAAATAAAGTTTCAGTGGAACACAGCAAGTGTAAGGATTTTTTTTTTTCTGAACTAAAGCCTACGCTGAAGCAGTATGTTGGCGCTTTTAAAAAGTTTGATCAGATAATCTTCTTTGCAGTCCTCATTTTTTAAAGTTGCTTTGGCCCATAAGCATAAGATCCAAGATACTATACAGAAAAGAACCTATCTAATGTTAGTGCCCCCTCACACACACACTCTCTTTGTTCAGAACAGAATTTTATGTCCGTCAGTGGTCTTTGCTTCACCAGAAGAAAATTGATTATATCCTTAAAACTGTCACTCTATTTCTCTTATCAAGCACCAGAAAGTTACCCAAATTCTGGATAAACTTGTAAAATTTTATCAAGTCCCCTCAAGACTGGATCATGCCTAATTCATGTTCACGTGTCAAAAGTGGCACAATATTATTTATAGCAGTCACCTGGTGATGTTTTCACAAAAGACACCAGTTTACACCTGTAACATCAGACCCACAAGAGAAAACATCTCGCTGCCCAAATTATGATGAATGCTGCCCATGGTCAGAAATTGTTGTACCACATTTTCTTTCAGAGAAGGGAAGGCAAATCAAAAATATGAAGCAATTCTTGTTTTTGTTTTTGTGTTTGCTTAGTATTTACTCATATGAAGGCAAAAAAGGGAAAAGTGTATTTGTGTATGGGGGTGCTGTTTATTGTTGAGGTTTTTCTGCTGTTTGTTACTGGTTTGGGTTTTTCCCCTCCCTTAATGTGTTCAGGATTTTGATCCTTAAACAAACCTCAGGGGAGATTGTAAAGCACCCTGAAGCTAATGGCAAAACCCTTTCCCTTGCTCCAAGAGACTCAGAGAAAAAGAAGAAAAGAGGTCCCAACATACAAAGCTGCATAGGCATCAAGAGCTGGAAACAATAACCCATCTGTGTAAGGGAAAACATCAGCTGAAGGAATCTATTAAAGAAAAGCCTTCTTTTAGCTCCTTGAATAATGTAAATATTGCATTAAAAAACAGACGTCAGCTTGTGGACTTTATAAGAGGCCATATCATTCTTCACTGGAGTAACAACTATGTAACTGCTGTGAAAACAGGATCCTGATACCATACGAGCCTGCAATATAGCCAAGGTATTATATAGGCTTTGACACTAATTTGGACAGGCTCCATTGCTTGGTGGAAAGTGGAACTTATGACTTCATCCAAAATAGGATTTAATGGAATTGGGCAAGTATTTGGACCATCTGAACCAATCAAAATGAAACAGAATACAACAAAGTATTGTCTGAACATCTAAGCTGATCCTAAAAACCTTTTTGAGAATCGTGGGAGACTGGATCCATTGGACAAGCTCTGTTCAATAGAAAGCAGAGTCCTTCAGCAGTCATAACAGAATTAATTAAGAAGTACCAAACACTAGAGTTACTGAAACAATGTGGAAATGCCAAATATTTGTGTATTCAGTGAAAAGAGAAGCCTGCGTATATATGATGGGTGCTTCTTTCAAGATGATTTGAGTCCTTAAATAAAGGATACAGGGAAGGTCTGGACAGAACTGTCTATGCTGAAGCTTCTTAGGGGCAAACACTTGGTTTCAGATTCCAGTAAAGAAATATTGGTATTTCACGCTGCACCAAGTAGACTCCTGACACTGTCATACAATTCTCTAGAACATTTCCTGACCATCTGTAAGCCATAAATCCATAAGACTAGCAACATTACAAATCTTCCTTCCTGTAGATGCAGAATGAGGAAGAGACACAGTGAAATGACAGTTGAAACTCCATCAGAAAATCACTCCAGAGTTAGGAACAGGCACTGATTTGACAGTGAGTCCAGAGTTCTCTTGTTTCCAAGTTTTTATGCAACGTTGACTGATCTCAGATTCATGGGACCAGTGGCTGCTTAGCATCTCTGGTGTCCAAACATTATATAGAGTTTGTTTCTACCTGCACATGCACTGCTGTGATAAATTGTCAGGGCTGATGACTCATGGAGCTTTCTAACATAGAACTGAAATAATATTTCTTCCTTGAACAGATGGATCAAGAATTAAACCACGTTATGGATGACATATGATAACAGTGGGGATGATATCCATTCACTGGAAAGAAGGACTTTTTCCTCAAAACTGTCTTTTCAGAACTGCAGGCAGTTGACCTTACTGCTTCAATCTGTTCAGACCAGAATGGGAAAAAACCACATACCTGAGGTTGTTAAAAAGGTTTAAAATGTTCTTTTGGCAAGGAACCAAAATACTATTCATTGAGTTCCTCTACATCAATGAAAACAGTGTGCAAACATAGATGAAGGATGTGAAATGAGGCTACTTTAATATAAATTCCTGCTCTGGCTTGTTCATTGTATGATGTCCAGACTGTGCTCAAATTTATACTTGGGTCACAAAGAATTGAATTTGCCTATAGAATCCACATTAAGGTTAATGCTGTTCTCCCCCTCAGTATGCATCATCCTGGTACCTTACAGAATTGTAAAATGGGTTATTTTATATGGTGAAAAGAATAGGGTGGAATGGAATAGTACAAAACAGAACAGAGTAGTTGGAAGGGACCTACAAAGATCATCAAGCCCAAAGGATCAGCATCATCATATTCAATTCAGAAAACTTAAGTTATGGGGCTTAAGTTATTATAAGAAATTAACAACTTTCAAGAAAAAGTGAAATATGATACCTGACATAACGCATAAGTCCCTGTAGCTAGGCTTTGTTTTTATTTTTGTTTTTGTTTTACGTCCTATTAAAAAAAAGGCAACAACGGGAATGGGGATTGTGAAGAAATTTTTTTGAAGGAGAAAAAAGAAGAAAACCCATCTGTTCACAGAAACTTTAAATTTTAATGCGACACCCATCAATTGAGATAAAAGCCGAGGAATAATTCTCTATTTCAGGAGGAAGCCATTCCACACTTTACAAAACAATGGATTATCTAGTGGAATGTTCATCTGAGATGTCTATGATTTAGACTCACATTCATGTTGTTCCTGTTTCAAAGTGAAGTACACGAACCTTGCTCTCTGCATGCATTTTCTGGTCGCTACAAACAACAATGGGTTTTTTATTGTTTTGGGGATAGAGAATGACTATCACTTGTATTTTATTTCCCAAATGTGCAACTCCATTCCCTTCAGATGCTTTTTGAAATGACTCAACTTATTGCAACATCTGCTATTAATGCTGAATACAATACAATTCAGTAACACCTTGCACTCCACACTGTCAAAGGTCCTGACAGAACTTCATGCATTAGGTTTTTCAGCCTCCCTTTCATTGAGATCAGCAGAAATGGGGAAAATGGGATGCAGACAATTACAGAGTTTGCAGTAACACAGGAAATCTATAGCGCAGCCAAGAATCAATCGACACTCAAGTTGTACGTCCTGCACTCTCATCCAAATCACCATTCTCCCTTTTTTCCATGACTGACTTACTGCCTTTTCTTGAAGCTCTCTTTAAGGAGCGGTACAGCTTTCAAAGAAACATTTACCTGTTCATTAACACACTGTTCATCCATTAACATCTGTCTCAGTTCAGAGCAGCCAAAGTTCCATAAATAAGAAGCACTTTCATTAAAAGACACAAAACGTGTTTGATCTGCTGCGAGAGGAAATACTAATTCAGGAGTGGAGCTAAAATACATCCAAGCTTTTCAGACAGTTTACGCCTCCAGAAAGCCAGCCACGTCCCAAGAGACGGTAATTTTGAAACAGGGCAGACTGTAGGACTGAGCCATTCAATAGACAGATGTGGTCACTGCTCCATTTCTCAGACGCCATGGCTTAGCATTTACACAAATATTCTCAGGCTCTGGGGGAGGGATCTGTACCCAAGCACTTTAAGCACAATTTATCCAGAGTGAGAAAAACAAACATTACTTCTCTCCCTGGAATTAAGCTATTGATGTGCGGATAATAATCCTTCTGCCCCAAATGCAGTCCACTATGTAACTTATTAAAAGGGAATGCTCAACAATTACTAGCTGGAGCAAGCAACTGAGCATTCTGATTGCCTCTTGTAGGCCAGGTATAGTCATGCATGCTTACAGTTCACTGGATTATGACACTGGAATATTCTGCCTAGCAAACTGTAGGGTTATTTCTGTTTTTGTTTTATTTTTGTTATTTAGACTGATCTTTGCCCTGCTGCCAGCAACTTGACTGGCCTGATAATGACCCCTGGTGCTGGTTACTGAGTACTCATTTCAAAAGAAAGAATCAAAGGCTTCATATTATTATTTACATGCCTTTTGCTGCCAGACAACTGTGGAATTCACTGCCACAAGATACAACAGAATATAAAAGTATAAAAGTGAAAAAGGGATACAGTTTTTGAATAAGGAAGATTCCTTCTTAAGAATCTTTCCTAATACTGAAAGAAGCTTCAACGTCATGTGCATTCACTAGTCTTTAATAATTAAAACAATAAAATTATCAATCATCTGTGAAAAATGGTTTGCCCTACCACAGGCTGAAAAAGTTTAAATGAAGCTGAATCTCTGTTTTGAATTGCTCATGCCATTCATCACCCTTTTTGCTTCCCAGTCACAAATGCAGCAGCTCTACAGTTTGTATGCTGCACAACACAACATGCCATTTCCAACCTTACATACCACTCAGAACAAGCACTTCAAATTAATTACTTCTAATTGGTACAAGTCTAATAGAGATGAAAATCATGCTTTTATTTTTTATATTCCAGAAAACTTTCCAGATCATTTGAATACATACACACGCATATATGTAATTTATTGCTGAAAACGGACTGGAAAAGGGGGAAAGCATAGAGAAAGGATGCTAGTGTAATGCACTGAGCTGAAGAAAAGGGTTGGTTTTTTTCTTCCAGAAAACAAGAAAGATCAGAACCATTGATTAAATAAACTGTGTAAGTGTACTATTTAAAATAAAATTAAGTTTTACAATAGCCATGTTTGGCACAGGACTTTCAGTAGGTTGCTGGAGGGAATCTCATTTCAAAGAACTTTAAATTATAGTGAAGTTGCACAGTACATTTTAAGAATATTCTTATGTTCAATTCTCTCCTCCTTTGGCTTCATATCATCAATGCAGACAGGCGTAAGCTTGCTGCCAGGGCTGACTGCATCAGAATCCTCTTGTTATTTATAGATAACACAAGAGTGCTTGTCCCTGTGCAAACACATACAGACCTTCTGAAGGATGGTTCGTTATTAGACCTTTGTTATTAGACCTTCGTTATTAGACACCTATTTACAGGGTACAGTAAAGTGACCAAGAGGACAGCTTGCCCCCATATTTACAGATCTACTTAGATATACAGCTGATATCACACTGAATTATTAAAATCTATCAGTAATTCACATTCTTCCTCTGGTCAAAGTTTCACCTCTCTCATGGAAGTTGTTTTATATATCTGTTGGATATATTCTTCTGACTGTGCTGCTGCCCACAATCATTTTTTCCTGAAACCATGAACTCCATGTTTAAAATCTGTTATTGCTCTACTTTCCACAAGACCCAGACAACTGGTATTTTGCAGCAGATAAGGCTATAATTTAAATACTGTGTTGCAAAATAAAGCAATTAATGAATTATCTGCAAATGAAATGTAGGAATTCTTAGACAATAACCTTCCCTTGTCTAATTCCATCTTCTTTTGGAAGTGAAGGGAAATGTCTACTGTAAAGGACTCTACCAGTCAGGAAGTCAATTCATGTTCATTCTACACAAAAGGTCTTTACAAAAAGATGTTTCTCATGGACAATGTCTGCTCTCCAGGCATGTGGCTGGGGACTAACATTGTCCTCCTGATCCTCCTGAACAGCTCTGTCCCTGTAAATCTGCAGTAAGCTTAAGGTCAGGGTCCAGATTCTGCAGTGATTCCTGTGGCTGATGGAGCTAACAACCTGCTGCTATCCCAACAGCTTGTAAGTAGCATCACTGGGACACACATTTCTGTTTTATCAAGATTGAAGCTCTGCTCTTTTGGCTCTATGCTATGTAAAAGTATTGTGAATTCATTTTGCTTCTGGAATTGACCTTGTTCAACTCCCTATTCCACCTTATAGTAAGCATACATTGAACACAGATATGGGTATTTGTCCTTCACAACTCACTTCCTGCTTTTAGCTTAACTTGTTCCATTTCCAATAGCACTGTTTTCAACTGGATTGAAACATATCAGCTGCTGGTATTGGACAGTAAGGAAAGAACTTCCTTTTTTCTTCTCCTTCTTCCTTTTCTCCTCTTCCTTCTAGCACTCTTTTGGCAACAGTGAGAAGCCCCAGAAGGAGCCCAGCTTGTAACTGAACAAGTAAGATACTTGTCATGTGCTGCACTGAATCTTTTAGTACAACTCTGCATCTTTTAGTATGACTCTGTTTTTCTCCAGCAAGTAATTACTTAGAATCTTTTCTAAATAAAATGAAAAGATACCTTCCAGTCAAAGCAGGCACGCTGTCTGTCACTTGATGATGGGAATGAAAGGTCACTAGCCCTGCTCAAATTCACAAAGAAATATTGAGAACACACCTTCTTAGAGACAGCATAGCTAGGATAAATCCCTCTAGAAGCACACACACAGTTATCTAATGCCAAATTCTACAAGGTTTTTCTTCACTGTCTTAACAGTGCAGGCAGTGTGGACAATATGCCCACTATCTCTACTTCCACTGTCAGCACTTCATTTCTTCTCTGGGGCCTCTTCTATAAATGATGACAGTGTTGGATTGTGAGAATAGAGGGGCAGATGATTTTTAGGTTGCTAATCCAATATCTGAGTATATTATTCAGTTAATTGGTCTCTCTCCTTTTCATAAACTTGGGTAAAACTATATTTTCTCCCAGCCTTAATTTTTCTCAACTGTTATATTTGTAAAATCTTTGGGATGACAGATATCTTTCAGCAGGTGACAGTACATCAGGGAAGATTATGTACTTTCCATCTTGAGTCAGGTGCAAAGCTGAAACTGTCATATATGACTGCAATGGAAATGTGGCTTTCAGTAGATACTGGGAGCAATTCTTTGCTGTGTCTATTCAGAAACCTGTCACTGAAATGACAGGAAATTCAGGAACCCTCCTTGCTCAGCATTTGCTGGCTTTTGAAAGGCTGGTGGGACTTTGGTGAAACATAGAATGCAGAGGAAAAGTACTGATGCTTGTGGTTATTCCTCTCCAGGTGTAAGTCCTCACTGAACTTCATAAGGATTATATCTGCAGGACTGACTCATACTCAGGAATCTAGAGACCCACAACTTTCAACAAAGCACAGACAAAGACTGAACTGAATCCAGGGGTAGCACCTAAAGCACAATTGGCATTACAAGTGCTTCCCCAGATAGCAAAATGAGATTGTTCACTACTGTTTCATTTTTAAGTACAGTGAATTATATCACCTTAGCAGAAAAACAGCTGGATAAATGTTTTGAGGGTTTTTTTGTTGTTGTTTTTGTTTTTTCTTTTAATTGTTTTTGTTGTTGTTGTTTTTCCATGGTAGGGTCAAATCTGCTCCCACTGATCTCTTCCCATTCCCACAGAGTGGGACACATGTAACACAAAACACAACACTAGGTATTATGATGACAATATACCACTGTATAAATTCAGGAGTATTTTTGGTCAGATTTTTGAGCACTAACTTCAAATGGAGAGCTAATAGTTCACATTAAAAAAGTGATGTCCAACTAAAAGATGGACATTCAAATTTTATATGCTCTGAATATCTATAGCAAATAACATAAAATCTCTATGGAGCTTATGTCTCCAGTACTCTTAACCAAAGAGCTGCAAAGGCATTTTCTTAGCACCAACTAATTTCTACTGTTGTAGAGAGAGGCAGAAGGAGGAAGAAACTAAAAATATTCCGTGAAATATTCCATGCTGTTCCCATGGGGGGGTGGGAAAGAGAAGACTTTCTGATTATATGGAAATAAATATATAATTTCAAGGCCCTGAACCCTAATAGCTCCTCATACTAGGATAAATAAATGAGTCTGCAACAGTTAGCGCTGCAGCGTGGAAAGCATGAACCAAGTAAAAACTGGTTGGAAAAACTCTCTCTCCTCTTACGTCTGCTACATTGTGGCCTTTCAGATATCAGGATTCCAAATTGTAATGAAGGTATACCAGCTGAATTGTATAATCATTTTTTCCTCAACATCAAATTCAACCTTTAATCTGCTTTAATCATGGTTTTTTTTTAATCTGCTTTTTCGTGCTTTAATCTGCTAGTGAAGTAAATCTGGGCTAAAACCATACTCTTAAGAGAAGTGTCTGACATCATTATGCCTACTGTACTGTTTCTCAAAATGACCTCCTGGGATACTTATAGATGGGAAAATAACAATGAAGGGAAAAAATCAAAACATAGTTACAGAAATGTAATGATAAACCTAAGAAAAAGGTCAAATTTTTTCCTCAGGTATCTCTGCATTAAATGATGTAGAAGGAAATGTGTACTGTTTTAATCTTTATTTTATACTGTTATAACCTTGTTGTCCAAACCTGAGAGACTGTTTCAGCCTTAATGCACATTAAAAAGACCTATCAATCAAATAGCTCTATCAGAATGAAAAGCTTCACTAATCACAAGTTCCGTAGTTCCCGTATTAGTGACATGGACCGCATTTTCTCGATTCCTGTTATTTTTTGTATTTGTCATAGGGCAGAGTTTCGGAATTTACTATTCTAGTGACTACTTGCACTTATAACAAAGTAATTTCTGAAGTCTTGTGAATATCTTCCATATCTATACTAAAAATACCAGAATCACCCGATGTCAGTATCAAGCTAACAGATCATCCCAAACATCTGAGCATGAAGTCATTCTGTTAAAGAGGAAAAGGAACAGATGCTGGTGGGAAAAAAGCAAGTTAACTCCACAATTGCTGGCATTTTCCAGACATCCGACTGAAAGAATGCCATGTTTTGCAAAGGACAACATCCTCCCACTGCAAGTTACCAGTGTCAAGAAATTTACTCCGAGCCATAGGCTAACTGAAAGCAGTTTCCTGAGTTAAAGAAGTCAGGCAATCATTCAGACCTAAAGCAACTGTGGATCCCAGGCAATGAGAATGGACCAAATAACTTCTGCTAAACTTCTGCTAAAAATTCCTATTTCAAGGAATGCATCTCATCACAGTAAGACAGAAGGCAGTAGGTTGCACAGAGAATTACTGTTGTCATACAGCTGCTTTCTTAGTTTGGTTTATGGTCAGTTCACAAAATCATGGAACAATTTAGGATGCAAGGGACCTCAGGCAGAAGAGAGCAGCACAAAGTAGGGCTAATTTTAAAGCTAGATCAAGTTATTTGGGTCTTTGTCAACATTCTTCAATGTTTTAATACCAAGTTAAATCAAAATGTTGACTGAAAAGCTGAATGCTTGCCATGAACTTCTGAAGCATCAGTAGTTACAGAAGCAGTTATCAGATGCAAGGAAAACTTGAGATTAATTCCAACTGTCAAATTCCAATGTATGTATCAGGCTTTGCCCTTCATGCGTAAGATACCCTCATCATTTTGCTAGCAATGCACTTTCACTTGGCTCTCCAAGTCCTGTACAGCCTCTTCAGTCTCCTGCTGTGTATCAGTTGCTCCTGTTTTTAGCCTGTCGTGTATGATGTGTTATTCTGCTTTCCAGAGGAAGAGAGAGTTGGAGCATCCCTCTCCCACAGACATTTCATGCAAAGACGTGAGAAAAACCCTCATGAAGTCACATCCAAGCTTTGTCAAACAGATTCCTTACAATTGGCTTCTCAAATATTGCAGAAAATCATCTTGTGTGTTCATTGTCTGCTACTCCCAAATACAGCACATGGAATAACAGCTCTAAAGATGGGAATTTATAAGGGACATATTAAATGCTCCTTACAGCTATAAATCCATAACCATAACAGTTTAATATTCCAAATCAATAACAGACACAAGAAGTATTTCAAAGAAGAAAAAAAATAGTGCAAGAAGATAGAATTGAAAACAATACAACTTCAAACCACCCACTTCATTTGGTATGAGACAACCACGTGCTTGGCACTCTTTATACAGAAAGGATGAACCCCAGAAGGGCTTTCATAGCTTGGATCAGACAATACAAAACCAAAAATTCATACTCAGACAACACAATGGTGTGATCTTCATCTGGTATATCACATCACTAAATGAGACCAGATGAAGATTCATTTTCTCTCTTCTTTAGGAAATATCTGTCTTTCTCTGAACATCTCCATGTATTATAAAGAATTTGTATTTCTTCAAATTCTCTTTCCTTTAGCAAGAATTGAAGAGCTCCTTCCTATCTTAACACAACAGATGCAATGCCATCTCCTGACTTAGAGCCTCCATGAAATTTAAATGCATAGAAAATACCTCAGGGATCTGGAAGAAAAGTCCAAGCAGCTCACATCTAGCTGAGAAATAACTGTTTTCCCATGTTAGCCAAGTTGAAACTATACAGTATAAAAACAAACAGTAAAACAACCCAAGAACAAGCAGTAGATTGAGGACCTTGTGTTCAACTGAGTATTTCTCCCAAAAGCAAGGACTCTAGCTTTTATATCTGCATATTTCTTTTTCTTCATCCCCCTAAACTAAGGTCATTATATCAAAAGCTGCAAAAGTAGCTTAGATTCCTCCAGCAGGTTTGCATTACAGATACATGTACAGATTCTATATGCAGTTGTATGTGGTATAAGAATTGATATTACATACATGGGTCCATATTTATATTTTTAATTTTAACAGGAAGATGTATCCAAGTTTCAGGGTGAAATATATTCTCTAGAATCTGGAATTGTAGCTAGCTTTCAATTAGTGTTACAGGCTAGTGTTGAACTGGGGATTCTGTTTAGTGCTCTGCAGGCATGCCTGGACATGGAGTAGAGAAAAGAAGTATCTTGTATTATATCAAGCTACACGATATCAAGCTGTACTCTTTATATGGTGACATTTTGCTGACAAAATGCAAACCACCAGGATAAAGCTCAGAAAAACTCTAAGAAAAAGCTCTGACGTAGACATTATTGTAATTAATGTTAAGACAGTAGGCATGGGACCAAATTGGAAGTTTGTGAAACGGAACTGCAAAAATTTTAAAAAGCCTTCAGAGGAGCTGTTAAAAGTTTGACTAAAGCAAGGATTGCTAAGGGTATTTTGGAACCTAATGTACAGCTAAATGAAGGCTTTACATCAAGAAAGGGGAACTGAATATCAGGTGTTGCAGTGATATCTGTTGCTTCTTGGTGGAAGAGTTAAGTGTTTTTTAGAAGGACATCTGGGATACTCCTCACCTAGAATACAGCTTAATTGTGCTGGTGTCATGGCACAAAAGTACCTCCCACTCCATCTTTTCTGCCCCACGCATTAAGCTTTCTTGTGTACAGACATACCACAAAATCCATTCCTACAAGAATGTCAAACTTATCCATCTTCTAAAGTATTGTAAAAGAATGAATACCGATTAAACAAAAAATACTTGAGATTATTTCTTGGAAGGAAAAAAAAAAGGGGGGAAAAAAAAGGAATATATGATGTGCAGCCAAGGTATGTATATACACTACAGGAAAGAAGCATGAGAAAATGACATGGTCAGAATGCTGCCATAATGTTTCCCTAGATTTACTACTTCACTATTCTTTTTTCAGATAGACAGAAATGCATTTATATAAAAACACAATAATGACAAGTTCTCTGAAATTATACAGCAATTTAGATCAAAGAGCTTAAAAACAAGTTTCTGACTTCTCACATTCAGTTTGCTAGTTTTCTTATTCATCAGTTAGGAGAAAAATGTGACTGACAAATAATAAAAAAAGAATAATTGCAGGTCATGAATTCATTAAGAAATCTTTTCTGCATATTGGCTGGTATAGCATATGCATCAGATACATTTTCATTGGAATTATTTTAAGGCCATTTGACTGTTCTAGTGATGCCTTTCCCTAGATCTGCTTCTGATAAAAAGTCTAACCAACATGAGGACTATGGAATCATAGAGTCACAAGGTTGGAAAGGACTTATAAGATCATCTAGTCCCACTGTCCTCCCACTACCATTGCTTCCACAAGCTACTAAACCCGATTTCATAACTCCTCATCCAGACACCTATATGTGTGCACTCTTTTTAAGATGCTCTATAGCATCTTTCCAGAAAGCTGCAGCATGTCACTTACTGCTTCACTACTTGAGTTTGAGTGATGTCATTTGAGTAGCTGTTGGAGCAGGTCAACTGAATGATCATGAAGACGATCAGAGGGCTGGAGCACCTCTCTCATGAGGAATGGCTGAGGGAATTTGGCTTGTTCAGCCTGAAAAAGAGAAGCTTCACGAAGACCTCACTGTGGCCTTCCAGTACTTAAGGGGAGTTCAGTAGGGAGACCAACTTTTTACACTGCCTGATAGTGACAGGACAGGGGGAATGGCTTTAAGCTAAAAGATAGATTTAGATTAGACATCAGACGAAAATTCTTTACTCAGAGGGTGACGAAGTACTGGCACAGGCTGCCCAGAAAAACTGAGGATGCCCCATCCCTGAAGACATTCAAGGCCAGGCTGGATGGGGCTCTAGACAGCTTCATCTATGGCGGAGGTTGGAAATGGATGACAAAATTTCCATCCAGAACTGAGACTCCCTTGAGCATCAGGAAACTCTGATAGGCAAACTTTGTCCCCAGCATACAACTAAGTACACAGACAAGCATCTTTCTGTATTACTTTAGAAAGATTTGAAATCAGAAACAGAAGGAATGAAAATTCTGACACAATAGGGAAGTCCTTCCAGCAACAAGTGACATGAAAGATAATAACTGAAGTTTAGCTGCCATGATAAAAGTGCAATGTGTCTACAATGATGAGTGCTCTTCATTCTTGCAGGTGACATTTTTTACTTAATACAGACGGTAATATTCTTGATCTGCATTTTTGGAGCAGATCAAGAAGCTCTGACCTGCCATTATTTTTACACTTGAAAAGACAACTGAGATAAATGAACAATCCCCTAAACTTGTACTTTTTGACCTTCTAATAAATAACATTTGCTCTTGCCCCCTTACTAAGCTTTTCCTCAGAGTGGACACAGAGCTCTCACTTCCCAGAAAGCAGAGAACTTGGCATCAACAAGACAGAGCTCTCTGGATAGCTAATGGAGCTCTGTCTAGTGAGGTATCAGGCTCTTTGTGGCCAAAATTAGATTACAAATTCTTCAGGGAAAAGACAGCTTTCCTCTTCAGGGAAGCCTGCAGCACACTTTTCTGTCACTGTAGAACAGTAATGATAGGTGGATTAGGTAGTAGGCTGGAGAGATGTGTCAGCAGGGATCATTTGACTGACTGTGAGGGGAAACAATGAATAACATTGGACAGTTAAGGTTTCAAGTAATTGAAAGTATCTGCAATGTAATGAATAGACATCTGGCAACAGTATACTGTTCCAGTTAGCACATCATTTTGGATAGCTAGAGTTCAGCTAACTGAGGTTTCACTATAAATGCATTATAAAGATTTTCCAGTATGCAGCTCCTTTAACTACGGAGGTCTTCGGGGTTCTTATATCAAATCCACTACTTTAAGGGAAAAAAAAAAAGAAAAAAAAGTGTAATGTACTGAATCCAACCAACATATTAAATACATTAAAGCCTGAATCTTCCTGCCAAGGCTGACTGGTCCTAGAGGTGGAATGTGTGGTTCTTTAAGACAGCTACAAATAGATCTTCTCCCATCAGAGCTGAAAAAGCCAGCTGAGCCTGCCAGCAAAAATGTAAAGCAGACATGGATCACAACAGCCTTCACCTTCCCTCCACACTCAACCTCAATGCAATAGCAGGAAGAAGAATGAAGAGCACCAAGCACAACTGAACCTAGGCTACAACATTTATTTCTGCTAAGAAACATGTAAAATGTTCAGCATGGGAAAGCTGAAGATTTCTACTTATTGACATATTCTTCAAAAATCACACATGAATGTGGTGCAACATTCTCACAAGAAGTACATGCATGTCAATAAAAATCCTTAAATTGCTTAATCATGTTCTTGAGAAAACAGTGGATAAACATAGATTTCACATCTGGATATGCATCAGTAATGATGTACATGCACATACAATTTATACATGAGCTATTTTGATCAGGACAATAGTAATACCTTCTTTTTGCTGCAGTATATCTGCCATTTCTTCTCTGGAGGGAGTGCAAACATAGCCTCTCTGTTCTTGTCTGTAAGATCCAATTCATCCTGGAGATCACAAAAAAGAAAAACAGAAAAAAACACACAGTCAGTGGCTGCATTGGTAATTTCTACTATATTAAGAGGAATCTGGATCAGGTACATTACCTAACCTTCATCAAAATGCAGAGGACTTAGTGCCTCCCAAAGACCATTGGTTTCATATTTTTTGCCTCACTATTCCATGTTTCTCCTGTCAGGACACAACTTGGAAATAGAGCAGTCTGGACAACTGCAGGGTCAGACTGCCATTACTTACGATTGGTATGGGATGAAAAAGATCACATGAAGAGGATGAAATTACGAACTCAAAGCACTGGCTTACATAATAATGGTGCTCCTTGCAATAGTTAGAGAAAGACAAAAAAACTCAGTACACTTTTCTTCCAGCATGCATTATCAGCTTGGTCTTCCAGTTAAAAACACCAACAGATTTCAGGTACATTAAACTTTGTTCTATATCTGGACAGAGACTAACAAAAAAAAAAAAAAAAAAAAAAAAAAAAAAAAAAAAAAAAAGCTTCTATTTCTTTCATAGGCTGCCAATGATTTAGAATGAGAATAGTGAAATCCCTGTATCTTCTAAACAAAGGTCAAAAGACAGTGGTTTAGTTGCAGTAATGTCATCGACAACCTACAGGCTAAAAAGGTTTCAGTACCATTATACTTGTCCACTGGAGCACAGAGGCCCCAGCAAAAGACAATCAGCTGTTCAGAATGAGAGAATTCTACTCCACATAACTTCACATCAGGTTAAACAACAAGCAGTTTCAGTCTTTAGAACAAATGAATTCAGTGGAAGACTACTTGTCCATCTCTTCTGTAAAAGGTAGACAACGTCAGTCTGTCTTCCTATTCATGTCTCTCTAAATCATCAAAGCAGAAAGTGCTACTTGTTCTCTGTTCACTCAGCACTGACCAGAATAAAGCTCTGGTCACAGCTGGCAGTCTCAGGTGCTGATGGGAATTAAACAAACAGGAATAGTCTTCACTGCAAGGAGCCTGCATGAGCTGAAACAAAGATATGTAAACTAGAGTTACAGCAACAGAAATACAAACTTCCAGTGAGGTTTCAATAAATCAGTTTTGGTAGGGTTTCCTATTTCTTATCTATTGCAGGGGAGATGGATCAGATAACCTTTAAAAGTCTCTTCCAGCTCAAACGATTTTATGATTCTATTTGAAAGCATTTGGAGAAGGAAACATCCAAGGGCTCAATATCTATATGACCTTGCAGCACTAAGAACATCACACACAGGTTCTGGCACACATGCTAACCTAACCCAAGCACAGACAATACCTCTTTAACTCAGACCAACAATGGTTCATTTGGAAAGCTTTCAGGGCTGGGAAAACTTGTGAAAACAGTGAGCTAAACTGCACACTGAGCCTGGTAGCAGCTGATGACAGATTTAAAAGCCCATAGAGATTTTAGCTGCAAGAAGGTACAAAAGAAATGCAAACAGTAACAAGGTGAGATCAGTGCCAGCAGCCCAAGGTAGAAGAAGCTGGAGTTCTTTCTCTCTTCTTTTTTTTCTTTTTTCTTTTCTTTTTTTTTTTTTTTTTTTAAACAAGAGAAAGTTTAAAGGAAAAGAGTAAAGAAAAATTTTAACTGTGCAAGAAAAGTGTAAGCCATGTGGAAATGTTTAGGTTGAGTTTCCAAACAAGGGGGCAGCCAAGCGAGGCAAGGAGTTTTATCCTTGCTACACACAATTAGAAAGCTCAGGCCAGGATCACATTCTTGGGGAGAGTGGGAGAGTGAAACGACATGTAAGGTCTTAAGACAAGCAAAGGAATGCTGTTGGAGGTCAAGCACGTGGGAGGGAAGGGAGAAGCAGACAGGGAATCAGAAATGGAAGGTTTGGAAGAACCACCAAAGGGGCCAGAACAGACATGTGAAAAAAGCTGGCTGACCTCAGCTAAATTCGTAGAAAAATTACGGTATTTTATTGAACTGCTTAATGATCTTAGCCACCTTTTTTTTTTTTTTTTCCTAATTTAAAAATAATAATAATAAAGTTGAATTCACTGGACAAGAAAGCTGAGAGGTTAACTGATTCTGCTTGGTTCTCAAAGCAGTTCTGTCCACCAGACCACCTGCTAGACTTTTGTCCTCAAAAGTGATTATACCAACCAATACAGTACAGGATGACCATATCATCAAAAAAGCACTCATACTGCCTAGAACGTAGAACCACTTGGATGGCAGAATGCTGCCACTTAGCTTCTGGACATTCCTATTGGCAGCATCAGGGACATAAAGAACATTCTGCTTTCAGTAGGGTAGTATAGGTGACTTCTATTCAATCTTGAAAACATTCTTCTCAGGACAGGAGGCTAGAAAGGTTATTTTGTAGCAAGAAAAGATCCAGTGGGAATAAATTGCATCTGCATCCTGTTTCATCGTGATTCAAGAGGGTAGAGTAAGCTAGAAGAGTGTGTTAGAAGTCATCACATGATGTATGGTAGCACAGAAATAAGAAAACTGCTCTAAGTTACATGGCATAATGTGTTCAGATGCAGATAGAAACAAACCTGACTGCAAAACAGCACAGAAGGCTCAGAATAATGGACTGCTTTTCTTCGTGAAACAGCCAGTGTTTGTCTCCACAAGGAGGTGAATGTGAGGGTCTAACTCCACAGTCAGGTGGTCAGGTAACAAACAGAAGCAGGGAAAGAGACACCTTCGCCATCACGCAAAGCAGTTGCTGGGCTCATCAACAGCATTTCCCGAAGTAAAGCATTCTCTTCAGCGTGCATGCTGCTTCATGGAAGAATGTTGTGAGAAGAATTGAAAAGGCCTATATGCCCCACTGTACTGACATCCTACATGACTACATTGTTAATTCAAATCTTACTCTATGAAGAACCACAAAACTCTGTAAAACATCAAAGACATGAAACTTTCCTCTGGAACCCTCAAAATTCTCCTTCCTTTCCAAACCTCAGGCCCCTTCAAAAGCAGGAGATGCCTGCAAAAGCAACAGCTGCATCTTGCTAAGAAAGAAGATCTTGCGTCAGGCTTTCCTATTCTGACTTGGGAACCTAACAGACAATGCATAAAGAAACCTATTCCCTTTTCCCACCAAAGCAACCATTACAGAAAGAGTGGAATAAATTTCGGAAAGGCAATTTACTTCACGTATAGGTGATACTGACAACAGAGGCAGATCTGTCAAAACGTAGAACTTCAGATGCTAGACTTGGTTTAGTGACAGCAAGTAGCTACTGAAGTAGAAAGGAACTGCAAAGGTTGGCAGGAAAGTAGAACAGCTACAGACTCTGAATGCAGTCATCAAGACTGGTGTTGGACCCAGGTTGAGGAAGGCGATATGGTGTGACTGAAAGCACATGAAGCACGCATGAAGAGCAAGAGAGGTTAAAGAGGTACAAATGCCATCCTCTATCACCTGTGCCCATTTTCCCAATAGAAACATAATAAATCTGCCATGCCTTACATGGAGGGCTTGGTTGCAGCCATTCATGCATGCATGCAGCATGACCCTGCACAATGGATCTCACACTATGGTTCGAAAAAACACTCGAAGTTGCAAGTGTTCCCATGAAGCAAATTAAAAAGACATAAGCCAGGTTATCCCGAGGGCAATGTAAAGTAGCTCCAGTTAATACTTCTTACATTTCTTTCCTTTGTCAACTTTCCATATTATTTTATTTACTGAGAGAGGGACACAGTGAGTTAATTTCTCTTTCATGTGGGCATTTTTTACTGACAGATTAAATTTCAATGATGAAACATGCAATATGTACTGGAGCTGGATTTGAGGTTCTGATATTTCCAGCCTAGTTTTTGGGACAAAAGGGAAGATGGCCTCCATTCAAAATGGCTACAAACCAAGGAAATAAGAGACAGAGAAAGAACGAAGAATGGGCAGGAAACATAAAGCAGTATTTTGTGGGATTTAAAACCACATTATGTCCCTTGTTTTTGGGAGCATTCATCCAAGTGTGAAAGCTGGATTTGATGCTTCTAGCCATCAGCTTGAGAATGATATCACCCAAAGCCCCAGAAGAGCTGAAAAGAAAGGCATTTCTTACCTAGACTGGGCAGTGTTTTTTTTTAATAGATGTGAAATTAAATTAATACAAGGAAGGAATATTCTGGGAATATAAACAGTGGCCCTTCCAGAGAACCTTTAATGCCTACTAAGACTCTGTATTGAGATGTACTTTCCATCTCTGCCAGTCAGCCTTCTATGGAAAGGAGGGACAGAGTTAAGAAACAGCTGATCCTTCATCAGTGTAGTTCACCAGGCTTTGCATGAAGACTTATATGGTCCAGAGAAATCATGGGATTTAAATAGGGAAAAACTGAACTAGGTTGAAAGGCAAACTTAGTAAAATAATGAGAGACAAGTGAGACTTGCCATTTTCAACACACCAATGTTGGAGCCACAGAAGGAGTAGGACAGAAAGGTCAAGATGGTGACTACATAGAGTCTTTGAGGGCCCAGGGCATCGTCACTGCAAGTCAGAATGATGAAGACTCAGAGCATAAAATTGGTTCTCCAGGAATATTTTAAGAGAGATGGGAGATTTCCTCAGTTTTCTCATTCTGCTTGGCCCAATTCCACAGGCTACCAAGAAATCCTTATAAACTCAGGGAGTTTCTCAGTGACTAAGGACAAACAGCTGCTCGTAAATAGTAATTTAAGTAAACAACAACAACAACAAAAAAATAATAAGGATTGATTTTTGTTGTTGTTTAAATGTACTTGAAATTCTCTTTCCAGAAGAAACGTAAATTCTTAGGACCCATTTGGTTTCAAGTAAAACCTTTTTTCAAGCTATTAGAAATTTCTGTGAAATTGAAACCCAGCTGTAATTTACTATAATCTCAAAATCTACTAAAACTCATTAAAATCACAAATGTTCAATGAATTATGTATAGCATCTCCAGCAAGATGTGGCAAAGAATTGTGACATGATATGCTTTGTTCACTGTAGTCAATAAGTTTATTAGTACGGACATATCCCACGTTTTGCCAGGAAAGAGATGAGATTTTATTTTCTCATGTTTACTTGGATACTTGTCTTGTTCCATCAAGTTCTTATAATTTCAACTATGGACAGTTGAGTTACATTTTTAGTTTTTGTCTTTAGGTCTCTTGCTTATGATGTTCATGAAAAAACATTCTCCCTTTGGTTGCTTTCTCTGAGCATACATCTCAGCCTGAGACTCACATTTAATGGCTTCTTCTATTATTGGGAGAATGTTATGATATACAAGAAGTTTTCTTCTTTCCTTTTTGTTCTTTTTTTTTTTTTTTTTTTTTTTTTTTGTTTTGTTTTGTTTTGTTTTGTTTTGTTTTGTTTTGTTCCTACTAAAAATTCAGGCAACTATTAAAAAATTTTTTAAGAATGTAAACCTTTTATCATGCACAGAGGTAATGACTTTTACATGAAGTCTATCATTACTATATATAATTGAATGCAATCATGAGATGTAATACATTCACATATAGAATTCACCACTTCTGTTCATACAGTTGTTTATTCTGACTGTGACTGTAACAGACTGCTTCACTCTTCAACAGATGAGCACTCAAGCAAAAGGATAGCCCGGTCCCAGCATCAACAAGCCACAGGAGCCAAACTCACAGATGGCACAAATTGGCCAAGCTCCACAGAAAAGTTAATCTCTCCAATGTTATCAGAAAAGGAAACTTATGTCTACCCACACCAAATGAAAGCAGCAGTTATCTGTCCTGGGATCAGCACCAGGAGTTTCAGAGGACTGCACAAAAACCCTGCAAGTGCGAAGCTGCAGAAAAAAAACAATGTAGACAGTCAAACACTGCACTGCTCCCTATCTTGAAAAGCCACCCAATTCTGTGATTCACTTGAGTTAATGTTCCTTTCAAGATGGGAGGCAACACTGATAACTGCAAATTTGTTTTTGCTCAGTTTTTTTTTCTCTTGCTCAGTCACAACAGTACTACCCTTGATAGTTCTCTGGGAATCGTCAAATAGGGAACAAAACTGATCAATTAGGAATGATACTAAGGTGCCTTTAGAAATAGGCTCTAGAAAACCTGCATAATTTGAAGACATTCTATTTGAATAACTCACTTGCATACCTATCTCAAAAATGCAGGTTCAAGAGTATGTTCATTTTTATGTTATGTCCTTGCACTGCATGAATTCTGGTTAAACGCACCACATGTATCCTGCTTCCTGTTCACATCACCATTCCTTCTTTCTCCTTTCTTGTGCACACGCATACCTTTACTTTTATGCCCCTCTCTAATCTTTTTCTCATTCCCCTTTACCCTTTTTTACTGCCATGCACAAATGCACTCTCCGTTACCCACTTCATCAGTCATTCTCTCAATTTCATAACAGCATCAAACCCACCCAAGTTACAAAGTGAAGTATAACACAGTTACCAGAATAGTAAATTCTCTATATAATACAATATAACAGCGCTTGCCTTAGGTTCTAGCAAAGTCATTTATATAGATGTCTGTCACCGGGTCCCTAAAAGATGGCCCATACTGCAGTTACCAGGTAGCACAGTAGAGCTGATGGCCTTATGCACTGGATGAATTTATTTAAATCTAGTACAAAGTACAAAGTGAACGTGACACATCATGGGATCCTATCCAGCATCTGCTGCCAGGCCCCAGAGTAAAGTTCATGTTCTCTGTGCAATCACTGTGAGGGAATAGCTGCTGGTGGATTAATCAATGGTGAAATACAACTCAAGCTGACATGAGATAAATGGTTCTGACGTCTCTGGGACTATAGAAGAAGGAAAAGAAGAAAGAGATCAGGGAGGGGGTTGTCAGTAGCATGCTACAAGCCTTTACAGTAGAGGATCCAATCCAGCACTACAGCTTTAACAAGTGAACTGAGTAAGATCACATTGCTAGCTTGTGATTTATACTGCCTGAGAGCTTCACTTTTGCATTAATAACGGTACTTAGGAACCCCACGTTTTTTTTTTTTCCTCCCCAGATTACACTGTCTGTGCCATGCTCTCTAAGCAAATAAGCAAATAATAAGCAGGTCAGTGTGGTGGCTCATGTTCTAGCCATCTGTCCAATACATAGGGAGGCAGGGAGGAACAGACAGAGTCACATTCTCATCGCAAAATCCAGGGACAGCTGTTCCAAAAGCTGCTTTAGAGACCACTGCAGTGAGTGAATAAAAATCAGTTTTCAGAGCTTAGTCTCTTCTCAAATCACCTACAAACACTTTCAGATAAGATAGATCTTCTTTATTTAGTCACCGTGTTCACCTCCAGGGGACAGTAGAGGATTGCTCCCCTCCAGTTTTCCTTCCATTACTTTGTTCAATCCAACTCACCCGGCAGACAGATGAGAGGCAGCCCCTGGAAGAGCCCACATTTCCAATATTGAGGTCAATAAGGCATTCTGAAAGCCTGCCTCTCAGTAAATGAGATTCATTCGACTGCATAAACTGCCTACATCCATGCGCAAACTGGAGCAAAGAGCAGTGCAAAAGTACCACTCAGCACAGCCCCCCAGCAGGAGAACTGTATCAGAGGCATGTGAATATCCAACTGCACGCACCAGTGTGACTGAAGCAGGCATCAAAGAAAGAGGGAATCAGACCTGTTTAAGCACCAAGCGGTTCCCACCCCTCCCTTCTCAAGGTTGTGCCCCTAGCTGTCACTGTCAGCTCATGTGCTCTTTCAGCAGCACTGCCACCCATACAGCCAGCACATGTGCAAGGCAGCAAACTAGTCAGAAGTACCCACTTGGGCACCCAATATATCTCCCAAGTCCTCTGGTAATCCACAGAAAAACAAAAAAATAAATACACACAAAAAAACAAAAAATCACGAACAAACAAGAGAACCCTGGAAAGCTTTTCCCCCATCAATCTCTTATACCTCATCCTAACCCCTGCAATTAGAAACAGTGTGAATTAATTACACATGAAGATGCAGAGCAACATTTTGGTCAGTTTCCCAATTGATAGGAAGTAGGTGTTTCACCAGAAAACATCACTGTCTTTCCACATTGTTGCATGTACAGTAAGCATGTGTGCATATACATATGCTACTTGTAGCTTACATACACAAGAACTACATATGTAGCACATATCTGCTCATATCTACAGTGCTTTATTGCAACATTCGTACAAAATGAAAACACTGTGCTCACAGGAGTTTCTCACACAGCCTGCTAGCATAAGAAGTTATGTTTATGTTTCAGCTACTACCATAGACGTGAACATAAACCAGAAAAGCAGACAAGCAAGAGACTTTGATTTCCATTATTCTCTTTCTAATGCTCGCTTTTTAAAAAAGATGCAGCATTAAAACACCCTCTGTGTTAGAGAGTTGAATCTCTTGATTTTCAGCCACAATAGAAGAAAGCAGAAAGTACCTGATGTCAGCATTCAGGAGAATATACTCCTCTTCTAAGGTTAAACACAGAAGTTGTTCATTCTTATGAGTCAGCTTCAGACTAATGATTTCATCTATCACAGGCGCAGCTTTTTGGCAGAGAATTTTATCAAACAAAAAGTCAATTAATTCCCCACAACTCCACCCTGCAAACATCCCCTTTGCTGTACTGCTTCCTTTTTTCTTCCTTAATTGTTGGTTAATTGCCCAGAGAAGAGCTAAATCCTGTTTCACTCCTGCTCCTCTCTGTGGCTTAACAGCATACCAGCACACAAAACCAGCAAGGCTGACAGTGGCCATCTCCTTTCAGAGGTCACTAGAAACACCTGTCTGCTGGTCATTTTCCTGCCCTTCACAGGCAAAGCACATGCATTAGACAACAAGCTGCTAGGGCAAACAGAAAGAGAAAGAATGAGGAAAACCAGCACCTGTTTATGCAACAATGCACACAAATGTTTGCAGAGAGATCATAATTTAGATAACACATTCTCATATATGCAGGACTATAATACAGGTGGAACTAAAAGGGAAGTTCCATGGATATCCTCTTGGGTGGGCTTCTGAGGATAATAAAGCAAAAAAATTTTTCTGTCATCACTGCTATTTCTGTTATGGGCTGCATGTCCATGTCAGTGAATTGGAACAAGCCCAACGATAGGGATGGGGATGAAAACTGAATAGTCAGGCTTCTGTCTAATCTAAATCCCCACTGCTGCAATTTAAGCCTATTACTTCCGGCCCTATCAACCACAGATACAGTTAGCAGATTTGTTCCTTCCTCTTGATAACAGTTTTCAAGTCTATTAAAAGCTGTTGTAATGCCTCTCCTCAGTCTTCTTTCTTGAGGCCAGACAAGACCAGTTCATTCAGTCTCTTTCGAGGTCATGTCCTCTGGACCTCTCACTCCCCTTCTAATTGGCTTCCAGGCTATGCCTGGTCAAAGTGCATCTTTCCTGAAGTTCAAAAGTGTGAACACTGTTCCAGACAAGATAAGTGCAGATATTACCTCATGCATCTTCCATAGCACATTCCTTGTTACATATCCCATGAAAATGATGAATTTATTTTTTTAAGCAAACAAAAAAAGTGTGACTCATGTTCACCCATGATCTCCCATAATCCCTACTTTCTTTTCCAAAGAAATGCACCTATCTTCCTGCTTCCTATTCTGCATTATGTCACTTGCTCCTATAACGAGTTCATTTTATCTGTTCACTCTTTTTCACAGTTTCTCCATCTTGTTTTAAGCCTGTCTTTTAACATCCACAGGTTTCCAATCTAATGACATCTGCAAAGCTTATAGGTATATTCTATACTCCACTACTCAATCAATCAAATGAATACTGAACAGAACTGAAGCTGTTCAATCTCTGCTTGGCAAGTCTTTTCACTATGACAAACGACAAGCCGTCCGGAGTTAAGTACCCTTTTACCTCCATATTCTGGTTATGCGCAGAGTATCAGACACCTCTCTCAAACAGAGTTTCCAGTATCATCATCTAAAACACCAAATAACAACAAATTTGCTGCTTCAACACAGTGCCATTTCCCACCCCTTATTTCCCTTCCTTTTCCTCCTTCTCCCTTCTCAGGGTCGGGGTTTGTTTTTCATGCCAAGGTTCTTTAGGTGAGACCCCATCCGGTAAGGTCAGTGTGGGAAAGGGTATTAGGAGATGTCTGTCTAAACTGCTGTTTTTCCGGCTTCCTCACCCTCTGCCTCTCTACAAAGTCTCTTCTGTTCTGCTTTAATACTAATAAGTTCAGAGGTTCCTATACTGGAGCAATTCACAGCTTGAACTGTGCCAAAGCACACAGGCACACACCTCTCTGATCGTTTCCTGCCCAAGCACAGTTGTGCTGGCTCAACCCACAAAATGTGGGCTGGGAATCACTCCTGTGGCCCTGTGCCAGATGCATGATGAATTTCCAGGGGGTGTCGGTGCCTCCCATTCCTCCCAGCTTCATCCTCTCGTGTGTACCCTATTTGCCATATGTGCCTATGCAGGAAAACAAGGATAAGTCAGAGATTGGCTGACATTTAAATCCCTGATAAAATATTACGTAAAAGGGCAAGAGAAATTCAGGAGCAAAATTAACATCTTATCATGTTCTGTTTGCAGTGCTCAGACACACGCTAAATCTCAGCTCTTCTACACAGGGATAAACCAAAAAGAACTCCAATAAATCAACATAATTTCTATCATTAGCTCAGGTTTAGACAGGTAGAAAGGAAACTGGGAGCTCGGTTTAGTTCTTCTCTTGCTCTCAGAATAATTATTTTAGATTCAGTCATGCATATCAAAGATCAGAATGCATCCTTAACTCCACTAAACTGAATTAAGTTCACCTGTTCTACACATGTGCAAAATATCAATCTTTAGCTCAATTTACCTGCTTTAAATTCTAACAGAGACTAATCCTCTATAGTCACTAGACAGCATGTAACACAGGCTCCTTCAACTGCCCACAGACCAGTCTTCAGAAACAGAACAGACTTAGCAGTCCCCCATTTTGCAAATTGTTGCTTTTCACTTGTAAATGAAGATGAGCTGTATTTACTACTAATCTATCCAGACTCACTACATAAACGCCCACATATGATGTATCACTCATCTCCTCTGGGGTAAGGTGGAGGGCAATTCCACAATACTTCTTCCTAACAAACTGAGTATTTTCATAACCAAACACTGAATGGAAGGCATGACAGTGTATTTAGTTACTCACTCACACCCTGTCCTGTCTCACTGCTCAAATGCTCTGATAATCAGAGAAGCAACTACTGCACTGACATCACCAGGCTTAAGAAAATGGCTGAAACTTTTTTCCTCTAAATACTTCTAAGTATGAAGTTATATGAAACATTCTTAAAATAGAACAAAAGGAATAAGAGTGATGAGCATTTGCTTTGCAGACTAAATTTGTCCCCTAATTGCAATTACAAATTGTTGTTATTTGGTTAAGCATTTGTAATCCAAAAGTTCTCTCTCACTGTTGTAGAAGCCAACAACTTTACACTGACAACAAACTCATCCAGCTGTTGCTCTCTATACAAAATGTAATGCTGAAACACAGCCACTAAAGCAATCCCAATGGATTTTCCATGACTCAGGGAACTCCCTGGACAACTTCCAGATTGGGAAACTACAATCCGCTTTCCCCTTGTAATTTCCTTTAGAGAATTTACTCTTCAAACCTCCACCTAGTAAACTATTGCATAACATTGTTGTGCACACTGCTAAATTCTTTTCAAAAGATGTTTGTGCTATTAGTCTTGCCAGCCTCTCCCTTTCTGTGGTTAACAAATCATGGGAAACTGCAAAAAAGAAAAGGTATATAGAATATATATATAGAATATATAGAATATATATATATATTATATATATATATATAGAAGTGCCCAGAACATACAGACACTGGATAGGACCCTTCGGCACACAGCACTGGGCTTATATCTGAAAGAAAGGATAGGAAGGCTACAGATTTTCGTATCAGATCCAACCTGAACATAGAAAAGCAGACAACAGGAGGGCAAGGTCTATGAAAAGAAGAACTAGCAGAGATTTGTTCCCAAGATCTCCAAACACAATGAATTTTGCCATTGGAAGATTTGTGTACTTCCCATGACCTCCATGTGCGGCATCTTTTCAGCACCTTTTCAATTTGGCTACAGTTCTGTACTGAAACTTGTGTAAGTATTACAAATCCCTGCATCACACTGGGGAAGTAAACTCATGAATGCATGAAATAAGTTGTTCGTGTTTGCAGAGGGACTTAGGAAAAGCTCGGGGGGAGGGGGGGAAATACAGAGGAAAAAAAGAGCAGCACTCCCAAAGTTTTCCTGCCAGCAAGGTTACAAACTTTTCCATGCACAGAAGAAGCAACATCCAGCATTCAAAGCCATGAATAAGTGGTGTTCCAGGTGGAAAGCATCTGTCTATATTTCCACTGGACTAAGCATGTCAAAGACAGCAGCTGCAGATGCAGACTGTTGAGTGAGAGAAAAAGCACCTTCTGATGTCTGCACTGCACGCTGCTCCTATCAGGTGCTGCAGCAATGAGCTGAAAAGCCTCTCATTACCTACATTTAGTGATACCAAAATCTCCTCCTTATTGAGTTCAGAGGAAAGATGCCTGAAAACTGCTGACCTGAAAACTACATACCCTAAAAAGGTGCTATGCTACCTACTCAGCCTTACCTGTGGCATCTCCCCTACCACAAAGCCTTGCAGGGCAGGCAGGCATATGGCAAGAAAGGAAACCAAGAATTCCCACACTGAAATAACCATCTCATGTTACTTTACCAGGTAACAATATCCTGAATGATAAACAACCTAGACACTGAAGCAGCTAGAGCACTGAAGACAAAAATCCACCTGCAGAAGGACACAGACGCCTGACATAATTGTAAACCTGTCCTTCCAATTCTCTTTCAGGCTACAACATATACTCCAGTTTAAGTATCCATTATATCTGATATAAATTGCTACTAGATAAGCAAATACAGAAACGAATTTGAATCAACACATGAAATAGATTAACTTTACTGACTGTTACCTACTTCTTCACTCAACTACCTTATTTTGCTTAGTTTTGACTATACCCCAGCTACTCTTTATCTCAGTAGGGGTAACTGCTGTCCTGAAAAACACCTGGACGCAGTCCCCTTTCACAATCCTTCCTCCTTACTGGAAAATTTCATTTGTTACATTTACATAGTAATTTTGTTATAAACTCTATAAGGTTTTCATCATCACAGAGATCTAGCTTTCCCTATGTTGCTAAAATCAAACTAAGTGAAAATCATATGTCCCGCAACATCTCAGAGCTGACTCTTTTATGAGCTGCAAAAGAAGCAGATACCTGTTGTTCAATCTTCCTTCATCAACACACAAGCTCTGTCTCCAAAAGCACAGCCAGAAGATCATTTTGGTCCACCATTTGTGCCATGCCACCTACATCTTTGCACTCTTTGCTCCCCATTCAGCACCACAGTGACTTCATATACTTTTTCTTTTCCTTCAGTGTTTCAGAAAGTTTTCCCTCCTTATCACAATATCCTGTCCAGTTACTATCCAGCCATCATGTTATTTGCATGATTCAATACTTTACTCTGACATTTTCCACAGATTCTTCTCCAGGTGGTCCCTTCTCTTCTCAAAAGGCCTCTTTCACATGATCCATAAAAGTTTCCCAGGTATCCTCAGAGGGTCAAATCTAGAATTGAAATGTCCCCTCCAGAGAGCAAAGAATTAGGTCTTAGTGAGTTTGTAGGGCATTAGTATAGTTTTGAACAACATAAGACAGTAATGCACAAAAAGTAAAGAAAGGGAATTAACTGTAGAAGGGCAGGAATCATATTAAGAGAGACCATGTTGAAGGCAAAGGCCAGAACATCTCTGTCCTGCTGGTGGCTTTATTTCCACTAGAGAAGACAGAACCTGTTACTTTAAGTCAGTAGATACTGACCTGTGTGAGAGTAATGGTTCAGTTCTAGGAGTAATGTAGAAAATTGTCTACTTTGTACTCATTTGAGTGGAGCTGAAAGCTTGGCAAAGCTGAAATAAGGATAAGTTGTTTTGATCCTTCCAGTTACCAAGTATGACTCCTACTATCAGTATCATTTCAATGTTTAATCACTTCAGCAGCCTTCAGACTCAATCCAATAGTTCATGGCTCTACATTACAGCCATAATGAAACTCAAAGTCATTAATGTAATAGTAATGCTTTAATAAGAAAAAAGCTCTACTGTGGGGCCTTTACATTATCATTTTTGTCTTTTTATGCAATGTTGCCTAGCAGTAAATACACTTCCAGCTGTGCCAAAATATGATAATATTACCAGCACAGCTGATACAATGTTAGAAATACTTGGGTACAAGATGTCTGAACAATCAACACATCCATCCTGACTTATGAGGATAGCATATAATGAGAGTTTCCAAGCATTCAGTAGAGGGAAGACACAAGATAGACTTCCTAGCACATCAATACTTTAGTGCTAGGATCTGGATTTTCCTTGCTTTTTGCATCCCGAGTTACATCTCTGCTGTGCTTTCAACATCCTGTACTGCTTTTCTCATGTCCTAGATTAGCTATTGCGCATTTTCCCAATGAGGTAACATCATGGTTATCCTGTAACAAATACCTAATTCAGTAAATAGGTCTTTCTCAGGTGTTTTCAGTCTACTGTAAGCAAATTGCATCCAGGACATATACAGAGTGAATGTCTGAACATTCCCTTCAAACACTCCCACCACGACCACACTTTTCCCCACCTTTCAGGAAGGCTGTCAGTATGCTCTCCTAGGGATACTCAGCAACCAATAGTCCCCATGGATACATAAAATACCACACATACCTAATCTAAGGCTAGAGTGATGTGACTCCACTTCAGACTTCAGTGGAACTGAACTGCTTTACACCAGGTAAGAATCTGTCCATAAGTCTCACAGTAAAGCAACAGGATTTTTAAAGCAGTGTTTCCCTACACAAAAGACTTGTAACTACACATGTACTTTAGTAATACACCCAGGTCCTTCACACCCAAATTCCAGCACATAACCCCACATTGGGATTTGCATTTGTTTACACAACCCTTTTGATTCCTGCATATGGAGTGTGAGCTGCAGTTTTCTGGCTCCCCTCTTGAACTCCTCTCACCACAACTGGATCTCAAAACATTTGCTGTACAGAAACTGCTGCTTCTCACACAGATGCTCAGTGAGCTGGGAGCTGACAGCCAGCTGCACCTACTGAAAGGAAGCCTGAGGAGAAGATTGTGGGTTCTGCATCCAGTGCCACAAGCCTATCCCTACCACATCACTCCATACATAGGCGAGTGTGAAAGGCAGAGTTATCTCTGCCACAAGAGGTATAGTAAGGTTTTCTATCAAGACCAGAGTAACTTTGCAAAGCTGTCTGTGGTGATATGTGTAGTAGAACCAGCAGCTTGTACACATATATTTATATGGGGTATGTGTAAATCAGACCTGACACTATGAAAAGTCTTTTTTGAAGAGCAGGAAGAAAAGTGGAAAAATTGAGAGAGGGAAAGAAAAGGACACTGGCTATGTGCAATTAATTAAAACAAAACCAAAACTCACATAACCATTGGTGTGTATAACCAGACTGAGATACTAGACATAGCTTTTGTTTCTTAAGTCTTAGTCCCCTAATAGCTTCAGAAATCTTATTCATTAATTTTGCTATGACTACAACAGAATACCAGTGCATTTGAATGCATGTTAGTTCAACAACTACAAACTAGCTCAAGTCAGAGCTCATCACATGCAAATAAAAATGAGGGATCTCTCCAGATCTTGATTGCATTTCTGCCTTGATTAGGTATAGTCAGTGATTACAAAAAAAAAACACAGAAGGGATGCCCACAGTGAATAATAATAATAACAATAATAATAAAAACTAAGAAAGATAAAAAAGGAAAATACTGGGAACTATAATGCAGAAACACTTTAAAAATATGGTTTCAGAAAAATTTGCATTGATCAACAAATTTCAAAGCCACAGGCCTGTCAGAGGTATACTGTCTGAAACTAAGATTTACGTGCCAGACAAGTGACACAAATTAAATCCCTGTATTAAAAAGAATCCAGGAAGAGACTGAAGTGACTCAGAAGACTGATAATGTGAAACTGAAATATTCAAATCTTGGCAACATGCCTGAATTTAAATGTGATTAAATGCTATGATCAATATACATGTTTCAGGTTTGAAGTAAGGGCCTATGTACGTATTTCTAAGCCACAAACTTTTAGTGCAAAAACTAGTGACTAAATAAGCTTCAGACATAGAAGATACTTTCCTGAAAAGGCGGTGTTTCATGCTGAAGCTGAAAGACAGGCTGCTATGCATGTTTCCCCCTCAGTTTCTCCCTATTACTTCTAGGGAACAACAGAGAACTTTGTTCTCCAAGCCTGTCAAACAAAGAGAAACTCAGCTGATGTCCTCTCTCTCTTATGCTTATAAAATAGACTAATGTATAAGGCAATCTATATTCACAACAGAGGCAATTCTTTTCCTTTTTTACCCAATAAATAGTCTTGCAGGTTACAGAGCCAAAGAGAGGCCTCAAAGACACTGCCATAGCTAGGATTTGGCAAGCTTGAGTGGGACTGGTGATATATGGGAGCACTTATTCAACGTGGTGAAGCCTAGTTTTCATCTGAGGTGTATGGTGTATCCATTACATTAAATGGCCTGCCAGGGAGAGCTAAGCATGAAGCAAAGTTGCTACTTTCAAGACAGCTGTATGCAATGGGAATTGCTACTACAATTATTTACAGTCTGATCCCATCTCCCTGTGGCTTGAAGAAAATGTGCTTCATAGTGTGTCACACGGGTGCCTTGCTCAGAAACTGTTTCATTTTCTTTGACAAAGTAAGTTAAATTCTCAGATAATTCCCTGCTGCTCCTTAATCTTTTTCAAAGTAGAACTCCCTTTTCCCCTCAAATTTCTCTTTTCTGGGTAGAAGGACTACAATCACAAAGTTTTACTCTCTGTGAAGGCAAAGAAGGAACAGACGTGGATAGAGGTCAGAGTGAACACAGAACAGAGCTTTCTCAAAACTTCTGTTACTGGTCACTTCATCAACTCTATCGAAAACTTGTACTCACTCTTCAACCCCATCAATTCTTTTCTCTCTGTCCTGAGATGATTAGTAAAGATATTGGGTATGCAATAGCCTATTGTGCTCAGAGAAGAGTAAACAACTGCTTTCACTCTCTTATGAATCTATTAAGCAAAAGAGCCTCTTATTTAGGGGCTTTGAAAAAAAAAACCACAAAAACAACAACAAACAAACAAACAAACAACCACAAAAACAACCCAAGTTTAAATGCAGTGTAAGAGAAACCAATCATGACAGGAGAATCCAGACAACATCATACTTAATACCAGAATGCTCCAATGACTAAGAGGGGATAAATGCAAATATTTCTCAAATCTTTCCCAATGAAAGAATCTAATGTGGCATCAGTAACTCAGATAAGAATATTATCATTCAAATTTGCAGACGGCAGCATGCATAATATGATCAGCTTTGCAAAGGGCAGCTTAAAACAACAACTCTGCTGTTTCCTTTAAGACCTTCCTTCCTAAAATAGTGTTCAACTCTACCTTCTCAACCACCATGACCATCTCAACAGAGATACTAACAAAATAAAGAGACACAACAAAAGCACAAGCTCATTATACTGCCCTTTCCTCTGTGCTAGCATTACTTATATATCTTTTTTGCTTTCCCTGAACTTTTAGCATTTAAGGTGCCCTCTTGGCCAGGTCTGAGTCCACTTTTAGGATCCACTTGGTTGTTTAAAAGAGATATAAATGGAAGAATATTTACTGTCATTCTGCTCACTACCCTAATCAAGAAGAGTCCAGGACTCATAATACTGAATAAAAGGAATCTACTGGGGCAAGAATACACCATCATTAAGAAATTTGAAGGAGAACTTGGAGAAACTGTTTCATTTAAAAAAAAAAATTTAAAAAAAAAAAAAAATCTCTTTACTTTACAGTAATTCTTTCAGATTATTCCACAGTTCCTGTTCAGTCAATAAATCTGTGCAAGGAAAAACACATGTGCTTAGCCCAACCATTTTTGCCAGCAGGCACAAAACCAGCTTGGCACTTGCTGAATAGACCACCAACTGCAGAAACAACACTTTACTACATGGTAATGTACATAGTGCCAGCTGAGAAGAGAGACTGAGGGAAAAAGGAGAAGCAATGCTGACTGTAACAACCTTGACAGTAAAGAAGGGCCAGTTCTATAATTTATGAGACAGGCATAAGACCATTCTACACAATCATCCTACTGTGTAGAGCTTCCTGACCTGTTCATTGAAGCAGCGATTCTCAGGCCATCTGTTTTTCTCTTTCTGTTGGAAGCTGAAAATGGCCCTTTGAGGAGCAAAGCTTGGAGTCACAAGCAGTTGTTTGCTTTGTTTCTCATGCATCTAGCCTTGTATAGCAAAACAAACGTCTATCCTAGATCTATCCTCAATGTCTATGAAATCTATCCTAGAACTCTTTTTCTGGTAAAGCAGCAATGAGAGGAGACGTTTCAGCTGAGATCAGCATCATCTTGTCATTTGATAACCACTGTCTTGGTCAGAGTCCAGTTAAGTAACTGTCACCACACAGTACCCAGCAAACAGAGCAGCATACATAGGTGTGCATACCTGAGCCTGGTATCTACACAAGCAAGTCTGCAAGTTCTAGAGGAGTTTGTGGTCCAGTCACAACTAAAGGATCTCAATACATTCTCAATTCCTCAGTCTTCTCCTTTTGCAAAATGGACAATTCCAACTTTATTTTTATAATGTTAATATAAAGATTGCATGAGCAAGAAAAGACCCACAAAATCTCATTTTTTTCTCCAAAAGGCAAGGGCAAGTATAGTGAATATTTACTAGACTGGAAAAGTCATCACAAGAGAGGTTTATCCAGCACAGCTAGGCTTAGCTCTTCTTGTCATTAGCTCCTATATAGGACAATGTCCCAGATTTTAACTGCAACAAGGGGAAAATAGGGCTTTTAAAAATTCATTCAAACAGACCAATATGTTTCATTATACCCTTCGTAGACCAGATGGCAAGATGAGGATATATCCTCTGGGCCTGCTTCAGGGAGCTAACGCAAATGCTTTTCTCACTGCAGATCTCAGATGATGTTGGTGTCATCATTTCACTAGGGGATTTGGGTCAAAAGGCTTTACACTTAAATCTGTTTTTTATATAGTACAAATGCACCAGACTAGACCCTGACGGATAAGCAGTGGGGAGGCTGGTATGCAGCACAGAGCCCTCACAGGCACTTCCAGGTCGCTGACTTATACTGGCCCATTTACAGACTGAATCTTTCTAATCCAATTAAAATCTCATCTCAGCTGTCAATACAAATGTAGCCTGTTTTATTTTAGTGTCTCATAGAACGTGCATTAATCTGGGCTTGTAGGCAAACCATCACCGCTGGGCAAATTCTGCATTCTGCCAGACCAATTTCTTTTTTGGGTTCTACCACTCCTAAAGCCTTTACTAATCTAACATTTACCTGCCTACACAGGAACTCCTCCTATGGGCACATATCATCATCCTATCTGAGTGCTTTATAAAATGTGGTATATACGATCAACTTCTGAAAAGCAGCACTTTTCTCTCTCAGCTCACTTCTCACGTAACGATGAGTAGGGAACTATCATTAAATACAGGAATAAGAATTTGATCCATTTTTATTTCAATGGCTTCATATGTTTGAAATACATATGCCAGTTACAGGCTGTCAGCACATTTACTAAGTTATAGCACAGACTAATAACTCACAAAATTGTAGGGCCAAAATTTTTTTGCAGATTGTCATGTGGACTTGTCATTAAGTGTTGCACCAAAAACATTATAAATCTTGCTGTTAATAGACTTCCATAGGACAGCTGCAAGCTATTTTGCCACAAGGACTTTGAAAAGAGATACTTACCAGGCATAAAGCAAAAACCTGAAAACACCCTAGATGTCACCACAAACTCTCAAACTCCTCAAAGAGCTTGATACCCTTCTCAGTAAGCAAAAGCCCAGCAGCATAATCAAACAAGTCTCTTCATAGGGAAATCCTTAAGGTGCAAATTGTTAGAGTGGCAGAGTATTCTGGAAAGGGCCACTTTACAGCTGCAGCTTATGTTCTTTCCTAGGATGTGCTTTTGACCACAATTTGAAATAGGACCCCATATTAGGTAGTCAGACCATTGTTATGAAAATATACCAGTCCATATTTTACTTACTATAGTTATCTATACCTTCACCTCTAACTGCATACCCAAATTATATAGTCATTTTCATTGATACAGCACTGTGAAAAAATGCTAAAACAAGCAAAAACCTTTTAATCTCATTTTTTTCCTCCCATTCTTATTAAGTTCTTTTACTCCTTTCAACAGAGGAGTTCATCCATCCTCCAAAATATATCAATTTGCCAGCAGAAACTTACCACAAGTTCAGAGAACCTGGCATTGAGCTCCTCTGTTGGTGGTATTGGGACAGTAAACTCGAGGAATTGGAGAGGATTGTTGTCCTTGAGATTGATTTCAGGGAGGTCACTACCCCCAAAGCAACAAAGAAATCCCAGCGCATGACGATTCCTCTTCCTGGGGGCCATGATCATCATGTATGATGCTATCTTCTGATCATGTTCTGCAGGAAGAAGAAAACAAGGAGGAAAAAAAAAGATAAGCAAGACTCCATTGGATACGTACAGCCCTCTACAGTTACAGTGGTCATCACCAGTGTAGCAGCAGAATGAGAAGAGAAGGATTTGAGATACAAAGAGCAAAATATGCATTCCAACCAGACAAGGTAGCCAAGCTATAACATTCTTAAGTGGCAACATAGAACTAACTTCTTCTACATTTTGTGAACAAGTTTTATAAACTCAGTGTGTGACTTTCTCGCAATTAGATTAGTAATATTAGCAGTTATATTAGTAATGATCAGCAGCCAATGCTGAATGCCCATTTTGGCCTTTTGCTCACTACCACAGCAGAGGAACCAAAGTAACACTAGAGTATTTATTTACCCAGAAGATATAGAAGAATCCTCCAAAGATATGTCATTTGACTAAGGGGGAAAAAAAAAAAAAAAAAAGAAAAAAAAAGAAAAAAAAAGCCAAATGCAACAATAACACAACAACAAAAAAACCTGCTTTTTTTTCAGCACTCTGGAGGCAGACAGCCAAACATTCACTTATCCCTTTATGGCCAGGACTATTGCAGCAGGACCATTCCGTTTATCACATTTTCAAGCACATGCAACTAGCTTGGGCTGCTTTATGTATCCAGTGGAGAAACTGTACAGTGCTAGTGCATGCTTTCAGATTTACATTTGAGCTGCCAGATCCAATCTTGACAGGACCCAGGCTTGAGGGGCTTTGGTATCAGGAGCGTAAAGGGAAGCAAAAGGAGGCTTGAAGGAGGAGTTGGAAAGTGACTGATTTCACCACACAACACCGTTTGTGAGCAACCCATCCAAACAGGAAGCCTCCTGCCAGCAGTTTGAAAGGAGGGATCTGTGCAGTCCATAGAGAGCTGCATATTTTGCCCTTTTAAGGGACTTGTTGTTTGACAGCTCAGGGGCTTATTTGTGTTGTATTTTTTAAGGACTTCACTTTCGCACTTAATCTGCAGAATAAGCTTTATCCTTAGAGAGTAAATAATTAAAGGCTTTTGCAAAGTCCAGCTCCCTGGGCACTAAGCAGGGAAATGAGGAAGGTGGCAGGTGAACCAAACCACAGGATGCTGGATGCTGTAGCAGCAGCAACACAGCTGTGCTTTATCATCAGAGCAGTTGCTGCCCTAACCTGCCCCACAAAGCTTTGGCCTGTTTGCTTGCCAGAACAAGGCTGCTTTGAGCTCTCACAGAGACTAAGTGGCTGTGTTAGGAAAAGCACCTTTAGGTCAGCAGTTGCATAGTAGGACTTAACATACTACATTCAGCCAGAAGTTCTCCAAGAAAAACTTGAAGAAATCTGAGCATGCTTGCTTAAGAAAAACAAAACAAAACAAACAAAACAAAAAAAACCACAAGCAAACAAAAAATAATCCCAAACCACTCAAACCTTCATCGTTGTGGCCCAATGGACTGGGCACAACACACATGCCCTACTCAGTGCTGAAACTAACTCATTTAGTGCCTTCTTTTACACACTATCATGCAGCTGAAATCTGCATTAGATGGTATCAGGCACTGTTCCCCAGCCTGCACTTTCCTTTGCTCTCCACACCAGGTTTGAAATGGGTAGTGTGTCTCACCAGAACTCAACAGGGCAGCATCATTCATACCAGCTTCAAAAGCACATCCATTAGATCACTGGATTCTCACTAGGAGACGCCAAATGCCAGATAAATCTGGAATCTCATTTTTTATAATAATAGACTGAGAAAAAGCAAAGTGTCTCCAGTTCTAGCATAATATTGTATACATCCTCTATTTTCTCTCAAAGGAACAGATTTAAGAGACTGAGTTCTTAAAAGATTTCACAAAAGAAACTCAGAAGAAGTTGGCCTTCTCCATTGTACTCCAACACTGGCATTTTCCAGGTCCATTTCTAAGAGGCATGCAGGAAATTCATGCTGACACAGGAATAACATGGCCTATCTGTACAACATACAGTTCTGTATAGGCTAGGTATCTAGAAGAATTTGAAATACAAAGAATTGAGAACAGCAAGAAAGGAATCCAGCATAGCTCCTTCAGAATTGAATCATTTAAGTAATGAATGACTGAATATATATTTCTAGGTAGGAGGACTGTCTTCCTCAAGATTAACCCCACCAATCACAAAATGCTGAAAAACATTTGCTTAAGTAATTGGTTATGCTATTTAACATTAAGAAATAATTATGCTACTTACTGCTCATGCTATTTAAGAACTAACTACATCTTCTTGATTTTTATTTGTGAACATAGTTTTGAAGAAAATTACCATTTTCGAATAGCCTCCAAACAATTCTTTTCCTCTTTTTTTTCATCTTATCTTTTTCAAGAATCAAATCTGGAGAAAGAAAACTTGCATCCAAAATAAAATAAAATAAAATAAAATAAAATGAAAAAGAAGAAGAATAAGAAGGGAAAAGCAACAGAAACAAACATCTTCCATTTCTCAGAGTAGTAACTGATAACCAAGCTATTTTAGAAATTATTCTTTAAACTCAGAAAACTAACAGTAGTTTTTGTATTTTTCTTTTCCTACAGAAAGATCTATTAGCATTCAACTTTTTATAAATAAGGCAATTGCAAAAATGACACAAATATGTGTAATTATATATTTTTAAACACCTCCTGTGAGAATCAGTGGGAAATCTCTCTCTGGAAGGAATCCCACCATTAAACACAACAACTCTCTCCCAGAGCTCTTCTCAGTTGCACTGTTTTACCCTTTTAGACAACACAAAGAACTTGCTGTCATTTCAACAGCCCATTCTTGCCTCACAGTGAGCCCCCTCCTGCTTCCCAGCCTTACTTGTGGTTCAACTCAGGTCAGGAGTCACAGCCTGGAGCTTTGCCCAAGGTCTAATTATAACGTCTTCTTCCTCTGACAGGGTGTGCATCTTCATTTCTAAATCACTTGGCCCAGTGACCAAACATAATTACGCTAATGCAATTTTTTCAAGTCTTATCTGAAGGGTTAGCCACATGGGATGGGATCTCTGCTGACTGCATGCAAGGGTCCTCTTTCAATTGCAGGTTCTGAATTGTTTTTTTCAGTCTCATTTCTTTCTTCATTTTCTCTCAAAAATTACATTTTCCATGCAAAAAATATCCTGAACAGGCAATGTTCAAAAAGGAATGACTGATCTGCCAGTATTTCTCCTGTGCAGGAAAGCTGATTATCATAACTTTTAGAACACTTTCTTCTCCATTCTTCTCCACAGAGAAGGGCACAACTAAAATATAAAATATAAAAACATGACTTCCGTATTCACCATTTTTGGGAAAACAGAAGAAAGAAAGAAAACTCTGTGTGTTAACTAAACACATACAAGTCTGCAAAACCAGTTTACAACAGTAATGGAAACCACTGATTAGCCTCTTCCAGATCAACAGATAAAAAATGTCAGTAAATGGGCAGGCCAAGCTCACATCTAGGTGGAAAGCACTAGACTGCATATATGCTGCAGAATCACTGTCCCAACTGTTTTATTCTAACAGATCAGAGAAGAAAGTAGGAAAAATAAAAGAAAAAAAGAAAAAAAAGCCCAATCACTTCTGTTTCCCCAGTAGGTCTGTATCTCTCTCCACACTAGGGTGAAATGTATAAATTTGATGCAATGTCACATAGAAAACAAAGATGAGGTATAATTTTTGATAACTGACGTTGCTTCATTAAAGGCAGACCATGCCTGACAAACTTAGTGGCCATTTACGATGGAGTTACAGTGTCAGTGGATAAATGAAGAGTAACTGTCGTCATCTACCTGGACTTTCAAAGCGTTTGACACTCCCACACAACATCCTGGTTACCAAATTAGAGAAAAATGGATTTGATGAGTGGAACACTTGCTGGACAAGTAATTGTCTAGATGATTGAGCTCAGAGAGCTGCGGTCAACAGCTCAGTGTCCAAGTGCAGACAGATGACAAGGGGCATTCCTCAGGGATCAGTGCTAGAACCACGGTTCTTTATCATTTTTGTAGGTGACATGGACAGAGAAATCGAGTGCACCCTCCACAGGTTTGCAGACAACACCATGCTGAGTGGTGCAGTTGACATGCTAGAGGGAAGGGATGTCATCCAGAGAGACCTGGAGAGGTTCGAGAGGTGGGCCCATGCAAACCTCATGAAGTTCAACAAGGTCCTGTATCTGGGTTGGGGCAATCCCAAACACAAATACAGGTCGAGCAGAAAATGGCTTGAGAACAGCCCTCAGGAGAAGGATTTGCAAGTGTCGATTGATGAAAGGCTCAAGATGAGTGAGCAATTTGTGCTTGCAACCCAAAAGGCCAACTGTATCCTGGGTTGCATCAAGAGAAGCGTCACCAGCAGACTGAGGGAGGCAATTCTACCCCTCTATTCTGCTTGGAGTACCGCATCCAGGTCTTGAGCTCCCAACACAAGAAGGACACGCAGTTGTTAAAGCAGTCCAGAGGAGGGTCACAAAGATAATAAGAGGGCTGGAGTACTTCCCCTATGAGGACAGCCTGAAAGATTTGGGGCTGTTCAGACAGGAGAAGACTCTGAGCGGACCTCACAGCATCCTTTCAAGTACCTGAAGGGGGCCTACAGGAATGCTGAGGAGGAACTATTTATAAGGGCATGAAGCAACAGGACAAGGGGAAATAGCTTGAAACTGAAACAGCATAGATTTAGACTAGATTCTAGGAAGAAATTCTTTACTGTGAAAGTGGTGAGACATGGGAACAGTTTGCTCAGTGAGTTGTGGATGCCCCCTCCCTGGAGGCATTCAAAGCCAGGTTGGGTGGGGCTTGGAGCAATCTGGTCTAGTGGGAAGTGTCCCTGCCTATTGCAGGGGCTTGGAACTAGATGATCTTAAAGGTCCCTTCCAACCCAAATCATTCCATGATTTTATGCAGTAGAAAGAAACCTGAATCTGAACTTGGAACAGAAATCAACACCAACACTCCAAATCCAAATTAAATTTCTACATTACTCAACTATTTAATAAACCATCAGAACTTTGTGGTATTATAATAGCTACTCTCATCTTCACTTACTGGATGATGAAACCAAGAAAATAAGCATCATGCTCAAACTCATCAAAATGAACACACTGGACAAAGCTGAAGAGTTCTGCTCTCCTAATCCTATAGTCAGTTCCCTGGAACACATTGCTTCTATGGTATACTGATGGCAAAACTAATGAGCTTCATGGCATGTTTCAATTACCATGGGAATTGTCCATATAAATTGTCATGCCTGTCACATGCAGTGTGACAGATGTGATGTGTAACATAAGGCAACTGCAGCACTGGGGAGCAGTGGAGGGAAGTGTGTGCAAGCAACCCACTTGCTCCATCTGCAGTAGCCACTCAGCTCATTAGCTTTTCTCAATGCAGCATGGAGCTGCCTGGCTTCTAGGACACAAGACAGCAACAAAATAATTAACTACTTAAAATCCACTAAGTTAGAGCCATTCTTTTGGGAAGGAGGATAGTCCTTCCAGAGAAGCACCACTTGCATACTGCATCGAATAGGAAGGAATCAGATCCAGGCAAAATAAATCAATTAATCACAGGAAAGAAAAAGCTAGAAAGGAAGAAATACTTTGTGTAGCAATGGCCAGGAGCACAGTCCTTGAGAGGCTCAGCCTTTTCTCAAGGTTTCCTTCAGATGGGAAAGCACGGCTTGCCACTCGCTGTTCTGAAGCCAGTTCATAGATCTCCCCCTAAGAAAACACTTTAAAACAAGGTGGAATGTCAAGGTGGAATAAGAACTTTGCAAGCCAACCCAGGCATTCTACTCCACTTAGTTTCACCCACTTGTCAGGCTGTCTCATAGTACAAGCCCCCAGGCTGTTGCTCTCCATTTTTCTGCCACAAAAAAAAAAAATCCCATCAAAACTGAGGTAGATGAGAATTTCAAAATATCCTGCTGCACGTGGAAGAAAAATTAAGTACTATTTGAAGACTGTCAGGTGTAACTATATCTGTAAATGTACTTAGTGTAATATCTAAAATTACCTGTCTAAAATCTGCTTATTTTTCAGTTCTTAAAGATGTTCAGGATGCGCTGTATGACCAATGATCTGCTTATGACCACAAATCCAACAGTGCTTTACATTTCACCTCTACCTGACTAACACAAAAAGAAGCTACAAAGAACTCTCTTTCCTGTCTAAAAGATTAGTTTGAGTCTCCCTCTGTGGTCTTTTGGAAATGGGGCAGGATGAAACAAACAACAATAAAAAACAACAAACACCAACAGGTTCTTCATGTTCCTCCCAAACCATTCATCTGCCTTCACATAAAGGCAGTTTTAAAAGAATATGGCCAAATCAAGATTCAAAACCCAAAACAATGACAGAAATGAAGTAATTAGTAAATATCATAAATTCAGCTAGATATAATTTTTATATGTTAAAACATTTTTTCCATCATTTAATCAAGTATGGATCAGTAATTCTCTATACCTGATTGAGGTGACTGAAAAATCCATTCCTTCTTTTCCCCAATGAGAAATTGCTTTCACAAGTTTACTAGTTTATTTTATGTTTGACTCTACATGACATTTTCAAGGGTCAAAACCAACCTATTCCCTTATATATCATGAGTCCTAACTAAAATTTTGCATCTAATTTTGGATGCAAGTAAATCCATACATCTGTAGCATTTGAGAATGGTGATGTGACTCCACTGCACTCTAAGCTGCAGACCAAAAGATTAAAATCAACAAATTAAGTGTTTATGCAGTATATATTTATTCTTCATCATCTCTGTGTCTAAGTGTACAAGATATTTGATTGAGAGGCAGCAATGCCTGGTTGTACAGAACTCTGGAGGCAGAAATACGTTTTATTTACTGCTTATTATATCACAGGTTCCCATCCTAATTTATCAATTCCATATTTAGAGAAGCCTGAGTTCCTCACTCTTCCTGTATGAACCCTTCTGCTATTTTCAGGTGGTGGATCCAATAGTACTGCATAACCCAGCATACAAACAACCTTTCTGGTTTGAATGCATCACTCTAGAGCCAGTCTTTCTTTCCTTGTCTCTTCTCTGTTATTATTTCCGAAACTTTTAGCAGTGCAGTATTACAGTTTCAGGAGCAGATACCTCCACTTCCTTCTCTCTTAAAACAAAGCCTGGACTATTAACAAGACCAATTTTCCTGTCAGCCTTGTTGGATTTTTTTTCCATTTTTTCCACCATTTCAATTGCAATACCCTTACCTTCTTTCATGACAACTTTCATGACTTGGAATGACTTCTTGTATCTATTTCATTCACTTCAAACAGCAAAACTCCTCTCAGTTATTGTACGTGTCAAGCAGAATTATAGTGTTTCATTGCGTGCAGGTGCTAAAAAGTTTGTTTTCAGAACTTCCACAGAATACACATAATATTAAGGCCATAAATTTCAAGATAAGTCTACAATCTGAAGCACTTTCCTCAGCTTCTCTCACCCTCCTGTGGTGCTGAGTACAACAGTGATGCAATTGCAAGAAGAGGCAAGGGACCAATACCTTAGAAAATGGAATGCAAGATAAAGAATATTTGAAATAATAAATTAATAGACTGAAAGTGAAATATACTGTGGTGACCACAGGCAAGCAGACATACCTACTGATGGTCAGAACCAGCACTGCTCCTTCAGTTCCAAGACAGAAGGCTAATCTTCTCTAGAGTAAAATGAACTTTTGTGTCTTTTTCAGGTCTTATAAAATCAAATGCTTTTAATGTCATTGGTCTGAGACTGGCCCTAATCAGAAATGGCTTCCAGTTCTATCCATAAGACCAGATCTCAGAAAACTTGACCTCAAGGTCAAGTTTTTGATCACTTCAAGGATAGATTGATCTGGAGAATAAACTGTCCTACTCATCCCTCTATTCCAAAAGACCAGAAATACTATTAGGGTAGATTAGCATGAACATTTGATTTAAGAACTGGAAATCTCTGCAGTATTTCTATTGGGAAGATTGGGATTTAAGTCACAAGACTGTCAATTCAGAATTTCCCTGCAGCATTATGTTCCACCACCTTCAGAAGAAAGAACACACAAAACCCCATTAGCAAGAGTGTCCCTGTCTTGTTTCAGCCATTGTAATTTTTCCATTCTGTCACTGTCCAATTATTTCCAGACATGATGTAACCATTTTGCCAGGGGATTTGGGAGTCAAAATGTTGCTGTTGTTGTCATCATTATCCTGGGTGCCTGAATTTTCCAGACAAAATAAGCAGCTGAGGATATTAGAGTGCCTCTGTTGAGAGAGAAATAATTTGTAAGAACTGCCAGTTTGCTCCAAGAAAAACAAACAAATGGTAAAGGTCCAATTACATCTTCCCAAACTCCAGCTCATTTCCATGTAAAATGTTGTTTTCTTTTCAGACAATTAGCAGAAGAATGTTTCATCCTTGGTCCGATGTCATCACAGAGTACAAAAATTGATTTCCATTCTAACACTGGGTTCAGGGCCAGTGCAGGACATCAAAGCTTGACTTGACTGGAAATATGCCTTGATTATAACCACTGACAGCCAGCCACAGATGTAGGTGTACAAGTGCATTCTTCACTATTGCCAGGCAAATCCATTATTTTGCACTGGTGAATTTTTTCTCAAGTTTTCTTGCTTGAATAGAGCAACCAGGTATAATGGGAGAAATCTGACATAGACAACACATGGACTTTCACATGTTTTTCCTAGGTGGTGCAGAATCTCTTTAAAACTGCTGTTTAGCATTACCACCTGCAAAAGACAGCTTCCAGATCAGTTGCTTTCCTACAAAGTACAGTGCATTTCTGTTTGTCACTGCAAACATACAATTAATGATGGTGGCTCTCAGATCAGTTCCCTATACTGAAAAGCAACTGATTGTGACGGTAGGTGAAAAGTTCCTTTAGTGATTCATTAAAAGAAAGAGACAGTCAGCAGATGCATCACAATGGGAGCAAGTCTTGAGATTTTAATGCTCTCTCCATTTTAGAGATGCTTTCTCTAGGTCAAGGCACAGACAGAATCAAAGTGTCACTTGTTTTATATACCTGTTTTTTAAGCTACTCAGATTCCAGGGCTGTCAATTTGGCACCAACAATAAATTCACCCTTGAAAATGAAATTAAGGAAAGGTCACATAAAGTATTTTATTTCAGCATTTTTATTTTTATTCAACATTCTGACAAGGGATAATCTGGGTTCAATGCCCTGAAACCTCAACATTACGCAAGTAGTTTTAGACTTTAATCCAGCAGCTTGGTGAAATTGTTGAACTTTTAACCTAACGTGTCTCCATGAAGAATGGATATTTGGAAAGAACTCTGCTCAAGGATTTGGAGATGTTTTCTGTGTGTATTTTTAAGTGGTATCCAGATAAAATATATTTTCTGGCTGCTGTTATATTTATAAAAAGAGAGTGTACACTAACAATGAAAGCTGGTTTTAGAGCTGTGACCTGCTGCTTTAGGTTTCAGGGCTGGTGTTTTATGATGTTAGGGTGAAAAAGTTCGTATCTACATTTAGATCAAATTACATAGAGCTAGAGCTCTGAATTACATAGGTAGTGATTTTGAAGGTCTGAAAGGAAACTGCTATCTAAAGCCAGTCACCTTACTTGTATAATCAACACGTGGTTTTGGCCAATAGCGAGTTACAAAGAATGCAGTAAAAGGAGAGGTGGAGGGAAATAGGTGGAACTACCCTGAATGTGCTGATCTTCTCTACAGTGATGCACATCCTCAGACCATGTGGTCTGGAGCATAAGGTACATGATGGACTGCGCACACCATAACAGTCACTAACAACTCCATTCTTTCACTGTTCATGATTAGAAAGAGTTTAAGTACTAAAATAGAACTAGGGAAGACTTCCTAGAATTCTAACTGATCTAACTGGGAAAATAATTTGCTTTATGACTACAGAGAATCTCCATGTAGCAGGTGTTTGGGTATTCATCTCTGGACCTCTAAGTATCTATAGCAAGATGATAGGTTGCCCAAAGACAAGGCAGTATCTTCCAACTTCTGTAACAAAACTCCTTGCATCTCACTGACAAACATTCAACTACAGTCCGTAACAAAACAGACTGCACTATAAAATTCCCTTGGCTCCCCAGCTAGGAAAAAAAGTAAAAAGGAACACCCTGCTTCTGAACAGCCTCTTGATCGGAGTACACGTTCTCTGACACGATTTGAAATGGAGGCTCACTGTATACAAACAGGACAGAATTCTACCCTGTATTAGCAAAGAAACATCTTCTTCATCCCCTTAGGTCAGCAAACATTACGATATCCAGCAATGCATGACTTCGCAGAACACATTCCAATATCACTACTTGTTATCTCTAGTTCTGTACAGCACCGATTTATTTGATAGATTGTACAGAATTTTATCCAAATCATTACCTAATGCATTTTGTTTTGTCTGATTCTTTGGAGACATATTTAAAACTTGTTTAAACCAGTCATTTTTCTTGCATTTTACTTCTTAAACTTATGGACTGTATACATACAAATAAAGACAGCAAACAGTTTAATATTGCCTCTTACAACTTATTCATATTTTGGCTCTAGCTTCCCTCACCACATAGGGACACATGTAAGATAAATGTGTACTATGCAGAAATATCTTCCACTGCAAGAACAAATTAAATTGCTGTTTCCCCAATTCTCACTTGCTGTGGAGAAGAAATAACAACCAGTAACAAAACCTTTCCAATAGCATGTAGCTAGCATCAGCATTTGATTCTACTCTCCCGTCTCAACCTCACACAGAAACACTCTGAACAAGGAAGGATGGTTAATCACACGGCACTTTGCATCTACCTCATAGCATAATCAGTAGAACTGCAAAATGTCAGGAAAAAAAAAGCAAGGTCAATTGCATATGTAGACTGGATGGCAAATCCAAGCAGAAATATCTTCTATGCAACTGAATAATTTGAATGCAAGCTGCTAGTCTGTCACTAAATTTTAACTGCTGGATGTTGAAACAGTAGATTTTTTATGACAATAACATTAATGCTACTGAACCCCTATTTTATGCTTTTTAAAAATATATATATATATATACAGTCATGCATATTACAAGCAAAGGGTCCAGTGCATTATAGTGGTGCTTGGCAATGCGTAAAACTAAAGAAACTGTACAAAGAAGCAGCCTGACCTCCAAATCTATAAAAAGAAGTTAAACTAGCAGATGTATAATGCAAACATTGAGCCCATACTACTGAAATACTCTTCAGGGTGACCTTTTCCCTAGTGCTTGTTCTGTCCGTACCCTATCATCAGTCAAATGGAGCCTGTAAGAAGCATGGCTACTACCCAGGGAATGTTCTTAGTACTGGGTTTACACTGTTATCAGCTATTAATCACAAAAAAGCTCCACTGGGATAACCCTAGAATTAAACAAGTCAATTAAGCAATGCAAGCCTAGAGAGAGGAGTCAGTATGGGTAGTAGTTCTTAGGAACATCCTTTTTTTTTCCAAGAAAAAAAAGTTCTTTAGACAGTAGAGAGAGTCCATGAGGTCTTAGAATATCCTGTTCATGCTGAGATTTTAAACACACACAAAAATTTTCTACATTTTTAAGAGGTCATGCATGATAAGGAAACAATTCATCTCCAGTGGGGCCTACTAATAGCGGCACTAACTCTTCTTAATCTCCAAAGCACATTTCATACCCGTATCAATATGTCAAGATACATTTCCAGCTTTTAATGGAATGTTATTACAGTAACAGTTTCTCCACTACTTTTGAATTGCATTAGTGTAACTACATGGGCAACAGATCTCAATCATCAAATACCTGCATGATGATCACTAGGTCACATGCGTTCAGAAAGCTTCTCATAATGGAAGTGCCCTCCAATTAGGTGATTTTCAGAGCAGTTCAGAGACCTCTGTTCAAAGAAGGTGAAATATAACATTGCCCAAGTGGAAAATAAATAAATAAATAAATAAATAAATAAATAAAGCTCTAGTACTGGGACTGGGTCCAGCTTTAGAAGCATTTTGTCACTTTCATTTAATAAAGAGAAACCAACATTGACAAAATCTTGGAAATGAGATCGCTTTTCAACCTTCAGCTGGCCACTCTGAACAAAAAAAAGCATTTCTGAAAGCTGGAAGGAGTACCCCTAAGGACCAAAGTTTGAGATTGAGTTACTAAATAGCAAAGTGAATCTACTTATCATAGGAAATGATGCAAAGGACAAGATGAGACAACCTTTTTTTCTGGTTAGAAGGCTCCCATGCTTTATGAGAGCATGATAGCTATTTGTGTGCTGTGGAAGGACCTTGGTGTGGAGATGACATCAGTGAGTCAACCAGATAATGGTTCTGTAGAGAAAATTAATTCATGGCTTTGTACTCAGTTCTTCAAATATCTAGGCTGAGGCAACACCAAAAAAGATCTCCATCTGATCAGGTATTGTCTCATACTCCATAAAACGAATGATTTAAGGCCTTGATTAGGGAATCCTAGAAAATATTTCTGCAGGTAAACTCAGAGAAGTGAGAAAAGGAATGAGAGAAAGAGCATTTCATATTTCTCTTCAGAAAGATGTTGGAAGGGATAATCAATATTTTGCTTGCCTTATCAAGGCAGCAATTTCAGGATATACAAGTTATTGAAATTGGGTTATAGGGACTGCAAGAAACTTTAATTCCTCCAGTGAGTAAAGAGCATATATTCTCTATATAGTTTCCTCTACAAATCTGCAACAGACTCCTATTAACGCTGATGGAATAGCATAACCTTATAAAACAAGACACTAGCTCTCCCAAGTGAACTCAGTTCATTTCTGGTGAATTTCCTCAGTGAAATCACGTCAGATAGGCATGTGAGATTTGTTTTTGTTTTTGTTTTTGTTTTTTAAAGTCCCAAACATATTTTTATTTCATGTTCTGAAAATGCCTTTTGAGCTGGCATTAGCAAAATCAAAGTACAGCATCCAAATAATCAGTTCCTGACTCCAGGGGAGAGTATTCCAAGCCATACACAAACTACAGTAAGGATTGGTACTGATACCTCTTTCTTAACTGCATTCATCCATGCAATTTCTGTCGCTAACAAAGAAAAGGAAATCTGACAGCACTAGCAGAGTTAGTAGAGAAACCTCCTTCTTTTAACAGTTGAGATTTTTTTAAAAAAACAGACAATAAAAGGCTGGAAAGGCTTTCTCCTGACTCCAACAAGTGAGCAACACAGTGAAGCAGAAACCTAAATCTAAACTTGAGGTAGTACCTCACACTGGAGCAAGAGTGTTCATATATGTGGTTAGCGTTGCACAGACCTCTTGCCAGGCTGAACGTATTCAAAAAGAGATTCAGCTTCCAACCTTAATCCTAACTCCATGAAAGTCTGACCACAAAATCAAAAAAGCAACATATGCCATATGTCAGCATTAGTTTTATGCTTCAGCTACCCTTCCACCCTCCCCTTTAAACCATCTTTCCCCAGGAATACCTCTCATGTTGCTTATAAAAACTCAACTAAGTTACCTCAAATCAGAAATATAGGGCAGAATCATCATTGCTTCTGACACTGTTAAGCAGAAGATACTCTCATGCTGCACAGAAAGCCAAAGCATTCCTTTCCCTCTGGACCTTAAGGGACCCTCTCTATCTTTAGCAGCTACTATCTGGATGTGCACTTCCATAGTGCAGAGTTGTGTATCATGAACTGCATTGCAACAACCCTAAGTCCTCTTCATCCTGTACTCTTATCCCCGCCATCAGCAAATACCTAGGTCCAGTTTGCTCTTCCCCACTCCAAGAAGTTTTCAAGTGTGTCACAGGGTAGCTGTAGATAAGCAGCACTCACACTGGAGAGAAAACTAACACAAAACAAAGGGGAAAGTGACTTGAGATGCAGACATTTTTCCCATTGACTGAAGAACTTGAGTTGGAATATACCAAAGTGTTATGCACGCATCTTAGCTGGCTTTAAACAAATATTTTGTGTTCTCTTCTTACATCTGTTTGCAGTTTCCCTTCACTAGCTTCCAAACTCACCAAACACAATGACTCACCTGTCCACCACTTGTCAGACACCCTATGGAAGTAAGCTAATGCCAGCAAAGTGGAACTCAGGAGCTGCTCAACAGCCACACAAGCTCAATCAGCATCAATCACTACCCGTATTCACAGCTTGAGGCATGTCAGACAGTTAATCCACAATGAGTCTCCTGTTCTGGTCAGTTAAACTTCCACAAGTAACTTCTGAATAAGAACATTAAAAAACCAAAAAAAACCCAAAAAACCCAAAACACCAGATTTGGCTGGTACCACATATATTTTAATGTTAAGCTATTAAGTATGACACAAAATTTGAAGCTTCTTTCACTATTTAGTTCCTATAGGCACTAAATCCCTAGTTTTCAGTGCAAGCTGTTGGCATACAGTAAATGTTTGCAGGCTCACAAAAAAAAAAAAAAAAAAAAAAAAAAGAAAAACAACCTCCTCCCCACCATCCAAATTATTCTAAAAGAGGAAAAAAACAAAACATCTTTAATGCAAGTCTTCCCACTTCCCTACCTGAAAATAATAAAAATTGCCTCAGTCCAAATTTCAGACCCTCTTTCAAACTCTACTGTCATTGTAGCAAATATTCTACAGCACCTCAACTTCTCTGCCCTGTCTACAGAAAGTAAAAAGATTTACAACCCATTCAAAAGCATCTGTTAATGGAATCCCTTTTCTCCTGTTTTCTTAGAATACTGAGAGCATGGGATTTTTGCAGCACCTTTTTTTCTGTCTTCTTATGACCAAGGAATTAATTTAGAGAGAAGATTTAAAGACAGAGGACTTAAAACAAAGTTTTCCTATGGTTCTGATATATATAATTCCCTGTTCTCATTCCCACCGTTAGACCAACCCAAAAGCTCATGATGTTTTGATAAACACACCAAAAGTAGCTGGAAATGTAAGAATGAAAAACATGTACAGTGCGTTTATTTTATGACACTTTATTTTATGGCTTTTCTCCAGCATTTTTGATGCACAATCTCACTAAGGTCATAATGCTAAAACTTTCCTTAAACAAGTCCCACTAAAATGTTCAGTCCTCTTCTTCGCCCTCTGTACCACCTGCTTCACAACAGGGAAGAAAAAAGAAGAAAGACAAGAAAAAGGAAAAAAAAAAAAAAAAAAAGAAAAGGGAAGGGAAGGGAAGGGAAGGGAAGGGAAGGGAAGGGAAGGGAAGGGAAGGGAAGGGAAGGGAAGGGAAGGGAAGGGAAGGGAAGGGAAGGGAAGGGAAGGGAAGGGAAGGGAAGGGAAGGGAAGGGAAGGGAAGGGAAGGGAAGGGAAGGGAAGGGAAGGGAAGGGAAGGGAAGGGAAGGGAAGGGAAGGGAAGGGAAGGGAAGAAAAAAAAATCAGAGCAGAAAAAAGAGCAGTGGGTACATACATCCCTTGGGATTGCTTGGCCTGTACTGTGCTATGCCCTTTTTTCAATTCTACTTTCCCAGAGAAAGTGCACTTCATACACTTAAAAAGAGAATTTATCTTCTTTGCAAACATTACTGTGTAAAAGTAAAAAAAGAAAACAAAACAGAACAAAAACACCCAAGCAAATCCCTGCATTAACAAGACAGAGCTGAAAAATGTTAAGAGACACAATAAATAATTCTTGGAAGTGTTAGAGATGAGGCAAGATATGACAAATCTTCCATTCAGAAGCTGATAAATGAGTTCTGAGGAACAAAAGAAAAAGAGACAAAAAATGTAAGTGACCACTACCTTAAGAAAAATAGAAGGTAGTTTTGTTTCGAAAAGGGGATTAGAGGGCATTTAGAGGCAAGATGCCCTACCAAGGATCTTTTCAAAGTATGATCCAATTTCTTTGGCCCAGAAGCCACATGACAAAAATATTCAAGATCCATTCTTGAAGCATGTGGAGCACCTTGTGGAGCACCTTGTGGAGCTCAGAAAAGGGAAAGTGTTAAGACGTGGTTCACAAGCTGAGTGTGACAAGCTGCTGCTTTTGAGGTGAGGCTGGACTCAGCAGGTAGCGAGTTCTTAAAATGCAGCTAAGTGGATATCAGAAGCCCAGAATAGAAGAGGCAAGAAGGGCCTTCTCAAGGCTGTCTACTCCAACATTCCTGCTTAGCCACGGTCACTTATAGCAGTTTGCCTGTGTCCAGATTACTTCAGAGCATTTCCAAGGAGGGAAACTAAAAACATTCTGCATAAGCTTATGCCACTTTCAACCAACTTCTTAGTTAAAAATAAAATAAAAATGTACTTCTGTGTGCTCAAATGGACTTCCCTGCGCCTTCTTCCTGCCCATTCAACAAGCACCACTGACAAGAGTTAATCTTTCTTATGCAAAAGCTCAAATTTCTCAAAATCCCCCCTACCAGTGAAGCTCCTGCTTGACATAAATGTTTTCAAGACTTACATCTGGGTACAAATCTAGATTGGTTGCATGATATGAGAATACTACAGAAATGCTCTCGAGCCAACATCTACAAATGACAGAGAACAAGCTATAGAACAAAGATCCATGTATTGAAGAGATACGAAGAGCTCCAGTACATTTCCCCAGAAATCAATCTCATTTTAAGCTTACTGACCACAAATATTCAAAGACAGAAGGTCAATTAGTCAGAAACACACTCCTCAAATCTGCAGAAGGTGAGCCTACACAGATTGTTACTTCTCAAAGCCTTATTACAATACTGTCATTAACATTAAAACTGACTTCCCAGAGGATTCCATGCCAATAAAAACAACCTTAAAGAAAAGTTCAGCTGTTTTCAGTTCTAGTATCATCCATAGCATAGATAACATCCCTTCATTAACACAGACAGAGATAATGACAAATACAATGGACTCGTACATCTGCTGGTTCTTGTACAAGGTAAGATGCGACTGTTATTAAGGCACTGGCATGCTCCAGTATAATCCCTAGGCATGCTAGTCTGCAGTCTCATTAATCAGTGCTTGGGAATAAGTTTTTCTTCCTCTGTATGACCCAAAATGAATACTTGGGTTTGGATTTTAATTCTCCAGTTTAGGGCTTTGCAGAATTCCCTTTGCACCCCTCATCTGCCTGCACTGAAGTTAGGGCATGTTTGACCACTGATTTATGTGGGAAAAGGGTGGGATTTTAGCCACAGCACCACCATCTAATATCTGTCCTTGCTTACAAAGTAGCTGAATTTGGTTTTTATACGTAAAACCCAGAAAATCCAACCCCAGAGGTCAAGCCCTGTTGTTTGAGGCCTGGGAGCAAACTTTTTGGCACAATTTTTCCTGAGCCTGTTGTGTGGAAGATAAGGAATGTGAATGATTTCCTGCTATGCAGCATGTAGCTCACCAAGCATGTAACATTTTATGTACTAGAGGCGGTCTCTACAGAAACCTGGCTAGAGACCACAATGCTGAGCATGACAGCTTTCCAGAAGGAAGAAGCTCACCTTCATGCCTCCACATGCCTTCACAGTCTCCAACCCTTTCTAGGTTCAACATTAATTATCTTATCTGCGGCTTTCCCAAAGCATGCTTGAACATGCGATTCCTTCACCCAAACATGTCTCAAGGAAGGGGTATTACCTCCTACACCAATGCATCATTGCTGCAGGTACATTCCCCAAAGGAATCAGTCTTTCATTTGCCTAAACACCACGTGCCAAGTGAACACATACTTGGTCCTGACTTGCCACCCTCCTGCACTACATATTATCTTCCAGATATGCTTCAGATAATGCCTTTGGGTGATCTCTTCTTAATTTTCAAAATCAGAAGTGCCTCCCCTAAAGACAGTTTGATATTTATCTCTCAAGACTAAAAAACAAAACAAAACAAAACAAAACACCACAAGGGAAAGAAAAAGAAAGCACCCTTACATTTCATGTTATCCTGTTATCCTGAATGTGGGCTGTGCGCATCCCTATGCTGAAAAAAACAATGTAGGCCCCCAAGGACTAAAAGCTGAGTCTTCCCTCTCTTCAAGCAACCCTTTAGTATGCCACTGCTTGGTCTCTTCTGGATATTAGCCTGGTAAACAATATCCTGGAGAAATTATGCATAAGATGCTTTCCAGAAAAACTGCCCAACATCTTTGAGGGCCAGGCTAATCACAGGAAGATGAGTTTAGGCAGCCATGGCCAGGCTGTTGTAGCCTGATGGAAATATTCCATGAAGAGTAAGAGGGATTTGGCACAACACAATTCTAAATGTTTACCTGAAACCATGACTGCAAAGATGCAAAAGCCAGCCTGGCCTCTCCAGGTTATACAGCACCCTTAAGGGCATTCGTTCAAAATGAGGATTAATTGAAGAGAACATCATATTCAGATGATTCTTCTTTCTGTTCAACTGTATGCTATGCTTTAGGAAATACAGGAAATTCTCCCTCTAAATGCACTGATCTTACCAGACTGCTCTTCAGCATATCCTTCTTCAACCCTGTCACTTACAAGAGCAGGATTATATATACGATGAGTAAACATCACTTGTTGTGTTTGAAAAAACACACTTGTATTCCAATAATTAGAATTAATTTTAAGGAAAATTTAGCCCTTGCCATCAACTTTTCACAAAACTGTCCAACTTCCATTTCAGCACAAAAAAAATGAGACATATTTTGAAAAAGGAAGAAGAGGGCTGTTTAAATGGAAAAAGAACAGCCTTGAAAAAAAATTAAAACACATTTGGGAAAAAAAAGAAAGTTATCTTAGTGCTCAGAACTCTATAGAAGTCTTGAATTTACTTTTTATAAATGAAAAAAAGAAAACAAAAAACATTTCACCAATTCTCTTCCACTATTACTGAACCCCAAAGGAACAAAAATAAAATAAATAATTTAGAAAAACTTAGTAGTGTTCATTTTGAAGGAAACAGTTACAAACAAACACATGTTTCCAGTCTGATTTATCCAAAATTTTGAAATATCCAGTTTTCATAAGAATGTGGACACACTTGGGAAACTCTATGTTTTCTTCAAAATTTGCCAATTTTGAGACTATTTCATGAGAAAAATCTCAATGGAAAAATGTATGAGACATACTGAGCTCTTTTGAAAGTCTAACCACCAGTGTCGGTAAATGAGATGAATACACACCATGATCTAGTCTGTCTTCTCAGAATAGTCACTCAAAGAGCCAAGCGATTATTCTCTCCAACTTATATGGCCATTTCTAAATCTGTAGGATATTACCAGCTGTGATCCTTCAGCTACAATCATTTAGCTGCTGGTTTGGTCAAGAATACAGAGTTCTACTTTACCTCTGAGCTACTTGATCCATTCTGAACAAGCAGTAGAGATCTACTGAGCTAGCTGCGTTGTGCTTCAACATACAGGAGGAAATTAACAGAAGATCTCCATCTGTTGGGAAGCACGGATTGCAGCCTCATCCAGTGATAAAAATATAAAAGCAAAGCCGTAGGATATTTTTACGTGTTAGCTAGTAACATGTAAATACAGGCTGGCCACATGAAGGATGTGAAAGAAGGCAGCATAAAAACTCTGACCCCAGGTTTATTTAGCTTCTGCTGGCTTCAGTGAGACTTAGATTCACAAATGTGAAGACAGTCTTATGAATAACAGAGCTGAAAGGGTTGCATCAATCAGCTAGTCTAACCTTATGCATAACACATGCTGTAGGATTGCTATAAACTAATTCCTGTCTGAATTAGACAATAACTTCTAAATAGACATCTCATTTGATTTGAAGATTTCCAGCAACAGAAAACCTACCACAATCTTCAGTAAACTGTACCTCACTTTAGGAATGTGTGTTTCATATGCCAAGTTTCAATCCCCTGAGCTTGGTTCTTGACTTGATTTTTCTAGATCGAAGTATGAAGACCAAATATTTTCTGGATAGCAAATTATGAATGGTGATCAGCAAATCACCTTTTAAGCACCTCTTTAGACAATTAAAGGATAAGCTTTCCAGTCTCATCCATTAATAGAGGGGATTAATCAATGTTATATTCTGTAACCTTCCATTTAACACTTCTGAAGCAGTCTCTCTGTGACATATACAGCAGTTATTTGAAAATGGCTAACTCTTGAATCAGAAAAGTTATTCAAGGTTAAAACAGAAGTTATTATGTATCATGGCTTCCTGGCAAGACACAAGGATATCTCAATGCAGGCATGAAGAAAATAATGGTCTGCTTAAGATCCTACAACAAGCAAGCAGCAGATACCTGAATAATACCAACCAATTCTGATTTTAAACCCTCATCCTATTTCACAATGCCATCTTCTTGCGTGACACAAAGCAGAAGCTATTCTAAAAAACAACAAAAAACCCCACATCCTGGAATCTCTCCAAAATTAGAGCACAGTTGCATCAGCATGCAACTGAAAATAATATCAAAAAAATCTTGGGATCTGCATAATAGTGTCCTTCCTGATTATTTTGAGGCATAGAAAGCATACCAAGCAAATGAAAGACTTAGTCCTACAACAGGCCACATTCTTGTTCTTCTGCTACTTTAGAGGTGTTTGGAAAGACCAGTTTCAGCAGCCTACTAAGGCTTTACTATCGGTTTGATTTCTAAGGACTAAGTCACCAACAAATTCTTTTAGTTCCAATTTTAAGCCTGTCCCACAAATTCCAGCTTGCTAATATAAACACCATAAAGAAAAACAACTTTAAAAACAAAATATTTGAAAGTCAGTTTCCCTTCTTTACTAGCTGCCAAGAGCAGAGTTCAGGGCTCTGTGCTTCTTGAGTTGATGAAATCATTAACACCTATAGCAGCATAAGGAATGTAACTCTGCCCTCAAGACTTAATCAGAAATAAGAAGCTGGTGTAAGTTGCACCTTTAGAAACAGTTTCAAGTAATAAATTTCCAATTTCACATCCAGAGAAAAACCTAGTGTAAACTGCCTAGGAAAGTCACAATTCAGAGCACTTGGTTCAAAAGGCATCCATCAACACTATAATTTCGCTAGCAAGATGCTCTCAAAAGCAATCAGAAGATGCATATGCTAAAGTAAAGCCTTGCTGTGCAGTAATATCCAGAGGCGTGCTCACAAGTTACTACAAAAAATTGTGCGCAGCATTCAAAGCAGAGAAAATTCAATTCATTTTCTCTTCAGCCAGCAGAATTGACAGCCTTTTCCTTGCTACAGACGCCAGACCAAGACTTAGAGAGATTTTGTGTGGCAACATCAGGCAGCAGTCAGCCAGTCTGGAAGCTACAGCCAGTGTGAATTACAGGGTCTGTATGCATTTAGCAATCTCCATAAAGGCCCCCCTTTATATTCATTACAACACAGTTCTGTCTTTGCTACTACAAGGGGGGCTACAGACGAGGATTAGCAGCTGCTGCTGCTTGGAGGTAAGGTCTTCTGGCAGGATAAAAGTGGAGTGCAACTCTCTTTCCAGAAACCTGAGCCTCAAGTACCTGACACTGTTTGCTGTTAGCTCTATCATGGCTCATCTGTCTCTTTCTCAAACAGACACCATCTTACATAAGCTGGACATGCCCCTTTCCACCTCAAGGGAGAGGGAGTCCTAAATGGAAATTCAAGACTATCCTCTTGCCATTAATTTATTTAGAGTTTTCCAAGAGAACTACAGTTGGCTTTCTAGTGCATCAAATTGCTTTAAACCATCTCTTCTATGACTGCTACTCCCACCCCCTGTCCTGTGGGCTTCAGGTCTGGAGCAGAAGATGCTACCTGCCCCCCTCTGATACTTCCATGTTCCTTAACTGAATTCAGTTAAAATAACAGTATTTTAACTCACAAGTAAAAAGAAATGCTGCAGTAATAAGTTGACATTTATTTTGCATACATTTCAAGCTCAAGGCAAGCTCTCTTTCTTCAGCTTCCATCCTGCTAGGATGGGATGCTCAGAGCATCTTAACATGCTGAATGTCCTACAAGTTGTGTATATTGAAGCTAGCAAGATGTTTTGTTCCTCTCTGTAAGTCTACGTCAGATACCCTTCTGGAACCCACCTGCTCTGAAACGTGCTCTCATACATTGCGGGCATGCCAATCCTGCTGTAAAACTCTCTTACATCTTACCAATAACCCAAGAGTCCAGGATTCTCAGTCATTTCCTGTCCCCTGGATTAACATCCAACGATGTCCTGTTTACATTTCAGGGTTGTGGTGGAAATAAACACCATAATGTCAGGACATTCCATCAGCAGGATTCCAATGTAACCATGCTGGGCTCCAAGCAGGATGCTGAACCATTTATGGACTTATTCTTTATCTTCTTGTCTCCTTCTTATAATTCCATTACCTAACTGAAATAGCCTTATAATGGCTTCATGCAAGTATTTAACATACTAGAAGGATCATTACAAGTGTGAAGTTACTAAATCAAAGGAATCAGAAAGGAAGCATGTAAACACAGCAAGCAAGGAAGATGTACTGTATCACAAGGAGGATATTATTTCTTTATTTTAAACAGAAGTTCAAAGCAACATTATAATCCCTTTCCCCGCCCACATCAGGCAGATGTTGAAACTGAGACATGGACAAAACAAAGCCACTTTCCAATTGCTTGTAAGAACCAAATCCCACTGTCAGCTATGGTAGAAGACTAAAAGTAGGTCAAAAGTTATTAAATCTCCACTCTTCCTCATTACGTTTCACCTACTTAGTTAAACAGCAATGCCTGAATAATCAGAAGAGATATCACAAATGCATCTGCTATTAAGTCTCTGCCAAGAAAGCAGGTTATAAAATTTCCAGACTGACTCTGTCAGCAAATAGATTGTCCTGTAGTATGATAAAAACTCTTTATTTCTTATCCTAGCAATATATAAGCCAATGATATGTTCTCCATTCCAATCAGAATATTAATTATAAAAACTGAGTAGAGATCAGTCAGGACACACAAACAGGATGGCTATCAAGGAGAGATTGAATGCTCTGAAAATGAGATTTCCTATGATGCAACAGATCTCTCAGAGTCAGAGAAAGCAAGGGAAAAGATACACCAAGCTTGTACACTATTTGTTCCAGTGCTAAAACACTATGCTGTATAGCACTTTGTTGTGTGATAGTCAATCTAGACAACTTCTAGTGTTGCCATTTTAGATCTAAAATACAGATATTGATCTTTGGAGGAATATAACCGGAAGCCAGAACACTATGATGTTGCAATAAATGTTTGCACTTGGCATTGAATGGCATGGAAATAGCTTCCTAGCACTTACATAAGGTTCCAAGTGACTTGAAGATCCATAACATCTCCATGAGACCTTCCAGCTGCAAGTCTGGCTAGAGATGGCTGTAGTAATTTAGTACAATGCTTTAAGCTTACACTTACCTTACTAAAAGCCACTCTGTCTCAGGATAGTCCTAATGGCCAGTTAGAAACTCCAGGAAACATGATGAAAACTTCACTCCTAACTAAAATAAGGGTACAAGACCTGTGTAACAGGCTGCCAATGGTCTGCTTCCCCCATTCTACACATTGGTGCTACCATTCACAAAGCAGATTAGTCTTGCCAAAAGGCCACATATGATAAAGGCAGCTTTGAGAATCTGCCTCAGGTGCCAAAATGGTTACACAGACCATTCTCTGTATGGCGACATTTGTTCAGAACTTCATAGTTCCTCACTGCATTTAGACCATGAGATAAGACTCACCTCTTTGTCCAAAATTTAGCATGATCTGTAGACTCAGAGCCCCCTGGCACTTTTCCATGAACTCTATTTTTCTTTCTGCTTGTCCCTGAGGTTTACAAGCACATTGTTGGAGGGAGCAGTAGTGAATACTGCTGCTTTTGCTCCCCCTGTTTGGAAAGCCGTTGATTTAAACCATGTGCACACAGCAAGTCTCAACAAGGACATTATAAACGCATGTAATGATGTGATGGCTGCTGGCAGTCAATGGGAATAAAAAAAAGGGGAGAAGGGGAAGTTTACTGGGTCTTGGTCCAGGTCCTAATGGACAAGCTCCTACATCACCAAACTGAGCTCTGCAGCTGCCACTACTCACATCAGTCAGCTGTCTCCCCAGCAGCCGAGAAGCGGACAGGCAGAAGCTGCCTGAGCTTCTCTTCCCCAGTGTGCTTCCACAGAGGGCACTGGCATGCCAGGGCATGGGAAATTCAATTAATATTGCCCATATTTTGCCTGCTATTTTAGCATCTTTAACAAATACTACACTAACTTTAAAAATAATCAGTGGGCTCATGTTAAAAATAAAGTGCAAGTTGGCTTCCATGAGAAAGCAACTGAGCCAATGCCATTTATAGTAATTCGATGTGTCACTGAATAGCATCATTTTTTATAAATACACTGAAAGCCGGACATGAAATAACTGGTTAACAGCTCCCTAATCACAAGGGCTTCCTCTGCTACACATTTTTCCTATTTATCCAATGGCTTCTGTTTTATATCTAGTTTGCTAATGGAAAGAGAGGAAGGGGGAGGGGGAAAATTGGCCTAAACTGATCCAGCAGATGCACAGAGCTGGGGCCTCAAACACTAGCTTCTTTTCTGCAGCCACCGAAGGGCGGTGGGGGAGAGACATTTCAGCAAAATTCTTTCTCTCCAGCAACTACCGCAGAAACACATTTCCCTCTGTTTGGAGCCACTCAAAATAATTGCAGTTCAAATGCCAGAAGAATATTTTTTGCTTCCTGCATTCAGGAGGAGAAAGAGATGGGAAAATACTGAGAAAAGTTCCAAGTATGGTGGTCTCAAAACAGCAGTGCTAAGCTTTAAGAGAAAAAAAAAGAATAAAGTGCACTCTCATAAAGAAAGGAAAACAAAACTAGCCCCCAAATATTTGTTCTTTAATGATCCCAAAGCATTTTATAGGTACACATAGGAAACATTATTTTATAGGAAACATTATTTTATAGGACAATCCATCTTCTAGACCACGCAGATCATTCCAATTTTCAGAATAATTATCTATTCCCAACTTCTCACAACTGCTAGGATTCCCTACACAAGCATCACTGCCTTCAGCACAGGTAGCAACCATCATTTCTGCATGCACTAAGATGAATAAACAAAACTTACTCAAGCGTATTAACTCCTGTGCTGCACTACTTAGAAGGTAGGCTGACAAAGCCCAACCGGGAAGAGAAAAGGAGTCTTGCTGAAGCTCCTCAGCATAGGGCTGTAACCACCATCCATCCTGCCTCAACAGCAGCATGTCATGCAGCCCCATTGCATTGCTTCAGCTTCTCCTTCATCCACAGCTGGCAGCTGGGCCATGGGTCTGCAAGGGAGCATAAGCACATCTACAGCTGATGTCCTATCTGGTGTCTGCCTACAGGAAGGCAGAGAACAGGAGGAGGTTTCACACTGTCATGAGATCTTGCAAGAGGACACGTATGAAGGGATTCAGCATCTCCTTAAGGCTGTGTGTACCATCACTGTCTGCTTTAATTTTAAGCTGCTCAATAAATACACCCCGATTTTAATCTGCAGAGGTGGAGGAAGGGAGCACAGTAAGCAGAACGTGAGTGAGAGCATTATCCAAATTCAAGCAAGCAGCAGAAGCATGAAGCAAACTCCCTGCCTTGTGTTCTTTCATCCATTATGCCCTTAGCTATGTTTCACTGTCACAGTGTCAGCCCCAGAAAGGGGCATGCAAATTTCCTGTGCTAACCACATTCTAAGTGGCTTCACATGAAAGCTGCGCCTATATTACCATCCATATCAACACGGTTTTCTATGCTGAATTATATTCACTTTCCAGTAGAAAAAATTGTATGTCAGAAAGGGAAGAAACCAGTGACAAATATAGGAGAGTTACCAGCACTTAAACATTTTTATGTCTATATTCATTGCACAGTGAGCATGTTTCAACATCTTCTGAAGCTCCAACTGCTTTTGGGTAACCTGTGCTTAAAGTACCTCTACATCTGGGTCAAAAAGATTTGTCTTTGTGAATAGCATGAGTAGATATGGTGAAAATTTAGGTATGTGTAGGAAAAAAATGGACTCTGAAGATAACCTCAGAATTTAATAAAATTAAATTAAATAAAACAAACAAACAAACGAAAAACAAAAACAAACAAAAAAAAACAGGTATATTCATCTGATAAGATTTGCCTCAGTTTGCTAAGCAGGCAATTTGTGGCCAGGGTTTTTATTTCCTGCTTAAGGAATACCAACATAGTATGAGACAACCAAAATAGCCACATACTGATTGACTACAGTACAGAGCCTTTGCCACCCATACAGCAGGCAAAGGAGGAACAAAAACAAAGCAAGAAGAAATTTTCACTGGAACTATGGACAACATGCAAGCCAGGAATGCCATGAGATGTGTTCCATCCCTCTTTCTCTTCAGTCCCTTTGTAACTTGCACTCAAGGCACAGCGTTCACAGAAAACAGTAGGTTTTTTTCATAAACAATGCAGTACTTCAAGGGGCAGTTCCTCACTTCTTACTGAATAGTAAGGAGAAAACGCTGCTCAAGAGGTTAGTATAGCTGGTCCAAACACTCATACCTCACATGAAATCAAGAAAGATGATGGCCCAGCAGCAAATGCCTTGATGTGTTGAGTGGGATTACAAACCAGGGCCTGCTCTTTGTATGGAAAAGCAGCAAGCAGACTGCCAAGACCCCTCTCGAAATACATTTCAAAGTGGGTTACTGTGACGAGCGCGAGCGCTATGATCTCAGCTGCCAACAAGTACTTCTGTGGAAAGCAGTTTGGAAGCAGGAATTCATTCTCCCAACAGTCCAGGCTTTGACCCATATTCATGCTGTGCAGTTAATCTAAGTGGAATTAGTGCTGGTGAAAGGGGCCATATGGATGGCCCTTGAGACAGAAATCTTATTTACCCACAGAAATTCCGCTGTGACCAGCAACACTGTAAGATACATCTTACATGCATGTGCCAAAGCCACGTGTTCTTCTCTCCAGCTCAAAACAACTAATCCTGGACTATCCAAACCCAATCTTCTGTAGGACTGCAGGGAAAGATTTTGCAATTCCAAGGTTTGTACAAAGTAAACAGGAGAGAGACTCAAAAGCATTTTTGTACATCTTATACGCGTAGAAAACTGTTGCTCCTTTCTGATTTGTGCCATATTTCTGGGGCTCTGAAAAGAGGACTAAGAACACATCTGCCAGCATTCCAGTCAAATCACAAAATAAACACATTGTGTTATAATGAAATGCATTTTGCCATACCTACTGCTACTGGATACTATTTCCTCCTCTTCTTAGGCAACAGCTCCTGAAGCTCCTTGCCTTGAACTGCTTACTAACGACAGGTCAAAACTTTCAGTTAATATGTCCCATAGGCACCATGAGGATGAAAGCCACAGGAGGAACACAAAGCCAGCAAGGTGGAAGTTAAGCCTGGACTTAGATTTTACTTTTCCTGAGAAGTGAGGCTTATGACACAATTTCCCCATGCCTTCATAAGGCAAATGGACTGTATCTACACAAAGTTTGGAAGACTCCACACATACTCCTCACATGCAAGATGGCACCATCTCACACAGTTGCCAGAAAAGCATTCCTTGTTAACATTCTTTAGTTTGCTTTATGAGCTAAGATTTTGCGGAGGAAAAAGAAAACAAAATAAATAGTCCAAAATCAGCACTATTCGATGGTACATGAGCAGAGACAATAACAAAGATAAGTGCACCAGAGATCCATGCAATGACTAAGTACATCTCTCAGTTCTATATGTGATTGAATAACTATTGTAGCCCATGAGCCTCTCATTTCTGAAAATGCAATGGCAGACGGTGTTAAAAAAACTGGACTTAAGGTTCAGCAACTGTCAATAGCAACAATATTCAGCTCCCTTTCATGTAATTCTCTGTTTTTTCAAATGGAAATATTCCTTATTTAATAGCTTTCTAGATACCCTAAGCAAGGCATTCCACAAATGCTCCTTCAGTGGATTCTCCTTTTGGAGTGCCAGTGGAAGTATTAAAGTACTTTGTTGCCTTTTAGCATCACATGCTTTCATGCAGACATCATGAAACTACCAGGCACAGAGCAAGCACTTAAGGTTACCAGCAGAATAGTTATAGATTCAAACAGAAGAAGAAAGCCTCACTGCTTTCCTGTACCCTATCATCCCTCAACATCATCTTTGCCTGAAGAGAGGACATTTTTTCAAAAGAACACGTGGAGAGAAGCAGAGGATTTTAAGTCTCTCACTTGAGAACGAAATGCTATGATATTTGAAAAGTTGTGGCAGTATTAGATTAAGTCCGTGGGACTAGAAAAAAAGTCACACAATACCCATTTTTAAAAAGGATAAAAAGGATGACCCCAGGAACAAGTCACCTGTCAGTCTTATCTCCGTGCTGGGGAAGATCATGGAACAGATTCCTATGGAAGCTATGCTGAAACATATGGAAGACAGGGAGGTGATGCTGGAGAACCAGCACAGCTTCACCAAGGGCAAATCCTGCTTGATCAACCTAGTGGCCTTCTATGATGGTGCTGCTGCATCAGTGAACAAGAGAAGAGCCACTGATGTCATTTATCTCAACTTCAGTAAAACCTTTGACACGGTACTACACAACATCCTTCTCTTCAAATTGAAAAGATATGGATTTGATGGGTGGATTGTTCAATGGATGAAGAACTGGCTGCAGGATCGAGTCCAGAGAGTAGTAGTCAATGATTCAATGTCTGGATGGAGATCGGTGACTAGTGGTGTCCCCCAGGGGTCTGCACTGTGGCCAGTACTCTTTTAACATCTTCATCAGTAATGCTGACAGTGGGATCAGGTGCACCCTCAGCAAGTTTTCTAATGACACCAAGCTGTGGGGTGCAATTGACACAACAAAGGGATGGGATACCATCAAGAGGGACCAAGACAGGCTTGAGCAGTGGGCCCAGGTGAACCTCATAAGGTTCAACAAATTTAAATGCAAGATCTTGCACCTGAACAAGGCAACCTCCATTACCAATACAAGCAGGGGGAAAAAGAATTGAGCATAGCCCTCCTGAGAAAGACCTGGGGCTAATGGTGGATGGCAAGCTGGACATGAGCCAGCAATGTGCCCTCACAGCCCAGAAAGCCAACCGTATCCTGAGTTGCATCAAAAGAAACGTGGCCAGCAGGGCAAGGGAAGTGATCCTGCCCCTCTACTCTGCGTGGTGAGACCTCACCTGGAGTACTGCATCCAGATGTGGAGTCCTCAGTACAGGAGGGACACAGACTTATTGGAACGCATCCAGAGGTGGGCCACAAAAATGATCCATGGAATGGAACAGCCCTCCTAGCAGGACAGGCTGAGAGAGCTGGGGCCATTCAGCCCAAGCTGAATGCAAGCAAGCATTTATCTTGGAGATGAACCTTCCATCCCACCACAGCAGCATGTTCAGTTCAGCATCAAGATAGCCTTCTTAGATAAGAAGTATTTGAGGGACTCAATAGTACTTGATTCAGTCTGAAATCCCACTTGACTTAGGTTCGTGAAATTGCAGTCCTTCCTCTCTCCTAACAGTAAAATGGTGTTAACATCTCCTCCATAAAAAGTGAACTCCAATCCTGCTTTTGTTTTTCAAGTTAGTACTGTTCCTATGAATTCTGTAGCTTGCTTATGTTGCAAGTTCCTTGGAGCAGTAGCAGCTTCTGCTTTTGCTTCTCATCAGAAGTTTAGTTCCAAAGTATAATAGTCAAATCTGCACCGGCAACATCTTTTGTGGCCAAGCAACTCACCCAGAGTAACCATCAGGAATTCTCTGACCTTAAACACATTCTCCTAAGCTTTCTGCATTCGCAGAAAGTGAGCTTACAATCACACAGCAACACCTTCCCTAAACATTACTAATACCAGACCACCCAAAATGGCGTTATTGTGAACAAGAAGACAATGGGATGAAAAATTCAATTCAGATGAAGTATTGGGTAGCAGGTTCACCAATCCCGACCAATACTGCTCCTTACTGATTACAACAAATAGACACATATGCTATGCAGTTCTCTGTTCCAAGAATCTAAACTCTATAATATAGATGGCAGGAAAAAATGAAGCACACAAAAATGGCTGCACCTCCTCCACACCTTGATTAAGCCTGAGCAGAAGCCCATTCTCTCTCCTCAAGACTTTTCTAAAGGACTACTTCTGAAGCATTCTAGATTATGTTCAGGAGATGCTTTGTTTCATAGTTTTTTTATTGGATAAAAACACAGTCCACCTTCCGCGGGACCCAACAGAAGGATACTACAATGTGATGAAGGTTAGAATGTACCATTATGACCATCAGACCTGACTTCCTGGAGACTTGTGTACATACTTACACACTCACTCTCTCTTCAGATCACTGCTCAATGGTAGATTATCAAATTGCAGTTAATCAAGTCTGGACAGCCACCATTCTCAAGCTCCATATAGGAAATATTAAAGAATTCAGCTCAAGTACAATTTCCTTCCATTAAATATTTGAGATAAAGAAGACAGAAAACTCTACCACAAAGCAACAGCTACAGTTTTGATGCCTCTGGACAATTTTTTTTTGCTCAGACACAGAAGAACAAACATATTTGCTACCAGCAGGAAATTCTAAGTATTTCAAAGGTGCCTTTGATTCCCAATGGGATGGCAAGGTGAAAAGAATTTGATACAAAATTGCTGACAGTCACTAAGATTCAACTATCAGTTACAACTCTCACCGATTTTTTTAATGATGCTACTATTCTCCTCCCATGAACACCATTCAAACCAAACAGCTTCCCCATTGATGTGCTAGGAAATGTTTTCCAAGAGGATAACTGCTATTCAACATTCTCAGAAAGACACTTTCTCCACTTTACTATTTGTAATCATCAGGATTTGAATTTCTCTCTGAATGAATCACCTCTTTCTTGTCCTCACCATTAACTTTTTTAAAAAAGAAGGAAGAAAAAAAAAAAAAAAAAGTGAGATCTGAACTAAGTTAAATGACTCCAGAACACAGGACAAGAAATACTATCTCTACCAATAAACATAAAGTATAGGAATTTTAAACTGTGATTTATATGAGATTGAAATGATGGAACAGGCTCAAGTTTAGCTCATCCTTTCCTCAGCCCAATATTTTTCTATTTTCCTTGCCAAAATCATTATTCTTCAAGATGAAAGTCTATCCGGGTTGAGAGCAGGGACAGTTACCCCTGTAGCTGGCAAGCTGCTCATGTAAGGAATGCAAGAGAATATGCATTGGCTGTCATTAGAGATGAGATTCCAGTTGAAATGATTATTCAGTCCCTTTCGGCACAACAGTTGTTAAACTGTTACATTTTGCTACTGTAACAGGACTTTCTAACCTTGCTGTTTCTGTACAGATTTAACATTGGCAGCAACTTCAATGGAAATCAATGTAACATCCTGAAATATGGGGCCCCGCCACAGTCAGAGGGAAAAGAAGGTACAGTGGAACCAGGGAGGGGTTAAAGAAAACACAGGGAAGAACATTGTACTTGGCTGTACAAGTAACTTGTGAATGTGTCTTGAGAAATGTCCTGGATTATCAACTGTAATAAAATCTCTCAATGAGGAAAACAGGGGTGTCCTAGAGAACTACGAGTTCTGGTTTTCTATGTTCACTTCACACGTGGTTTGAAAAATTCATTTAATAAAACAAGATTTAAAAAAGAATGAAAGAAAATGCAGACATAGAAAGTTTAACTTTTCTATCTTAGAGACATATTTAAGCATTCTTCTTCTTAGGAGAAGGACTACAAAGTAATGTTTCAGATAGGGATGGAAGAGAAAGGACATAATTAAAAACTTGTCTTTGTTTCTAAGTTGGAGACTGAAATCCTAACTCTTATTTCAGGGGGCAGTGGTTCCCCCATGAAGAGTGTATTTGTAAGAAGCAGAGTGAAGCGGAGCTTGAATAAAGATCAAAGAACAAACTGTTCACAAATTAGACAGGTGTATGCCTGAGGTGGGAAGCTGGTCTTCAACCAAGAAGACTAAAGAGCATGATCCTCTATGTATCATTTGCTACAGAGAAGACCTTTATCCAATCTCAAAGCAAAATTTGGTAATACCAGTATGATGTGGGCCAGAAACAGCATTCTGCAAAATTACAGCACTAATTACTTGCCGAGTTTGAAGAAGACTATCCGTGTTTCCATATAAGTTGTCTGTTTCCTACTGAAACATAATGGCTGAGCAAATGAACGTTTCCTCTAGCACCCAGATTCATTTGGGTAGGAACAAATAACTAGCCAAGTTGCTCCTTCATCTAAAGCCACAGAAGCCTATAATATTCATGTTGATATTCTAAGATTTCTGCATGCCAGACACACAGGACAAGTATCTGCATGCACTCTGTTAGGAAGCTACTTTCTGTTTTCTGTTTGTGTTTTTGAAGTTCAGTTTTCTTTTAATATATGTCCCATTCTGATAGGTCGAGTATTAATTCAGCCTCCAAGTTCATGCCTATTGAGGTTAGGCTAGAGTGTTTGCTATTATTTTCAAGTCTGAAAAAAATCACTCTTTCTAAAACTGAAAAGCTGAAGGGGAACCACTTCGAGCAATCCAGCAGTCTGTTCCAAACCCTGGATAAGGGGCTCAGCTCTTATTTTTTAGAGCATTTTTGGATTTTTAAGTACGTGCAGGAACAAAGCACAATAAAAAGAATTTTAAGAAAGGAAAATGAGCAAGCAACAAACCTTATCTTCCCATCTTCATCATAAACACAGAAAGTTTCCCATATGGCCCCCTGCAAAAGAATACAGTTCCTGGAGGCTCTGTGCTGTCTCACTAATGCACACATACAAGATATACTGTACAGAAATCAACTGGAGGTCACAAAATTTCAGTGCTGATCAGCACAAAAAAAATAAAAAATCCTCACATAGGAGATTCTTACAAAAGCCACATTTCACAGTGCAGCAGCTGAGTAAGGATTTTTCATAGTACGTATTTGGGGCCTTAAACACGATTTGTACTGAAAATTAAAGATGTCTGTTCCCACTGTACAAACAAAAACAGTTGTATGTATTTGTAGGTTTTTATAATGACATGCACACATAACATTGCAGTAGGAAACTTGCAGATATCCGATTAAGAGCAGGAGCATGTGTTCATTTATTTCAGGACAAAAGTGTATGATTGCATGCCTGGTCACATACTCAAGCTTACACGTGTAGATCAGGAAGGATGAGCGTAGAAACAAGTACATACATATGCAACTCCTGACTCTTCTTTTGTATACAAAATACAGATTTAGAGCCTGAGCACCATAATTTGGCAGTCAGAGTAGAGTGATGTTTCTCATGTAGCAAATACCACCCAAGCTGCAAAAGTCATTTTTCTTCTCGCTCTTCCATTCCATGTGCATGCTGGCACCTCACGCCGACATGAAGTCATAGTATATTCCAGGAACAGCTTTAGCTTGTTCTTTTCATTCTTGGTTAAAAAGAAATGTGAACAGCTACTCTGCCTGCTCAAAGCTGCTACCAATCTAAGATGTTCAAGGACCCTGAAACCACAAAACGTGTCTTCTCCAATTTCCCAAAGCTGTGTCAGAGGATCCATATCCTGTCCCGACAACTTCTAACCCACCAACAGAATGAAAGGAGCCTGAGGCATTAAAGCAACATTCAGCAGGCACCACTGGAATTTCAGACACAGAATTAAAAGCTCTTTTGCTTTGTAATAACAAGAAAATATTCCAGTTAACAAATATTCTGCAGCAGAAAGAGACAATGACTTTGTCATCTCTATCAACTCTGAACTGCTAGAAGAAATCAGAACCTTACCACTAACAGTGATACTACTTAATCCCTGTGCTAGTGATCCCAATGCTAGACTGACATGCACTGAGAAAGCTGGAAAGGAAGGATTCTTTGAAGCCATGACTCCTATGTCAAACCAGTTGAAGGTTGATAGTTGTCCTTCAACTAACACCATTTCTAACTACACAGTTTTGGTGGTTCAGTGTTATTTGGTTGGTTGGTTTGTTTTGTGGGTTTGTTGTTGGGTTTTTTTTGTTTGTTTTTTGGTTTTTTTTTGTGTGATTGGCTGTTCTTTTCTGTTTTGGTTGATTTTTGGTATCAGTGTGGGAGTGGTGTGCTGCTGTTGTTTTGGCTTAGGCTGAAAGGAAAAAGAAACACGGGGCTAGGGGGCAAGCCACAGGGAGAGCTGTGTTCAGCCCTCGGTGCTGAGCAGGGGTGGTAAAGGGGATGATTTCACACAGAGGGTGGTGAAGCACTGAAACATGTTGCCCAAGGATGTCGTGGATGCCCCATTCTGGAGGCATTCGAGGCCAGGATGGATGTGGCTATGGGCAGCCTGGTCTGGTGGTTGGCGACCCTGCACATAGCAGGCAGGTTGAAACTAGATGATCACTGTGGTACTTTTCAACTCAGGCCATTCTATGATTCTATGATGAAACACTATGCAGTGCACTGAACACTGAGAAACAAAATCTAACAAATACCTACTCCAGTTTTTCAACTCTGCAGTCTGCAATTGGAAACCCTTGCTTCATTGTCAGGGCTGAAATACTACCAAAATCCTTAGATAAAAGTGCAAACAGATGATAGATGTTCTTCCCTAAGTATATTTAGCCACATGTATAGAGAAGAAAAAGGATACATCATCAAAGGAATGAGAACAACTCTATATATGATGGTTTTATCAGATTTTCCAAATAACTGCAATTGGTCACAATCACACAAGCAGTACTTTGATTTGTTTTGTCTTCTAAGCAAAGCTCAGTTAAAGGATACAACTCTCTTTTATTCTGAAGTCTGTGGACTGCAAGGAATTCAGACAATTTTTCTAGCTCAGATGCCAGAGGAGAAGGGGGAATGATCCCTGGGTCATGCTATTTTTAATATCTGTCGCCCTGCCCATGTCATCACTTCTATGCCACTTCTGCAGAGGATGACAGTGCTGAAACAGCTTCATTGAAGAAGATACGAAAGCCATAGGAAATATAATTAGTAGGTTCCTACTGCCAGATGTGTAAAGTCACAGACTTTCCTTAGGACCTTCGTGTTTAGATGCTCAATGCAAAAGTGATGATCAGTTTTGACTATTAAGGTGAGCACTAAAAGAATCACAATATCCATAAACTCAAAGCTTTTTATGAAGGCATCAAATCTCAGGATCAAGGGAATGTTTGCAGACCAGCTAGTTGTTCAATTACCCTTTTCTGTTTAGGGACTGAAGCACTTTCACTCTGTTCAGTCATACACTGTTTATTATCTTTATCATCATGGCAGAGAAAGGAAAAGACTAAAAGAGAAAAGAGGGGGAAAAAAAAAAAAAAAATCAGCATCTGACCATCCAGGAATTTAAGAAAGATTTTGTCTTTTGAATGAGGTTGTTAGGAAAAGGCTAATCCTGGGCATATAATCATAGAATTGGACTCTGCTTTTGGTGTAGATGGACAAGCAAAAAGATCTTGGATTCAGAAGAAAAGAATGTATCTAGAGATCCATTAGCAGTTCTAAGAGTTAACCAGAATTAGAATGAAATAAAAACTAAAGACCACCCAGCCGACCCATTAGGGATTCATAAAGGGATTATTTATCAGAAAGAGTAGCAATAGGACAAGAGATAACTTTAAACTAAAAGGGTAGATTTAAATTGGATATTGGGAAGACAGTCTTCACTATGAAGTTGGTTAAGTACTGGATGGGGCTTTGAGCAACCTGGTCTAGAGGAATGTATCCCTGCCCATGACAGGATGATTGGAAGCGAGTAATTGTTAAGATCCCTGGCAACCCAAGTCTATGATTCTGTAATTATCAATTCAGGTTTTATCCTCCATCTGAATGTGCTGCAGATTCTTTTTTTTTTTTTTTTTTTTTTTTTTTCCTGAAAAAAAACCTATATGGACAAAGATAATAATGTATTCAGTTGATTTATTATTATTATTACAATTGTTAGGATTTCAGCATGACATTTGTCCAGTAGGAACATTAAAGTGTTCTTGTAGCTAATGTTACAGTGACTGGTTGGGTATTTTAGCCTGTACATAAGTCCACACTGCTTCAGCTTTATTAGTATTTTCTTTTACATTTTCTGTTGACATGGAAATGGTATCCACATCACTATAATTTTTAATTGTACAAGTGGAGCTGAATAAGCAGACTTATTAATCTTTTTATATTTCATATTTTGATTTTCAGCTACCAGTCTTTAAATCTAGACCACTGACATTTATGCAAGGCAGTCTTCTATGCTGCCAACCTCCAGTGACTTACTTCTAATCTTCCTTCATACATTTCCTGGTGAACATTAACTAGGCTTACGCAAAGTCCTTACGCCACAGTTGACCATAATTCTTCATGTTTCTGAAGTGTCAAGGTGCATAAAGGGTACGGATACACAAAGGAATTGAGGTACAGAAAGAGGCTTTTTATGAAGTATCAAAACAAGGAAACGTGAAGGCAGACCTCTGAGGATGAATAGTTTTGTTTTTTTTTTGTTTTGGTTTGGTTTTGGTTGGTTGTTTTTTTTGTTGATTTTTTTTAAACTCACTTGCTATATGAGGAATAGTGGTTATTTCTAGCTTAATTAAAGGTCTGGCTGTGACACATGAAGCCAGAGCCTGCTAATTTTAACTTCGGTTTCTTGAGTAAAAGCATTGAGGAATCACAGCAGAGCCATTTGTTGAGACTGTCTAAACTCACTCAGCAATCAGGTTACTCACACAGGTGGCTAGTGTTCTCTAGTTCATGACACCACACCTTCACTGCCACTGATTTCTGAGCTACCAAGCCTAAAAAGTTAGCTCAAGTATGATCTGCGTACATCATCTGTTTACTCTGCTAAACAGCAATGCACCCAACCTACACTGCTAAATTGCTATTGCTTTCCTTAACCTCATTTTAGTGCTAGCTGGTATGTATGTTAATGGTTAAAGACAGCAGAAAAGAAGAGAGTATAAGGTGTTCAGTACTGTGTTAATAGTGCCACAGAGTTAATTTCCACTGCTTCTCTACGAAGTAGCAGTAAAATCACTTAATTTCACAGAGATGTGCTGTTGCACCAAATTAACTGCAACATAAACACTAATCCTATGCTTCCATGTTTAAATCATCAAACCTTGTAAATTCATCAATTCATTTTATATTCTCAAACCCCTTTGTCATCCAAACTCATTCTCTGTGGGACAGAGTAGTAATGTTTCTCAGGCACTGTACCACAAATGGTCTCAGAATCAAAAGCTCACATTAACAGAGAAGTCTTTCTCAAAAGCTGATGTGGTATTTTTTCCTGTGGAAGAATGAAATTCTGGAAAATCTATACAATTTCTCTATATGGAAGGTTAAAATAGAAGGTGTGAATGCACAAATAGATAAACCTAAGCAGGGCAATAGGTCACGAGGAAGAGAAAAAAATAAGAAAAGTAGGAATAGAAGACTAATCAAAGCTAAAAACTGAGAGGTCTGTGGAATGCTGTTTAGAAGGAGAGCTCTCAAGAAGTCTTTCACCATTTGGTAAAGAATCTGACATCTATGTCACTCAGCAAAGAGTAGTTCAATACAAAAATGCAATTGAGGTAAGACAGTGTCTGTGGCATGAGAAGGAAACATCCAGTTCAAGATTTTTTGAGGCAAGAGAGAAGGTGAAGATGCTTTAAATAAAACTTATGTCCACAGAAATTGAATGAACAAATTCAAAGTTCTGCCTGGACCACAGCAGAATATTTTAAGCCTCTTGAAATTTTCATTTGGAGCAATTCAGATGCCCAAGTTCTAGTTAAACAGTGAAACAGTCACTGAAAGCTAGGACAGTGAAAGGACAGGTAAAACATAGTCCTGAACAGCACGATTTTGAGAGGTTAGGCAATTGTTCATGAACTTTGTATATCTCAACAACTGCATGTGCTTATATACACATATGTATACTTGTGTAATCATCCATGGTATAGTGAGGAAGAGTGAAAATTTTCCATGAAATGACTTGTATCTCCAAACATAAACACATAATCCTATTGTTACATGTAGGGAGGGACTGGCATGTATGGATTTTACTCCTTTTAATTAGCAAATTATTCAAAATCATCCACTATTTCTATAATTCTATTATACTCGTTTCACACAAAGGTCTTTGAACAGTTCAGTTAATTAAGTCCATCAAGTTTAAGCTTACCTATTCTTACAGAGAAAGAGAGAAACATATTGCTAAGACTGCCAAGTTTGAAAGCAGATTTCCAAGTTTATGAAAGTATCACATGCATCTACCACACATAGGACCAAGATAACTGACCAACTCTGATACAAATCTAGTCCCAAAACAGATTACGTAGAATTAAATCTCACTCACTGAGAAAAAATAGATTCTCAGAGAAGCCAAAGTAAGGACACTGGCACCAAATCTCAAGTCTGGATCTCACTCAGAATAGGTAGGCAATTCACTGAAATTAAACAGCAAATCAGTCAATCTTTAGAATCACACACACTCTCTCATACTATGGAAACAAGCACAAAAATTATATTTAACAACCCAGGAATAAGTAGAGAGTACAGTAGTAACGCATAGTTTCTTCTGCAAGTTGACCTGGAAAGGTGAGACCAGAGAACCATCATGATCAACGTGCAAGATAATGTGTTCATAATTAAATTATGATTATGTTAAAACAGCAAGGAAAGAAGAGGAGCTGCTTCTGGGCTGTTCAAAGGAACTAGGAAGGAAATGCTTTTCTTTTTTTTTTTTTCTTTTTCCTTCCTCCTTTACATTGGTCCTAGAGATCTCACTAAAAGAGGCATTTACTTATTTGTAAGAAAGGGTAAAGTACCGTAAACTTTCACTTTCCAGTTACAGAGCACACCCAGAACTGGACAATGTTCAGATAGGAAGGGTATAGTTCATGTTGATAAACAAACAAAACTGTAAACACTGTTCAGAAAGTGGCACTGCAGCTTGCCTCAGGAAAGCAGAACTCTTTTTAAAACCACTTAAAAAGGACACTCTCTACAAATTAAGGCTTCATAATGAGGGGAAAAAAAAAAAAGATTCGAGGCAAAACTATTTGCTGATTATGAGAGAACTTAAGTAAATTGCACCCATCTGCACAACGTTGAAATGGCAACATGTTTGTTTCCAGAATTACCAATATTCCTACTTCACAATAAAAATAAAAATAACATCCAGTCTAAAGTCAGTTTTATAACACTGTTTTCTATGTATTGTTTGAATCATTATCTCGTGTATTAAGTAGATACTGCAAGATCTAATTTCCACATAGATACACTTCCACACAAAGGCAAGGTATGAATGCCAGACTTGTATAATTGATTCAAAAGATTGAAGTTCATCTGTTTCAAGATCAGAATCTTACATAACAAAAGGTCAGTGGCAAAGCAACAAATCTTATCAGTATAACCACATTTTGCAAACTTTGTTTGACCTGTAATTATTTCTTAGTCCATTAACAGATGTAGTCCATTTCCCATCAAACTGTGAAATTCAATTGTCTTTTAGAGGAAAATCCCTATATATGACATGATGAAATATTGCATAAGATCTGCAAGGAGAGTTTCCCTGCCTCCACATCTGATAACAGCTCTGTCCATTCTAAGCCCAGACTCGTTACTGAATATTGTTCAGTTCAGTCAAGGGAAACCCTGACTTTTACATGAGAAACACGTTAAATGCCTCTGGTGTTGTTACCAGGAAGCATGACTGAACTGACCAAACAGTCAGCTGAACACAAATCTTCCATGAATAAATATCAGACACACAATGAGAAAAGAAAGCAAGAAGGGCATGGACAAAAACATCAATGGAAAAAGCCCTTTTTAAGAAAAGCAGGAAAATTGACTTTGAAACTAAATTTCAGGCTGCTAACATCAGAGGGAAAAAAGTCACTCCAAAAAACAATGCTACTGAAAACATCACATCACTGAAACTCTTTTTAATAATGAAACTCTCATAATACACTTTTTTTTTTTTTTACTACTTATGTAAGCACTTCAAGCACAACACCTTGATATGGCAAATGAACATGTTTGATAACAACCCACAAAGATCTTGATCAGGCTACATCAAGGCAACACATCCAGAGGCTGATGGCCCAAAAGTCTTCCATTATATGGGGACCTCATTAATTAAAATTATGGATATTCTGGTCTGAGCAGAAAGCACTTTCTGCTTAAGTTGTTGATGAAATTGCCTATTGCATTGATTATGAAATCTCCCCTTTCCCTAGCATTAGTATTATCATATGCTCACGATATTTCAGGTATATCGTTCTTTCCTGGAAATGCTTACTTGTTGGAGAAAAGAATTTTGGTCTCTTCCCTTTGCTTTTTGCACGAATAACAACCAAGAGCTGTGGACAAAGAACTAAAGCTTCACGTGCAAGTGAGCATTACAGTACCATGCACAGTTTATCACAGATGTACATACTTACTGAGAAAGTAAAGAAAACACAGAAGGAATGCCCAGCATCAGGCCCTCAAAGTTTTAATTCACTCAAGTGTATTCAATACCCTTATATTCAATAAAAACAATCCCACGTTTGCCTGGGATCATGGAAGGTAATAGCAGATAAAGGAATTTTCTCATTCCTGAAAGCTGAATCCATCAATTTGATTTCTTCTATGGACATTACACTTATTTCTGGCTTCGCCTGTTCTACATGAACCCTATCCCTGGGATTCTGCAGGAAGAAAGTTCAACTAATCTTGACAGAGTAACTCTAATAAAAATCTCCAGCAAGGCATTCTCTTCCAAATCCTGTCACACATTTGCAAAGAGGGAGCACACATATGATAAATTCAAGGAATGTCACTTCTTTTCCGTCTTAGGAGACCTTCATATAGTGCAATCAAAGCATATCCTCCAATTCCAAAAACTGAAATATTTTTTAACTTTTTTTTTTTGTATTAGCAGGATCAATCTTTACCTTTCAGATTTTATAAATTACCAAAGAACCAAAAAGAGACTGCCAGGGCTTGTAGTAAGACAACAAAAGGGTAGGCTGGCTTTCAGGACAACACCAGCCAACTCCGTGCCGTCTATGCTGGGACTGAAGGCATATTTTACCTGCGAACTTTAGATTCTTCCTGCTGGAGATCCCTGGGATGGAAGTGAAAAGTGAAAGTGAAAAGAAAATTCTGCTTGTTAGCATATAACCAAACAAAGCCAATTTTAAATGTATTTGCTTATGGTCATCAGCATCTCAGGCAATGAGTGACAAGTTGTTTAAATACATCTGCTGATGGAGAAGAACAAGAATTAATTAGAATTACTATTTGGTGAACAAGCCCCAAATGCTCTTTGGCACCAGTCCTGCACGCCATCATTCCAGGAGTATTCCAGAGCTACATTACTTGGTAAACTCCTGTCAGATAGGGAATGCAAGTACAGCACAATGCAACAAGCTGCTGTAGCTGTGTGTGCATACCTCTTAACCACAGGAGTAATGGAGACAATAAAACAGTGCCCTGTTTATAGAAGAAAATGGCTTGAGTATGTTTATCCTAGCTACCCCAGCTAGTCCTGCTGAATTTTAAGAATATATTGCAACACCTTTTTTCCTGGAACATAATTGCTCTACTTAGAGCTAGGAGAGAAATCTTTTTTCCTGTTTTTTTGATCAGGAAAAGAAAATTAATTCCTTCATTAATCAAAAATAATTCCTCAACACAGGAAAAGACACAACATTCACTACCTTATTCAGAAAGGCTCAGAATCACCACATTCACCTCAGTACAATGGATACAAACCAAATACCATTATTCTCCTATTTAGCTAGCACCTATCCTAATCCAGGGGTCAAATACTATGTTTTGGCTCTCCTTCTGCTCCACCCTTAGTCCTTGTGCCCAAAAATTACACCCTCAAACTCAGAAAGTTTGACTAAGGCTGGTACTTTCCTGCAAAAAGTCCTGGGTTTGATAAACACTCTTTGTTATATAAAAAGTTCTCTCTTATGACACATCAAGCCCTAATTACATCACTTAAGATCAGTAGCATGCTGAATGGACTAAAAAAATTTTTTTTCTAGGGATTTTTAGGGACTTAAAGGAGTTTTGTGAATGGTGGCACTAAGCACTCATACATAAGTTCCAAGCCCATTGCTCAGAAAGCAAGCTGCCTGGGAACATGACAAAGTCGTAGCAAACCGTACTGAGTTCTCTCTCTCCTCCATGCCTGCCCATCAACTGCAGCATAGCGTGGGATCCTGACAGCAGGAGGTTCCCACTATGGGCCCTTGGCTTCAGCTCTCTGTTGGGCCTGGGACTGCTCTTCTCAGGACTCCTGATGCGCCCTGAAGAAGCAAGATTCCAGGCATTCATCTGGGGCTCTGGGAGTCACTTACTTCATTCCTTCTGAGGAAATGGCTGGAAGTTTGCCCTCTAAATCTCATTTGTGGACTGCATTCCCTCTGAAGGTTTTATCAGCTTGCTCATTTCAAACAGATTTTTACAGAGGGTTGAGAGGCTGGAATGGATGAAAGGACTGGATCAATACCTTTGCCTATCCCAGGATAAGGAAGATTCTCAGCCACAACTCACTCTTCATGAAGTTCACATGAAAGTTCTTTTTCAAGATGCAAAAACATGCAGGCCACTTTCTGCTTCCTTCCATCTCATCATCCTGATCCTAGAGTTAACATGAATTATCCTCTGCTTGTCTAGCAAAGTGTGAGTGGTCACCTTTTTTTGTTTATGAGTATCTGAGAGCTAACAGAAAAGACTAAAAAGCTCCCAGAACTGCAGAATTCATCAAACCAAACTACACTGACACTTACAATAATCAGTACTGTAAGAAGAAACATAATTTCAATTATATACAGTTCTTAGGGAAAAAGATAGAAAGAGAGAAAGTTAAGAATGCTCAGATCACAGGAGGATTGTAAAAAAAACCCCAAAAAACTAGTAGACCAACCTTGGCAAAAAAGCCAAATGGGCATGAACTGGCCACGAACAAGTTTAATTTGGAAATCAGAAGCAGATTTCTAAACAGCAGAGGAGTGAGGCTCTTGAATGGCTTCCCAGCAGGAAAAGAAAGAGCAAAAGCCATTTCATTTTGAGGCAGAGATTGATAAATTTACTAAGGGAATCCCACAAGACAGTTTTCTGCACTTACAGAAAGCCCTATTCTATGATTTAGAAGATCTCTTCAGTCCTGTATACCTCATCTCTGATTGAGTCAAGGCAGGAAAAAGTAACAGTAAAATAAAGAGATGTGATGCAGTAGAACCAAAATAGTATCAGGTCAGTTAGTAAAAGGGTAAATGTAAGGGGATTTTTGGAGCAGAATTTATTCACTTCTTGGGACTTCAGTATTTTCAGATAAAATTTTGGATCACAGGAGAAGACTGAATTAGAACTGAAGTTCTGTATATCTATGACCACTTGCAAAGAACAGCATGGATGTGAAATCTTCCATCTATCTTGCAATTGTTATACTAGACCATGAGAAATTATTTTCACAGACCTACATCCAGAAGTTACAGCTGTCAAAGTAACCATAAAAGGGTGAAGAGAATCTTAGAATATTAAGAAGAACCTTAGTTAAACAAAAAAGCTGAGGGAGGGCATCCTGCTCCTATACTCTGTGCTGTTGAGACCTCACGTGGAATACTTTGCACAGATGTGGCATCCTCAGTACAGTAGAGAAGCGAACCTGTTAGAGGGAGTCAAGAGGAGGGCCATAAAATTGATCCAAGGGATTAAACACCTCCCCTATGAGGACAGGCTGAGAAAGCTGAGAATTGAGGCTGTTCAGTCTAGAGAAGAGAAGGCACTGAGCAGACCTGAGAGTGGTCTTTCAGCATCTAAAGGGGGGCTGTAAGAAACAAAGGGGCAAACTCTTTAGCAGGGTTTGTTGTGACAGGACAAGGGGCAATGGCTTCAAACTAAAAGAGACATTTTAATTGGGTGTAAAGAAAAAGGATTTGTTTGTTTACAGAAAGAGTGGTGAGGCACTGGAACAGCCCGCCCAGAGAGGTGGCAGATGCGCTCCAAGACAATCAACAGTCAGACTGCATTGGGCTCTGAGTGCCCTGATCCAGCTCATGCAGGGGAGTTGGACCAGATAGCCTTCAAGGATCCCTTCTAATTCAAACAGTTGTTTAAGTCATAGTTGTGAAACATGCAGATGGGTATAGAAATGATTATCTGTCTTATTCCAGACTTGCCTAAAATTTTATTGGAAGGAAGGCTCCGAAACTATTAAAGAAAGACAGCAAGAAGAGATCTTTACACATTCTATTTCTATATTGAAAAACACAGGATATTATAACTCTATTCTACACATGGAAGAAAAGGCAGAGTACATAAAGCTGCAAAAGCCTGAAAAATATAGTATTGTAACATAAGAATTCACGTGTGAACTCCCCCACAGCACATCAAACATGAGGTATTCATTGATTCCCACAAATGGAGTCAGAGTTGATCTATAAGCTGCAGCTCTGTATTACACATTTCAGTTTTATGCATTTAAGCCAGACAAACATTCCCAAGGGATTGAAAGAACCCGCTACAGTAAGTTGTGGTTCTATTTTGGATCATATCACAGCATAACAAATCACAGTTTCAGACACTGGGATAAGGGGCTCAATAAACCAAGTAGCATGATAACTTCATGTATATCCCTTCCACACATATAGCCATGAGTAGAATCAAATCCACATAAGGCCTTCCAAACTGTACAACTTTAAAGCAGCCATCAGTCTCATAATGTCATATATACATATAGAATTATTAATACAATTGTATATCCTTATATTGACACTTTACCACACACTGTCTTGTAGCAGTAGCTATCTAGCCCTGTCCATACATACCAAAACTGTTTATCTGATCTGATCTCTCATATTTGAGGAAGCAGAAAAACCATAATGTTTTTTAGGGTTTTTGTTTTGTTTTGTTTTTTGTTTTGTTTGTTTGGGGGTTTTTTGTTTTTGTTTTTTGTTTTTAATGCAGAAAGTTATTCTGGTACTTTTGGTTTGTTCCAGTGGTTTTTCTATTGTGGCTCTCACACAAAGCAATCCTCACAAAATCAGCATCACTAGAACTACTGGGTAACTCAGTAGTTCCCTATGACTACAAGAAATTTGAGTGCTGAGAATGATGCACTGGTCCATTGCTGGTCTAGCATTTTTAAGTCAGAGTGGTTTCTAAATTAAGTCTTTACAAAAATCAATAACTTTAAGGCTGGATTGGAAACTCGGTTATGATGCAAAGTATCCCATACCAGAGTTCCATCCTGGTGACCTTTGATTCTTAGAGAATTAAAGGTTACAACATAACAAATGCATTCCACAGCAACCTGCACATATCGGCAAACCTTACTGAAGTAGAGAAAGTCTTCTGTAAAAGTGAATTAAGTGAATTAATAACACTGAATAAAGACGAGAGGCAAGACTTTAAAGACAGTTCAAATATTGCTGAGGTACAAGCAGCTACATTTTCGCAAAGACTTTTGCACATCAGGTGCGTGATCACTTCTGTCATTTGGTTGCCTTCTCAAGCTGACAAGGAACTGAAGCTGAAAAGGAACTCTGAGCTATTTGGACTGTCTGGGCCTTGGGACACAAAGATCAAAGTGGGAAGCAGGAGCTCAAGTCTTCAAATCCTAGCAGTCACACTTCTTGTTCTGTCTATATTTACTGTTGTGCTATAAGTTAAAGCCCTGCAGAAGTTGCCTTCTTTCCATCTGACTAAGGTGTCTTTAAAGCATGAATGACACAGACAAAAAGAACCTGGCTGTAGTACATTTTCATTTTTTCATCTTAATCTCACCTATAAGGAATGCACAAGTCAATCACCTTAAGCAGGACACTGCATAGATAGCAAAAGCATATTACTGACTGAAACCTAACATCACTAGAACCTCTTGTTTGGGGGTATTTTCTTAAGAGGAAAAATGATTGAAATAAGTAAACCTCTGAACAGCTTCCAACCCAAATGCTATACAATATTAGGTGATGAAAGACCAGTTAGGAAAATGAACAAAAAAAAAGGGGATGTTGGAATTCCCTAGCCATTTCACTCTATAACCTGAGTACAGCGTAATTAAAAAATAAACAGCACAAAGAACAAAAAACAGCTTTCATTAAAAAAAAAAAATATATGCTTTTACAACCAAGAACTCTTTAGACAGAAATATTTTTCCTCCCCCTATGGACCTGCCCTCCCCCCCCCCCCCGACAGAGAGTATAATTAAAGGGCAATTAAATTCAAGGGGAAAAAGAAAGGGAACAAGATATATACACACATGAAAATATGTGTTGTGTAATGTTTTCAAACAGTATCTTCTTTAATACAACATCCTGCCAAAAGTTTAGTCTGTGCTAAAGTTATTACACACCCTTCTAGTTACCAGCACAGCCTTTGTGCCTCTGTCACTTATAGTTCTTTCATCCCACATTCAGCCCGAAAGAAAACTATTACAGTTCACACTCTCTGATTTCTAGATGATCTAAATGCAAAAGCCCACGTGCAACTTTCCAAAGGGTCTCTGTATATAATTAAAGAATACAGAGCCTAAAAGTTCAAGATTTGTGTAATGCAAGCAGAGTACTGAAAAACCGTGTAAGATTACTGAATGATTCAGAGGGCTTGTAATATAATACAGTATGCCCTTCCACCAGGTCCCTAGCCTGAATCCATTCTTTATAACAAACAACAGTCATTCCCACTTGATAGCTACTCCACTGAAATCAATTGATCAAGACTTTCCTAATAACTGAGCCAGTTTGCCATGGTGTTATTTGTCCCTTGAAACAAACAGATCACAAGGACCTCTGTTGGCATAACCTAAATGGATTACAGAGGAAGCCATCAGAACTGACTGATCAAATCCTTGCTGCTAATCTGACAATGTAGAGAAATTAAAAAACAAAAGTTGATCAGAAAGATTTCAAACTTCAGTTTCGATCTTCTGTTGACCAAATCACAAAGCTGAAGAGCAGTACTGGAGAAGCCACAGTTCAAAACATCACTTTGTTCTGCAACTGAACAAAGGTATTGTAGCCTTCCAAGCTGTCAGTTTTGCACCTTTCAGCACAACTAAATCATTGGGTTTTTTTCCTCCTTAAAATGAAAATAATAAAAATCCAAATCATCAGTTAAGCCATCAAGACTTCTTGAATTAATCCTTCTTCTTACTGGGATCCACACTTAACAGGTCAATACAGATGCCAAAAGATAATTATCCACAGCTCACAGTGTACCCTTCTGTTAAGAAAATCCAGATTCCTGCTTTCTAACAGATACAAATTGGACAATTTCATTTACTCACTGTTTATTTTACTAACGTATCAAATTGCCGGAAACATTTTGTTTACCTAGCAGTGGATAAAATTCATACTTTTGAATGTTTTCTTCCTAAATAAATTAATAAATAATCCCAATTTTGATGCAAGAGCCGAAGCTTTTATTTGGTTTGGTTCTGTTTCAACTACAATAAAAACTGTTAGGAAAAAAAAATTAAGAAAGGAAAAAATACTCTGACAAATCTCCCCTGCATCACTGTGTCTTGTACCCAAAAATGTATGATAATACACACACTGCTGTCAAAGGCAGAAGCTGGCAATGCAAGAGTGAAGCACCAGTGTATGCGTGCACATACATGGAAACACACATGCATAGTATTTATAAAATTGCTGCTGTAAGGGATTTGGAGTTTATTTTTTTAATTAAATGAAAATGATAACATGGGAGCTTTTCATCTGGCATGAGCTTAGGTTTTATCAGCTGCTGAAAAAAATTCTTTTGGAAAATGAAATTGTAGTGTTTCTTCACGTACTTTCTGTGGATTTCAGAATAAACAGAGCCTATATGATGATGCCACCTAACAGATATAAATAAAGTTACAGGCTATGACACATTTATAGAGACTGCAGAGCTGGACACATGGTCTGGGCAGTATAACCACAGAATGCCCTATTATTGTTTCAACTCCAGCACAAATGAGAAGCACTAGGAAGGGCAGTTGTAAAGACTGCCTTTAGCCTCCCTGCTGCACATCGATATTGCATTATATGCCACATGGTACAAAGGACAATTCATTAATTGCTGATCCTTCTGCCCATCTACATTTCAGCACTTCCTCTTTAAATCAGTTTAAAACCTCCAAAAGAATCATTTGACAAGAAGATAAGCTGCAGTTCCCAAGAGTCAAACAGACCTTCCACTGAAGACACTGAAAAGGACAGCATATGCTAAGTAACAGCATTGCCAGCTGCCACTTTGTCTTTTCTTCTCATATGGAACCTTTACAATCCACGGCCTTTTTAAATTATCTGATTATTAAAAAAAAGGAAGGAGGATCTTAGCAGGGCCTTTTTTTTTTTTTTTTTTTTTTTTTGTCCCTAGAGGTCTAGAAATTCACAACTCTTTTCCCTACTTCATGCTGCAAAACACATCAACTTGATTCATACTTTTACTAAGTGCTCAGAAGATTATTTCATGGCTTTCAGGGCGTAGCAAAGAGGGAAAAAAAAGGATTTTGCCATTGCTTTGATTTACTGGTTGGCAAGGTCAGTACACTATTTAAATGTGATTATTTAATGATATATTAGGTCACTACCATGTTTTTGCAAGCATAATTAAATTGGTAGAGGGACTAAAAGTTTTTGAAAGCTTTCTTGTTCACTGTATTTGACATTTAAGAAATAATCTCTCAATAATGAATTGTTATGATTTAACCTAGCAGGCAGCTAAACATCACACAGCCATTCATTCAGCTCCCCTTTCCAAGTGGGATTTTGGGAGAGAATCAACTACACAATTGCTTACCACTCTCTGACTGATGCCCAGCCAGTTCCCAAGCAGCAGCCACCCCTCTATCCCAGCCAAATTTCCCCAGTTTCATTGTTCAGAATGATATCACATGGTATGGGACATTCCTTTTGCCACTCAGGGTATCTGTCCAGGCTGTATTCCTCCCTATCTTCCTGGCTGGCAGGGTGGCACTAGAAGCAAAAAAGTCCTTGACTTAATATAAACACTGTTCAACAACTAAAACATCAATGTGTTATCAACATTGTTTTTCTCCTAAATCCAAAGCATAGCAGGCATCATTAAGAAAATTATCCCTATCTAAACTGAAACCATCATACAGATTGAGATTGAAGAAGAATTTTGACGGGTCTGGTTAAAAAAAGAACTTTGGAACTACTGAGAGGAAAAAGAAAAAGGCAAATCAAAGGAAAAGCTGAGCTGAGTCGTTAATAGTTTCAGATATAAGATGATAGCCATACAAATGTGAAGATGGAAATTAATTCCTTAGGAAAAGCTCACACTCATGAGCATCACAGATCTCATGGAGTCTGAAAGTCTAAAGGAAGACAGAATCATACTTTGAGAAAGGATTTCACAATAAGTGTCTTTAATGAGACTACGACAATGTGCTCAATGCTGAGTTAACAAGAACATGAAAATCAGCAAAACAATGACCAAAACTAGTAATACTAGAAAATGAACTGTCAGCATTTGTTGACTAATCATGAGTCTTGCACTGGCTAGACTAACTCAGCACTGTTACTGTCAACGTAAGCAAGTAGTAGACAAACACTCCAATGGCAGACAGAACTCATAGCACTGCCAACATCACAACAATCTACTGCTGGGTAAGAAGAGCAGTCTCTACCAATAAATAAATAAATAAATAAATTATTAAAGGAATCTGTTTCTTCAATTTGGCATAGATACACGTGGATTTTCACCACATTTTAAATCTTACAAATACATGTCAAATTAAGCTAATATTTGGAAGGCTCTAGAGGAGTTAATCGTATGACCCCAGCACCACCCTCTGACAGACTTACAAACAGTATTCTCAGGTGCTATGCAATAAGGTTACTTCCAAAGTAATACCCCCTCCTTATTTCCATGGAAACTACACCAAATACAAAGGGGACAATAACATTGCTTGACAAAGCAAATTCTCAGCTAAAAATGCTATTTTTCAACAGTCACCACCATTAGCTTTGCAGCACCAACAAGAACCTGCATGCCACTTGTAAACATCTACACCAGTGGAAGTGACCCACTGTCACTGTCGATGCTGCTGAAATGCACCACTCACTGCCTCACTGGGCTCACATCCACTGTTTGGTCTCCAGAAACGTGCAGCAAGCACCAATGAATATCAGTAGGTGCAATTTTTTCTGCATGGAGGAGTTCAACAACACCTTTGCTTCACAAACAATTCCATGTCAGACACTATTCTGTCAGACTGCCCCTCTGCTGCCAGCTGTCACAGAAACAAAACATAATGGCACATTGGTGGGAAGATCCAAGGTCTCTGTCATACCACCAACACCCACCTCTGACATTGTGGGCCAACAGAACAATACATGAGATATTACTTTTGTAGCAGACCTTGCAACACAAAGAAAAGCGCTCAGAAGCAAAATAAAATACATCCTGAAGTGAATTTCCAAAGAGTACAGTAAAAATGGAATAGGACCAGTCGCATCAAACTGTCTATTCTGTGTATAAAATACACACTGCAACTGGAAATAATAGGCCAGCAGAAAAACTATACTTTAGAATGGCAATCAGTTCAAGCACAGTACCAAACAGACCACGATGAACAACAGAGGGGAGATGCAGCTGATAAGACCTCAGCTGAACATCAATGACTGTGGGGGTAACTTGCTTTCAATGAATAAAAAAAGCCTCCTACCAAGAGAAGCATCTGCTAGTGTCTAACGTTTCTCAGAGTGCCTGACAGCTCTATCGGTATTCCCAGTAACCTTGCTCCACTGCCAACGGGTGTGTCACGTCCTTCACAGTGGGAGGGGTACTGCTGACTAATCCCATCAAGTAGCCCTCTTGAAGGAATGCAAAAAAGAAAAGGTTCTTCAGTACTTCAGTCAGACATCTCACTAGTTCCTGGAGATGTGCTGAAAGACACAAATCTTTCCCTTGATCCAGTAAATGATTTCAAAGGGCCATTCATACCTGCAGTGAACAATGAAGAATATAATGATTCTTTTTTTCCCGTGTGAGCTACTAATATCACAAGGGTACTGTGATATTAGTATCATTGCCTAAAAATAACTGCTTAACAGCCTTTGCAGATGAGGAAATTGACTTTCTTCACTCACTCCACTGATTCAGTTGATGTAGTAGCAGTCTAAACTCTTCAATGAGGTTTAAAGACTGGGAGTCTGAATGACTGGAATCCATGTGGTCATTTCAGTTCCTTTAATCTGCTTTGTTCAGCATGCCTCATATTAAGAACTTGAACCTGTAAATCTTTCCACTCCTCTGCAAGTGATTGTTAAGTAACAGGAATAAAGCCAGACAGAAACATCTTGTGCCTTGAGCGACGACCAAAGCCCCTGGTCATAACAGAAATGCCAAGTTCAAGTAGATGTTGCACAACTCAGGAACTTGATAGCTCCGGTCCTTCTCTATTCATAGTAGAACTGCACTGGTTAAAACAATATCTGAATTCATTTTAAAGCCTTTTTTAAGGAAACCCAAATTCCTGTTCCAGAGAGCAGCAGAGCATTATTATACTAACATCTGTGTGCACATGCAAGTATCATACACACAGATAAGGACAGTCTGTTACTGTATTCTCTAACTCTTCTCTATACAGAGCAAGAATACAGTGCAATTATCCCTGTCCTTGTAGCAGTACTGAGATATCTATGAAAAAGGCTGTACAGATGTTTCTACCTTCCCCAAACTACCTGGCACTAGAAAGTTTAGTGAGCAGGGTTTAAAAGTCTTCATGTTCAGCTTACAGATCTCTAACCACTGCAGTGCATTTGTGCCAAATACAGAAGATGTTTCTACATTAGATGATTAGTTCATAGAATCAGAGAATCACAACCCTCCACTAAATCATGTCCCTGAGCACCACATCCAAATGGTTTTTGAACACACCCAGGGATGGTGACTCAACCACCTTCCTGGGCAGCCCATTCCAGTGCCTAACAACCCTTTCTGTAAAGAAGTTTGTCCTGATATCCAACCTAAACTTACCCTGGCACAACTTGATGCCATCTCCCCTTGTCCTGTCACCTGTCACCAGTGAAAAGAGATCAACCCTGCTGTTGCTGTAAGCACCTTTCAAATATTGAAAGAGAGCAATAAGGTCTCCCCTCAGCCTCCTTTTCCCCAGTCTAAACAGCCCAGGTTCCTTCAGTCACTCCTTGTAGGGCATTATTCTCCAAGCCATTCACAAGCCTTGTTGCCCTCCTTAGTCTACAGCTTGATTAACACCAAGTTCTTCATTATTACCCACACCATCATTGAAGCAACATGTAAGTCAAGAGATTCTATGCTTTTCCTCTCTTTCTTTAAGTAAGCTGACCCCTCAGCACCTTCCACAAAAGGAAACAGGAATATAATCAGGCTCTAATTTTTAATTAGAATCTGAGTGGATCATCAGAACTTACATTTTTCTTTGTAAGTCAAATAATCACTTTACAAACAGGCAAAACATAAGCTCTTAACAAAATTAAAAAATCCGACTGCTCTGACGGGATGTTACACACTGTCGTTCTGTCCATATGTGAACAATTTCTGTTTTAATTGTTTAAAACATCTTCTCTCTCCTCGATTTTTCGCCGGCCTCTACCAGCTCCACGGCTGCACAGGGAGGACCGTGCCAGACGCAGCAGCACCGCCCTCTGCCCAGCGCAGAGGAAATTGCATGTAATGTCTCTGCTCTTCAGAGCTGCCAATGGATTTAGCTAAACTCAAACATACATATGCAGCAGTTGTTCAGTAGTACTTTTGCATGAAGGTTTCCACTGATAACATGGTTTTAAAGACGATTCTTATTCCTGCCAAACCCACCTGACTGCATTTTAAAGCTGTTCAGGACGAGATTTGCTTTTACTCTGGAAAAGTAAATGACAAATCAAACAACTCTTTTTTTTTTTTTTTCTCTTTAAATCTCCCTGTTTAGTCATGTCCACGAAAAAAGCCAATTACAACTCTTAGAAACTTTCAGCCTCCACCTCTATACAAACACTTGCTGGTTTCCCCATCCAGCTCCCGCAGCGTGGCGTCTATGCAAAAAGAGAGTTTCAAAACAGGAGCACAAAAGCTGACAAACACTGAACGATTTTTTACACTTTTATTTTGCCTCCATGTTTTCCCAGCTGCTCAGCTTAGAAGACAAGGTGAAAAAAAGAAAAAGAAAAAAAAAAAAAAAGAGAGAGAGAGAGAAAAAAAAACCTAAAGAAGCGGCCTGCAAAAAGCATTACAAACCAAGAGACTGGAAAACTACAGCCCGAGGTGGAGGATGTGCCTTTCGTTTAGACTTACCAATTTCATCCAGCCGCGTATTTTCCTACTCGCTTTTTACAGCGGCTGAGCTCAGTGCTCAGGAACGTCCATCCCGCGGCAGGCGCTGCGCCGCACTCTCTCCCCCGCGCTGGATGCTGCCGAGTGAGCGGGGCTGAAGCTGTGCGAGCGCTTCTCCGGCCCCAACCGAGGAACTGCTTCCCATTCCCAGCCCAGTTCCAGCGCCGGGACTCTGGGAGGCAGGGCCGGCCCCTGCTACCGTGCTGCACTTTCTTAAAGGGACAAGCTCCGGCCTGGCAGGCACGGCTCAGCCTTCAGTCAAGGCTTTCGGGTGTTGCGATTTGGTTGTGGTTCAGAGGGTTATTTCTCTACACAACTCCGCAACGCGGTTGGGCGTTCCCAGTCCCCAGAGTTGCAGAGGCTGTGTGTGTTTCTGCAGCTCGTGGGGAGCCCCGTGGGATGCAGTGCCTCCCTGCGACCCCACAGCTCTGCGCTGAGTGCCCCTGCACTGCTATTGGCAATGCCTTCTAGCAGCACAGATCGTTTGGATTGTACGGTGAGGATATGACTTAACTAAGTAAAAAGCCTTAATTTCCCATTTTTGTGTGTGTTTTTCTTTTCTCAGTCTTTTTTTTTCTTTTTTCTCTATCTTTAGATAGCTTAAACCAGCCTTTTTTCTTCTGACTTCACTTTCAACTCTGTCTTATATTAATAGCTGGATGAATACGGGGGAGCTGTCTGCCTCGTGTGTCTTGCTGTCTGCAGGGGGAGAAATCACATTTCCCTGTTACACAGTAACTCCGAGTTTCAGAGATAGTAACACCATCTGCAAAATCTCTCTCTCTCTCTCTCTTTGTAATTCATGGCAATAGATGGTTTGCTCTCTGTGAGCATGAGTCGTTTTTCATTACAATAACTGAACTCTCATGATGACAACACAAATCAACACATATCACAAAGCAAAGTCATATATATACAAATGTATGTATATATAAAAGCACAAGCAGAGAAAGCAAGTTACACAGGAAAAATATCACCTTCAGATCAGCAGGCCAAACCAAACAATGTGGAGACAAATCAGCACTGTCTTCCCTTTTCTGTCCTGACATACACCAATGCACAACAGTCACAGGATGGGTGCTTGCTGCTATCAACCCAATGTGATTTCTTTCCATTTCTTTGATTCTACGGTGAAAGGAAGTGGGTAAAAAACAGAGAATCCAGCCCTTTCAATACTAATGCTCCTTCACAAACAGGCCCAGCAGGTATCCTCTCACTGTAGGTACATATACATACTATGATGTAAGTAAACTAGTCAGCCAGGCTACCAAATTATAATTTTCAGTATTAATAACTTTATATAAAACCGTGGGGACCCATCAGTGTTCTTCTGACATGAGATATACTATGCTCTTGCGTTTGTCAACGTAGAACCCAGGAAAGATTTATATGATTTACATGTACAAATCAGATGAAATCTTACGATTGTCAGAGCCCCCTTCCATTCATATGTTTCTACTGGTCTATTAATCTTCAATTTCCACTCAATCTCTGCCTGCTACTTCTTTCATCTTATCCTCCAAGTCCCTGCTCTTTTACTCCCTCTCTCCCTCTTTTGCATGACACAGGTTTTTACCTTTCCCCTTCCCTTGCTGGCCCTTCTTGAGTGGCTTGATACCCCCCCTTTTGCCCTCTATTCCCTCAGCTTCTCATTGGAAAAAGAGAGTTGAGAGAGGCAGAAATAATTAACTATTTCCATCTCCCACTTTCCCAATATCCTCCACTTCCAGTGGACAAGGATATGGAGCCATAGTCTGTATCCAGCATGCAGCAGCAGGCCAAGATAGAAAGGTTAGGTAGGCTCATATTACCAAAACAATTTCCCTCACCTTAGCACACTCTATCGTGACACAGCATAACCAATATAAATGGCCTTTGTCTTGCTCATTAGTTAAAAGTTAACAAAACTAACTCATTTTAAGGCAAAGCTCATCAACCAGCTGACGTCTCAGCTAAAGTTCATCTGATATGTTCAAAATAGGCAGAGCCTGTCTACAGGAAGGCAGAGTGAGGCACTGCAGCAGATGTGGATCTGAAAGGCAAAGACCAATGATGGAAAGAAAATGGGTCTTGTGGGAAACTAAAGTGGTGCTCCATCACTCTGCAAACACAAAACAAGAATGTGCAAAACACCAGAATGTGCCCAGCAGGAAACAGGCTTGTGTCATTGGGCCAGAATGATCAAATCACTATAAATATGAAGATAAATTAAGAGTATCTGCTCTTCCTTACATATGTTGTTCCTTAGAGTTCTTACAAATCCTTGTGAAAGCCATCCCCCCTCTCACTGCAGCATCTGGATGTTCCATTGACAGAGCATTGTCTAACGATTACAGCACAACTCCTGGTTTCTATTACTGGTTGAAGGAGAAATGTGTGGTATATTAAACAAAATAAAGACACAGCATTCAAAATTTGCTGCACGCTTCGATATTTAGTCAGTAGTACATTAAACTAGATAAATCACTGATTCTTTCTGTGAATATTTCCCCAACAACAGAAAAGTACATTAGATTGTGTGCTCTATAATTCAATGTTTGTATTAATAACAGCCTGGGATGAAAGATACCAGAGAAGTCAGCTTTTTATTAGTACATATTGAACTGCTGATACATCCCTGCAAAGTGTTGCAGTTCGCAAAAATGTTTGGTTCTGCAGAGTAATCCTCTTCCATAAGAGCTGACCTTTAATAGAAACTATCTTGTTGCGTTCGGCTTATAGGACACAACAAAACCAGAAGCTACAAGAAAAAGTGATGTTTCTCTTTCTGAACAGCACACAGCATAAGGTCTACATCTCAGGACTGCACAAATATACTTAAACAGGCAGCTCCTTGAGAATTTAGGAATAAGACCATCAAAGAAAATACCTGCTTCTTTCTAAAAACATTTTTAGACTCTAACCACCAAGGTCAACCCCAAAACCTAATAAGCACCATGGGTGAAGTCTCTGATGCCAACTGACAACATCAAATTAAAAACTTCCCCATATTTTCTTTCTTTCTCATGTTTTTTTGTTTTTCCCTTATATGAAAGAAATCAGTCCCAAAATGCAGATATACATATCCTCAAAGTCACAACTAATTGCTACAAAACAGAAGAAGCAAATGTGTCAAATATTTAGACGTATTTAAACAAAGTCCTTTTAGGGTCCTACAAGGAGCGAATGGACAAGAGAAAAGGGAAGTACAAACCAAAATTGGTTATGTGCTTTCCAAAAGCAGATTTCTTATACAATGAAGAAGCAAAAGCTTCTGTGAGATGCTGCTCTGCCTCTGAAGATTCAAACTGTTTGTTTGATCCATTGTCAAAAGGACACGGGTATATTAATCTAAAAACAAAAGTGCCCATTGTGAGCAGAGACCAAGTGCCAGGCTGCCTGCTTCGTCTGACAATGGGTTTAAACACCATGGCTCTGTGAGCTAGGCAGCCTTCCATGCCTGACACCACCACTCAGTGCAGATACAGAGTCAAAGTCTTTTGCTTTGCCACTACAGGCTAAAGAATTAGCAAGACTTTCATACCCTCTGTATAGAAGTTGTTTCAATGTGTTTCTCAGTCTCTGAAATATCACACAATAATTAGAGCATCTCCTCACTGTACCATGCAAAGCAATATTACTACTATGTGGGGTTTTTGTTTGTATGTTGGTTTTGGTTCTCTGTGTGCGTTTTTTTTGTTTGTTTGTTTGCTTTTGGGGGAAGTATTTCAGCCAGCTTTTACTTTGGTTGACTTCATGTTAGCACAAAACCAGAGTGAAAAAGTAATGGCTATCTTCAAACTGCCTGTTTCTCTGTGGTCCTACAACTGATCAAGGTACATTAAGACTCTGTTACCAACTTAGAACAACCTTGAGGTTTTGTAAATGACAATAAGCTACTCATGGGTCTTGAAACAGCTCTTTAGCAGACAGAAAGCTTCAGCTAAACATCCTTTTCCTTTACAATACTGGTGACGGAGCTATTACATCACTCCTATTCCACCTAGAAAAGTCACTTCTTTCAAAAGTCCATTCAAGGTTGCCAATTCTGTGTGCTTTTGAGACATTTGTAACATATCAGTGGAGAAAAGCAACTGGAACAAGTCCTGGCTCCATGATGCCAAGCAGGGGACATTCGTTTACTGTGTATTCATTGCAGAAGAGCTAAGCTCTGATTATTCAGTATTCTCTAAAGTTTACATGCAAACTAATTGGAAGCACTGATCCCTTAGTAAGAAGCTGAAATCAATTAGGAAGCCAGCTGACCATATTTCAGCAATTAATTGCAAATGGCATTTGGTTTCAATATTTTATGGCCAACCTCATTATTCTGGCCTTTGAGGCTCTGGGTGTTTATTTTCCTGTACTGCACCAATATTAACCCACACTCATTTTCCTGGACATAACTTCCATCACAGAGAATCTGCCCTAATCTGTGACACACACTTTCCTGGAGAACACTTGGCTGTCTTTACAGGAATTCCTGTATATTTAGGAGTCCTGGAATTGGGACAAAGTTTTAAGGAAATGTGGCTCCTTACTTTTATGTAAAAGATGCTGAATTGCTCTCTTGGAAATCTGCTTGACAGTAATGGGTGAAGGCTAGGAAGAAGAAAGCTGTAAGCCATTTTTGTTGAATTTGTCAAGACAGTGCAATTCAGTGGGAATGCAGAGCACCCATGGTCTACTGGAGTGCTGAGAGGTACACATGTGATTACCAGCATGACCGAGAGTTCATCTGGAAGCAAAAAATACACAGTTTTCTATGTGAAGTGGTTGACTGAGACATAAAGAGGGGCACACCCAGATTCTGCAATATTTAATTCCATCATTGGCAGCCTGAGTCAGAAGAATATTGGTGTATGCCAAGAAAGCAGCACATATTTAAGTAGGTACTGATCCTGATTATTTTTAAGAGTTATGTATGCAAACCCCAAGTAATTTTTTGTTCCTGAATCCTTGCACATGCCAGAAAAGAAGCTGATCACCTCGAGAAATGTAGCTAATCTCATGAAATTGTTTTTCCAAAAGAGTACAAAGATGTAAAGTGCTAATGTTTAAAAATTATATCAGATAAACATATTTTTCTTCAATGCATATTCATACACAGCTAGGAAATTGAAGCTGTGAGCAAAAGGTTATACTTTGTTGTAGCTAAAAGAATGTGAAGTTTAGCAAATGTAATTTTCATGTATCAGCTAGCTGTACAGTCATCTGGGTTCTCCTTACTTAAGATACCAACAAGAATCACATCTCTGAAGACAACTGTTGGAGAGTTATCACTCGATTTGACAGAAATATGATTGAGTTTGAGCTCTGGCAACTGATTCACCAGTCTTTATACTTCATATAAATAATTTACATCCACAAAAAATGTACACCACCTTAATTCAACAGCACTTTGCACTTTCATTGCACTCATGTAAATAGTGCTGCAGATTGTGAGGACTGAGATCTAGCTCACATGACTTCACAATATTTGTTGTACAGTGGAAATATCATAGAAAAAAAGTTTTCATGCTTTTTAAAATTTTTTTAATTCATTTTTTATTTTTTTTACTCTGTGATTGCTACAAGCTCTATGAGAGAAATAGAAAGCACACTTAAAATGATGAAGTGTTAAGTGCAATTAGACTTCATGCACAAGCTCTCCTCATGAATGCACAAGCTCTCCTTAACAGACTGAAGCCCTGAAGGATTCTAAATTACACAGAGGAGGAAACACTAAGTTTTCCTTGAATTGGTGGCCATTCTGGAAGAATAAAGGACTGAGTATGGAAGGAAAAAGAAAAACTAGAGCGTAAAATCAAGAACATTACTAGATTATCATTTCCTATGTGCTTCCGGTTTAGATTATTAATGTGGTCAAATGCAAATTATCAAGCTGACCTTCAAACTGGATGACAACAGCTGTACTAAAACTTGTAGCAAAGCTTGGATACAATTCTGTTCTATTTTGTTTAAATGGTGACTGGGTGGAAAGAACAAGAGTAGGAGCTTACAATTTCAAAGCCACTAGGAGTTATGTTTCTTCTGAACACACCTGGATTATCAGTAATTAGGCACAGTAAAGCCCTTTTTGCTGTAACCTTGCTCTGTGTTGAAGAACACCTCACAGCAGGTGGAATATTCCTTTTGCCTTGTGAACGTAGGTAACATCATGAAAGCTTAAGAAAATAAAAAGTGATAACTAAAATCCGGTTCCTAAGATTTTTAGGATTTCCTCATGAAAATCAGAACTAACCTGAATGATATGCATGGTTTCTGATTTGCTCTTCTCTCAATATTAAGTTCTCTGTATTCAAGGACCTCATCATGTAGGAAAAAACCACCTTCAGACAATTTAGTAGAGCTGATGTGACAGTAGAGATAGCTTTCTGGAGAAGCAACTACACATAAAGAGTTCCTTTTAGCTTTCTAATTTCCTAGTATTCTTTATAATATTCTAGTATTTCTGTAGTTTTTAAAAGAAATTACAGAAGAAATCTGTACCAAGTTCTTGTGTGGCCTCTGTTAACTTCAGTGAAAGCTGATCTTCCAGTATTTTGATTAAATCACTTTGAAACCAGAGGGATTCTAAGCACATTCATGACACTAAGTATAAGAAGATGTAGGCAGTGGGTACTACTCATGCATGTAGAGGCAAGAAAGAACTTAAATGCTTCTTTGCTGAAGCACTCAATGGTACTTGCAGCATACTACATAATCCAATCCAGAGCAAGTATTTCACATGTACCATTACATCTGCAACAACTACATCTACACTATGGAAAAATTGTTGATTGGTTGCTCTACCCATTAATTTTAAGTATGTGGAAATGATCATAGGTTATCAATGTTAGAGGGAAAAAAAATGTGCCGAGTGTGATTAGCGTATACAAAATGGGTTTCAGCTGATACAGAACAATTGGCTCTGAATTCTTTGTATCAGCTGCTCTAGAGAAATAACTTCCAGGAGTTAGGGCCAGATCTATTGTGAATCATTTACTTCTATCAGTCAGCCAATTTACTTGTTATTAGGTTGTTTTCGGTTGTTGCTTCTTATGTTTGTTTGTTTGCTTCATTTTAATTAAAGACAAATTATTGTGCTCCAGGACATCCCACAAACACTGCTGTACTGCCATTTTAGGAAATATCATTAAAGCAACATTGTCCTAATTTTCTTCCAATGACGTTTAACTAAGCTGTTTTAAGATAAACATTATTAAAATAGTCAGTTCTTCTATGAGTGCATTAAGATTATTCATAGAAACGGTAGTCTTTTGGGGATAATAGAAACACAGGGTCTTGTTTTCACTTGATTAACCCCATTTTCCATTGAAATAGCAAAGTCAGTTTTAACACAAACCTATCGACATTGGGTAAAGTCAGGTTTTGTTTATTTCTTTATTTACTAATTTATTTATTTACTTTTTGTGTAATTGGATATTAATGAAAGACGTCACATTAGAAACTCTAGGGACTGAAGGCTGATATTCAAACTCAAATTATAAATAGCACTTGAAGTCATTCTATCCAAACTCCAGAAACTTCAATCTTTGCCACAGTTCCTCACTTTTGCCCTGGAATAACTTATTTTAAGAGGATGTAAGACAGCATAACCCAAATAGTATTTGGCCCCAGTACGAGTGCCACTTGTGACCGCAGTTACTGAACTGTGACTCAGTCATGAGGGGAAAAAACAGAATCTCAGAGTAGCTGAGGTTGAAAGAGACCTCTGCCATTATCTATTTCAATATGCCAGTTCAAAGGGGCCATGAGAGCAGGTTGCTTAGAACACAATACAGCTGGATTTTGAGAATCTCCATGCATGAAGCCTCCACAACCTCTCTGGGCAAACCATCCCTATATTTGATCAGCCTCACAGTAAGAAGTGTTGCTACTGTTGTTTTTGTTTTGGTTTTGTTTGCTTTAATGTTTGAATACAGGGATTTCCTGTATTTCAGTTAATTCGTTAACTCCTGTCCTGTCTCCAGGCTACATTGAGAAGCATCTGGTTACATTTTTGCTTCCTCTCCATCAGCTATTTATACACCTCGAGTCTTTTCTTCTCCAGGCTAAACAGTCCTATCTTTCTCAGTCTCTCCTCGCATGTCAATTGTTCCATCCTCTTAATCACTTTGTGACCCTTTATTGGACTCTCTCTAGTATGTCCATCGCTCTCTCGTATTGTGGAGCCCAGAATCGGTTGCAACACTTCCGATTTGTCCCATCGAGGCTGAAGAAGGAAAGGATCACCTCCTTTGACTTGCTGACATTGCTTTTCCTAATCCAGTCCTGTTGGCATCTACCACAAAGACACATTTCAAACTCATGTTCAACTTGTTGCCCATCCGGACTCCAGATTTTTTTCCACAGAGCTGTTTTCCAGCTGAACAGACTTATTTTATATTGGTGCATGATGTTATTCCTCCCCAGGAGAACGACATGGCATTTCCCTTTGATGAATTTCATGAGATACTTGTTGAGGTGGCTCTGAACAGAAGTATCTGATTTAAAAATCACTCATCCCAATTTCATGATGTCTGCAAACTTGCTGAGGGTGTGCTTGGTCTTATCATCTAGGTCATTAACAAAGTTGTTAAGAAGTTTTGGACCCTAGCACTCACCCAAGGATATACTATAAATATGGCCTTCATTTGATCTTTTCGCTATGAACCACAACATTTTGAGCCCAGTAGCTCAGGCTGTTATAAAGCAACCACACTGTCCAATTATCTAGCCCACACTGCTTCGATTTCTCAACAAGGATACTAGAGGGAGGTATCAAAAGTGCTATACAGTCAAGACAAACAGCATCTATTTCTCTCTCCCATCTATAAAACCAGTTTTCTCATTACAGAGGCCGTTAGAATGGTTAGGCATAATTTCTACTAACAAATCCATGCTCACTACCTCCATTCACCTTCTTGTCCTTCATATGTTTGGAAATAGTTTCTAGGAACATTTGATTCACTCACCTTCTCAGGGACTAAGATGAGGCTGTGTACTCTGTAGTGCTCAGTATGCTCTTTCTTGTCCTTCTTGAAGATAAACGTAAGAGTTGCTTTTCTTCCAGTTCTCAGGAACCTCGCATAGTTGCCTTGATCTTTTAAAGGTAATGAAGAGTGTCTTCACAGTGATATCAACCAGGTCCCTCAGCATTCATGTGTGTAATGCATCAGGTATCAGTGACCTCTGTATTTATACTTTGTTAAAATGTTCTCTAATCTGATCCTCTTCCATTGAGGTTAAATATTCCTGATTTTTGCAACTGGTTTCAGAGGCCTGAGATTTCTAAAGACAAGCTACTCGCTCATTCATGTAGGCATCGTCTCACCTTTCTTTCACTTTCTTCTCATCAGAACAGACTGTCCTTGAGCTTGGAGCAAGTGATCCTCAAAAAGCAACCAACTCTCCTGAAACTCTCTTCTCCCAAGGGCCATGTCTCGTGATTCTTCAAGTCAAGACTAGATCTGCTGCTCTCTTGAAATTCAAGCAAAATTTGTGTTTTTCATCTTGCTCCCTCTTCTCAGAATCCTGACCACTACCATCCCACAGTCACTGCAGCTAAGGGTACTCTGGACAATCACATCCCTATCCCTTTCTTCCTTGTCTGTAAATACCAGGTCCATTTAGAGCATCTCCTGTCTTCAGCTTGTCTACTATCTGTATTAGGAAGCTGTCATTAGTACAGCCCAGAACCCTCTTGAATTACTTGTGCCCTACTATATTGCCTTTCCAGTAGATGTTATGATGGTTAAAATCCTCATCAGTATCTGTGTTTTTGACCACATGACTCTTCCAGTTTCCTGAAGGTCTCCTTTACTTGTTTTTCTCACTAGGTGGTCTGAAACAGACATTCACCACAGCACTGCTCTTGTTGCATTGCCCACTAAGCCTGGTGCATGAGCTCACATCTGGTTCATCATCCATTCCTGTGATGAGTTACTCTTAGGCATTTGCTAGCACAGACTGGAGAAACATTTCATGCTAACATCAGTCTCTCCTTCTGTTGCAGTCCTTCCTATGCTTCCAGGGAGCATTCATAAAGGCAAAGATATCCCCTTCTGGGAGACCTCACACACATTCAAAACAACACCACAGTTCAGGGTCAACCTAAATCAATCAGTTTTCTTGCAAGACAGTTTCTTCCTACTTTGCTGACGTTGATATTTCTTTCCTCACCTACAGTCCTGCTGCCTGGGATTCCATCACACTGATATATATTAGGCTACATTTTAGGATTTCTGACCTTTAACTCACAGAAAGAAGTTTCAACCAAACCTTTCTACCTGATTTATGTGGGGAAGCCCTCATGTGTACCCAGGACCCTAGGTCGCTCTATACTCATTCCCTGTATTATAATTTCATGAGTCAGTCTATCCTTATGTTCCCTAAAGAGAAGCCCTCTTGTGAAGTTCACAAAGCATTATACCTTACCCCTCAGTCTGAATGCAGGGTAGCTTATCCTATGATGCTTACATTTGTAACAATTTTTCATTCCAATCCACCGAAATTGAATTCGAGCAGCTCACCAAATCTCTATTTTGAAACATATAATAACTATAAGCTGATTTATTAAGCAGATCTTATTTTTATACCATTGCTTTTGCTGTGACACACTGGCTATTTAATTTTGCATTTTTTTGCAACAGCCAGATCCACAGCATCTCATTACCCAACCATGTGATCCTTACATATTTTTCAAAAGCCTTCTGTGCACATTTTAACCATGTCAATATTGACCATATAACTAAATCCTATTCTGACTTGATATCATCTAAAAGAGGAAAAAGCAAGGCAAACAACTACTAAAATCAACAAATTCGTAAAAATTAAAAGCAAATAAGCTTTTTTTTTTTTTTTTTTTTTTTTTTAAACTGGGATGAGTTGAGTAACTCACTTGAGGCTCAACCACTTATATGAGTAATGTGGTCATCCCAGACACACAGGAATAAAAACTTCATAGCACCTTACAGCTGTGTTCACTCGTTCATTTACTCACTCTTTCTTTACCTCAGAACTCTGTCAGACCCATCCCAATCCTGCATTTCAACAAAGAGAGTCAAAATACCTTTTTTTTTTAGGTTTTCAGCCAGTGGTACAGCCACTGCTATTTCTATTAATTAACCTGGATGGCTGGAAAAATACGATTTTCTTTTTCTCTGAAGCCTGTCAACTCACAAGGAGACATTTTCTTTGAGGTCAAAACTTTGTAGATGGAGACGAGATTAAACATGAGGAAGTAAAGATGTCAAGATTTTCTATCCACTTCTCACCTTGATTCCATGATGCTACAGAAAAATTACATAGGTTCTTGGGGATAATTTTTCAAACAGGCACAAAGAGTTTTCTTTAGAAAGCACGTTGTTATTTGTTCATCCCCAGCTCAATTGTAATGAATTTGAAAAGTTATGATTTTGAATGTGACAATGCAATGGAAAACTGACTGTAAAATAGAGCAGTGAAAATAATTGTACAGCATCGTACATTGCCTTTTGTACTCAGCATGTGTTATTGAGGAGTATGTTGTCTGTATTCCTCAACAAGCAGTGAAACCTAGTGCCTGGTCTTTTTATGCTGCAACGTTGTTCTTTCTCTTGCCTAACTCCCCATTGAGTCAAATGAGGCCAATTAGAAATGCTCTTTGTTGTCTGCAGGTAGGCCTTGCTGTACCAGCAGAAGTACACACCACTTGCTGTTTATACAGTGATACTCATGTACTACATTTTCTGTCTTGGCTTTTCTTTGTTTCTAACATGTCTGTACAGTAAAAAATAATTATTATTATTTTAACTTCAACCTCACCAGCTTCCGTCTTTCTTTTGATTATTGAAGTCAGAATGCTCTGCTGGTCACTGCACTGTAAGGACCAGAGCATTCTAACTAGAAGCATTACTCCCTGAAATGACCAGATTTCACACTTCCCAGCAGCACTGCAGACCTTGTTCCAAGAACACCAGTATCTTCCAGAAAGCTTTGTCTTTCCAGCTTTCAGTATTGGTATGGTTTCTGGAAAGCAGATGCACTGTAGACCCCAGCTAATTTTTATTTTTACCACTCATGTGCAAGTGATTTTTTTTTTCCTGGTTAGAGAGTCAGTGCAACAAAACTCCTCCCAGTTCTACAACATATGTATAATACCTTATACAGCCTTCTATCCATCCTGTCTTTCACATTACGTCTAATAAATAAAATGTCTCCAGCTCAAAGCTGGGGAAATGGCATGAAGAACATTTCCATTAATTCTGCAATGCCTTCAAAAGAGTAAGCTGCAGGCCCAACCCCAAGTTACTGGAAAAGTAGAAAAACCCTGGCACCAAGTCCCATCTTCCTGACACAACACATAACATTTGACAAGAACAAGCAGCAGGCATGCTTCTGTGTAGTCCTCATTCATCTCAAAGTTTCTGCCTCAGCTGACAGTGGGGCAGTGTACCCTGGGGCTTAAGAAGCATTGCCTGGCATATTATCCATAGGCAGTCCTAAGTGATTTTCTCAAAACAGCTGGTGGAGAAGGAAAGATCGGCTTAAAGCCAAATTTCTTCACTTGTTGCAAATATCAACCCCCTTGAGTACTAATTTGGCATTCCTCAATTCCTCAGCACAGACACACTCTGCTTTTGAAATATTTACTTTCCTTTATTTCATAACCTTAAGAAAATTTGGGGAAGAATGAGAATTGTTTATATTTATTTTTGTTGGTTTTTTTTTTTTTTTTTTTTCCTTTTTTTTTTTTTTTTGTCCTCTTATGACGGCAGAAATGTATTTATAGCTAGGAACTGGAGGACAGTTCTCACGTGGCTGCTGAAAATTAAAACAGCATGTAGGGTTTTGTTTTGTTTTGCTTTTATGCCTTTGCACTACAATCTTTCTCAGCGTTCCCTAAACCCATGTTATTGTAACCAGAGCCACATTTTGCATTGCTACAATTGCAGGGTTATGTAAATACCAAAGGCTTTAAAAGAAGGAGCCTGGAGATCCTGCTCCGAGCCATAGGGAGGTTGACGCAAATAGTTGTGCCCAGAATCTAGGGAGAGGCAAAGGTATTCAAAAACCTACCAACGACTCAAGCTCAGCATGAACCTAATGTTTCTAGACCTTTTAGAACTTACTGTTTTCCCTCAAATTGATTGTTCTCTCATTTTCAGCATTGTGCATTGCTATTACAAAGAAAAAACTTTTTTGCCACTTCTGGAACTCTCATATGTTCTCTCTCACTGGTACATCTCACACCGTTTTATCCAGGAGCATCAACAATAGAAAGCTTTACAACCTTGTACAAAAGATACAAACTACTGCAGACTTGAGGAGTTGTATTTACAATTAAAAAGAAAATTACACAAAAAGAGAGAAAACACAAAATACAGCAAAAGATCAAAGAATTTGTACCTGACCACTGAGAAATGTACCTACTTTATAGAAGGCAGTGTGGGAAGAAGTGTGGTACGTGTTGCACATCTGAGTGCCTCTGAGTAACCAGGTTTTAACGCTGACTCTGGCTGTGCATTTCTGTGTGGGCATGGGCAAGCCAATTCTTGTTTCTGACTCTCTAAAAGAAGGATAATAGTACCTGACTCAGAGTCAATGCCAGATGCCTTTGTGTGAGCTCGTCTTAGGGCCTAGCGCTTAGACACTCAGCTAAATGAGAAAAATATTTAGTCCATTTCTGCAGCCCTGATTCTGTTTCATTTCTTAAATCAACATTAGATGAACTGCAACACCATATGAAAACCTAGCCTACATTATTCCTGAAGTATGTGGGGGTTTCATACTGCTCACTGCACCTGGATCACTGGAGCATGCTGTGGAAAACTTGGGAACTCCTATACTTCTGCAAAGGTATAGCCAGAACTCCCTAGCACATTCAGCGATGCACAAGAAAGGATGGTTCTGAGGCCCTACTCCAACATACTGCATTCTATAGCTTTAGAGTTTTCCAGACAACCTTAATCTTAGTGCAGTGGATATGAAAAAGCAGGACTTGCTGCATCCCTTGCACCACACAGGAATGACAGTTGGTAAAATCTCAGGAAAGTAACCAAGAAATACTGCCTCACCCCACTGCCTCATAGGCTAGTGGCAAGCCAACATACGAAGGGACATTCCGAGCAATTCCCAAGCTGTGATATTTTAAAAACAATCATTACAGTGGAAAAGATGATGTCATCTGCAGATAATAGCCCCTACTCTGCTGGTAGTTACTGCTGCTGCACAGGTACTGATAGCTGCTGTTATGAAAGTGTAGCTGTTTAAATCTTATTTAAGAAATACAAGCCCCATCCACTCAGCTTAGAAGTTTCTATCAATTTGTCATGTTCATTTATTTACTTGGAGCCCGGAAATGCTCCACAAAGCTCTGATCCTGGCTGTCGCTGTGACCTTGGGCAAGAGACTGAATGCCTCTGCACCACCCACAACTCCTTTTGAAGTCAGCTGATGATGTGGATACTGAAGAATTCTGAAAACCCAGTCTCTAGAAGGAAAAGCCAATGTCTGCTACAGCAGAGGTATTCTGGATCTCATCACAAATTATACAAAATTTGAAGATAAATAGTGAAGGATCTACTGCTAAGGAGTATCTACATAAAAGTGGTATGTTACACTGGCCTGCTGTAACCACACTCCCAGAGTGGTGGAGTCTAAGGGATCATTCAGAACCTTTTTTTCTTTTTTTTTCTTTTTTTTTAAGGGGACAATTTGTTAATGGCCTTAAGAGCCTGCAGGGGGTCAGAAACAAGTAGCCAGAAAACCAACAGAAACCAGAAATTCATGGCAGTTATATTAGATAGTTTCCCATTCATGGAGTGCCTCATGACAAGTATCTGAGAATCACACATTTTACTGTACTGTAAAAAGTAAAAGTACTGACCAAAATCGTTAATTCACTATGTAACTTGTAACCTAATACTCTAAACCCTTGAATCCTTACCTTAAAAATGACTAGTTTAGCGCTATGTGGAACACAGGCAAGAAACTTTTATGCCATATTGATATCAAGTTCCTCAGATTTCAGTCTTAAACCTGCATCAAACTTCATACATGCAGTATTGCTTCCTATAGACTTTGGTCTCTTGTCCAAGTATTAAGCAAGGTGAAGCTTGCTTAGCTTTTAGAACTTGAGAAATGTGCAGCCTGTAATTAATGGGCAAAGAGCAGAGCAGCTCTCATCTACAGCTCATTTGTTTGCCTGAGTAAACAAAGTCCTCCCTTCCCTTCTATGCTTGCGTATGCTCTGACAGATGCTACTTGGCTCAGCATGGTTAGCAGAGCAGGCAAGACAAGGGGCCACTTAGTCAGCTTTGTGACATCATTTGCCAGCAGGAGACCTCCTATAGCTGCATAGTCCAAACAAAGCATAAAATCAAAAATACTAATAAACAAAACCACTTAGACTCCTTGACATGGCAGACAGGCCTGATGAAATAGGAGTACAATGAAATCTTCCTACTTACACCTAATTGCAATAATAAAATGAAAGGCCTGCATTAGCCCAGTGACTCAGTGAGATGAGTTCTGGTTAGACACATTTCGGATTCTCAGGACTATCATGTTCCACAGGTAAAGGAAGAAGAACAAAAGGAAAGAATAGTTGTGAGTGTACAGATAGGAAGCATATGGTGAGGAAAAAAGAAGTCAAACAAAAAAAAAAGCACATCATAAGCAGAAAAACGTTCTAATACTCTCTAATTATGTAACTCAGGTGAGCTGCATTATCATCCTCCAAGAAGCAGACTTCTCTTATCCTCCCTCCTTGCTGCAATCAGCTACACCCAAAAATATCTGGAGGGAAAATGACATCTGACACAGCCATGGTAAAAATGACCCAAACTAAGAAGTGGCAACTCTGAGGGTGTGGGAAAGTCTGCAAACAAATCACTGGGTGTGTCAGATATGCAGACACTAATATAATACAGTGATTACTGTGTCTTTCCTCGGTGAATATGTAAACGTTGGTGTTTCAAGAAGCATACACACTGACCAATGAACAAACTCAAGCTTCAGTGCATTTGCTTAGGAGCTGTACAACAGACTGTGAACCCAAAGGTTCATGTCATGAGACACTCTGAAAATAATTGGAGCCCAGGTGATAAACGAGTCCAGCACAGCATCTTCTGCTACACAGGGATTATTTAAACTGTTTCTAAGTATCACAGAACTGGGGAAACTGCTTGCTATTTATTTATTTATTTAAATTGGAGGGAGAGCTTCACTGTGTCTACAGGGCCCATCATTTCCCATTCTTTCAGCATCACAAGGTACAGAGTGTATAAGCCACAAATAAGGCTCTAGAAACAAGGCTCTAAAACTTCAGTGATAAATTCAGCTTTAGAAGTCCAAATGCAACTACAGAAGCTCATGGACTTAGGGTCATACAGTTTAAACAGGAAACCTAAAAAATACAACTCACACAGTCATGCAGGCTGTTCCATTAAAAAAAAACAAAACAGGTTGATATGTAGATAAATAGTGAACGCATGGGAAAGCACATATCCTAACACATGCAAACAGCCAATGGCAATTAATAGCAGTGGCCATCCTGCAGAAGCAAGCTACAGATTAAAACAGGGGTATTTTTCATTGAAATCTGAAAGTATTTCCCATTTCTCTGGAATTGCTGTCCTCAAGTCTGGGACCGAATTGCTAAGCGCCCTCTAGCTTCTTTGTGAATTAAGTTTATTCTTGAGAGAGCAAAAGAATTCACAGCAACCCCAGTGCTGCTTCATCATAGCTCAGAGACACGCTTCTTCAGCAAGCTATTTGGATCAAAGACTTGAGGCAACACCCCTGAAAGAAAAGGGAAGGCAAAACACAGAGGAGGCTTTTTCACCATCTGCTTCCATTTTAATTTGCTGCACTCCCATGTCACCACAGGCTGTAGGATGGTCAATTTGATTCTGTGTCATGTGCATTCATAGGACTACAAGGTCATCGCGTCCTGTTTCCTACAGGCACAGACACCACATAACAGACATGCAGTCCAGCAGACTCCACGGCACTTTTATCCCAGTAGCATCACATACTAACATAGGATTTTTCAAGTGAATAGTGAGAAGCAACAAAATTTTGTAGTTTAAAGTGAGACAACTCTTTTCACTGAGCTCAAAGCAGCTGACAACAAGGCTGCATAATGCATTTCATTGTTTAAAGGCAAAATATCACCTCTCTGATCTTTGACCTATGATATGATCATAATTTAGTCCATTCTGAATATTCATGCTGTCTGAATAAAAATACATACAGCTACAAATGATAGTCTTTTATCTGAAAGCAAAAACAAAAAATATTGATGCGTATGTAATATGAACTGTAGGTAAAGATTCAAGTCTGGTTTTTCAGATATCTGTCAATAGATTGTGCAAAAATAAAGGCTAGTAATTGAATAATTAACTTTCAAGTCTGATGAAGCAGCATTCTTAAACTGCTTTTTATGAAAAGTGCAATGACACCATATAAAAATGTTAACATGTTATATTAGGTCATCTTCAGTTTGTATTTACAGTAGGCTTTTTCCTAGATAAGGCTCCCATTTCACAGTAGTTTAGCTACACCAACAGATGTGAAAATCAGAAAGAGTATGGGCCCCTGGAGATGTCCTAATAGATGTGAGCACAGTAAACATCAGCACCGTAAGTAAGCAGAGGATGAGGCAGTGAGGAGTTGCTAATTTTTGCCTCTGTTTGAACATAAAATTTGTCACAAAGGGCACAGTTGGACATTTATAGCTTAACACGTGTCCCCCAGCAGGTACATGAAACTATTCTAGATAAGCCCAGACACAACTGGAAAACACTTCATGGGTCCCCCCAGGAAAATTTCACCTAGTCAGAAAATGCATCTGTTTTTCTCTCTATAACTTAGTAATGGTGAGTGCCAAAGACTTAGAAACACTCACATAGGCTGCCTGAATCCTGCTGATGATGAAAGACTAAGGTCAAGCTTTGTACTTCTGTCATTGGCAACACATTTTGGGGCCTCTACAACTGAGCCAGAGAAATTCACTCATTGGGATGCCTGACCCTTAGGGCAGTAAAAGTATGAAACAAGCAAGGAGGGCAAGTTCATATCTCAGTAGGGCACAGTTGGAAGACAGTTCATATTGGCAGGGCCCTAGAGTGGTTATTACTCTCTCCCTGTATAGCAGTGCAGGAGGATGCTGACAGATCAGAGCACAGGCTAGAACAAAACCAACTGTCTGTCTGTGCATTCAGCTGTTAGAAACAGTTTAATTGGTTCCCGCTGTATATACGGCTACAAAAGTAGCAAAGGACTAAAGTCCCCTCATGTTTGGTCAAGATCTTGCTTTCTTTCATCTGTTGTGCAGATGCTGATGGGGTCACCTGCCTGGAGGGGGTCAGGATTCTGCCAAATGGATTTAAGCAGGGTACTCACAGTCCAGGCATCCCAACTTAATGGCCAATGACTCAGAGAGAAAACCAAGACTGTCTGCACTAACTGATGGCCCCATTCCTGACAACATTTGTAAGGAAGAACAATATCCTGACAAAACCTGTCTACTGTTTTGTGCTGCTAAATCAAACAAATTCATTCCACCTAGTTAGGGCAGATCTCTTAGAAGTGATCACTTCTTAGAAGTGATTCTATATCCTTAATGCAGGCAAAAATCCTAACTGAAGGATGGAGAGAAAAATAGAATTAAGGATTATGACTAGATGCATTGGGAAGCATAGAAATGAGGGAGTGAGAAACAAAGGGAGGCAAACATCCTTTGCAATAGGGGGATGGTATCCTGGGATGCATTAAAAAGAACACAGCCAGCAGTTTGAGAGAGGCGATCTTCCCCCTCTACTCTGCCCTGGTGAGGCCACGTTTAGAACTTTGTGTCCAATTCTGGACTTCCAAGTGCAAGAAAGACAGGTATCTCCTGGAAGGAGTCCAGCCGCATGGATGATGATGATTAAGGGCCTGAGGCATCTCTCTTACACAGAAAGACCATCTTAAGTCTGGGGAAAAGAAGACTAAGAGGAGAGCTGATTACTGTTTACAAATATCTAAAAGGAGATAACAGGCAAATGAGCAGGGCCAGGCTTTTCTTAGTGATAGGACAAGAAATAATGGCCTGAAACTTGAACACAGGAAGTTCCATACAAACCTGTGGAGGTACTTTATGGTAAGGGTGACAGAGCATCAGAACAAGATGTCCAGAGAGAATGTGGATTCTCCTTCTATAAAGATATTCCAAATCTCTCTGGATGCCTATCTGTGCACCTATTGCATGTACCTGCATTAGCAGGGAAGGTGGTATCAATGATCTCAAGATCCCTTCCAACTATTGCAATTCAGTGGTCAATTTGCATTCTGGAAAAAGTATAATTTTTTCAATATATGACTTTCCAACAAGGCAGGAGACAAAAGAAAAGATAAAGGCACTGCCATAAGAGTATAATTGCCATGACTTTGTCAAACTTCAACGTATGTGCAAAGAGAGTATGTAGATGGTAGTACATACTCCTGTCAAGTTGCAGGCATCTGAATAGGCAGTGCCTCAATTTCACAGAGAGCTAAAACCATTAATAGCTCTGAAATTTTCCAAAGGAAAGTGCTGAATGCAAAGAATAAATTGCTAACATTATAAAATCTCTTTCCTGTGTCCTCACATAGCATTGTAGTAGAAGATCGCAGGCAAGAAAACGTTCTCTTGGTTTAACCCCTAATGGCTAAATAGGAGATTGCTACACCTCTGTAAGAAACAATTTGGCCAATGAGTATACCATACCCACTGCATTCAAGGGCTTGAACTTAAATCAACGGAAAGTAAAAGTGCTATGGCTGAAGATTTATTGACCACATATTTACAGAGAGGGATTAGACTGTTACAACATTTTTAGGGAACAAAATATCTTTGTGTTAGACGGAAACCAAGTTACATCATGCTATGCATTAGAATTGTCCAGGAAATTTCTACACATGAACAGATACATGCAAGGATACTTATAGAGCTCTACAGTAGTTTCATTCCATCTTGAAAAAGTTGCTTTCTGTGACAAGGAAATTAGGAGAATTGGCAGGCTGATACAGAGCAACATGGAATTCCCACATATTTCTGTCACAGCTTTGAGAGAAAACAGATGACAGTGTAGGACCAAGAGTGTGCAAATAGATTAATGATTTTTCAAGACCAGCCTGAAACATCTAAAAACAGCCTTCAAAAAAAATTTTTTTTTAAAAGCCCTGAGCTTTCCTGGAAAATAGAAGCACCCAAAATATTTGTTAATTATGAAAACAGCAGCAACAATCATGCAGTTGATGAGTACACTTCATGAAATATAAAAAATTACAGAAATATTTTAGCTCAAGAGAAAATTTGAAACATTTCTAAAAATTACTGGAAAAGTGAATGAAAGAGCCAGTGAAATTTCTTGTACAAAAAATTGATGTTTGTAATCCAGATTTGAACTGGGAGACAGAGAGAGTCACTTTCTTTAACTGACAAGAAGATTGAGACAGTATTGCAAATGAAGGTATAATTTCTCCATGATCATTCTTGACATTTAAAGGATTCAGATGTTTGAACAAGTTTGTGAAGATTTATACATACCTGGTCAGTTTCCTCAGCCCATATCTTAGGGAGACGACTGTTTCTTACTCTTAGATCAGCTGAAATGTCAGAGGATCTTCACAGTGTTGTGTCTCTTGGAAACCACAAGAATATAGAAATTGACTACAACTAGTCAGACCTGCGTCCATTTAAACCAGTACTTTATCTCCAAACAACAGCTAGCTGCAAATAGTTAGGAAAAGCAAACCAAAATACCATATATAGTATGATCCTACTCCTGCTCAGTTCTCTTAGTTGTTTAGGACTAGAAGATGGGAATACAGCCAGTTTATCATATTTAATAGTGACTAGCGGACACATTCCCTAAGGTTTTTCATCTCTTCCCACAGCTTTGTCTTGGGAGAAGGGAGCATTAGCACATGACATTAGAGCCTTAAAATGTAGTGTTGCATGACTTCTTTGCAATCAAACCCATCTCTGAAGGTGCTCATTGGTAGAAATGTTCTTTTTCCCTATATTGTGTGTGTGTTTGTGTATTAAGTTTATGAAAACTCCCTGGGAACTCATCTTCTGGTCAGATCTTGAAGGGTGAAACTGGATCTGATTTTCTTCTAAAATGACTGTTTTCCTACTGAGTACTGTGTAGTTTCTCTTAAGACTTTGTGGCTCATTAATTCAGTTTTTTAAGTAGCAAAAAAAATACAGTGCCCCTCTAATCAGGTTTGTTTAATACTTTGAATAATAAAAGCCATAGGAGTAAAAACGTTTCCTTTCTTATACCTTCTTAAAAAAAAAAAAAAAAAAAAAAAAAAAGGTAATATACCAAAGAGATACAGGAAGAGCTTTTGGGTCTCACAGCTCAGTTTTGCCCACACTTGAAGAAATAGCTGGACTGGCACATACACTGTCAGCATTTAATCCAGCTTGGGACACAATAAGAGGAAAATACACTGAACAAAAGTGAATGCGAACTTTAGAGCTCATAAGCAGAAATATCAACTGCAGTGATTAATACTTCGTAGTCAGCAAAACTGGGAAGTGTGCAAGCACTTGTTATTCAGGGAGGGAACCTATTCTTCCCGTACTGCCAAATTTTTCCTAGTTTCTCGAGGTTAACTCTCCTTCCATTTTCCTGCAGTCTAAACACATCATTATGATGTCCAGCTCCCACTCCTTAAATTCCATTTCACCTCATTCTTATCTACTTCCCTTTTTCCACCTTCAGCCTCTCTAATTCTTAAATCCAGAGAAACCTTATCGCTGGTATAAGACTCCAGTACTCTCAGATTAAATTTTCTACCAAATCCAAAGAACACGAGTTTCTCCTGGTCAGATTTGTTATCCCATGTTGTTCCAAGTCTAGAAAACTCCTACCATTAGGAGATGCCATCTTGCACCATAAAGATCATTGGAGAAACCAATACCTCAAGCGTTGAAATACAAAAAAATAATAATAATAATAATTGAAAACATAGATCTGACACATAGCATGAAATCCAGGCAGCATATTAGCAGGACAAAAAGCATAAGGTTAATACTTTGTAGGAAAAAGCCAGCTTGATCATTATGAGGCACAGTTTTAACACACAGCCCTAAAAATTCTTTAGCCCGCACTGACAACAACACCGCTTAGTGTGTGATGTATTTGTGGCCATGTGGCTACACAGTTCTCAGCAAATCAAATCAAAGTACATCCCAGATATTCAAGAAAAATGGAATGTGAGCACAGGACTGATGCACCAAAGCTCATGGGAGCTTCTGGCAACATGGGACACATTCTTCTGCAACTCCCACTGCTGTGAAACCCCAGCTACTTAGCTGACTTTTACAGAGTTATGGTGCTGTAAAAAGCACGTGAGAAAAAACAAACCCATTATGTAGATTTGCCCAAATCAGTCAGCTAGCATTTCAAAAGCAGCTTATAATTTTGTCTGCCTCAGTTTTCAAGTGTCTTAACAAGACACTAAAAATAAAGAGCCAAAATTACAGGTTGCTTTGCACAATTTGGGCCTCAGTTTCTCTGGACCAAATTCTGATGCTATTTGAACCTACTCATAACTGAATAAGATTGAATAATAGAATAAGATTTTTGAACAATATGGAATTACAAAAGACTTACACAGATGCAAGTGATATCAGCCTTGCATTATGTGAGCCTCAGGTCACTCACTACTACACTGAAGATACCAGGCCAAATCCTAAATTGGAATACATTCATCCTGGGTGCATAGGAGCCCCCATACCTATTTACATTGGCTGAGAACCACTCTAATAATTCCCATTTAACTAGTTTACATGGCACTATGAAACACACTATCTATGCAGCACTTAAAGAAAGCAAGTCCTCGGCCTGATATATGCGGAGCAGTAGTAGTGGTGTTTCTTCTGTTTGATAATCGGAATTGCAGAAATATGAGAAATGAATCACATCTAGTGCATGCTAGTATATATTCTGGAAATGCAACAAAAGGTGTGTGATATTAGAAAGTATTGGTGGTGAAAACAAAAAAGCCATAAGCAACACCACCACCAATCAACAATATGAAAAACCCCACAAGAACATACATGAAAATTATTTTATCCTATGATAATCAGAGCAGCCAATTTTGTTTTAATTGGGGAATATGCTGTGCTTGCCTGGAGGCTGCAGAGTAGGAGAAGAGAGAAGGTCAGATCTCCATAGGATTGACCCAGGTTTGAAAATACACAGCAATTAAAGCACTGAGAGCCAAACTATGCACCCATCCTTCCCTTTAAGTGTCAGGAAATTAGGTCCCAATTGCTCAACAGCTAGGTTAGATGGCTGGCTTGCAGTGACTACATAGGTTTCTGGAATTCCACTGGACCTTGGGGGTATTTTATGGTATTATGGAAGATAAAGCAAAACCAGAACAATCTGAGAGATACCTTCAAGACACTCTTCAGCTCTAGCCGTGTCTCTCTGCCAATAAAATACAGACAGTGCACACCACGTCTGGACTTGGTAAGAAATTTTTTTATGACTGATTTCAAGATGAACCGAATGATCTCTCTTATACATGAGGAGCACAACCAAAGTAACCAACAGGAACAGCAGCAGACAAGTGATACTTTGTGGTAAGGCCACTAAGCTATCCAGAGAATTTGCTTACTCAGCTCTATGAAACCATGAGACAGCACTTCAGAACACATAATATAGACCTTTAAAACCTCAAGGCTGCACTGTGATTGTCATAAACTGTAAGACAGAACTGCTTCCTATTTTGCAAAGCAGAACTGAAAAGACATCTGCTCCGTACATATTGCATGTACACTGTTTAGTTCTAGGGTCAGTGTCTACCATTGAAGAACTGACCACTCCCTGGCTGATATGACTACATCCAGACTCAAGTATACTGAGTGACAGTCCATCTATTTATGTTATAAAACACTGAATATATCTCCTGACGAATCAGTAGCTCTTCTCCCAGTCCTCCTCCCACCTTCCCCTCAGATGTAGCTTTCACTCTAAGCCATGACTAACAGCCCACAAAGACCTTCCAAGCTCAAACCCCTGCAAATAGTGTCAGTGCTTAGTGGGATGGCAAGGCAGAGAAAAAAAAAAAAATCTGAAACAGAAAGGAACCAGTCAGCTTAATGCACTCCACTTCTGGAATTTTCTCCTTAGTTCTACTTTCCTTCCTCTTAGTTTTCACCTACTCTATATATATTACTTTTATACTGGCAAATACACTTGAACGGATCAACTGCAGAATCAAAAAGTGTTCTTCACTCAGAGATACTTGTTTTGGCTGTGCCAACCATTGAGCTTTTAGTGGGGCAAACACATTTGCAAAAAACTACTACATTTGAGTTCCTTCACATTACCAGCCAACATGATTAGGCTGCTGTGAAGAAAATAAAGCAGCTTCTCGAAAAGGAAGGTGTTACAGTACTGGAAGAAAAATCTAATAAGAAATAAATGGGGGAGAGGAAAGGAATTCCGAAATGTCACGATAAGGCAACCCAAATCCCAAACCAAGTCTAGAGGCTTCACTTCCAAAGCATATCTCTGCAGAACCTATTTCTGACTCACATACTCTTACAGATGCAGTCAGTACAGTTGCTTTTTCCTCCATCTCAATCTGGCTTGCTTTGCATTGTATGCATCCCTCAGTGGAGTCTAGATGTGGAATATCTTGTAGCATCGGCTTTCCCATGACATTAGCCAGCACAGTGGCTATATCAACCACTCAGTCATGGAAAGGGACAACCCTACAGTCACTTCAAGCACAGCTAATTAGTTCTGTTCAATTTCATTTCTGGGGGTAACTTCGAAAAACTCCCTCCTCCTCCTTTCTTGTTTAATTCCCCCTGCAATCTATTCCAACCCCCTTAGGAGGAAAAGTATTTGCAGACGTATTCCATTACCAAAACAACTCAGCTTACAGAGCAGTAACTTGCAACAGCCTTTCTTGTGACTGCTTGTTGGCTGAAGCCAATTATCAGCAGCTCAGCACACTATATTGTGCAACTCACATAGCTCCTGCTTCTCAGTCCAGCATTGTGTTTATATTCAAGGGCGTCATCTCTCCTTCCAGCACCCGCACAGATCAAGCACATTCTAATTGGCAAAGAGCTTTTTAGCTCTTATTAGCTACATTGGATTCACACAGGAGGTACCAATTTCTTCCATTCATCTGGGGAAATGAGCTGGTTCTGTCAAGGGTCTGGATAGAGAAAACGTCACTGAAGAGGACAGATGCTTCACATTATGGGCAGGGGAGTTAAAAGTAGATAATCTCTAAGGTCCCCTTTCATCCTAAGCCATTCTACAGTTATGATTCTGTACTTCCAAGGCTGTTCCCAGAACAACTTCCACCTCTCCTGGAGTGGGGAGCACCCAGGTGAGAAAAGGTGGGAGGGGAGGTAAGGTAAATCACATGAATCAAGCACAGAATTTTAGGTGCAAACAAATAACACCTTCTCCTTATGAAGTAGGCTTAATTATAAGACAAAAAAATTACAAATCATTAGCTTTCCTTAGGACTTGCACTGTATGTATGTAGAAGTCGATTTTTCACAGAGTCACTTTAATTCCAGTATCTGTCTCCTTCTCATATGACTCGGTTACAGCTGTCTTCCGCATGTGAAAAATCTCTCTTTTTCTCTGCAGAAGCAGTGGGTTCTTTGGAGCACCCTTGGTATCCCCAGGCTCAAGGCACTAAATTTGTCAGACTTGCAAGCAATAATGCATACTTATGTTAGGATCTGTTATCATCAGAAGCCTGGCAAATAAAAGTAGGACAAGACTGCACTGTCAAGAAGCCAGGAAACTTCCTGTCTTTCCCATAAGAAAAGAAGAATTTTTTGCTGCATAATATCATAGGGGATTAAAGAGTTAAAAAAACAAAACAAAAAAAAATCTGCATTGCGAAATGGTCTAGGAAAGTTGGGTTTTGCTTGGTAATTATCTGAGATTTTGCTGTCTTGCTACTAGAATACAAAAGAGATAGATTTTAGTTAATTTAATAGTCTCCCAGAGACATGTCTTTCCTTCTCCTTAATTTCCTGTACCCCCAATTCATTTATACACTCGCACAATAACCTGCATGGTTAGCCCCTCTGCATACCTTTGAGAGAAGCAATCAAGCCAAACCTGAATCTTGTGTGCTGCCAAGCTGTCTTCAGGACCTCAGACGAGAATAAAAAAAAAAAAGAAAGAAAAAAAGACAAGCAATATTGGCAGGGATTTGATCTTGAAGACAACCAAAAATATGAGAAGAGTTGCTGCAGCAGTTGCACTTACACTGCAATGCCTTTCTGTCTGTGCAGTTCCTCCCTATTCTGCAGTCCTATAATCCACATAGAGAAAACGCCTGCACTGCTCCTCTCACTGGCTGTGCTATTGCAGTGAGACTGGAACTGCTGCTGTTTTCAGTTTCAGACCAACCTCTCTCTCCAAATCCTCTGACGTCAGACAGCCTCCAAGAGATATTTATGGCATGAACAGTCTAAAAGTTTATCTAGGTAGAGCCTAGACTGCAATTCTTCAGAATTTGTAATTTTTATACTTCTGGATAGAAAAATCCACCAAGGGGGGTAGGGAGGAAATGGTGGGCAGCTATATATGTGGTTGCATAAGTCCCTAGCAAAAGACAATCCCTGTACTTTTCTACCCATGGCATATTATACCCACACCCAGGCTATAACTATCTGCCATGTAAGTCTCCTTTTGGAAAGTAGTATTTTCCTATCACAGCTGTGCCTTAACACTGTGTGCTTCAAGACTGGCAAGAGAGAGGAGAGGCTTCCCTCTCTCCCCATTCACTCTTAGCCCACAACCCTTTGCCGTATCCAGGCTTTGACTGGATTTAACTATGAGAGGAGTAAAACAGCCCTTTCAAGCATCCTGTCCTCATCCTCTTTCAGTTTTGCACTAAACTCCTCCAGCTGGATTTTTTTCCAAGCACGTGGACCAGCATCTCTCTTAACTTCAGAGCACCTGGAAGTGTAAAAAGCTGTAAAAAACAGCTCAAAAAATTCATTTGATCTTTGACTTTTTATTATTTATTTTTTTTTAAATCATGCTCTATCTTTTTTACACCCCTATTTCTGTTATTTCTTTGGTACGGGTCACTAACCATACAATATATGTTTCACCTGCTGTGAAAACCACTTAGTGTAGAAAAAAAGAGATGCTAGAGTAAAAACTGAATCAGAAGTATTAGCATTAATGTTAGTCAGTACTTGAAGAGCAAAATTCTCTCAAAGTATAATCCTTCTGAGGCAAGTAGTGACAAATTTGGGCTGACAAGACTCCTTTGTTTTACATTTAGGAGCTGAGGTAAGCATCAGTAGTCCCATCCAGGAGATGAGGAAACTAAGGCTTGCAGGTCAAGAGATATTTGTTTAAAACCCTTTCCTGATTATAGGCAAGTGTCTGTAAAAAGTTCAAAACTTACTCAACTTTTTCTGGAGGAGCCTATAAACATGCTGCTATTACAAGCAACTGTTGTTTTGTTTGTTTGTTTGGGTTTTTTTTTTTTTTTAAATACTTCATCATTTCCATTTGTAAACAATAAGTAGCATGTGTCCTGGTACCACTTTAGAGATGTGAATGCTATTTAAAAATGTAAAGCCAAAGCTCTTTTCGGTGCAACTTACTTGTAGAGTAAAGGCTGTATGGATTCATTTTCCACGAGCATATGCTTTCTTTCTTCTGCTCTACCAACATCACATTTGGGCATGAGCCAAAGCACTTTCAAATCAATGCAAATCATGTGATCAACTTCAAAGTCTTCAAATAAAGTTTGCTTTGATCATTCTTTGATGGCAGCTTTGCCATGCTTTGCTCTATCATGACCAAAAACCTCGAAAAGAGAATGGTGCCTCTCTGAAAAGCTTCCTTTCTTTGTACTTCAGATGGGACTAAGAATCTGGCAGATTCCAGAACAAGAAAACATCCCAAGAAGGAAGTGAAATGCTTTTATGTAATAGAAAAGAACCCAGCATGCAACCCAATTATTGAACAAGTAAATTTCTTTCCCCTTTAGCTATCAGATTTGCCACTTGTCCTTCTTCGGATCAGCAAGGGTAACTCAGGACATGACTCCCTGCCCTGCAACGCTGCATAATACTTTTAAGATCAGCCCTGTTCACTTGCCGTATCTTCATGGCTTGTCCCATAACTCCTGCTTTCTCTGCTAGGCAGGGGGGTTGGAACTACATGATCCTTGAGGTCCCTTCCAACCCAGGTGATTCTGTGATTCTGTGATTCTGTGTGTGAATTTATAGGATTATACCCTACTTCATAGAGAGTGGAAAGGGAGGAACAGTGGAAATCCTGACTATTACACAGAAGTAAACCATTAATAACTACAGCCTGTCTTGCAATGGGACCTAATCACAAGTGGCATTTCTTTATTTCAGAGTAGTGAAATGTTAAGACATCAAAATGCTTTACCTAGTAGTGATATGGACAAAAATAAGGAAAACTGTCCTGCCCCTTAAAATGTAGCTATCTCACAGATACATTCATTCCAAGAACATTCATCCCTAGTCAGAAGTATTCCATTTAGTACTAAGTATGACAGTATCTCCATGAATCTGCCGTACTTTTTCTGGAAATGAAAAGGAAGTATATCTAGTTGTGCATGGTTGCATATTCAAAACCTGTACAACAATCACATAAGGCTTACTTCCACAGGAGCCCTTTACAGAATACAACATCATATGAAAAGCATGAGGATCCCATTTACAGACAATACCTAGTTCTGTTGCCTATACAGGATAACTTGGACTTTCTCTAGTGTGCTGGGAGCTATGTTAATGAACACAAATTGTTCAACTTTAATCAAAATTTATTTAAATCAGTACTTCTCCCAAATGATACTGGAAATGTGCAATTTTGGAGAGTGATAAACAACTTTGTACAGAGGACCACCACAAACATAGTCATTACTCAACCCTAAAAAACAGAACAGAGTGGGACTCTCTGCATCACTAGCACATGACTGACAAAACAAGAGAGCGCGTGTTCCTCAGATCCAAAACAGCCTCAGTATATTCACAGCAGCAACTATAGCAGTATAGTTGTCACTCCCTTAGTGCTACATAAAATAATAAGGAAATGAAACCATATTCAAATACCATTCTTGCTTCTGCAGCAAAACAGACCATGCAACTCTCTGGGCCTGTACATTACCTCTCAAGCATTATTTAGATACCTGATGATTCAGTACATGAAGAATGGAAAACAATGCAACCAGACAGCTGCAGACTTTAGCACTGCCTAAGAACTGGAGTGGTAAAGAAGAAAGAGAAATATTTTCTTGAACCCCACAGTTGATCAGTTTACTCCTTCAAGCATGAGGTTTATTCAGATGATGATTCTTAGTGGCTTTTTTTTGTTGTTTGTTTCTTTGTTTTGCCTGGCACTGCATTGTTATGAATGTTATTTCAGTTTTTGGCAATCAGCCATTTTTTTCCCCAATCCACTGAAGTCAGGAAATGCAAAGTTATGGCATACATTCAAAAGAATAGCACACACCAAAGAATGCAGAGAACTCTATCTTTGCCCTCAGATGCACAGTCTTGGACACAGTTTTTGAATCCACCCGGTGATTTTCCTTTCATTTTGCATGACAGAATCGTATCCTCTGTGTATTTTGGCATCCAGATTTAATTCAACTACTGCACTGACCAGAGTGAAACCATTTACAGATTTCCTAGATGTCTTCACTCCTAATGCATGAAACAGCACCGCACCATCGTTTACCAGGTACCAGTAACCAGATTAAGCATTGGAATGGGAAGCCAGTGCTGTGTTACAAACAGGTATGTGCCAGCAAGAAGGATCATTTTAAGACACTGCCACAGTTTGTTATGTCCTGAGCAAGGGATTATAATTTACAAATAAGGGGGAAGGAAACACACTATAGTACTGTACCACAGTATACACAACAAGTTCATACAGAATCATACAAATAATGTTAAGTGTCTGAGTACCTTAATCATTCATTACACTGGAAAAAACTGTATGGATACCCAGGGTGTAGGAAGAAAGCATTTTATGCCCTGATTCTTCCAGTATCAAAGTCACCAAAAAGCAAGAATCTAGAATGAAGCTCACAAAACTAAAGGATGCCTCCCAACTAAAAATGGTGCAGTGTTAGAGCAATACTTACAGAGCCAGCATCTTTGCAGCACACTGCAGACTAAACTAAGAAACTGAGTTATATACAGAACTCCTAAAACCACATTTAGCAACAATCCTAACCCTGATGAAGAGTATTCATACATGGAAATAGACAGAGGACAGCACGTTGCTGAGCACACACAGTCACTGCTGCTAGCAGAACAGGAAGCAGGAAAGAGCAAACTCTGTTCCACTCAGGGATTTGTGGCTCAGCTCTGACTCCTTTGCTCCCGTCAAGTAGACCAAAGAGAATTGAGGAGGCCAGACTATTTGGAAAGTTGTAAACTAGAATTTTTCTGCTGCTATACAATATCAGAATTAAACAACATTTTTGTAATATATCACAGCCCAACTTCCTATTCCCACAGCTAATTTAGATTCATTTCATTTACCACCAAAAATTACATAGTGAATTCAGGTTAACCAAGGTCATTCAAGAGCTTTGTGGGCCAATAATCTCTTGGCTTCTTCTTCACGCATACTGGGCTGAGCATTGTTGGAGCACAAATGATTCAAAGAAGCAAGAGATATATGATGAGCAGAAAAAACACACAGAACACAGCCATGCAGACAAAAGACACTAGTGACACGCCATATTAACAGCAATCAGCATATATTACAAAACATCATGGGATTCTGGATGGGAAGGAGAGTTACACTACATGAACTGTATCAAAATTAAGTGTCTTGACTGGCACATTGCATTTCTTTTGTTTCTTAGAAATTCTCCCTTCTAGCAAGTGATTTATGTTTAAAAGATTCCAGGAAACCAAGAGAATGCATCAGAGTAGCAGTTATCCTGTGTCAATTCCTACGATGGCTTTAAACATCTTTTTAGAAAATCTCTTCTGTGAAGGTGGATACATGTACATCAGTGGCCCACAGAGTCAAATTAGCAAGCCTGGAAGGAATAATGAATTGTAGCTAACCCATTACATTTCTAATAAAAAGAACACTAAGGCTGGGAGATCAAATGCTGGAAAGTGACAGATATAAAAATTAAAAACAACACCACAAGAACTTACATAAAACGCATTATGATATGGATATGTTTATTCACTTCTGCTATGGTGGAATGTTGGACGTGACAGGCTCCTTGCATTTTAAGTCAAGACATTCAGCTCAAGAAAATTGCGTTCCTAAAGCATGGAATGAAGCAAGTATCTAAAAAACGTGAGTAATGCAATCAAAGCTTGTGCTGTAACCTCAGCACTTCACACGTATTTAGATGCTTTGATTTACCAATTCTTAACCACTTTACTATTTTTCTTTCAATATTATTTGTTAATAAAAAATAAGTACAAGTTCCAAAATCTTTGCACACGTATTCCTACTGAATTTATGGGTTAAGAGCTTAACCTCTGAAATCTCCCAACTCTACGGGAGTTTTGCTCTACTGTTCACATGTGGCCACACCATTCTCCTCTTGCAGAGTTGCCATTTCCTGCGATGTCGCTTGACCATGACATACATAACATACACGACATACAGCAGTTGGGGCACTAAAACTTAAGTTCTTGAATTCTGCTTCTGAAACATGGTACTGTCTTATGGACACAAGCACAAAGGCTTGGCACAAATGTCCTTCAAACTGCTCAAGTCACAGGTTTTAATCACCAGAGAAACCAAAAATGATCTTGTGTAACCATGGTTACCTCACCTGCAGAAGGTGGAATTAAGACAGCCTACCTACAAGATGTTGACTATTAGAAAGAAATATTCCATAACCTTTTAACATGTAAGAAATGATACAAGCAAGCAGAACAAAATGAAAACATATCATGTAGGTTTACTGTCTTTTTTCCTCTTATTAAATACCAAAAATAAAGGCCCATCCTGGATTAATTTCAACAGGCCTATGTCCTGTTTATGTTTAGAGCCCCAGAGCCAAACAATATTGCAGGTGGGATCTCACAAGAGCAGAATAGAAGGGAATGAACACCTCCCTCAATGTGCCAGGCATGCTTCTTTTGATGCAGCCCAGGATACAGTTGGCTTTCTGGGTTGCAGGTAGATATTGCAGGCTCACATTGAGCTTCTCATCGTCCAACTCACCCAAGTCTTTTCCCTCACAACTGCTTGATATGTTCTCTACAAAGCCTGTAGAGAAAGCTATTAAACTCTTTTTTTCTTTTTCCCATTCCAGACAAGATAAAATCCAGTGTTGCAATTGAATTAATTTGAAGAAAGAATACTCGTAAGAACTTTTTAAACCAGTGTGTAACAAGAAAAAGCTATACATCTTTGATTTATCCTTTCCTTTGATTATTTCAAGCATAGAAGAATACATAAATTCTACTCTGATAGTAATGCCTCCTACTTACGATGCTGGCCCACGACATTAGAAGCAGTAGTGTTATTGTACTCTTTTTGTAGTTTCCATAGAAATAAATAGGGGGCATTACTTTGGGAGCAACCTACATACATATAAAATCTTAAACATGTCATCAGATAAAACCAATGCCAGTTTAAATGAGTTTAAAAAAAAAAAAAAAAACAACACAAGAAAGCCTGAAAAATAACACATGGCCAGTCAGCTTGCATGAAGAGACTATGCTTATTGCAAAGGGACTACTGAACAGGAAATCATGACTAAAAAATTTGCAACTAAGCACTTCCACAGATTCTTGGCTTATTTGAAAATACAAGATGAAGACACTTCTTTCCTCCTCAGCTGAAGAGGACTGCTCTAAATAGAGACAGTAGCCATCAAAAACAATGCAAGCATGCAGTAATGCTCGGAAGCGGCAGAAGGATCACAAGAACATGAGTTCCTTCATGCAGAAATAAACTCTCTCAGAATAATTAATTTATATCAGATTGACCATGAGTAGCCTCAGAAAGTAGGGAATGTAAAAGCAACCTAAATGCAGGAGAATAAATAGGAATTGGTGAATGAAATATTTTGTAAAACTGTAATGGCAGAGTAGCAGAAAGCTTTTAACTGAGGCAAAGATATATATATATATTTTTTTGCAACAAATTACTTGGACTTTTTTTTAATCCACTCTGGTGTTGTAAGTCTGATTTTGCTGATATGCATAAATCTCTGAGATATTCCACTGGAATATTCACATTAATATATATATTACATAAAGCAAAAGTTACAGTGCCAGAATGTACACAATGAATCTATAGGAAATCATCATTCTTCCATGTTTCAGAAACTGTTTGACAGGTTTTTAAATTATTTCTCTGGGAACTGGTCTGTCTTAAATGTGTTTATCCTTTGCCTTTTGTTAGCTTACGTTTGCATTTACTGTCTATTAATAATAGATGAACAAAACAGTCTAAGGTATTTGAGTCTTTTATGAACTGTAGATAATTCCACATTTCAGTCCTACATAACATCAACAGCATAGGGAAAAATGGAATGTGGCAAGAAGCCCAGGAAAAAGCAAGTTGAGTTGGACTGGGAATTAGCTGGAAGGATAATAATCCTGCAAGCCAATATTCATTAAGTAATTTTATGTGCAGTGGAAGAAAATTATGATACACACTTGGCACCTGGAGACTTTCAAATATCAAGAAAAATATTTCAATAACTGTATAAATTAGTCAACAATTATGATACAAAATTATTTGGAAGGAGTCTCATGCCAACATAATTCAGCTTTACCCAGCATTACCCTGAAACTCCAGTAAGTAACGTAAAGAACTGCTCATCAGACAGCCTAGCTGTTTCCTGAGATGTTACATAATCCTTTCCAAAATTTCTTTCCACAGTCATCATTTGGCCTACTTCCAAATCACATTCACAACATGAGATTAAGCTTCTGGAGGTGCTTTAGCATACCTACATAAGGCCTATGAGGGCACGAGAAACAGCACAACAGTAGGTGACACTACTGAGATACCTCATTTGATAGTGACAGATCCTTCTCTTAACATCTGGATCTTTGTTCATGAGTGAAAATTTACCTGATAGTAGGCAGTAGACAGGGAAATGAAAGAGTTTCTTCTCATGCAGTGTTTCTTCATACAATTGAAGAGACTTCACCTCTGTAAATACAAAAAAAAAAAAAAAAAATTTTGCAGGGAGTTCTCACACATCTTATCAGAGCTACACATCTGGAAAAGTGGACAAGCTTTTGGATTCACCGCTTCCTACGTGATACCTTCCCTTTTCAACTACATTTTACCTAGTATAAACTTTTGCCTCTCTTATATCTCTACACTATTATGGATACACCAACATTTTTTTCTTAGTTCACAAAATAATAATTTTGTTTTATGATAGTAAGCATTAAAATTATTGATCCACTTTCATAAAAGCAAGGTCTTTGTGTTACTTATCTGCAATAAAAAATTGTATTGAAGAAAATGTGAAAAAGAAGTGAATTTATGTCCAGTCAAAATTGCTGCTTCCCACAGAAACAATCCAGTATATGAGTTGATCCGTGTTTTCAAATCTAGTGCTTGATGGCTGTTATAAACAACCTTTGTATATCTTTGGAAAAATCTGACTGCAACGTGCACAAATCACTGCCCTCTCCTGGAAGGCAAAGAACAATGCAAATCTGAGCAATAATTATGAAGCTCCTGATCTTCTCACAGTAAAAGATCAACTTTTAGATTAATAACATATCATCAACAAATGCTACTGATATACATGTTGTCTATCAATCAAACTACCTCTATGGTCATTAGAAATCTCACTTTCTGACATATACATACCCCTAACATATGATACATAGAGAGCATTGCTGAATTTTCATTATAATCACCATGTGAAAGACTAAAATGATTGACAAAGACTACAGTACAACTCCTTGAAGAAATAAATAAAGCACAGCATAGCTATTAAATAAGAAGGGTTTTTCAGTTTATTCTATTTTCAATTTTGGCCAACTTAACCTCAGAAGTCTTCAGCCATAGAAGGAAAATAGGTAAGTACATCTTTCTGCTTCTGCAGGTAGTCCCACATTCAACCTGAATTTGAAGAGAATTTAATCCCAAATTGCAACTCACTAACTTGTTATATGTTTGGGAAGTCCAAATTGGAAAGCACTGTGTAAGTCTAAACAGCATCTAAATGCATGATCCATGGCCAAGATATAGATATAAGAGCAACACTGGGTAAATGAACATGTTTTTATTGTTATGGAGTGTCTCACAGGATGTCTGCCACTTCACATTGGCAAGTAAATAATGTTTGCAGTCCCTGGATACCAACTCTCACTCACTTACAAGGTTTCTCAATTACAGACAAAACATCAGCATGTGACAAAATCACCCAGCTTTAAACGGACCTTGCAGATGAGGCTTGAATGAGCAATAGCAATTGGCTTATTAAAAAAAAGTGGACAAGAATGAAGAAAAAAAAAAATCTTTTCCCACATTAAAAACTATAAAGGAAAAAAGGAAAAGAAATATAAAATGATGTCGCAACATGCTACTCTCTGGTTTCAAACATTTCAAGAGTAGTCCTTAGTTTTACACTATTTTGTTGCGAGTCTTTCACAGGTCATATTCTTTGTTTTATACTGTTTGTTTTTAAGCACAGGTCCCATCTATTCACAGAATTATACAGAAGGAACACAGTATTAAAAACAAAGCTCTGGGAAAACCAGCTACTTTACAAGTGATGGATAGCAAACATGAACACAGCTGCACTGCTTCATACATTGTTCTCTTCATCCCTTGTTTACAGAAATATGCAAATACACGGAAAGTGTAGTTGGAAGGTTGTTTGTGGTCTTTTAATGTATGTAGTAGCTTGGTATTAAGGACACCATTTTTCTCCTCCTGTTTCATTTCAGACTGTGCTTGCACAATGGGAAACATTATTTTTTCAAGACTTAGTTTTCACCTCTAAGAAAAAGGCATGTACCATCCGCGCAGCTGAAACACACCGATGTCTGAATTGCCTATACGTAGAATATCATTGTATCCATGTTTAACCACTAGAATCTGTGTAAGCACTTATGCGTGGTCATTAAGGGAGCTTCCAGACAAATGTAACAGAAAAGTCTCACTTCCCTTAGTTTTAGTTACACTGTGCTATTTAGACAACATTCTCTTCCTGTACAACTCCATCAATCTGCAGGTACAAAAGCTTCTTATCTGCTCACCTAGCAGCCTTCTGTGACATGTAATCGTCACCCCATCTTAATTCATCTTCTCCTAACAATTACCTTTTTGTATTTTTCTCACTCTCCTCTATATCTTCACTCTCCCTGCGCTGATCTCATGCTTCAGTCTTCCATCCAAACAAATGGGTAAACCAAAAAGCACCCGAGTATTCCAATACATTTGTTTCACTTTGTTGTTAAACTAATACTTCACTTTCCTGATTCTTTTTCATTTTTACATCCTCTAGAACATACAACCTATTTTCTCATCTGGAGATTGCCTCTATATTTGCATACTAAAACTTCCTTTAGTATTCCTCTCTGCACCGTGCCCTTGATTTTCATGTAGTGATAACTGTGAAACCTCAGTGCCATACCTTCATTTTACCTTTCTCTTTCAGAATAAGAAAATTGAATTTTACTCTGTGGTTGTAATCATCTTTCACTACATCCTACCCCTACACTATACATACATTCAGAATGCTGCTGCAAAAGCCATCCTTTGAGCTATTATGTAGATTACACTGATGGTAACTCCAGTAACTCTCTCTTCTTTATTATTCATTTGTCTCTAAGGCCTTTGTCCATTCTAACAATGAATTCACAACCAAGTGGCAGACAAATTTCTATGTTCAGTTCATAGCATCATCTCCATATTATACTTTCAGGAAAATGTCCCTGCTTTTTGCCAGGCCAGTTTTCATACCTGGAAAGAGCAGCTCATGAAAATCTGTAAACTTGTGCATCTGCCTTTCTTTAAATTTCCTTTATGATTAAAGAATGTACTGCATGCACAAAAATATGCCTCTGACTGCTGTTTTAATATTACCCACATTGTTTCCTTTCAATTAACTATTTATTTTGCATTGTCTTCTGAAGTAAGCTTGGACAGCAAGAGCTGTTTGTTGCAGGGATATTTCTTTCCATTCTTCCTTCCTTCTTTCTCTTTACTTCCTACCCTTCCTTTCTTATGCTAAACTTACAGAGACCCCAGCAAAACTTCTAGAGCATGACTTTGATTTCTAAATGTTATTTTAAACTACAATTAATAACTGTTTCATAAGGCTGTGTTGAAGCTGATAGGACTGTAATCTACTTCAAGCAAGAACATATATAAACCAATATCACAGCTATGAAAGGATTTATAGTCCTAATTAACTGTAACATAAAAATCTGCATTTCTCACCAGTCTTCAGATTAAAAAACAAAACCACACAGCCCTTTCTATTCAGCATCACTTAGCCTTTTATCTGTTCCTTGGTCAGAGATAGATCAATGAGAGGCATTAAGACAAAACAATACATTTAAGAAAAGCTTATAATACTAAAAAAAATTGTGTTGAGGGAGAGAAATTGTGCACAAAACATCAGCATTGCATGAAAGTCCTGCTAATGGGAGTGTTCTGATAATGCTTACGTTATTGCAGTTGGCAACAAAGGATGCTGTTTACTACTTAGAAGGACAGAAAAAAAAAAAAGGAAGAAAAAAATCAGCTTGGATGAAATGGTGTGTTGACTGCAGCAGTCAACACATCACAGAAGAATTTCGGTTTACCCTAAAAAAAAAAAAAAAAAAAAAAAACAAATATATGTATGTGCATGTACGTATAAAAGCCCTCAGGAGGATAGTTTAAGATTTTCTATCATGGCTCAGTCTATTAAGGCATACATCTTTAGGAAACACATGTGTTATATGAGAATACAAGCATAGCTGTGAAATCTTGAAATACTTCACAAATTATCTGTACCATGTATGAAGGTGTAACACTGTTTCTAAGAAACAGATTCTAACAGTAGCCTAAAAGAAGCAGCTCTTCTTGAAGCATTGGACTATTAACAGCTGAACAAGGCAATGGAAGCATTAACAGTTTCAAAATGGAATACATAAGCAGAAAAAAAAAAACAAACCCAAAACAATAGTGGTAGCACTTGGGGGATATCTGAAAGACTTTTTTTTTAGAAAGCCTCTTTTTCTTATGCCACTCTTATAAACATATATACTTCAGTATTATCACATCTCTTACACGTGAAGTTTGTACTGCTTCTGGCAGAGCTGATACAACATACTCAGCTGATACTATACTTTTATTTAGGCCAAGTTTTAGATCTTAAATTCCAGTCATTTAAGAAAAAATAGAAATGGTTTCTGGTCATGCAGAAGATACAAATTTGGCACTAATATTTGCAGGAGTTGAATGATGAGACAAACTCAGACTTTGGCAAGAGTTTTGACTCTTCATCCATTCCAATTGATCTGTGGAAAGGTTTTAATGGAAAGGCTTCTAATCATTATCTCAGCCAAATAGCATAATAGTTGCCAAAAATAAGTAAAACTATGGGGACAAAAAAAAAAAAAAAAAAAAAAAAAAAAAAAAAGAAGAAAGGCTACAAAAGTTTGGTCTATAATAAAACTTTCAAGGCTGTTTATTTGGAAGCACATTAAGTTGCTAGGTGACATAACCTAACACAAGTCCTTGAACTTCCAGCTCCAATATATACTATGACCTGCATTATTTTTAATCAGAAGAAAACTACAAGAGTAAAAGTATATGACCTGTTAGGATGCTGCAGCTATTAATTCAAAAAGCAGTAGCTACACTTTTTAAAACATGCAAATGCCAGATCCTGTAACTCTAATCTCATATATGGTTACAAAACTGTTTAAAGCCTATAGGGTACACATGTTCTATAATGCATTTTCTCAAATATATTAACTGAAAACGTTTGACATTTATCTCTGAAATTTATCATAAATTCTTGGAGTAGCGATTGATTTCCCAAAGAAGACAAAGGAAATCTAAGGGAAACCAAAGCTTTTCAGGCCTCCAACATATGAACCAATCTCTAGACTAGTACACAATCTGAAACAGTTAGCTGTCATCTTGAGGATTATTTTTAAAGACTTCCTTCAAAGCAGTAGGAAATGGAAAAACAGTTCTTTCTGGTTCATAGTAAGAGGAAGAATTCCTACGACTCCCTCATCTTTGTAATCAGCTCGTCACTGTTAAATCTAATAATGAGCTCTTCCCCATGTGTTTGGAAAATTTAAAGAGCCAATTTAGTTCTTTAGTTATTCTCAACAGAATATTCCTGCAATTGTAGGTTAAAAAAAGGATACTTCTCATATTTGTCTCAAATAATTCCAGTGATTTCCACCTGGAGATTAGAAATCCATTCCTAAAGCAACATAAAATTTCCTTTGCTGCAGCTACTACTGTTTCAAACTTCAGCCTTAAATTTACCACAGGATCTCCATAAGAAAAGGGAAATGATGGTGAAGAGACTTATAAGGACAATATTCATTTCCTTTTCTGTGTTGGACAAGTAAGCAAAGATCTTAGAGACTGAGGAAAAACAACACTCAATAACTTCTGGAGGATTCATCTCCTACAGGAGAAATGAAGATCTAAAGATGCACAATAAGATAAATAATCATTCAGTGGATGTGGATGCATACAACTGCTGACTGACTTAGTTATAAACAACAAGAACCTTGTAGCTTTTTCAGTTATGAAGTTGACTGATGGTTCCCTGCAGCATAAAAATTACAACTGCCTTACAAGCAAAACACTTTATTTTTGTTTCGCTTTGTTTTTAGAACAAACTCCACAGTATCAACCAGCAGTGACTTTATACAGAAGACAGATATACATTACTCCCGCATGTGAAGATATTAGCAGGATTAAGATGTATTAAGGAGGCTAATCTCCATCAAGCGGCTTGGAAAAAGAAAATACTCAAACTGTCCTTATCTGCTTATTCCTAGTATGCTTCTAGAAAGACATTTCACTGATCTTGAAAAAGATCTTCTGGAATGGAGGTTTTGATTTCACCTTCTGGGTGAAACCCCTGCTAACATAAGTTAAAAGCTCACAACTGATCATGCTTTCTTCAGTAACTGAAGGGATCAATCAAACCCCTAAGACAATTTATTTTCTTCCAAATTAAGTTTTGTACATTTGTTCTCATGGCTACCTTAAGAAGCTTCTTTTGCTTCCACAGCAGTTCTTTATAGTGCATTTACATGCACAGATATATAGTCTGCTTTCTCTTCGCTAAAGAAAGCGCATCCTCTTGGTCTCTTCTCTTACAGAATGGCCTCCATCAGCACAATCATTACAATAACACTTGTATTCAAACACTTGAAGGAATAAAAATAACTATAAATACACACAAAGCAATTGTGAGAAGGCATTCTTTCCTTTATAAGACAACCATTTTTCATCAAAGAATCATGGCTGCCTTTTTCATTAACAGCTGCCATTTTGACTTCCACAATAACAAAGTCTTCTTCTAACAATTTTAGGTGAATGGATTTCAGCTTGCAGCAGAATATGTTGACACTAATCCTCAGATGCATGCTTGCTTGGCTTTGTAACTTGTTTTTCGCCCAATAGCTCCTCTAATCCTCAAGATTACTCATTTTTCTAGATATCTTAATTCTCTTATGACTCTCAATCCTGTGTTATCAACGTTTACTTTTTGTGACAATACATAAAATATTACACCTCCTCAATGAAGGCCACTAATAATTTTCTCAAGTCAAATAATACTCTTTTTCTCAGCAAACCATAATAGATCAGCCTTTAACTAGTTTCTCATCTATCTTACATTCTCCATATCTCCAATTTACTGCATTCAGTATGCCACATACCACATTCAAGAAGAAAACCTGGATAATTTTGAAGCTCAAATAAATGAGGCAGCTTTCATATCATAGCAAGGCCAGTAAACCTAAAGTGTGCTGATTCTGTGCTGGGTGCCACTGAGATAACATGCAATTACTGAAAGCAATATATTGAGTAGAACAATATATAGAGGCACCCTACCATCTTCACATGAGCAGCTTTGTAATAGAAGGCCCTATTTTGAAGAGAGAATTGTGAATCCTTTCTGTTATCTTTGTTCTCTTGCCACACAAGTGACCATTTGCAGGTGGCCCAGGATTCCTTCTTCCCTTTCAAAAATTTGGCTTGTATTTTTATGCTGGAACTTGAGTTAGAAAAGGCTCATTCACTTCTCCATTTAACTACATAATACCCAAATTGGTTTGCATAGAGCTAGTCAGGACGTCTCTGCATAGCACCACAGGTTCCTCTAGTCTACAGCTCAGGATTTGTGTTGTAGGACACCTGAAATCTTTACAGATCAGACTTTGTCCTCAAAACAATATAGTCTCATTCACTTGATTCAGTCAGCTACTAAACATCAACAGACACAAACTGGCTATGTCTACTGTCCAGTTAATTTGCAATCCAGCTAAATTGCTATAACACAATGGAAAGCACAACAATAACAACAGAGCAGCAAGGTCCTAGGCTGCAGTAAATGAGGATTTGCTCAAATGTAACAGCAACATACACAGAAACAAAGGAAAGAAGCTGCTTACCCTCAAAAGGCTTCAAAAATGCAGAAATCACCAGCAAGATACCCTTGTCTCCATTGCCAACCCTTATGTGAGGTCTAGGAAGGAGAGGATCCTGCCTCCACCTCTTTTTGTCACTCAGGTACATTGCATGCACCTGGACTCTCCTGGGATGGTCCTGCCTTCCCACCAGGTGCTCAATCATTGTTTCAAGCCATGATGTAGCATTTCTGCTACAGCTGCTAACATAGTTGACTATCCCATTTGCTACTTTCCAAGAACACTATACTCTTTCTTGTCCACTTCAACACTAAATTAAATACATAAATGCAAAACCAGCTCCTGAAGAAAAAAAAAAAAACAAAAAAACACATCACAACGCACAGCGCCACTTATAATTTGTATTCAAACACATCTCCATCTGTATCACCATATGAATTAGCAGCCAGCAATAACAGAGAGCTACTTACTTGACCTTATGCTTCAAAATTCTTCCTCCTAACTAGCTTGCTACATATCTCTTTAGTCAGAGAGGAGGGGGGAAAAAAACAAAAAAAAAAAAACACAAACTCTAGCAGATTCTAAAATACAATTAGCTGCACTACAGTAAGTAAATACTAATGGTACTGTAACATGATAGAAAACACAACAATGAAAACAGAGCAGTATGATCCCAGGCTACAACAAACAAGGGTTCACTCAAACATGACAGCCATAGATGCAGAAAATCCAGGAAAGAAGCTGCTTATCCTCAGAAGCCCTTACCCATGGAAGGATTGCCAGCAAGACACCCTTACCTTCGCATCCAACCCTTAAGTGATGTCTGGGAAGGGGTGGAGTCTGGATCCACTCCTTCCAGTCATTGCATGCACCTGAGCTTCCCTGAGTTGGCCCTGCCTTCCCACCAGGTGCTCAATCATTGTTTCAAGCCATGACGTAGCATTTCTGCTACAGCTGCTAACATAGTTGACTATCCCATTTGTTACTTTCCAAGAACACTGTACTCTTTCTTGTCCACTTCAATACTAAATTAAATACATAAATGCAAAACCAGCTCCTGGACTTTCAAGTAAACATGTTAATTCTTTCAGAATTATGGGACTGATATTATCACCTCTCTCCTCCCAGATCCCTTTTCCTCAGCCTGAATTAATCAGATCCTAAGTGTTCTGCTTCCCACTCAGCTGCAGTAAGTTTCCTCTTGCAACTCTGCAGTATTAATCACTTCTGTCTACCACCATCTTCAGGATCCCAACCTATACTGACAAGGGATACTTTTTTTATATATAGTTTTGGAGTGGCATTGAGATGGTACTCAGTACTTGCTCCACTATCCCATTTTGACATCTTGTTTCTTCTCTGCTCTCTTAATCACCAAGTAATATTTTCCATTTGCTTTCATTTTGACCCTTTTGACTTTTGTGCTTTACTTCAGCTGGTAATTAGTTCTTTCCTGTTTCATTCCCTAAAGGCACACTACTTGTTCCTCTGATGCTTTCTGAGATAGTTGTTTGCTCACATGGGACAGGAAACCTTTCCCCTAACGCTAATGCTTTTTCTAATTTGGAATAGAAAGTCAACATATTTTTCCCACATCTGGGTTAAAGAGATTTCTGTTCTCTTAATTAATCCTCAAATTAACTCCCTGATCTTTCACTTAATTTTGATCTTATAATCACTTATAATCACTGCAATCCTAACTACTTTGTCTCACCAAAAGAGAATCATAGAATGGCTCAGGTTGGAAGGGAACCTTAAAGCTCATCTAGCTCCAATCCCTACCATGGGTAGGGCCCCACCCATCCCAGCCTTGAGCACCTCCAGGAATGGTGCACCCACAACCTCTCTAGGCAGCAGTGCCAGCACCTCGCCAACCTCTGATTAATTTCTTCCTAACATCTAACCTAAATTTCCCCTCTTTTAGCTTAAAGCCATTCTCCCCCTCCCTATCACTATAAGACCATGCAAAAAGTCATTCCCCTTTCTTGTTTATAAGCTCCCTTCAGGTACTGGAAGGCCCTAATGAGGTCTCCATGAAGATTTCTTCTCTCTAGACTGAACAAGCCCAACTCCATCAGCCTTTCTTCATAGCAGAGGTGCTCCAGCCCTCCAATCACCCTCATGACCCTGCTCTGGACCCACTCCACATCCCTGCCTTGCTGTGGGCCTCAGGCCTGGACATAGCACTCCAAATAGAGCCTTACAGAGCAGAGCAAAAGGGCATCAACTTCTGTTTCGTCTTTTCGGTAACCATTTCACAGAACAACTGAGTCCTACTATTACCTCTTCCAAAGTTACTCTCCTTCAGCAAACCTGCAGCCTCTGTTCCTCCGATGCAACCTTTGCAACTTGCAAACTTCAAGACCCCTTACGCTATACTAAAAGAATGAAAGTTTTCATTGCATGCAACAAATTATCCCTCCAGACATGACTGCAGCCCTCGCGCCCGGCTCACGGGGCCCCGCGGCTCTCCCAGGGCAGGCTGGGTAGCGTTGCATGGTTACTGTTGCTACTCGAGCAGCGGCGCGGCGGCCCCAGCAGCGATGGTGAAGGAAAGCATCCGGGTGTACGCGCGCCTGAAGCCTCTGGGCAGGCGGCAGCAGGCGGGGGTAGGAAGGGAGCTCGGTGCTGGCGGGGTCCTACGTGAGGCGGGAACGGGGTGACTAGCTTGGAACCACCGAGAAAACTTGAGGCATTCGGCGGGATTTAGGCTGTTAACGGTTAAATATTGTTCAGTGCATTGAGGGATAATGCAGAGCTGCCTTTAGCCTGCTGTGATAGCAAGGAATAGTAAAAATGTTCCCGCTTATCCCTCAGAAGCATTTAGATGCCTGCCTCACCGTGCTTTCTTTAATGCCCATACTTGATATTGATAAAATTGTTTATTAAGCAAGCTGTGTCAGAGACTCTGCATTTCTATTTCACATCTTATTGTAGTGTCTATGTGACAACAAGCTGAGTCCCCTGTGCACTTGTTTTTTGGAACAATAGCTGTAGAAAGATGTGCTTGAGCATTCAAGGCTTTGAACTAGGCAGAACTACTTTGCTCTATGTTATTTTGCTATGCTCACTAACTGTGTTGCATCTAAGGGCTGTGCTGCTTAGCAACAAAGCTTACTTTGTTAACTCATATCCACATTCATTAGATTTACTCAGTTGAGGATGAAAAATCTGCATCCAGTCTGGAGATTATCGTGCCACGTGATTTAGCAGATGGGTTTGTCAACAATAAGCGAGAGAGCTACAAGTTCAAGTAAGTAAAAGTCTCACCTTTGTATGGTGACACACATCTGTAGAATCACAGAGGAGAAACCTATTCCTAACATAGTTTTGGTAGAGGTAGCTTTATATTCATACAGTTCCTTTAACAAGAGCAACACTTCAGCATATCATGTTCTGCAGCTGAATGAGTCTGATAAACACTAAAGTTGCTTCTGTTTGTTGTTTTTTTTTTTTTGTTGTTGTTGTTGTTTTTTTAGCCTATCCATTGCATACCATTATGTGTTCCCATCTTGATCTATAAGTCTTCCACTCCTACAGCTTGTTTTGAATTCACTGATGAAAAGTGAGTGCAGCACTATGTTGTTTTCTTGTGACCTAGTGAGTTGGCATAGACTAACCGAAGTGCCTTTATGTAAAACACTGTTTAAAAACAATGTTTTCAACACAACCAAAACAATTTAAAAAACGGCTGAAAGAATCAGAAACTATCACAGTAGATATCTCACAGTGGAACGTGAATAATTTTTAGGAACTTAAAATAAGTACCAATATCATCAAATTATTATTTATCTTTTTAAAATATGCAGAGATAATTTTAAGAATTTTGTGAATTCTAGATGTATAACCACTTTTGAAAAAAAGACATCCTTAACTTGGTATTCAAAGTTTTTTAAAATACCAAATCAAATAAATTATGTTATTCTGTGCTACTAAAAAAGAGCCACAGATGAACATCTGCAGTTTAGCCTGATGTCATTTTACATCAGCTAAGGAAATCTGTTCTGCTTGCAAAGTGAGGAACTGCCTTCTCCAAATTGATTTTATGCAAAAATAGCTTAGAATGCAAATGCCCAATGAACACTTTTATTCTGATTTACTCTATCATTTATTAAAATGTCTGTAGTAAATAATGCTAAGAAACACTATGACTTACTATCCTCAAAGCAAAAGAAAAGTAATACTGTGGATTAAGCATTTTATTTTTTTCCTCCATAAAGCTTACAGCTGCATAAAATCTGTGTCCCTTAGTCAGCTTAAACATTAGTCTCCTTTATTCTTACTTTCTTGTATGGGAGTCAAATACAATTTTTTGAATGACTTGACTAATACAGTGTTAGCAGAATAGAGTGTATATTTTATATACTGCATTTCTTTCAGATGTTGTATACCCTGCACATGTTTAAGGCTTTTCTATATACCCTATGAGGTTCTATATTAATGTGCAATTCCAGACAGGAGGAACAGCACAGCAGGGCATGAACAATCCAGAAGTTTTCTGAAGTGTATTGATTCCTGAACTTCCTAAAACTTAGTTAAAGAGCCAATAAGGAGAGGAGGATCTGCTACACCTCTTATTTACAAATATAGGAGGACTGATCATGGATGTGAAAGCTGGGTGGCCTTGGTTGTAATGACTATGAAATTGTAAAATTCAAAAACCTCAGAATAGGAAACAAGGAAGAAAGCAAGGTCACAACCTTAGACTTCTTGAGAGTAAGTGTTAGCCTGTTCAGGGACCTGCTTGAAAAAAAAAAAAACCCACGAGACACAGCCCTAGATTGTTGGGAAGTCCCAGAGAGCTAGTTGTTTTTCTAGGATTACCTCCTTCAGGAACAATCTGCCCTGATAAGAAATTAAGCAGTGACAGCAGGGGCCTGGATGGTTGAGCAGGAGCTCCTGACTGTAGACAACCTTAAAAAAAAAAAAACAGTATTAGAGGTGAGAGCAGGATCAGGTGACCCAAGAAGACTGAAGGATGGGGTTTGGAAAGGTTATGTAAGTGCTCAATGAGGGGGATTGAAAATGAGCCAAGCTGCTGTGCTCAAAAGATTATCAGCAAGAGTACAAAATCCACCAAGGCCATTTGCTGTGATGTAATTAATACGGAATCCAGTTCTATAGAACAACTTAATTAGTATCCTGGATGATGGGACCAAGTTCATATTCAGCAAATATTCAGTTCTGTGTTATCTGCAAATGGGTGGTTGACATACCAGATGGTTGTCCTGCTGCTCAGAGAATCTGGAGAAAAAGCCAGTAGAAATCTTAAAGTTCAACATTGTGAAATGTCAAATCCAGCTCCTAGAGAGGTAGAAACACATGCACCAGTACAGGATTGTGATTGGCTAGAAACCAGGTTTTCAGAAAATTACCTGGAACACTGTGTCCAGTTCTGGGCTCCCGTAAAGAGACTGGGATATCTGACATATTAGGAGAGGTTCAGAGTGCTAGGACTCTTTACAGAAAGAACAGTCCAAAGCAGCTGTTTATTCTCCCTATATGCAAATAATCCAACTTGATAGGACAGAACCCTACTTCAGTTGACTCTTCCTTGAGTAGGGGAATTGTAGTAGGTGGTCCCTTCCAACTTCAAAGATATATAATTCTCTACGAAAACTGCAGTTGCTTTACATAGGAAAGATTTAGTTAAACATTTTCCTTTAATGATTACTGTATGTGTGCAACAGAATGAAGGAACTGGTTATTTAAAAAAAAAAAAAAAAAGGAAAAATATATTGGTAAGACACAGTATTTAGTTATGGTGTAACCTATTTATCCAGATTCCAGTGTGGTGCCAGTTACAAACGCTGACTCTCTCAGTAGATCTAAAATGAGGATTATCTTTCTCTAAGCCACATCATTTTATCAGAGGAATTTATTGTGAAGATCCCATCAATGCAGCTCTGTGTTTAGCAGACTATTTATATGCAATAGTACAACAGATGCTGTGAATAAGACTACAGGGAAAACATTGTACTAAGTTATGTAAGCCTAATGATGTAAACATCAACTACTATAAACACAAGTATGAATCAAGTAGTGTTTTAAGAATCTGAGCAATTATTCTTTGCTTAATATTTTCAGATTTCAGAAAATTTTTGATCAAGAGGTGAAGCAAGATGTGGTTTTTGACAGCATTGCCAAACCAGTGGCAGAATGGTACGTTGTTCTTGAGAGTAATTAGGATCAAAAATAGATTTTGTTGTATTAGTTGGAGGAGAGCTGCCAAGTGTTTGTCTCATAGTAAAAGTGCATTGATGTTTTGATTTTCTGAATACTGACATATCTGAATCTGGGAGATATAAAACAATCCCCTGAGAATTCTATTTATGGTAAAGTTTTAGGAGTTAACGATGCAACTACACTGATACAGTAGTATTTTTTTGTTGCATAGAAATAGAAATCCATGTATAGTTATCTTTTTACCTATAATATAAGCTCACTTCATTGCATTAGAAAAGTATTTTCTATACAGTTTCATGAATCACAGAATCATTGAGTGGTTAAGATTGGAAGACGACTTCTGGAGTTCAGCACAAAAATGATAAACAAAAATATCTTTTTATTTTTTATTTACTAGTTCTGTTTTTGTTTTTCTGGACTTTTAGTAAGGTGTAAGCATCAGACTTTGTTTTTGTGGAATATTGTCATTGTTTACTAATTTAAAGGCAGGCTTATGTGACCAATTTTTTATTCTGACATGGACATTTGTGATGCAAGTGTGAGAAATAGCAGTTTAGCTAACCTGCAGGTAAAGGTTCTTCACAACTGAATTATTGCTAATGTGAGTGACTTATGTAGAAAAAAAAAGAGACCTGTAGAGTTTATATACAGTAAAAAGACATCTACTTTTTGGATGTCAGCTTGAAACAGTGTAGTTTACTATATCCCCTAATTTGAGAAATGGGAGAAGGAACAGCTATAGATTTTGTAATTTAATAAAAAATGAAAACTTCATTAAGCTTTCATCTCAAACAGCTATTAGTCATGTTCATTTTGACTTAAATTTAAGTTCAGAATTGTTCAAGAATACTGCTTATTATAGGTTACAGTTTGATAGATGTCACTCATACTATTTTTGTGATACTTATCTTCTGCAGTGCTTTTGGTGAAATTTTAAATGTATTTGAGAATTTCAGTCAAAATAGGAAATTATATTTCAGCTTGCCTTTTTAGGAAAACTTCTTTGAAATTTCAGTGGAAACTTACACTAAGCTCTCAGAAACAATAACGTGCACATTTGGACATCAATGTTATTTTTGAAATATGAGACATTACCAAATTAGATTTGTTCCATAAATCTGCCAAAGCATAAAGAAGAAACGTCATGCTGAGATACTTTGTTTAACTAAAAGGAACTTTAATCTGATCACCAAATGAGAGAAGATACCTAAATACTATGTGTAAAGACACATTCTCCCTAAGAAGTGCTTTTCCAGATCCTGTAAATTAAGTTTTCTTTTTTTCATCAGAAGTATTATGTCTGGGGACTGTTTTTACCAAGATTGTACTGATTTATTTACATATTTCTTTGTTAGTCTTATAAAATGACCGTGAGCCACTGTTTTCTAAGATTGCAAAAAGGAAAAAGAAAGACTTTGGTAAAACATTTCAAGTCAGCAAGAACTAAGATAAGGAGATTGCTTACAAGATCTAAAGATCAAGATATTTTCCACTTTCCTCGTGTAGCAATTGGACAGATCAGTACAATGGAAAAGGCATTACAACAGAGGTTGTAACAATGATGTAAGGACTGAGGCACTAGAGAGGTGCTACAAAGGAAGGAGAAGAAGATTGCTCACCCGTATCAGAAGTTTCTAGGTTTGCAGGGGAAAGCTTCACCAAGGAGGGATCTCCAAGAAGAGATCCTTTGTTAGTGGCAGTCAGCCCTTAAGTGGGATCTAACAGAGGTGCAGCCAGGCTCCACCCTTTCCTGTCATGCAGTTGAATTGCCTTCACCTGTGCTCCCAGGGCTGACCAGGTCCTTTACTCAGGTGCTCAATCAGTGGTTCAAGCTGTGACTCATGAGTTACCTTATACTTCAGTAATCCAGTATTTTCATAGCTAAGAACACCCATCTTCACATTACTAGTCATTTAAAATGAAGCTTCAGAGCTCTAATTAAAATAACAATATGAAATAAACTAGTGAAAGCAAAGTAAAAGCAAAATTTGTTTCTGATTCCCAGCCATTACTTTAATCTACAAATAGACACTCAAAGAATTTAGGCCTTATTTAGTACAGCCTTTTTGATTTAAGCATTTAAACATTTTTTATTTATTTACATTATTCAGTTTTGCTGCAATGGCTTCTGACTCTGGACTGACTTCATCCAGCAGCTATCAAGATGAGATTCCTGTATTTGTCTTTAATATCTGCTGATGTCAAAAGCTTGATAATAAGGTCACTCTATTTCTTGAGATCTTTTTCATTATTAATTGAAGCTCAGAGTAACAAAAATGGAGTCAGAGTGTTCTGACTTTCCTGAGAAAGACGATTGTACTGGTATCTATAAAACACTATGTTTACATCGTGTAAACATTTAGCATGTTTTCAAGGAATGGTAAAGATTTTTTTTTTTTACAAATACATTTCTCTGTTGATCTTTTGTGTGTGTGTGTGCAAATTATGTCTACTGCTAAAAAATTCTCTCTTAAAATCATAGAATAAACAGATTGGAAGGCGTCTCTGTAAGTCATTAGGTCCAACCTTCTGAACAAAACAGGGATAGCTTCAGAGTTTGCTCAAGCATAGTAAAGCTTTGAAAATAAACCAAAGATGGGAATCCCACAACTCATTGTGCATCAGTTCCAGGACTTACCTGCTCTCATTGTGAAGAACACTTTCATCATATTTTGAACTTCCTTTGCATCTTGCAACAACTGCCTTTTATCCCATTCCTTCTTGGAACAATCCATTCTGTAACAGAAAGTGACAACTACACACATGTATAGCCTCCTCATCTCCAGGCTGTCAGAAAACAACTCCTTTTGCTTATCCATGTATTAATGTTCTCTAGCTTGAACCAAATTGCTTTTGTTAGAATCACTCTCATTTCTTTCTAGAATCCTTCTTGAATTGGGAAATCCAAATCTGAACACAGAACTCATTTTAGAATTTATTTTTATTTATATATTTGAAGTTAATATAGTTTGATGGAAACTTTTTGTTCGATTGAACAAAGCTTATCACAGAATCATAGAGTGGTTTGGGCTGCAAGGGATCTTTAAGATCATCTAGTTCCAGCCCCCCTGCTACAGACCAGGTTGCTTAAAGTCCCTTCCAGCTTTGTTTTGATTGCTTCCAAGGAGGGGGCATCCAGAACCTCTCTGGGCAGCCTGTTGCAGTGTCTCATCACCCTCACAGTAATGAATTTCTTCCTAATATCGAGTCTAAGTCTACCCTCTTGAAGTTTAAAACTATTTCCCCTCATCCTGTTGCTACATGACCTTATAAAAAGTCCCCCTTCAAGTACTGGAAGGCTAACATAAGGTCTCCTTAGAGCCTTCTCCAGGCTGCAGAGGGAAGCAGCTGTTATACTTAGGCACAAACTATCCTTCGGTCTCATTAACAAGAAGCATAGAAACAAATGAAAAGTTCTGCGTTCATAAACTTTAAATAGAAAAAAAAAAATCATGGTAAATTAAAACAAAATGTATCCAGACCACAACAAAACAACCTCAGCCTGCTTTCAACCTCTGTCTAATATCACTGAGTTTTATACCACTTTGAGTCATCTCAGATACTCAAGAACAAAGTACTGAATGGTATTTTGAACTATAGCAACTAATCATAAATTTTCTAGCTTACACTTGAGAAATTTCTCACTTGAGGAATGTTAACAAGTTGTAAACACAATGGATCAATGAATTTAAGCATAATTACTTGTGTGAGTTAGACTTTTGTATCACATTTTTGTTTAGGAATGTTGTGTCTTCCCACCATGAAGTAAGTCTCTTGAGTAACAGCAATTGTTAGTATGCAGCTCTGCAGCAGTCATTTACTTAAATAAGAGTCTACATTGCTGTTTTTAATGAAATATTAGTTTTTTACTACACTTTTTTGTTTTTAATTGCCACTAATTATGAGTAAATTAGAAAATGCAAGTTAACTGTAAGTAAGAAAAGTAAGAATATTTGAGGGAAAATAACAAAATGTCCTTGCTCCCTTTTAACTACATTTGTAGATGTATCCATTCTAGAAAGTGCTGTAGCTGATAATTGATACAGTTTTTCTGACAGATTTTGCTTAGTAACATAATCAGGGAAGAGACAAGGTCTTCTCTTAATATAAAAATATTTTATTGAAGCCCTGAATCTTGTCTTCTTTACAATCACATAATCTAGTCCAACACAAAATAGAAATGCTCTTTAAAATAGCTGCTTTTTCTTACATCTCTAAACCACCACCGTTGCAGGTACGGTGTTACAACAATTCTAATTTTCTCTTTTATTGGGTGACTAACAGTCAGTGCTTAGGGAAAAAAGTCAAACATGGAAATCTACCTTCACCTAGTATTCTGTTAGCTCCCGGTTAGTTGTAGTTTAGGGACTTTCTGATAGAAAATTAATTTCTTATCATCAGAGAACATTTTCAGGAATTAATTTAGTCTCTGCTGATGCCTGCGTGATCTTTTAGCGTCCACAACATCCACTGCAAGGAATTTGATAGCTTAACACCATTTTGCATGAAGAATCATTTCCTCTTGCTTGTTTTGAACCTGCCATCTGCAAACTTACTTTGATACCCTTACCTTCTGACAGATAATTACTGTATTCAGCATTCAGATATAGTGGTGGTAGGCATTATAAATTCCTAAGATAAATGAATGAGGTGTTTCCTAATAATGAATGTTTTGATTTTTAACATCTGGAATCTAAAATATATCTATATACACTCTGTCTTGTGGGTGTTTTGGTCTTTGGGAGCAGATGTTGATTGTAGTTCCTTTTAACATGTTTCTGTTTTTTTCTCTGTCATCCTACTGTAATGGATTAAAATAAGCAATTTGGCATCTGCTCAAGCCTTTAATAATTTGGAGAACCATTGCATCTCTTGTGGCGCCAGACTAGCAGTTATCTATATGTGGTTCTTTTTATCTTATGCAAGGGTTGTTTGCCCCTTTTTATTTATAAACAAAATGCACAAGAATAATTTATCATTTCTTTCTGCTTATACAAAAGGAGTGGATCTTTAAGCATAGTAAACCAAATCCAGAGTAGATTGTACTTCTGATGCGTTTCATCATGAAAGTAATTCCTTCTTGATTATTTTATGTCTTGTCAGCATTTTTTATTATTCATATACATTCTTTGTACTTTCTTCATATATTTTGTCAGGATACTGGAATTTTGGTAGAAAAATTTCAAGTGGAGGGAAACTTTTTGCAATGTTGGCTACTGAGAAGAAAGAGAAAAACTGGCCCTCCTTAATCTGATTTCTTTATCATGTAGACTGTTGCCACTTCTGGTTTGGCTGGCCATGTGAATATCACAGTCAGTAACAGATTTCAAAGAGTTACAAATTATTTACTCAATTTTTGTTTGTTTTCAGACAAATGAAAATTCAAAATAATTATGTCCTCTATCATTTTTACCTCACTGTTTATAGTTAGCCAGAGTGCAGTACAGGATGTTAGAGCACTTAAAATACATTTCAAGGCAGTTTACAACAATCAACAAGAAATTGATCTAGAAACATGGAGACAGATTTTTGCCTTCTGAGACAGAGCTGGAAACAAATACTTATCAACTATGAATATCAATTGATATTTTAAAATCAATGTACCTAAAGTTTTACTTTTAATATCAAGGGAAAAATGAAAATTTACATTTATATTTCAGATATCAGCTCATCGAATGTGTCTTGGTAAAAATACAAGCCTCTCCTTAAAACAGGACAAGAAACTTCACTAGCTGTTAAAAAGAAAATAACTGCTGAATTATTCTGTCAAATTGCACCAACTTCTCATTGGTGGAACCTAGATTACCACAATTTGGGAGTACCTTTTTCTTTCTTTGCGTTAAAACCCCACTCTTCTAAAACAAAATCAGGACTAAAAGTCAGGATCAAATATGTTGTGTCATAATGTCAAATATATCACCTCATCAGCCATGGCTGATGAAAATCACATCCGCTGTAGTCTAATCCTACATATATCCTGCTGAGTGTGCAGCTGAACTACTGTTCATCCTACTAGTGTACAGCCTATCTTCTGTTCTGCTGTTTAATGGAAATCAGATGAATACTGAGAGTCTGATGATTTACAGAGAAAAACATTTTGGATAGGTTTTTGTTAGGTACTTCAGCAAATGTGAGGTGTGAAAAAAGATGATCACGTCTGAATGGCATTTCAGACTGTGTAAATTCTATTGAACCTGAAATAAATATGTTGAATTGAAGACAGCTGCTGTGTATTTAAGAATTACTGTTAACCTTGTTTTGGTTTTATAAAAAGCTTATCATAAAGAATATGCTCTATATATTAATTTTTTAAAAAATTTTTCTATAGTGCTTTGGCAGGATATAATGGTACTATCTTTGCATACGGCCAAACAGGCAGTGGCAAAACATTTACGATCACAGGAGGAGCTGAACGTTACAGTGACAGAGGCATCATTCCCAGGACCCTCTCTTACATTTTTGATCAATTGCAGAAGGTATGGGAGATTGTTTTCTGCATTTGTTGGTTTTCTTTTTTAAATGACTGGTGTAAAAATATTTAGCTATATTTTGAAGGACTGTTTTTATAATACTGTCATAAAGTAACAGTAAGAAGCCCTAAAATTAGTAATTCAGTAATGTTTAAGAAAACATGTAACTTTTCATGAAATATCACACAATAATGAGCTGCTTACTGTTGGTTACCTGCCTTTAGAATGAGACAATGGATGTGAAAGGGTGTTGGTTTGTTTTTTTTTAAACCATGCTATTTTTTCACTGGATTCTATTATATACATTCAGATCACATAAGCAGTTGTGCTTGTCTTCACTGCTTTACCCTTTTTTTTCATTGCATGTATTGCATCACATGCGCATCCTGCAAAAATAGCTTTGACTTCTATGCAATGATAAACCAAAAATATTGCATTAAATAAGGACCATTTTTTTCACTCATCATAAGTTATATAGTTTCTTTGTGCTTGATTGATACTCAAAAAAACAGTACACTTAAAATACTCAGCTATTAACTCAGCACAATTGCATGTTCATATTTGATGCAATTATCTATTAACTATAATACTGACAGATAGCTAAATTATTATGAAAGTAATAATTTTCAAGTCAGTAGTGCAGGATTTGAAAGAGAATAAGTATGTGTATTCTTCTTTTCTGCCCTTTTCTTTTTAACTCCAATTACATACTTATATGGAAAATTTTTATGTGTAGGTGATATTACTAATAAAAGTCTGATTCACTCAGCATAATTGAATTGAAAGTGGTCATATGTTAGGCTCATTTTTTAATATAATTACATATGTATAACTTATGAACAAATTATGCAAATAGTAAAAATGTTATTAATATTTATTATTATTATTATTGCTGTTATTTATTTTTCCTAATGTACTCTTATTAAAAAGACAAAAAAATCCTTTGGTCTGTTTTTAAAACAGAGTCAGAACCTAAAGACAAGCTAATAGTGGCTAGAAAAATCCTTTCAAAAGTAATGAATTATACTCTGAAAACTAATTTTGCATGTGTTTTATGCTAGAACTGTCAATTTCTAGTGGAGAAATAGTCATTCCACCTGTGTAAATATGGGTTTGGCTTCACCAAAAAATTTCAACAGTACTAAGAAATATTTATATTTCATTCTCTGCTACTTTTTTCCTCGTCTTACAATATTTCTGACATTTATAGTCCTCACCCAGTTATTTCTTTTCTTTTAATTGTTTTTAATACTCCATAGAAGATTTTCCTACCACCGTCAACTCTGTGAAACTGTTGTGAGATTACTGAATTTGACACAGCCGTTAAGGTAAAACACACAACTCTAGTGTGGTAATCAAGCCAAATCTAGGAGCTATGAACTTACTTTTTGGTGAATCCATAAAGTAAAATGAATGTTATTAATGCTCCATTTCAACATCTCTAGTTCTAGCCCTGAAGAACTTAGAAGGGAAACTAAGTACGCTCAAAACAGTTTTATGATTACACAAATCAAAATCTCCTACAAAAGAGTGTCATTGTTGCACTTACAAATTCTTTAAGCCAATTTAGAGACCACTGCAACCCACTGAATTTGAAATCCTGTACTCTTCTTAGAACAAAAAAAATCCATCGCATCTCCTGTGCAGAGAAAGCCATTGTACTTAGCTGAAGGAAAATATTGGAGGTGTAACTTGACCGCAACTTAGCTTTAAGTCATTTCTGCGGCACCGTAAATCCAGAACAAGTGAAACTTAATTTCACAACTTCTTCATTTATTCTATATACAGAAAACAGGGCAACAAACAATGTTTGACAGAAGGTAATAATGATATTTAAAATACTACAAGCATACTCTAAAGTCTCAACAGTTAAGAGCAATGAAACAAAATCAAATAAATGCAAATGATTAATAAGAAAACTAGTCTTAAACCTCCCCTAAAATATTTCTTATTATCCATTTATATTAATTTTTCTAATAACTAAAAGACAATTCCCAACTAATATACTACCAGAACAGGGGAAAAAAAAAAGCCTAGTTGAATAGCAAAGTGAATTTTTAAGTTAGTTATTCTGAATTTCACGTTTGAAAGAATTCTATATTTAGTCTTCTAGCTGACCTTCAGCCTACAGGTTGGAAAGATGGCATAAGTAATATGTCTTATTTTTGTCTAATACAAGGGAACTCTGAACATCAGTAACCAGCCAACAGCATTCCAGATTTAAAAAACCTTTTTCTATAAGTATGTACTTGTGTGTTTTACTTATTAAAGCAAATACTGTAAAATAACTTCATTTTTATGGAAAGAAATAAGTGGATAAAGTGAAGAGATCTGAACTCTGATGATTGTTTATTATATTTAAAGTAAATTTTATTTTGTCCTCTGTAGCAGTGATATGAGCAAACAGTTGTGCTTCTGCAAGCATAGGGTGCAAAAGCAAAAAGAGAAAAAGATGTGTTTTCTCTCTTTCTATCTAAATACAAAAAGAAAAAAAAAACTCAACTTTCTTCTAATGGGCATATTGGAGTTCAGGGTACTTCTATTTTCATATATATTTTTTTTAAACTTCTTCCTTTTTCTACTTTAGATTTCATGCATGTGGTGTCTCAGAAAATATCTAAATATCCCTAAATGAGAATATAAACAATACCCAGGAGAAGAAAAAGAAACAGAATCAGAAAACAACTTAGAAGTTGTAGTGATAAGTCTTTCCTCTGGCCTAGCTTTCACTTGTGTTTATAGCTCTTCCTTTGCCCAACTGTTTATTTGTTGTTTTATTATTTTTTGTTTGCTTATTTTTTAGGACAACAGCAAAGTCTATACAACTCATGTTTCTTACTTAGAAATCTACAATGAATGTGGTTATGATCTGTTGGACCCAAGACATGAAGCTTCCAGATTAGAAGATTTGCCGTAAGTGACAAAAATACATATAATAGACAAGCAAAACAAAAATCACTGTCAGATACCACGTATATGTGATCCTAGCATTTACTAATACTTGGACAAGGATAGTTACCAAAAAAAAGGCATGTAGGTCACAGAAATTAAGTCCAGCAAGGTTAAAGACCTTGCACTTAACAGGAAATTCAAAACCTAAGTTTTTGAAAATCTCTACATTCCTCCTGAAAGAAGAGTTTATGGCTTACGTTGCTCTTAAAATAACAAATGATAAATAGTTAAAAGTGAGTCTGGAAACCATAAACCTTCTCACTCAGCATGACAGCAGAAATGTGTAAATAGCAATTTCATCACTGCTGATAAAGTGCACCAAGAACTGCCAATGGACTAATATCAGAATATAATTGAATTTTCTGTCAAAATAGATAATTACACTTGTAACGAACTCATTTTTAATATTTTTTCCCCAAAAATACGTTCTGGAATTACTACATATAATTCTAGAATTACTATAAGAATTATTATAAAATATATGTTAAGCTTTCTACACAGCATGTGCTAACCAGGAACTGTAACTACAAAATCCTTTACGATCAGCCTTTGTAAGACAAAGTTGTCTAGAGAGAAGAAAGAAGCCAACAAATTCAGCATATGAGACTGGACTGCAGATTGGTCTCCCAGCTTCACTTCACATATAAAATAATGAAGAACTCCATTTCTTAATGAAACATTAATAAAATACTGTTGCTGGTTTTTTGGTTTTTTTTTTTTTGTTTTGTTTGTTTGTTTTATCATGAATGTACGACAGCTGTTCTGAAAATCATGCCTCCTGTTTTATTACGTTGGCTAATATTCCATTTTGTGACAGATAAACAGCAGTAAGGTAGTCTGAAAAAACAACATGGAAGTGTGTATGAAACAGATGTGTCACTGAATTTCTCAGTGCAGGAAAAATGACACCCATTGGCATTCATTGACACTGAAAGCTTATTGATGTTAAGCACAGTGAGGTTATGGGTGGTGAGCATCAGCAGCAGTGACATGAAAGACAAGCCACATTCCAGATTGGCCATGCACAGCTGTCACACCACAAAATGAAGAGTGTCTCAATCAGCTTATCCACACAAATCAGCAGGTTATGACCAGGGAACTGCATGTGGAGTTGAATATCAGCTTCAGTGCAAAGTTGGAAGATTGCAAATTTTGTGCCAAGTGGGTCCCATGAACACTCACATAGGAACAGAAAGAACAACGTATGTGTATCAGGAGCTATTGAACCAAAATGAGGCTGAAAGTGACTGTTACCAGGTATCCAGATACCTGGATTGTATCATCATTAGTGATGACACATGGTGTCACCACTATGAGCTAGAGTCAAAACAACAGTCCATGGAGTGGTAATACCCAAATTATCCATTGAATAAAAAGTTTGATACACAGTCCTCAACTGCTAAAATAAATGATGCATGCTATCTTTTGGGATGTAAGAAGGGTTACCCTCTTTGATTTCCTGGAAGTCAGACAAACCATCAACTCTGACAGCTGCATCATGATTCTGACTAAGCTGAAGATTCAAACTTTTAAAATCAGGCCAGAGAAAAAGAAAACCTTTATCTTGCAACACAACAATGCCAGGCTGCAAGCAAATCTGAATACCATGGACACATGGCTAGTATTGGCTAGGCTGTCCTACCACAACCACTGTATAGTCCAGGTTTGGTACTTTCTCACTTCTATCTGTTTGGGCTGAACAACATTTTCCTAACAACACTGTCATCATAGCAGCTATGAAAGTGGGTCATCTCCATCAAGTGCTAAATTTTATGAGCATGGCATGCAGGCTCTTATTCATTGCCAGTAAAAATGCATAGCTAACAGTGATGACTATATTGAAAAAGTGTTTTGCAGCTGAGAAGCTATTCTATCAAATAGTGCTATTCTGCTCTTTGTATTGTTTTTAGCTTCCCTGGAAATAAATAGGAGGTATTGCTTTCAGTGTGACCTAATATATGGCTATTACAATTTCAGTACCTCAGTTGTCAAAAAGTATATATTCTGCAATAAATATACACCTTCATCACTTATATTTAAGATCGTGTAAAATTATTCAGTTAATAAGACATTTGTTTATTTTTAAGATATTCAGGGGTTAAACTTTTAGAAATAAATTGTAATGGCCTGAACTAAAATGAGAGAGAAATTGCATAAAGCGTAACTACATGATCAGTTATATTTTAGTTGCTTGGACATATTCTTGCAAATGGCAAAGTAAATAGCAGTTACAGAGACTTTAAAATATATGAAGTGTTTATTACCTGATACATATTTCATTTTTTAATGAGAATTTTATGTATTTAAAACATTTTAGGGTTGTACTGGTGGTAAGCAAAGTACAAAAGAATATAATTTACTCGGGTTTCTTTGAAAGCACATTTTCATAGCAATATTTTTTTTAAAACCTTATTGCTTATTTTACTTTAACAGGAAGTTGTTTAACATCACTGCTTTCAATTCCACCGTGGATCATCAGGCTTTTAAGAACAATGAAAAGCCAAATGCTGTTTTTCTGTAGCTTTATAAATATTAGCAACCTGTGCTGATATTCTCCCAACTATGTACAGTAGACAAGAAAAATATTGAAGAATTATATTATTTTAGAGAAGGAAACAAAAGATTAGTTAGTTTAGTAGGTATGCAGATTGTTTTGGAATGTTCTTGTTATTCTTGTTATCTACATTCTTGCAAAGATGGGATTGATGTAATTTGCTTCAGAAGTAGATAATTCTGCCTACGAAGCTCTGTGTTAATGGTTATATTATTTATCAATTTAATGAAAGGTATAAACACAGTGATGATATTTGTGCAATAAAAGTTAAAATATTTTCATAACAGAGTCATTGATAATATTTGAAAACCAGGGCATGAAAACAGTATTGATTTTTAAGGTAGAGTTGAATGACAAAAAATTTTGAATTGCCCATTGTATCTAAAGATTGCATGATTAGTTCTGGAATTCTAAATTCATCTGCAATTCAAGATGAGACAAGGCTTTCATTAAAAAAAAAAAAATCTCAATTTTTTTTTGGAAATAGATTCTGACAAATGGGTGAATATAGACTGCATGTTCTTCTATGTCATTACTTACACATATGTAGATATGCATCCCAACTATTCATGTCCATTTATGTTTTTCCACTGAAAAGATGCTTTCTTTTTGCTTCTTACTCTTCCTTGGAACCATGTAAACTTTGGATTCAGTCTAATTTAAATGTACAATATTCACTATATATAGCAAGCTTGTATTTTTGGAAAGAGCTAAGTCTTTACAACACAAACATTTTCATGAGTTGCACTGTAACAATATTCTATGTTTACAAGAAGAACATACTGAATATGTGAAGCTCATTAACAAGATCTAATGCAATCATGTTTCTAGTAGGTACATAAACAAATATGAGTTTTAAACCCCAGTAAATTTAGTTTAACAGGAAAAAAAGTTTTCTAAATGTTTAGTTATTATGATTTTACATGTAGTCCATAAAAATTACCTTTTGAAATACCCTAATGCCTAATATGCAGTATTCCTTAGTTTGCAAGCATAACTTACTTTTGTTGTAGAAAGCTGGATTTTTTTTTTTTTAAGTTCTGTGACACTGTAGCTGAAGTTTATTCAGATGTTTATTCAGATGCACCTTCAGTTCAATTATTAGAATGTAAAAGTTTTATTTAATATCAATAATTCCATTCCATGCTTATACAAGGAAATAAAAACTAAAATTGTTTTCAAGTATATGAAAGGCATGAAACTATTGTAGAATATAGGCAATGAATGAGTATTCGAATTCTGACTGCCATCTCCTGTTTCTATGATAAATGATTTGCAGGACTGTTCAAATTAGGAGTTTTTCTGAAGCTCTTTTGCTCCAAGGTTTTGCAAGAGGCTTTGTCTTCTAACAGGTTTCCCATTACACAGTCTGATTTGCGTAGCTCTATGATACTGAATCAAATCAATTTATCTTCAGTTATAAACCAGTTAGGAAGAACTTATACCAATGGATTGTATTATTTATTAAGAACTTGAAATTTTCCTAACACTAAATAATAAAACAAACGTAAATGCTGAGATTGTTGAATTGTAAATCATAGACTAAATCTTACAAAAAATTTAAAAATTTGCCACTTTTAACTGTCCAAATTATGGCAGGTGACACTCATGCATGTGAAGACAAATTAATGCTGGCTTATCTTAAAATAAGGGTCTGTGAGTCAGTAGCTGAGGAACTGCTTCACAAGGAGAACAGACAGCAGTTAATCTGACCTGTCAGCCAGCAGAAGTGTTTCCCCATTTGTGGGTCAATATGCTTTAAAAATCACCTTTGATACAGAAATACAACTTAGTATGCTTTAGGTTAACTCAAAAAACTACAGCAAGCAAACAAAACTGGTTAGTTTGTATTGAATCCTCTGAGAATCCATTCCTAGCTTATACTTCAGAAAGATGAAAGTTTTTGTTTTGTTTTGTTTTTTTTTAACTACATATTAATTTCAGAGAATTCCACAAAACAGAAAAGATTTTAAGCTATTAACCAATTAAATTATTCAATTACCAATGATGACATTACATATTAGTAACATGCAGAACTGTCATGGTTCATGAAGTCAGTATAAGATATTTTCACTTACTCTAAATTACCATATTAAACAACAACTTCAAATAATTTCTATTCTTCTATTTCTTCACCTGCCTCCAAGGGCCTACAGAGTTACTAAACTACTGACAAGTAAAGCCGAAACAGCAAATATGACAATCTCTCATACTGTTACTCAACAGAAAAAAACACCCAGCACCACACAAAATCATAAAGGCTCAAGACACAGTTTTCTATGTACAAGTGAAATTGATAATTTCCACTAATCTCCTTTTTGATGCAAATTAACCTGTTCCTTGCCTATAAACTCTAGATTGAAGCGTCAGCCCTTCCCCTTTGTTTATGAATGGAGAGATAGCAGACAGCCACTCTCAGTTCCTCAAAGATTATGCTCATTAGAATTTAAAAATATTTTATTTTAAATGTGTAAAATAATGTCCATTCACATTACATGTATGTAATTATGCCTGTATGAATATGACATTATGTTTGAATGATCTCAAAACAAATATGTTAGGAAGACGTCAATGAAAGCTTTCTGAAGTGATTTATCTACATCCTCTGTAGGGCAAATTAAATCAATTCAGATTAATGCTGTCCTGGTTCAGACTTTACTTTTAAATGAAACACTTCAGTATTCAACAAATATTTTATTATGAATTATATTATTACAGTTTCCATTAATTTCAAATGTTCTATTTCATTCATGCGTGAACTATTAATCTCATGTCTCAGTTTTAACTCATTCTGGACTGGGCCAAGGCAAGGTGAGAAGGAGGAGGTGCAGAGTGCTTTCTGCATCTCAGTAAGAAAGACCTGACAACAAATAGCATAATAAGATAACTGCTTAAATAAGATAGAATAAGGAGAGGAATGTAGGCAGTGAGTTTGTCCCTTTCTATTTGAGGTGCACTGAGTTCATGGAGCATTGAATGAACCAGAATTTATTTTCTCATGACACGGTGCACAGAGCGGAGTTGATCCTGTGTGGGGAAAGTTCTCCCTTCTGGCCTCTTGAGCTACTACATTTATTATTACCTGCACAGTCTCATTCTCATGCTGAGGTAGTATCACTGTATTCTGCTAATTATAGTCGTAAATGTTATATAACCTCATATATAACTTATGTCATTGTGGTTCATTATTTTTAGATGTTTATCAAGTTTTTGATATTATCTTATCTTAGATATCTTCAGTTTTAAGCCCCAAAGACAGATATAAACATATTAACATATATAAATGTAAACACATATAAATGTATTTTTAAAGTTATCATTTGTTTTCCAGAACTTTCCAATTTTTTTTGTTAAACAAATTGGTGAGATGCTATCAACAAACCAAAATAAACTTTAACATCAATATTTACAAGTAACATGAATTTCATAGAGGAAAGTATTCCTCATGTAAGACTCTCCTGCATTATGGCAGGTCAGCAGATGTAGGAAATAGCCTGAGTTAATAAAGGCATAAAAAATGCTGCTCACATCTGTATAATCAATGAATATAAAGATGTTATAATTACAAAATAAACTAGAGAGCTTGGCTAAGTAGATTATAATAACAAATAGAGAATAGATAGAATACTTACCCACGTCCTGGGCTTGCTACAAAACTCCAGAGGAGGGATCTCCAGAAGAGATCTTTTCCCACTGGTATCCAGCTCTTAAAAGGGTCTAGGAGAGATGCAGCCAGGCTCCACCCCTTCCAGCAGCGCAGGTGAATTGCCTTCACCTGTGCTCACATGGCTGACTCTTTGCTAGCCTCAGGTGATCAGAGGTTCAGGCCATGACTCAGCAGTTACCCATACACCATCCTACAGGTTTCCTAATCTGTTACAGATTCCCATCCATTAGACCAAATGGAAAAAATTCTTTGTTTATAAAGAAAACAAAACCTTTTCTTTGCCTTCTTTCAGTCATAATGGAAAACTTAACAGAGCTGTTCCTGCAAGATCCAAGTTAAGACTATGAAATTTAAACACTGCATTAATTTACAGGAAGCTATATAAAATGCTGTCATCATATTATACAGTAATTTTATAGTGCAATAAAATAAATCGTTTTATTGTTATTTTGGAACTTGTCATTTTGAGACAGTTTTAACAGATGCTTCTTAAGATGTAAGAATTTGTACTTCCTCCTAATAGCTGTAAGGCTATTGTATAGGAAGTTGTCAATGGTTTGGGATGTTCCTACTGTCTTCTTTTTATTTTAATAATCTTCCAAGGCTTTTTGTTCAAGCTAATATCTTTGTTGTTTGGAAATTATTAGACAAACTATGTAGTATGATTAGAAGTTCTAGAACTATGCCAAATGTTCATATTAAAGCAACACTGCTTTCCTGTATTATAAAAAGAGGGAGATGATTCTTACAGTACAGTTTGAAAGTTTTAAAATTTATCAAGACATGGTATTTTAATTAAAAAAAATCTATGGGCTTTAGTATGTGAGGCACGCACAGACAGCATTAAAGCAGACACAGCTTTATCAAAATATTGATATGCAAGAGCAGAACTGTGCTTTCAGAGTTATGTTCTCAGTTGAGTAAGCAGGTTTTTATAACTGTATTGGGGCTATTTTATCCTAGAGCACAAAAATATAGGGCTTTAAACAGGCAGCAATCATGCTTGTAAAAACAGTTGTTATGCTTACTAGAGAAACTGTCTATATTTACTTGTATTTTTCTTTCTGAAAATAGTATGTGCATTGCAACATGTTCAGATTATTTATATATATCCACTCCAACGTTTCGACCAAAGGATAAATAGCTTCTGTAATATTTAAGAGTAATACTACAGAATACTGCTTGGCTGCGTAATTTGTTTCTGCAAATTTTGTCAGAAGAAAAAAAAATAGACAAACACCAAACCAAAAATCTAACCTTTGTGTTTTTGAGGTAGCTTGGATTAATTAATGCGCAATAAACATCTACAGACAAAACCTCATGCCCTGTACTCCCTCTAGTGGTTAACCTCGAGGATCATGAAATATGTACATATTTATATTTTTAAATACACACACATAAACTGTTGGCTTCTTGATCTTTGTGTTTCTTGTTTTTACTGTTGATACAGAAAAAAATTCTTTTTAAACTTCAAGAAGTTCTATTTTCCTTCAGGTTGTCTCAAAACACATATCATCCATCCTTATAATTTGCGTATGTAACTATCAGAAAGACCAACACAAGGGAAAGGTGGTGCAAGAGATGTGATGATAGAGAAACTGACATAATAGAAAAGCATTGTGTTACAACAAAAGGAATAAGGACTGCTCATCCATCTCTGAAGAGATAGGCTCATAGTTAGCTCCAAGGAGCTAACTCCACAAAGCAGGAACCTCCAGGAAAGAGAGAGGGAGGAGAAGAAGAAGAAAGACAATCAGACAATCAGACCCACCACCCTTTCCTAAGGGTAGTCAGCCCTTAAATAGAGTCTAAGAGAGGTGCAACCAGGCTCCACCCCTTCTGATCGCACAGCTGAATTGCCTTCACCTGTGCGCCTAGGGCTGACCCACTCCTTTCCTCAGGTGTTCCATCAGTAATTAAGGCCTTGACTCAGCAGTTACTGCACTTTTAACACAGTTACTACACTTTTTAACACTTTGAATGGCCTTAACTCAGTGAGCTTTCCAAATTCAGTAATGTAACTACTTGACTTGTGTTTTGGATATTACAGGCTGCACTAGCTTAGGAGACCCTAACGGGTACTCAGTAAAGCTAATTAAGTGTAACTTTCACTTACTCTATTAAAAGAAAAATTTCTTATGTAAAGAAGCCTGTTTAGTAATTCAGAAAGAGTTTCAGTGATGGTAAGTAATTTTCCTGGAGTTTTGCTATATCATAGAATCATCTGAGTTAGAAGGGTCCCTTAAAAGTCATATAGTTCAACTCCCCTGCAATGAACAGGGACACCTACAGCTAGATCAGGGTGCTTAAAGCTTAGCCCAGCCTGACCTTGAATGCCTCCAAGAATAGAGTATCTACCACATCTTTGTGATTAAGGCCATTTCCATTTAACTACCTTCTGAAATATAAGGCTTGAAGAGGTACATCTTACAAAATTTCTAGCTTCAAAGGAAATAAATAAAAACATCCTATTTTTATTTGTTTGCTTTTAATGAAGAAAAGAATCGTTAACATCTTTAATTAGCAGCATTCAAAGAATGAGAAGAGAAATAGTCTTGAAAAAATGCAAATTATTAGAATCATGTTGGCTACAGGTGTGATGGTCCTGAAATATTCTATCCCTATTTTTTCATCATAATTATGTTTTATGCTTCATTAGTGCTTAATAACTGGCAATAGCAGACAGAAGCCCTACTCATTATTTGTTTGTGATGATTCATCTAACGTCTTATTCTTGAGATTTCATTCTACCTTACCAAAAAAACTTCTGAAGTGTTCTCTAGTAGGCACAGTTTTTATAATTTCTTTTTCCATTTGGATAAAGGAATAAAAAAAAGATGGTAGTATAAAATTAAAAAAAAAAAAAAATACTTCCTTTACCTTCACCATTTGATATTTTCAGTGTTTTGATTATTTTGCATTTTTAGATGTTACATTCTAATGCAATCCAAATAAAAATAGAGAACAAAGTTAACTGTACAGTAATTCTATTTCTTTGTTCTTTCTTCCTATCACATAGAAAAGTGACAATAATGGAAGACCCCGACCAGAACATTCACCTGAAAAACCTATCTCTTCAGCAAGCAAGCAATGAAGAGGAAGCCCTTAATTTGCTCTTCTTGGGAGACACTAACAGAATGATTGCTGAGGTAAGAACTGCTGCTACAAATCTTAATTGACTGCAAAAGAATTATAGCATTTCTAAACATCTCCTCAAAAGATTCATATTTTGGAAGTCCTCAGAAATGAATGTGAAATTCTTCCTTTAGAAGTGTCTTTCCACAATGTAATTAAATCATTTCTTTGATTATAACTTTCACTTTGTTTTCCTTAGTGATTCTGAACGGTGGCCTTTGATTAAATAATATGCTGCAATTAAAACAAGGAAAACAAAAATGTGTTTTTTCATTTATAAAACATGGGTGGGTAGTGGAAATGCTAACTGAGGGCTCAAACCAATGATTGAGCACCTGGTGGAAAGGCAGGGCCAACTCAGGGAAGCTCAGGTGCATGCAATGACTGGAAGGAGTGGATCCAGACTCCACCCCTTCCCAGACATCACTTAAGGGTTGGATGCGAAGGTAAGGGTGTCTTGCTGGAGATCCTTCCATGGGTAAGGGCTTCTGAGGATAAGCAGCTTCTTTCCTGGATTTTCTGCATCTATGGCTGTCATGTTTGAGTGAACCCTTGTTTGTTGTAGCCTGGGATCGTGCTGCTCTGTTTTCGTTGTTGTGTTTTCTATCAGTTTTCTATCAGTTCCAGTATCCATGTTACAGTACCATTAGTATTTATTTACTGTAGTGCAGCTAATTGCATTTTAGAATCTGCTAGAGTTTGTGTTTTTTTTGTTTTTTTTTTGTTTTTTTTTTTCCCCCCCTCCTCTCTGACTAAAGAGATATGTAGCAAGCTAGTGAGGAGGAAGAATTTTGAAGCATAGGGTCAAGTAAGTAGCTCTCTGTTATTGCTGGCTGCTAGTTCATATGGTGATACAGATGGAGATGTGTTTGAATACAAATTATAAGTGGCGCTGTGCGTTGTGATGTGTTGTTTTTTTTTTCTTCAGAAGTCTGGAAACTTGTCAATAACACTGGTAGAAAATTCACTAATGTGAGTGTCTTTTACTATTATTAACTACATGCAATAAAGTTATCTTTAGTACTGTTTAACTTAGGGTAGTAAAAAAAAAAAAAAATGTTCCTTAGCATGCTGAGGGAATATTTTCTTGCTTATTGCAGCAATATACACTTTGTGTAAATGCTAAGGTGATTTAAAAAAAAAAAAAAAAAAAAAAAAAAACAAAAAAAAAACTATACAGGTGGATTTCATTGTAGAGGTTTTTTAAGGTAGTTATCTCATCGTTGCTTTGTGACAGATATGTTTCAATTCAGAGAGTTTTCTGAGTGGGGCTTCTCCCTAGATGCTGCAAAGCTTACCACTTGTTATCCTTCGGCCTTTCTGACCTAAGGTGAAGGGAGTAATTTGTAATATGACTTAATGGAGTGAGTGTTTTCAGAAATTAGAGATAAATTATGTGATTTAAGATAGAGGTTTATGATATCAACTGTAAGTTCTCTAGAGATTCACGTTTTTAAGCCTTAATAGAATTGTGGTAATGCTTCCTGACCTCAAAAAAAATGAAAACATTATTGAAGTAAGCTTTAAAAGGCATAAGATGAGTTAACTTAAATAGAAAAGTAAGTAAACAAAACTGCTTTATCTATCACTTTTTTTTTTTTTTTTTTTAATGATGAAGAATTTAGGACTAAAATAACTGCCATGGATTGAATAAGAAATATGTGGCAGGATTGCAGTCTCTAGAATGGCAGACTAATAGCCTAGACCTGTGGTAATCCTTTATTGAAAAGTTGTGGTACTGTTTTAAAAATAAGAATGGTTACTTGAGGCTTTATGGCTGTACTTTTGCCCTTGTAATAACAAGAAGTGTTAATAATTTTCAAGATATTCTGTAGGCTACATTTATTCATTAAGTAACTGAACCCAAAAGAAAACTTAAAACAGGATACTTCTTACCTATACAAATCATGTAGGTAGTAAGGGGGGGACGGGGGGATGGAGATGGGGGGGGGGAATATTAACCTGCTCTAATTAGTGCAGAGTTGATTTTTATAGCCCAGTATGAGAGCAATACTTTGTTCCAGCTTTGATGTGTGCTATGGGCTACAGAAATGAAAAAAATAATAATAATAATAATAAAAAAAAAAAAACACCTGAATGCATAAATGCTTCTTAACATAAAAATATAAATAGGAAATGTTTCTCTTATATTTTGCCAGGAGGAAATGGGAAGAGTACAAACCCAAAAAACTGATTATTGTGTTGGCTTCTCTTTCATTTGTGTGATCCCTACTAAGCATAGTCTCTTGTACTGTTTGAAAGCATAAGGATCTCAGCAGTAATTTAGTGGAAAAATATGAATTTATTTATATTTACATTTTTAAATCAACTGTATGATTTAGATAGCTCAGATACAAGCAAACAAGGTATTTCAAAAAATAATTTTCATATATGACTGGTAGCAAAGGCATCTTAAATAGCTCATTTAGTTTTCATTAATGTTCACAGTCATTTTGTTCTTGTATATATACTATTAATATGCCTTCTGTTTAAATGTTCTTTTTTAATATCTTGAAACCAGAAGCTCTTGTTATCACTATCCTTTGGAGTAACATACTGAACCTCTGTGATTTAATTATTTCTTAGTTCTTTTAAAACAGCAGAATAAGGTAGAGACAGTAGCCTTCCAGGAGCACATATCAATCTCAAAACTTTAAAATCTTTTTGTGAGATTGACACTCTTGAATACTACAGTTGTGGGTATGTTTAGCGTTTGTTTTTCCTCTAATGAAGAATCGCTTCATTTTACTGTGGAAGGAAATGTTTTTACTCCATGGTTTTGCAACTATAATACTCCATTGTTTAAATTTGGAAGACAGTGTATACTGCACAGTATTTGTTCCATCATTTAAAACATTTAAAGTACTCATGGGAGAAGCAGTTAGTTTTTGGCAATGTTTAAGTATGTTTTTTCAAGGAAAGGAAACTTTAAAACATTTAAGGATAGTTATGGGGACTGACTTGTGACCTGTGAATTGGACTCATTTCTTTTATTTTTACTGTCCGTTATTGTTCTCAGAAGTATATTTAGGGAGCCACTGGTAGTGTTTGAATTCATTGCTTTCTAGAGGAAATATGAAAAACAGGATTTGAACATGTGAATATACCAGATTTAGTGACACTTGCTAAGAAAGTGTGTTATCCAAGTTAGAGCTTCATTCTGTAATGAATTAGAATGTTCTGCTTTCCAAGATTGCTCATTGGTGTCAGTTGCTAAGTTATTTCTATTCTTACAAACCTGTTGTATAGCAACATCAGCGGCAAATGGCATCACCATTTCAGTGCAGGTGCTTTCATTTCAGTATGCGGTAAAGCAATTACTGTGTCATATATATTGCTTTGAGTAGTCCTTAAAATGCTCTAGGATTCATATGGATAAAAGGCACTGTTTAATGTAAATAATATTCTCCCTGGGAAATAATTACTTAAAGCTACCTCAGTTACCATGCTCTAAAGGGGAAACTGCACTTACTGCGATTATGCAATGGTAAGACATAGAGCATTGAGTTTCAAAATCAGGGAAGTCAGATAACATTTACTTTATTTGTATTTTTCATAGCAATGAATTTGCAATTGTAACTGTGACAAGCATACCTAGATACTTCCAGAAGTCCCCTCCACTTCAACTGTATCAACCAAAGGGAACTAAAGAAGAACTAAGATCTCAATCATCTACCAAATATGAAGGCAGGAACTTCCTATTCTTGAATTTACAAACTCTTCCATGTAATATGGTTCTGTAGAAACCTGAAGGGTTAGGCAGATATACTTATTGCTTTCCAACACAAGGGTCTCTACTCCTTTCACTTTGCAATTTGTACTCTTCTATGAACCATTAGAACATTTTAAGGATGAATTTCAACCAGAAAAACAAGTAGCATTAAGCTGCTTTATTATCAACCTTGTAGTACACAGCAGCTATTTTCTTGCCATCAGAACTGTAAAAGGACTAAATCTGTCAGAATTCCTTTATTCAGTAATCCATCTGGTAGTATCTAGAGACCAGAGGAAGTCTGTTTGGTATCTGCATTGGATGCTCTCAGTGCTTTCTACTAGCCCTTGTTAAACACTTGATAATGGAAAAGAGCACAGAGAAAAATAAAAACTTGTTCCTTTCCACTGAGACATTCTCTCAAGAAAATGGGGCTATTCCCATAAACAGAGGGATCAACCTTCCTTCATTTGTGCACTGGTTATTTGCTAATTCACTCATACAGAAAAATCATATTCTTTTCAATGTCTGAACAGTTCGATTCAAAGAAGAAAAGATTCCACTGAAGCAAAATTAAGCAGCCGAGTTGAGTTAAGTTTGTGATACAGGCTGAATGGCTGCATTTAATGCTTGTGAGATCTTTTTGTCTCAGCTGTCCTGAACTCTTCTGCATTTTCTCTGGGAGTATTTGGCAGCTATAATCAACACATTCTTCCAGACTGTAGCAGCTTGTGTAGGTCTAATGCTTGTTTTCAGTCTTTCATATATTTTTTCAATTTAAGAAGCTTTTCCTTCTTAAAGACTCAGTCATTAAGAACCCTAATGAGGCCAGTAGCCTCCAGTTTCTTACTATGCTTTGTACTAAAAACACTTGTAATATTAGCTTCAGCAAACAAAAGATTGGGAAATGCATCATTTCTTGTAAGATAGATACAATTGAAAAGGTGGATTACTTGGGCTGCAACAATTTCTAGACCTTCTGTGAGATGGTAATGCTTGACAGAAGCATCCAAATTGGATGCTTCTTGCAATTTGGTCGCCCAGTGGGTTTTCATTTAATTAGAAACCACTTTCTTGTAACTGCTGTATGAATAGTAATGTATAGTAGTTATGTGGCATAAAACGTTTTATTTAATTTCGGCAGCCCCAGGTCTGCCCAGATCTTGTTGAAAAGTCAACTAGACTGCATGTCCTGGAAATCTGGCTTGTCTACATTTTCCATCATCAAACCAAACAATGTTGCTTTATCAAAATGTGACCTTGAAAGATATGTTACTGAATTCCTCTTTTTACCATGCCACAAACGGGCAGCAATAGTTGACCTGCTATTAATTCCTTTGTATTTTTCACGGGTGTCACAAAGAATCTGAAGTCTGCTTATGTGGTTTATAATGTCACAGAATTCATGAAAAAAAAATATTTCTTTAAAAGTGACTGCAGCTCATCTGTTATTCTATATATAGCTTTCACAATAGTAACCATCTGCTAAAAGCCAGTCCATTCCCCTCTTCTTTTTTTCCCTTCATCTCATCAAATTAGAGTGAGTATGATTTCATATACATATGTTTGGAATACTGCTAACAAAGCCAAAATGATCTCCAAAAGCCACTGAAGGAACTTTGTAGTAAGTTCTGAGATACTGTTTAGCAGATTTTGTTTGGCTTTTTCTATTTTCAAATTTCCTAAACACCTGAATCATGATAGTCAAAAATTCCATATATGACTGTAAAAATATTTTAAAATGTCCTTAATTTTGGACTGAAAACACTGACGTTTCTGTTGCTTTGTGCTTTTCATGTACTCTTATAGTAAAACAGGTATTCAGTAAAATATTGTTTCCTTCAAGATTACACTGTGGTAAAGCAACAGTGTTTGCTCTGATACTGGAAAGTATATGCAAGAGATTTTTGAGGTCATGCAGTCCAATCTCTTTATTGACATGCTCAGGGTTCATCCGTGTCTGAAACTGAATGAACTGTTGTCTGTTCAAATTTGTGCCTTGCACTTCCTGTGAGGGTTCTTTATGGTTCTGTTATATGAGTACAGCAAAATGGAGATATACATTTTTACAGTTCATTTCTATCAGTGTATTGTTTAAAGCATGATACTACTATGAAGAAGGACTGTATTAAAATAATAGTTTAGAATCCCAGGCAGTGACTTCCTAATCAGCTTCATTCATATTACATTCAAAAGAAAAAATTGAGAAGAAAACAATGGAGTATCTAATGACCAATCCAGCACAACCTACTTTTAACATGAAAAACCAAGTTGCATTTTGCCATAGACAATAAATTCCTAATAGTGCAAATGTTGTACTGAGCTAACATTTGGAATTCTGAAATTTGGTGTTCAGACCTGTTTTTTTCTTTTTTTTTTTTTAACTTCTTTCCCCTCTGCTGGGGTTAAACAGGTATTACTAAAAGTATATATTGAAATACATGAGTTTTTACTGCACAGTGAAAATGAAGAATGCTTGTTCTGAAGTACGATCTGTTTCTTGAATACATTTAGCAGCTTTTCCTCATCTCCTATGTTTCCAAAGCTAGACTCATACTGATATTTAGTCTGGCTTAGGCTTGTCTGCACTGCAGTGTGACTCATGCAATGATTGTGGTGAAGACTGTCCTTAAATTTTAATTTTCCTGAGATTTCAGAGCTGGAAAAATAGAATATCCAATCCAACTTTGCAGAGCTGCAAATAGTAAAATAAATAAATCAGAATTGTTGTACAGACTGTATTTTACCTATTCTTAGGAGAGCTTTCTTGCTTTTCAAACTTCATGGACCTGTAACTCTCTCTGAACCTGTTTATTTTTGTTTCCATGCCACCACTCACTGCCCGTTTGTTTGTTTGGCTTTGTCCCTGAAGGCATCGTATCATGTAGCTGTATTCTAATATGCTATACAGGATTATGAAATGATCCTTAGAAATCTGGAAGTAGAGCCAGTGGTTTGCCTTTTTTATTCCAAAATTCCTTATCTGTATTAACTAAATGACCAAAACTTTTCCGCTCTGAGTTTCACCTTGCTAGGAAATACAGCTAAGACTGTAATTTTATTACAGATGTTTAAGCTTGCAGCATTAATAAAATTATTCCTGGTCACTACCTACTTGTTCATACATTCTGTGCTGCCATTTTCAATTATTCTTTTACAAGTGCTTTGTACATCTGCACTGTGATTGCTACAAGAAGCTGATTCAGGTGGTTTACAGGCATTTATTTTTTTTTAACTGGATCAATTCCCAGTACCAGTTCAGTTATGCTGGTGCTGTAGAGGAGCAGCAAGCTGCACCAGGGCTGGAGATAGGTGCTGGAAAATTGAACTATAGTTGATTCAACCAAAAGGTAATAGCTATTCATATTACTAGGAATGTTCAGCTTGCAGTTTTTCTGTTAAGAGCTGTTTTTATCAAATTAACAAAAAAATCTTCAACGTGTTGCTGGCAAGCTATTTGAACATCTAGCATGCTTCACATCAAAGCAGAGCGTAGGGGGAAAAGAAGTAATGTGTTGGCAAATGTATATTGAATCCCTAGATATGACTGGAAAATAGTTGCTCCAGTATAACAGAAATAACGTGCAGACAAGAGATCAAATTGTAGAATTTAATCAGGATTTTTTAGACTTTTTTTTTTAATTTAGTTGTTAACCAAAAATAAAGTTATTAATTTATTTTTGCTACTTTTTTTTTTGTAAGTTAAATATTTATATCATGATAACAATGCTGCTATACTTGTAAGAGTTTATAAATAAAAATGATTTGTGTAGCAAATCCTTAATCTCAGTACATATTCAAATATGCAATTTGCAAATCCATTTGCCATTTATAGAATGAGCATAATAAGAATTCTTTTTTATATTTCTAACAGCAGATACAACTAAAAGTTTTTAGATGCTATTATTAAAAGGAAGACGCATGTGTGATGGCATCTGATCACTTGAAGATAAAAACAAATATGTGGGTGTTGCTTTAAGTTTTGTTCCCCATCCTAAATGTATTGGGAAACTAAAGAAAGCAAGTCTAAAAAGTGGCCAATAATTTCCATATGTCTAACTAGAGAAGTATGCCAGCAACTATATAAATACGTATCTGAAAGTTGAAGTCGATGGACTCTGGAGGTTCCAGTCCTTATAATTCTGTGATTCTTTAATAAATATATATATTCAAAGCTAAACCTTTTGTCAAAATTCAGTCATGACATGTAAACTTATGAGTTGGCAAAGTTAATTTTTTTTTTGAAAAAATGAAAATTTTGGTGTAAAGTTTTATAGAAAATTCTATTCTTAGCTATGCTGATATCTAGCAAAATGGTTAAAATGAACTAATTCTGGTAATGAGCCAGGTTTTGTGCAAAGCCAATAGAATATGGAAAAGGGGCTGGTTGCTTGGGAGGAATATAGAAGTGGAGTTTGTGTGCACAGATGTGACCAGCGAAGCTAAGGCCTGCTTGGAATCAAATCTAGCAAGGGTGATCAAGGACAACTCAAAGTTTAAGTATGTGAAGAGCAAAACAAAGACTACGGAAAATTCTGATTTATGAATAGTAGGGAATTTTCATAATCCTGGCAGTTTTATCGAAAGGAGTTTTAACAAACAAGCTTAACTGTTTTCTGTATCTCCCCAGATGTGTTCAATATGCATGTTAGCTTTCAAAGAATATTTAACATTCAAACCTGTTTGAATATAAGAAAACAGAACAAGAAGGAGGGGAGGGAAGAGCCGTTCACAATGATATCAGGGCAAAAGGTAACCATTTGGTGATCAGGAATTATTAAACTGCTCTATGATCTGTATGTCCTTTATTAGTAGCATTCCTTAGTATAGTGAGGCCAGCTGCTTTGCTGATGTCCTCAGTATTAGAATATCTCAGAAGGAACAGAAAAATAACTGCTTGCTTGCAGTACAGTTTGTCTCAACTAAAATTATCCAAGCACTTGACTGGAAAGTGAGTGGGTAAATCCTCCTGGTTTCTTCTTGCATGGATATTATAGGTGAAGTAGCTCATGCTTAGATATTACAATTTCCTGATTTGTAAAGATATGAAAAGCGAAATGGATATATTAAATAAGCATTAAATACTCTCAATTTTCTTTTGTTGTAGACCCCAATGAACCAAGCGTCAACTCGATCTCACTGCATTTTCACTATTCACATCTCTAGCAAGGAACCTGGATCTCCAACTATCCGACATTCTAAGTTGCACTTAGTAGACCTTGCAGGATCAGAGCGTGTTGCAAAGACTGGAGTTGGAGGTCATTTATTGACAGAAGCCAAATATATCAACTTATCATTACATTATTTAGAGCAGGTAAAGTTCAAACAGCATGAAGCTGTTTTCTTTTATGACAATTCCAGTGAACAATGTTCAGTGTGTTTTTAATATTGGTTTCCAAATTCAGTTGATCAAGACTGTGTATTTGCTGCAGTTTTTAAAAGTGTTTGAGTTGACCATTCCTCATCTGAAATAAAACTTTCATTTATCTAAATCTTAGTAATTAAAACACAGGGCTGCATTAGCTATACAGGCAAGAACGGGGACTCTTGAGCATAACATGCGTAACATAAAATAACTGATGGTAAGTCTCAAATCTTATTTTTTGCTTAATGTTTTTCCTAAATTTTTCAGTGAAGCTAAGCTATATGTGAGTGACTGTAACTGCTCTCTGCTGTTATGCTTCATTAAAGGTGCAATTTCACAAAAAGTGATGCTATATCTGATAACTTTCAGGTTTAGCAGATTAATGAGGTCTCAAGTTAGTTTATTTCACTTCTTTGAAATGAAACTCTCTGCCTTAAACTGTGATTTAAATAATCATATTGCAGTCCTGGTTCAGTAATATTATTAAGGTCTGTTAAGATCAGACCTAACAATATCAAAAATAATAATCTTTCTATAATACAATGATAATGAATGTCCTTTTAAATCATGTCAGAATAAGCCAATTATTTGGTTATCACACCTTGCTGGATGTTAGAAGATTCAGGTCAGTTCTGGATAATGTACGCTGGTCTCTGTCACTTGGTTAAAGAACATAATTTCCTTATCCTTTATATTTGTCCACCTTTCTTTTACAGATTTCTTGACTGGATTGTGAAATTGATTTAGGTGAGGTTTTACCTGAGGGACTTAATGCCATCGTCTCCTGAGTTATGTGACTCTTGTATGTGACAGAGGCTTCAGCATCATGAGAGATAGTTATGTAGCTTTTCAACACAGTGTCAGAAAGCTCAAATTCTTCCTGAGCTTCAGACTTCCTGCACGAACTTCAGCAAAAATTGAACTTCTTTGTAACATAGTTGCTGTTATTAGCAGAAATAAGATATCTTCCCTCTGGCTCTTATCGAATTTTACCAATTTGGATTGTAATCTCCGTACAGAAGAATCTGAGAGTATACTTATTTAATATATTCTCTATATTAGTGTAAGTTAATACAATATATATGTTAGTTTGGAATATTACTTAGTATGTAAGATAGTATCTTTTCATCTAATGAGCGGTAGTACACAAGATTTTAAAACCTGGATCCAGGAAACTGTATTCAGATTCCTTTACATGATAATAATTTTCATATTATCATCGACTCCCCTGAGGACTGCTGGCATAAGATTTATAGTAATAAGAAATTTGAACTTTTTGAAGACTTCTAAGATAAAGGAGCCAACAAAAATATTAGTACTAAATTTTCTAAAGCAACAATTTTTCTTTTTGTTTTAAAAAAGATGTATGGAGGTATAGAATGTTTACTGAAGGAAAACCAACTCCTAGCCACTTACAATAGCTTGCACAGCTCATGTAACTACAGTTGTGATTTTTTTTTTTTTTTTTTTTTAAGTAAAGTGCTTGGGCAGCTGTCAGTTCAAATCTTTTACCCCACAGTCTGTTGAAATACAATTTAGCTTTTTATTTAATGATGATCAGGTCCCATAATGTAAAAAGCTGAGAACGTTAGGTGTATCATTTCCTTTTTGGCCAAGACGTATATGCCAAACACTGTTGTTGTTTTTCTCTGGTATGCTGTAATAGTGCACTCTTTTAATAGCATACGCATTTTTCAAGGCACTTTCTTGGAAATCAGTGGACTGATCTCTCTAAGAACCGTGTGCTTTAAGATTGTGTCATTTAAAAGTGGTCTTCAGCCGATGTTAGGGAAGTTTCTACATGAATACTATTCATATTTTACTTTAATATTATTCTAGGGAAAAGGTATCTTCAGTAAGTTATTACATCTTAGGCATGTTACGTTCAGTTTCCATGCTGCTGAGTGACTGTAAAGCTAGGATGTAATAACATTAGCCATATTTGGCTTTTAGGTTCAGTGCCTACAAAGATGCAGACACAATGAAGCTGAAGTGAAAGTTATACCAATAAAATCAGAGTTTTTCAGCTAACTGGATGCATAGTTGTAACTTCTTTGAATGCTTTTTCTATTTCTACTGTTGTTCCAGGTAATAATTGCACTTGCAGAGAAAAACAGATCCCACATTCCCTATCGAAACTCCATGATGACCTCAGTGCTAAGGGACAGTCTGGGAGGAAACTGCATGACCACAATGATTGCAACTCTCTCTTTAGACAAAAGAAACATAGAGGTTTGTTTGTTATTTCTATATATTTTCAAAAAAAAAGTTTTCAGTTAAGAAAATATCTTCATCTTTTGACTTTTATTACAGTTTGAAATTCAAGCATATATACTTTCATTTTCATCCTTAAAAAAGGAAAGTTTAACATTATTTCTACGTTACTACAAAATTACTTTGATTCTGTGGTACCATTTTGTACCTATAGTGATGTTCTTCTAATGTTTAATTTTTAGATTTGTAAATTCTTACATTTATCCTTACAATAGCACACTAGCAAGTCTCAGAAAACTTTATCATACAGCTGATTAAACATGACTGTAACCTCTGGCTAATGGAGGTCAGTTTTTTTGTTTTTTATTCATTAGGGATGTACATTTTTTGTGTGTGTTCTGGCATGTAAGTATTAGCTGATCTCAAAGGAGGGAACAATACTTAAGGCTGCAGCTTCACTCCATGTGCTGAATGGGAGTACTCATGCACACAAAAAGAAACTTAGTTCAGCAAGATCATCAGCAGTCTGCTATAGTTGCATGGTGTTAAGATAACTGAGATTTTTCTTTTTCTAGGAATCTATATCAACTTGCAGATTTGCACAACGAGTTGCTCTTATTAAAAATGAAGCAGTTCTTAATGAAGAAACTGACCCCAAATTGGTGAGAAATGTTTAGGGGCAGAGGGAAGGAGGCTGCTTAGTTCTAATTTTAATGATTAATACCAATCACATGGTTTTGTTGTTTTCTTTACAACTACTATTCTTAGTTTTCCTTTCGGAGCTGATTATAATTAAACCCCTAAAGACTTTCTGAATGATGATATTCATTGTAATCTTTTTATTGCTTCATTTAGATTTGTAGTTTCTAAATCATGGCCACACATGATCAGATGTCCCTAGAATTCTTTAAAAATATACCAAAATTACTTGTCACTTAGTGATCGTATATTTTTTTCCTTTACTTACTTGCACATTAGCTTGGATTAAAGAATCAAATGTGTTAATTATATTCCCAATAGTGTTTTCCATGTAGTCAACCACTAAAATTGTCATAGAAGTATTGCTTGTTTGAGTTAACTTGAAAACAGCTAGCAATATAGGTATGAACACACAGGGCTGTACAATGTAGATGCCCCTGAATTTTCTCATTTGAGGTTTTTGGCAGTTTCAAACTTTTAGCAGCACTGGTGTTCTTCTAGGGGTTAGTTTGTGACAATACCATTGTGTCAGCTATGCTTCTAACCTAGCTTTGTCCTTAGTGTCTGTGGAAGTTTGGTGGAAGAAGCTGATTTTTCAGTATCTCATGTTTAGATGACTCGGTATCTCTAATACCATGCTACACCAATTGAATTGGTCTGATGTCAGCGTTTCTCCAAATAAATTCTTCCTGTTAATTGGTCTTGAAACTTAAATATTACGTAGAAAGCAAGAATGAATTATTCTCCAGACCCTTTTCTCTCCTTTGCTTTACCTTTCTCAAGAACACTGTAGCCTTGTTACTTTTTTGTTGTTTACAAAATCAATAGAATGAATTTTACTTAACATAGAACTGCTTCTCACTTTTCTCTATTTGTCATTGTCTATAAATAACTTAAAAAAAAAAAAAAAAAAAAAAAGTAGTTGGGAAGAAGAAAATATGTTCTTCCCAGAAGATAAAAATGTTGTGAAGTCACTTAAATTTAAGTTTTTACTTCAGTAGGTGCTTTGAGATCAAACAATTCCAAATGTAACCCATACAGTACAATTTTTTTTTTTTAGTAATGACAGTACAATATACCAACATTAGCACAACTAGATTTTTGTAATGAGGAAAACAGTAAGAGTGATTTCAATTGAGTCTGGATGTGTTACCATTTTGGTAACACTTTTTTATATCTTTGAACTTTATTGCACTTGCTAATATTTTAGGTTTTGTTCATTAGGAAGTATTTGGAATGGATGCAATTAATATAGCTTTGATATTATAATACATACTTTATGAAACTTACCCTATAGGTGATTGATGGTTCTTATAGTTGGTTCTGTAAATAACTTTTTTCTCATGCTTTAAGGTATTTGTAGCTGCTCTATGTTAAGCACTTTTGAAATTAGGATACTCAGTCTGTCCTTCAGAGTATGTTTAGCACATTATAGGGTTGAAGTAAATGGGACATCTCTGGCATAGCAAGCAGCATGATGTATGATCTGGCATGGTGGATTTTGACCATCCTAAAACATGATGAAGGGCAATACACTCTGGTGCAAGTAATCCAGAGATTTAATGATCATAGTTCCCTAACAAATATAGAGTTAAGAAAGCCAAAGCATAGCTGAAGGTAAAACCAGCAAGAAATGAAAAGAGCAATTAGAAGGTCTTGTATAAATAAACTGACATCAGTGGAGCTCAGTAGAGCTGAAGTTGTGCTGCAACGCAGAATAAAGGAATCTTGTTACTGGCTATGTTTCCCTAGTAGGTGAGAGTATAGATAAGACAAAGCAAGAATTGGAATTATATGCTATGATGGGCTAACAGGCAATGGATACATTTTGAAACTAAATTTTAATTACACATTTGGGGGAAAAAAATAGGTGTTATGTAACACGTTCGCTATATATGTGGTTAAATATTTAATTAGGTTCTCCAAGAAGACTATGGAATTTCAATCCTTAGAGGTAACTGACATGCAGATGAACGTGGCCCTGAGCAATGTGTCATATTTAGCCCCATTTTGAGTTAGGATTCAACTAGCAGCTCTTCTCATATAATCATGTTATACACTCTAACTACATGCCAACTATTTTATCTTGCTTTTTGTCTATCAAAAATTAAAAATCTGCATTAAAAAATGTTTGTAACAAGATTATTCTATGAAAATTTAGCTGTGGCATCATCTCTATTTTTTTTTTTAGTTTTTTTTTCGAGTATCATTATTAATTGGTATTTAAGACTTTCTAAGTACTTCTTTCAGAATATGCTTTTGTTTTTACAAATTTCATAATAGAATTGTAAAACAGGAAGTCTACTCTTAAATCATTCATAGAACCCTTCCATAGTTGAGGTCTATAGAAATAAGGCAAGCTGGAACAGTTTATGTATTAAAAAGCTAAGAATCATACAGGTAAAATTCCTCCTTGAGCTTGCTCAAGGATTTAGAAAGGGCAGGAAAGGACAGAGGAAGTAATTTACATTGATAAAGCACAAAGCATTGCCACATTAAAAAAGAAAAAAAAATAGTATGTGTAACAAAATATGCTTTATTTTCTTTTTAACAATTGCTTAGTCTTTTGAAGTATTTTATATGCTTCTAACTTTCTATACGTTGGGTGTGTTTGAAGATGTAGGAAAGCTTTTTGTTAAGGACCATATTTATAAGACTTAGATTTAATGTAATTTTCTGCATTATGTGAAATTTTTTTCTTTTAAGTATTAAATACATTTACTAAGGATTGGTCAATTCAGCATGCTATGGCAGATAACAATATGCTATTGGGTCAGCTGGGTTGCATGATGTATGCCAAGGGTGTTACAATAAGAGAGATCTGTGAGAGGTAAGGGTACACTTATCATTCCGAAGCTGTATATATGGACATAATTAAGAACTATAGATGGATTTCAGCATTATCTCTGTGACAGAGAGATGTCTGATGAAAAAATGAGTTCAGGGTTTGTTTGCTTAACTTTGCTTTCCAAGAGCATGAGAGCAACAACGACAAAAAAGAAGGCAACGAGCATATCTTTCCTTTCTGTCTGTTGTTTCTTTCTTTGCTTTATAATAGCTAATCATGAAAAACTGTCCTTTCATGGTCACAGAAGTCTTTGATTGAGTTGGAACACATGCAGGCTCCTGACCATTTACTACATCCTGCAGAGCTATATTTCACAAGTTTGGTATGTTTTGCTCTGCTGGATCATTTAGCAAGTAAAGCAAAAGTGGACTCAGGAGGATTACAAATCCAACCCCTCTTTTGGAAAAGGCAGGAGAACATAGATATCTAGATTTTATGTGACTATGTGCTCACTGTGGAATTTGTTGCCCACCTTAACTACCTGTAGTATATTCCCAGGGATCTTGTCCAAATGTCTGCTCTTGCAGGACTCTGTAGAGCTGATTGCCAAGGACAATGTCCAGAAGTCTTTTGACCATCTATGCACTCATATCCATCTAAAAAAATTACTGAGTTCTGATACATTTGAGCCATTGTAAGGTAATGCATTCTTAAAATAATCAGTCTCCAAGCAACCAAAAAAACTTGTTCATTCATATTTTAGGCTTGCATATTGTTTCTGTTTTGTGGAATTTGACTTTGGAATGGCAATGATTTCCAAAATATACTTTCATACGAATTTCTTTCCGAAAGTACAGCCTCCAGTAATCAGCTATTCAAATTTAAAGATCTTTTGCAGTTCATGTCAATTCTACCATCGTTACTATTCATAATTCCATTCTCATTATGTTGATTTATAGTATTCTTTAGTAGTTAGCAATTGATACTTTGTATAGATAAAGTATGCTTTAATAAGTTACTATTGGATTATTACATATAAGATTAAAATGCTAAGATACTATTTTGGAATTCCTGATTTCTAAAGGGAAGGGGAACATCATTTTTGGTATGTAGTTCTCTTTCTGACAGACATCAGTTCCATTTTAAGTCTGTTTTCATTACTAGCAGGCAAAACTAAATTTTTTGCTCACTTTCCTCTTACGGCAAATTATTTTTCTTTCTGTACAGCCATATCTTCTCACAGGGAGTTTACTGAGTCTGGATGACTTGGATAAATTTCCTTGTACTTGGGTATATTTAAGGTGTTTGGGCTGTTCTTAAAGAGAAAAGAGATTACTTTGTTTTTCTTCTTTATTTCAAGCAAATATTCCCTAACATCTACTTTCTAGTATAAAAATCATAACGTAACTAATCATTTTTAGGTGATGCTTGTTTTATGCTTTGTTTGTAGATGATTATTCAGCTGAAAAGGGAGATCCAAGAGTTGAAAGATGAGCTGGCACTGGTGACTGGCATGCAAAGAACATCACAGCTTTCGCAAGAAGAGCTACTTCAGTAATGCCTTACATTGTTTTAATTTTCTTTTGTGTTAACAGTTTTAATCGGTTTCTTTGGTATAAATGTTTAAATTCATCTCAGTGTTCAAGTTCTCAGAGTGAGTACTAAGGTGAGTTTATGTGCCAAGTTAGAATGACAGTTTGCCATGAAAATCTGTGTGAGGCTGTGCTTGTGCAGCTTCAGATCTGAGAAAGTGAAATAAACTAAATGCAAGGAATGGGAATGCCTACCAGATGCCAGACAAAAAAGTGTTGTATAATAGTGTAGAATAACAAAAACAAACTTTCTGAAAGTTGGATATCTGATCTAAGAAAAATTAAAGAAGTGTTCTTGTTAAGAACTGTCCTACTGCAGTGTTACTTTGACATATGTCAAGATAAAGCTTGCGTTTCTATTAGAAACATAATCAATGCCTTAAAAGACAAATATTTAATTTTTTTTACTGAATATGCTATTGATAATGCATGAGTGTTGTAATACCTTGCAGTTTTTTAGTAAATAATTATTTTTCGAGTGATAAGCTTAAATATTTTTACATTGCACACCAAATTCTTACTCCATATAATTCTCATAAGAATTTGGTGAGCAATGTAAAAATATTTATGCGTATCGCTCCAAAATAATGCCTCCTATTTATTTCCATAGGAACTACAACAGAGAGAGAGAGAGAATAACGCCATGACTTGATAAAACAAATTCTCAGCTACAAAATCTTTTTCATCATAGTCACTACCATTACCTATGAATTTTCACCACTGAACAAAAAAGCCTGCATGCTACACTCAAAAATCTACACCAGTGGAGGTGCTGAAACATCACCCGCTACCTCACTGTGCTCATATCCACTGCTTAATCTCCGTAAATGTTCACCAAGCATTGATGAATGTCAAAAGGTGCCATTTTTCCATGTGGAGAAATTCAGTTTCATACCTGCTTCATACTAACTTCCATGTCAGACACCATTTTTGTCAGACTGCCCCTCTGTTGCCACCTGTTGCACAGCAACAAAATGTAATAATATTGGTGGGAAGGTTCAACCTCCTATTACTGTACCATCCCCATCCCCCTCTGATGTTGGGGGCTAGCATAATAAGACAGGAGGCATTACTTTTGGAGCAACACCTAGGTATAAAATTTCAAAATGGCTATACTCAATTCCCAGTTCCGAAAAACTGATTCTGTGGAATGAATCTATTTGATACGAATATATTTGTATAAAGCAATAGTAACTGATTTGGGATTGTTAAGTTTGATGTAGAAGCTGAAAACTTGATTGGTTTTAATTTCATCTGGAAATGGCCCAGAAGAATACTGTCAGTACTCTCCAGGAGATTCTGGAGACATGCAGAATTCTGCCTTATTGGAAGTTGTTATTCTTCATTGTCTTATTTTGATTTGATTGGTTTTAATTCCGGAATGAAATTGTATTCTTGTGAAGGGTGAGAAGACGGATAGCATTATACAAATATTTCTTTTTAAAAAAATCTGTTTTCAACACAAGCAGTTACCAATATAATCTTCCAACTAGAGAAGTCCACACAATTCCTACTGGTTAATGATGCAGTGGTTAGGTAGTACTGGACATGTCCAAGGCATAGAAAGGAAATAAGAGATATAATGAGGAATAGAGTAGTGTTTTTCCTTTGTCTTTCTCTTTCTTCCTTTCTCTTCTTCATTTTTTATCTCAGGGGCTTTTTAGTAGAAGATAAACGCCAAAAGGAATCTAAATGTCATGACAACATATGTAGAACCCATACTTGCAATGGTTATGATAATACAGTGGTTGTGATAACAGGTTTTTGCTTCCTATGTGCATTGCAGGAAGGAAATAATTATGGTAGAAATAACTATTATGTTAAACAGAATTTTATATTTTTCTTACATAGCTTTGTTCCACTTGCTTACTTTAAGAGCATTCAAAGTAGTGGGCTGCTCACTGCAATTCAGATTGCTAGAATTATTCAGATATTATGTGAATAAACTATAGTTGGTTCTTTTTTTCCTCACTTGATGCAAAGTGTCTTCAGGATTTTTTTTTTAATTAATGGAAGAGGGAAAGTGTCAAATACACTTTCCCCATAACCACTACAGTGTCACTATGTCATCCACATGTTTACCACAAAATGGAAAACAAATGCTCTTGTCTTTAATTGTGAATGCTAAATTCTCTTGACTTTGATTGTAAATGCTATATCATAATACAACACGAGTGATCAGTTTTGTGAATAAAACTGCAGCTGTCTAGAATACTTACTTCAGAATTCTATGTAAAGTGGTAAGTGCTTTATTTTGTCATATTTTTGGTTTTACTATTCTATTTTCATAAATCTTAGGCTGCTCTCATTCTGCTGCTCTCATTTTGTTTATTTGAAAAGCATAGCATAAAAAATAGCAGCTCTGCTATGTAAGTGGTTCATAACGTAGTTCATAAAATGCTTCCAAAATGCTTGCTTTGGGTCACGCAGTCTACTTCCTCAGCTATGAAGGTCTGATCTCTTAAGTATTTCTTTAAGCTAAAGAATGAATTTAGTTTAGTTTAAAGGGGAAAACAAAACAAAGCAATTTGCACTATTAAAGAAATTACATCATCACAGGCTTCTGCACTATAGTTGAGAACAGAGTGAAATGGTATTGAAATCATTTTATTTATATTTTTTCATGAGAAGCATGCCAGAAGTAAATGGAAGAGTCCTTTTTGTTGGAGTTATTTGGGATTTTTTGTTGTTGTAAATGAGCTCACTAGCAATTTAGTGTGTGTCCAGAAAGCCAGGATTTCTAAGCAAAGCCCTGTGCTCCAGAGCACCCACGCTCCCAGAGCCTTTGCCAACTGGAATTCTCTGGTAACAGGGATGGAAGTCCTGGCTTAGCACTTCTATTTATTAATAACTTTACCTTATTTCTTTCAGATACATATGTTATAACTGATGCTTCTATTTTTTACTTCAACAGTCATATAATGTTCATCCTACTCATTTCCTGGATTTCTCATTACTTTTTTCTGTCTTCTTTTCCTGTTTCAACATTGTGACATCTGTATGCTATCATGGCATTAACAATATTGCACTATTCTACAGTATACAGCTTTAACAGTTGTGCTTAAGCTGTTCAACAAATGGTTCCATTTACAAAGCAGGGCAAATTATATTATTTGTTGATGTCAGTGTTCAATTTCTGTTGTAAGGTGAAAGAAATAGAAACCTATTACCTTGCCTTTTGTCAGCACAGCTTTGCAAACAGCTAGCAGAAATTAGCAGGCTGACTGTCATATGCTGCATTCAAGAGAAGCTACCTTAGCTGTAGACTAGGTTTAAAATGTTTCACAGCAATATTTAATTTAGATGCCTGATTTAGAATCCTGCTAAAGTAATGTTAAAAAAAAAAAAAAAAAAAAAAAACCACGATAAAAAACACACAATAAAAAGAATGAGGACATTCTTTTTCTTTTATGCTACAAGATATTTAGTGTCTGCATTAAAAGAAGTTCAGATTCCTGTAACAGCTACTTAATTGGGATGATTACAGTGTGATTATCTTTGTTTAATCTTGCTACTTTGTTCAAACTGGTCACCCTTTTGAAGCAGTCAGAAGACAATTTAAAGTCATTATCAAAGATAACAGTTTGTTTTCTTATGGGGAGGAGGTGACAGAAAAAGGAGGGAAGGAATGGAGTGGGAAGGAAAGGAGGTGATGCATTATGTTGTAGTGTTTCTTGATATATGTATTTAAGTACCACCTACCTGATATGTTTTTTTCTCTGCAAAAACTCTCCAGGCATAGCATTAGTTTAGGCATGTTTTCTCCTGCATGAGTCAGTCTTGGCTGTGTCATAGTCCTTTCCAAAACTCTCCTTGACTTACAGATCTAAATCTTTTCAGGAGTATGCGTTTCATCTTTGGAATTAATGTTTTTTGACTGTGTGGAAACTCTTCACATATGTTTGTCATATTGTAGCTGTCTTATTTCAAAGGATCTCCTTACATAAGGAGGTAGCAAAAATGTCGTCTTTTGCTCTGTCTTTTTCACAGATTTTTTTGTTGTGGCTAATAGGAAGAAAATTTGATAGAAGGGTCAGCTCACCATCTGTCTGACTGACTATGCCACTTAGAATGGTTCCCAGGAGAAAAGTGGCAACTCAGAAGCTAGCCTTTAGTCTCAGAATCTTACCTAAAAATAAGTGGATATTCTGCCACTTGAAGCAATAAATTAAGTTGAACCCATAATTACTATCTGTTAAAATGCACTTGTTTGTGTAATTCAGTATCATTATTTAGAGACTTGCCTAGCACGCTTTTGGAGTTTACAGGATGAACCTGAACCTCACAGCAAATTCTTTACCATTGCTTGAATTCCTCATACATACACAACTGATGTATTAAGTTTGAAGTATACTCTCTTTAGACGTTTTCATTATATTACAATTAGAAGCAGTAAGGGTTCTTCATCTTTCTTGTCCTGTAGTAGATTTTTTTCTGTTTTTAGAGCTCTATATAGGTATTTGAAGTCAAAAATGTCTGAAAATCTGTAGAAACAGAAGACACTTGAACTTGTTACTCTTATTTCCCTGCTCTAACAGAACCAAACTTATGTACAAATTTGCAGGGCTATATTACAAACTATCATATAAATATCTTCTGTGGGAATTATATGATGACTTAGGGCACCAGTTCCAATGCTTAATTATCGTTATCATTAATTCACCCAAGTGTTAATCCACTGCATTTGAAGTTACACTGTTACTAGGAAATTACTGTCATGTCCACTATCCATTTCTACCCACAGTTTTTACTTGACTGGCACTCTTCTCAGAGTTCTCAGGCTTGCTACCTGGCTTGGTGAGATATGTGTTCTAGGAACCTCTGAAGATAGACTCGTAATTTACTGACAATTAGTTATGTCAATAATGGTATTTTTGAAGCAATGGCAGAGACCTATTTTCCATTTGGTCAGTCAGCCTGGCTTCTATAGAAAATGCCACTTAAAGTTTTTCAGGTTATCTCATAGCTTAATTATATAGGAAAGTTATTGCAAATGTCCGTCCAGGTGAATAGACTTTTTAATTGTTGGCCTTAAGTGTTTCAGTAGCTGTGTTAGCAGTCTTTCCATTTTGCTTGTCATGAAGTTCACAGCTTATACATATAATTGGTAGTTCTTTATGTGAACTTAATTTTGATATGATATACAATGCTGGTAATCAAAGTTAAAAGGCAAACTTTCCCAGAAAGGAATCGTGTCACATTAAAAAAAGATCAAAATGAGTCTTTCCAAATATATATTTTTTAGACCTCACATCCTACGTGCTATTGAGAGCTCTAAACTTGAAAATGTACTCTCAGTTGGCTAGGAGTGCTTTTCGGATTTATTTTAATTGTGTGTACGTGTGTAATTTACATGCTGGTTCATGGAAACGCAAGACTGAATTGGAAGTGAATTTGTTATTGTGTTTTGTTTTTTTTTTCTTAACATGAAAGTCTGTTTTTTGATGGAAAGGTGAAATTGAGGTGGCAGAGTGCTTATCTTACCATTCCAGAGCTATGCTACCAGAAAAGAATTGCAGGGAGTACAAAATGTTGAGAATAGAAAACTTTTTTTTGTTTTGTGTTTCCTAAATTGTAAGCAGGTTTCATTACGAAAAAATTCCTGAAGAACAGAAAATGATAAGGGAGAAACCAAGTTGATAACGTAAATGCTGTCTCCGAGTTATGGTATTGTATTTGGTTACATTATTAGGAAGAAGGCTATTAAAAGGGAAATTATAAAGACTTTAAGACTGATTCATAGTTGGTAAACAGAAACGACTGTTAGTTTAACAAGTTTCTACTTCAGCTATTTATCACTGCTTTTCTTAGTGTTCATCCTTGCATCAGGCTTGTTTTCATATAGATCATGGTACTGTTATTCAAACTCACCTGCTTCAGCACTGCAATACCTTTCTATTTATAGTGTGCTATTATTTACAAGTATCAAAATGAGTTTAAAATTAATATCACAAATGATGTATGTATTTATACTGTTATATGATGTGTGTGTGAGTGTATACATATGTATAAATGATGTTTTGTATGTGTTCATACTGATACTGTTCCCTTGACATTGACTTAGAAAATTAGTTTTTTTTAATGGGCAATTCTTAATCCTTTTTGCTTGTTGTATTTGCTTGGTGGTTGTTTTTGCGTGTGTGTGTTTCATTTTTTTTTTTTTTAACTGATGAGCACTGAGAATAAGTACTTTGTTTACCATTTTCCACCAAAATGGGTCATTGTTTGATAGTTTCATGTTCTTCCTCCTTCAGGGAGTTTCAATTAGGGAAAATCATTCTTCCTAATTCAGCAGGGTTCTGGCACTAGGTTTTGGCCCACTCTTGTTCCCAGTAGTGTAAGTTAGGACTGCTGTTAGGGCAGAATGTAGCATTCCTTTAAGGAAAAATTGTTCCTAGAAGGAATTGTTACCGAGATCCTTAGAAAATTAAGATTAACTAAGAATGGAACAGCCTGCCTACTAACAATACTAATTATTAAAAAAAAAAAAAAAAAGCTTCATTAGTTTCGTATTTGTTTCCAGCAGAAGCAAAGATTTCTAACATTTCTCTTCTTTGGGCTGCTTTTTCCTAATTTCTGTTTTAAGAGGGCATGTAAACATTAACCTACTCTAGCCAATATTATCATTGACGTGATGGTGGTAACTCATCACTAGTAAATTTAAGGATCGATTACTCGGGGCTTTTTGAAAAGAAACTATAACTAATGATTTTTCCAGGAAGCGCATACCTAAGAACATATCTGAGAGATCAATGGAATGGCATCAGGGCTGAACCAGAGGAAATAAAGAAAAAAAAAATTTGATTACCGGTGTTTTACAGTTATCCAGTATACCTGAGATGAAAAAACTCCTTAGGAAAGGGATGTTGTTGTTTACCTTATGATCTCATATGATCTTCCTTTTGCCACATATGCATGCCTCTAAACAGGCAAATAAAGCAAGTTTTTGTAGGGAGTTCTCTGTTAGCAATTTCTTGCTCCTCCTGACTATCTAGGCACAATATTTTTTATGTCTGGGCTATTTTATGAGATTTTTCTAGTTTGGTACTTAGTCATAATTCTTGAAACAGTTCTGTTGGAGGAAAAAGATTTAATATTGACTTACCTGCAATAGAACTGAAGACCAGAAGTTAGGTGGCTATCTTTGAGTACAGTATGATTGGTAAGAAGAGAGTTATTTTCCATGTGTTGAAGGTAACTGAATTAAAACCAAGAGCCTCTGTATAACTTGTTGCAAAAAGGGGTTTTTTTACTCTGCCTTTTTTAATAGGAGAATGACTTCTGTGTTTGATGTTCTGACTAGAAAAAATATTTGGAGTTGTTATTGTAGATGTAAAAATAGATATAGATATAAAATTCTTAAATGTTTTATAACTTTACATGATTCTTTGGCCTAATTTTCATTTATTTCTATAAATAGTTTAAGAATATCCTCCTGTACAGAGAAGTATACAAATATCCTCTCCCCTCCTCCCTTTTTTTCCTGTTTGACTCTTCACACTGAAAAATTCTTGAAATGATACGTAAATTTTGGAAAAGTGATTTTTATGTATGAAAGTTTACTGACTCTTGTATCATAAAAGATGTTTTTTTTTCTTTTACACAAATAACTGCACCTTTAAAAAAATCTGATACTCAAAGCCTCTAAAAGTCAGGTTGCCATGTTTTCTGAAAGGACAGACTTCAGTTCATTTTAATTGTGATATGGCAAAAAGAACTGTAATTTGTATTAAAAAAAAAAAAAGAGAGAGAAAACAAATTTCTTCCTGAAATCCTTCTTCCTTTAGTTCTAAAACCATTAATTAGCACGTGCAAGTATGTTTTGATACACAGTTACAGAATCTCCAGTATTGAAACCAGCTTTTAATATCAGCAATAAAAACTACCATAATTGCTTGGACAGTGGGGGGAAAAAAAGGTAGCCTGCTGAAGTCAGTCATCTTGGTAAATCAGAATTTGACACGTTACTTTAGAGTTGACTAGTTTTTTGTGATTTTTGTCTCTTAAAAACGTCTTTTCAGCTTGGATGAATTAATAGAAACATTTCTGGAAGATAATGATCCTGAAACTACTTTGGATGTTGGAGCAGATAGGCGCAAGATCAAGTACTGCTTCACTTACTTGAAGGTATTTCTTTAAACATAGGTAGAGATGCAGCTGGTACTGTATGTACGTTGAAGACATTCACAATTAAAAGAATCAAGTGATGCAGTATAGTTCAGAGATGGAAAATGGTAAAACTGTGAATTGCATGAAGAACTAATAGAAATTTGGAATTTAATTGGAAAAATGCAGTAAGATTGTGTGAAAGAATCACAACTTGTACTAAATTGTAAGAGAGGACTGTAAGTTATTGGAATCAATCCATTGTAAGTTATTTGTAAGTGGGTTGATGTATCTGTGTATTCAGAATGCTATGATGTCTTTACTTTTTATAAACTATGTCAAAAGATTAAAATAATATTAAAGCACCATGTGCTGGAATCTGTTGCACAATCTTACTAGTGTAAGCACTTCAACTCTGAGGAAACAAGATATACTTGAAGTAGAAAGAACAGTGAGGTTAATAGAGAAATAAGTAGAAGGCATTATACACTTTTTCTGTTTTGGGATGTTGTTATATTATAAAACAAGACATGCATTCCTGATTTGAATTTGTGTTTGAATAATTAGGTCTTATTTGCACTGTTAATATCGAAAATATCTTGATGCTACAGAACACTGGAGTCTCACTTAGGATACTGTAAATGTGAAGTATAGTAACAGCGAAAAACAACAAATGCAACTCATTCTGAACACCTACTCATGCCAAACATTTGCATATAGCTTGATATAGTGGCATGATTTTATTCTCTCAAGGATGTATACAGACATTGTTTTCAACATATTTTCCAGTGAGTCACAAGAGAAAGTAAATACATAGCTGGATGTAAAGTTATGAAAGTAATTTTATTTTTTTCTTCTGGTAGCTACGACAGAATCATTCAAAGGTTTCTGATGAAAAGCTGCTCTCGCATCACATCTGTGAAGAAAAAGACACTAGCAAAGAAGCAGGAAAAGAGGAATTGAAAAAAATGAAAGAACTTCTGCAGCAAAGAGACAATGAGATCAGTATCCTTAGCAGGGGAAAAAATAATATTTGGGTTTCAGCTGATGTGGCTACAATGGTTTCTCTGTGTGTGAGATAGGAGTTGGCTGCATGAAATGAGTTTCTCTCTATTGACCCCACTGTGTTAAAGCAATTACTCAGTTTCCAAATTTTATGTGGCAAGACCCTTTCTTTACACCTGCTTCTATTTCAGTTGTGACCCAAACCAAAATCCTGGATCCAGGCACCACTTAGCTTTAGAGTGGTCCAGCCAAGATCCAAAGACTGCGAATAAAGCCATGCCTAAAAAACTCTCCTCAAGCAAATTAGGCATTTTTGTAGAATGGGAAAATCTGATGCTATGTAAAGATCAATTTATTACCTTACAAAGAATAGAATTTCCTGTAAGTGTTATTTTTAGCCAAATGAAGTGCTGCTTTGGGGACTATTGGATTATGTACCTTTTGAATGAATATGAAACTTATACTCTTTACACGCATTTAAAAATTAAATTAAAGCTAAGGCTTTCTGCATATAAAAATATTAGACTACTTAAATGTGCTTTGTCCATTTCAGTGCCTCACAGCAGACACAAGTATGTAGGTTGCAGTGAAAGCAATGTCATTATATTTGCTATAGTATTCATGGGAATAAAAAGAGCACAATAGCAGTACTCGATAGAGCAAATTCTCAGCTACAAAGCAATATTTATTTCCATCATAGTCACCCTTATCTATGCATTTTTGTCAGTAATGTACACTAACCTGCATACTGTTCTTGTGAAGATCTGCAGCAATGGAGGGGACCCACTGTCACTGTCAACAATGCTGACATGCACCACTTAATGCCTCACTGTGCCCACTTTCACTGTTTAGTCTCCATAAATGTCCAGTAAGTGCCAATGAATGTCAGTAGGTGTCATTTTTTCCATGTGGAAGAATTCAATGACACACTTTTTCTTCATATACACTCCCATGTCAGATACCATTTTGCAAGACTGCCCATCTGCTGCCATTTGTTGCACAGCAACAAAATGTAACAGAATACTGGTGGGAAGGTTCAACTACTACTGCCATACTACTGATATATATATATATATATATGCCTCTGATGTCATGGGCTAACACTGTAAAATGAGAGGCATTGCATTCACTGCAGCTCTTGTATATCAAATTCAGTCTATCATTGTTCAAAAGCTAATAATGTGACTTGTGTGATAAAGTGGTGAGAAACATGAAAGCTTTATAGTCAAGTATAGTCAAGGTTTTCTTGACTGTTCTTCAAACCAAGAGCTATCATAACAACTATACTGTACAGAATTTTATTATTGTCACCCAGTTTACTAATTAATCTTCCCTTAGATTTTTCTGTTCATTTAGAAAATTAATGAGGATTAGAATTAATAACATAATAAAATAAATTCAACAGTACAAAGAATCCTGTGGTTTTGGTTGAAGGCTCACAAAATTTTCCCTGTAAGACCCCTTGATGCTCTTAGCAAAACATATCTATATCAAATATACTTTTAGTAAATATATAACAATGCATTTGCTAATTGCTGTTCTGCATTTTAGTAGACTTTCTTGTTATAAAAAGGCTACAGATGTGATATAATTTTCAGCCTAATTGTAAGTTAAGGGTTTCTCTTCTTCAAAAAACTTTGTTTATTAGACTTTAAATAGAATTTAAAAGAATTAAAAAAGGACTCACACAACAGCAATCTTAATGGAGTTTTCATTTGTTTGACTGTAAATGCTCAACAGTTGTGTTCAACTTGTGAATTAATTAGTGCTTTTTAAAGATGAATCTCCTGTATGAAAAAAGCTAAGATGGCTGGATTTAATTTCAAACAAAATTCCTAACTTTAAATTCATGTTCACAAATAGGCTTCTAAATGTGAATTGTTGTACTTAAAAAAAAAAAAAAAAAAAGTCTTAAAGAAACAAATAATTGTTTTATTGAAAAGAGATTCTTAATTACTTCCTTAATATATCTTGCAGATATTCTGGTAAATATGCTAAAAAATGAGAGAAAGAAAACACAAGAGGCTCTTTTTCAGCTCAATGCTGCCTCTGCTGGTTCTACATCATTGAAGCAGTCTCATTCTATAAACTTAGAAGAAAGTCAAAACCCATCAAGACTTTTTAGTCTAAAAGAAGCAAAAGATCTCAGCTCTTCAGTTCACAGGCTGCCTTTTCTTTCCAGAACTAAAGGTTAGTGTAAATTAAGCGAGTATTTATTGGGTTATTAAAATATGATTTTCAACATATTATTCAAATGCATAACAGAATAGGATTTTTTTATTTTTAGTAATAGTAGTATTCTGCTAATTCTGGATACACAAATGCAGGGATACAAATTTATAGTTCTCTCAAGGTAATAATGGCTTTAACAAACTGATGTGAATCTTCTGTTGTACAGTTCTCCCCCCAAAAAAAACAATGCAAATTATGTTCTAGAACTTTAAATCTTCAAGTAAATTTGTTCTCAGAAAAGGATTTTTTTTTAGCGTAACTCATAAAAAATTACTAGGAAAAAAAAGTTGGCTTCCCAGAAAGTCTGGAAGTAATGACCTTTAGCAAAAAATAAATAACCAGTACAGCAGGTATTGAAAGAAGTTTTGTGCAGGCATTATTAATTGCACAGTATAGTAAAACATCAATAAACACATTTTTCTTTCCAATTTTTTTGTAATCTTACAACCTATGAGAGGAATCTTACTTTCAAGTGGAATGAGATTTCATTAATTATGCTTCCATCTCTGATATCGGATTGGAAACTTTCTGTGATTGTCATTAATAGTTTTGCTTATACTATACTATTTAGGTGTCTGGTTTTTTTTATTCAGCCTTTTCAATAAAATATTGTGATTATTTCAATTATTTTTAAAAAAAGTGATTAAATAAATTGAAGTCTTAGTTCCAGAAATGAAAGGTAGCTACACTTTTGTGCATTTCAATAGCTCTATTGCAATTCTGCCTTTCTAGAGCAAGGATTTGGTAAGTATGAACAAATTCAAAATCTGCATTCTGTTGTATTTCAAAATAATAATTTACCATGTGATCCTATAAATCATATCCTTTCCAAAAAAAAAATTGAGCTGAACTGATAGACAAGGTGTTCATTTAGGGTAGCTAACAGTACCATTCGATATACATTAGTGTCATTTGTCAGCAGATAAGTTTGTATATGTGCAACTGATAAAAGATTTTAATCTAGTAGTAACGCCAATTTTTTCTTGTTATTCAAACTATACTGTAACTGTTCTGTAAAATATGGTAGGTAAACATTCCAGATTTTTTTATTGAAAAATAATTATTTTGGACATATGGTTGGCGCAGAGGACCTGTGACGATGAAGTATCTTCTTTGGCTAGAAGTAAATCTACCTGATTCCCGTCATGTTGGGATAATGAGTGTTTAGATAAGTGTCTGTCTGGACTGAGAAGATAATATGTTCTGAGATGAGAAGTTTTGTGTATGATTAGATTACAAATGTTCTGAAAATAGCCGTAAACGTATCCCCTTCTTTCCAGTCTTCTTTTCAATCTGCTTTGGGTCAGGTTCTGATACTCTGTCACATTCTATGTGACATGAAAACGATGCATCTTCAACAATCATGATGGTAAATGTGAACAGAGGAACACTCCCCTAGGGGACATCTTACAGTTAATAAAAATAATTTAAAAAAAATGTCAGCCATATTTCTCTGAGGGCTACAGATAAATAATAACTTTTTTTTATTATTCTAAATGTCCATATGTGTCTGCACATCTTTCGAGGGGCCTGATGTTCTGCTGCAAATCTAGTCAGTAATGTTGGCAACATTAGGACTTTGAATGTTCTGTAATGTGTAGCTGTTATAATGGTAATGCTTTAAAAAAAAAAAAAAAAAAAAAGTATTTCTTAATGTTTGCATTATTGTTCTCAAGGAATACTTTAGAGTAACAAATGTAAAATAATTAATAAAAAATAAATGTAGTAGAAACTATGTAAATAGCACAACCCATTCAGCCTTACCAGGATGCCTTAAACCCTATCTCTGGAGACCAATTGTCTTTGCGAGCATGTAACCAAGTTTCCATGCTCTCTCAATCTTTTGTCTCTATGAGAATGACAGCATTTTCACTAATGTATAAACTATATTTTTCTTTCTTTTGTTTGATTTCTTAGAGTACTGAAAATAACAAGCTTCAGTGCATGTTCACATTGAAAGTAGTATGTTCATAAGTTCTTGAAGAATAGTCAAATTTTTTTCAGATCAGTTCGTAGTTCAAATGAGGCCAAGAGTCTGTCAAAAGAAGAGAAAATGTTTGAGAGTCAAATTCAGTTAAAAGAAAGCCGAACTATGGCTTGTAGTCAATTACGTGATTTAAAAAGTAGTAATTGTAGAATCATAGAATGTCTGGGGATGGAAGGGACCTAAAGGACCATCTAATTCCCCTGTAGTGGGTGGAGACATCACCCTCTGCACAAAGCTCTACCTAATGTGGCCTTGAACACATTCAGGGATGTGGCATCAACTTCTCTAGGCAACCTGTTTCAGTGCCTCACAACTCTGTGAGTAAATAATTTCCTCCTAACACCTAAGAATTTCTGCTCTTTTAGTTTAAGAACTGTTTTAGTTTAATTTTTATAATAGTACTGTAAGATCAATATCATACATTTAATAAAAAAAAAAAAAGTCTTATCTACATTTACTTGAAGCATTCTGTTTTATCTGAGATCTTCAGCTGCAATGCACTATAAGATCTCAAGAGGTTATCACTGTTTTTATTGCATAATTTTGGCAGTGTAAAGATACAGTGGTATACTATCAGCCAAAAGCTGTCTGCTATATGTGATAATGATTGAGATATAGCTCTTTCCTTTTGAACTCAGACCTGGACACGTGCTGCAGACTTTATTAATCCAAAAATGTTCTACCCAACAATTAAGCAAAGTGTTTTGAAAAAACACCACCTGGTGAAATGAACGTTAATAACATTTGTGGTAAAATAACTTAGTTGATATAAGAGAATTAAAATAAGTGCATATGCTTGGTTAAAACCTACCTTTTGGCCTCCCAATTTCTGTATGGATTTGAGAAGTTTACTTTCAGTAATTGTAATTTTAGTACAGACTATCTTACAGAAATGTTGCTCTCAAGAGTTGGGAATTACTGCAGGCCTCACCAGGTCTCATAATTGATTTTTCTATTATTGTCTTGTAAATAATGTCTTGTAACTTGTAACTACATTACAAGTAACTTACAGTAACTATTGCCTTGTAATATAACTTAAAGAAATTTCAGAAAATTATACTGTCAATCCCAGAAATTATAAATATTGACTCATATGTCTTAAAAGATGAGAAAAAATACATTATTAGATTTCAGACTACATAATTTTGAAATATGAATAGGCAAAAAGCATTATTTATTATTAATATTCTGAAAAGAATATTTTCTTCTGCATGCCAGGTCTTCAGAAACCACTCATAACCTAATTTTTACAAGATTCTAAGGACATATTTAACTTTAGCTATGTAAATACCAATAGATTTAACTATGTGCTTACTATTTGATTGAAACAGCAACTCAAAAAAAGCAAATTGTGTTGGCTAATTAGCATGGATTGTATAAGTTAGGGAGTTACTATGCTGGTTAACTAAAATAGTATTAATTGTTAAATATCCTTCTTTGCAAGTATCTTTCTTTGCATTTCAGAGTTGTTTAAATTAACAATTTGTGTTTACAAATTGTTAACTTCAAAATCCGTATAAAATAACTTTGGCATGCAATAACTCTAGGCAGGTTTTCGTTGCCCAGTTTAATTTTTTCTTTGTTTTCCAATTGAGTTGTTTAAACAAAAAGCATCAGTGGTATCAATAGGTTTTAGAATTGCTTATGAAAGCTCAGAGGAAAAGCATCTTAGACTATCATTTTATAGTTAGTTCACATATTCATGATTTATTCTTCTGTATACTGTTTATGTATTTTGTAATGATTTTTTTTTATCTAAAAGTGATAATCAGTTCAAAAGTCAGCAATAACTGGCAAATAAGCATTTACATTTCATTAGTATCCTGACATAAATATCTCTTAAGCTATTTAGTATTGCCAGTTTTAGCTATGATGGTATGGTTAGGTTGAGGTTGGATTTGACAGTCTTGAACACCTTTTCCAACCCACTCAATTCCATGATTCTATGATTATCCTCTAAAATTGCTTACTAATTGAAGGGATGGATAAATGGACAGGAGCTGTGTATTATGAGGTGCATGTGAAAGAAAAAAACTTAGTCTAAAAAACAAAATACTTGAGGAAATGAAAGAGGGAAAGGAGGAAAACAAAGTCTTAAGAGTTCTGTTTGATTTGGGTTCTGCTTTATTGCAGTCCAGTGATAATTGAGGAGAATTCAGAACTAGAGCAATCTATACCATGGATTTTTACAGTGGGTGCTTCACATATTTGTTAGAATTATCTGATGCTGTCTTTCTGTCACTTAGCTGTGAAATACTAGACTAGAATAATCTTGCATCTATTCCCCTGTAGCGAAGTCTGTGAACTTTTTTTAATTTAGCTCCTAAAACTTTTAATTTGCCTCCTGCTTTTCCTGTGTATCATTCTTCAATTTTGAAGTAAGAATTTACTTGATTTGATATCATAATTATAGTCAATGAATAGAATTTTTTCCTTATAACAAAGTTTTTGTTAGCAAAAAAAAAAGTTATACTTTGTCAACAAATCACCAGTATAAATGGTGGTTTATGTAACAGTGCTTATTCTTTAGTCTTTAAGAATCTATGAAGCATTGGCAAGTTGTCACCTTGATATTATGCTCTCTCTTTCTGAAAACGATGTCTTGTTTATGTACAAGTGACCTTCACGCATAACGTAGGAACCAGCATATCAGCTCAAATTACTGTATTGCTGAGGATTTTCTGCTACGTTCTGTACAGACAGAGATGGATATTTCAGAAAGTTTGGATGATGACCAATCTTTGATGTTTGTCTTGACATTTCAACAAATAGAAAAGTTTGTGAGGTATGAGTTTCAAATTTCACATATTGCAAATCTCCAAGTAATATTCATAATCCTGAAGCTACGCATTCTTTCAAAATCAATTTGGACTATATGCATATGACTTGTTAATTATACACATCAAGGATTTGTTAAAGATGTGGGAAAGAGCTTAGGCTTGAATCAAGCTAGAACTCTAAGTAGAGCCTTTAATGTAATACTAAACCTATTATTCACCATTTAAGCAATTTCCATATCAGATCATTTATATTTCAATTTACAACATTGTCTGTAACATCTTTCCAATTCTGTATCTCATTTCCTTTTTCCTGAAAAGAAACTAGCTGAAAGTATGGGGGAGAATCCTACACTTGTATGGTCATGACCGTACATTTCTAAGTCTGTGCTGCACTGAATGTATGTATTCTTCCAGAAGAAATTGAATGCAGATACTCTAACTTTGAAGATGTGATGTGTGCATTGTATTATTTACATTCCTATAAATTCTGTCTTTTCTGTATCTTCTGTGTTCTTGAAACTCTGAATAGCAGACTTTGAGGGTAGTAGCTCTATAAACATAAAAACAAACAAGATCTAATACCCCAAATTTGCATTCCAAATGTTTGTTTGGGTACTCATATCATTTACCTTTTACTAATAAATACTAAGTTATAAATAGTTTTTCCTGTTCTTAACTGCTTATTTAAATATAAAGGGCTCATGTTCGAAATGAGATTATTAGTAAATTATTATCAAAAATAGGTTTTGATACCAATAGGAAATCTAATCAGAATGACTGAAATTAGATATGTGCATTGTTTTATTTCTTCAGATACACTATAGCCTGTATCAGGGTATTCTCCTGGGTGATTAGAGTAGAGGAGTACACAAGTGCAGCATCCTAGTAATGTCCTAGGTTTCGCTGAGGACAGTGGGCTATACAACATTGAATTCTTCAGCTAAAAATTATATCGGTTTACTTGCTGTTAGATTTGTTGCTCTTGGATCCCAAGAGTCTTCTTTTAGGAGGGTGTGGTAGGTATCATTCTCCTGTGATTTAGTAAGGCAGCAGCACAACACTGTTTAGGTTGGAAGGTTGCCTGCTGCTGCTGCTATTTTGGCAAGCCAGCTCCTATCACTGAGGGTGTTTTACAGATTGTATAAGACAATTAGCTTACAGTGAGCAGACTAGAGCTTTTTATCTTAGTCCAAGTACTGTGAAAAAGGAGAACTTAATTTTCAGTACCCATTTTAATCATAGAACACTCTAAATTATAGATCCGTAACTATATGAGTAAGAGTGCAGAATGTTTTAATATACTCAGTAGTTGTGCTGGTTGATTGCTATTATTTACTGCATCATGCTACCTTTTATGAATCTGAAAAAAGCATATCTCTCTGCCTGTGAATTTAATCTGTTTCAGATGAACATTCCAGACAATGCAAAGATAGTAGCATAATAACTTGAGTTTTACAAAGGCTTCAACACTTATTTTTAGTAATTCACCTTATTGTAAAATCTATACTGCAGTTTTGTTGTTATTCATAATCCACAACTAGAAGAGATCTTATGTTTAGGATTTCACACACAGAGTTGCTTATGGTCTTTCTCAGGAGATTGTGTCACTTTTACAAATAAGTAGTTTCAGGATAAATCAATGAATAAAGCAAGAAAATCTGACTTCGTCATATGTCATTGGGGTGGTAAACGTTCTGTTGCATTTTGACTCTTGTCACTTTATATCACTTTTCTTGTGCAAGTGAGTCCTATTTTAAAATAGATCTGTCTTCTGCTTGCTTGTAACATAACTCTGTCAGTGGAAGATATGTATATCATTTTTCCTCCTGCTGAATTTCTTTCTACTGAAGTTCAAACATTTTTGTTGCCAGAAAACAGAGCTAATATTGTGACATTCAAAGAACAAAATAAATTGTAGTGATAGTTTCCAGTGGTTGTTTATGCTGATGATCTTTAGAGGAATTGTTTTACGCTTACAAAAGACTTTATTAGGATCACGTTCTGGTCATTTTTAGCCATTTCCTGTATCTTTAACTGAGAAGCTGTGAGGATATTTTAGTGTTTGGTGGAGAAATTATTTGCTATGCAACTCAGTCAGAATTGAATATTGCTTTTCACTTGGCAGTTTGCAAGCATGTAGAAAAAAAAATTTCTCCTGAAGGGCTGACAAGTTGACTTTAAAATGAGAGGTGAGAGATGCTTTCTATAAACAGATGGTGATTATGAACAGTGGGACAGTAGTGATGATAACACACCAACTGTTCAGTTCTGTAAGCTAAATATTTTCATCTTGTATTTAGACTTCTCAAAATATTTATCTTGGCTCTTTCATGTATTTATGTAATAATCTGGGGGAAATGCTTCCTTCTATTGTTGGAAAACCCACAGAAAACTCCCTACTGGAGAGGATTGACTGAGATTTTCCATCATAATCTATTCTGTGTCCTTTGTTCAAGAAAAGGTTTCAGTCCACTAGGGAAACTGTCTACTACACATGCATATGTCTTGGGATCGTTTGCAGGTACTGTAGTAGCTAGCTGGGGACAAATATTCTGGCTCTGTGCTCATGACTGAGTTTGTCACCAAACAGATGTACCCATTTTAATGCTTTTTAATCATCAACGAAGCACACTGATGTACTTCAAACATTACTCAGGCTTATTCCTGATACTCCTCATTCCTCAGAATAGAATATGTCTCCTGTTACAAGACCAGGTAAAAACACATATTCCAATTCATTCTCAAGCTGAACTTCTACCAGCTTAGATGTAGTTGAATTTTGCACTGCTACTGATAAGAAATTTTGAAAGTTTTATGATGCTATACTTCTGATAAGTTTAACAAAGTTATTTTCTGGTATTTTGAGTCACCATATTAACATACATTGCTCCAATTCACAGAACTACTGGGGTTGGAAGGGGCCTCTGGAGTTCGTCTATCCAAACTCCCTGACAAAGCATGTTTCCTACATGAAGATTGAACAAATATTTAGAGCCCACCTGAACATCTCCAGAGAAGGAGACTCCACAATCTCCATGGGCAACCTGTTGCAGTGCTCTGTCACCCTCACAGAATTTTTTTTTTCTCATGTTCAGATAAAACTTTCTGCATTAGTTTGTGCCTTTTGCCCTTCATCCTGTCACTGGGTGCCACCAAAAAGAGTCTGGCTCCACTCACTTGATGCTAGAAGGACCTAGATGTACTGGTGGACTATAGGTCGACTGTGAGCCAGCAGTGTGACTTTGTAACTGAGAAGACCTATGGTATCCCAGGGAACATTAAAAAAGAGTATGGTCAGCTGACTGAGGGAAGTTATCCTCTCCTTCTGCTCTGCACTAGTGAGGCTACATCTGGAGTACTGTATCCAGTTCCAGGTTCCTCATTTCATGAAAGACAAGGAACTTCAAGATAATGTTTCATTTCCCTTATCAATCTACAAGTACTTTCCAGAATAAAATAGCTTTCTTTAAAAGGGTGACAGAACATTAGAACAGGCTGTGCAGAGAGGTGATGGAATCTCTGGAGATATCCGTGTTTGGATGCTTTCCTGTAAAATCTACTGTGGGGAACATGCTTTGGCGGAGGAGTTGAACTTGATTACCAGAGGTCTGTACCTATGATCACCTATGATTATGTGATTCTGTGAAAAGTACATTTGATTGCACTACTCTGATTGTACTTCCAAAAAATTTATTTTGTCTGAATCCACAGTAAATCCACTGTGAGTTTTGCTTGAGAAAGGACTTTGAACTGAACTTGCTGAGATTAGTGAGAAGTTAAAAATAAATGGATTAAGAAGTGATAGTCTCTAGAAATGTCCTTGTAAGCAACAAAAAAAAAAAGATTATTTTTTGTTACAAATAAATATCAATGTGTGCTTAAGATGTAAATTTACAGGAATTCTTGCAATTGGCATTTCATGCTGAAGTTCTGTTAGGATTTTTGTTCTCAACTGTTTATAAATATGAATGTAGAGGGTGGTGTTTGTTTTTTTGTTTTTTTGTTTGTTCGTTTTGTTTTGTTTTTTAAGGAGATGAAGTCCAGATTTTGCTTTTTTGGGGCTAGATCTCCATTTGCAACATCAAAGGCAAATTTGGTGATATGTAAGGATTTAATGAAAGTAAGCAGTACTTTCATTGATTTATTGGAAGCATGGAAACTTTATTATCTTATACAGAAAGTGCTGTTATGTAAACCACTTACTACTATAGGCTGTCAAAATTTTTTTTCCTACATGTTTATTTGGTTTTACAAACGATTTCTGGTTTGTCTAAGATGCTCATTGTGTTTTTCTCTCATTTTCTCAGCTTGGAATTTCTTCTGATGTGGAACGTATGTTTGGAAGCTTGTTAAAGATGCTTTTGGCAGTTTTTAGAGCTTTCCTATCAGTCTGCTTAGATGGGGAGTATTTTTTACGCTAGTTTACTGTTCTCTTATCCACATTAGTCTGCTGAAATGTAACCTACTGTTCCCTGGAAATTCTCTACTGTTTCAAATCTTTTCAACTTCCTGATTCATTAGCCATTTTGGCTGCCTAAAAGTGATATTGGATTCTTTAGACTAAATTCTTGAGGATATTTTTACTTTCTGTGAGTGACCATCTTCAACTCTTGATATTTTAGAGGAAAACCTGCTCCTGAAAGTTTCTGCATACTTGAATTGAGATTTATTTGCTTTATCTGTTGACTTTCAATTTGGCAAATACATCTGTGAAATGTCTTCCATATTCTCATAATTAAGAACATCAAACTCAAGAAACTACAGTGTTTTCTTAATGGAGCCACTACATGCACATTGCCTATGCATGTGGGTAATAGAAAAGACTAGAAGTTTTTCCTTTTGGCTTAACCTTCAGATATTTCTATGCAGATGCATAGTGGTCTACTGACCTATACTGAAAATAGTCTTCAGTCATTCCCCGGGTCAGGTAGGAGCCGATCTAACTCTACTGTAAAGCAAATCTGAAAGTTGTATTGCTTACATAATAGAAAGTTATAGACAGAGCTAAAATGATTCTTTGAGAACCTGTATGAAAGCAAGTATAAGTGATTATGGTCACTCTGTAACTGAAGTATTATAACTAAATCTTATGTTTACCAGTTATCTCAGTTCTTCAAACCATGTATCTGACTGAATACCGAAGGATGGTACCTAACATAACAAAGCTCTAAGACGTCTACTTTTAAAATCATGCTACAGTGCTTATGATTTATTTTCTCTCCCAAACTAGTTTTCCTTGTAAAAATGACTTGGAGTGGTGAATCATTTGCTAACTGTTAAGCAAGGCATTTGTTAAGAGAGTTTGTTTTTTCCCTAATGATACTATGTATTATACTATGTAAATATTTATGTAATGTGGGCACCTTATCTGATTTCCAGTCTTATACCAGACCTGTATTCAAATTAAGATAAATTTCATTTTTTACTGTATATTCTAATGTCCAACTGTAATGTCAATTTTCTGTTGTAAGTTTCAGAATTGCTTTTGTATTTGGTATGTAATTTCAAGGCTTGTTGACTTGGTTATCTCCTGACCATTGGGCTACTGCTGCCTCGATGCTGCTGAACTTGATTACTATTGCAGTCTTAATGGTTTTAGTGTTTATTGTCATTCTGTAATTCCTCCAGAGAGTGGACAGCTCAAAAACTATTCTTTAGAAGTATTTAAAAGTTTCAACTCTAAGCAAAATTAACATAGGAAAGACATCTATAAACCTGATGCTGTCTGTACCATGTTTTATGCCTTCTATGCTTCATTTTCTTATACCTGTTTCATTGTAACTCCCATTTCTGCTTACATTTTAGACTTTCTGGTACCTTGAGTTAAAAGTTTTTAAGAATGTAAGTTTAGCCTACTGGAACTAAAAACAAACTTTTATAAAAATCTGAATTGAGAGGTTAACTTATTTTTGTATTTATAATATATATTTGAATGCATTTTAGGAAGAAATGGATCTCTTTTGTTTATTCTTCAATAGGAACCAAACCAGTTTTTGCATTTGTCTCAGTATAGAGAGTAGAAATGTACAGCCTGGTTTACCACAGCGGTAGTTTGAAATTATGTCTATAGCTTTAATAATTTTCTCTATAGAAGGGACAGCTGACATCTTGGCATCTTTTACAGTAAATTTGTGGATGTAATTTATGCTTTTCTTAAATACAGATTTGTAAGATTTTTCATTGAAAATCTGGAGCATTTTTATGTTTTTTTCTTACCAGGTTGTATAACCTTATTGTATTTCTTCTATGTTAGAATTTCCAAACCTTCTTTTGTTATTGAAAAAACTATATAGAAAAAGCTTAGAGAATTTTTTTTGTCTGAAGTCCTTGTCATTTCCAACTTCTAAATTGCTGAAAGCACTTGTTTGTGCTGTGAAACTTTGTATTCCTCAAAGAAAGAAAGTATCATAGCAGTAGTTTAAATTACAACCCGGACATGCATATTTAAAGAACGCCTTCCTGTGCCACTACCAAAACTAATAGGAGTACCTTTTCCTAAGCATAAAAGTGCTGGAAATACATACCACAGTTGCAGTGTCAGATTCTCCACAGGAAGTTACAAAAACCCACACAACTGTTGTGCGATGACTTCTGGGTCCATCTGTTTTCATGCTGGAATCTAATATCTGGTGTTTAATCAAAGTGCTAAAATGCAAGATAAAATATTCCTTCCAGTTTTTAGTTGCAATTATACTAACAATACTTCTATGTATGTAACATTACCATTTTCCTTCTCAAGAACCAGGTACATATTTAAAATTGTAACTCCTTTCTTATTTAAAGCTGAACATTTTACATACTTGTTTTCTGGGCAGTCGTGTTCTACCAGGTCAGGGCCTTATCAGCAAAACATCCACTTAGCTTCAAAAGGATATCACAAGATACCTTTAATTCCTTCTACTGTAGGGGCCTAGAGTTTGGGGCATATTCTACAAAGCTGAAACTGTTAAATGGAAACAGGGTGAGCACGTAGAACAGGTCAAAGACAGCTACAAGGTTCATTGCATCCTTGTATGGCCAAACAGGATTGATTTATTAGCCGGGATTCCCTAAAGCACTAGCTGAGATTTAAATTCTTATGATAATATCTAAAGTAGTGGAAAGGGTTTCAAAGAAAGAAGGAGAAAATCTTAAAAGAGGTAAAAAGAGGATTGAAGGTCTGGAGTGTATAGGACTTGGTTTAGATAACTTGGGTTGGAAAGGACAAGGATGTGTGATGTAAGATGTGTTCCCAGTGAATCTGAGAATGAAACAAGGAGCAAGAGAGACTGTATTCCTAGAAAGGAAGGAAGCAAGACTTACTATGGAACAAAGTGTGAAATGATTTAATGGAAAATGACCATCAAGAGATGGTAATGTGTTTTGAAATGACACAAAATTAAATTAAAAAAGTAGTTGAAGTGACCTTTTCCCTTCCTTAATTTAACTATTAACTACCAAGTGGGAACCTAAAGGTCAAACAAAAGCTCTGACACACTTTAGATTTTATGGAACTTTTTTAAGTTAAGGGAGCTGGAGAGAGAAGAGATGCAATTTAAACTCCTGTGTATCTAATTGTAGCCTCTTCAGGAAATTTTTAGTGAGAGGTTGTATAAGAAGGGTGTCCAAACCTTTTGCTGCATTGAGTGAATAGAAATTGTTTCGGATCACATGTATGATATAATTAATGTACATAAGTAATAAAGCTTTTTTGTATATATGTTTTTATACATATAAAAAAAGGACAGAAAATAAATAAAACTATCAGGTTGGACTTGTAAGGCCTGGTTAACAAAATCCAACAATCAAACCATTCCTATCATCATCCTTTTTCATCTGCTGGTAATGGTAATGACATCAATGCTAAATAAAACAATGACTGTGTTAGCCATGTTACAATCAGTGAGCTCTCTGCAGACTTCACATCAGTTATTCTTTGCGCTGCATTCACATGTCAGGCAGTAGAGACAGCAAAAGGGGAAATAGCAAAATACCAAAATGGAGTTATCTCTGATAGCAGATCATTGATGCAATAGTTTGTTTGTTGCTTGGAACCTGTTTGATGTTGTTTTTCCTGACATATATGTAAAATTGAATTTATTACTACTGGACTGTAATACTTTGAGAACTCAGATATACAACACTGGCATACCATTCTGGGGCTAAATTGAGTTTTTGTGTGGCTGAATGGAATGCCCATCTTGGTTGGATTGAAAAATGTCATAAGGCTTTTTTTTACCTAAACATTTCTGCCAAATGCGTACAGGAAGTGGCTTTGGCAGTTGTATCCAAACAAGTAACTTCATTTCCTGGAATCTGCATTTTTGCAAAATGCAGGCTTGAAAAAAGAAAGTGAAAAGAGGGATGTTAAAGGACAGATGAAAGATCACTAAAAGTTTCAGAAAATTGGATTGCCCAGATTATTAAACTCATTTTTTTATGTACAGTCAGAAAACCATCATGTAACTTAATATTTTCAAATTACTAACTTCTTCATGTAATAATACTATAAAAAAAAGTCTGACTATAACTGCATTTAGTGCTTATTGGTAAGGCAGTTGTAAAGCAGGCACAGTGTAAGTATATGCTGTATGACCACACAGGTTATAGGTGCATATTTCCTACTGGAGGTTTAGTGAAACTTACATTTATTACTGTGAAAACCAGAAAAATTGAAAGAGGAGAAATGTTGTCATATTATTTTCAGTCTAAAAGGAGATTTGAATTGACGTAACATAATAAAATACTAAAAATATCGATTTTATCTGTCTAGTCAGGTAGTATTTATTTCTTATTCTGTAGTAAATTCATTTTTTTTCTAGTCTACCTTGCTGATTTTGAATATGTTATTTCCTTCTCTTTTCTCCTGCTGTCTCCAAGCTAATACCCTGAGTATTTCAATAACAATTACTTCAATCTTTCTTATAGTGCTGGATGACTACTTATAATATAAGCACACTCTTCATATTCTTGTGCTCATACTCTTAAGGTCAAATCATAGATTATTTTTTCAGCTGTTTGAAAAGCAGTAGATCAATAGTTGACTTGTGTTAAATGATTTTTTAAATCATTTTATCAAACTAGGGACTATTTCAGAAATAACTGTATGTTAAAATATGCAATAGTAATGAGTCACATTGTAATGAGTCAGATAGGAAACTTGAAATATTACCATTTTCTTAGAAATAATATTGAAAAATCCTAAGTTTAGAGAGGAAAGTAAACATTTGTGATTCGGAAGAAATTTTAATGTCAGAGAAAGATACAAAATATACAAGTTGTGGAGAATTACTGATATACCTTCTAATTTATTCAGTTGGGTATTAGTAGACTGTATCTGAAACAACTTAGTAAAACTGTTGATTACATGTAATGTTTTAAACTCTTTAAAAATCACTTCTAATGAGTGCAGGCACAATGGAAAAAAACTTCTGAACTGGTTCAATGCAATAATTTAAAAAAGCAAGGAAAGTCACAGCATACACCTTTCTTAGTGTGCATACGTATTACATCATAAATGATGAGGACTGTAACTTTGACTGGACGGAGATTTTCCTTCCTGTTCTCTTTTTTCATATTTCTTTCAATATTATATTCTTAAGGCAACCACCTGCTGTTTTAGTTCTCCTATCATTTTACAGTGTTCATTTTTTCTGTAAGTACTCTATTGTCACTTTAAAACTTCTAACAGCTGTCTTCCTTACAGTTGGTTTCACTGAGTACTTGCACCACTCCTTGTGTTTCTAAATAAATTGCACTTTTTACTAAGAATATTTCCTAAATAATGTATAGTCTTCTGTTAATAATTAGCTTACTATGTTTCTGATTTCTTACTGAATATATGTGATAAATATATTGTCTGAGTAAGTTTTTTAGCTGACTAGAAACTTTCTTTTTGTTTATCATGGTTTTTCATTGTGTTCACTATTGTTTGCATGTTTCTGCTGAGATAGTATCTAAATTATTAATTAAAAAAACAGCTTTCCATTACATTATGGAAGCAATACGTTGCATTGAATATGTTCCCTGGGATGCAGACTGGGATACAGGGCATCTGTTTTTTATTTTAGTCTTATTTTTTAGTAAGATTGTGAACTTGTGCAAGTGATCTCACCTCTCTGAACCAGTTTCCTCAATTGTAAAATAAATTTGAGCAGCTTATCTTTCAAGATTGCTTTGAAATGTCATGTTCAAAGGCTATCTGTAAGTGCAAAGTCTTGTTTTTCTGACATCAAGGAGAAGATTGAATGATTTGTGAAAGTAAGAGTGAATTAAAAGCAGAGACCGATACAAAGCTTTGGAAGCCTTTATTCTGTAACACATTTGTTCTTGAAATTACTTCTATTTATTGGTAGTTAATTTGTTTGGGTAGTTTTGTGAAAAATCTAGATTATGTTGGCTGCTTAAACTTCTACACAATCACAGGTGAGGAGTTCTTGGTACAGTATGTCTGTTATGTATTGTAACTTCCAAGAGTAATCTACATGAAGTGTATTTCATACACTGATATTGCTACTTGCTGAGTAAAAGAAGAGTTAGGTACTCATCATGGACTGAGAAACTTCCTCTTAGTAGAATGATTATATTTTTCTTCTATGTATGTCAGCTTTAGCTCTGGAAATAAACTTTTCTAAATATTTGAGAAATTTTCTTTAATTTTTCAGTGTACAGAAAGAAGTAGACAACAGTTATAAATGCTATTCAGAAATAGGTGAATGTTAAAGTTTTTTATTAGATGTGTTAGGACTAGTTTACTTAGGGGAATACTGAAAGAAAAACTTAGGCAAGTTTATTTCATTAACTGAAGCCTATTATGAGTGTCCTCTTGGCTCTAAGGTACATTACATTTAATATTGAATTAAACTTGTGACGTGGAATTTCCATAATATGTTGTCTCGTTTTGATCTCAAGGAAAATAAGTTTAAAGCTGCTGAAAAACATAATGTTCTTGGCATTCAGAAAAAAATTAGGAAACTTTCTAATGATAGATTTGCAGAACATAGATTTGCAAGCAGCAAAAACATTCTTAATTCTGTCTTGACTTAAGTAGATTTGAGCTACAGAGTGTAGCAGTGTGAAAGTTTTCTTTTGATCCTTCATTCTATGTTCATCGTATAGTTCAAGAGGTTAGAAATGTTAATTAAAAAGGAATTGGGAGATGGGAATTGCATTCATGCAATATGTTATTTTACTCAAATATTTTGAATAATTTTTCTGAAATGAAGTCCCCTAATAAAGCTATTGACACTACATAAATTTTTGGAAAACCTGTGTACTATTTTGAGTCAGAGAGAGACAATAGGTGTGTCCTGTCAATGTGAGCAGTTAGCTTTGTCATTGGTATCGCTGGACAAGAATGCCATCGATTTTGATTAAGCTAGCTTTTAGAAACACAGAAATTAAATACGAGTAGAAGCATGAGAACACAGAAGATTACTTGACTTTTCGTCTCAGTTTGTTAAAAAACGTAAGGATAATTATCTTTCTACTTTTTTCTCTTTGTATGCTGTGGAGACTAGTAAGAATAACTGCAGCTAAAAATGAGTAGAATCTGCAGAGCACTTTTTTTAGTGATGGCATGAAATGCACTTGAAATTATAGTGCCATTGTATATATATTTTTACATGAGAAAATTACTTTTTAAATAATGAAGGCTACCTAGTAATATTGAAAGAATGTTGTTTTTCTTAAGTGTTCAGTTTGAGGAGAAAGGCAAGTGCATCTGCATTCTTACCTATATGTGTATGTACATATGACGTCAGCTATCTCTCTGAAAAGTATTCCTATTAGTGTACCTGAGGATGAAGAAAGTGCCAGTGCAATATCATTTGTAGGTTAAGGAATGTAGCTTTGAAAATCACTTTTGAACTGTGTAATTAAATAGCATAAATTAAATAGCATAGATATCCATCTAATAAGTGATCTGTAACCACTACAGTTTTTCATGGTCTTGTGGAATGTAAAACATTAAATACTTTTTATACAGCAGTCATACATTAATAGGGCAAAAACTGAAATGGACAAGAAATTGCTAACAATGCACTAATAGGTTTCTGGAAAACAAATGTGAATTATTTTAAACAAATAGATGTTGCTAAATCATAGGCTGTATTTTACCACACTGCAGTATCAAATTGTTGCCGACTTATATTTCATCAGGAAAGGTTGCTGAACATAAAGAGGAGGAACCATTATTTTGCTGAATATGAATATTTACTGTTATGACAGCAGGACTTACTGTTAGTAGGGTAGACTACAGCAACCCATAAGTACAGGTTAGAAAGCACTTCCTGCCTTTGGGGTCAATTTATGATGGAAACTTCATTAAAAGTTGAATTAATTGCATCATGGTGAGGTTTCAGGAATAGTGGTCATACTGGTTGAGAAATTTAGCTTTCGTGTGTTATATTACATCTTCATTTTAAGCCTTAGAGAGTTATAAACATTACTTTTACTTATCAGATGTGTTGTTAAAATCCTGTTGGTTGTTTTTTTAAGAATGTTTTTGAATTTTCCGTGATAAGTGCCTTGTGCCCAAGGGTATTTACTTGAATTCCAGAAATATTTGTATAATGTACATGAAATTACTCAAGTGTTTTTTTCCAGACAATCTAGAGACACTATAATGCTACCACATACTATTTTTTAGTCTAGAGTTAAGGAAGTTCTATGCTCATAGTTTACGCATGGCTTGAATTCACAGAAGTTTAAAGAGGCATTTAGGTGATATGTAGGATTGGATGGTAACCCAGTTGATTCTGGTAATACCTTAGTGCAACTTCCTTCCGTCCTTCACTCAAACACATAAGTGTTTAGTTTCTTGTATTTTAATGAACTCAGTTTTTTTAACTACCCTGAAGCAGGAAGTTGCATGTGTTGAGTATTCTCTGCATTGTGTATTATACTAAGAAAATATTACATCTGCACAGTTAGGTTTCTGCAGTAGTGCTTTGGCTTTAGAATGATTCTTTTTAATCTCTGCTTTGATATTGCCAGGGCAGAGATGCTGTCATACCAAGCAGAGGTACCTAAAGAGAGATACTGGTGCATGCTGCCATACAATAGCATCTTTGTTGTCAGGTTAGGAGGTTAGAAGTACATTAATGGTTACCCTGTAAAAATAGTTATCTGTTCATTTATATAACCAGAAGAAAAAAAAAAAAATGCTTTTCTAAAGCCTAAAATATTGTAGAATTTTTTTTTTTAAAAAAAACACCTATCACCCTGTAAAATAGAAGAATTATTTATCAACTAGTAAAACATTGTAAAACATATAAAAACTGAGTGCAACAAACTATCATCTTTCCTGTGTATACAAATTCCAGCCTGTACTTTATCCTTTTCCAAAACCCACCACCTTGTTCAGAAAGCAGCTAACTCTGGTAATGCTAACAATGGGTAAAGGGAAACTTCAAACTCTATTGTGCTTAAAACAATCCTTGTATCAGATCCTTTGCATTTGTGCAACTCTGCTGCTGACTTTAGAATTCCAATACTTGGTGGACTGTCCTCATTTTTGTAAGGCATTTATTTTATGAAAGTGCTTTGGACAATATTTCAGTCTGATATATTTTTCTTTGTTGTTGCCAATTACTGTGTTTGTGACAAAAACATATTTTCCATTCAGTGTATATGATTCTTTCTCTGTACCTATTGACATATTAGCAGAATCTGACTGTATTTTGTATTAAAATAGAAAGATGTATATAAAATTTTTGAGTTGCCTGTGAACTTTTATGTAAAGAATGCCACAATTCTGTCTTAGAATTTCTTGAGTCAGAGCCATATTGGAAGAATGGCAAAAGAAACATACAGCTGGAGTTTATTTCTCTTGCATGTAGTCCAATTTATGTCCAACATATGGCTCCTACTCACAGCCTTCCTTGAAGTTTAAGACACATCCCTATTTCCATGTCAAGTTACTATCCCTGACTGTTGATACTTGCCAGACCTACTGCTTCTCCTCTGTTCACCTCTCTGGGTTTTACTAGATTCACAAAAATTGGCTATCTAAAGTGAATTTTGACTAAGAACAGTTAGCACATGTATTAACAATTCTGCTAGCCAGTGTGGCAAAGAACTGGGGATAAGTGGCTGGAAAGTTTTCTCTGAACCTTTTCTTCTGTGAAACTATGACAGCAAAATTCTTCAGTAAGTATGTGATATACATCTATGGTTGAAATTCTCATGTGGAAAGGACATTCTTATACGTTAAAAATTTTGTCTTGTCAAAACCAGTAATGTACTCTTCATTTACTGGAATAGTTTTCTATATAGCCTATAGTCTCAGTTGTAAGATTGGCAGAACTGTGATTTTTAAACAGATGTCCACCTGTTTTATGTCCCATTATTGTAAAAGTTTGATGCCTGACAACATATAGTAGTCTCAAAGTCTGAAACTAAAGGACTTTTATGTTACATTTTTATTTTGTAGGGAGTTACTTCAATTTTTTTTTTTTTTTTTTTGGCAGAACACATATAAATGTGAAAGTGAGAGGTTCCTTATTGGTGTGTTATCCAGTGGACCTTACTTTTTCTATCCCACCATAGCTGCTTTGTCTTTGGCATAATTTATATTGTAGAGCCATGTTCATTATTTACTACTGGTATACTTCAGATAGCAGGAGTAACAAAGACTAAACCAAACCGAAGAAGAAAATTGTTCATGAGGTTGTTGTAATTCCAAAAATTAATATATACTGGGAATTCTATGCCAGTTTTCAACAAAGAAGATGTAAGTAAAGGTAAAGTAAGGGTATTTAATTGTAATTGAAATGAAGCGATGGAAATTGTCTTCATTGGGAAAATAACATTTAGACCATCTACTCTGAAAGGCAATGTCCAGATGTAACACTGAAAGAGCATAGCACGTAGCTCTCGAGTGGATGTGTATGATGACAGTATGTGACCAATGAATACAGTGTGCGTAGTACCCTCATTCAAAAAGTGAAGTTGGACAGCAATATCTTTAGTTAATATTCCACTCTTGAACTATGTTGACTCCTAAACAATGGTTTTGGGACAGAATGCAAAGGAAAGCATGATCGAGCAGTAAGATATTTTATAAATTCTTCTCAAAGATAGAGTGTAGCTAACTAACCTAAATGCTTGCTCAAGAGTTATGCAGCAGACTAGATCTGTATAGATTTAAGCCAAATACTTGATACTGCTGCATGATGTACTTTAAGCGTGATTGTGCTCATGGTATTAAAACAGTTTTTAATCAGATGAAGAAAAGAGGATATCACATTCCGTTGTGGGTGGGGAAAGCTTTTTCTTCAGAATTGGTCTGAAGAATGGTCATGTTTTCTGTTGTAAACACTGAGCTCAAGAATAAGGTGTTTACTTATTAAATTTGTAAGTGTTTTAATATTGGAGATTTTGTTACTAAAGGCAAAAAGAGACTTTTTAAGAAAGTGGAAATATTTTAAAACAAAGATAAATCTTTGCCTCTTTAAATGAAAGTTATATGGAAATATGAATTATGAAAACATTTGGAGTAAATACCAAACAGAGATTATATTTGGTACTTAATAGTTATAAAATCAAATCAATGTGATGTGCAAATGAATATTCTGAAAAAAGTTAGGATTGTAACCATCAAAGGTGAGAAATTTGGAAGCAACATTGTAAGCAGTATAGTGGAATTGAGACATGAATATCTTGTATTATAAGACTGTCAAAACAATCACATGATAGGAATAAAAATGATCTCGCAGTTATAAGTAATCCTGTGGATATCAGTGTTTTAGGTAGCAATTTGTAGACTTTGAGATGATGTTGAAAGTTGCAATTAGTTTTTCTTAACTAAGATTTTTGCATTGATCTTTGCCTGCTTAGTTTCTTGGAAAGCTTGGCAAAGTATACTATTTCTTTTGGTATTTTATGGGGAGCAAATAATTTGCCTTTCTAGTGTACCTAACTCAAACATATGGACATTAAAAAAAAAAAAAAAAAGAAAAGAAAAGAAAAAAAAGTTGGGGAATCTCGAGGATCAAGACATTTCTGAATGTTTCCCTTCTGAGAAATAACTGCGTGGTTTTCACCTAATAGATCCTCCTATTTATGAGGACTTAAGACCTTGTCTTCTCTTTTTTCTGGTCATACGTTGTAACTTCAAGAATTTCATCTTGTTAACTAAAAATTAGAAGTACTTGATAAAATATTTGGGGGTGTTTGTTTCAGGTGTATATATCTACTATCTAGCATGTTTTATGGCTGCAGACAGGTCTTAATGACAAAGACCATAGAATCACAGAATGGATTCTATGGAAGGGACTTTCAGATGTAATCTTGCCTAACCCCACTGCTCAAGCAAATCCACCTAGAGCAGGCTGCCCAGGACCATATCCAAGTAGCTTTTGAATATCTCCAAGGAGAGATTCCACAACCTCTCCAGGCAACCTGTGCCAGTGCTCAGTCACTCATGTACTAAAAATGTGTTTCTTGATGTTCAGAGGGAACTTGTGTTCATGTTTGTGATCATTGCCTTTTGACCTGGCACTGGATAACTGTGAAGGAAGTGTAGTTCCACCTTCATTACCTCCTCACTTAAGATTTTTATGTACACTGATAAGGTCCCTGAGCCTTCTCTCTTCTAAGCTAAACAATTCCAGCTTTCTTAATGTTTCTACACAGGAGAAATTCTCAAATCACTTCATTATCTTTGTGGACCTTCATTGGACTCTCTCCAGTTTGTCCAGGCCTCTGGTATATGGGAGAATTGGACACAGTACTCAAGAGCAAAGTAAGATTAGCACTTACATGTTTATTATTCAGTTCACTTAAGATCAACGGGAATATCCAGTGCCACTGGAGATATCCAATTGTTTCACTATTGAGAGTTAAAAGAATTTTAATTAAAAACAAAGGGTAGATACTTCATTCTTTGCTTTTTCCTACAAAAGTGAAAATGTTGAGGATGGAAATAATTTATTATTCTTTTTTACAGTTTTCAGTTGGAAAGGATTTGATGTTAGGTACACTTTGATATCCTAAAAATGTGATGAGCTGTTTGCTTTTTATCACATGGATTGTTTCTACTTAAAAATCCTTTCTATTTTGATTAATTTAGTATTTCTATGGAATCCAGATTTCTCTTATTGCAAAGAGTGATTGCTAATGGCTGTAACTCAAAACCATGTGAACTTAACTGAACTTTCTAAGGCATCTAAAGAATGTTCAAGTTAAAATTAATCTTTCTGCTGAAGGAATCTGTTCCTGAAAGCTTTATTTTTAGGCTATTAAAAGTAAATAGGTATAACATTGCATAATTTTGTTCTTAAAATTTTAATATGTGTGCTATTTATCATTATTGTCAGCAAAAATCCAGAGCTATTTGCCGTGCTTTATCCTATTATTTAATGAGTAGTATGATTTCGGCTAAACTATTTAAAAATGATTAATGGCATTCATCAGAATGCTCTATTAAAAATGAAAATTATAGTTTTGCTTAAACCTCCTTGAACTTCTGGATTGTTAACATTGATTCACATAGTAAGTGAATTACTTTTGGTAAGACTAGATTACGGAAAGATGTATGTAACATGCATAATTTTTATTTCTTATATTTTCCCCTCCTTGTACAAAGACTTAGTGTTTCCTTTAAAATAGGCATTTTTTCCTTCAAAGTAGGATGGATCCATACAAAAATGTTGCTTTTTTTTTTTTAAAAAAAAAGAATTTTAAAGCTTTGAACAACTGAGGGAAGTCCAAAGAATGCTTAGCCATTTTGTTTATATGTGTAATTCCTGGGTCCAAAATAACCACCTCAATTTCATAACCATTGAATTGATCCCCATTTCATAACCATTACAGATAAAAGTGGAGACATATAGACTTCTATAATATAGGTATACAAACTACTGGTACTAACCACAACCAAATGCTCTACCAACTAGAGACAAATCCAGATACAGACTCACTAAAAGGAATCCCTTTTGTAACTCACGAGGTACAAAGTGCTTATTTCTGAAGAGAATTCGACACGTTACTGTCAAGTTTGGTGTTAAAGAATATGTGAACGACTAAGGAAAATTACTCAGGTGACATCTAAATTTTTTGCTACACATGCAAAGGACTCACTTCTTGACTACACTACAACCTTCCTCACTATCTGCTTGTCCAACAGAATATGTCACATGCCTAGAAGCCTTCAGTTTTGAGTAGACTAGTTAAACCTTCTGAAGGATCAATTCTGAGCCCATATTTAGAGTACAGCTAATATCTACTGGCTGCACTGACCACTGTTATTTAACACATGAGCAATGGCATTAGAAAGAAGAGATGCTGTCTGTAATGTAATGGTTACAGCAAGGAGGAAAATGTTTCCTCAGGAACTGAGTGTTTGAAATATAGCGTGGTAGTTGCAGGGAATTGTATACTTAATTTTTGGATTTAGGCATAAAAGAAACTATCAAGTTCGTTCTCAGAGGCTCCAATAAAGCTTCAGCAAAAGAAGAATCAAAGTTAATTCTGCTACAAAGAAGTTTCACTCGTATCTTAATTTCTAATTTTCAGCTGCCAGAAAAAATAAGAAATGAGATTGGTAAAGCTTATTCATCTTTGACATAAGTCAATAAACCAAATTTAAAATTCGTTACCTAGAATGTTGAGAATGGTAAAAAGACATACAATACTCTCTGTCATGGTTACTTCTCTTAACTCTCCTGTGCACCATTTTTTTTTGCACTAAAATGTTCCTGCTGAGATGAACAGACAAATAGACTAACAAAAAACACTTGTTATGAAGCAGTTACTCCAATCCTTCAGTTAATAATCTGAAATCTTAAAATAACTCCAGATTGGTAGGAATTGAGAGCACACCAAATGCAGACAATTTTTTCTTGTCTGCCACAGATATAGAAGCACACAGACTTTAGAAAACCTCACTATCCTAACAAAGAATAAAACTAAAATGTAATATGGAATTAGAAGTGCAGTATATTTCCAAAACCAGATTGATGGAAAACAAGTCGTCATTCCTCTGTTGAACTGTTCTGAAAATGAAGCACTCCTTTTTTGTGGTTTATGGTGTTACCGGCAAGACTGGTGGCACAGCTGGTTCTTGAGGCACCAAAAATACAGTTTGTGCCTACAAGTTTGTGCCTAACAAAAAACTTTACTTGCATTTAGTCCAAGCTGTCATGATTCCATTGATGTAGGTTGTCATTTGGTGGAACTCTTAAAATATTCTTCTCCCACAGTTCAGTCATTTTTCTAAAATTATGAAAGATACATTGAAAAGGAATATTTAAATGTAGTGTCTGCCACTCAAAACAGCCTAAAATATGTAGATGAGAAATTTTATTGGGAATAATCTATTTTTTAAAAAAACATTTGTGTAGCTGAAAAAGACAATCTTATGAAAAGAATGAAAGCCTATTTTCCGGTCTAAACAGGAGCAGCAAATGTACAATTACAGGAGCGACTAATACAATTTAAGTTGAATTGAGATTCAGTAACATATGAAAGGTCAAGTAGAAATCTTTAGAAAAATAAGTTTTATTTCTCTAAGATATTTTAAAGGTAATTTTGCGGCAATATTATCAAAAGCAAAGAGTATTATCACAGCATTCTAACATGTTGGACTAAAGTATTGGCCCTGTCTTTTATTGAGTAAAATTTTTTTTGCAAAACCCAATGCTTAAGAGAGGAGGCTTTGAGTTTGATGAAGAGAGAGAAAGTCACAGTTGGTTGATAATGTTCAATTTTTGATACATCTCACAGCATGAATAGACAGTGTAGACAAAAGTGAACCTTATTTATTCAGATGTGGCAGCACCATTGGGTGGGTCTCTTAAAGTTTCTGTGGGTTTGACTTCATATTTTCCTTTGTATCCACCCCCTGAACTTCTGCCAAGCCTACCATGCTGCATTTCTGCTTTCTCTTCCTACCTACTGATTAAGGTATTTCAATGTGCATTATACCTATGTATTATACAATCAGATATGATCTCACAGGCAGCTTGAAAGTAAATGGTTGTAAAAAGCTGAAAAATATTTGTCTCTTTTGAAACATATAATTTATCATATATGAAGTGCTGAAAAATGTTTAGTAATGCTCGTATAGAACATGAAAACTTGATTTTATCGGTAAGTATGTGACTTTGTTCTTCCCTGCTTATATCTGCAAACATTTTGTTCATGCTAACTAGACACTGATTCTCACTATCTCACCCTTAGAACAACTCTGTCCTGATTTTTGAATCTGATAATTCTGCTGTCCATTGACTCTTTAAAGAAAATTTAAAAACATAACTAAGTAACACAAAGTAGGCATGCTGTAAATCTTCAAACGTGAAGCAGTGAAATTATTAGAAAATTGGTGAAATTATTAGAATCCATAACTGAAAAAAAAATATATATATATATAGACCAAAGTGGTCTTGTTAAACTGATGCATATTAGAAAAAAGTATTGTCAGGTGAAGTCATGGACATTTTATTTCTCACTAGCATTGTACTTCACAGCATTTAACAGGCAGACTAATATGCTTATTTTCCAGAGAAGAAAAATGAAAGGAAAATAATTTCAGTAATTTTGATCTTTTTGCTTTGAGATCACTCTGAATTTCAATCTGGTACAAGACTTATGATGTGTCAGTAAGGAGCATAAAGCTGAATTTCTGTCTGTCATTTGCCATTTAAGATCAAGCGGCTTTTGTTGCAAAAGTGGGCCTATTAAATATACAGTGGATTAATATGAAAAATATTGTTCTTACCTTTGTTGTTATCTGAGATTTCTTATAGCAAGTAAACTGAAAAAGCAGCATGATTGGTTTTAGCAGTCATATGCCTTTTGGAATTGTGGTGGTGCTGGTGATGTTCTTTGTGAATTTTAAAATAATCATTTTCATCTTCTTTTAAAATGAGTTTATACAAAGGATGAACTGAGTATAAATATTTCATTATTCTATATATATGTGTATACATGTATGTATGTATTTATCAGAGTTTCAGTGATCACATACCTGCTAAAAATAATTATTGCAGTAGATATGGTGCTTTGATTTGTGTCCAAAATAGCTCTGAATAAGTTTGTCCCTCTGCTGTTATATATTTCCACTATCAAGGGTTACTGCTATCTAAAAAATATTGTATACAGAACTATTTTGTATATAACTTTTTCTCTTGACTTTACGTGGATAAAATAATGCCTAAGTATGAGCATGTACTAATTAACTCAAGCTCCAATGAGTTAATAGCTCCATGAAAATTTTCACTTGGCCGTTGCAGTCCAACTTGCAGAATCAATGTGCAAAATCCCAATAAACATACCAAAACTCAAAAAGCATTTCTTTTACCTCTGTCTCCCATGTAGGCAAACAAAAAAACCTCCACAGCAAGAGAAAGTTAATTACACCACATTCTTATTGAGTCTAAATTTATTTAGTCTACAGGTCATCCAGAGACAGTTTTGCAGTTCCATTCTGCAGGGGTACCAAGAGCAACCTACTTTCCATTTTTGAAGTACACCCTAAGGAAGATATTCATATATAATGTGTATCATCATGATGAATTTAGCTGAGCTTTAGAGCAGGAAAGTATTTGTTCTATATTTTATTGGTGTCTGTTTTCCAGTTTATCAGTATTTCTTGGCTGTTGGAATGGCTGTTCGGTTTTACTCCAGTTCTGTTATATCAACTTCTACCCATTTTGAACAGTTGGTCAATACATACTTCTAACACCTTAGTTCTAGTACAAAGACTCGTTAGAAGATTTGTCTTTACTCTGATTTGAAAATGCCTACAATTCCTTTGTTCATATTTGGTCATAAGCCGAAACAGATAAAAGAAAGGGCAGGTTGACCATTGGAACATTTTTCATAAGAACAAAAACTGACAAGTTGTACCAACTGTCATCCTGAAGTTCTTCACCCAGCTCTCAGATGGGAACTTTCCCTGAGCCAAGGGGATATTTTGCTCTTCTTGATTTCAGTGGAAAATCTGGAAAGTTTTGGTAGACAGAGCACTTAGTAGAAATAGAAATACAAAGTCTTCCATTGTGAAAATGTAAATTTTGCAGAACAGATATGTGGGCAGAAAAGTGGACAGCTGCTTTTATCATCAGAATACATAGTCTGTGAGGAGTCAGAACAGCTATTCCCAAGAGTTTGTTTTTGTCAACAGACAGTCTTAATATTCCTCCCCCAAAATAGCTCAAATTGTATCTTCAATTCTTCACTTCCAAAGAATTGTTTCCAATTCTTTTTGCAAATTAAATTGACAGCCTGTGTCATGAGAACTGCTTGAATTCCCATAAGCTTTCATACGAGGACCAAAATCTGGCTATAGGTTGGACTTATGAGGGATAGACTGTGATTCTTATTTCTGACAGGTTGTAGTATCTTCTAACACAAACAGTAGCATGAAATTGATACCTTCTGAGCCATTTTCCAGATTTAACTAAAGAGTAATGCAAGTATTTTCATTGGATCTTACACATTAAACTTCATGAAGATCTTCTGACTTTTATATATAAATTCTTTTTCAACAAGCAACCAAAAACAACAGAAAGAATTGGTCAGGCCTAATAGTGCCATTGCTAGTGTGGATGCCCATGAAACCTTTATGAAGAAAAAGTCTCTAGAATAAAATCTTGAAAAATGTCTACTATTTGTAATCTAGGATTACTAAAACAGGGTCCAATAGTATTTGTGGTTGTTTGGTACCTTTAAAAATCAGCATCATCTCTTAAATGCATTTAAACATGTCTGGTATTCATGGAAACAAAATAATTTAGATTTTTTACTTTTGTGCTCTTACCTACTTGGATTATTCCTTTAATAATACCAATGGATAGTATTCAACATTAAAACATTATCCAGATTGATATTTTTTTCTCTCAGCATTTGAGCATCCAGTGCAACATTATGCATATGTATTTTCCATTTAGAATTTAAAAGGCATTAAATGCTGTTTTGAATGGCTGTAAATAGCATTTAGTACATAAATGTGTAAAATAAATTGCTTAAATGATAGAATAAGTTGTGTGATATTTGCCAGGGGCTTTGCTGATATGTAGGCTTTTAACTGCCTTAGGTGTGTTACTGAATTATGGAATCCCTTTGATCTTTTATGTCACCTTAAAAAATAATAAGGCACCTCCAAGAACACTGTTATATTTTTTTTCTCAGTTTATTTTGAATTATTGTTAATTACAAGACTTTAGTCCATTAAAGAACACTACAATGCACTTTCTATTTCTTGGTTATTATTGTTCTTGTTGCTGCAGGTCAGCACTTGTTAGTAGTCATTGTGATTCTCCTTTCTGAGCTCAGTGGGATAATTTTAATTTGCAGATTTTTCTGAAGGAGTCTCTTGTACTGAGACTTTTTGTTTCATATGCAGGTTGGTGCAGTAACTGGATAGAAGTGCAGACTGAAATGAACATTAACAAAGTTCAGTGAGAACATTATTAAACATTCAAATCCAGAATGTGGATCAAAACATGACTTTTCCCCAAATTTGAACTCTGATTTTGCAGTGAATTACGAGTTTGCTGTAAATTTCATGCTGTGAATTGAACACATTTCTGAATATTTGAACATTAAAACCAATTTACACAACCTGACAGTAAAGTTTTAAAAAAAATTAGTACAAAAGTTATCACGTTTTTTTATACAACATGTCAACTAGGATTTCACAAGTATTATTGCAAGAAAACTGAAATTTTTTTCTAACCATCCAAATTATGTTGATAATGATTATTCCAATTTGCAGTGTAATGACAATGACATTTCATAGCTCTTGCCTGTAGTATGTGAAGATTTTCTTAAATAAGAATTTTGAAATATTTACTTTGTAATAACATGCCACAGTATTGAATTTGTTTGGCTTGTAAAAGAAAAAAAAAATTGTTAAATTGTTTTCTACAGGACTAAATGTTTTAGCTGAACTGTTTGAGAACCTTGCTAACGATGTGCTATCATTAATGTTTTCTCAATTCTTTTACTCATTAATTTATTGCATATAATGCAGTAAATATATATCAGTTTGCAGCTAGAGAAAAACTATTTAATAAAATTATGTCATTTGAGAAAGTGTAGATGTCATAACTGAAAATACACCAAGCACACAGAATTATCATGACTAAATATATTACCTCTCCATCAAGCTTCCAATGCTTCTTGCAATGGTTTTTTTTGGTATTAACATTGCTGTATTCCCTTATTATAATTCTAACTTTCTCCATTATTACCTACATGCTGCAATATGCATTCTGTATCAGTTTTATGCTCGTTGGGCTGAGGTACAATCTTAATGCTTCTTTCAAGCTGCTAAGATACTGTTTTCATTGTTTTCATTGTGATTGTTTACTATTCCATAGACTTTTTTGAAGTGCACTTTATGAACCAGAAAATTTCCCATTCCCATGAGTTCTAAAGATCTATTCTTATTCGTTTTGTTAAGCTGTACAATTCTGCTGCCCCTTAATATAATGCTGGAAAACTATTATCAGAATACTATTAATTTTGGTTAACAGATTTCTGCCTAGAAGCAGTAAGCACTATAATAGTTGTTGTATTCCAAACCTAGTGCTGCTGCTTACTCAAAGGTAAAGCATTTTCAAAAGGGTTAAATATTTCATGTTGTGTATTCCATATAAGAAAGTGTGATTCACTGTTTATTTTAAGCTCAGATGTGATCTTCATTAAGGCTTTCTGCACTTAATGAAACTTTTTCCTGAAAAAATAAGCAATTTCAGAGGGTCAGTTCAGGTTGCACATTAAAATTAGCGTCAATGATGGGATGAATGTACTATAAAATTCTGCTTGCAAAGCTGACTCTTTTCTTCAATGGAGGCTTGAAACATGAACATTATATTCTCAGGTCATCACTGCAGAAAAAAAGAATATATTTTCCAAAACCCTTTTACTCTTTTGGATCTCGCAGTGGCAAAAGTGTACTGTATCTTTCTTTGATTTTCTTCTTCAGAAAGGGTGGAGCATTACTACATGCTTTGCCATTCAAACATTCCTGGTGGTTCTATTTTCAACTCAGAATTTTTAGATTAGTAACAGATGTGCTGATTCTTTCAACTGAAAGAGTGGAAGTTTTTCTACTATACTTTGAATAGTTTTAAAACTTTCACTGATTATTGAACCCTGAATGCTAACTTGCATTACCAGCCTTCAGTGTAAACAATATCTTATACCACAAAAATCTCACTGAAGTCAGGGGGGAGAAATTCTGAAATGATAAGCATCATGAGGCGCAGCAAAATATAGTCCTGAATGAGTTTAAAATGCAGTTTTTTTTCGTGCAAACTGATCAGGACCCAAATAGGTGTAGCATTCATGAACTGCATGGCATAACTTTTAGGTATGTTTTGTTAATATGCCTCATCTCCACTTACACCAAAATTGCAAAGTACATAGACAGGAAAATAGTTTGCAAGCTTTGTAGGTTGTTGGTAATGGTGATTCATTGGCACAAATCATATAGAAAATTCTTGCACAGCAAAACTCCCAATAAGCTTTGGTACTCTTATCGCAATGGATTTGATTTCCCCTTTGACAGAGGGATATCTAGTGTGATAACAGCCCTGAGAAGAAGTTTTGTGAATGTCAGTTGATGAAAGATTCAATATGAGCCAGCAGTGTGTGTTTGCAGCCTGGAAGGTTAACTGTATCCTGGGTTGCATCAAGAGAGGTGTGACCAGCAGGTCAACGGAGGTGATTCTGCCCCTCTATTCTGCTCTTGTGGGACCTCACATGGATTATTGTATCCAGTTTTGGAGCCCCCAGCACAAGGACATGGAGTTGTTGGAGCTGGTCCAGAGGAGAGCCACAAAGAGGATCAGAGGGTGAGAACACCTCCTCTATGAGAACAGGCTGAGGGAGCTGGAGTTCTTCAGCCTGGAGAAGTGAAGGCTCTGAGGAGATCTTATAGCATTCTTCCCGTACCTGGCCTTAAGGAAAGATGGGGAGCAACTTTTTATAAAGGCAGGTAGAAACAGGATGAGAGGAAATGGCTTTAAACTGGAGGAGGGCAGATTTAGACTAGATATTATGGGGAAATTCTTTACTGTAAGGGTGATGAGATACTTCATCTTGTTGTCTGATAGGCTGTGGATGTTCCAACTCAGAACATTCAAGACCAGGCTGGATGGGACTGTGAGCTACCTGGTCTAGAGAGTGGTGCTCCTGCCTGCAGCAAGGGCTTCGAACTATATGATCTAACAGGTCCCTTCTAACCCAAAACATTCTATGATAGCTCTGAAACAGAAAAACAGGCTTTGATTTATTTATTTATTTTAAATGTCATGCATAACTTCTTATTTAGATCTGTGGATCATTTAGCAAGGAGAACTGGTAAATAATACAGATAGTAATACTTTCCTGTAGTATTTTGAAAAAAGATTTGAAGGCCAAATATGTCATGACTTTCTGGTGCCAGAAGGAAATAAATCCAATATTGAAAGTCTAAGTGGCAGAAATCAGCTATTTTTGTAGCCACTATATCTGATTTACTAAAAGGGGATAACATTCACTGAGGAATATGAAACACATGTAATTAAAATAATCTCCAGTTTTTCTCTTCCCAGAGTACTGAAAATGTTCAAGTCATGTCTTGGGGTAAATAAGATAAAGGGGTGAAAGAAATACTGAAGCAAAGTGCAGCTTGGTGTTGTGAAAATCCTTCTAATATTCTTATACTTCAGAATATTTTCAATACTTTAAAATTTCGTACATTGGTTTTATTTATCAAAAATTTAAGTTGACTTTATACAAAGTTGACTTTGCATAAAGTCAAGTCTAGATAGAACTTATTCAACACAAGCTTTCAGATTTTGTTTCTCCAAAGTGAAACTGAATTAACTTGCCAGGTAAAAACTTTTCAGTTCTTTTGTGAAAAATTCTTTCCTGTTGGTAGGCAACAGAGCATAATCTGCCAGGTTCTTTAAGATGCTTTGGCTGATCTGTCTAAAATGGGATAAAGGAAATGGGAGATTTCTGCCTCTTATTCACTCTGACACAGTTCCTGTTTTTTTCTTGAGACAGAAGGAAAGATGTCACTTGGATGTCATGAGGCTTTTGAAGTTTTCATGCAGGACCATGCTGACAGTATAACCATTGAGGACAACAAACAGCTTCTCAAACAGAGGTGAGTGTCCCAATAAGGTACAGCTGGAGAGAGGCATCTGAGAGTTCATTATGAGCCTGGGTAAGAATGCATAATTTTAGATCAGGGGTTCTGTTTCTACTTAGATTTTGGTGCAGAAACTTAGCCTTTTCTGACAGGGAGATTTCTTATTTGGAGGGCACTGAATGAGGACAGAATGAAAGTCTGAAGAGAATATAACGGTGTTAGTGGTCTCAGAGCATCTTTCCTCTCGTTTTATTCATCTTATCTTTGTAGTCCTATGGAAGCAATGTGGTAAATGGCATTCATGATCATGAATTATTGAGAGGAAGCTAGATTCATGTGACTAAATTGATTACTGTAATTTCCATTGTCAAAAATGCTTTACTGGCTTCAGCACTAAATTGGACAGTAAAGCAGGAGATGTTTAACAGATGCTTTGGTCTGTTGCTCCTAACTTGTTTGCCAAGTGATTTTAGGTTCTCTCTTCCTGTTTTGCTCTCTAAAACAGAAATAATGTTTTATCCTTTCACATTTGTTGTTAACACTAGAAAAACACTTCAAAATCTTCTGGTGAAGATGGTGAGAATGGTGAAATATTAACATGATTTTTCATGTTGCATACTTTACACAGCTCAAAAAATAAACCATCAAGGCTTGTTGTCTGTATAACAGTACTGTTTCACTGTCAGTTTTGCAAGCATTAATCCTCCATGCTCTGTAAGAGAAATATGACATTTTTAGCTTAGGCATGCCAAAAGCAGATCTCTCAGTGTGCCCTTCCAACCTGATGAGGATTTACCTCATTTCTTTTATGTTTTTGCTTGATTTTTTTCCTCTTCTTTTTCCCCCTTGAGTCTCCTTCTCAATATCTTATCTGCTTTCTTATATTTCACTAATAGAACAATTTTCCTATTAAACAGGCATGCAAGACACTATTTTCAGCATCACTGAATCAAATATTCATTTATTTCCTCAAAACTCAGGCAATAAATGATCTCCTCCATGTCTTTCTGGCTTACTCATGATCTTGCTACTTACCATTTTTGTGAACTGGTTAATTTTCTGTCCAGGTCTATCACTTGCAGCCACAGGTGCATAACTGACAAAGTATTAGATGCACATAAAATGTTATGCATGTAAATCAGATTTTTAATAACATCTTCCATCTGATCAATAGATGATGCCACATATATCTTGCACTGCAATAATTTCTGATGTTGCTGTTCATTAAGAGAACACTTCATGGTTACAGCATGATCATGGGAGCACAGCAGCTCTGAACTGTCTCCTGAATTTCTTCTAGTTAACCAGAATTTAACCACATTTTCTCTGATCATTATTACTATTGAATTAAACCAGTATATACTTCTGATTTCAGAACATGTAATAGAGATGTGTGGAACCCACAGACTTTGACACCAGATTTTCTTTCCCTAAAAGACAAAGAGATTCAGACTCACAGCCCCTCTCTAATTTGCTGCAGCTGGTTGATGAAATTGGTGCTAATGTGAAGGCTGATACTTAGAAATGAGAAGCAAGGTCTCCCATGTCATTTTACAGTAGATTTTAGTGAGATATTTGTAGCTCCAAGTATATTGAGTTCATTAAAATGGGTTTATATAAAGTCCAGTCTGTAATTTGGAATGCAACTTCTGAACCACCAGTTGCACAAAAACTGGGTTACCCAGCCAGTGTTCAAATTGCACAGGAAGACGTGTGGACACCAGATGTTTAAAGGTTACCATAACTTCCCTTTACATAGAGATTTCTCATGGTAATATTTTTGTTTATAGTTACATAACCACTTTTGTCATACCAACAACAGTATTTGGTTCAGAAAGTACTTATTTTTAGCTGTCATAATCTTTCCTTTGGATATTTTGGGTAGATTTTCTTTGGCTGTTATTTATACTGTTCTTGTATTAATTGAATGGTGATTTGTCAGTGAGAGTAGTTCAAATTTTGACAGCAAAAGTCACAACTATTTCCCCGGCTGTGAAATTATTGACATATATGAATTGTGGATTCTCCCTCCTTGTAAAAAAAGCTGCCTGGACATGGTCCTGGGCAACCTGCTCTAGATGTCCTTACTTGAACAGGGATTGGACCAAACAACCATCAGAGGTCCCTTCCAACATCAGTCATGCTTTGATTCTGTGTGTACGCGTGTATTGTGTATGTGCATATGTTCTGTAACTGCTTATTTATAAACAATCAAATGTAATCATTTGATTAAATCAAATACTGAGAAATATCTATCTTGCCATAAAAACAAACAAACAAACAAAAAAACTTAGAAAATCACGTGAATAAAAGCAATACTGTTTCAAACATAAAACTTTTCACCTACTACTTCAGAGACCTTTACAGGGAATATAACTCAGTACTGTAACTTACTACCATGCCTGGATTAATGAGGGGGTGGAGGGGGAAAGAAAGCTTACTTAGTTAAAAATCATTTCTCTTTGAAGCACATTTAGTGACTTCCTGTCTGTGTGAAATACAATAGATTGAGACTATCCAGTTAGTACAATTGCCTATGGGAACTACTAGAAAAGTGGCCTTGTAAGACTGAAAAAGTGATCTATAGGTTAGTTTACAGTTAATTTTACAGTGCAACTCTTTCTGTTTTTCTTCTGTAGAACAACTGCAGTGCTGCTTAAATATCTATGCTTGTACCCAGACAAAATGAGACTGCTGGAATTTGAACATCCTATACCTGATTCTTTGAGGACTTAATAGTGTCCTGTTACTCAGTATAGTCATGTTCTCTTAAGAGTTGCTTCTTGAAGGAGGAGAAATCTGTCTCATTTTCTTGTGCAATAAAGCTAGAAATATTCCCAGCTAAGCCACTCCAGAGCAATATTGTATACTGCACAAAGCCTTTTAAATTCCATTCTAGTCAGTATTTCCAGTAGTAAAATTGTACTAAGTTCCCAGATGTAATGTAAATCTAGTTTCCCCTTTGATGTTCCTTATTAATTTTTTCCACTTGCCTCTTTTCTTGCTTTGTGTGTCTCAGCTGCTTAGCAGCTAAGTTGTTTTCTCAGTAGCTTGGTAGCTATGTATGAGTTTCATGGAAAAGATGTGTTTCACTTAAGTCACTCAGTTTCTAATTAGAAATGAATGAATGTTTGTATATTCCACTAAATATCTCTGCTGTCTCATTTGAATTTGTCTTGTTTTACATTATAAGTTAGAGATTTGTTTTTCAAAATATTAAATTTTTAATTGCTCACCTTTGATTGATGAGTTAAACCTTTGCAAAATTCTTGCTCCGTGACAATTCCCTGTTCATGTAGGATACTCATGGACTCTTTTGAGCTTACAATGTAATTGTTCACTCATTTTTATTCTTACCAATATGCAGCATTATGAGAGATATTTTTTCTTAGAGTAGTGCTTTTCTTTCAATAAAATCAAATTTTGTCTTTATCATGCTTATTTAATTTTACTGTGATTCATATTCCCAGATGGAATTTCTTGGTCTTTCATAGACTAATGCCAAGTGTTAGTTATAGTGCCAGTTTATAAACTATGGGATTTGAGAAACAGATGCATAGCCCATTCAACTAGTCCTGTTTTCAAGGCAACTAGCTACGGACACCGGCTGGATAGGCAGTTGGCTTCAACTTGTCCAACTGAATCTTATCTATGAACATGAATCAGAGCCCACTTTTGACTCAATAGTTAGTTAATGAGGTTAATATTTGACCTATGGAAGCTGGAGGAAAGAAAAAGAGAGAGATACTTTTGTTTGTTCCCTTTAGATCTCTACACAGTCTTCTGTACTTGCTTGGGCATTCTAAGTCTGAAATAGTTCTAATGGTTATATAAAAGTCTCACAGATACTTCAAAGGCTTCTGCTTTCATTATGCAGGATATAGGAAGTGCTGAAGAATACCCAGCTGGAGCTATTTACCTCTGTTAAATTCTGCCTTGAAAAATAAGTGTACAGATGTGAATGTGGTTGCCTGAAATTCCAGCTCTTTTGAATTTCACTTGGGAAATGAACTAATTGAGAAAAGGCAGTTTTCCAAGACCCTCTTCCCAATGGGATATTCATATCTATCTACTATGTTTTGCCATTATTTGAGTTAGACAGAAATACAATTTGTGGATCTCCTCAGTTATCCTGTTTGACCAAGACTCATCCAGGTCAGTCACAGGCTTACTGAAAAATGGTGCGTTGCAGTTCTGTCTCCACATCCAACAGGGTTTGATTTGCAGAGATGAAAATAACAGTTCAGGCTTTTGCATCAAGCCTAGTATCACATGACAAAGGTCAGAGTGTAGCAAATTGTCCTTCTACATTTTAAACTTTTACTATTTCAACTGTTACAATGAATTAACAGTTGTAATCCTCACAGCAGAATACATTTAGCCTATGAATGCCTGATATAGATGCCATTTTTCCTTAACAGCTTTATGTAGTACCGAGTTAAGTATAGTGGAGTAATTATAGCAAGAACTGTTGTAAAATATCAGAAAACTGCTAGGGAAAAAAGAGGATAAGGCATCAAGTTCTAACAGTAATGCAAGTGCATTTGTAAGGCTCTGCTTTTTAATGAAATATGTAGATGACATAAACTTATGAAAGAGCAAGACATACATACAGTGAGAGGAATGTTTTATAACACTGAAGTGAGCATCACTGCAACATCATTCTGCTAGCTAAAAAGAAAATTCTGATAGTTGGAATAATTAACGTGCCATGTGAATTCTTGATGATCTGAGTACTATCAGGATGTCGTCAGTGAGTTATTTTAGACATATAACTGCCAGAAATTTTACACAGTACTGTTGAATTATAAGAGAGAAACACGGTCTTGGCTCCCCAAGGACTTTCAGTATCACCAAACTTGCAGGCAGGCAAGACACTGTCAATTTGTATGAGGGCTGCTCTGGAAGAAATGCCTTGTGAATTTTTATGGAGATGCAGCAGTGGATGTGAGCACAGTGGGTGTTGCTTTTCAGAAGTGAAGACAGCAACGGTGTGTCACCACTGGTGCAGATATTTATCAGCGCAGAATGCAGGCTTTCGTTCATCACTGCCAAAAATGCATAGCTAATGGTGACTATGTTGAAAAAAGGTGTTTTGTAGCTGAGAATTTGCTCTATCAAACAGTGTTATTGCACTCTGATCTGTTGTTTCCATGGAAATAAATAGGAGATATTACTTTCAGAGCAACCTCCATATACAGTTTAAATTACTTCACTCAACAATTTGGGATATATGTCTGTGTTGTTATTCATGACAATTGCAATTTTTTACATTCATTGCTTGCTTGACTTTTTTACTAAGATTTCTATAACAATACCCATGGATGTTTGAGGACTGTTTCACTGACATTATTCAGTGCTTTGGAAATGAGAGTTTGTAAAATGTGATTATCACATTACCTCTTATCAAGGATGATCTCAGATGAACTTTTTTCTCTCTATGAATAATTTTCTACTTAAATTCAATCAGTTGTGGAAGAAAAAAAAAATTACAGTAAAAAGCATATGAAAGTTATTTGCAGCGTCAAAAGAAGGAGACTGAAGAATGAAAATGGATCTTTGCAGGAGAAATGCAGTTACCAGTATTAGACTTGTCCAGGCTGCCAGATTTAAAATCACTACTTTTGTAGAAAGGATCAAGTGATGTTTATTTGCCACAAGTGGTTTTCTTTCACACACGCATTAAAGAAATGTGTGAGTAGATTAGTTCAGTAAACACTGAGAGAAGAACCACCTACTGAATCACCAGCAACACGTCTTGCTGCTGAGCTTCCTTTGGTCTCTCCTCCAAGAGATGACTAAGTTCGTTTTTCCTGTCAAAACACTACTCCAAGATGGAAAGGCCTTATTTTATGCTGGGATGATAGAAATGTGGTATAGTAAGTAAAACAAATATTGTGTATTACAAAAGGCAATTATAAATTTTCTTGAAGGAAAACAGAAAATTTGGTCTGTTCCTATTATTTATCTACAAAAATTGCATTCCTCTATAATGAAATGTACCAGAGGAAATTTCACATTATTTAAAAAAAAAAAAAAAAAAAAAAGCTCACTTTCAGCTTTAATTTGAGATCTAGTTATCTGAATATTATAAAAAGGTATTTTCCAAAGCCAGATTTATTTGTTTCCATTCTTCTTACTTGGGCTGTTGTTTGCTTGATATTTGTGTATCTTAATTTAGCTAGATTTAGCTTATATCAATATTGGACCATACCTGTAGGTATATTTGCATTCACATAAGGACTGTCTGCAGAACAGAATAACGTAGCTTATTCACACCTTCTTTTTTCTGTTTGAGAGGTTTCTTAATGATGGAGACATGCATGTTCACATAGCACAGATGGTGATTGTCAATATGCTTATTATAGGTTTAAATTTTTTATTTCCTCATGAGCAGAAGTTCACATATTTTGTTTTCTCTTATGTTTTTTTTCTTTCTGTGCTCTCCTTCTATATAGCTGTATGTTATTAAAAAAAAAAAACCTGCAATTAACTTATCATATTAAAATTAATAGATTATTGCATGTATATTATCATAATTCATTGTAATAAATTGCTATTTATATATTTAAAGAAAGACAGTCTTTAGATTGAAATAGCATTTATAGTCATATAAATTTACTTTTCTTTCTATCATACCGATTAGTTGTATTTGCAATGGTTTCTTTTAGACCGAACTCTTTTTGGATGGAAAATATTTTCCAGCCTGTTCTACTTACAAAACAAAAAGTAGTCCTGAAGAATTTGGTATTCTATGGTAAACAAAGTTTTTAATTAGTTGTGTTTTCTGTATCATTGCATTAACAGGCATGCTGAAGCTAAATGTCTTGGAGAAAAAATAAATGAAGTGAGAAATAAAATAAGTGAGTACATGTCAGCTTCATTTTACATCTATAGCTGATGAAATCACAGCATTCAGAGGATATATATAGATATTTAATTTCTAAAATAGGTGAATCAATCTGTTACTCAGATTTCCAGAGAGATAAATTACCTTATGTTATTAGTAATAATTTTATGTATCAATTTTAATCTGAGTAACGTGAAAATGTGATTATTGCAAATAACATGATTATTGAAAATAATGTGAAAAACAGATCTGTTCCTTATTTGATAGGAAGTCTTAAATATAGCAAAGGGAGAAGTTAAGATACTGATATCGGATTTCCTGAATTTCCTTGTGGGATGAAATGATCCAAAAATTATTGTTTCAAATTGTGATATCTGTGGATGAAGAGCTGTATTTTATCTTTAATTTCATATAGCTTTTGTTAGAAGAAGCTTTCTTTGTTTAATCACTCCTCTGCACTTCCTTCATAGAGATTACTTGGAATGATTAACTGAAGTCCTGCAGCTTAGTGGGGGAATTCTTCATTTTTTATTTTAGGGTGCCAGCAGCATATATTTGGCTTCCAATTTCAAATCATTCGAAGCCAAAAATCACCTAGACATATACTGAATGCAAGCGAGGTTTTATCCAATCCTCCTTCCAGCCTTGATATCTTCCTAGGTTATTTCTGAGTTCTGTTGAGGTCTGACATTCTTCCAAACAACTGGCTATCCAGACTCTATATCAAATGTGAAATGTAGCTTTTGTCTTTGGAGATCAGGTCTGTGTTCTTTTGTATGTAGACATTCAGGTGTACCAAATCTCTTTGAGATTCAAATACAGACTGTGAGGAAGTAACTTTACAGGCAATTCGGCATTGAGGTGTGGCTCCCAGTTTCTATCTCCTTTCTTTGTAGGTAATATCAGCAGATATGGGCAATAACTCATCATCATCACTTCTTGTCTCATAATAGCGTTTGATTGCTGGAAAAGGACAAAAATCTCAAAGCCTTCTTGATGACTGCTCTATACTTTCACCGTAGTTGTGGTTATGTTCTGCATAGCAATGAATGGTAACTACAGCCAGATTCCGGTCCAAGTCATTATTAGGTACATCACAATGCCTACTTGGGAATGCTACACAGTGTATTTAAAATTACTACATGGAAAATTTCAGCCATGATGGCACAGTTTGTTCAAACCTCTGCACAAGGACGTTTTGAAGTGATGCAGAACCGGAGACACCCATTGCAGAGCCAGTGTTCTGAATACTGGGTTGTTTCTACAAGACAAGGCACATCTGTTGAGCCATCAGGTCAGGATACAACTTCTTTTCCTCTCCTTCTGTCCCGAAGTTCATAATGACCTGATTTAATCCTTTCTCCTGGGTTTACTTATATGTGATATTTAGCCCAAATGAATTCTTGGCATAGATTGAGGTAGAGACAAAGTCAGCACGGGTGTCAAAATTCTTTCTCTTGCTGAAGATGTAATCCATTTTAGAGCAAGCATAGAGAATACCAGCAATGAACAGTCATACTCTAGCACATAATTCTCAGTGCCAGAGGCTGTAATAGTGAGGCTTGAGGGATAGGAGCCTAGCAGCCACCTTACTTGCACCTTGTATTTAAGTCGTCTTTTTTTTTTTTAATTTTGGTTGTAAAATGGAAGAGGTCCTTTCATTTAGTTCATACTGTAACATTTCTGTATGAGCAACAGATTCCATCCATTATATTCAGATTCCATATGGATATGCTGATCTCTGCAGACTATGTAGTGCTTTGTGGATTGTTGTAAAGCACCGATGTTTGAGGTTTGAGAGTGATCATATCATACAATCTTTCCTTAAATTCTTTCTGTGTAAGATTATGCGGCATGGAAAATTAGCACTCTGGTTAATATACATAGTGTATTTTATTCAGCTCTTCTCTTCTCCCATCCAGCTTGTATTTAATCACAGTTGTAAATAAATCTGCCTATTAGCACTAATCTAAAAGTTATTAAACCTTTACATCAAGAACAAAACTTTATGGCTTATTCAGCTTACCAAATGCAATTGCTTTGGTTAACATAGTTCAGCAGCCTGAAAAAACATTCATTTGTCATGTTCATAGTATGCATAACATTAAAGATACTAAGTAAGGCTATTTATCTGCCATATTTTTACTGAAAATATGGCAGGAAGAATATGAGTCCTCTGCAGCCTGCAACTAGATCTTTCATTTACTTGTATTGTTATTTTGGTTTCCTTCAGAATTCCTGTCTGCCTTGTGCACAATCAAGAACAGATCCCATCAATATCAGTTTCTTCTATTTCTAAGCTATATTTAATAGTATAAAACTATGCACCACAGAGGTCATAAAGCACATTTCATGCAGTCTGATTACATTCTGAGATAGTGACAGCAGTTGGCTGTAACTTGTGTGTAATAAATATCTTTTCATTCTGACTGGAAACGTGTTTTTCAGTACACAGAATAATCTAACCACTTCTCAATTGCATTAGCATTTCAAAAACACGTCAGGAAGTTAAAGCTGGAAAAAGGAATCTGGAATAAGATTTTCGTGGTAGGCTTTTGCTGATGTTATTGCTTGCATAAAAAGATTAAGGAAAACATAGTCTAGATGCAAGCTGGATGTGAAGTGTAGAGTGACTGTAACATAAGAAATGAGACATTGTGGCTAGCGTGCCCCTTTGCTACTATACCACATGTTCCTGGATTCTGCTTCCTTTTATGCTTAACAGCACTGCGGTGAATGTGGATATTTTAAAATTATTTTTATGAAGAACAATATGTGTCTCTCAGATTTTTCATCATGATTACTTTTCATCATGACTTAGAAATAAGTAGGAGAATTTTCTTGTAGGATGAAAGTTTTATTCATCTAATATTCAAATAAATAGATAGATAAATAGATAGAAAGAAAGATAGGAAGAATAATGGGAAAGTTTTTCTAGCCCAAGTAATTTTAGTGATCCATTTTAGGCACAAATAAGGGAGTGGAGGGTTTTGGTGCAAGGATTGAGGAGCAAGAGAATGAGTGCTTCTTTTTCAAGGTCAGTATGTATCAGAGGCAAGGGCTTCTTTATAAGTTTAGTCTTTTTCATTCAACAATACTACTCATAATGAATAAAGTTGACACTTCAGTTTGTAATGGAAAGCAAATTATCAGAAAGTCAGAAACTCCCTCTGAGGTGAAAGAAATTTGCTAATGTTTAGATTTTCCTTTCTTTCCACAAAATCTAATGAGCTTTCAGATGAAATTCAATGTACCTAACTTGTGTAAATTAATTCATGCTAATTAATAAATTCTAAGTAACTTCGGAAATGCCACCTCTGTTCAATCACTGCAAAACTCTCATTCAGCACAGGAACAGGAATCATCCATCACCCTATAGGAAAGGTTCCAGATTGCTGAAGATGTTGATAAACAGAATGGTCAAAAATTGCATGTATGCATTCCAGTTTATACAGTTCCTTGTCATTCATGAATAGCATCATGGAATGCATAGGATAATACTTGAGAAGAAAGTGATGCGGAGATATAGCATCACCTTGTTAAGGTTAGCAGGGGTTTTATTTTTAGGACACAGTTATCAACAAGAGCTTTTTATATCATTACCAAGAGCATCATTGAGACTAAGGAGAAAAGACAACATCTGAACAAACTGTTCAATATTAAATACCAAGAAAAAGCCCCAAGTGTTCCTTTATGGATAATACAGCAGAGTTGGGGGCATTAAGCATTTTCAATGTGGGTGAAAATGACACATTCATTCAGAATCTAGTGACTAAAAATATTGCTCATACACAGGAATGTGCTACACATTAGTTGCATTTCGGATTGGTAAACATTTCCAATTCATCTCTGTAAATGTCTATTTTGGAGTATTTATACCACTATTAGGGTTAGTTTTTTTTTCCTAAGGAAAAGTGTACTACATGGTATTTAATGCCCAAAGGAAAGGAAAGCAGCTGTTGTTTTTTGTCTGTCCAGAAATCAGCTAAAGTTGTTATTGAAGCTGAGAGAGAAAGGGCAAACTCATGTGGGAGTAATAACAGTGTGAGGAAACAGGCACTCTTGGAATTAGAAAGGGTAGGTGGGTGGATTATGTGCACATGATGTTGACGATGCGGCTATACCCACAGGAATGCTGAGATGTTGCACTGCTCTGCCTCATTTCAAGCTTTGAATTTAGTGCACAAGACCATAGGATACCAAAACCGATGACAGTGCATAATGAAGTAATGTTCTTGTATTACAAAGCAAGGTTATTGAAGGATCTTTATCTGATTTGCTTGCAAATTGCTAAAATAAAATAAAAAAAAGTTGTCCTTATGTATTGCAGTTCATGGAGTGTTACACTGAAATGGTGGGGATAAGGGAGCATGAGGACAAGATGTAACAGTGCTCAACTGATTCTGATTCACTGTCTTACACATTGCACATAAAACCTATTCAGAACATAAATAATGTAGATCCTGTATTTATGATCAACTTTTCTCTATGTGCAAGACTCTATCCTACGGATGAGAAGTTACAGTAAGAAACAGGGAATGGGGGCAACTAGGAAGAGAGAAAAAAGGCTTCCTTGTAACAACAGTAAAAGTTCAGTGTATATGATCACAATTTTATTTTAATTTTATTTAAAATTTATATAAAATTTATTTTTATTTTAATTTAAAATGAGCAGACAAGTTATGAAAGTTGATAATTAAAATGATGGTATAAAAGACCACTGATGGCAAGATTTTTATTTGAAAAAGATGTGTAATGTCTGATCACAGCTGCTACTTCTGGTCAATTCTGCCCTGTTTCTATTTTCCAGTCCACATTTTTTTCCATTCGAAAACTTCTAGGTGTTCTTGTGTGACAGCACTCTGTTGGCTATTTTGTCGATCTTCAAAGTTTTATCTTTGCATGTAGGCATAAATTACTTTCTTTCAGGAAGGAGAATCTATTGCTTAAAAATTAGAATATCAAGGATGGTTCTAGGAATATTGTGCATACTTTAGGCCATGATTATATGGATTGAAAGAGTTGAGGGACGTCATGAATTACTAAAAATCATTTTTTTAACTTCTGCTGAATAAGCATATGTACTTAAGAAGGGTATGATTCTTCAGTTGAAGAAAAATCCTTTCTTTACATGGAAGCTAAGTTAACTGAATATGCTGTGATAATTTGCTATACAAAAACAAACTCCTCTAAAATCAACATGGTACTTTCTTAAAGCTCTATATTGTAAGTAGCATTATCTATTAATTTTATATTAATACAAACGTTCTAAGTGGAGACACTTATTCACTGGACATTGTTTCAGCCATGAACGAAGTGAGGCTCTAATAATGCATTCCATCCTTCAGTGTAACACTCTGAAATACTTATCTTTTTATGGAAATAAACACTGAGACTTCAGAGCTGTTGTTTAGCATAACACACTATTCTAGCTTAATTCCAGAAAGTATTAAGTGTTTACACAGTTTTGTATCAGATGTGCATGCACAGTGAATTTCTCTGGAAATGACTATGGCAGATGAAAAACAGCAGAGTTGGGTTCTTAAGGAACTGACTAGCTCCAAGAAAAAATAAAGAAAACATTAAAAGTGTACATTCCACAAGCAAATCTGGTTCAAATGAGATGCAAACAGCATATAAGTGAATGAATTCAGTATGAAGATTGAATGAACAGATAACACAATAGTATCATTCCATTCTATTCATTCTTTAGGTAGCTTAGTATGAATCGGTATTCTTAGCAGAGACCTTAAAAGTCTGTGTAACTTGAAATCTTGAGCTCCTTACTGAAGAAAAACTTTAGCTGAGATTGTGAGCTTGTGTTGTACTAGAGTAAGGGGATGAAAAGACAATTCAAAAAAGACTTCTGTATTTTGCTTTGTGGTTGTTTTGGTTGTGGTTTGTTTTTTTTGTTTTTTTTTTTTTTCTTCCAGTTGATATAGGACACTGAATTAGATATAGTTGCAATATAAAAACTAAAATAAAATATGTCATCCTTATATTATGAAATATATTACAGTATATTGAACTTTACTTACAATTTCACCATTAAGGCTGATCAGCATTTTGCTGGTCTTGAGAACAATGCATCAATGTGCACTCAGCCAGTCACTTAGGGTCTGCCCTATATTTAAGAGGTAGAGTGTGGATCACTACTACTGTATGGTACTATTGCTATTGTTTGTGAACTACAAATATCTGAAGGAAAAAGATATGCCAGTTAATTGTTCTTTAAGTCATGTTACAGTTTGTTCTCCTTTTTTGTTTCTCATGCTGAAGATTCTAAGGGATTTTCAGTTATTCTGAGACTGAGAAGAAAAAATATTGTACATGTGCTGAATAAGTTGGCTGAGGTAAGATATGAAAGCACATGAATGTAGTGAGTACCTCTCAACTCCCCCCTCCTCCCCCAAAAAGTAAAACCAGCTGTACGTAGGCAGCCATTTTTCTGTTTCTATTTTTTTGTTTGTTTGTTTTTTTCCTTTGTTTATCTTTTCATTTTGTTTCTGATGAAGACAATTTGTCCTCTTGCACTTAATTCAATCTTAGTGGAAAGAATCTACCCATTCTCTGGTATGTTTTTAACTGATGTCTATGACACCCATCATGTTTATCACAAGCATCTGTCATGCTGAATAATTTAAACAAATGGTTAAATAACACCAAGCTGTGTTGAGCTGGACTGTTGAGAACCTTAGAAATTCTGGACAAATAGCCAAGTTAGTGATCTAGAACAAGCTGAGACAGTTGTTTACTATGAGAAGTAGTAGATTTAGAAATATGCATCAGTGGAGTTATCCAGCACCGGGATATATACCGAATCTCAAGTGAAGCTTTGCTATTAACTGCTGGAGGATGTCAGTTCTGACTAACACAAGGGAGCACATTAACTCAGAAAAATCTGTGGCCATCTGTGAAGGGAAAAAAAAAAAAAAATAGAGAAAACAAGCCATAGGGACAAACAGTCCCCCAGCTGTAATTTCCCAACTGGGATGTTATTCAAGGTGGCCCAGTGCCTAAGAAGCCCCAGCCTGTTTCTGATCTCCAGGTCAGTTTCAAAGTAGTTTTGTAATAAACCAGGCGTGTTTATGTGTCCACCAAAAATAGCAGTAGCCTCTGAAGCTGAAGCCATTCAGTATGGTTGACAGAGTCTTCAGATTCTTTCTCCTTAATTTCTTGGCCCAATTGTTTTGCAACATAATGCTGAAAAAACATATTTCCTATGTGTGTTTGTTTTGGATAAATATCTGATCATCATGCCGTTATGACTGCATTTCAGAATCTATTTTTTAAATGTTATATTTTGGTTTTTGGAAATGTGGAATTAAAAACACAAAGACAGCTGAGTTTCTGCAGATTTTATTTCTTAACCACCTTGCCATCATCTGCAGTTTGTTCTTTGTTAGAAATGTGATTTACTTAGCTTTACAGCATGCTACTTATTTTTCCATTTGGTTACAGCTCCTTCCAATTCAATTTATTTCCTTTTCTCCATAATGAAATATCACTTTCCCCTCAGTTCTATTAAGGTTCTTTTTCTACTGACATCTAACTCTCTTCAGGCATGATTCTTACGGCTGAATTTAGCTGGTGACCTGTAGAGCACAGTATATAAATGTGATCATTCAGAGTGCCATGCATTTAATCATCTTTCTCGAGGTGCTTTACAGGCAGAGGTGTCAAGCATTTCACACAGGCCTGGCAGATGGCTACAAAATGTTAGGTCATTGCTGTGATTAGAGTCTCCACAACCTATTTTCTTGTTCTAGGAGCAGCTAGGTATATAATATAAAATGATGAATGGCAGGAATATGTTTTCCTTTCTCAATATCAACTCACTGAAAGGTTCACAGGTTCACATTAATACATATTTTTGTTTATATACAGTGTTCATAGTGAGTCAGAGTAATAACTGATTTTTTAAATTTTTGTGACAGTTTGAATTAGAATCTCAAGAGAAGTCACTGCAAATTAGCACAGGAGGAGGACTCACATTGTATTAGGCTAGTAAGGTTGTTTGTTTGGTGTAATTCTTAATACATATGAGTAAGAAATGAATAACGAAGCAATACCTTTAGCTGAATAACAGTCACTAGAAAACTTGTAGTAAAATGTGTGAGCAAGGAGGAAAATCAGACAAGAATACAAATTCTATGATAGTAGCCTGTGAAGTATTACTGTACCTTTCTGTAAACTGGAAAGATGATCCATCTTTCTTACAATTACTGTAGGCAATGTAAACATCATAGGTCAAAATCTTGTCTCACTTCAGTACTACTCATAGGTTGATGGCAACTGGAGCAGAACTCTCTGTGCTGCTACTGCTCCAGTGGGTTGTGTAAATGTCAGAAGCGATACAAGGAGCAGTGTCTCAGAATCATAGCATGGCCGGGGTTGAAAATTCCCATTGCTGTGTGTTTGTTTGTCGTTCATTAGGACAGAATTTGTCTTCCTTGCTATGTCGAATCTGAGACTAAAAAGAGAATCAAGAAGTCCTAGAAGCTTTCTGGCAGCCTTACTGCTTTCCTGCTTTTCCCAGAAAGAAAAGGTTAGAAGATAGCATCTTCAGTAATGTAAAAATGTCTCTGCAGCAGCACTCAGGAAATTTAAAAAATAAACCTATTTTGGAAGATACAAGTCTTTTGGTTTCAGGGGGCAATGCATATGTTTACGCCAATTCTAAATATTGTCCATTGTTTCAGCATAGCTTACATATGTTTGTTTTTACTTTCAGACAATAGGCAATGCTCCTGGGTGACAGTGCATAGGCTGAATGTGTGCTTAGAACAAGAAAACATGATTTGTCAAATGACTCATTTAGAAAATACCAAAATGAATGAATTCATTTGAACAGCTCTATTATGCTCCCCTGATGTGCTATTCTTTAAACAGAGGAACCTTATTAGTGTAAGTGACTCCAGGCCTAAGACATTAATGTTTTCTTTGGATCTATGCTGGAATCTACATATGTAGGAAACATTTTCATTTTCTAATTATTACAAATGATGTTCTGTTCTTTAGAAACAGAAGTATTTTCAGGGGAAAAAGTTATGCTCAGGAAGAACCTAAGTAAACACTTTTTACTTAGAGTTTTCTCTAGAATAACTAAAACCAAATGGACGAGGCTCATTGGATTTAATCAAGTTATGAACTGCCGTGACTATAAACTGGAAAAGTACCTCTCAGAAACAGATTTTTTTCTTGTAGTCTGTCTACAGACTGAAAAATCTTAACATTGCTAGAATGATGCTGTGTTTTTCTGCTTTGTTAGGCTTATATGTTCTGATGAAGTCAGTTGAATATGCTCTTTAAGAGAAGTCTTAATATTCATAACTATATTATTGTTTTAAGAATATTTCTATAATATTTTTGCTCAGAGTTGTCTTTGATCATGTCTTTATTTAGTACTGGGTGTTCTGAGACTCAAGGAGAGAAGAGTCAAGATCTCAAAGTCTGGAAATAGTGAGCCCATTAGTTTATTCAGGGATGCACTGTTGAAGAATTATGCCTCTTCACAAGCACTAAAAGCAAAAATGTTGTTTCATAGGATCTTGTAATTTATTTTCACATCGGGTCAGCATTGATGCAGCCTTACAGTATATTTGCACATACATATATGTACTGAAATAGAATAGCTATTTTTTCCCCAATCAACATACTTTTTAATTGTGTGGAACTGTAGAGTGATGTAATCACAGCTGACTGTGAATGTTGCAGAAGTATAATCAATAGTGAAGGGCTGTATTTTATGATGTTCTCATGCACTTTTGTTAAGGCTTGAGGAAAGACTTATTTTCAGAGCTGCTGATCTCATTGTGCAAGTTATATGCAATCAGGCTGCAATTTCAATTGCTGAGCAATTCAAAAGAAGGCCTGGGCTCATCTAAAACATGATATAAATATAGTACACCTTTACAGAAAGCTATTTAAGGTTTGACTAGGATGTTAATATGTACCTAAAACAAACAAACAAAGGTTGCTGCTAATGAGCTTGGTATGATTATCACAAGTTACAAGCAAGAAAAACAGAAGTTATACACCCATTCTCACTCAGAACTTGTCCCCATCACTTTAAAAATCTGATTTCTTCAAAACACGGCAGCATATCTAAGATTATACTTTCTTGTCCATATATCATTGCTTTTCAGTGATGCTTCCTTGGGCCAGCTTAATATTGAATTAATGAATAAATTATGCAACAGAGCAACAGTTTCCACATATGCATCATTTCTGACTCCTTTCCAGTACATGGAAGGAAGATAGATTTGTAGAATATTTATAAACTTTGAACAACATCTAAAAACAGTCTTAGGCATCCAAGGTATAGCTTAAAGGAAATTTAGGCAACTAGATTCAGGAGAGCTATCCAGAAAATTAGCACAGTGTTAGTCCACCTCAGTTCCTGCAATGCAAACTGCCTTTGCTAGTGCATGCGGGAATACTACTTTCATTGGCTGAGCTGATCATTCAGCAACCTATCTTCTACCCACTGAGAATCCAGAAATTATTTGTCCTCCTACTGAAGTGTCCTGGAGAGTATTTCTTGATAAACATCCACGCTTAGTTTAAAATGTTTGGCAGCACTGAGTTTGACTTTAAAAAATAAAAATAAAAGATGGGTAGTGACAGCCCACTTTGGGATGATAGTATAAAGATCTGAGTATTTGTTTCTAAATTCAGAAAGCATCCAAGTTCTGAACTCCAGTTTCAAAATGTTGAACTGCATTCCAGAGCATTTAGTGTTTGCTGTTGGTTAGCCCAGATATTCCAGTATTGTGTATGCAAACTGTTATGAATTTATGTGCATTAGCCTCTTCCCATATTGCTTCCTATAAAGAAGAATTCTCTGCCTTTGGGTAAATGGGCACTGAGGTACATTGTATCAGTCCCGAAATTTAGATGAATGGGACTTGGGCTCAGCAATTCAGACCTAAAGAGCCAAAGGCAGTCTGCAGTAAAAGGAAGAGAAAGGTAAAAAATGTTATGATCAGAAAAAAAAACGAACACAGTTTCTGAACAGTTTTGCTGTTTAACATTACCAAACTATTTTTTTGTGCGTACCAAAAAGAAGGTAAAAAAGGAAAAAAAAAAAAAAAAAGCTGCTGAAAAAAAAAAAAAGCCTGCCTGATAAAGAGCATTATGGAAATGCAGACCAAATAATGAACAGTTACAGAGGTGATCATTGATGAGAAAGTGGTAAGCACTCATCTTAGTTAAGAAAAATAAATGTGATATAATCTAGCCAAAACTAACAAAAGAAATTGAGAGAGCAGGGAGTTGATACACAAGATAGAACTGAATACATAGAAATGAGAACAGAATTTAGAGGACCACTGAGTGGCTTAAGAAACAACCAAGTGCAGAGTTATCCTACAGTATGTGTGACAGAGAAGGCTGTTTCATAAGATTTGTATTTATAGATTTAATCATGTTTGAAGGAATTTGAAGTGTTGCCATAAACTGTTACTTTCTCTGCTGAGTATTGCAAAGAAAAGAATTTCCCATATTCTACATCGTGGTCAAATGTATACATTTGAGTCTATGATATATAAATTTGAAAGAATTAGAGTGTATTAGGAAAAGTGTACATTTCCAAAAGTATTTGCTCATATGCTGAGTGTGGACTATGGCTTGAAACCATAGATTTGACCTGAAAGTCAGAGTTGAGCATCCAACTCTCAACCTGTTGTTTTTCCAAGTTTCTCTGACTGATGAGTTCTACAAGATATCATCAGCTACCTTGCTGGCATTTCATATGTTGCAATTAACTTGAAAATGTTGAAAATTGTCATTAAATGTATTCTTGTGCTGAGACGCCAGACTGCTGGAATTCCCACAACACAGGCAGCTGCTTGCTTCTACCTGCTCTTCTGTGCGGGCAGAAACCTTTGACAGCAAATGTGGAGAGGACTGGAAGGGAGATAGGGAAGGAGAAAGGGGAGCCAGTTAAATCTTAGATTGTTGGAGATGTTTCTTCAGTCAACAAAAGGCAGAAATCCACTACAGCAGGTAATACTTACAACATATTACTCATGTATTATCGTTAATATACTTTTATTGTTGATGAGGTCTATGTTTTGTACCTTGAAAAATATCTTGGCAATAATCAGGAGACTCTGAGTGTTGCAATCATGGTTCTCCTTTTATGATGCCTCAGAGAACTTTCTGAAAGCTAGGACTTGTCATTTTACATGGGGATTTGGCCAGCCCTGTATCCCAAAATACATCACTTACATCAGAAACAGTGTTGAGTCAGATTACAGATCGTTTCGTCTCCCCAGGTTGTTCTTATAGAACTTTTTGACCCATTTTTTTCAACACACCAGGACAGAGGTTATAAGAAGAGTCAGAATTTTCCCTAAATGATTCTTTGGGTCAAAGAAAGGCTGAGCAGTTTGCCTGCTCTTAGTGTGGTGGGATGCTGAGGTACAACAGAATATTTTTTTTGTGCTGTTACTGTTACAACATATACTTATTATCATAGGTTTTGTTGTCATAAAATTTCAGCACCCAATTGTTAAAAGTATCTAATACATCTGATAAGATTTCCCATAACTATCTCCATTTGAGGTTTCCATGTTCAAGAAATACTCCTTTCATGTATTTCCGTTTTAGTTCAATGTCTCCTACTTCAGTGTCTGATTAGAAATAAAATGCTTTAAAAATCCTTTGTAAACTGCTGAAACTCCAGCCTCAAGCTCAGTTGAAAGTCATTCCTTACAAGACTTAAGGAAGTTATGTTATGGAATTTATGAGTACTCTGCCTCTAAAATTTACCTTACTAATGCTAAATATGAACTTCTACTGTGCTTATTCAGCAAGACTCCTCTTCCTCAAATGGATGCACACAACTCTGTAAATCAAATGCAGTCAATTCAGAGGTGTAGTAAGTTTTCATAGCTGGCTAACAGCTGGGTCCAACTATATATGTAGGGGCACTGCATTACAAACAGTGGGGCTGCTTACTTCCACAAGCCAGGACAGCACAGCACTTGTTTATATCATTTGGCTTATTTTATCCTGATGATGTCCAAACCACTTAGAGATTTCTGGGTCTGTGCAAGATATCCAGGTGTCATGTGAAAAGAGCAGATAAGTTTGGCAGAAAATTAAACCCCATTGCATTCCAGCTTGTCCTCAGACATCAGAGGGGCTGGGGCTGAGCTTATATTCTGAATGGTCCCCAGTTTGGCACTATAAATCTGGCCACGTTCAACATATGGCTCAGGAAAACTAGAGTGTTTATTGGTTCCAGTAGCATCATCAAGTCCCCAACCCTGCGGGATGATCATGAGGTTTGGCCATGGGATTTCCACCCTACTCTGCACTCTATTATGTTGGTTTTTTTCTTATTTTCAGTATACCTGTTAGCCCCTGGTGATTGCTAACAGCAGAGATCTCAGGTAATGTTACTTAGGGAACCATCCTGAAAGAGATTATCCACCATACTCCACTCTGGAGTATGTCCTCCTTTAAAGAGGATTTAAAGACATTTCAATAGGTCATCTCTGGTAAATATTTCACATAATCCACCCTGAGACTATAGTCACTCAAACTTCACAATATGTGGAAGGAATTGGGGAAGTCATATGCTGTCTATTAGGATTAGAGCTCACAGGGCTCTCAGGCTGTTTGCTATTTATTGGATGAGATGATTGACTCATAGTTCCAGTATTTAGCAGAATCATCTTATCAGTCCTGAGCAAGACCTTAAGATTAACAGCCAGGCCAAAGGAGGAAGTTGGATAGGAGGGAGCATACCATTGCACCAGGATAGCCACTAGATAGAGAAGGAGAAATGCTCTCTTTATCAGTCTAACTACACTAGAGCAACATGCAGAAAATCTCAAAACATTCCCCAGTCAGCATGGTTTTGTCATGGGTGAAAGTTGTGTAAGCATTTCAGCTAGCAAGTCAGCTGTAGCTCTGTTCTGCACTATGCCTTGAAAACATAACCTCAGTTGTATTAAACAGTTGTGATTTTTGGAGACTCTAAACACAGATCTAATGTTTAGACCATATAGCATAATTAAAGACTCAGTATGCCCTGGAAGGTGAGTTCCAGGAATGGGAGGTTTCCTGAAGAATTAAGAGGAGGTTCTGTTAGTTATTTTAAGTTAAAACAAAACAGATTCAAAGATGGAAAAAGAAAGAGATGCACTCTAAGCTGTGAAGATTTCAGGATCTAGAAGATGGAATGACTTCAGCTAAACGTAGATTGGAAAATGAGGTTAAAAAAAAATAGCAAAATATTAAGAAATAACCGTAGATGAGAGATTGTTGACAAAGGCTCAAGCCTGCCAAATACAAAGTCAAAAAATACCCTGCGTAAAGATAAGGGTCAATCCACAATATTAACTGCAAATATTCTTAAAGAGGAAGTGTGAATTATATGTATACTCTTTGCTTGTCCAGTATTCTTTAAGTTGGCAGCCTTTGAAGCCTCAGAGTAGTATTATATGGAACATATATTAAATGGAACATCTGATTAAACATATGAGAAGTTTTAAAACCTGTAATGTGGACTCAAGTGAAGCTAGAAAAATGTATGCTTTTAAATCAATATTTTTTTTAATTGCAACATATTCATTTTTGTATTAGCTTGAAATATGTAGAGTATTGTCAAAGCATTCGCTGTCTGAAATTAATTGGAAGATAGTTTTAGATCCTGGAAATAGTCTAGGGTAACACAGAAACAAAAAAGTTACAGGAGAGCTACTCTATTCAAATTATTTATTCTGTTACTGATTAGTATAATTGGATACTTCTCTCTGCTTTATTTCATTCCTAATTAGACTTCTCTATTCCACTTTGTCTCCATTTTACCTCTTTGCTTTTGTCTCTTGTCACAAAGCTGAAGTTCTATGTTGCCAGTTCATCTCTTTTCCATACCTCGGGATGGTACATGTGTCCAGAAACACGGTCCAAAACCAACAGATTTATCACAGCCTAAATGACAGCTGGCTGCATGCTGAGTAAGTTCTTAAATTCACAAAAACTACATTTTTGCCAAAGCATGCGAAGTTGCAGCATTGAACATTTTATTGGGATTGTTATCTTCAAATGAAGAATGACTCCATTGGAAAAAAATATATAAATATTTAATATTAACTTCAGACATCCTTTTAGCTTCTTGTTTGGTGAAACTTCAGAAAACATAATTAGCCATATATTGAGAGATATTTGCCAAGTATAAATCCAATTTTTGCAGAAGATATTTAAGCACTAGTTGTCCACAAATTTACACTGTTGGAATCACAAGAATGTTTTGTTTTGTTTTGTTTTTGAATAACAGTGTTATTCTTCATATTTATTTGGGTAAATATTTGTATATATGAAGGTTGTAGAACTGGCAGTACTAAAGACTGAAATCTTCAATTTGTTTACATGGGAAGATCTGTGCAGGCAGAAGGATTTGAATCATCTCCTTATTGTGTCACTTACAAACTTCAAACGTTGCATTGGGATGATGATGTTCTCATAGAAGGAAAAGCAGAGCAGGTCAGGAACATTCACTCTTCCCCACAGATATTTGTAGTGAAAACAGAGCGAGATTAATCAAAAACACAGACAGAAAATGTTAACTTTTTGTTAACATAAGTAAGAGTTTCTGTGTGAAAACTAGAGGGCTTCCCTCCCCTCCCCATCCTCCCCCCCCAAAAAAAGGAAATCTAAATAAACAGTAAAATTTCAAATTAGATTAAAATCAACTGAAAGATTAAATTGTACCTGCCTAAGTAGTGGTATGGAATTATAGTCAGGTGCCTCGTGACACCTTCTCATCTTCTGAATAGGATTTCAGCTTAGGCTACTTTTCCCAAAATAGAATAATTGCTTCTCCTCAGGAACTTTTCTGTGAAATGAGTTCGGTTTATGCTGCCCTGAGTAAGAAGTTGGGATTATTTGAATCAGATAAATGTCACCTTTCTATTCTTATTGAACAAAAAGTAAACTATCTTGCTATAAGAATGGTAAGATTAGATTTTTATTTTCCTAGCCGAAGAACTTCTCTTTGGGTCCTCTCTGACTGTAGGTGGTCTTGTTTGTTCATGAGGTCATCAGATTTAAGGACAAGATGTCTTTTAGTGTTATGGTCCCTGTCATGGATGGAGCAGAAGTGAAGGCTAGAAGAAAAGGAGGGAGAGCGTTTGGGGCATTACATGCTGCTGGCAATAAAATTAGGGTTCCTGCATCCTCTGTGCTGTCTGTCCCAGCTGTACTGGCAAATTAGAGGTGATGAAAAGTGAAGCTTCTTGGCTGCTTCATTTTAAAAACAACTCTTACATTCTATTTTCATGTATTTGTATTGATGGCATTAAAGTCACGTATTGACATGATAGAGAACTTCACATGTAAGTCATTCTCAGCTCACTTTTAATAAATAGCATATTTTACTTACTTACAACTCCTTTTCTAATAACTCCTATTTTATAACTCCTATTTTTTTTTTTTTAAATGCCAGTGACAATGTGTTTTGCAGCTCACAATGCATGAGAAAGGGATGTATTAAGCTGATGCATAAAAATACATGTGTGATAGGTGACTACATGATTTTTTGAGCAACCTCAGCTAAGATCAGTCCGTTGAGATAAATCACAAAATTGCTACAGATTGGTTCATAATTGTCTCATGGTTCAATATACAGTAACGTTGCTGTGGATATTAATTTCCAGGATCAAAAAAAGCAATTTGGGGGGAAAAAATGGTATGTTTAATGTCCTCTCACCGACTATTGACTTCAACTGAGTTGCTCTATAAATCTTTCAAAGCACAAATTCCATAAGTTTGGATCTTTCAAATTGGCTTGATCTGTAAAAATGTAATCCAGTTTTATGAGTTTTAAAATTTATTTCTAATATTTTGTTTGTTTGTGATAGCTTTAAATGGGGAATAATTCTCTGGTTTCAGTAGAAATAATTGAAAACAGTATAACATAATGTGCAGCAAAATGGAAATCTACAGTATCATTTTTATAGCCAAAGAGTAGGTAGGATTTTAATGGTTTTGTTTTTGTATTTTGTGTGTCCTATTTTTTCATAAGACATCCAAAACAACATGACTTAATTGCTACATTGTTATATATTGAATACTGTACCTATTCCACAGTGCTTCTAAACATCAAAGAAATATTCTCTTACTTCTCTGACATTAATTAGCCATAATTCTTTAGTATTTATACAGCAGTTTGATCCTTGTGACCTGTGAATTTAAATGTTCTTTTTTCATTTTCCATTTAAACATTTGACAGCTTTTAATAACTTAATTTGTTCTGAAAATATTTTTACTTCAGAATACATACTAATATGATATAAATAGTAATCAATCTAAAGAAAAAACATGAATCCTGCAGGGCCTTTTTTTCTTTTTTTTTCTTTCATTTTCTTTTTTTTTTTCTATCCCTAGTATCCAGTTGTACAGATTAGTAGAGACAATGAACAAGTCTCAAAAAATTTGAGAGATATAATCCATCCTCACACAGAACACAAATTCTGCTGAAATTGCACATTTAGGGTTATGTTTTTCCTCTATCAGTTCCATTAATATCAATGAATAACGGCTTCCCGTGTGGTAATCTAATTATGGTTTGAAATAACTGGTGAACTGGACCACTGTCACGGATCAAGGAGGAAATTAATTATAGGAGGGTAAAAATGAAATGTAGGGGGCATGGGATCCTAACTGGAAATAATGAAATAATGAAATTCAGTCAAGTTTCAATTGAACGCTTGTGACGTCTGCACAGTGAGTTCTGTTGAGCAGTGGAACTTGCAGAAGCTCTAGCACATGGGATATTTAAAACTGAGTTGGACAAACATGAAGAAAAAAAAGACTGTTGAGAACCAATTTTTCACTGGCAACGAGATGGACTGGATGATCTAATATCTCATTTCCACTCTTAGCGTCTACAAGTCTGTTTGAAAAAATACTTGGAATTCTGTATGTTTTCTAGCCTCACTTGGACTTCTTTCGTATCTAGCAGCAGGACCTCATTATCCTGTGAATGTACTTGACAGTAAATAGCTTCATTTTTGGTCTTTCTTATTGTACAAAGCTAAATTTTAGGATATGTGGAGTCAAATTTTTGCCCTAATCTTGAATACCTGCTTACTTGCAACAGCAAAGAGAACTCAGCAAATTAGTTGTCCTGGGGATCACAAGATCCTTAAACTAGCCAACTGCATGTGAAATTTCTGATGATGGGAAATAAGTGATGACTTCATTATATTTTTACATTTTAAAACTAACTATCTGTATTTTGTTTCCTTTGCAGACCATCTGAAAGGAGAGGTAACACGACGACATATTCAAAGAGCTGCTCTAGGTAAGACAAAAGCACTCAGAAGCAACAAGTTATCTCCCCAGGCTTAATCTAATTGTTGAGCAGATTGTACTTTTTCAACAGTTCATGTCATGATATTTCTATATTCCGTGACATAAAGGATGCAGACTTTTTGAGTTTTGCCAGAGATTTGGTTCAAAAAGCATCTGATTTTATGTATGGTGAGGAAAATTATGCAAAAGTTTATTTGTTTCCTATTGGATTTGTTATTACTTTCTGGTTTTTGTTTTTGTTTTGCCTTACTTGTGAAAACAATCTCTTTAGGTTGACCAACACAGAAACAGAGAGGTCTGAGATCATAGAATGATAGAATGGCTTGGGGTAGAAGGAACACCAAGTGTCATCAATTTCCAACCCCCTGCCACAGGGGATATTTGCATTTAAATTTTTTTGTGCTTTCTAATGACTCTTTGTTTCCCACTGGTAGATATTGATTTGTGCTGAAGCTGAGCTTCTAGTTAGGCATGTTGCCACTGTCAACCTAACATCCTTTTAAACTTTCTTCATTCCAGTCGGTACTGAAAGCATATACTGGTCATTTCTTTCACATCCAGTTATAGAAGTTGAAAAGTTATTCCTTTCAGCTTCTGTTGACACAGCTGTGAAGCTAAAAATGTCTATGCAAGTTGTTCACATACGTGTAAAGTTATCGAAATTTGGCTTAAGGTGCCTTAGGTGGACTCCATGGGTTTTGTACTGAAAATAGCCTAGTAGTGACTATATGAGAATTCCACTTTTGGGACAGTAAACTGTAGAAAAATGTGACCAAATTCTGCTGGGGGCAATAACAAGTTAAGCCCACCTCACCTAGATCCTGGGTTCACTGTTGAAGCTTTTCTATGCCTCTCTGGATGGCATCCTATCCTCAAGATCTTATACGTATTGTATAGTAATTTCTTAATACATAGACATTTGTGTTGCAAATGCTATTTTCATTCAAAGCTGGAAAAGACAGAGTAATGACCTTACTAGCTGTTCACATTGGAAATATTCTCTTGTATTATCTATATTATCTCCTAGCACATTCCACAAGGGTGCCGGAACCTATGTGCTTTTTGCCTTTGTTTTGAGCATTGCTCTCTGCTTACCATCACAAAGTCTGGACTGCACTAAGTGTTTTCCATTCTTTTGTTTCTCCTTAATTAGTCATGATTTTAAATATTCTGGAAATTGTGACAGTATTTATGATATGAGATGGGGAAATACTGTCCGCTTTTTGGACGAATGTTCCTCCAAGGAGTAACAAGTGTCAAGTCTCCCAGAGACTTTCTTGATGACTAGAAAGTGATCAAGATATTTTTAAATAAAAGCAGCCCGGTAAAAAGGATAATTCCAAAATGAAATAAAACACACCATTGTTTCAATTAGGAGCCAAGTAAACATCTTCCAGCTGCCTTTTTTTTCTTAACTTGGATCATATTATGGTTAAAACTCTGTAGGAAACTATTCTACTTGGATTTTGAAGAGTATAGATCTGTTTCCTCTATGGCTGTGTTTGAGATGTGAATTTCTCATTTGCTGAATGACAACTCCACTAGTTAGCCCATCCTTCTTAGCTCTCTCTTATAAAGCACCATATGCTGTTAACAAAGGATGAAAATGGATAGGGAGTTGGAGGCAAGGATGTATAAGCATTGAATAATTTAGGTAAGGTTATAAGGATTCACTCTCAGCATCACTTTAATCTTCGTTAATGATTAGAATGACTTATCATGCAGATATTTTATTCAGTAAGATCTTTCAAAGTAACAATCAGTCTGAAAGGCCAGGACATGGTATGACTGAGTTGAAAATTATGATCTTTTTTTCTCACTCCTTTCCCAGTCTTTCTTCTGCTCTTTATTTCCTTTTCTACCTTCTCATCCATCTCCTCTTTCACTTTTCCTAAATCTTTTCTTTTTATTTCATTTTTCCATTCCTCTCAATTACTACTTTCCTTCAACTTTTTCTCTACACAGTATCATTTATTTTTGAATATTCCCTCTTTTAGGGCTTGTATGATTTTTCCCCCTATCTTTTCACTTCTTTTTGCATGATTAACTGTATTTTTGGGCAGTATTTGAAATTAAATAATTTGTACAGAACACAAGTACTGACTGAGCAAAAACACTGGGTCACCAGCATGCTTCTGGGTAGAAAAGATAGCAGAAAATGTCAGAAAGAAAAACATCTCCTGGGTTTGCAATGTTTTACAAGGTAAATGCATATTTTTTAGAAAGTCATTAGCTTAAGATGCTTTGAACTAGCATTTCAGTAAAACACTCTTCTGGTTTTACTTCAATTAAATGTGATTTCAAATAGACAGGCTAACGTAACGCTATTCACCAACAGTGGGGAAAAAATGAATCCTATACTGGAGTCATCTGGTGACCGAGGAAAATCTATGGCATATTGTACTGGGAATGCAGTCGTCCTGGTAGAGCCAAACACAGTTTTTGTCTTTTCAACTGCACATCAAGTAAAGGCCTCTATTGGGTCAGCACAAGTTAGGAACTTTCATAACATGCACCCGATTGATATGCCCATATCAACAGAAATGTTCAGCAAATCTTCAGGTCACACAGCTGTTCTGTCAGCTTCACACTGATCCTGCAAACTTTATACACAGAAAGTTCAGGAATCTGGAACACTTGCTAAATGAAGGTGAACTGATGCAGCATCTCTAGCACCGCATGCCTTTTTTTTCTGTGCAATGTCATTGTTTCGTGTACAGCTGTCCGGAAAAAATTAAATCTGACATGAGTAAAGATGGCAAACATGGATCTGCAAAAGGAATCTGCATCTTCTGTAAGAATTTCAGCATAAAGGCCCAGTTTTATCAACATTTTAGTTAGCAAAAAGTCTTATCAAGTTTATAACTTCACTTCTGGAAGTAAGATTTTGTATTTCTTCAGATTTTCAAAAACATATTCCCAAGTTCTTTTCAGACAAAACTGCCTTTGAAACAAACAAACAAATAAACAACTCTGCTATTCCTCATGAAAAATAAGGTGACTGGGTGTGTCAAAAATAACAGGTATGTTTCAATTCAGATGTATCAAATCAAATGTATTTGATTTGTTATAGAGTTGCAGATGCCTGAGAGCAAGAATTTGGGGATCTGTTGTTTTTACATTCAGATTTGCAACTCACATTTGTTTCAATCAAATGTAGGGAGCTTTCTCTTGATCTATGGTCCCTCAATAGCCTTTTCTATATAATCTTTTCCTACAGTTTCAAAGCTACATACCTGTTCTTAGGATATTAGCATTAGTTTATGCTGTTGCTCCTGTGTGTTATGTGCATCTCTGCACTGTGCTTCATTTTGCTTCCTTGCCTTTCTTCTGTTAGAACTGAAAGAACAGCATTATTATTATTATAGGTTGGAGTAGGTGATCTTTCAAAGTCCCTTCCAATCCCTGACATTCTGTGATTCTGTGATTATCAGAATAAGTCAGCTGCACCTCAAATGGAGGCCTCTATTGGGTCTAGGTACTAGGAACTGCTGCTCCTACTTCTCCCAAATGAGCTCTAGTCCATGCCACTAGAAAGTTGGTGTGACCATGGTTTGTCTCTTAAGTATATAAGGGATATTTAGAAGTTGTACAAAATGTCTCTCTGCAATAAAAGCACAGCAGCCTGAAGACCACGGAAAACATCAACAAGGCTAATAATTAGTAATTGTCAGGAATTCATCTTCTGTGATTTCTGTGAATGGAAAGCACAGAGAACTTCCAAACTGCTGGCTTGTGTCAGACTTAATCTCTTATTTCAGTAAACCCTTATTTAAATAATATGAGTTCAATTTCTTTCACTGCTTTACATCTTGTAACTGAAAAGCCATTAAACTTTCTTCATGTGAAGCAGAATCTTGATCTGTACTAATGTAATGAAATGAGGAGACGTTAGTGGTTTTAATCACAAAATGACAGGAGCTGAGCAAAGTGGCGGTCTGTGTTTTCCCACACAAGTCTGACACAAGCCATGGAGAATAATAGATGGCCTGCTTTAAAGCCATCATTCCTGGCACTCAAAAATGGTAACCTATATAGGCTAAAAAAAGACATTTGGAGATATAATCAGTTTGTCTGAGCTGCAGAATGTTAAGGGTTTTGCTTTGTGATAAGAGAGAAAAAAGAAACATGTCCCCACTACCAGTAGGTATCCAGGGATGCTTCCTAAAGCCGTGCAAATGGATTCATGCATTTTCTGTCCATAAAATATGCTATTTTTAGGAGGGAAAAAAGCAACACAGTCAGTTTGCAATGGCCTCAGAATTAAGAATACGTTTCTCATACAAATTCACGATTTTTTATATGCAAAATATGTCAATGTGTTGTGTTTTTCATTAATTTCTGCTTGAAATCTCAAGCAACAGCTGTGCTTCGGTAAAAGTTTGCTGCTCCCATGCATGCAAGGCATGGATTTTATTCCTACTATGACCTCTAGTGGTACCAAGGCCATTCTTTTTAGTCATGGGTTTTGTGCTTCTCTTTCTATACTAAAGGAAAGTAATCAGTAATGCTTTGCATTAAGGTTTATCTTAAGAACTCTGACAGAAAAATGGCAAAATGATGTTTCTTAAAAATGATGAATTTTAACTATTGCTTGTATGAACATATATTTGTAGTGAAACAGGCTGAAAAATCAGAAATTATTGCAGAAATTTTAAAAAGGCAAATTATTTTTGCCTTTTTAAAAATATTTACCCTGACAGTGACAAATACATTCTTGAAGTTGCTTTTTTTAATTGTTTTAACATATTAAATGCTTTTAGGAAGGTTCACCAAATCATTTTTCAAGCAAATATTTATAATACTGATGAGCAAAGAATTTTGAACATTAAGTCGTTACATGGAATATTTAAGAAGATTAGAAGACCTTTGTAGCTTCTTCTCATTGCAGTGTACTTAAATCTTTGCAGTTATTCCAGATTTGTTCCATAGGAAAACAGCATAGAACAGCACAGACTTTGGCCTCAGATAACTGTGAAGTTACACACTGTAACAGACCTACTCTCTTAGTTTCACATAATTTTTTAGGCTTAGAATTAGTGCTCTCCGAGGCTAAAAATTTGAACTCTTGCAGAGCTTTTGTATTTCTGTATGTACCAAATTCTTCTGTAAAGATTATTGCAGTCAGGAAAAAGAAACAGGATTTTGAAGCAGCAATGAGACAAGGGGCAAAACTTCCCTTGCTGTGGTACCTGAGGACTGTTGTCAGGTGTGTTTTGGGTTTTTCTCTATATAGTGCATGAATGAATTTTAAAACTCTAGGAGATTATTATAGTAAGAAGACGCTTCTTAAACCTGGCCTCAAGCTTACCCTGACCTCTCTTGCTCTGGATTTCTCTTCAGGTTTTTAAAAGATATTCTGTAGCTTTGTTTGTTTCTGTGTATTTCTGGCACCCTTTCTAGCAGGTTTTACTAGATTCAGTGCTGAACTCTAGAGGCAGCTGTGAGTTTCCTCTTTCACCATATTCTCAAGAAAGAGAGCATTACATCTCCAAAGGAAATCTTTCAAGAATGTTATTCTGCACTGCCTGAGATTATTTATGTGTTCCTATTAAGCTTCCCTTATGATCCACTCATCTTCAGCTTATCAGATCTCTAAAAAGCGTAAAACACAAATTTGGATCAAGTTATATTTCTATTAGGAATCTGAACTTGTAGCACAAAAATTTGGTTCTCAGTTGTATTGACACAGGCTTTAGCAATTCCTGGTTGTTAGGACAGATTGCAGTCTTAGTAAACTTCCTCGCAACAGATGTTTCTTCAACAACTCTAACAAGTTCAGTGTGAATAGCATTATTACCTACGTTGTTCTGAAAGTTATTCCTCCTACTTACTTTCATGAAAACTTATTTTCATGCATATACAAAGCACAATAAAATAATTTGATAGAGCAAATTCTCAGCTACCAAACACTATTTCTCACCATCGTTACTTATGCATTCTCACACCAGAGATGAACAAGAGCCTGCATGCTGTGCTCATACACATCTGTGCCAGTGGAGGCATCTCACTGCACTGCTGCTGAAATGCACTACCTACCACCTCATTGTGCTCACATCCACTATTTGGACTCCATAAATGTTCAGCAAGCATTGATGAATGTCAATGGGTGCACTTTTTTCTCATGGAGGAGTTCAATTGCACCCCTTTGTTTCAAACTTCCATGTCAGAAGGAACTGTGTCAGACTGCCCCTCTACTGCCATCTGTTGCATAGCAATAAAATGTAATGGAATATTGGCAGGAAGTTTCAGCCTCAGCTGCATACCTCTGATGTTGCAGGCCAACACAGTGAAATAGGAGGAATTACTTTCAGAGCAGGCCCTGTATTGAGAGACATCCCCAGGTGAATAGTATGAAAACAGAGTATGTAGATAAAGCTCTTAGCTCTCTATTTTGGTACTAAAATCAAAGTATTAGAAAGAATACGATGTGATTATAGTTATGAATTAAGAGAAGTCCTCAGAGAGATTTGCAAGATTTCCATGCTCAGAGTTTTTCAAGACATGATAGAGTACCGATCTGATTTAGTTTTCACCTTACTTTGAGTAGGTAGCCTCCCAAAGTACCTCCCAGAAAGAGTGATCTGGTAATTCTAACATATAATTTGAAGCAATAAGATAAAGGAATAGAAAATTTTATGCACACAGTCTACTGCACTCAGGCAATCTGCTTTGGCTCCAGTACAATTCAGTAGCTTCTTTAATTTGCATCTAAAAAGACGGTAGAACATCTAAGAGTAACTTTCAGTTTTAGGCACAAACTTCTTCCTTCTGATTCCAAAAATTTGCAAAAATATGTACATACATGTGGGTATGTTGGTCAGCAGGCTAGTTCTCTATAGATAAAATTTGAGCTATGAGAGTTCTTTGCCTGTATAACAAACAAAAGTTATTTAATCTAATCAATTACAGACAATAAATGAAGCTCTTTTCACATCTGTATTTCCCTTGATTTTTTTCAAGATAAAGGTAAAATCTACTTTTAAAAAACATAAAAACTTCCTATGAGTTAAAGAATAATAGAAGATTTAATGTGGAATTTGATGTTTCAGAGCAAGCTGCAAATCTGATGCAAAGCTATTTGCATCAGCATTATTCATATTGCTGTAATGATCAGAAGAAATTCTTTGCCCAAAACTTTTCAAAGGATAAGATCAAATGAAAATAATTATTTGGAACAAGTAGTTGCTGTTAATTTCCCATGAATGTGCAAAGGCTGAATATACTTTTCCAGTTGAGAATCTTGTGGATGAACTGTGATCATTTCAGGTTATTGGGATTATCTCTTCTCAGCGCTGGCAAATACCAGGACATTTTAATTGAGCTTAATATCCTTTTCTTCACAGGACACAGTGAAGATCTTTTTGAATGATGAGAAATGTGTAAATATCTCTTTACTTCTTCCTGTACCTTCTTGAGTTAATAGCCTAACACAGCCTCACTGTTTGGCTCCTGCAGCTGTTGGGCACATACTAGCAGAAGTATGGCACTTAGAATGGGGTATGAAGGTGGCCAGCATAGACAGAAGGTCCTGAAAACACATTCCAGTCCCCCAACCCACTTAAGTTGAGTGTGTTCACATTAGCGGTGGTATATTCCTAATATCTCAGCTTCATGATAGGCAGTCACATTCAGAAGCATTTTCCAATATTTTCTTTCAAGAAAAACGTAACATAGCAAAGAGACTTTTTTTTTTTCTTTTCCATGAAAGCTTTTGAATGTTGTAGAAATGAATGTTAATGAAGTCTCAAAACTGATGAATGATAAATCACACCACTTCTTAGGAGGTAGGGAAATAGCAGATAGGTATGTGTCTAATATTATGAACAAGATAAGTGATGCAATAAATTATCTTATGCAATCTAAAGGCAAAATGCATTTAGCAAGTGTAAGCAAGAATCTGAATTCGTAGGTGTTTCCTGAATATGACACAGTATATTACTCTTCCACTACATCAACTGCCATGTATGAAACACACTAAACTTGAAACTTCTTTTTTAATTCACTGTAAAGTTCACTTGTATATTTGGAAACCAATAGAGATCTTCTAGCCACAATGATTTCGTAAGAAACTTTTATGGCTTGAGTGCAGCTGAGGAGACAGCAACAGCTTCTTGTTTCATGTGCTGTGTGTATTTTAAGGAGCACATATATGGATGACTAGTTGCAAAGAAGAGAGTTAAGGGAATTGGAATGTGAATCTGTATTTAGCCAAAACAGTTCATAGAGACTGGAAAAAAATATCTTCACTTTCCATGTGTGCATTGAAACTCAGTTATTTTGAGCGAATATTAAGCAAGTAGGACAGTAAGCAATACATCTAGAGTACCTAGAGAAGAAGCATACTGATGGACATTTTTTGCTAAACTCAGTGACTAAAATAATCAACAGAATACAGATGCCTTCAACCCTCTATGCATGCACATTTATAAAAAACTGAAAATTAGACACTTTACTTCAATGTATACTTAGAATCATAGAACTATAGATTATCCTGAATTGGAAGGGACCCAGGAGGATCACGGAGTCCAACCCCTGGCTCCATACAGCACCACCCAAAATTCAAAACCTTTCTCTGAGAGCACTGTCCAAATATTTCTCAAATTGTAGCAGCTCATTCCCTGGGCAGCCTGTTCCATGCCCACTGATGCCTGGTGAAGAACCTTTTCTTAACCCCAATGTGACCCTCCCCTGACACAGCTCCATGTGATTTCCTCAGGTCCTGTCACTGTCACAGAGTGCAGAGCTCAGCACTGCTCCTCCATTCCCTGTGAGGAGATGTATGCTGCTGTGAGGCCTCTCCTCAGCTCCTCTGCTTTGCGTTGAGCAAATCAAGGGACCTCTGCTCCTCACACACCTTGCCCTTCACACGCTTCACCATTTTTGCAGCCTTTCTTTGGACACTCTCTAATTCTTAGGGCCACCTGGCTGAAATTCTTAAAGGTTTCTTATACTAGGATTAAGGGTAAAGTGCTCTAAAACCAACATCATAAACTATTCCAGACATGAGGGTATGTTCTGATGGGTTTCGCTGTGCATCCTCATCTTTGCTTTGTATAAGGTACACAGTGTAGTAACTGGTGGCAAAGAGGTTGCCATGGCCTAGAGGAGGAATAAGAAAAAAGAGCATGAAAATTCCTTGCAAGATGATCCTGAATAGCAGCTGAAGGGTAGCTCTTTTTTAAAAAGCCAAAATAACAAAGCATGATGCACTTTGAAAGCACTAAAGCCTGTGTTTGCCAAAAAGCTGCAAAGCTGATAAATAAAGCAGTAAAAATACTAACTGGATACTGAAGTCGATTCTAAATTTTGTTACTTCAAGTGACTATAAATTTAAGGAGATAAACACAAGACTATTCAGTGAAAAAATGAAAATCTTTCTCTGCAAAAGCACAGCTGGAGGGCAGGGCACAATGTTATTTGAGGCACAAGTACAATAAATCCCTAGGAGTTTGACTTCCAGGATATACTCAAGTTGGGAAATATATGAGTGCCCCTGAGAGTATAAAGTTTAGGGTCACAGAGAGTTTTCTTGCAAAATTTTGTGACTGCGGACAAGAATCTGTCAGAGTACTTCAAGTTGTTGCCTGCTTTCAGTAAACTGTGGTGATTACACTTGATATCTTATGCTGGAAATAGTGGTTTTTATCCATGTTTTTCACAATGCTTTGAAACAGTGAGATTGTTAACAAGTGCTATATTTTTGGTACTGTGTGATTTGGTCACATGGAAAGTATTGGAAAATTTACTACCTCCTTTGCTCCAAAATTGGCCCTCTTATTAAACTAAAAGCAATGGAACTTCAAATGCCTCTTGCAATCTTGTTCATGAAAAAATATGCAATGAATTGTCCTCTCACACAAGGTCCACTCACTTTCATCCCTAAGCAGGCTACTGATATCAGCTGTACCCTGTGTCCTATTTTGCCAAATAGGTTATATCAGAAGATGAAGCAAAAGCAGTTGATCTAAAGATAAATATAAATATTGCTAGCTATTTCACTACTCAAGGTCTGTTAAACTTCTTTCTTGTGTTGTGTGAGTCAGTTCTGTTAGCAAAATACACCAAATGTAGGATTCATATGATTTTCCTGCTTGTTGTACGGGCAGTTAGACTAATGTAGAGAAACTAATACTTCTTGGGAGTACACTACTGAAACTACTGTGTAGATCTATGTAGGTGTACGCCAGCTGAAGCTCCTCACATACATAGGCAATGTTTTCTTACACATGTATGTCACATATCTGCTACACCCCTTAACCTGATCAAAACCAAAGCAAAATGATTTTACATTTTAAAGCACTTTTTTTCTATAGGGGATGAGAGATACATACAGTGAAAAAGAAAGTCTTGTGTGGAAGTAAAATAGGTGGTAAAAATAAATTCTTCTTAGATACCTCAAATTTGTAATCAAACGTACATTGTACCGACTATTCACAGAGTTGTCTTTCATGTTATTTTAAATATCTGAGCCTGCTTGCTGGAGAGTGATACTGTTAAATGTCAGATACAGAGCACAGACTGAGCCAATAACCTCTGCCTTAGCTTCTTAGCTTGAGCTATAGCTGAAATTGCAGGTGGGAGGAAAGGACTACAACGTGTCAGCAGCAGGAGCCCACAGGCTCCAGTGCTTTCTTCTTCTGGTGGGTTCTGCATCAGCATACAGTGTACGCATCTCTTTCCATTGCGTATGTACACAAAACTTTGTGCAGCTCACCTTGCCCACGGCTGTGTTTCTTGTTTTCATCACCAGCATATTCCTAGAGGGAATATGCATAGCTGCTTTCAGGATTGAGAGTGCTGAGGCTTTGCGTCATAGAGATACTCTCTGTGTTTATAAAAGTCTTTATTATTACTTCTGAAGGTAATTTATAACAAAACAATCCATTCTACAGTGTATAATCAGCAGCAAAACATTTTTCTTTGTGTTTTTATGTACGTGAGCAAATTCTGCCTGAGGCTGCCATTTGAGAGCTAGTACAAACATGTTTTTCCAAGTATTAGATATCCAAATAAATCAGGAAAGGAAAGCTACAGTATTATGATCCTGCATCTCTTTGTAATGACTAGCAGAACTGGATAATGTTTTCATGTAGGAAAGTTCTCCCATCAGAAACAGCATTAACATTTAAGTTGTTTCTGTTCTCTACTCTATTTCCCTTCATTCTCAGGGACTAGAGCTGCTGCTCCTTGTGGACAGGCATGCTCAGGAGAGTCCCTTTCACTGCTGCTGAGGACAGCTTAAGCTCAGCCTCCCTGGCTTTGCACTGGGGTGCATTCAGGATGCCCTCATGAGCATGGTTCACCTGGGATGCAGTAACATCCTAAACCTTTTTTTTCCATGAGAGTACATTTCTCTCAAGCCTGGATGCTGTGTTCATGAAGGGAAGAACAAAGTTCAGCCCTTAGGAGCTCTTCAGAAATTGTCTACACTTAAGCAACCTATCCTATGTAGTGCTGCACTTTGTCACATTATGCCTTCCTCCCGAGGAGGAAATCTGACAAATTAGAAACTACTGATCCCCTGAAATCATTGATAGACTTGCTGCTTTCCTTGCAGGATCTGGCATGATTATTGAAGCCTTCTCTTTATCGACTGTGTTCAGTTTTGTTGTATTATATAACACCACTGCTCTAGCATCTCCTCTGTCATGTTGTTTCTATCTCTTGATTTGCATACTCATTTTAACACTCCAAGTAGGTTATTTTAAAGAGGATACTCTCCCCACCACAAATGTCATCTCCCTGTCCTTTTGTAATCTGCACACCTAATGAAGCCTTTAGATGTATGAAATGAGAAGTGTGCATGGGCTTTGTCCATCTTGGCTGTCTGTATTAAAATGCTTGATCTAAGAGCTCTAAAAGAAATAAAACGCTTTTCAGTTTCATTTGTACTAAGCTACAGGGTGCTACAACAAAAGATTAATGTATGTAGCTGGCGTGCTGACAGCCTGAAAAGGGTCACTGCTGCCCTCTTGTTCCAGACAGATTCCATTCCTCAGAGAAAGGCTGCACTCCTTAGGCCTAATGACAGGTTGATGTAGAATTTATTTTCTTGGCAGAAATAGTGATTTGGATGTAAACTTGCATGTATTGTACAGCAAATCTTTTGTTTCTTTTCCGTTTTCTTCAGTTCTAAAAGTTAAATGTATTCTGTTGGGAATATTAAACTGTTCTCGTACATTCTAGAAATAGAAACTGTTGTAAGACTAATAGGTAACAATACATTTCTTTTCTCTGTTGAAATGAACTTACTTCATTCAACCCATGATGGAAAAGCTGTTCTACTGATTCTCAGAAGAAGCATTTCATTTATTGCATGCTAACTCTGTCACAGGACACGAAAATCCTGAGCTGCTTTTGTAGGTTAACTTGGGCTAAACTCTCTTGGAGTACTTTCACAGTTCTTCTCTACCTTGAAAAAAATTCTCAAATGTATTTTCACAACCTTTTCCGCATGCATACAATCTGTCCAAACATATTGCTGATAGAAGTTACACTCTATGTTCATACTTTAATCTTCTTTCTGTTACTGTTTCCAGGTACCAGCACAGCTACTATTGGATCTTCTATTTGTAGCCAAAACTGTCATTGAAAGCATTTGGTGGTGTTTTATGGGATGAGCTGGCAAAATCATTGTTATTCATATCTAAAATAAATATTCCAGGAAATTCAAAACAACTTAATTCAAATCACCATAGTAATTAAATCTCTCTAACATTGGTTAAAGCCTGAATATAGAATTCAGAAAAAAAAAAAAAAAAAAAAAAAAAAAAAATCCAGAAAAGAAAAACTGCTATAGACTTCTATTTCGTTACCAACCTCTTAAAAACAGCTCATACGCTGATTACAAGTTGCTTCTTCAGAAATAAGATGTTCATCTCTTATATCTGGTCATTCCTTCTACAGCTGTTTCCAATCCTTCCGAAGTGCTAGATGCTCTTGATCCAGTAGAAGAGAAACTTCGAACTCAAATTGATGAAGAGAAAAAAAGGTGTAACTTCTGCTTCAAATCATGCTCCAAAGGATAAACTATATTGTATTACAATTCTACACACAGTTAACATCAGGGTTTCTCTGACATTTTAAAAAATGTCAGCCTTGTGATTTGCTGATAGTTTTAAAATTTGTGTATAAGGTTTTGGTTTGTCTGTAAGATGCCGCAGTAAGCAAATGGTGAAAACCTACGCTAGGGCCAGTGGTCAAGAATAAATAGAAACTTAATATCCCCCTTGAGGATTAGCATCAGAAATTAGTTCTTCGAATCCAAATGTACCATGTACCTTCTTTGTTGATTCATGAATGTCATGCCTTCCTCAACCTATGGAAAACTTTTAGGCTATGTAGGACTGACTAGTTGTAAATAATATGTAAAATATGCACTGGTTAGTCAATCTTTCTGCTTGCCGTATTGTAGCTTTGGCCCAGAAGCCAGAAGAAAATAGATGCAAGGATATCACATCTATGTAATTTTGTAGACATTTGTACTATATGTAGCCTATGAGGTAATTTCTGACTGTTTCAAACTTCAGTAATTTCTGACTACATATTAGCTTTCATTTGGAAGGGCAATCAATGCGTACCTTGACATTATCAAACCTGTGTTAAAATCAATGTTGGCTGCACTTTAATTTCACTATTATTTTAGTAAAAATTTAGCTTTCCAGGATAGGACTCTAATCTCTAGTGAAGCTATCATAAAATATGAGAGGTCTTTTCTCACCACCACTCTGCCCATCCTCACCACTTCATCTTTGATTGTTAAATATTCTTTTTATTTTAAATCTGTAGCTATTCTAGGTAGAATTAAACTTTATTCAGAGACATGTTGTAAGGTCTTTACTACTCTTTCTTCTTTTCACATTAGTTATAAAACAATGTTCAATCGCTTGAAAGGGCTGAAGGTAGAGATTGAACACCTGCAGCTTCTCATGGAAAAAGCCAAGATGAAGCTGCAAAAAGACTTTGAAGCCTGGTGGACTGAAGAGGGAACAAATCTACAGGTACACAATTACAGTGTATTTCTTCCATTTTAACGTAAATTTAAAATCTTCAATAAGTTCATAAAATTAATAAATATATTAATATTAATAATAAATATGTTAATATTAATAATAAGTATAAAATTTCATAAAAATAATTTCATTAATTGACAAGATAGAAAGGAGTAAGAAGGAAGGGATTTGAGTCCTGATTCACCACTGCTCATTCCAATGTAAATCAGACAAAGCTAATGTGAATTATGCTCTATGAAGCTAATACAAACAAAGCGAAACCCTTGCTTTCTGCTTTATTTTCTGTTTTGACTTCCTCCCACACAAGTTGAAGGAAAGCCAAGAACAGTCCCCAAAATTCCAAAGACTCTGATGGAACATAAAATGAATAGAGGCAACTGGAAAAAAATAATCTTTCTCACTGCTTACTAAACTATGATTTCATCAGTTTTATGACGTGTATGGCAGTCAAAGCTGTAATATGGACAAAACCCAACAAATGTAATTTGTTTTTTAGCAATGTTTCAAAGTCTCCTGTAATCTTTCAGCTTTCTTAAGCTCCCAAAGGCTCACTAACTCTCACCATAGTGCATGTGTCCCCTTGCTCTCCAACTGAGTCCAACCACTACCATCCTTGTCTGTTTAAGAACTCACTGAAAACAAAGTGTTCTATTTTAAACACTTTTGTAAAAATGATTGAAAGAGATGTGACTTTAAGCAAATTATGTGAAGTTCATCAGGCAGTGAGACAGCTACATGGTTTCACAAACACAGAGTACGGTACAAAAGGTCTGGAAGGGAAACAACTGAAATAACATAGCTTTCTTATGAGCTCCCTTTTTGACTTTTTTTTTTTTTTTTTTTTTTTATGGCTTCCAAGCAGTGACATGGCATCTCATAGCACAGGACAGCTGTGAGATGCCTATCAGCCTAGTGGAAAAGACTGCTAAGTGCAGTCTGTACATATTACTTGTTATTAACTAGAAGATAAGCTTTAGTCTGTGGAGAAAATTTGTTATAAAAGAGACAGAAGATTTTAGACAGTATTTTGTTTAATTCCTGTGAGTATAAATTTAAAACATATTTTAAAGAAAACAGTCTAAAATAAATCAGATATTTAATATGAGGAGCTTACGTATTCATAAAATACCATGAAAATAGCTTAAATTCAAGTTATTGTTGTAAAATATTTTTTCAAATTTAAGTCCCTAGCCTAAGGCAAAGATGATAACATTTTACTTAACATCCTGTCTAAAAATTTAGACTTTTAAAACACTACAAACAATAATCTTGAATCCACTGCAGCACAATTTTTTTTTCAGTCCCTTAAAAGAGACGTCCAGGATTCAGTCTCTCATGATTCACCAATAGAAGACTAAAGAACTGGGGAAAAAAATAGAAAGGGGTTGATATCTTGGATCTTGACCTATCTATACATCTGAGCTCCCTAAGAGATTCAAATAGTGAAACGTGCTGTTACATATTAAAAACCTGTAACATGAGCTTAAGTATCTTTGACTCAATCCTGAACACTTTTCTCATTGTTCAGAAGTGTTTGTGTAAGTGAAGAAAATACTGTAAATTTCAGATTGTTTTTTGAATGAGTCACTGACCTACCTCATTATAGCTGAGACCTGTAGACCAATATTAAATGCTCTAAAAATATCCCATCCTACTACATAGTTTTGTTTTTCAATCTAGACCCAGCAAGAAAAGACAGAGTTGGTTAGCTCACCGAATAGCACGACGATTTATCCCCAGTTCATCAAATCTTCACAACATCTATCATCTAACAGGTAAATTGATCATTTTTCTCCTCCTTAATTAGTTGTAAGAAAATGTAAGATTTTTAGAGCTGTAGTACACCAGAAAGTTTTGTAAATATCACACTCAAAAACTGCATTTCTAGTAACAAGAAAAATGACTGCATAGAAAACAAACTCTTATAATTCTGTTGTTTGGTCCTATTGAAGGTATCTTACTGTCCTTTTGGCTTGCTAGTCTTTGTACCCTGCAAACCTATCACTAGGAACCCCATGACCAATAGCTCTGAGAAACAAGCCTGTTATCACCCAATTTTGCTATACAAGGATATCATATCTCTTTTGGAACGAATTCAGGAGGCTGCAAATCAAAACAGATTTTAAAATGATTGAACGTATAGCCTAGATTTCCTATAGAAAAAATGTCTACAGGAACATTTTGAACATTTTCTAGACAAAATGTCCTGATGCTACACTCTTGCAGCATATTATTCCACAGAGATACTGTATGTGATATGGTATGGCATTGATGCAACCTCTACATTACAACAAAGTAATGATCTGAGTTATTTCACCATCAGTCACTTCTAATTTCAAAATTTCTAATTCAGATTTGACGTAACAGGTATTTCATGGCCTTCAAGTAGAGTGCAAGAAAATGTATACCACCAGAATGTGAATGTTTCTGTATTCATTGTCAATAAATGGAGATGTTCTCTCTCCATCCTCCTCCCTTTCTTCCCTTCTCATTATACAGTTAATTTTTCTCTGATGAGTATCTCGGTGTATGTTTTTATAACAGTAGTCAGCTTAAATGATGTTTTCTGCTTTGCAGTAAAACATATCCTACATGTCATTAAATAATGGATTTGCTTAAAAAAGTAAAAAAAATTCTAATTTTCAGTAGTAAACTCTTGTGTATCTACAGTAAATGCTCCACAATGAGTGCAAAGAGGGAAAGAAACACATAATCCCTGTAACGGTGTCTAAGAAGGCATTTTCAGACTGACGAAAACCAACACTAGTCTCTACTTTTCTCCAGTTCTCATCCCTACTCTAAAGTAGTAGGTAGTAGTAGGTAGTAGTAGTAGTAGTAGTGTACTCTAAAGACTTGGGCACTGTTCACCTTGCAGATAGTTGACATTATTTAAGACCTAGTTTGAGATGTTCATTCCTGGCTTTAGGCTCAATGTTACCAGTCCCACAGAAAATCTGGCAGCACAGAATGCAGAAGCATTTTCAGTCTAGCTCAACACAAAGCCAGCCAACTTAGCTCAAACAGTCCATGACTGTTCATTGGAAATACTCTTTTTAACCTTGTACTGAACTAAGCTAAGGACCACTTGTGCAACCTCTTTGCCTCGTTGCTTGTATGAACTCTTCTCATTAGTGTATGGTGATATCTTCTGCACTTTAAACTAGAGCTGAAAATAGCATACAATAAGGCCTGAGAAGTTTTTCAGTGCAATGGGAGACCACCCTCCACAAGTAGTAGTTTCCCCTTCCTACATCCCTGCTCCTTCTCAGAAGCAAATTTGCATATTTTAGTTCCTCTATAATTTTCTTTTAAATTTTTCCTTCAAATACCTTAACAGCATGTACCAGGGAACAGGTCTCAGGAAATATTTAGTATTTGCAATAGAACATGGGAAAGTATTTGATCACTATAAGTTGCTGAGTTTATTTTGGTGGCTTGTGCTGCCCTATGTGGTCTCTCAGAAAAACTAGTATGGTTTTTATAATGTGGAGTTCCTCTGTGTAATTAATGGACATTTTGACTGAGACTGACTGACTGATCCTTTCATAGGTATCACAGATCCAGGGCATTCATATTTTCAAACTTAAATTATAGAACAAATCAGAAGTATACAGTTTTGTTTTCTCATATTTGCTACATATCATTATTCTTGCAATGGTTGCTTGAAGTTAACTGTTCTTTCCTCCACATAGCTTCAGAGAGCTGATCTTGTATTAGCTGTTCAAACATATTTTATGCAGGTACATGATGTGTATGGAATTGGAAACACTCTTTCTCTTTTTGTGAGGAAGAGCTGCAGACTTAACATCCCACTATGCATTAAATTTTACTTTTCCTCCTACCTGAGGCAATAACATTTTAAAGTAGAAGTTTCCAATTTCACAGCGTTAAAGAATATAAAACAATAAAGTCTTTATTCTCAAGAATTTATTTGACCTCAGTTGATGTAGGAACTTTACATACCTGTTCCCGTGACTGTGTAGGATGAGTCCAGTCTAAAATTTCTCCTCTCTTTTGCATGGTCCCAAGAAACAAATGGCTCTTTGTTTCTAATTCAGCTAAAAAACAAGAATCTCTGAAATGATATTGCTGTGTTCACCTAGCAGAACAAAAGCAGAAGCTCTCAAATTATATGCAACATAATGTAGTATAAATAAAACATATTTTCAGGAAGGAATTTTGTTCACAGGTATATTCAATAGATTAAAGGTCTAAAACTTAAGGAGCTTCATGTCAAAAATCTAGGACTTCTGTTGAAAGAATAACTATGCAGTAAAACTATTCAGAAAAAATCCTTAGCATGAATTAATATAAATTCAGACTTCAGGATTAAAAACAATACTTGTAAATTGTCTGTGTCAGTGCCTCAAGGATACAAACACACTCCATAATCTTTCTTGAGATTTATATGTCTGTTCGAACAAAATGTTTTGATCACCTTCTAGTGAATAATTCATGTGAATTATTACTGTTTGACACACCTTAGTTATATTACTAAAGATGATTAAACTTTGGGAAGAGAATGTGATAGCCTCAAATTAAATTTTATATTAAATGAATTTATAGCTAAAATAACAGTGAAAGGAAACTAGGAATCCTTGTGAGGTTTAGGAAGGATAAACATGTATAAAAGGCACTAATTGCATGGCCAAACAACTTTTTTGAATGGAAAAAAAAAGTTTGTTAAATGTCAAATGAGTCTACGTCATAAAGGAGTTAAATAGTGAGCATTTCTGCATTAGTAAGCTGTGAAAGGAATTGACTTGATACTACTGCAACCAGAGTACGAAGCAAAACTTGACTGAGTTCAGAGAGCTGAGGTGTGACATAAGGATTATCAGTGCATAAGAAAGGTAATTTATTGAACAAGTTAATCTTTTTACTGAAATATACTTAAGTAGCTGAAATCAGTGGTTTGCATATTGCAAAGGCTAACAGACTCATTTTCACTGACCTGTTGAATAGATATAAAGGGTTTCGCAGATATAATTATGTTTTCATTATCTTTCACGTGAAGATTTTAGAAATATTAAATCTCATCTGTTCTGAACATATTACTTAAAACAAAAAACAACTGTGCAAAATGGATAAAGAATGGTCCACCTCTACATTCCACTGTATGATCTAATCAGCAATCCCAGAGGCACAGTACTAAGAATGAGGAATGTAAGATAATCATCAAGAAATTGTGTTTTTCAAAATGTATGCCTAATATAATCCCTCAAACTTGAAAAGAAGTGCCCTACTCTCTACAGCAAAGCTGTGGATTGAATTGCAAATATATATATGTTTATGCCTCCTACTGGGCGCCTGTCGAGTCTGAAAAAAAGTGTCATTCTTCTCACATGTTGGCTTTCATTTAGGATGTTTATCAGATTCTTGCCTGTTCAAGTTACTTCACAGAGTCACAGAATCAGAGAATCACAGAATCACAGAATGGCCCTGGTTGGAAGGGACCTCAAGCATCATGAATCTCCAACCCCTCTGCCTCAGGCAGGACCACCAAACTCCACATTTAATACTAGACCAGGCTGCCCAGGGCCCCATCCAACCAACTTTTCTCACTGAAAGTTTAATTTCATTAATGTTGAATTGTTCTTATATCTTCAGTGAATAAAACAAATGTTGGATGCTTACTGAAATCTAAAAATTTTGGATTTTTTCCTTCTGTCAGAAGGAATCCATTCCCTTGCAGTTTGTTTCTTTCCTAACCTTAGTCACTCCCTCTTAATAGATTTCATTTGTCCTGTTCCAGCAAACCACACAGCATGTTCAATATCAGACTCTACGTCCTCAGCTTCTTTTAAATCACTTTAGTTTTTCAGACAACTCTTCAGATTCTATGAAGACTTTTAGCATCAGTTGTTTTAGTATTGATTGCCTTGGATTACAAAATTTATTTCCTGTACTAGGGCTATGTGAAACAAGAGAAACATTTACATTTTTTGCAATGTTCTCTGTCTTGTTTTTCATTTCTGCCAATTTTCTGCAGTGTTACATGATGATAAAATATAATCTGAGAATAACATGTCTGATTAATGATATTTCAAAGCTTTACAAATGTTCGTAACAATTTGACTTGAACAATTTATCTAGGAATTTGCAAGTGAAGCCAAATTTATTTTGCAACTAAACACAAAAATATTCAGATTTTAAGCAGCTTGAATCTTTCTGAATGTATTTTGTCTGCCTTTAAATGGAACATCTGTTCCTTCTACTTTTAAGGTTCAGATGCCTGGAGAACTGAAGCAAATTTGTTTTTAACAATGTTGAGGTTGCATGCCTTTGGATGTTACATACATTCTCCACTTCTTTTTCAGTGCCACACTTACAAATCAAACATTCATACAACAACACTCATCATCTTTCCAGATTCTCCACTTTACAGGCTAGATGGAGCTGATCAGCTCTTGGGTTTTCACAGCAAGGGAGACAATGCAACAACAGTGTGTACATCTCTCAAGCTGCTGCCCCATGCCTGACCCAGACATATGCTCCACAACAGATGGCTCAAAAAGAAAAAGCAAGTCACCCACTGGGTAAAAACTCTTGCTACTAAGTTCAAGAATGAAATGATAAATCTAAGGCTATTTGTAATTGCCAGAAAAAAAGCAAGAATTTTACAGAAACTGTCAGGAAATTGAATTTGCCTTCTTCGATTCAACTCGAGAAAAATAATTGGATAGATTCAGAACGAAAACTGAAATTACATGTTATCTAAAGAACATGAATGGTCTTAGATCTTAGTTGCTGAATAGAGAGACTGGACTTCTGTAAGTCATACATCTGTCTAAATCCAAAACTGTAAGCCAAGAGTGCCAACTAACATATTACAAAAATATTGATTAGATGGCACCTCTAGAGATATCTAGATGAACCTCTTGCTCGAAGAATGACTATTATCACACTAAATCATGTCACCTATCTTTTTGTCTCGCTTTGTCAAGCACCTGGACTCAGGAAGAATGCTTCTAAAAGTTGAGTCATCACTCTTTAAAGATTTTCTTAGCATCCTTAGTTTCACCTCTTTGCTAGTGAAAAGTATTTTCTCACTTCAAGCACTGTGTTCAGTTTTGGCCCCTTCACTACAAGAAAGACATTGAGACCCTGGATTGTGTTCAGAGAAAGGCAGTGAAGCTATGAAGGATCTGGAGCACAAGTCTTATGGTGAGCAGATGAGGGAACTGGGATTATTAAACCTGGGGAAGAGGAAGTTCAGGGGTGACCTTATTTCTCCCTACAACTACCTGAAGGGAGGTTGTGGTAAAGTGGGGGTTGGCCTCTTCTCCAATGTAACTGGTGACAGGACTAAAGGGAATGGCCTCAAGTTGCACCAGGGGAGATTCAGGTCAGACTTCTGGAAACATTTCTCCAAGAGAAATGTGGTCAGACACTGAAATGGACTGTCCACAGAGGTGGTGGAGTCACCATCCCCAGAGGTGTTCAAGAAATGTTTGGATGTTGTACTGAGGGATATGATTTAGTGGGAAATACTGGTGATAGGTGGACGTTTGGATTGGATGATCATAGGGGTCCTTCCAACCTTGATTCTGTGATTCTATGATTCTAAGAAAAAGCTAGAAAAGTAGTTTTCCAGCAAGGGCATCAACACTTAATTCTCCTGAGATACCAAGACCTTCAGGCTTAACACACAGAGTGGGGGATCATTGCCCCCATTCCCCACCATTACATAATAGCTTTCCATTAAATGTGAAGCAGTATTAGCAAAATTTCCCCTTTTCTCATCACTGGAAAAGCACCTAAAACTCAAGTTAAACAGAAGGGTCCTGGATTCTGGAAACAGACTAAGAGAGATATGGACACCGTAAATCTGAAAATACTAACTGCACAAGAAAATTACATTCATTCATCCCTTTTTGATGCAACATATCTTCCAATACTATGGAAAAATAACCATAGCTTCAACACAAAGGATGCAGGTTACTTCCATAATGACCATCCCTCTAATTGAGGAATTCTAATGATTTCTGAGGTATGTAAGTAAGACTTAGTGTTTCTACTAAGATGAAAGACTCATTTGTTAGATTAGTACTCTAATTGTTAGTCACTTTCATGGAAGTAACACCTCGAGTCATTACAAAGCTCCTCTCACTTGCAAACAAGCATGTCTGGCTGTAATGTTTTGCAGACAGAGTAGCAGTTTAAGGTCCTGTTTTATTACTGAATACAGTCATAATTTTCTGGTTTGGGGTTTCACCTCACTCAATCTAAGTTGGTTTGTTTTAAATATCACCTTCTCAAGGTTCTCAGTTCTCTCAGATCACTTTAAAGCCAATTTTGGTGTATTGCCCGAGATCCAGGAGACCACTTGAAAATGAGAAGTCAATTCCTTAAAATCACACCTTAAGTGGTCTGAATTTGTGTACCTTTTTAAAAGCAGAGTTAAACAATTTTGGAGAGTAGTTTTCATTGAAATACAGTGAGAAGCATGATTTAAAATATCAACTACTGCACATAAAAATTATTTCTATCAGCTGACTCACAGAATTCATAAATGTACACATTCTGATTGTGGCAAGTAAAAAGCAAAAAATCTTACAGCAATGACAAACAATCCCACTATGTCACAGTACCTTACATTTGTTGCAGGTTAAGAATACAATCATGAATGCCTATTATGATTCAGTTGATGTACTTTATCAGTTGATGTGATTTATTAAAACACAGTTATATGACTTGGATAGCCTGGTATCTCGGGGCACAGACACAGAGTTATTTTAGAAAATGGAATTTAAGCTGCTACATCATTTCATTTTTAATAACTGCCAAATCAGTGGCATTTAGGAGGGGAAATGCTAAAGCAGAACTTCAATCTAGAGCTCCCAGATATTGTTAAACCATGTAGTAGGTAGTATCATCACACATTCTTTATTGTTCTTGTAGTACATATCCATAATAAAGTATGGAGCATTATTACCTTAAGGGAGCAATATCTTTTGCAAAAAAATGAACCTGGAACAGCATAATACACTGACATTTTAGTGATAAATTTCTTTCTTTTTTCAAGTTCTCTGTCAGAAATATCGTATCATCCTCCCGCAATGAAGCATTGCGGAGTTGGAAAAGCAAGAACTTGCCGATTCTGCCATCTAGTGGAAAAATCTTAAAACTGAGTAATTCCATCTTTCAACATCAATCAAGGATGGTACCAGATACAGCAACGTACACAAAAATCTAGGGAGAGAGAGAGCGGTGTCTGTCATCCCCTGGCAGAAATCGGCTTTCCTCATTGTGGGACTCTTTGATAATTATATCTGTAGACAAAGGAATGCACAACATCCATTTGCATGGCTCTCATCAAAACACATTCCAAAGACTTCACTGGATTTTACTCAATCTCCAACTGTTTCCAGTAATAATTTTGCCCAACTAAAGAAATAACAAAAAATTTGCTAGAGCCTCACTTGGATAATTGTCAGTTTGGGAACTAAATATATCTCTACAAACTCTTCCTGAGGCTTGTCAAAGCGCTTTACAAGCCCTGCTTAGAAGGCAAATCCTAAAAGCATAATCTTTATGAGCTTCCTTGTTCATTCCTGAGTAGCCACATTCACTACATAAGCCAGATCATCACATGGCTTCAACTGAAAACAGTCTTTCTTCCCATAATCAACAAGTGCTTTATATATATGTGCATATATATATATGTATATATTTTAAATAACTTCTTTGTACTTAGCATGTACTAACATTCCCTCTACAAGGGTTATATCCTTGCCCTCATTTCTTCTCCCATTCCAGTTTTTCAGAGACCACAAGAACCAATTCCAATGCAGATTCATCTGGGAAAAAGAATTCAATCGTTTTTGATAACCCAACTACAAAAATAAGGTAAGAAGCCTACCTAGACTAATGAGAGGAAAATACAAGCCAGTAATATAACACCTAGATAACCCTCTATTGCTATCTTTATAAACAGTTTTTTGTTTTTTTTTTTTAATAAAAGAGAGAAAAAGACAGAAAGACAGAAAGAGGGGAAGGAGAGAGGAGGGGAGGGAAAGAATAGCAGGTTTTACTCAAAATTCCTCAACAACATCACAAGCTTTGCACAAGTACTTGCATTATCACTTGGAAGGAGGTGGCCTCAGGCTTTCTTCCACATGAGTTCATGATTCCTCATGACTGTTTCTGTTTCTGCAAGAGAAAGAGACTCTGAAACTATAAATAAAATAATTTGAAAGAGAGATCTGAGTTGGTAACTATCACAGACTGCAAGTTCTGGGTAGAGACTTTTTACTGTTGTGATTTTGACCTCATGACATTGACATAAAATTTTAGACAAGGTTTCTTGTGACGCCATGAAATATTTTCAGTTTCCCTCCCACAAATTATTAGAGTAAACTAAAATGACAGCAGCAGTCAGTTTGTCAGGTTTAGCAAATGTTATATTCCATGTTTTTTCAAATGAGGTACTACCTTGTGAAAATTAGCTTAGCAGGTTAGCAGAAACTACTGTTTTGTGTTGTGTTTTTTGATGGCTTCTCATTTTTTCCATATGTTTTCATTTCCTCATCATTTTCTCCCACCAAAATTTCATGCCTTGGCAGTATACTCCCAGAGGTTATATTCTCATTGTGCTCAGTACTTCTGGTATTAAGGGCCCTAGGAAAATATGGTTAAGCTACTGTTTTTCAAGATGCAAAAGTTAGAACAAACTGCAAGTTTTTTCTCTCATCTTCCAAAATAAAACATATATAAAACAGCAAATATATATATATAAAGTATTTTTAATTTTTTTTATATTACTGTTAATCACATGAAGATCAACAAGAATAAACCTTTGATGGTATTTTGAGTTCTCCTTGTAAGTTACATATGAAATATTTTATTGAGATCATATAGTAGTTTCTATAATTTTTTTCCATTATTATTCACTAATTTTGCAACAAAGGACTTAATTAGTAGTCCAACAAAGAAAAGGATGTCAGACTTGTTTTATGGTAGGCATAATTACTTTTTACTGCAGCAGATGGTAAAGAACAGCAGAAATAACAGTAATGACAAAGGTAGAGTATGTGAAAATAATTTTTCTCCCTTCATTACCACTTGTGCTTCCATATTGTAATTTTTATCACTCTGTTTCTGATTTTTACATTAATGCTTAATCTTTACAGAAGACTAACAACACAGAGACAAATCCTTAGCTGATTAGAATAACTTTCTTGTACTACATCACTATATACCACTGATGTGTCTACCAAAAAGCAAATGTGAATTAAGGACTTAACTGTGTAGAAACGTATCTCAATCTGCACAGAAGACTCACCAGCACAAAATAGTTGCCTCTGTCAGCAGATTTCATGAATATCATGTGACTGTTTACTTCTGTGTTCAAATGAGAACTTAATTCTCTTACAGTAGGCAAAAATACTAATGATCTGTTCAAATAAATAGCTGTTGCTTTTTGGGTGTTTTTTTTTTTCCCAAAAGCAAACAAGCACTTGGCATGGTCATTTCCATAATTTCTTCAATGTAGTCGCCATACAGAGCTTTTCCAATTGGTGGTAAGCCTTTGTTTGAGCAGTAAAATATTTTTAACCCTTTGTGGAATGTTTTATAACTATTCAGCTCATAGTTCCACATAACTAAAAAGCTACTATTGGCTATTCTTAGGAGTCTACATTACGATGTCCTCAGCTTAATTCTACTCCAAACAGTGCAATTTTTAACAATCTGGAGAACAAAGAACAAAGCCCTCCATTTTAAGGAGTGAGGAGATAAAGCAACAGAAAAATTATTTATTCAGTTTGGTCCACAAATATGCTTTCTCATTTCAGGACCTCACCAAGTTCAAGTACATCTATTCCTCTGACTGGAGACAGCCAGACTGATGCTGACATCCTAGCTTTCATTAAAGCAAGACAGAACATTCTACAAAAGAAAGGTAAATCCTAAAAAAATACAAAAAAAGAAAAAAAGGAAAAAATCTCCAGTATCTTAAGGCCTAAATAGCTTTAGTCTGCACTTACACAGTGACACAAGTGAGAACTGATGCTAGCAAAATTTGTATGACATTATGTTTTCAGCCATTCTAAGCACTTGAAGTTCTTCACAAGTATTTATTTTAGTATCTTAATCCTCCAATATAGAACTATGTAGGCTGTCTTTTTTTCCCAACCACTATCATGCATGTTTATGCAATCAGCACAATTTATTAATTTATATTAAAAAAAAAGAAAGCATTTGAACATGATTTCTCAGTAATTTAAATACTTCTCAAATTTTTGTTTGCTATCTGGCCTAGTTTTCAACTGGTACAAATTTAATTGTAATAATTACCACCAAATAAAGATTATGCAAATAATGACATTTCAGCTTTCCTCATCAAGTAAACTGGCTGCTGTATCTAATAGAATATGCCTTTAGTAGGCATTTCATTATATCAAGGGCTAATAAAATTTTCTATGGGTATTTGTCAACAAATCAGTTACTGAGAGCAATCACAGGTAGGCAATAAAGTTATTTCATTCTACCGGGTTGATAAGTAAATTTGGCAGGAAGCAGGAAGCACTAATCACACAACAGTGGCACTGCAAAGTCGCCTAGGAGTAACTCAGTAACTCATGATAAAGAAAAACAACCTGTGAGGTTTTTCTCTTTTCTTTTCTTTTCTTTTCTTTTCTTTTCTTTTCTTTTCTTTTCTTTTCTTTTCTTTTCTTTTCTTTTCTTTTCTTTTCTTTTCTTTTCTTTTCTTTTCTTTTCTTTTCTTTTCTTTTCTTTTCTTTTCTTTTCTTTCTTCTCTTCTCTTCTCTTCTCTTCTCTTCTCTTCTCTTCTCTTCTCTTCTCTTCTCTTCTCTTCTCTTCTCTTCTCTTCTCTTCTCTTCTCTTCTCTTCTCTTCTCTTCTCTTCCCTTCCCTTCCCTTCCCTTCCTTCCCTTCCCTTCCCTTCCCTTCCCTTCCCTTCCCTTCCCTTCCCTTCCCTTCCCTTCCCTTCCCTTCCCTTCCCTTCCCTTCCCTTCCCTTCCCTTCCCTTCCCTTCCCTTCCCTTCCCTTCCCTTCCCTTCCCTTCCCTTCCCTTCCCTTCCCTTCCCTTCCCTTCCCTTCCCTTCCCTTCCCTTCCCTTCCCTTCCCTTCCCTTCCCTTCCCTTCCCTTCCCTTCCCTTCCCTTCCCTTCCCTTCCCTTCCCTTCCCTTCCCTTCCCTTCCCTTCCCTTCCCTTCCCTTCCCTTCCCTTCCCTTCCCTTCCCTTCCCTTCCCTTCCCTTCCCTTCCCTTCCCTTCCCTTCCCTTCCCTTCCCTTCCCTTCCCTTCCCTTCCCTTCCCTTCCCTTCCCTTCTCTTTTTTTGAATAATCGTTTTTAGTGGCAGCTAGCAATTAGACAGAAAATGAAAGCAATGATGGTTACTGAAGCAATAACTTTCCATCCGCACTTGAGCGCTGATGACAGCATTATTCAGCAAGCTATCAGCACCTGGCAGATGGTGTTAGCACTGTCACAAAGTGGGGTTTTGTTATCAGGCCGCTTATCAGAAAACTGTCAAGTAAACATACAGTGGCTGAAAAAAACAGTCCCTTTACATTCTTCCAAAGCAAACACTCAGCACACTCAGGCTTTGGGTTCCGTTTCGTCTTTATTTAGAAAAGCTGTTGTCAAGTTTCTTCAGCAAATGAAATTAAGTTGAATTTATAGGCTGCTCACTATAAGGAGGTTAGAGATAAGTATCTTACAACAAACATTTCAGGCCTTTAGAGTGTCCAGATCTGATCAGTTTTGTGTACAGTAATCTATCAAGCACATCTTGTCCTGTGATCATCTGTCTGCCAGTCGTACCACGTCAGGAACATCTCTCTCAAATGCCTTTTCCATTCTGCATGCTTTTCAGACACAGTCAATTACCTGGCATCATATATCAGTTTCAGAAGGGACAACTTCACTAACTGTCAGGCTTAAAGTTATGAAAAGTATTCTTGCAGACAGTCAAAACTTTTACAATTCTGTTGAAGTTCAGTTAGACGAGATGGTCTGCATCCTCATCAACAGCCTGAAATAACTGACAAAGAACAGGGTAACATTTGCACAGTGTTTATTCTGATCATTATGTCAGCACAGGACTGATTGACTCAACAAGTCACTATGCAAGCAGAAAAGAGTAAAGAGACTTCATAACTATGGCCTGCATATTGAAAACACGTGGGACTTGATGTGTCATAGATAAGAGACAGCAAGCAACAAGCTGTGAGGAGGATTTGGAGTTAACCTGGCAGATGAAAGAGCACTTCAATTGTTTGGTTGTTTGCATGTAGAGGGAAAATCTCCCAGATCTGAAGGATGGAACTACTGATAGCAGGAAACCTTGATGAAAAAAAAAGTTGTTCTGCTTTATCAAGATAATGAGACCAGGACTGCTAAGGAAATGCTTTGCCCTTCAGCGCAGTAGTGGTACATGACGACATTTATGAGGTGCTGTGGTAGCTTTTCTAACTGGAAGAAAATAGACAGAGGCAATGCTTCAACTGCTCCTATCTGTGATAGTGATGTGTGTTCTCCTTTTCATGTATAGCATGGCACAAGAAATGCAGTAAAGAACAGAACTGGGTAGAGTCCCCTAGGTTTCAGACTGCTCACCACCTTCTCCTCTAATCTTGCATGAAATTCAAAGTGTTGAAGGTTTCGCATGAGCTGTATTTTACCACCAGACTTCTCACTTCATTGCAAGCAAGCTTCTGAGCTTGTTTCAATGCATCGTTGCCTCAGCTATTTTTTCGATCCAACACTTCATTCTTCTTCGATTTGTTTCTAATCTAAAAGAAGAGAAGCACAGTAAATGTTGTAGGATTGTTGTGCATCATTGACTAGAAAGAATTTCCAGTAACAGTTACCTTGAAAGCCAGTGAGAACTGAAAGGAAGTTCTATAAAGAATAGTTTATAAAGATCAAGTACAGATAAGTAGAAAGGGTAGAAGAAGAAGTGAATACCTCAGGAATAAAAAAAGGTATGATCAATCTCACACAGAACTTTTTGTCAGTAAATCTCAAACTTCCACTAGATGAAACAGGGAAAACGCCTGCCAAAGCCATTATGTTGTGTCACAGCTTCATGTGCAAGCTGTGCGCCAGTTCCCAGTCCAGTGCTCTTTTGTCTGCCCCCTGACTCAACCAAGAAGTTCAGTAAGCATTTCTCCATTCACATGCAAGTGTATGTGCTCCTGGAATTATTATTACATATAAAGTGCTATGCAGGAAACAACGTGAGAAAGCATAGGTTCAGCCAAACCAAAATCTGATAGGTCTGAAAAATCTCAACATACTTCTCTTTCCTTTGTTGTTGCCTTTCTTAATCCTGAGTCTTTCAAACTGTTGTATCAGTATCTTAGAAGCAAACTGAGGGCCCCGCTTTACATTAGCTGGAAAAAAAAAACCAAAATAAAAAAGTATAAATGTGTGCCAAAGCCAATAGAACAGAAAATAAGTATCATAAACAGAAAGCACAGGAATGCTTGATATCCTTAGTGACAGAAACATGGGTGAAATAATGAGAGATCTCAGAAAAGATTTGCTCAGTTCTTGTAGGTTGTTACGGTTTGTTTTTTAACTAGAGATGAATTAAAGCAAATATATCCACAGGGTATTGATGAGATTGTCAAAGAACTGCTAAAAGCTGAGTTGAAAATCTTTTAAAGTGTTCTACTGTTTTGTTGCCGTTTTCAGTCTTAAGGAATATAAATGAAAATACAGAAAACTATTTTTTTTCATCTTAAAAGTTTTAAAGTATCTTATATTTCCTCTCTTTTCTGGAGTGAAATTATTTTTTCAACTGATGAGATATTCTAAAACAAAGCCTAGTAAATTTTTTATCTCCTTTCAGGCCTGGGAAACAAATGAAGTTCTTGTGGCAGCCCACTGTTGCCTTTTAGAATCTGCTGATGACCTTTCTTCTTCACCTTCCTCTTTTGAGAAGAAACGGCATCTTCGGATGTGCAGATTTAAGTACAATGCTATAAAAGTGACTTGTATTTGACAGCAAAAATCCATTTCATCAGGGGATTATATTTGAATATTTGTGTTTGGTTTCAGCAGCTTGCATTAAAACTAAGTAAAACTAGAACAAATAATCAGGATTTTGCCAAATATATTTGTTTACTGGGAACTTATTGTCAGTTTTATAGAGGTTAAATTTATTTAATGTGTTAATGTTCTTCTATATTTTTAATCTGGGGAACACATATTTCTACTGATTGAATGTTGTTTGTTTTTTTTACCTCCTTTGGTATACATATACTGGAAGCTTGCAAAGAAATCAGGTGAAATCAACTGGTTTTATTTGCATGGATTTGCATAAGGCGTTATACATTACATCTGTTTGGCATCTAGAGATGTCTGAAAAAAAAGTTTTCTGGGTTAAAATATGTTACAAAAATAATTTGAGATCTTTTGCTGATTTTAATTGTACCTAATACGTAATAATTTTAATACCTGATTATTGAAATGTGGATATTGTAATATGATATTAATTTTTAATGGAAATAACCTCTACAATTCAAAATTTCCAGAATTATTTCATATGAAACACACCACCAGCCACCTCACTGTGCTCACATCCACCGTTTGGTATCCAGAAATGTTCAGCAAGCATTGATGAATGTCAGTGGGTGCCATTTTTTCCATGTGGAAGAATTCAGTGACACACCTTTGCTTCATACACACTTCCCTAACAGACGCCATAGTGTCAGACTGCTTCTTTGCTGCCATCTGTCACACAGCAACAACATGTAATGGAATATTGGTGGGAAGGTTCAACCTTTGCTGCTCTAATGCCAACGCCATGGGCCAACAAATCAATATATCTTCTCCTAATATTTTTTTCTGTTTTGCTTCCTGTAATGTTTGCTCACCAATAAGGCAACCTTTACCTGAAAATGAAAATGTTCCATGCTTTCACCTATGTGATTGTAAAGCAGTAAATAAAAATTACTGTCTTAAATCTGGAGTGAGAACAAAATGAGAAGTAGAAACTTGCCAAATCGCAGTGCCATGCCTGAAGAAATGCACTCAGTTTTCTGCTATCCATATTTATTATTTCCTTAACTCTGTACTAAGGAGCAAGGCAAATTCAAAACAATTCAGTATTTTCATGTACAAGTTGTTCAGGCTACAGTACATAACCTGAAGAAGAAATAAGTCCCTGAATTTTTTGCATCCGACTTCTCATTTAATTCTGTTCAGAGAAGTTTATTCCAGAAGTAACAGCTCTGAAATTCATCCTTCATCAGAAGTTTGAGGACAACAGAATCAGCCAAGGTATCTTTAAACCACTGAAACAGCTTGTTTGCATCTGTGTAAATTATTCTTCTATTTATCACCATGGTATATTTCATAGCCTTTGAAACAAAGTGAGCTCTATTAGGCCCATTTATATTCATTATCTGTTCATGTTTAGGAACTTCTAGGGACTGTAACAATAGGTGAAGTAAATGGAGAACCCCAAATCCTTTGATTTGCTACATGTAATCCACATAAAGTGATTCATGACCTTGACTGCAGACCAGGGTGTCATTCTGGTACTTTCCAGGTGGCTCAGATTTTTTTCTAGAGAAAATCTACTGGATCAGTCCTATATTACATCAGTGCCGAGGGAGGAGATCATAACTAAAGGAATAATCTTGGAGGTCACATTCAGATCTATATTCAAAATAAGTAATTCATATACACTTGAATATAATATATATATTTTATATATACAAAATATTTGTGAGAATTCATTCCTTAGATTTGAAACTAAATGCACTCTTATTTTGATGTTGGCCGGGAGCACAGGAAGTATAGGGCTTTGGAGTAACAGTCAGTTTCCAAGTTTAGCTACTCTTAAGAGTAGTTTTTTCCTTCCGAATTTTTTATTTCTAAATTTTGTGAACTCAGGTCTTATTTATTTTCATAATCAGAAGAACATAAATTAAAAAAAATAAAAGAAGATAGATCAGACACTAAGTTTTGTCATTCTGTCATTAAAAGGGACCACCCTGCTAGCGTTGTTATTTTGGCATACTGACGATACCTTATCATATATTCCATATGTCTCCCAAAGTTCTCTTCAGGTTTTTATTTCCCATTAATTTATTTTGGTCGCTTTTTTTTTTTTTTTAATGCTTTTCAAATAATAGTCATTGAAAAGATGATAACACCTCTGAAAGGTATTTAGAAATCATTTCACTCAGCCATACAAACAGGGTACACTGCTACCATTACAATACTTGAAGTAGGAATACCTGAAGTATAGAAGTAAGCACAACCTGACAATTTTAGTATCTCCATTTTCAAAACCTTCAGAAAAATAGAATCCTAAATTTAAGTCTTTTTCCTTAAGGCACAGTATTTCTGGCTTCTAAATGCCTCAGCTGGAATGCCTTGTTGAACTTAACAGAAAGAGCAGAAGGGGACATAGAGAAGATTCAGTGCTTTATTTGTTCATTAATAACTTACTAGTTTAGTACCTTTAGAAATATACTTCAACTGTGGGAATCTGTCTTAGACCAGCTATGTGTATATGTTTGCATCCATTCCAGAAAACTAGAAGGCATTCTCTTGGACTGCTATAAGTTGGTCTTATAAGCTGTAACGCAGCAAGTATCTGGCTCTCTCAACAGAGAGCTCTACCAGTATTACAGGCTGCTGTGCAATACCTCAAGCTCACCTACCCTTAATATTTCTCAAGGAATGGAACAACAAGTTGTATCTTTTAATTATGGAAGACAGCATATAGTTCTTTCTGGATACTCCTAAAGTCATTTTCAGTCACCACCGGTGCCTACTATGAAAAGGTCTTCCACCAGTAATAAATAGATTGGATATCTCTGTTACTTCAAAGCAGTTTGGTTCACAAAGTTAGTACATATCAATGCCACTGTAGCTTCTAGTTACTATATTTCATTTAATCTAAGAAAAACTGTGCAAAGCACCAAGGTTTGAGTCCTTGTGTATCGTACATCTATTCTTACTTCTTTCTGTTCTCTAGCCACAGCAACAGAATGATCCTGAACAAATTAAAAGACCTTCTAGGAGCTGCCCAACATACCCTTCTCTGTCCACAGTGACAAGAGGCCTTCTGTTGCCAGTCTTCTGGGTGGGATGTGGCTAAAAACTCAGTTCAGATGGATGCTGCAGGGGATTTCCCAGAAGATAAGAAGGGAAACATTCTTTTCAGTTGTTTTCTCTGAGCATTATGTCTTGTTTGAAGACAGGTAAAAAACAATCCTGATCGAAAGGAAAGATATCTGCATTCAGAATTTTTAATGGGAAGGGAGATTTACAGACTTGCAGTCCTAGCCACGTAGCCTTCTCATCTTGATTCTATGCGTGTGTGTTTTCTTTCAGAAGCAGTTTGGCATGGATGACTCTAGCTTTAAGGGTCTTCCTACAAAGAATATGCTAGCCCAGCTAATTTTCAGAGCATGACAATCATTAAAGCTCCCATGAGTGAGCTTCCAATACTTTTTTAGCTAATGATTAACCTGAGCCTTCCCCCCTTTCATATGCGGATAAAAATGGGAAATACAGACACTGAAAGCAGCAAGCATGAGTGGTTCCTTTCCTAACTCCATGGACTAAGGGATGTTCAAGTGTGGAATCTGACAAAGAGTTGAGGATTATCAGACAAGGCAGTGAAGGGGCTGATTTTTTAGGGTAAAAAAAGAAAGAGAAACTGTTTTGTGACTAGGCTTTTCTGGATGTTTATGAATTTCATCACTACTTTCACTGCTACCAGCATTGTTTGTGTGGTACAGACGGCTGCAATTGAATGTTGCATTTATTCAGCTCCATAGTCTTCTAAGTTCTGGAGATTCTGTTGTAACCGGAGAGTTTATAGCGTTTTCTTGTACGGAAGTCCAGTGTTGAGTATGGCTTTATTTGTCAGTACTCTCAGAGTCTTTTCATGGCTCTACATTCATATCACTTAATGAGTAAGTCATTAAGCTAGTTTTATTTCAGCTTCCCAGCCTGGAAGACAGTATCTGTCATAGAGGGCTTGTGTCCAACTTCATTTGTTTGACTGAGATCTTTGGATAAAATTGTTTTCATAAGAGGAAGATACTATGATTTACATACTTATTAAGTCATAAATATTCTCTATTTTGGATAGAGAAAAGATGAGGAAGGGTAAAAATTGCCTGTTAGTCTCATTTTTATGGGCATGTTACCCGTATTTTCTGTTAAAAAGATCTCCAGCACAGTAGCTGGGAACACTGGTAAATGATTTCTGGGTGGCCAGGGTAGTACATATCCTGTGAGCGTAAACTAGTAAGTACTGACCAAGAACTGGCAGCAGCAGCATGCCGTTCCTCACAGCACCCAACTGGCAGATCAGCTGGACTCCACTGCTGGTGCTAGGGTATCTCTTTTACCTCCTCCTGGGTGCTATGGTGTTCCAGTTGCTGGAAAAGCAGGCAGAAACCCACTCTCGGGACCAGTTCCACCTGGAGAAGCTCAAGTTCCTGCAGAACTACACGTGCTTGGACAGGCAAGCCCTGGAGCAGTTCATACAGGTAAGAGGAACAGGCTTGCATTATTTTGGCTCAAGCATTATTTTTGCTAGAAGCAATGATACTGTTTTGGCCAAGCATGTCATAAATTTTTCTGCTGTCCACGATGTTAGAGGACCAACTGTCCAGCAGAAAGGCAATATTTTCTCAAGCCCTTTCATGTATCACTTTATTTTAACATATTCATGAACATCCAAAAATTGAAAAACTGCTGATGAACCTTCATGCTACCTTACAATAATTTTAACTTCATGGCTTGTAGCCCTCTCATTAATTATTGCAGGGAATTTTGCATGGGTAGAAAAAGCTCACAAAAAGTAGGTTGTCCTTCTAAGGTACTTCTACCCAAACCTGTGCAAATTCTGCCCTTTCTTTCTACCTGAGATTGTCTATTGCCCATGAATGCATCCACCAGAAGCTGTGTAATTTGTCAATAAGTGCAAAAAAGCTCTTAGCTCTTATTCAGTATGGGTTGTCAATTAATAGCATCTTCAATTACATTTTGATCTATTCCTCAAAGGCTGGAGATGAATTGCAAGCCTTTACTTGGTATTATTATGGACAAATTCTCTTATTCTAGTATTATAAGAGTTGGGCAAAAAATCCTTGAATTATCACTTTCTTCTGAAGAATAAATGGATCTGAGGAAACAGTGAACTTCCAATCAAAAATGGATCAGAAGGCATCTGAATTCTGTCTACAAGGGCAATGATCTGATGACTCCATATTTCTTATGGAATATTTGGCTTTGTCCAAAAAACAACTAGAGTTTTCCAGAACTTGTATGCCTGAAAACATGCCTGTTTCTTTCCAGCTACATCATCTGTTGGAGTTACCTGTCCTTCTCTTCCCTCTGTGGTAATGTCAGTAAAGAGGAAGATTCTGAATCTCACTCTAAACCACACTTGGATTCTTTATAGAATTAAAAGGCTTAGTTAAATCTCTGGTACTCTAGAAAGCTAAGGGAGGATTCACAGATGTCCAGATTCTCTTTCCTCCAGTTGTGCTTTCCTTAGCCCTGCCAGGCCACTCAGACTGTTGCATTTTGCTGCATCGAAGCTGAATCAGATACATTTCACTTGTCAGCTGTTCCAGACAAAACCAGCTGAGGGCACCAAATTATCATACACAGTGCACCAAGCCTAGCGTATTCAGCACATAACCTCCCAGGTGAAAGTGGGGGTGCCCTCTCACTATCATTTATAATCTCTCTTAGGAAATTTGTCCAGCTCTTACTAATATTATGGAATTGAATTCTTTCCAGATTACATCTTTAACTAATGCAGGGGAACAATTTTTTCACTGTACATTTTAACTGTATGGTTAAGGAAACCTGCCCATCATGACAGGTTCCAGCCTAAAAAGTGAGTGTTCATGCGGTGGTGAGACATTTGGCAAAGTTATGAAATTTGTGATGTTTTGTGATGTGGACTTTAAAAGTGACATCTAAGAAAAAAAAGAGGTTCTTGAAATTCCAGCCACTGTGCAGATGGCAACCTGTTTCATTCAGAGGAATCCTCAGGGAGAACAAAGAAACACATTAGTCATTAAGGCAGCTAATAAGATGATACACAACCAGGAGCTAGACCTCTTTTGCACATAGCAGTTTGATCAACTGTTAAGAGTTATCTGGAACAGCTAATCTCCAGATCACAAGAATCTTGATATTGATTAAAAATTACTGGGAACTCGTAGCCAAAAGAGTAATTCATCCTCACTAGTATTTACATGGACAAAGATGAAACAAGCATGCTCCTCATACCCTTCACCACAGATACAAACATGTATTTACACATGCCCAAATTTAAATTTGGAATAAAACGACTACACCAGGGAAGGAAAGGATTTATATGTATTTTTTTAAGGCATAACTTCACTTTATATTCCAAGTTTCATGATTCCAGGGACTTCTTCTCCCCTTAGCCTTTGAGTAGTTATGGAACTGATTCTACTTCAGTGGCCAGTTCTCTGGTGATAAGAGTTCAAGTTCCTGACCAGCTCTATTTCAGAGTTCTGCTACATCAGCATAAGACTCTCTCAGGTCATTTTACTTAAGCTTGCCCTGTTATCTGCACTGTTTACTGCTCTGCTTGCTCAAGATAGAAAGTAATATCTACTTATCTGCTGTATTTTTTTCTGACATTTTTCCTGTTGATGTGTAATGTGTGGCTCATCTTTGCTCCCTTGACCTCTTCTGCCTCAGGTCCTCATGGAAGCATTGGAAAAAGGGGTCAACCTAGAACAAAACTCTACGAATCCCAGTAACTGGGACTTCAGCAATTCTTTCTTTTTTGCAGGAGCTGTTGTCACTACTATAGGTGAGGTACTCTCTTTCCTTGTGAATTGGGGTTTCCTCTAGCTGTACTGCAAATCCCTGAGGAAAATAAAATGAGTGTACAGAATACACCTACAAGATGATCTTGATTACTGCAGGTTATATTTTCTTCTGTGTTTCAGACAATACCTTTTCTTGTGCATTCATGATATCAAACCTGCAAAAATGGCCAAGTGCCTCTTTGGTATGTGTGATATGACTGTATACATGTACAGCAAATTCTGAGGTCGCTTTGAAGTACTCAGTTGCATTCACTACCAAATCAGACTTATGGGAAATCATGGCATTTGTTCAGAATTTTCCACATTAAATGTTCTCTTAGTAGTAGTGAATGCGTAGGGCTCTATGATAAGCTATAGCTATTTGTAGGCAGAATTCACTATGCAAAATCATAGGCCTACAGATCCTTGAAGCTTAATGAAAGTGAGCTTCTAAGCCCAAGAAATGATGGCCTGTAGACCAACTATGAAACCTTTTCTTGTAGCTCTTTTTTTCTTCTGTTCCAGGCTATGGTAACCGGTCTCCAAGCACAGTGGCAGGACAGGTCTTCTGTGTTTTTTATGCCTTATTTGGAGTGCCACTCAACTTGGCCTTCCTTAACCAGTTGGGGAAAGGTCTCAATGCTCATTTGATTACTCTGGAAAGATGGGTGCAAAAGCCAGGCCATGACCAGGTACAGAATGAATCTATCATTTCTTCCCCACTAATAGAAACTATTTTCTCAGAGAGTTAGTGCAGCTACTAGTTTGGATTTCTTTGAGTGTGTTCACATCTTTTTGATGTAAACATTGCCCTCTATATCAGAAAATTGATATGAAATATTTATCTATGAGAGCTTTATAGTATATAATTTGCTTTTTCTAGAGGGACTCCAGGTTTGCATTTTTAAACGCTGATTGAGCAAAACTGTTAAGCAAGCATAGCCTCAGTTTTGAGCAGGGTCTTTAAGTTCTGGTGACTTTAGCAGAACGTATTCATATACACACATTGCTGAATTAAGCTCTTATTATCTAGCCTATGCTAGTATCTAACCCAGAATCTAGGCCTACATTGTGCAAAGACAACTTATTTTTATTGGCCTGCTAATCTGGCTTGAATTACCTTCCCTGATTGTGCCAGTAATTTAGTACTTCCTTCCTTTTTTTTTTTTTCTTTTTTTTTCTTTTTAATGTAAATAAGCCATCCTTCTCTGTAGTTACAGTTTGTTAGTGAGTCACTGAATTAGACCAGATGTATTGGAATACGGGAAACACTGATAATATGAAATATGTGAAGGTCATTTGTAACAAAGTTAGTGCACATTTCTGAGTAAAAGGTTGAATGTATTGACCCCTTTAGATACTGAAAAGGGTGATAGGTATGTTAGATATTTTGAAACATTTCAGATTTGTCTCATGTGTCTTTTTTTCCTCTTTCTCATTTGTATAAGTCACTGAATTACTGCATTCTTTACCTACACAGGGAAAGATTTTCTGATGAAGATATATAGATACCATCAAATGCAGTTAATTTATATAAGCAAAATGTTTTTTAACTGCCTCATCTATGCCTGTTCCTCAGATACATGCAACTCTTCCACCACAAGTGGAATGCTAGTATATCTGGATCTTTCCTGAGATTTTTATTGCAATTTAGGGATGTGATTTTTTTCTTTTTCAAAACTTCAGTTATCACTCAATTTTTGACAGAACTCCTACGAACAGATGAAGCTTTGGAGCTTTACCTGCTTCTTCACTCTGAGGAGCTGCTACTAGGAAACCGTATCACCTCCTTATAAACACAATTTAATTGTGCTTTCGGAAATCAATTAAAATCAATTCTTCATTCCTGACTTACTCTCCTCTACCTTGTATGTTGCTACTAGAAAGTTCTCAAAAGCCAGGACAGTATGTAACATTGTGAATTTCAGAGCTTTCTGCAATCTTCATTATCTAATTAAATGCAATTACACTTCTGGAATAAGCTAAAATGAGAACAGAGATCAACTACAACATGTTGATAAGTAATTCTCAAAATGCTTCGTGAATGAAGTTAAACGATTGCCATGAGTTTCCATCAGACTGTGCAGCACTAGTCAAAAGTTCACCAGAGCCACGACTGTGTCCCGTGGTTACCCATGAGTTCCTGGTCCTCACTCCTTAGATAAAACCACTGAGACGTTCCCCTGTCCATGACCATTCCGTGTATCTATCTGGGCAGCCACATATGTTGTAACTTAGCAGGCCTTAACATCTCCCAAAAGACAGACGTTTGTAATGAGAGACACAGATCTACTCTGTGCTGACAGAAAACAGCCCTGCTCTGAATGCTTCTAAGTTTAAAATAAGAGCAGGCAAACTGACTTCATTCAAATTTCATCCAAACATATTTTTGGCTGAGCTCTTGCAAGCCACTTTATAAATCTTTGGAAGCAGTCACAGCAAAGAGAATCCTAATTTGTTCTTGCCAATCTTTGTATTGTGAGCTTGGTGCTATTCCTTAAAGGCTGGATCCAAGTGATTACAAGAGCATCTCCATTTAAATTGAAAAAGTAAAGTGAACATTTCACTCCTATGGTTGCTATAGTAATTTTGAAAATATGACTCGAGCACACTTCAAAACTCATTGCAAAAAGCTTTAAAACATCTTTATTTTTTTCCCATTTTTGAGATATATACTTTTTTAATTCATGATTGGGTACAATGTCTATGTGAAAGATAAACAGCAAGGTCAGCATGTAGTTCACAGAAGCATTGGTTTATCCTTCTCTTTTTGGACACAGCTCCCAGCAGGAGTAGGTTTGTGCTTTAAGAGCAAAACAGACCCAGAAATTTCCACTTGACAGATGCTCACTGCTGTTTAGCTGATATCTTCCCTTAATCTTTCAGGTGGTTCAGAGACTGGCCATGGCTGTCTTCCTGACTGCAGGGATCTTGCTTTTTCTAGTGTTCCCACCACTGGTTTTCAGTTACGTAGAAGGCTGGAGCTATGGAGAAGGCTTTTACTTCACTTTCATCACCTTGAGCACCATTGGATTTGGGGACTATGTAGTAGGTAATAATGAGGATACACATGGTTAAATTTTATCTTTTTGCCCACATTCTCACCTCAGGGAGAGGAAGTTTTTTTGATATTAGGTATTCTAGTGAAAGCCTAAGTACAGAGAGCATAGATAACTATTCCCCTGTAAATATGGTATGAGAGAGAGAGAGTGCTGATAATAATGAGGTAATACGTGGCATGGGCATTTTTGCTTTTAAGCAGCTAAGCTGAAAGTCACTATATTCATTTGATGTATGACACTGAATACTCATTCAACAATGACTATACCCAAATTGGTATGAATGCGATCCATGGGTGACAGCTGGAATATGAGTGAAATCTCTGAAGTCCTTGAGACATCCTCTCCTAACAGTTATTTGTTTCAGCAAGTGCCTACCATTCCCAATACAAAAATCTGTAAAATATGAAACTCTCAGTACTGACAGTGGGAAGAATATTACAAACAACCCCTACAGAGCTGTGGAAATAAATGAACCGCTGTGAGAGTATGTAGTCTTCAAAGATCTAGGCTGAAACTTAGCAATAGAAACATATGAGGTATCTTTCTATGCACTAAATGGATGGCTGTGGTCCTGCATCAATATTAGCTGCACCGATTAATCATTTTGTGTAAATACCAAATCAGGGGTTAACATTTCCATAAGCACTTAAAATGGCTGCACTTTCCAAAAAGTATACTCCAAATGATTCTGAATGCTGGCTAATGAAGTATGTCACAATACAAAAGTTAATGCGTACATCCCTGTGATACAATACCAAATATTTAAAATCAGATGAGATCTCATGTGGGTTGCTTGAGTAAAATTTGGCTAATGTAGATTCAGCAGTAGATTTCTAGCATGTTTTTTTCTTTGTCAGCAGTTGGAAACACTCAGTTTTGTTCTGTTCTGATTAACTTTAGATTTTTCTCTTTTTATTATATAGCCTTAGCTCCAGAGATTTTATGCCAACTTTTCAAAGCTAAATCTGAGATTTGGAGCAAGAGGAAAAATAATAATAATGCCCCTAAATTACACAAACTTGTTAAGTTTATACGTCTGTGTGGGGAAGGGGAAGTTATGACTTTGTGTGTTGTCTATCAGACCAAAGCAGTCAAGATTAACACGTAAGGTTTCCTGGATTTTTCAGGCACAAACCCAAACAAGCACTACATCCCACTCTACAGAAGTCTAACTGCAATTTGGATCGTTTTTGGCTTGGCCTGGCTGGCCTTGGTCTTCAATGTGGGAGCTCATTTGATGGAAAAATTCCTTCAGCTCAAGTGGCACAAGCCTGACTTAAGCTTGACAGAAGGATCCCCAACCAAACCATGAACCCGAGCAGACCAGGATCCACGTGAACAAAGTACATAGAGAACTCTTGAGGGAGCATCTTTCATCTGCATCTCACACTAAGGAGGCTCTGTGGATTAAGGTTAAAAGTACATGTTGCAGACAGTTTCTGGAGGAAGAAACTTTTACACACACTGTCAAGGCATCAGTCAATTAAGACCTTCAGAGAAGTAAGCATGCATGGTAAAGCAACTGTCCCACATTCATTTTGTACTTCTCTCCCAACAAAGGCAACTTCCCTTGAAATAATCAATTACTGCCCTTTCCCTTTTAGTATCAAAATCCTGATCTTAGGGTCATTCATATTCAAAAAATCCAAGGTGAGTGCCTCCCAGTTCCCATGAGAAGTGTTGTCATTAAGAATAACTGGTGGATAAAGTCAGGTTCTGAAGTCCTATTTCATTTCCAATTAGAAAACAAAGATAACCCCAGAGATAACAATGGCAAAGACCACCAGTTTAATGGCATCCATTCAGTTAAGATTTGTTTGATATCATCTAAAACTAGAGGTTTTCATGTAAAATGATAACACTTCTTTCATTCCTGAGCTAACATGCTTCTCTCTTAAATTGTGTAGAACTTTTGTGTCTGTCCAGCACCAGCTAAACTGTTACGTTTCCATTTGGAGTTAAATGACAGGTCAGAGAAGGTCCTTACCAGAGTTCATTTCAAAGGCACCTGAATACAATACGTTAAACTAAATGTCAGTGCAAACAAACTTCCTTATTTCCAGTCAGATCACTATTATTACAGTCCGGCATTTTCTTGGACTAGTTCAGTGAGGAACTATCATGCACAGTATAGGTCTGATGCTGTTCATTTACCTCTCAAGAAGGCTGATAGGCTCTTATGTTAAATCTGATCCTCAGTCATTCATGTGGCATTGGCAGAGGAACAGAGAGATTGCTTTTATCAGTTATCATAAGCCAAAAGTAACAGCAGCCATCTCCAAAGAGACAAAAAAGCCACAGAAGTTTGCCCAGGAAGCTCATAGCAGGCTTGCCGCTGAGATATGAAACTGTAGTCATGCTTCATATTAAGTAAGCTGTGGAAACTTGATTAAGCAATTGTGTGTTCATTCTGAGCATCATACTAGATTGTTTGTAATCATCACTAACACCTTCTGTGGATATGCTTGTAATAATGTACATGCTGCTATTTGTTCAGTGTGTCTTATTAACCACCAACTAATCCATTTAAAATTCACATTAAGTGGAACTTTAATGTAAAGTGTGAATGAAATATGAATGGGCATGCAGACTAACCCCAAGATAGTCTTTGGCTGGCAGGCTACAGTAGTATCAGATGTCAACATTCCAGCAGATATTTTGATATTTCATTTTAGGGAATTGTCCATAAAACGTGTAGATACTTGTGTGTAGATTCCAAATCTCTTCTCACATACTTGCTGTCCTAGACTTTCATTTCTGAGGAGAGTCCAGCAGGCTCTTGCATCTGGCTCAGTGCTTGTTTGCTTTCTTCAGTGCTAATTACTGACTCCTGCTCAGTGCAGCTTGGATGTCAAATCTGAAATGCCAGCATGTAAGAATGCCATCCATATCTTATTCAATTGATCTGAAAACTGAGCTCTCAAATGCTTATCCATCTGAGATTTCCTTCACATCTTACCACTACTTACTTCACAGATTTTATCTCAATCTCCGCATTGATCTTCCTCAACAGTTCCCATAAATTTGTGCAACAGTTTTTTTTGTAGCCTGGTAGCATACAGCTTTATCCTGTCTGGCTTTTTGTATCTTCACAAATCTCCTGAGAAACATGCTTTCTCGATATCCTCTCTTCTTAGCAATAATGTTTGTGTAGGCACTTGATAGCATCATCACCATCACTATACCCTATACCTCTCTTGTGTCATAAGACACTTCTGGCCCACTTGTGTGAAAGCCAAAGCTAAATTCTGCTGACCTTCATATCCGGTCAGTTTCTTTCACCTCTCCTTTTTCCATGCCACCTTGCTTTATCTAATCACAGCCAGCCATAAAACATGCAGTAGTCTAAAGGTAATGATACAAACTGTTTTATAACATGTTGCATGCCATAAAAAGTGATAATGAGGTTTATCAGAGAAACAAAGCATGTGTGGACTACTTACTGGTAAAGAGTTTGTTAAAACCTTTCTTAGTTGACATCCAACAGCACAGAGTTTGAGCTCATTTTACCTCACCCCCCAAATTGCTCCTATACTTTGTACTGCTTTTGCAAAGCAGCAGCATGATGAGACTACCTTCTGAAATTTTTGCTTTACTGCTTTTAGCAAGGCTGACAGTAGCTGCAGTAATTCACAAGCTGCCTGCCAGAAGACTCAATAAATGAAAAAATAAAACCAAAAAACCACCAGAAAAAAAAAGAAAAAAATAGCATATGGCCACTTTGTGGGGGGGAGGGACGGGAAGAGAGAGAGAGAAGATACTGCATTATGCAAGCGACAAAAAATTCTTGCATGCTCTCAATTTTTTCAAGATCCTGAAGTCCTAAGGGTCATGCATATCCATAATCATCCTTCTTTGAGATACACACTTCTGGAAGCTTTAGCCCAGTTTTTGTGCATGGTTGGATCAAGTGCTTTAATACCCATCCTCTAACAAAAAGATGGTCAACAAGGATCATCTGAATAGCTAAGAGAGAGAATCTGTGGAAGAACTGTGTGATTGTAAGCGCTTACCAAGAGCCAGAGGAGTGCTCAACAAGACTCTTGTTCCTTTAACAACTCACTTTACCTGTGGTGCAACCCTACACAGAATGGATCTTGCACAACAAGCTATGAGATGCTCAGCTTAACTGCATGAACACCAGCACTTCTGAAGCCTATTTGCTCAGCCTTGAAGCCTGTGGCAGAAGCAGTGCCAATATCCCATTGATGAAGTCGAGGAGCAGCACATTGTACTAAGCGACTATCACAAACAGAACAGGGCAAAAATCAAACCTCCTTTCAGGTTTATACATATCCTTTAACCCAAGCAAGCCCTTCCTCATCCACCAATGCATTGTAACCTTCCAGACAGCACAAAATCATCATCTGCAGATATTTGAGCCACTCTCGACATAAACTAGAAGGCTAACATATGTGTATCCCTTCCAGATGTATGCAGGTCACTTCAAAAGTAATGCCTGCTATTTTTTTCCATGGAAACTAGTTGAACGAGCAAATTCTCAGTTATAAAACACTATTTTTCAGCACAGTCACCAACAATAGCTATGCATTTTTACCAGCAATGAACAAGAACATGCATGCTGGAATCATAAACTTCTGTGCCAGTGGAAGTGACCACTGCTGAAATAAACAACCCACTGCCTCACTACACTCACATCCTCTGTTTGGTCTCCAGAAATGTTCATCAAGTATCAGAAGATGCCAGTGGGTGTCATTTCATGTCATTCCACACTGAAGAATTCAGACACACCTTTGCTTCATACACACTTTCATGCCAGATGCCTTTGTGTCAGACTGTGCCTCTGCTGCCATCTGTCACATGGCAACAGCATATTATGGGATATTGGTGGGAAGGTTCAACTTTTTTCTGCCGTATTACCAATATCTGTCCCTGATGCTGTGGGCCAACACAAAAAAAATAGGAGGCATTACTTTTGGAGCAACCCCTTTACAATACATTTACTAATTGCAAAGTGACATTCCTGAGAACAGTCATGAAAATTAACCAGACATTGTGTTCAAATGTTATGTCATTCTTCCAAGATATATTGTGAATTTTAATCTCTTCCTCCCCAGACCCCTTCTAGCAAGCACATGCCCGATGCCCTGGGTTTTCATGCAGTCCTACAGCTGCAAACCCTGAGCCTCGCCTATAATTTGTTTTACAATATTTGAGTGTAAACGTTAGTCAGATATGTTCTATGTAGTAGTGTGCTTTATACAAACTGATTTTAATGTGGTTATAATGTGAAAATTCTCTACTTCTGTATCTTGAAAGAAGGAAAACAGTATATCTGCTTTTTAGTTTCTTTATATCTTTTCTTTCTCTGGTGTATTATTTGTGGGATTTTTTTTTTCTTTTTTTTTTCAGTTTATGCATCATTCAGTAATGAAGACATTGAAAAGGCAAAATTAAGCAGCAAGTATTTTGGTTTTTTGCTTGTTTGTTTTTAGGCTGTGTTGATGACATATCCTGAGCAGGAATTGGTACATCTTACAGTGTTTTACCAGTGAAACTTTGTCAGTCTTATGGTGGCAGAACCTTGCATGTGCAATTCTGAATCTTATCAGAAAGACTGTGAGCTTATGATACACAGCCTAAAGCATCCCCCAAAAAACATCAACACTTTAGCAGACCTGTCCCAGTGCTGCAATAAATGTTTGAGCACTGTCTAGGATTGTTCAGTTCAGAAAAGAGGAGGCTCAGGGGAGACCTTATCTCTGTCTTCAATTGCCTGAAGGGAGGTTGTGGCAAGGTGGGGATCAGCCTCTTAGTTAACAGTGATAGGACAAGAGGTAATGACCTTAAGTTGTGTCGAGGAAGTTCAGGCTGGGTATTAGGAAAAATTAGGAGCAGTGAGGTGCTGGTATGGGCTACCCAGGGATGTGGTGCAGTCACCATCCCTGGAGGTGTTCAACAGTTGTGCGGATGTAGCATGAACAAACATAGCCAGTGGGCATAGTGGGGTGAGCTCAAGGCCAGACGAAATGATCTTAGAGGTCTTTTCCAACCATAATGATTCTATGCTTTTATGAAACACTACTGTGGCAATAAAATCGCAGAGCAGTGTGAGAACTTTCCTGCTCAGTTTAGCGGTTTTGTTCCCCTTTATTTCATTTTCTGCAATAAAATATGCAAACCGCAAACTTTCTGTACACCCATGACAATTTGGTTGGTTGTCACTATGCGTGCAAGAACTGAGCGGCTCTTTTGATGTTGTCCTGTGCAAGAAAATAAGGGCTCAAACGGGGGAGTACTTGCATGAAGGTGCTCAAAGGAAAGCAATGAAAGGACTACCGCACGAGTTCCTTCCTCTCTTGTTCACCTTTACATCCGATCTATACACCGGTGCGTTTCCGACGGCTTATACGAAAGAGTCGTTATCGGAAAAATCCATTTACTGCCTTTAAAACTGACTCAGAAGCTGTGCCGAAATATGACAACAGACCCACAGCCAGCAGTACTGGAGCGGCGCAGCTACCGGCGGCAGAACCCGAGCAGTCGCATCCCTCCCGGCTCCGTGCGGCGCCGGGGGAGGGCGGGGGCCGGGGAGGGGCCGGCCGGGCTCTGCCTCCTTCCGCTCCGGCTTCTTCTGCCCCGCTGGCGACGGCGGCGGCGGTAGTCATGAGGGTGGTGGCGGGGCGGAGGAGGCGCTGGGGGGTGCCGGTGCTGCTGCTGGCTTACCTAGGTTACGTGGGGCTGGGGGCCGGCGTGCTGCAGGCGCTGGAAAGGCCGGCTGAGGTGCGGGCGGCACGGCGGCTCCTCCAGCAGCGCTGGGAGCTGCTAGCCAACCACACCTGCCTGCAGGGACCCGCCCTGCAGAGGCTCATCCAGGTGAGCTCCGGGCTGCCCGAGCATCAGCTCGTATAAGGGCTTCTCCCCCGCCGCCGCTGTCCTCGTAGGAGTTGCGGCGTTCGCTGGTTTGTAGGTGGCGGGTCCTGTGGCGGGTACGTGAGATGAATGGCAGGGAGGTCTGGTTCGCTGTTGAATTAGTCAAGTATGAAATAAGTGTAGGCTCTGGCATCTTACAAGGGAGGAATTCCAATGGCTTTGGTGTGGTACATTTAATTCGTTGTTTTAATTAGTTTTTGATATTTTTTTTCTTCTGTTCCTTAATTAAGAGGAAATGGAAAAATCCTGATAAGGAGCCACCTGAATTGCATTAGGAAAACTTCTGAGAACATGTGCAGGGAGGCTACAGCACATAAAAGTGGACCAAACTGCAATCTTACTGAAGTAGCTATATTTTATGATGCAAAAATGTACAAAAGGAGATAGATGTTTTTTTGCCACCTCCTAAATATAAGGTTGAAGGGTGCTGAACATTTACACAAACTATTCCAGTTTTGGATGTGCTGGTGGTTGGTCGTGTACTGCTAATTTTGGTCTCTTTCTACCTCAGATAGGAGCTAGTGGAAAAAAAGATCAAGGGGAGGGTGTAAGCAGTGCTTGTTGGTGGCTGGAATCATTGTGGCTGGTCATCAGAGCTCAAAGGACCTAAATCCTAAAATATAACTATTTACACTTTTTCCCCCCTTTCCTCCCAGCAGAGAGAAACGAAAAATAAGAGAAAGTCATCCAATAGATAACTTTGTTGGGAATTTCACTAATGCCCCAGCAGACGAAACTGTGCTGATACTTATGTCTCATCCCTTGACTTTCTGAATGGCAAATTCTCTCAAGCAGTCAGTTGGTCCTATAAGGTTGGTCCCTTGAAAGCTACCATGGTATCTACTCCTATTGTTTGTATTGTGTGCTGTGTACAGCCCCAAGTGTGGGAGGTAAATAGTCTTTTGAAATACTTGTCAGAAGGAAGTGATAAATACATCAGAGCAGACCAGCCTGGCATTCCATAGAGGTGGCTGGAAGTTGACTTTAGTTCAGTGCTAGCACACGGAGCAATGAGTATGGGCCTGCTCTAGGACCAATGGGGGCTTCCCTTGGTGAATGACAGCAACATGGTGATGGTAGTAGGGAGAAGGCAACTACAACTGAATAGGCAGCAAGATCCTTTTAATGGGGTTCTTGTGGATGTTTCCCTGCAGGATGACTCCTACTAATTCTCATGTGACTACCAGACAGTACCAAGAAGGAGAACCAGCGAATCCCTTTAGATGACCCATTGCTTTAACATGTCAAGTCAGTATTTAATTATGACCTAAGCAATCTGGATGAGGAAGATAAAAGGAAGTTTGGTTTTATTTTAGCATCTGTGCATGCCTTTGTATTTTAAGAAACCATACCCTGTTTGAATGGCTTCATGTGTTATTTTTAATAACTTTCACAGTGAGAGATTAATCTTAAACAGATAATCCACAGAATTGCCTATTCTCCTGCACTCTTTTTTCATTTCCTGTATGGCAATGTTTATTTACTTTTAATGTGCTCAAAAAACTAGACTTTTTGTGTGCAGTAAATCGCTTAATGCAGAGTTTAATACAGGCAACATCATTACTAGCCCTCTTCAGATAACAAATATGTATTTTAGGTACACTGATGATTATTTGCCAATAGAGAAGGCATACAAAGAGTGTGGAAGCATAAAGCACTGAGTAAAATTTAATAACGATGAACTGTCTGTAACGTCAAAGCAATTTTCTTTTAGCCTCCTGGACAATTCTGAAATCTAGGTTTACTTTAAAGTGCATAGGAGCCAATATAGAATAAAATCCCAGTTTGCCAAAGCAATGTGCAAATACCATTTTACAATCTGTTTATCACTTAGTTCCTAGTTACCATCCACAATTGGCAATCCACTCTTCCAGCCCTTGCCTAGACAGAGAGCTCCTGTTTTGAGGAGCTGACAGAAGAGTGTGCTGTGAGGATGGGCAGGAGGAAAGGTGAAGGCAACCAAACCACATAAGGAGAGCTAGACAGTGAGTTCTTGTCCTGTGACTTCCATGGCTCACATCTTTCTGGGTCAGAAACAGTTGCCTAATTAGGAAAACAAAAACCAGAAAGAGTTGGTGATAGCAGACCAACAACAGAGGGAAAATGTGTTAGCTCAGTGTGTGACTTCTGTAGCTGTGAGGCCCTGCTTCCCACAGCTGTTTTTCTGGCTGGCTCTATCCCTGCTGGATTCTGTAGTTCTGCATTTTTCTACGTAACAGAGGGTAGCACATATGTATGTTTCATATATAACCACACAAAAATGCACGCTTGTGTGTTACTACCTGTGTGTAGGGAAGATTGATTTGCATTTTTCTTGACTTTCATTATTTATGGCTGGAACAGAGTAAGGGACAACTGTTGTGCATCCAGTAACTTAACATCTACTCAGGGAAGGTTTGTTGGGGTTTGTTGACCTGTCTGTCCCTTAGCCATTTTTGTGACACTTAAATGAAGTCTGTAGTATGAACAGTTGTTCACAAAGAACAGGATCAGGAGCAAACAGCTCCTGAGAAGCCGCTAGGCAACATATAGAGTGGGTGGTATCTGGTTTGTTATAAATACAATAATCTTTGTTTTAAAGTGTGAGGTCACATCAAAGGAAGCTCTGAATTTTGCAGAAAGCTGAAACAGATGCCATGTGACAGATTTAAGATGATTACTGTTCTTCACTGTACTGAGAGTAACTGGACTCCATTGGGAGGGAGGGAAGTACCTAAGAGTCTTGGTCCCGGTAAAAGTGATGCTAGTTCCAGATGTAATAACCTTTCCAGAAGCATCCAGTGAGTAAAGCTGCACACGAAGAAGGCACTTTTTTTATGGTCACATCACTTATAGCTGAGGTGTGTGGGATTGGTCCTAGACATTCAGCTTGGTGCACTCAGACCCATATAATCATTAAGACTGGAAAAACCTCTAAGATCATCCAGTCCAACTGCACACCCATCACCACCATGCCCACTAACTGTGTCTCCCAGTGCCACATTCACATTTCTTGAATGTCTTGAATTTACGTTTCTTGAACATCTCTCCTGTGAAGAAAGGTTGAGGAAACTGGGCTCATTTCTCTTGGAAAAGAGAAGGCTCTGGGGAGACCTCATTGTGGCCTTCCAATACTTGAAGGAAGTTATAAACAGGAGGGGGAATGGCTGTTTACGAGGGTGGATAGTGATAGGACAAGGGGGAATGGTCTTAAACTGAGACAGGGGAGTTTAGGTTAGATATTAGGAGGAAGTTTTTCACACAGAGGGTGGTGACACATTAGAACAGGTTGCCCAAGGAGGCTGTGGATGCCCCATCCCTGGAGACATTCAAGGCCAGGCTGGATGTGGCTCTAGGCAGCCTGGTCTGGTGATTGGTGTCTGTGCATATAGCAGGGGGGTTCAAACTAGATGATCTTTGAGCTCCTTTTTACCCCAGGCCATTCTATGATTCCATAGTGACTCTTCCACCCCTTCTAGAATATAAGTCCCTGTTTTACTGCTTTGATGAAGAATAAGTAGCTCTGGTGCAGCTGAGCTGTCCTCCAAACTTGGTGTTTTTGTCATTGGCTGCAGATACAGATTTAATTAGAGTTGCTCTGCTTTTCAGCATTTCTTTAGTTAGAAGATTGTCCATATGGCCAGACTTGCAATGCTGCATTTTCTGTATTGGGCTGTTATTATAATGTCCTTTTTGTGCATCTTTTCTTTCTTTCTCTAACTAATCACTTAACACAGCTGTTTCCAGTATTTATTATATTGTTCTATATGCTTTCTAACACTTTAGATGCAAAAAGTTGCTTAAACCATGTCGTTTAAATAAACTGGGAAAAAGAAAATCAAAGCTGAGCTTAATGAAAATAAATACTTTTTCATCTAGCAAGATTTAAGGCATAGTGTAAAAGACCTAATACTAAAGGGCAGGTCATGAACTAAAAGCCTATAGGTGGGTATAGATACTGTTATCTCCAGAGTCAACAACTGGAGCCACCAGGTTAATGACGACAATATAAGTAGTTCCCGTGTGACTGAAAGATCCTCATCTATACTTTGGCTTGCACTGACATTAAACTGATAGAGATTTTTCCAGCTGTCAGGAAATACAGCCCTGCAAATGTAGTTTAATAAAGTCATCTTGCACACAAGTGATACAGCAGAAGTTGACTGTTAAGGGGTGAGCATCAGAGATCCCTGTTGTTGCTAAGAGACTTAAGACTTAATGCAACAGCACTGGCTGTGTTGTGGAGCAGTGATATATCTGTATAGGACCCACTTCAGTCAGAATATCTATCAGCGTGTCACAGGTGAAATAGAGTTGATCAGCTATAATTGCTTTTTCTAACCTGTTATCAATATCTATTATACTTGGGTTAAATTATAGCCAGCACACTTTTCCCCAGATCCGTATCTGAGGGAAATTAACATACCCATGATTCTTTCTGATCAACAGTTACTAAGAGCATGTGCAGACCCCGCTGCAGCAGTAAAAGTGCTTCTGCTGATAGAGCTCATTTAATTCAGCAGAACTAACACCAATTACATGAGCAAAACTGCGCCTATTTCTTTGGGATTTTTGTTCATCATGTGTTGTTTGTTTGGGAGGGAGTAATTATTTGATCAGGTTATCTGAAAAACACGAAGTTAAGAAAACTCAGAAATCCAGCATCCATAATGAATCTTGTGCCTGCTCTTCTTTCAGTTTGTGTTCAAGTAAGCTTCCACTCTGGGAGAGGACAGGGAATCAGAGTTCATGCCTGGGAGTGGTGTAATCCATAATCTTTTATGAAATTATTTTGAAGTTAACTGACCCTTGTTCTCACAATCTGAGATCAAGATTAACATTGTTTTCTTCTGATTGCAGCTAGAATTCTATGAAATGTGAATGGGTGTTTATATAGAAACATTACATAGAATTTCCAGAGCACAAAGATTGTGTGATGATATTTCATCATTGCTCTGAATGGTAGTTTGGCGCCTTGGAAATACCTTGTTTACCTCATTAATAGACTGTGAAGGTGAGGAACTGTTTGCATTGTTTCAATTACACTTGTAATTAAAAAGCATTGTTTCAATTACAATTTTCGAGAGGCCACATGCTCCCTGAAGAAGCTGGTTTGTATGAATGTTTAGGCTTTGGGATGAAGTTTCTTACACTGTATCTCATTTGTTATGAACTCTGGCCAAAATGCCATAGTTCAGAATCACAAGGGCAACTGCAGTGACTGGAACTGTAGTTCATGAAAAGGTAATTCTCCTGACTCCTTTTGCAGTACTCTTCTTCAGTAAAAAGTGATTTGTCTCTCTGTTATCCTGAAACAGACAGAGCATGATTCAGGAGAAGCCAGAAGTTCTTGTAGATATGCTTGGAATGGTCTTAATCTTCTGTGGCATTATGTTAGAATCATAGAATCCTTAGTGTTGAAGGGACCTTTAAAGGCTATCTGGTCCAACTCCCCTGCGGTGAACAGGGGCACCTACAGCTCCATCAAGTGCTCAGAGTCCCGTTCAGCCTGACCTTGAGTGTGTCTCCAGGGATGGGGCATCCACTATTTCTCAGGGCAACCTGTGCCAGTGCCTTACCACCCTCACTGTAAAAGATTTTTTCCTTATATCCAACTGAAATTTACCTCCTTTAAGTTTGAAATCACTTCCCCTTGGTAGGACAAGGGGACAAGGTCCTACCACCATGTTCCCCTGTGTTACTTCATATCTTATTATAATGGAGGTTAAGTTCAAAATAATCTAATTAATCATTTATAGAAACTTTATTTTCTTGCTCTAAACTTTATGCTTGTTTATTGTTTGTTTGTTTGTATTTCTGTGTAGAGATAAGAAATATAGTCTTCCAGAGAAAGTAAAAATTGCAAGGAAGATGGTGTCCCCGTTCACATATACACGTGTTTGTTCCTTGTTACTGGTTTTACATGCCTTTTCTGAAAGCTTTACCAAGTTCACCTGTAGTTGTGACTTAGCGTAGGGCTGAAGGATGAAGTTTACGGTTGGTGTTAAGAAGGGTAGAGTAAATAATGTTTCTCCCTTTGGCAGCACTTGGTAACGAGAAGCCAAGCTGCAGCCGTAAGTTGCTGCTGCTGGTAGAGGAGCCAACCTGTGATATGAGATTTTAGAAAAGAGAATTACACTAGCTAAGAAAGCTGGAAGTTGTCCAGAACTCATAACACAGCATACACTGTGAGCAGTGGGGTGGTGGGCAACAATGACTTAGGGTGCAGCTGAAAGTAAGAGCGAGTCCACAGCAAATTGAAAAAGAATAAACCTACATTTCTCAAGGGAGGAAAAAGATGTAACGCAGACATATCAAAAGAAAAGTGAACTCTAGACTGTGTGCATTAATCTGCTGGAGATACTTAAATAGGCTGTCTCATCCTCACTTTCTTCCTTTTTTTTTTTTTTTTTTTTTTCTTAAGGGCAGAAAAGGTTTTTTAGAAGTGTAAACGAGACAGATGGTTTAATTTTTGCTATGACTGTAGCTGTGTTGGGTTTGTTGAGACAAAGCTGTGTGGAATGGTTTCACAGGTGGAGTGAGACACATTCATTGTTAATCATTTGTGGAAGTACAGCCCTGGAGCTGAATAGGGCTTAAAGGCAGTCAGGTTGTGGCAGTGGTTTTATTTTATTTTAATTTGTATTTGTTTAACTGCAATAAGGAAAGTTATTGTCATCCTAACATAAGCTTGCGTTGTGGTAGAAATCCATAGCTTCCTCGTGGAGTTCCTAGTGAGAATTAAAGGAGGGGATTTCTGGCACCAGGATATAGTGATCAATCTAATAAAAAGCATGCACTTGCAAGCATTAGTTTGTTACGTTTGTAAGTAAAAACTTCAGAGCTGACCGAAACCAAGTGGGAGACTGCATGTTAGTGTTCTGAACCATGTTTTATCCCAGAGTTAGTCAGGCAGGCATCTGCATTTAAATGGACTACTGTGAATGGACGTCATGTTTTTTGTTTTTTTTTTTTCTAACCATCAACTATCATAATATTTGATGATGGAGTTAGGTTTTGCATGGCACTGTCAAGAAACAGAGCAGCCTCACTGATGGAAAAAATGTGTCAGCTTCCAAATGAATTTTCATTGACTCATGAAGCCCTGCTAATCAAGAAGATCCTAATTTAAAGATCCTATAGCAATTAGCTCCACAGAGACTTCTATAGAAGGCTCAAAACATTATGTGCATGGTTAGCTGAATATTTGCAGTAGTCTCTGTGACCCATAAATTATTATGATTATTTTAGAGGAGAAAATAAGTACAGAGAAGTAAAATTCCTATGTTATTTAGCTTTTCTGCCAGTGGAAACCAAAGCAGAACTGAGTCCTAAGGGTGGTTTTTTCCTATTTCAACCACTTGCTACTTCCTTCTTGTACTTCTGAATTAGACATGTGACATTTCAAGTTCCCAAAATAGCAAGCCCAGATTTCACAAGTTTGATATTGTGGTTGAGCAGTTGGTGATATTAACTGATGTGTTAGATCAGACAGATATCCACTTTTGAAAAAACTGGATTTGGGACTTTACCTTGGAATCCATCAGGTCTCAGAAGAACCTAATTAAGAGAAAACAGAAAACCCTTAGGATTCCACCCCCTGCGTTCCCCCCAAATTAATGTAAATATAAAGAAAAGTGAAAAACGTCTATAGTTCTCAAAGCCATGCCAAAGGAACAAAGCAGATGTGACCTTATGTATATGTTTCAGTTCTTTCATAAGTTTTGAACCCACCAACCTGTACTTCTGTATTTTTGTTTGCTTAAAAAATATAGCATCAGAGTGGAGTCGGTAGTTTTTCACTAGGAAAACCAGAGAGGATTCAGTTGCCCTAACTGTTTCTTAGCTGGGTATCTCCAATGTGTTCTATCAAAATGATGAACCACTTCTAATTTTTCTTATGAAAAGAGCACTAACCAAAAGTAGATGTCTAGAGAAGTTTATTAAGTTATGATACATTTCCCTGAGTACTCTCTCATCTTCTAGGAGTTTGTAGTCTGATAACTTAGTGTGCCAGAAGTAATTTCTGCATATTAACAGCTATTTATGGATTCCTTTCATGAATATGCCTTTATTGGCACACCTGTAGGAAGTCAAGCTCCGTCACTTTCACTGTGCTCAGAAAAATTAATCTTTAATTTTTGATCATTGTTGCTGTGCTTCTGATGTTGATTCCGGGTATTATAAGTATCCTTATTTCCACCCTCTAAGAATCCCTCCACTTAAAGGATTGCATCAGTAGCTCTCTCTATAAGTGATGAACTTCAGGTTTCTGACAGGAGAGACAGTTTATTCAGGTGAGTCTGGTTTGTGTGAGTATTCAGACATCCTGATATCAGACTGTGACAAAGCACAGTGATCCTCACAGCTTATCATGTTATCTGGGTGTTTGCACGATCTAACAGGGAAAGACAAAAGATGTAGCCAGACGCTTACAGCTGAAGGCACTCTTGAAGACCTCCTATAAATAAGTGAGGTGTCTCATTCCCAGAAGCACCAGGCATACAGAAAGCTCATTGTCTGCTCTTTGTCAGTGAATGAGTTGTGTTACCTTCCTGCTGAGCTGAATGTGGGAATGTGGGCCATTCAGTGCAAGCACTTGAGCCTACGTGCAGCCTCTTAAGTGCCATGTTTCCTAGTAGCAACATCACATCAGGGGAAGTTAACACAATGACCTGAAGACGTTTCAAAACACTGCAGTCAGGAAATGTGGTCCCCAAGAGTATAAAATAATTCTTGAAATGTCAAGGGAGACATTGGAATCTTCAATGGGTGACAAATCTGTTGTTTTCTCCCCACATGCACCCTCTACCCATGAGACACCCTCTACTCATGAAACTAGGGTGTAAATTTGAAGATAAAAGGCCTGTTATTCTCTCACATTTTCCTTGTGTAGCTTGTGATCTCAGCAGTCCTACATATTTTGTCTTGAAGACACATATTCCAGCATATAGCTGCTAGAAATGACAACAGTCCTGCTCTCAGATAAACTTTAAAAAACCCTTTGCATACAGTGAATTTTCCATTCTCCTGCTTGATGTCCTATTGATATGAAGTCAGCAATTGACACCATTACACAGTATCAAGTTTTTAAAGCCATAAGCTTAAGAACTAGAGAGGTTAGTAAGAAACTGTGACCAAATTTGCACAAACAAACGGAAGTTTCTTGACACAGAAGGCAGAAATCAGCAGTAGATGTTCTTGCAGGACGTCACATCACAGGAAGTGGTAAGCCACAGGAACCAAGGCATTAAATGCTTGATTTCACATCATTGCATCACTTTAGTTCTCTCTGATTTGAGAACAAGAAACTGAACAGTTGTAATCACCCATGATCTTAGAGCTGTTCCTTGCTTCTGTGTGAGAACTGGTAACTGCAGAGAAAGAGATAATGGTCCATGTAAAGATGCTGACTGGGTCTCTGTAAACTGCTTGTAATTCATAGCCATGTATAATTTCAGAAATCACTTATAGCATACCTTCACCAGTAAAGAACAAAGCTTCTGTGCTTTGCAGACTAGAAGCATTGGTTTTCTTGATGGGTATATAAACTACAACTTTATAAAGCCAATTACTGATGCAAATCTAACCTGAGAATGATTCTGTTATTATGATAATCAATGATATTATCACTGATAGATGCTTTATCTGCAGTTTTATACATGGTATAGGGATGGTGTTATTCAAAATCTGCATGTCTTCCTCAAAAGTGATGAATTTTATCTACTCCTGACTACACTTTGCATTCAAGGATAATTGGCTCTCAAGGATTTTCTTGGCCAGTGGGTGTGAAATGCTTAGTGTACGTGCTGTGACTAATATAGTTTTCTTCAAAATGCAGTTGAATATCTTTGACTTTATTGGCATAAGAAAACATAATTAGATGTGGGCACTGCTAAAATGTCTGATAGCCTGCTTTTACCTTAATTCTATACATTTCACCATAGTGGAATCTGAGTCTTTCACAGGTGGACTGAATAAAATTGGGCATCATACTGTTCCAGTCTAAATCTAACTTATTCAAACTTACAGCCATGGGGTAAGGACAAGTTGTTCAAAACTATTAGGCTGGTGATTTTTGTATTGTTTCCATGTCACACATTACAACACATATATTCCTCTGCAGTGTATGCAAAGGTTCTAATATGTATCATTTATGTTGCATGTTTATTTACTGCTCTGGGGATTCTGCCTTCAGAATATCCCATCTGGAAACAACTTGTTTTCCTATTAATATGCTGTAGGGCAATCAATAACGCTCTGATTGGGGCTTTCTGTAGGCATCCCTTGCCCTCCAGTCTCTCTTACACTTACTTATATGATCTACCACATGCAACTTCCTGCTGTTCTGTAGATGTTTGGGTTTTTTTCTTACAATCAGTACACTGTTTTTTGGCTTTCCTGACCTCTCAACTCTTTGGTCTCCGGGGCACAGGATATCTTCTATTAAAAGGGAAATGTTATGGTCCAAAGTAACTGTAGTTTGTGACTTTCCCAGCCAGTGCTAGAAATGCCAGTCACATGAAGTTGCCGTAAGGGAGTCTATGGGATCTCATGTTATTGTCTCTTTGCAGAGTATCATCGAAGCCTACAAGAGTGGCATAGCCATTCAAAGAAACACCACTAGCCTTGACAGGTGGGACTTCAGTGGGTCTTTCTTCTTCTCCATCTCTGCAGTAACAACCATTGGTAAGAGTTTCCTGCCGATTGAATGGCCTTACGGGTGGGAGTGAAGCAAGAATGAGGACATGTTCTATTAGACACTGTTTGGCTCTGGGGGACTTCACGTTACTGGTCTATGTCATAGCACCATACGGTTTCTCAGTGGGTGAGCACATAAGAAGCTATCCCAAGAAACAAGAAATGTTTTTTTTTTCTCAGTGCCAGTGTAATAATAATCTCCATCTAGATGCAAGGATAATTAGCTCAGTATGTACCTCTATTAAGTTCCTCAGGTTTTTTTGGTTGTGAAGTAGTATTGCCTCAAGGTAATGCAATACTCCCTATACCCCAGAATGGCAGGGACCTCTGCAGGTCACCCAGCTCAACCCCTGCTCAAGCAGGGATGCATAGAGCAGGCTGCCCAAGGGCATGCCTGGCAGCTTCTGAAGATCTTCAAGAAGACCCAACAACCTCTTTCCTTGTACTTTTTCACTGCTTTCTCTGACCTAGCTCTGTCTGAGATGTACGAGGTGAATTGTGCATTGAAGTGAGCTTTCTCTGTCACAAAGAGAGAGAAGTATTTTGAAAAGCTTTTATTTTACTTGCATTGGATGAGAGCCTGCGTGTTTGGGTGAAAGACCCACAGTTGGATAAATCACGGAATCGTAGGGATTGGAAGGGACCTCCAGAGATTGAGTCCAACCCCTCTGCCAAAGCAGGTTCCCTACACCATGTCGTACAAGTAGCCGGGTCTTGAATATCTCCAGAGAAGGAGACTCCACAACCTCCCTGGGCAGCCTGTTCCAGTGCTCCGTCACCTCACCTAAAGTTCTTGCGCACATTTGTTCGGAACTTCCTATGCTGAATGAATGAAACAGTTAAGTTCCAGCAATTGAATAATGCAAAGCCATGAAAGAATGATGGAAATGGGATGGAAGAGAAGGCAAACAATAAAATGGAATTATGCACAATGTAACTTAATGCAGATACTATTGATTATTGTCAGCGCATATCCCCAGTCCCCCAAACCATTAATAACTTTCCCAGACATCTTTTCTCACTATGTAACTCAGCATTATAAAAAATGTGGAGAAAGAGAATGTGGTGTGGGGAGAAAGTTGCTCAACATATGTTAAAAAAAAACAAGCAAAACCTCATGAATCTCTTAAGTTACAACACACCTGTCAGCTCTCTTCTGTTTCAAATGTGTTTTAGATTTGGAATTTTCTTTGTGCAACCAGGTGGAGTTTTATTTTGAATTTTCTCTGACAGTTCTTCAAGATGCATGGATTTCAGAACATTAAGCCTCAAAGCAAGAGCTGAGACAGAGATGGTCGTGGATTGTTTTTGCTTTTTTTTCCACTTAAAATTCCTGAACCAGTTCCTGTCCAGGCCCCACCTAGACGCTTTCCTGTGCGACCTGCTGTAGGGAACCTGCCTTGGCAGGATGATGGAACTCGATGATCTCCGGAGGTGCCTTCCAACCCCTACAGTCCTGTCATTCCTGTCATTCTGCGATCTGTTCTTTTGCACGTGTTTTGTTCTGTGTGATGCCTTACCACGAGGCACGGGCTGCACCAGATGATGGCAGTGGTGCGTCGCCAAACGGGGCTGCACGGGCTGTGGCTTTCCAGTGTGAAGCCCGGGAGCTTCATTCCAGCCTCTGGTACAGAGTGACGTCCGTTCAGAGCTGCTTTGCTCCATCCTTAATCCCGATTCGGTTCTAAACTGTCAGAATTACTCTGTTTTACCGCGTCCAATTTAAGTTAACAGTTCAGGAGAATCAAACTTGTCATGTTCAGATGTAAGGGTTTTTTGTGATGCTGGCAGAGATCTAGACTAAACACCTGCTTACGTTTTACTGATGTAAAGCTGTGTTTTTAGGAGACTTTGTGATTGCTCAAGTCACCTCTGCAAAGACAACTTTGAACTGTTAGGCCTTGGGTTTTCTTGTTTAGGCTGTTAATTGACAACAGCCTAAACAGTACATTAACACTGTAGGTGATGGTATGTTGTAGAAGTGAAAAGCACAGCTTCTCAGAGCTTCGCCTTGAATCTAAGTTAACTGTTTTCTTTGCTTGTGCAAGTTTTTGAGGCAGTCACTAGTGCAGCCTCACTGACCTGAACATCACTGCCTGGTACTGGTAAGTGACTGTCCTTCCCAAAGAACTCAGTGAAGTTCAGAGGAGGGATGCTCAGTAGGAAGATCCATATGGAAGACAAACAGCTATGGTGGAAATAACAAAACGGAGTTGGTTGTATTCATTTATTTGTTTGTTTTTGAGAAGGCTGTGGTGAGGCTTTCAGACTATGTGTGGCAAGGATGAACTTCTCCCAAGCTGCAGGTATCGAACCACTGAAAGCAGGTTCAGCTCTGCAGAATCAATGGATAGTAGTTCCAACAACTGTCTGACAAATGCTTTCTGGCAAATGGCTTCAGAAAGAATAAAGCTAAAATGGTAATGGAAAAAAGAGATTTCAAAAACCTTAGGGAGGCAGAGTAAAGATTGTGGTGGAAAATCTGGAAGGTTCTACTCCATGTGTTCAAGCTGCTGCAAGTTTTGGTTGATTGGTGTTTTGTTCTGGTTTCATTTTTGGGCAGCTTATTTTTTCATACTCTCTCTGTAACTGATGCTGTTCTTCCTTGCTGGCCTCTTATGTAGTGTAATGTCTTTGAGGCTTTCACATCAGCTCTTTTTTGGTTTGTGGTTTTTTGCTTTTTTTCCTTAAACTTCTCAAACAGCGCTGCCAAAGCCATTATCTTTTACCTTGTTCCCTTTGCTTTGAGATGCTCTTTCTGTTCTATTGGCTCCTGGTTCTGTTTCAAGCTCTGCCTCCTTTAGAAGGCTTGGTGTGTTCCTATGAAGTCCTCACCAGAACTTCTCTCTCAGCTACAGGAAGGGATGTTAGCTTCATGACTGAGGGGTATCGGCTGCTTTCCTTACTGACACTCTTGATACCCTTATCACTCATGATGCAGTCTCTTCTATGCTGTCCCTTAGTTCCACTTAAATCAGTCTCATCTATTTCCAGTAGTGATTAAAAGCTGCCTATAAATTTTGCTTAGAAAATGCAAGATTGTAACTTGCAGGATGGACATGCTTGGTACTCTTAATTCTGAAGATTCAAAGAAGGGATGTGTGTACCAGAAGTTGTTGTTTAAAGGAGGGCTCTGAGTCCAGGTAATTATTGGTCAATCTCATAAATTGAATGGAACTGCAATTAACTGGCAACTCTGCCCATGATAGGGAGTTGGAAATAGATAATATTTAAGGGCTCCTGTAACTTAAGCCATTCTATGATTGTAGTTTTTCATCACATGAGATTGACAGTCCTGGCCTTCTGTCAGTTCCTTCTCCTCACTGTTTTGATATTCTTCATTGCCTCCTTCATTACTGTATTTACATGTTATATCATCCCAAGTACCATTTGTTATCTCATTTTCAATAGGAGATTTTTCTCTTTATCCTGAAGAATAATCTTGAGAGTAACAGTGAAAGTGATTAAGGAAGAAGCTAATTTTCTGTTTGTTTTATCCCTCAAACATCCTTATCCTCTGTTTGCTCTCTTCCTAGTTATCTTGGACTACCAGTGCACGGAGGTCAAAGCAAGTTCAGAGTGAGGCACAATATTAAACACCACAGGGTGGTGAGTTTTTTTGTTGTTGTTGATAGATGGAAGGGAAAGGACTTAAGATTGAGATTGTTTGTGCTTGCTTAAAAGAAGGAAGAATATTTTTCTCTCACAGTCCAAGTATCTTAGATGTGTGGATGCTACCTAGTGCTGTGTCTCTAATTCCTGATAGCAAAGCAAGTATTCATTTGTATGAATTTAAGCATGAAATAAAGCAGTAAAAGCAAGGACTCTGTCTCTCAGTTTAAAAAAAAAAAAAAAAAAGTGTTAGCTCTTAGCAGCAGCCCTTCAAAGATGCAAGTAGAAGTTGATGAGTGTCAGGTGGTATTTCATATACTTTCGAGGATAATTAGTACTTCGGTGCAAATTATTCCTATGGAGGAAAAACAGCCAGATCAGGGCTGGAAAGTCCTGGCACTCCTGGCAGCATAGGGTTTTAGACCAACAAGACTTTGTCTCTAAAACTTTAATCCACTGTAGTGCTGACCAGTACGTGATGGAGCTCGAGTGCACTGGTTTCTGTCCATTGTGATCCTCTGGGAAATCCAGTTAAAACATCTCAATGTCTCAAAGTATTTAAAATTGGAATAATAGGCTAGGGTCGCTTTCACATTTTGATCCTCTGGTTTCTTCAGGGACGTTCTCTGCTCAAGAACACTGCACCTTCAATGCATTGATCTTTTCCCTGCTCTGTGACATCCAGTAGAGCTGCTGTACAGGTTTGTCCACGTAGGACGCAACAGTCTGTGGGACATCACCAAGGGATTATGGAGATGGTGTTCCTTCCAATGTTTTCTGAGCTGTTGCCTAAATTCAGAGGAGCATATTCAGTTTGCTTCCCAGCCATGTGCCATCGTGTTCTGTTGAAACTGAGTACATTACACAGCCTCCAGTATGCACTAGTATACTGCACTAGTGTAAAAGAAGGCTCCAGTACTCATCCTGATCTTCCAGAGAGGGTTTTAAGTCACAGACTCAAGTAGTGTGCAACCAAATGTTTCTGTTGCCTGTAACTCCATGGAGACAAAACTGAATAGTGAGGGGCATCTCCTCGATACCTGCTAAATACTGGAATCTAAATGAGGTCCTCCATATTAGATGCAGTTCCAGAGATTCTAGGCCACCACTGCCATTTTGTCTACCTATACTGAATTTAAATCTTTTTTTCCCCTCAGTGCAACACATGAATTTGTCATGAATAAAACTTTCATTTAGCCTGAATGAAAACATTCAAGTCACTTCTAAGAAGCATGCGGAAATGTTTATATCTTCAGAGACGTGTTAGAGGAGGAGCTGGCAGAGTACTTCTTGTTGAGAGCTCATTGGTTTGAGTACTCACTGGGTGTAGCAGAGCAGTGTGAAGTTTCTTCTCGTATCTGGAGATCTTCCTAACTGCCAACTGAAACATCTTTCTCTGGGCAATTAAATGTGTAATGTGAAGTAGTGTAATTGTAGCAGTGGTGTCCCTCGCTGGCCCAGCAGGCTTGTGGATCAGACGTTTGTTGTAAGGCAAGGTATCTAGCTCCCAGGCTTTTCTGAATGCTTGAGTATCCAAGGCAAAATACTACCAACAGGCAAGACAGAGAGCCCTTCCCTGTTCCCACAAGAACATCCTTTAACCCTGGGATGCTCCAGAATCTCCCAAAAAATATTTGAATGCTCAAACTTCTGATAAAGTTAGTGGTTGGAGAAGTGACTCTTCTGCTGGCAGTTTTTATGAAAATCTATTTCTGTATTTTCCCTCAACTGCAATTTGGTGAGTTTGCAGATGTCTTTCAACTCACAGAGGATGCTTTTACTCCCTCCCTTCCCTCCCCCCATTCTAAGTGCTTTTTTCTTAAGATACTATTTTATGGCTGAGCAGTGAGAACCGGGTCCAAACAAGCCACCCATTGTCAGTAGCAGGAAGTAGCAGTTGCATTGGCCAAACTGGGGCACTGTTGTTGGAAAACTATTATGGGAGTGAAGAGAGATTTTTACTGATTCTCTATTAATCACACCTCACTACCCTCCTCTTAACAAGTCTTCGGAGCCTCTGAATCCCTTATGAGATGAATGTGTACAAGTCCACAGGTCTGGATGGCATGCATCCCAGGGTCCTAAGGCTGTTGTAGTAGCTGAGCTGCTGTCTGTCATATTTGAAAAGCTGTGTCTGTCAGGCAAAGTCCTTAGGGACTGGAAAAAGAGAAATATCACTCCCATTTACAGGTAAGGGAGGGAGAAGGATCCAGGGTACTGCAGGCCTTACCTTTGTGTCTAGGAAGATCATGGAACAGATCCTTCTGGAAGACATGTTAAGGCATATAAGGTATGAGTGGGTGATCCATGACAGCCAGCACAGCTTCACTGAGGAAAGGTTGTACCTGACCAATCTGGTGGCCTTCTATGAGGGTGTGACTGCACCTTGGTGGATTATGGAAAACCAGCTGATGTCATCTACCTGGACTTCTGCAGAGCCTTTTACATGGGCTCCCACCACATTCTTATCTCTAAATCAGAGAGATGGTTTTGAAGGGTGGGCTATTTGGCAGATAAGGAATTGATGGGAAGGTCACAGCCAGAGTGTTGTGGTCAGTGGCTCTATGTCCAGGTGAAGGATGGTAACGGAGTCCATGTTGAATCTGGTACTCTGTAGCATCTTTGTCAAAGACATAGATGATGGGATTGAGTGCACCCTTGTCACGTTTGTTTGATAACAGCAAGCTGAGCAGTGCAGTTGATATAGCAGAAGAAAGGTATGCTGTCTGGAGGGGCCTTAATAAACTCAAAAGGAGAGGCCTTTTGAGCACCAATAGGTTTTGCACTTGGATCAAGCTAATCCCAGATATGTGTACAAACAGGGAGAAGAACTCCTTGAAAGTAGGGGTTTGGGTTGATGAAAGACCTAACATGAGCCAGCAGTGTGTGTGTGGAAGGCCAATGATATCCTGGGTTCCATCAGGAGAGAGATGGCCAGCATGGCAAGGGAGGTGATTATCTCCCTCTATTCTGCCCTCCTGGGGACGCACCTGGAATACTGCATTCAAGTCTGGGGCTCCCAACACAGTAAGGTTGTGGAGCTTTTGGAGAGGGTCCAGATTGGAGCTACAGTATCTCTCCTATGAAGATAGGCTGAAGGAGCTGGGCATGTTCAGCCTGGAAAAAAGAAAGCTGTGGGAATACCTGAATACCTCATTGTGACCTTCCAATATCTAAAAGGAGTTCATAAACAAGAGGGAAATAAACTTTTTACACAGATAGTGATAGGGCAAGGGGGAGAGGTTTTAAACTAAAGGAAAGGAGATTAAATTTAGATCACCAGGGAGAAGTTTTTTACTGAGAGAGTGATGAGATGCTGGAACAGGTTGCATCCAGAAAGATGGAAGATGCTCTATCCCTACAGGTATTCAAGGCCAGGTTGAATGGACTCCTGGGCAACCTGGTCTAGTACCAGATCTGGAGGTTTGTGGTTCTGCCTGTAACAGGGAAGTTGGAACTTGATGATCCTTGAGGTCTCTTCCAACCCAAGTCATTCTATGATTCTACATACAGAAGTGTAGAGGAAAACTAAGCTGGGTTTACTGAAGCTGTGTAATAGAAGCACATATGTGAATGTGGATCTGATCATTTAGAAATGAAATCACTCATTTTGCATCTTCTAAGGACTGTAAGTTGGGCTTTATTTCAAAATGAGCACACCTATACAGGATAATTCAGCTGCTTTGATGAAAAAGGTCAAAGTACTTTGTAGTTTTTGAGCATCTCAGTATATCCCTTGGGGCAGGCATGTACCAGGTGAGATCTTAGTTTGTGAGGAATGTGACACTGCTGATGTTGTTTGTTTTCATCTCTGAAGTTGATGCAGATCTTCTGATGTATGCCCTACAGTATTATAATTACCTTCATTCAATTTACAATAATTGTCATTTACCCATTTCTTTGTGAGGTGTCTAAGAACAGAGATTCATGCAGAATCATCGGATGACTTGAGTTGTAAGAATATACAGTATATATGATGACATGAATACCTATTTTTCTAGGCCAAAGGCAAGGTTTGATCATTTGCCAGATATAAATTGCTTGCTATTTTGCAGAGTCTAAAATTTCATGCACTGTTCAATCAAACCCTATATCCTGTATGAAAAGCTCATGGAATGTGTCATTTTTTTTATATATTTACAACAGTTACTCACCAAATCTTTTAGAAATTGTCTTGAGCCACTGAGCCCAAGGGTGCCAGGTAAATCATATGCAAAGCAGATCTGGTGTTGTGCTAGACTTCTCAGTACACATTGGACTTTCGTATGTCATTGAATGTGCTGTTCTAAATTAAATTGAATGTACTGCCTAACTTGAGATGCTGTCCATTCAGCAACACGGTGGGGGATCTCTAAAATCCTGAAGGTGGCTGTGCTTCACTGAGTGACTTGACAGGTATCATTCTTCCTCTTTTTTCCTGATATTTTTTCTCCCCTTCTACAGAGACTAGAAAGCCTGGAAAGCTATGGTTAAAAAACAAACAAACAAATAAAACTTTCCTAGCCTTTATATAGCTTTTCTTAAGTTGATATGGAAGGGAAAACAGAAAAAGAATCTAAACCTGTGGAATATCTGGCCATAGTGTATGTGGCTTGTATTCAGCCTTACAGTAAATGTATCCCAGCTCTGTACCCTGGCTCTGGATGCATCTGAAAATCACCTTAAATAGCATGAAAGAGGAAAAATTGGAACCAATCCACTGAGATGTGGCACAGTCAAAGTGACACAGATCACACACATTGCTCAAATTCACTTGCATGGTAACATGTAACAGATTTATTTGCTTGCATGTCTCTTGTTTATGACACCTGGCAGTCTAGAAATAGTGACAGCCAGCAGACATGACTCAGTAATTACATATAGCGGAGGGAAAAAGTCTGTAAGCTTATAGAGTTGCTCGTAAGTGAAGAACACTGTATTGGAGTTAAGGCTGCTCTACAGTCTTAATTTAGCCCCTTTGTTAGACTGTATTTCAAAACAACCGTTATTTATGTAACAGCATCCCGTTCTTTCCAGAGGCTCTGTACCTTCCCAAGCATAGACTGTTGGAGCCATTGCTTTGGAGTGTGTTAAGATCATGTTAAAACCCAAGTCCCACAAATCATTCAAGCCTAAAAATATTAGAGTTGAAGCCATCCAGATTGGAGGAGAAAGAAAGAGGAAAAAAAAAAAAAAAAAGTTTGTGGAAGTAGGAAGGAGGTGGAAATATTTACTGTAAGACAGTTTACTGCCAGACCTCTTTTCTGGTTTGGTTTTGTTTATTTAGTGTATGTGCATAATTAACTGTTTGTGGAGTCATCTCTAGTGGGAGGGTTTTGTTAGCACAGAGCTTGGTGCATAATGTCATCTGTTCTTGATAGTGTGTCATTATATGTAGCTGGTTGGTGATTTACTACAGTCAGCATGGGGTGGAGATTTGTGAAAGAATGGGAAGCCCATGCTTCCAACAGTGGATGTTTGTAGGACCTGCTTCTTTCCTGTGGGGAGCCCAGCCACTGGACTTCTGTCTTCGTTTATCCCAGGGTTGCACCACTTACAAGCACAGTAGCAATGTGTTACTGCGGGGAGCACCTCCAGGTTTGTACCAAGCTAAAAAGCTGTGTGTGGCGGGAGGATGTATTCATGGCAAATATAGAAGTTTGGCCTTGTGTATAGAGATGCACAAATTACTAATGAGCAACAGGGATTTTGTAATCTAGTGAAGGTTATAGGTCTCTAAGTAGCTAAATCAGTGTCAAAGTTTGCATCACATGCTAGTCCTTTCTGTGTATTAGAAACACTCTCTGAAAGAAACTGAAGTTAGATTTGATTTTCTTGTCACATAAACCACTTGAAGTTACGTTAAGTGTAGGTTTGCAAGTTTATGGGATATTTTAAAAATCAAGTATGGAGAAAAATTTAATGTTGCAGCAGTGCTGATGAAAATATGATGATCTGAACCATGATACAAACAAGGCTCTGCTTGGTGGGCAGCATCTTTTTAGACCAATTGACACTTTAGAAAAAAAAAAAGGGGGGTGGGGGGGCGGTGGCAAACTTTCAAATGTACTTCTTTCTTCTTTGTTTGAAACTGAAGAATTTTACTTGGGCTAAATATAATTTTTAAAAATTTGTTGAATCGTGGCAAACAACTTGACAATAAGGAGCACTTGATGTTTGTGGCACAGAAGTATAGGCAAGGAGGCAGCAGTATGTTCACTAGTCCAGTGGGACAAAGGTAATATTACTAAAACACTATTGTTTTGATTCAGAGACCTTCTGACAATGATGCAGGATCACTTACCAGCAAACTTGATGCCAACAATGATTACAAAAATTGAACTAAACGGATGTTTTGCATTTACGTCAAATCCTAGCCAGAGCAGTTGGTAGGGAAGAGGAAATTCACTGGTAAATGGGAAAGGAACTAAGTAAAGTTGGCAGGGGAAGAAATGTTATTTTCCAACCTACAATAGGATGTGACAAACAATAGATGTAGTTTACAGTTATTTATAAAAACAAAACAAAAAAAAATCTTTTTGAAACAGTAACCTTCTCTAACTTTAGTAGAAGTTGAGGTTCATTTTCTAGAGGAGGGGAGCAAGCAAGGAGAATGTTTCAGATTTAACTCCTCATTCCTCCCTATCTAGGCTATGGGAACCTAAGCCCCAGCACTGCAGCTGGTCGAATTTTCTGCATCTTATTTGCACTCTTTGGGATCCCCTTGAACCTTGTCCTCATGAATGAAATTGGACAGCTGATGTTGTTAGGGGTTCAGCGTAGTGCCCATCACCTAGAGGAGATGTTTCACTGGAAGGTAAGCAATGGGGCTAGGCATATTGCACTCTTAAGGTTGGGGAGAGAAAGAACACTGTTGGTATTTTTGATCCTCTGACTGACAAGGATGTACCTTCTTGGCCAAAAATGCAATAATGCTCAGGAATAACGGGAAATGAATAAATTCGGTTATGACAGTCCTATGAGGTGTCAGATAAGGTAATTTATTAGCTGATGGAACTTCTGTGATTAATGGCTTCCCTTCCAGCAAGAGAATTGCCAGAGCCTTAGAGCCATTAACAATCCTAGGATAGCTAGTTTGCTTATCAGTCATGTTTGGAGTTACTTATTTAAGTTATATGGGAGCATTTGTGAAATCAGCTCTAAAATGGTATGATTTTTGGACTCAAGAAAAGGATGGCCAATTTATGTTGACTGAGAGAGCCACACTGTTTATTTTAGTGTAATGCTGTGAGTATTTGTGTTCTTGTGGAGCTTGATATCACCTTCAACTAGAAAATGAGTTTTACTTTCCATGACATCTTCCCTGCAATTCTTTGTGTTGATGTTGTTTCATTTTACTAGATAAAAGCTGCCCTGCTGATGAAGACCTGTGCACTAGTAACGGGGTTGTTATTGTTCCTCCTGCTACCTCCCTTGTTGTTCTCTGACAAAGAAGGATGGACTTATGAAGAGAGTTTCTACTATTCCTTCATTACTCTCAGTACTATAGGATTTGGAGATTACGTGATTGGTGAGTAGTTCTAATGTAATTGCTTTTACCTACTCAACATCAAAGCCAAAAGTGCAGCATATCAAGTTCTCACCTTGGCAGTCTTACACCACCAGCAATCCACAGGTATGATGACAAATCTGTTGTAGTAGGTGTTGTACAGATTGGAGAAGGCACTATTTCTGTGATAGGAATGCCATGTGTGGAAGAACAAAGCAATCATTTCCGTGTCAATGAGTAACCTTTCAGCATTCAGGTGATCTATCTGTTGAGTGAGTGCGACACTAGACTGGAGTGCTGTTTTTAATCACAGCAGTCACTGATCACTTCGTGCATGCCACTGCACTAGTAATGTTTAGTTTTAAAGATGCTACTCTGCATTACCATTAACAGACAGTGAGCATTTCTCAGTTGAAACCCCAGATAAAACTTTCTAGAAGCAACTTTTGTCACTTAGGCATAGACTATCAGGCACCAAGCACCATCTAGTTTTGGTTGCAAAAACATTTTGTCAGAGGAAATGGGTTTGGACCTATGCCTAATGAATTTGCTGAAACACAGGACACACCTTTTTGATAAAGACATTAACTATAAATTGATTCTAGAAACACATGCACCCTTGAATGCCTGAAAGACAGACTAAAACATCTTAATAATGATTCTTTATTTTCATTTCTTTGTAGTGCTTGCTTGATGCTTGAACAGCTTAAAGGTGGTTAGCTGGTCTGTAATGCATCGAAGTCCTGACTAGAGCTTGTATAGACACACTTAAACTAGCTTTAATCATGTTAGCTTGGGCAAGGGTATCCAAATGGAGCTTAACAAAAGCTAGCCACTTCAACATTCTATAGATGTTTTTGAACTCTGCTACAGCAAATTTCACTCTGTTTCTGGTTGATTTTGAGGCTCCTCTTTAGTACACTCTCTCACTTCCAGATGTGCCTTTACCTATGCGTACCTTTGTACTACCATAAATACATTGGTTCATATAGGAATAAGTGAATACATGTCAGTGACCTGCGGTATGTAAAGACCAGACAACTTTGGCCTTACAATCTCGTATTTGTGATTTATGACTCAGTATAAAACTAAGTAAAGCCAGGGTATGCGTTCGTGCTTTATTTTGTGATTTCCACACTGTCTCCCCAATTACTGTGATCGCTGGCACTGTCTGGATCAGGTACAATTTGGGGAGTATCACATCTTGGCAGTAATGCCCATTGTCCCCTTTTGACACAGCTGCCCTGATTTTGATGAAATATAAGCCCGATAACAGCACTTCAATTTGGAGTTATAAAACTGACTATAGAACACACTATTTAGTAATATTGATATAGCTTCTTCTGCTCACTCTGAAATCTATTAATTTACATTCAGTAAGCCCTTATATCAGAAGCATTTTACTTTGTAGGTCCTAAACTGCTTCTCAACTTCTCCTCCCCAAGACCGCATATATCAGATTATCTTCTAGGAAGACTCAAATAGTCATTTTCTCTTATTTTCATTTATTATTTAGAAGGTAATAATTCTTATACCTTTTGAACCTGGCATTTGTGGAAGGTGCTTGTTTGCAGGTGAGTATAATACTCTCTATGACACATGTTCACCTTGTAATAGTAAGCCAGCGCAAAGAGCAGTTAGGACATTAGTGGTTGGTAAAGCCCAAGCATTTTCCAGCTACTAGTACTAATCTCAAAATGCCTTGCAATCCCATTATATCGAAAATAAAATAAAATTAAAATTAAAATGCAGAATCAGTGGGTGCAATGTAGTTCCTCTAAGCAGTTGCTACTTCCATAGTCTTATAGACCCTAACAGTTCAAGGACAGTAGTTTGGGACTCACCAGTCGTGGCAGGCAATGACAGCATAGAAGTAGTACATGCAACTGGTCACAGGTGATAAACACCCAAAACCTGCCTCTGTGGACATCCCTTATCAACCTAGCCCTATGTATAAGTTTCACTGGGACTCAGTTACAGGATGTGAGCTCCAGGCTTACGGAGGCACTGTGTCATATGTCACCTCCTCACACCCTGTCCCCAGAAAATCATGTGCCCTATAATATCTGTCATGCTGCAGGTATTCACTTACGGAGTTACAAACTTTTTTCAGTAAAGAAAATAAATAATGAAATCTGAGAAGCAGTAGAGAAGAGTCCAAGCAGAGAATGCTGCAACTGGTTTGTATCTTGTAACTCTCTTGAGGTTTTTAATCGTCCCAGCCTGCTCTACAAATGCAGCCCAGTCACTTCTTAAGACTAAGCTCATTACTTTATTTTTTACTATTATTTTTAGTATTGCTATAGACGCCATTCTAGCCCATAGAAGCGTCTTAGTACTAAACACTGTGGGAATGCAAACCAAAATGTGACTCTGCTCCAAAGTGATCACTGACTTTTTAACTGAGCAATCAGAAAACGTGAACAGATAACATAATATAATGCTGTCTTTAAAGAAAGCTTACAAGCAGGAGGTGGACCCAATTTTTTTACAGTCTGATAGTGACAGGACAAAGGGGAGAGGCTTTAAACTAAAAGAGGGGAGATTTAGGTAAGATGTTAGGAAGAAATTCTTTACTCAGGAGGTGATAAGGTTTAGACTGCCTGGAGGGGTTGTGGATGTCCCATCTCTGGAGTTATTCAAAGCCAGGTTGAATGGGGTCCTGGGCAGCCTGATCTGATGGGTGGCAGCCCTGCCCATGGCAGGGAGTTGGAACTGGATGATCTGTAATGTCCTTTCCAATCTAAGACATTCTGTGATTCTAAGGTTTGGCTGTAGTTAGAAGTTTTTGGGCTGCTTTGTTTCCCTTCCCTCACCTTAGGCCAGGCTCTGCTTGCAGGAAACCCCTGTTAGATACTAATACAATATTGTAAAGCTGAGTGAGTGATGCGTGAAAAAAAAGAAACTGCACAAATGTGGACAGTTTAACTTACAAACAGCTCTGATTTTGGGTTTATTTTTTCATTATTTATCTTACTATTTCTTAGTCCTACATAGGTAGGAATTGCTAATATTACACCATATTTATCTCCTTTCTCTCTGCTTTACATGAAATGCCTTCTTTGAGGCAGTCTTCACCCAATGTCAAAACGTTTGTGATGATTCTTTTGTAGGGATGAACCCAGACCGCACCTATCCAAGCTGGTACAAGAATGTAATCTCCCTTTGGATCCTCTTTGGGATGGCCTGGCTTGCACTGATTATCAAATGTTGCATCAACTTACTGGAGAGCTCTAGTGACTTCTGTCAGTGCAACAGGAAGAGCATAGAGTTGCCAGAAGATGTAATGGATGACAGCAAAAAGAACATGACAGGACTACACAATGTGGAGACCTGCAATGACAAAGACACAAAAGCAGGAGGACCAGGTGGATGTTACACCCACACAGATTCTACGGAAGCACTTTAGAGGAGAAACATACTTTTGGTGTCTCTCACATTCCAATACACCAGAGATCACTGCTTAGAAATGTGGGAATGGAGCTGCGCTGATGTTCATGCTGGGATGTAAACCTGCTTGCTGAGTGTGAAATGCTTCTATTCTGAATTGAAAATAGCAGCAAAATATCTCATTTGTAGTATTACCAAGAAGACTCTTGACCAACCAAAAGTAGATTTTTTTTTTCAGAGATAATATCTACGCTCCCATCTCAATATGAGGTAAACTTTGGTATCTGCACCCAGCACTGCCCACTGTCTTTTTCTTTGCAAACAAAGTTAATGTAGCCTCCAAATGTATATATGGTATTTTGCAAATACCACAACTAGAAAAGGAAGCATAATTTAATACACAAAGCAAATTGTATGTTGCCAAAAGGCTCAGTGGAAAAATATTCTTTTAAACAAGCTGGCAGTGACTACAGATGATCTCCATCACTATGTGTTTGTTCTTGCCAAAGGTGGTAATATATTTTTGCTATCTGATCATTTGTACATGAATAGCAATGAGACAGAGATTGTAGAGGTGCCTAATAGAAATCGAATGTTTAGTTTTGTTAGGGAAATTTTTACATCAGAGGTCCACTAATATTAGGGAAGATAGTAGGCAGTTATTTTTTTTCTATTCCAAAGCTTATGCAGGATCATCTTTCGATAAGTATTATGTAGATTAGATATCATCTAAATGCAACAGTTCATTTAGATGCATTTTCTTCTTTTTCATGTTTGTTGGAAAAGGAAGAAGAGTCAAGAGCCGCTTTAACCAAAAAGCAAACTTAAGTGCCTTCAACATGATCAGCAAAGATGCTCTTATCAGGAGCTTCACATGGCATAAATGAATACTGTATTTGCTTGTTTAGGTTTGTTTTTATAAGCACAACTGTAATGCAAAACCTGATCATTTGGCACTTCTGTCAATCATGAACTTAAAACTTTTAAATATTTCCTTAAGTTCTCAGAAATGTTGAAAAATTATGCCATCTTAAGAGGCCCAACAGAGTCTAACTCCTGCTGCCATTCACATACCAATATCTGTCTTGTTTTCTTATTCCTGTTATGGTATTTGCATCCAAGAGCAAGTAGCATGACTAACTTCGAAGGCTTGACCATAGGAGTAAACGAGAAGGAAGCGTTTGTGTGAGCCTAAGCTTCTGCATTGGTCCTAGATCCTCACACAGAGAGAAGAAAGTGGGCAGAAAGCTTAAGCTGTTGGAGCATGATGCCCACGAATCAGGAATATACATACCTGGGCTTCCAGCAATGCAGTGAGTGAAAATTTCAGTCTTTGGGAAGACAAGTTATGGAAAACATATCATGGAAAAAAATAGTTTCCCAAGTACACCAGTCTGAGCTTCAGTATGCTGTGGAATTCATTGTAAAAGAAAACGCAAGAAAGTAATCTGGAAGATCAAATTAAGACTGTCAGCCTTTTTGTCATCAGCTTTTTGCTAACTGTGTAGTGGTAAATGTTCTCTCGTGTACTTTTTCAATAGACAGCAACAGGTAAGAAAGGTAGTTAGTGGAAATTTCAAGTTGTATTTGGGAAACTGATGCAAAATAAATAAAACTGATTTTTTTTTTTTTTTTTTTTTTAATATTGGATAATTCCTTTAAAAGCTTTCTGCAAAATCTTTTCTGCTTTCCTATGTTTGTTCTCCTGTGTTTTTGTTTTGTTTATTTTCACTGTTGGATGTGCAATTTAGTTTTTACTAATGTTCATAATGGGTAGCCCACAGTAAGGCTACAGTTTTTAAACCTATGTGAATCACAATTCTACAACGTAAGGTGTGATACTCTTTTGCATCACCTTCCAGGTACGAAACTCAGCAAATATTTCAGTATCATAAAAGCCAGATGTCCAGGGGATAATAGGAGTTTCTGCTGTCAAGGATGAGAATGGCTGTGCTAAATCTATTTAAGGTTTAATTTGAAGTGTCACAGCTCTGGGAATTTTTACTGACTCTGCTTTTGCAGAAAAAGGCTTAGCTTGAGAAGAGTTTCCTCTATTCAATTTAAATGTCTATTATATTAATCCCATGTATTTCAAAACTACTGTGTGTTTGTAGTTTGTGAGTGAGGTGTTCATAAGATCTCTAGAGATTTGGGCACCCCATACCTACTGAAGTATAAATGGCTCCATGCCTTAGGACTGCTAATATAGCTTATGAGAGCTGGAAGGAGGAAGAACTTCAGAAGTAGTCCTGAAGAAGGAAAAAAAAAAAAAAAAAAAAGTAATCTTTCATAGATCTTAGTGCTTCCACTGTATGTCAAGGTTCATCAACAAACCTAAGCATGGGGCTGGGTCTCAAAGTGATTCAATATCTGTGCCAGCAAACCTTACTGATTCACTTCCTTCTTCAGTTGTGCTGATCTCTTGCCCAACAGCTTCCTCGTGAGTGTAGTCCTGCCACAAAGTCTCCAATACAGCACACCTAGTGGGAGGAGGCTTATCTGAACTGCTAATTGATCTTCCAGAGAAGCAAGCTTGTGTGGATTATTCTCTCTCATTCCCCACAGACTGCTGTGCCTTTCCCCTCTCTGTTCTGTATAAAGCTGTGGTTAAATGACATGAATGAATTTGTTCCCAGAAGGATAAGGAGAAAATGGAATTTTGCAACATCACAAAAACACGATCACTGATGTGTCTACTCTACCAAAATATGAAAGGTTACCTATTCAAGGGTAAAATAAAGAAAACAAAAGCATAGTGCAGTTATCATTCTTGTCATGGTGAACCTTCATTATCCTGTAATCTCCGTTGGAAAATTACCAGTGCTTCTTGATTATTATTTTTATAACATCTCTTCCTGTTGAAATAAAAATGTGATTTCCATTAGTGATTTCAGGCTAGACTTTTACAATTATTCAAAAGTGAATTCTTCCTATTATTCTGTGTTTTATTTGTAGAAGAAGAGGAGTTGGAAACAGGTTTGGTTAGTAATAGTAGTTGTAAATATTTATGTAACATCAATATCCAAAGACTTTTTCACAATCACAAAGAGCATAATGCCCTTCTCACCTTTGTACAGTTTCCCAGGAAATGGATACCTTTAAGAAACACCTTTAGCTGCCCCCCCCCCTCCCCCCCCCCCCACTCAAAGAACAAATCCTGGTTTTAGCCTCTCTTTTTCGTGTTGGCTGTTTCAGTTGGTCCAAAATGAGGTATTTACCCCTTGGGGAGAGTTATGTCCAGAAATATGTACTAAGATATTACAGCAACATAGTACAGACTGATCAGAATTGTGCTTCTAATAATCTAGTTGACTACAGTATTTTAAGATCGTTATACTAAAACAAAAAGCAGAGCTCTTTTTCTATGGTAATCTCTGGGTTTTAAAAAAACAATCCAGAATGTTATTTTTCTCTCCACTGTGGGCTGATGAGATCTTATCTTACAACTGATATCTTATCTTACAGCTGATATCCAGCTCAAGTTAGAGCTAAGAATGTCTTCCCTGAAAAAGAAAAGGCTCAGGGATGTCTAATCAATGTCTATATGTTTCAGAAGAGAAGGTACCAAGCAGATGGAGCCAAGTACTTTTCAAAGGTGCATGGTGCCAGGACAAGAGGCAGTGGGCACAAACTGGAATGCAGGAGGTGCCAATTGAACATCAGGAAGCACCTTTTTACTGTGAGGATTATCAAGCGTTGGCACAGGTTGTCTAGAGAGGTTGTGGAGTCTCCCTCCTTGGAGATGTTCGTAAGTCATATAGATGCAGCCTTGGACCTTGGCAGGGATTGGTCCAGATAAACTCCAGAAATTCTTCCACCTCAGCTGTTCTGCATTCAAGTTCAAGCCAACCTGCTGCTCATAGTGCATGACTGTTACTGGTTTGCAGCATCTCTGTAAACATACAGCTCGCACCCACAGTAGAGTGAACATTTGGTTTATTCCACAAATAAATATTCTGGCTTCTAGAAGAGGGGAATACAAAGAAAAACATATTTTTCAATACGTTTATGTTGTGGCTCAGAGAACCATGTGCTTAGTAGTATCTCTCCTTGAGTTAATCTTGGCTATGTGAGGTGTATGGCTCCAAACCTATTGCCAGAAAATAAGGTTATTTCTCATGATTTCTTCTTCAGCCTTCCTTCTAGTCTTATTTCTGCCTGATTGCTCTAGCTCCTGAGGGAGTTTCCTCACCATTCCCAGGCTAAAATCAGTCCTGTTCTTCTTGCTTTTCTTCTGTGTGCTCAGTCTCTTCTGTGCTACGCAGAAGGAAGTATGTTCTGCAGAGTCCTCTTCTGTGCTATATCATGATCAACATAGCATTAAAGGCAAAGAGAAGGAGAAAAGCAGAGGATCTGCAGTGCTTCCTGCTCCAACTCTCTTAATGAAATGAACTTTGGGATTCTGACTCTGGAGAGTGTTGAGATCTCCCCATTTTCTGCATAAGCTTTGAGCTACTGCTCTTCTCCACGAGAGGAACCAAACTGCCTCAGATATCCTTGTTTTAAAGTCTTTGTAATTTGCTGGAAAGCTTTTTGTCAGATATGCTCCAAGCTCCTTTAGTCTGTGGAAAACCTGAAAGAATTAGCAATACTTAAAGGCTTCAATTAAAGCCTTTAAGTAGGAAGGTTGTGGTGATGGATTCACACACGTTTGTCTTCCTCCCAAGGCAGCATAAGTTACAGTAATCCAGGAAGTACTGTACTGCAAGCAGTGACCTGGAAAACTGAGAATTAGTCTTCCCTGGATTTCTTTGGAAATCCAGCATCTCTGGATGTTTTAGCTGGTTGGGTTTTTTTGTTTTTGTTTTTGGGGGTTTTTTTTGGTTGTTTTGTTTTTGTCCATGATCTCTTGCATTCAAAATTGAATTTTTCAGCTGAATAGCGATATTAACGCATGAGGATTGAATATCTGACCTAAGACTTTGGAAAATTTGGGATCTATCACAGAATTTCTGCGTGATATCACAAGTATGGATACTTATATTCTATCTGCATTGTCCCATAGAACCTGGGAAAAGCAAAGGATGCATGCAGAAATAGCTAACTCAGACAGCCCTTTTCCACACAGTGCTTTCCTGTGATTCCTATGGCAGAAACAAGCACCTGTGTGTGGCTTTTCTGTCTCTGAAAACCAGAGATGTCTCAAAACAGCCAGGGAAGCCGTGGAAATCACTTACACCAAAGAGACACAGGTTCATGTTTCTGTGTGACTAATATCAAGGAGCTGAAACCTGTATCACAGTTAAGGCCCCAGGCTAGACAGGATCTAGTCTTTCTCAATTCCCTGAGCTAAATTTTCATTTCAGGGAAAGAAGAGGGACAGGTAGTGGTATACTCTGTAGTTCTCTTGTAAAGGTGTGGAAATGTGAAAACATGACACCTACAATCCCTCTCAATAAACATAATATAGATGCACAGCTTGGGACAAGCACACCTGCAGAGCAGGTATCCAGCAGCTCAGGAGGAACAGAGGCTTGGCCCCAAATCCCAGGTGAGCACCTTCTGAGTAGCTAGTAGCAATTCTGAGAAGCCCCTTAATAGGGGCTGAGGCACCTGTAGACATGTTGCCACTGGAGGGCCCTAATGATGCCACCTGCAATACAGGACTGTGGAGTGTGGTTCAGCTCTGCTGCATTTGGTTCAGTTATGTTGGACATGAATTATCTGTTTTAAAGAGTAAAGCTCTACATACAGATGGAACAACTGTGAAACGTCATTACACAAATAAATGACGCACAGGTAAAGAAGTCAAGCTGTGCAGTCTTTGGGTAGATGAGCAGGTTTTGCACCTATAATCTTGCACACTGCTTGCTTCGCAATGAGAGGGAGCTGTCAGGGACTGCCAATAGGAGCTGTGCTCCCAGCCTTGCCCTCCCTTATCACATTTCTAAGCAAAAACAGCTGATTAAGCAGGGTCTGGTGGACTGACCTGACATCTAGTTTCAGATCTACTTAGAATGGGATCATTTGTTGATTCATGCTCAGACACTAGCTTTCAAGTCTGCAGCCCCAGCCCCCTTTGCTCAGATGGGCTCTGGTTTTGTTTAGCAGTCTGCTAATTCTGTGGGTCACAGCACTTCTAATTTGAGCAATGAGAGATGTTGAAACTGCATACAAGCAGACACATGCAGTAAGGTAGGAGCAGATTTTTCAATGCAGTCAGTTACATGTATGGGAAATAGCAAAGCTGAGTGAGGGCAATATATGATCGTATTGTAGGAACATGCTGCTGGACTAATTCAAACCTTATCTGCAGAAGGAAGTGTTTGCCTGTTCAATTCAATTGGTATCGTTATACCAGGAAACCCTCCTATCAAGTATAATGCTCATACTACTTTTCCCAGGGAAATACAGGCTTATCTTGTTGGAATAACTCCTGCATTCACTCTGCACCAGCACAGGTAGGCTGGCAAAACTTGGCATAAGGACTAAATTCTCTCTTCAGCCTTTTATCTCTATAACTCAGCTTTGACACTCTTAAGACACAGTTAATTTTCCCCATCCTGTAGCTCCCAGAAATACTGGCAGAAGTCACTGCTTAAGATTTGTACAATTTTTTTTGGAAATAAGACTGCATAGATCACACAAGGCAACTCCAGCCTTGCCTTATCAATCTCTAAAATCTTTCTTTCTGTTAAAATGCTTCGTTTAACTTGAAAAGACTTTATAATGTTGCAGATTTATCTATGTTAATGATCAGGCAAAGAATTCATCTCATCTGATATTATGTATCTATATATAATTTGATCAAAGGCACTTTAAGGGTATGATTCATCCAACCCACTTTTAAGATAAGACAAATCTCACCTGAACAATGTATATAACTTTCAGGCGTTTCTATAGGCAGCCTTGGCATCATGCACATTTAGGAGGTGGATGAGTCACATTCTAGAGATCTTTACTCACCCTGCATCTTAGCCACCAGTTATTCTTCCATGTTGATGGAAATAACGCAATCACTTTTGCTTTTATTTTAGGTCACTTTCACATTTTGATTTTCAGGCACTTGGCAACTGTGTGATGTTTGATTTGCAAACACTCTCAGAGGAAGACTCAGCCCAAACCAATCATTTTCTTTACAAAAACATTAAGACAAACTCTTCTTTTTTTTTTTTTTACCTTTATCTTTTTATTTCCTTTTTTGCTTTTTTTTCTACTTTTTCACCCCAAAGCGTTTTCTAAATCACTTCTTTAACAAGGCAATCATTTGGGAAGCTGGAAAAGGCATGATCATGTCTATGCCATGCAACACAGGCATATGGACTAAAGCTGAACTTTTCCTTTCCAGGTTGCCACACACAAAAACACTTTGGAGAAACTAGATTTGGCTTAAAAGCAGTAGGGCTGTTTGGAAAGGCCGTTCTTCCTATTTTCTCAACACTGGTTATCATGCTTGTGCTGCTAGCTGCAATGTTGCTGGTGTAGGCATCTTTGCACCCAGGATGCATTGTGTAATGCAGACACTCTAACATGCACTTGAAACTGCTGTCACCCTCATTCATTAGCATGCAATGGAGAGTTCTGTTCTTAAAAGCCTTCATGTACTCCTAATGTTCTTCAAGAAGTACCACAGGGAAGGTTGAAAGTCAGCACTGACTAAATTGATTAAAAAAGCCACATGTCACTTCAACCACTTTCCCACTGAGAAGTTCCCAGTTAAACTGTGGCTATCTCAGAGGATGTTTGCAGACCCAATCTGCATACTTCCGCCCTCCCTCATAAAATCTACAGATTAAGATAATGGAAGGACAATAAATACACACCAGATTCCTGATGGATAACTGAGCAGATTATGAGTATCTTCAGACAATGTAAACTTGTATAGTATTATGCAAGCCAAGAATGTGGGCTTACAATCACCTTTTCAGTTGCATTGTAAGTTAACTCATAAATGTACGAGAATTAGATATCAGGGAAGTCACAGCTGTTGCCTTTCTCAAGCAGGAGTCTTGGTAGGAGCTCTGGGTTCCTCCCAAGTAAGCCCCAGATCAAGAATAGTGTTGGTTTACATGTTCCTGGTCAATGAGGGACACATCTGTTTTTCACTCATGTGCATGTTTTCTTCTCCTTTGTGGATGCAGCTGCTGCAGCCCTTGAAGCGAAAGAAGCCCCCTGTGAAACAAAGCAGGCACCAGATCTGGACAAGACCACCTACCTATTTGAAACAGTTCAGTAGCTCCTTGTTGGTTTTGCTCAAGGAATATGTCAGGTGGGATGTGTGCATTCTTATTTGCACCATATAAGCTAAATCACAAGGGTGCTTGTAGGCAGCCCATGAGCCGGTTCCAACCCACTGATAAATCCTTCTGTACTCTGAGTAGTTTATCTTTTATTTTAAATATTTTTTTAAAAAGATGTGTTTATCTATATTTTTAAAATGTGTTTATCATTTATATGTATTAAAATATTTTAAAATATGTATTTATAATACAATATCCAGCTGTTAAAAATGGGTTAGTTTATAAATTTAATTTTCCCAGTTATTCTGAAGACAGAGATAAAAACAAAGTTTCAAGAATATGCACACCTGTTTTGATTTTTTCCTGATTTTTTATGTTCCATGTAGAGACTAATGAAAGGTTTTACTGTCCAGTAACTTTTGAGCCTGCATTTGTCCTTCATAGGATAATCAACACATGGTAAAAGTCGTAGTAATTTTAGCACCAGCAAGGATGAAGGAAACAGGTGAGAAGCAGTCATCTTGGAGATAACACCATTAGATTACAAAAGAAAATAGCATCATCTCTGGGGGCTGTTGTTTTTTTTTCTTTTCTTTTTTAAATAGATGCATCAAATGCTTTAGTCTTTTCTGTTTGTTTGTATGTTTGTTTCAGCTAAAAGGTTTTCCATTTTTAAAGATAATTTTCTTCACAGTGTTTGAGGTTACAGAAGTCAATAAATTGGGCTGGTTTGTCACTGCACTAAACTGTCAATAACAATAGAACACTGTAATTCATGGAAAGTGCCAATTTAATTGGAAATATCAAATTTTCCATTTCCTGTATCTGTGAAATGTGATTTTAAATATAAATGAGAGTCATACCCAAGGGGATGATCCAGATTGATTCATTTAAATTAACATCGCCATCTGAGTGAATGCTTTTGTGCCATTTTCTAAGTGATTTTTAAGTTGGATTCGTAGGGGAGCAGACCAATGAATGAGCAAGCTAACAGGTGAGACCTGAGCATAATGGAAAGATCAGGGTTGTCTGACCAGAAGAGAGTACAAAAGTACCAAGCTGCTGGATGAGTACAACCTCACTGGACAGCATTCACTGGAGATGCTAGTGATTGCTTATAGCGTTGTGATGGGAATAGTAAAAATCTGTAGCAAAATGCATGGATGGCAATTAAACAACAATAGCAGTGACATTTTTAGATCCAACTCCTTACTTTTTATCAGCTCACTAAAAGACAAGAGATCCTTCTGGGACTTGAAATCTGTTCCTGTCCTTCTTAGACCGTGGCTAGTAGAACTGCTGAAGGCTCCTTCTTGACAACTCCTCTGCTTCCAGGGCCTCTCCCTCAGGGCAGAGCCTGTATTACAAAGCCTACACTTGACATCTCAGCATCTATTGTTTTCCCAACCAAGGATGCTTTGTGTAGCCGGATTCGGGTGATTGCTATTCAGCGAGGCGAGTAATGCCAGTGGCAAAGTGCATTAAAGTTCATGAGGTGGTGGTGAAACCTAGTTCACCTTGACTTCTTGCATAGTTTATAAAGTGAGTATGAAGGAAGGGTGTGTGGCACACACTGTATACAGCTTCAAGCAATGTAGATTATCCAGGCTGTAAAAACCATAGGTTTCCTTTGAATGACTTCCATGCAACAGCCATAAACATAGGCCTCTTTCCACACTGTTCCATTTATTGTGGTCAGGTTTAGGCCTGCTGTTTTCCCAGTGCTTATTGTTATTGGTTTCAGAGGTAGTAAAACAATGACAAAACATGCTGTTATTTGCAGCATGCCTTCATTATAGCTTCCTTTTTCTTCCTTTTATACATAATCTTCTACAGTCTTGCAAAAGAAAAGTTACCTTATCCAGGCTTTTCCTGTCTCTTGTAGGAATTTTCTGATTCTCTGGGAGGTGGAATTGTTTCTGTTGATATTGGATAGATATTTGAAACTTTCTAAAGAGGGAGACATATGTAGTGGAAACAACAACCAAGGAGACATATGTAATGGAAACATCAACCTTCCCTTGGAAAAAAAAGAGTGTTGTCTTATTTAATCAAGATAGAATCACAGAATCATTGAGTAGTTAAGTTGGGAAAGACCTCTAAGATCATGCAGTCCAATCATTGACCCATCCCCACCATGTTCACAAACCCTTGTCCCTAAGTGCTACATCTGCACATTTCTTGAACACCACCAGGGACAGTGACTCCACTATCTCCCTGGGCAGCCCATTCCAATGCCTCACTACTCTAAGAATTACGAATTTTTCCTAATATCCAACCTGAACCTCTTCTGGTGTAACTTAAAGCCATTAACTCTCATCCTATCACAGCCACCTGGGAGACAGGCCAACCCTCACCTCTCCACAGCCTCCTCTCAGGCAGTTGTAGAGAGCGATAAGTCTCCCCTGAGCACCCTCTTCTTCAAACTGAGCAATCCTAGTTCCCTCAATCACTCCCCATTTGGGGGATTCTTCACAGCTTTGATCCTCCTGATCCTTCACAGCTTTGTTTTCCTTCTCTGGACACACTCCAGGGCTCCAGTGTCTTTCTTGCAATGGGGAGCCCAGATGGGGAACCCAGTATTCAAGGTGTGGTCTCTCTAGTGCCAACTACAGAGGGATGACCACCTCCCTGCTCTAGCTGACTGCATTATTTCTGATACAAGCTTGGGTGCCACTGGCCTTCTTAGCCGTCTGAGCACTCTGCTGGCTCATGTTCAGGTGGCTGTTGACTAATACACCCAGATGCTCCATGCAGCTTTCCATGAATACAGAATTATTTGATCAAGTACTGTTTCTACTGAAGCAGAATGTCTTAGGTGGCCTGTGACTATATATGAATAAAAGAAGTAAGGGCACTCCATTCAAAATGACCATCAAGGGTCATGTAAGACTCCTATACAATGCCATGCAAGTGCAGATGGCCAGCAGAAGTAGCCAAAAGGGGATGGAATATCATGATTTCTTAACCTGATCAATATATAGGTAGTAGGTGTTTCTTCTATATGCGATAGGCGAAGTATAAGTGAATTTATTGTGTAAATTTTGTGAAGGAACTTGCAATGTTGTGCATAATTTTTGGAGAATTCCACTGCCACAGAGGCATGAATAAAAAGCAGTAATTCTCCAGAATGTGTGGGAATTTTCTCACTGCATACTGAGTAACTTCATGGACATCAATTAGAGTCTGGAACTTTAAAAGCTCTGTTGCTCTTGTTAGTCAAGTTCTAAGTACTAAGTATTCAGCTTTATTACCTTTAGGTGATCTGTGAATGCTGGGTTATTTGGGCCCTTTTGTTGTTACAGAACTTCCCTCAAGAACTGGCTGTACAAAGGTTTTTATTGTAAAGTTGTTCATGAACACTGATTTACTCATGGATTAGTTCATTATTCCTGGGTCACTCATGAGTGCTCATACATGCTCACAAGCACAAACCAGCTATCTGCTTGGAACATACTTTTCTGTTGTAAAAGCTTGCATGAATATTTGTGAAAGTCTAGCAAAAAAAGATCTACATTCATACACCCTGTCCCAGCTTCTTTGCCTGCATTACTCGAAGTAGAATGTATCTTCTGTTAACTTCAAAGGGGAGTTGCAGGAGGAAGGGTTCAAACCGGTGAAGTGGGAGATTGATTGATAGTTTAAAGGTCTGGATTCTGTTCTCCATTTTCAGTTTGACCTTCTGCCTGACCCTGAGTCCTCTCTTTGTCCATCTCGTCTATTCAGATTGATGGCTTTCACTCACTGCCAGTTGCTGGATGTAAATACTCAGTTAATAGAATCACAGTTGTAGAGCACATCTACGCTGCAGTCTTAAATCCTACTCTTGCCTTTGCATTTGTTTAAATCCCCTGCCGGGCATGCAAAGATCTCACTTGCATGGCTTGGATTAAGTGATAAAGCTCGAGCCGTTCCCGGTTGCTAATCGGTGAATTCCTGAGAATGGCTTTTGTTGTACATTCTTCGGTTGACAAAAGCCATCCGTGACTGGTGATTTCAATCTCTTTTCTAGTCAAGGCAATAGAGAGACTACTTCTCTTAAAACTCCAACGCTAATTAAGACAATAAGAATCATCGCTCTCTGTTCGTAACATTATGCTGGTTTTTATCGATAAACAATTATTATTGATTAATATTAAGAATTTCATATCCACAAATTAACACTTCTGTTGCCCCTAATTCCTCAGCTGGTGTAAGCAGTCACTCACTTCGCCTGTTCCAAAACTGGCTCAGCCGATGCCAATTTTGCTAATGAGTCGAGAGGTAGAAACACCCACCTGAAACCTTTTATCTGGCCACAAATGTTGCTGTTTCCTGACACCATTAAGTAGGCACTTCAGAAACTCAAGATATCGATCTGACCAGCGTTGTGTTCTATCCATGAAACAAACATCAGTTATTTAACGCAGCGGATGAATCACTCTTTTCAAATCATTTGCCCCTGGATTATAATTTAACCCTTATCTGGAGCATGACCCAGGAATGCAACTGATGACCAATGTTAAAGAAAGTAAGTGTTATTTCCTCATTCCTCTTAAGTTGCTATGGTAAAAACTGATGTTGTAGATTTTGTTCGGTTTGTATTCTCATCAACTCCCTCTTCTGCTACGGAGGCTGCGTGCTGTTACTAACGTAGTTAGAAACTATGCAAACCGAGAATGATCCCTTCCACAGAACAGGGTGGAGAACCCAAATCCTTAAATTTGCAGGTAGTTGGCTCTTGAATGGTGATTTCCCAGGGTTAGCTAGGGTTCTTATATCAATGAGATTAGAATTTTGGCTGTTGTTTCTTGTCTTTGTTTAGCTCCCAGACTCTTTTATGGCTATGGTAATTAAGTGTCGGATTAGTTCTCTGAATTGTTTCTCACCACGGTTTTGCACTGAGCCTGAGATGTTTGTTAAACTAATTTTCAAGGTGCTGAAAATTCATCATATTTCTTTATTGTATCTGCTGTAAATACATGTTATTTCTTGATGGAGTGGCTGATACTAATTGACCTGAAAAAGACCACAAATTCAAGGTACAAGAAGGAGTTAAACTCACAACTCCTGATTCGATTGCAGCTTTGTAACTCTTAGAATATTTTGCTATTATCTTCCTTGTCTTTCCCAAATATGCAAGGTCTCCTTTCATTCTGCTTTGTACATCAGATCAGTTCCGATATCCAGATAATCTTGTAATGGGAAAAATCCCTCATTAACTTCAATCTAGACCTAGCTAATTAGATTTTTAGCTATGACTAAGACAGTGCAAACTAAATTATAATCAGATGATGTTACAGACACCTGGCAAGTGGAATCACATGGGTGAGATTCACCAACTAATGTAGACTCTTATTTCTGAATAAGTCCTCCTGATAATTAATGGAGAGAAAAAGGAAGACAAGGCTAAAGGATGACGCATTTCATTCCTAGACTGCTGATGAAAAGACTGCAGATAGTCTGAGCTTTACAAGTATCTATTTCCATTAGCTATGAAGTAAGCTTAGCATGACTACCTTGGATAGCAATTCACATGATAAATATCCAAAGATGAAGGAGATACTACACAAAAGGTGAGTACATGTGTGGAGGTCACGCTGTGTAGCGAATACTATAGTGTCAGACAGTTTAGAAGAAACCATGTTTGCAGGGATGTGGATATTCCCTCTTGCATGACCACAGCCAGAAGCTCTGGTGCCTGTGGGAAGCTTGCATTTGCCAATAACAAGATTTGCAAGATACCTGCCGGGAGAGCAAGGCATGGTATAGACTGAAGAAGCTCTGGTTATTCACCAAGAAAGTTAATTAAAGAACAAAGGTAAGCTATGTATGGTGATGCAGAAGCTCAGCAAAGAAAGTTCTTTAGTCAGACTTGGCATGTTTACAGGATTAATGCACTCTGCCTGTAAATGCCTCTATGTCAGTGGTAGGGGAAGCCTTGTGAGCACTCACGTATGACAACTTTTTTTTTTCCTCCCCATTGGCAAGTTTCATTTGCTGAACGCGGAATAAGCCAGTCTTATTCCAAAGGTGATGGAATTGCCTGAGTGGTATTTAAATTCCTGTTGATTCTTCCAGTGATTTCCATCTATCTCCTCCGTACTCTCCTTCAGCCTCTGCTCCAAACAGCATTTTCTCCATCCTAAAATAAATCATTGGTTAGCAAATACTTAATCTACAAGGAAGCTGCTGGACTTTCACCCTGTAGAAAACCCCACCTGTATTCACCATAGCTATCATAGACAGCAATAGCTGTTAACATTGTGAAGCTAGATATGTGCTACTGTTGCTAGTTTGTGCTGAGCTCTTTAATGCTGATGATATCAAGACTAATACCTGCCAATGCTCATGCTAATAAGTCTGAAGTTATTTGAGCGCTGCTACATGAGTTTCTGCAACCACAGCTCAGGCACTTGCTAAGGTTCCTGCCTGTATGTTTTTAGTTATTTTAGGGTATTGGCTTGTAGTCAAGCAGGTGAAGGTGAAGGAACAAAACAAGCTCTACTCATGAAGCACAGCTCTGCTGCTAAAACTGCATTAGCATGAAAGATGTTGGCTGGCATGTCTGCCTGGTTCAGGGTATGCTGCTCTTGAGGCTCTGCATAGGCAGAGATTCAGGGCTGAGATCTGGCAATCATCTGTAGTTCTTCAACAATCTAAATATCTTGTGCAATATCTTAATTACCAGTATGATCTGATTTCCTCTGATCATCTAGAGCACCTTTTACATATACCCACCTAAGGACAAGAGTAGTTAACAGACTAGAAAAGATCTAAACCAGTAGTTATATGGACTTGTGGGCTAAGCAATGAAAATAAGACTTGTGACAGTGTCTGTCACACAACCAGAGAAGTATGTGCTGCAGCTACTCTCATGGCGAAAGACGGACATGGCAGTGAGCCCACATTGTGGCTTGTGAGCCAGCTGCAGAACATGCATTGGGATCCCAACCATTTTGGATGTCACTTCACAATGATTGGTATCAGGAGCTTGGACACTTCGCTCCAATTTTAGCTCTGCTCTATAAATCTTAAGCAAATGAAAAAGAAAGGGGGGAAAAAAAAAAAAAAGAAAAAGCAGCAGATCAAAACCCACATGTATTCCATAAGAACCATTACTTTAGTGAGGGTCTATTAATGCTATTAGAGACTTCCTGAGAGTGCAGATTTGTCTGTTAACAATAACTTTATGAAATGTTCATTATCACCACCTACCTACCAAGGGAGCTAGCAATTTCAGTCTTTATTCTTAGCTGCATATTATACCTTCTTAACAACATTTCAAAAATAACCGCAGGAAGAACTGAATCACACATAATTTGAACAATTAGAAGTGACAAGTTGTTTTCTCATCTAGTAAAGTATGTCCATTTGGCATACTTTGCTGTCTAGCAGAGTTCTTTTATTCACACCACTCTGTCAGTCTCTAAGGAAGACAAGCTATTATTACGATTGCATTGAAGAAATGGACATCTCTGCTTTCAACAAAATTAATATATTGAACACATAGCAGTCATTATATAGAACCTGAATTTATTATCGTAAACCAAACCTGTGAAACTGAAGACATGAGGCTTAGCCAGGTGAGTCCCTGTGAAAGACCTCCTTCCTTAGTCCACCGTTATCCATACAAAATGAACCAGCTCTCCTTCATGAAACATCTTCTGCTTACAAACTAGACCTTGTAACAATGTTTGTTCCTCTCAGTCTACACTTACTGAACATTTAGGCACTTTGAACAGAACGCTCCATGTCAGAGATGGCACAGATGAAACAGCCCCCGAATCACAGATGTTATGCAGACTTATACCAGCCAGATTTTTTTTTCTTTCCATCTATGAACAGTCAAGTTTAAGTTTCTTGTTGACTACCTTTCTCAATCCACTGTGTAAGCTGAAAGCAAGTTTGGACCTACAAAGCTTTTGTGAAGCGGAACTCCTATGAGCTTTCTCTGTGAGGAGCTACCATACTTAAGATTCCATATTGCTTTTGGAAATGAACTAATGCCTCATTTGTAAAAGTACATATGTACCTAAAAAGGCACGTAAGTGGTTAGTAGATAATTCCAAAATCCTTTACTATCTAATTTCTATTGAATCAAATATCAGCCAGATCACTGAACATTTTGAGAAATCCTAGATATAGGTTTCAGTAGCTGCATAAATTTACTTTCTTGGCCTTCATTATCCCAGAGATGAAATAGAAGTATTGTAGAAGTATCAGTATTGTCTGTTTCCTTGGGGATCATGAGATTCTGCTAGAATTAAATAGGACTGGAGTACGAGCATCTGAGACCTGAAGGTGCTGAAAACATCCTAGTTTCTTGTATATCTCTCCTCATAGGTAAAAGTTGAGCTGGTGAGTTGGAGCATTTCTTTTTACAAAGCTTTTTTTTCTAATTCTTACATACTAGAAGTTTCCTGCCTTCACCCATCTCTGATCATCTTTCCTCTTCTCCTCCTACCTACTACATATACAGTTTATCTCATCCCATCCTCTTGGATGGTAATGGAAGTTAATTACGAAGTAAGAGACAGTATGGCTCCTTTCTTCTAATTCCCTGGGCACTGGCACAGTGCTTGTAATTATGATATCTTCAAATTGTATGCTGGTTTATTTTAGGAGGTGAAAAAATGTTGTTTATTTGATACTAGCAAATCCCATTAAAGAATAGGATTCTGCTTGATCCAAATTCTTTTTTTTTTTTTTTTTCACCACATTTTCTTATTTTCTAGATGCAAATCAAACAAGCTTTCATTGCATTCTCTCTTAACAGAAGAGCAGTATGTAATTACTGAAAATGTAGTGGTACTTTATTGTCCCTTTCCATCCCTTGAGACTTAGTAATCCCTTGTGAAAAATCTAACTCTATTGTGTTGGAAATGTAAGCTCAGAAGAAATCAATAAGTATTCACTTGCTGATGTGTCAAATCTGGATAAAGCACATAAAGATAGATAGATAGATTCACTTCCATGGTCCGAAAGGGAGAAAGATTTGTGCACTGTCATGCTTTCTTGCACAAAATGTAGTGACTATAGTGTGGAGGATCTGCCTGGTAACCAGAGTTTCACCCTTTCTACAGATTGTTGATCTTATTAACTGTAAATCCTTCACAGAGGAAATCTTTGGTCAGTAGTCCAGCAAGTATTCTTACTAGTACTTGGATTCTGTAATGTAATATTGTTGAACCCATGGAACACCATCCTTCATTTTCATGAGAGGCGATGGGTATAGATAGACCAAATAGCTTTCTAGATCTTTCTAGATCAGACTGAAGAGAATTCACCCCAACAAATGTAATTTGTCTCCTCAGCAGCAAGTGTTCTTCTATTGTTGTTATTAAGCAGTATTGTAGCCTATTTAAGTAATTTAAAAAAAAAAAAAAAATGTATTTAGATGTTTACGAGTTTGAATTGGCATTAGATTACATATGTGGATTGGGAAGGGTGGGATGAGAAGTTACGAGCTTTGCAGCCAGAAGGAGTTGGATGAAGTAATAGGAAATTACAAGGCTACATGACGTTACCTGCTGTTATGGAATCCAGGGATTTGGAAAATAATCCTTTGTAAAGCAGTGAGATTCTCAATCTAGTCACTGGATGCACATACAAAGCAACCTAATTTTGGGCAGACATAGTCACTAGATGTGCTTACCCACTGCCCTAGAAGGAATGATCAAGACAATTTAACATTATCCTTCTGGATAATACTAGCCTTCTTGCTTTCTCTTTTCTTGAGGCAAGTCATAACTTAAAGTTATACCAACAGCGGTCACTACAGACCTCAGGCAGCTGGATTACAACTCTTTTAAAAAAAAAAAAAAAAAAAAACCCATAAAGCATTAAGTAAAAACTACACCCCTTCTCTGCCGCATATATTCTGAAAATTGTTTAAATTGCTAAAACTCCCTATGGATTTCCCAGTATCAGATTTCTAATTGGAAAGCCTACATATGACTGTGAATTTTGTCTATCACTTATATAGTTGTAAATGACTTACATTTTTGTGTGATAACCTAAACATCAAAAGCTATGATACAAATTAAATCTGATTCACTCCTTACTGAATCATAGAAACTTTTGCTGGTGGGTGTCATCTTCAATTCCTTACATACTCGTAGTTTCCTGCCTTCATCCATTTCTGATCACCTTTGCTCTGCTCCTCCCACTTACCACATACATAGTTTCTCATCTCATCCTCTTGGATGGTAATGGAAGTTAATCATGAATTAAAAGCTGCAGTACAACCAAAGCTGTGTTAAGAACATCACAAAACAGGAGGCATTACTTTTGGTGTACCCCTTACGTGTATGTATGTAAGTGGTTTTTTTTGTTTTTTTTTTTTTTAATGGTAAATATTTACCATTAGATGAGGAATAATCTGACTGGTAGCAGATCTCAGTTCCTCTTTTTTCTCAGTCTTTACTGTTAGAATCTGTATGCCTCATGTCAAAGTTTGAAGGAAATGAACAATGCTAAGGGTAGAGGAAGATTAAGTAAGGGATTGCGTAAAGATTGCATCAGCATAAGCAAGGGACAAGTGCAAATCCTTGGAACAGAATGGCATGGATCCAAGGGTTACTAGGGAGCTGGTTGATATCACTGCAAGGCTATGTTTTATCATATTTGAAAGATTATGTCAATTGGATGAAGTTCCCAATGATAAAAAGAAAGGCAAATATCACACCCACCTGCAAGAAGGATGGCTTTTCTTAGCAAGAACCTTGTCAGCAGGACAAGTTATTCTATTTAGTATTCATTAGACTGCATTTGGGGAACTGCTGGGGAAGGGAGTCCAGCAAAGCACTGAAAAGATGATTGAGGCTGGGGCATGTGATGTGAGAGGAGATACTGAGACAGAAATGTTGATTGAAAAGAGAATGGGAGGAAAACACTAACTGCCATCTTTCCCTACGGAGAAGGGGTCTATAGGTAAGACAGAAAACAGACTTTTCTGGGTAAAGTATAAGAGGAAACGGACAGTCTACAGTAAGGCAAGCTCTGGCTGAATATAAGGAAAGAAAACTCAGTGGTGAAGATGAGCAGGTACCAAGAAGCATTGGAATCTCAGTCCTGGGAGATTTTCATAATTTATCTGAAAAAGGCCTGGAGCAACCTCACCCAGCTTAGAAGCTTCTCTTGCTACAAGCAGGTAGTCAGGTCAGGTAGCCCCTGGGTGCCATGCAGCCTGATTTAGTCTGTGATTCTGTAACTGTTTTACTTTTAATGGGCTCGTACCCACGTGTACTTCAGAGAGTAAAAAAGAACAGTCAGGAAAGTATCCTTAACCATTAAATAACAAATTAGCTCCCTTTGCCATATTAAATCGCACAAGAAAATTAAAATACTTATTACTTAAGGAGAGACCAGTCTATATTTTGTGCTCAGCTTACTGTTGTTTGGAGGATTATAATTCTACGTGAAGAACTCTCACAGTATCACTTAACGTGAGAATATTTTGTGAGGCACCTTTTGGCTTTTTAGCAATAGATTAAGTTTATTTATGATGACTGGAACTTCTCCCACTGTGTCTGAGTGCTTTCAAATGTACAGAAGTCCGAAGTAAAGCTGGTCGTGGCTCAGTGAGGAGATGATGATTTCTGCTGTGTGGAATGCAGTATCATTAGTCACATCTGCGTGCTGGCCTTCAGCTGGGATCTTCTTCTCCTTCAATTCCAACATTACACTCTATCATCAGTCAAAGCTGTTCACTTTTAACTCCAGATTTAACAAGTGTCCAAAACCTCAAAATCCACAGGATGCGAACCTCTAAGGATTTTTCTGACCTCTTCTTTTGAAAGCTCATCAGCTCATTCATTTTAGAATTTTTCCATTATGGCAGTGAATATGGTAAGGAGAATGAAATCAACCCAGCAGACATACAAAGTTATTGATTAAAAACGCTGCTCCCTAATATGTCACGGTATGGGCATTTACCAGCAAGTGTAATTTTACTAATACATTGAGGCCACTACCAGTCTATAGCAAAGTCATACAGGAAAGCCATCTGGTTGTACATCTCCATGACTTTCATGCAGCATAATAATTTCATCACTTTCAATTCTACTTTCAAATTTCCGTTCTGCAAGTATCTGTACAAACATCTTGTGTGCACTCACCACCCACACAAACTCATACGTATGGACAGCATAAAATAATCCATTAATGGTTGCTATCCATATGCTGTTTGGTTTCATATTTACATTCACAGGCTAACTCAGTAACTCTTGTGTTGTTCCCAAGGGTGTTGAATGCCTTGTCACTCTCAGCTAGCACAGTAAAGGCCTTAGAGCAACCTTCTCTGATAGAGCAGATCCAAGTGATGAGCTGGGACTGGTCTGTCTCCTGTACCTGCAGAGTTGTGCCACAGAGGCCTTGGAACAACCTTAGTTTCTCAATATTATCTGAACACCTTCCTGCTTGTGAACCTGTTTCCTCCCAAATTCATGTTTGCTGTTGGCCAAATCCAAATTCAGGCCTCCTTGATCACTCTCAGCTCCCACACCTTCCAATGAAAAGGTTTGCTTCCATAATATTAAATCATTATTCTCTATAGTGTGGAGGGTTGCTCCCATGCTCTTTCCTTACGCAAACTCTAATCCATTCTTTGATTCACCCTGCTTCACTGGTGTGTCTATTCTATGAAATCCTGTACTCCACCTTATATTAATACCCACAAAGCCTGCCCTAGGATTGGAGACCAGAAAAGCCCCTTCAGCAGTCTCATGGAGTAGTATTGAATCACCTCTCTGTTAAAAAGTTAATTCAATTTTTTTCTTCTTCTTCTTATCTCTTGGTCCAGAAATTAGTTACAGACGTTTTTTTGTACACAAAGCTGCCAAATCCCAGCTGTCTTGCACAAGAGCAGCTGCTGAGGACTTTGTCCTTAGCTGGCTGGCAGTGCAATGCTAGAGCCCGGTTTTCTCCCCTCCTGGCTGCAGCATAACTTTGTTTACACAGACCCTTGAACCTGTGAAGGGTCATGGCAGTGAGCTCTCTGCTTTGGCTCCAATTGGGTCATCAAAATTTTGGTGACATCATTGTCATTCACCTAATCTGGTGTTAGTCTGCAGCCCTGAAAAGAAAGCCTTTAAAGGGGAATCTTTGCACAGGGATACCTCTGCCAACAGGACAGTTTCTTCTTCAGTTTTAGGACAGGGGCTCCATTCTGTAATTAATACTGTAGTATAAACAAGAACTATCAGTCACTTGTAATACCAAGGTGACTGTCAGAGATGCTGAGGATATTTCATGTTCTGTAGCTTATGAATTCCCATTCTGGGAATGGTTGTTGTTAAGTTGTTGTTTTTACTTAATTGTAATTTTGTTGTGGAATTTTTTTTTTATGTTGTCTGTTTGCTTTTTTTCCTCTTTTATAAACAGAAAATATGTGCCTTGTTTATTCTTCCCTCTCCTTCCCCACACATACTATTCATGCTACTCCTTGGTATTTATCAGTATCAAAGCCTTATCCCATGCATTACTAGAAAACAGCTTCTAAACTTGGGAGCCTGAGTGCAAGTCCCATCAGTGTTTGTGAGTGCTGGATATTTGGCTGTCAGCCTGCACTGCATGTGGCAATATCTTTAGCCCTATGCTTCTTTTTCAGCCAGAGGAGTGAATGACTCTCTCCCCTATGCTACTGTACAGTTTAATTAAAAAGAAGTAGGACACCAGCCTACGTAGCTGAGAGCACAGATATAGAAAGCAATATTAAAAGTAAATATTAATATGTTAAGAATCAGAAGTAATAACTTTTTTTTTTCTCTCTGTGTGTTCAGTGGAATTGTCGATCTGGGATCCCTTACAGACTGAATGTATGTTACTTGATTACTCTAAGAGCTGTCTGTGCAAAAATCTACTATTTCCTTATCAGCATAATTACACAGCATGGTGAATGCTCATGTTCTGTGCAGACATTCTTGGGATGTAACAAGGCCACAGCCAAAGAGAGCTGTGCTGGACACTCTGTGCCTGTATTCCTTACACAAACCTGTGAGCATTTGCGCTCATAGTGAACTTTTGTTTCTTAAAAATATCTTCAGACTATCTTAAAACAAAAAAAACAACGTAGCATCAGATCTTGTGCATCATCCTGCTAAGCTCTCCCCTGTTTTCTTATCATTATTTGCTGTTCTTGGTACCACTATGGGCACTCTCTGTAACAGCCTCTTCTCAAGGACTCATTGCACACTAGCACTGTCAGCAAGCCGCCTCAACCCGGCAGAGTCCACAGCCTTGGAGGGATCCAAATATAATATGCATGCATCATCTGTCAGGACTGGAGTGCTAGTAACAGATGGGTCCTTTGAACACTTCTATATGTTACTTTTGAGGCACCATGCTCCAGGAATTCATTTTAGCATTAAGTAGGGGATGAAGCTGTTAGACTGTGTAGAACTAAGCAGAACTCAGAAGAAGTTGCTTGAGAGGAAAGGAAGAAGGAAAAGATGAAATGGAATTCATCAAGGTCTGAGATGACAATAGCCCAGAGGAGAACTTCAGCTGCAGAGGCAAAGATATTTGTATGGAGCTGCAAGATACAGGCTCAATTAATTTACAAAGATATATAATCCAATTGCATGTGATATCCAGGTCTATGTGAGAAAAAGATATTGTAAGAAATTAAGGCAAAAGATCTAATATAATAGATAAAATAAGTCTAAAATAGTGGCTGGACAAGCAGAAAATAAGTTTGAAAAGAAGAGAAATTGATGGGAGTGCAATAGATTTCAAAATCCTCTAACCTCTGGTGGTCACTTCTAGGTGGGTGATGAGCTTTGCACGGTGATTCAGTGGCTCATCTCTCTGTGATAAATCTGGATGTAATTCAGAACTAAATAAAAGGGGATGATCATAGAATCATGGAATCATTTGAGTTGGAAAGGATTCTTAAAGGCCATCTTGTCCAATTCCCCTGCAATGAACAGGGACACCTAAAGCTACATCATGTGCTCAGAACCCTGTCCAACCTGGCCTTGAGCATCATTGTGAATGTGGTGTCTACCACCTCTCTGGTCAACCTGTTCCAGTGTCTCACCACTTTTGCTGTAAAATCTTTTTCTTTATACGCAATCTAAATAACCCCTTTTATAGTTCGAAATCATTTTCCCTTGTCCTGTCAAACTGGATGTTTCTTTTATGCTTATGCTCTGGTGAGTCGATCTGCCTCTTCTTCCCACTTGTACCTTTTAAAAAAAAAAAAAAAAAAAAAAGGCCAACCAATGTTAGAGTATGTTTCTATGCTTCTGCACGAAGGAGTCCCACAAATTGTGAATGGCTTTTTCTGGGTCTAGACAAATGCCCACAGAGGATGTACTCTGCCAATTTGTTTGCAGTGCCAGTGTTGTACTGTATGCATTTGCTCTAGCTTATTCTTCAGCCAGATAAATAGAAAGCCAGCTGTTGAATAGAAACAACTCTATCTGGTTTGCGATGCTTTCATATCTGCTGGCGAAGGGCAGTTGACTCGTTACAGGAAGGTGCAGGTGTGTGCTCCTTCCATAGGCATACTCCAGTCTGGTGTGCAGGTTCCTGATCAAGTGATGCAGAGCACAAATGCAACTCTTATTCACCCTTTTTCCCAGTTTCCACATGCATTTGACCACATCTCTGCGTAAAACTGCCTGGAGGTAAGAACTGGCACCTGGAACATACTTATTTGTCTACTGACTGCCTCAAGCAGCAGAGAATGTGCCTATCTCAGTATCCTTTCCAAAGACCTGTTGCTACAGTTTTCCTCCAGTCATAGTGCTTTACATCTATATTTTGTGGCTATTTAATTGTAGGCTAATTTGAAGGAAAGTAACTTTGTTGTTGTTTAAAACTTTACCTCTTGTGCTCTTTCCTATTCAGAGAGTTAAATCTTCTAAGTTGGAGCTTTCATAGTGGGATGTTTGGGGTCAACCATGAATCTCAGACCATCACATTCCTTTTTCTGAAAGCCTCTACAAAAATTACTTTTGGAATTTTCTTGGAACATGACTACATAGTTGTTTTTGTTGATTCACACTATTCTGATGCGCTTTCCAGCACATTACATGTTTGTAGTTAAAAGGATGGATGATTTTGGTTTCATTGCCTCATGTACCAGTGTGCAAGTCTGAAGGGACTTTTCTGTAACTGGTATAACAACCCTCACAAAAATCAAAAGGACTTTCATTACTTGTAAGAAGCATCCCTTTTCTTTTGCCCCCAGGCAACAGATGTCTTAATTCAGAATGGTGTTATGATACGGGCTGACAATTGGCAGTTACAGAGTCAAGTCACATCACAGGAAAGCTCTGTCATGAGGCTGCCTTTGAGAAGCAGCCAGCAGAATTTGGCTCCCACTTCCTCTGAATTCTGTTATCAGCAAATCTGGCATTGTAGACACTACGGTCTTCTTCTAGAACTTTTGAGCTTGCTTAAACTTAGTCACTGATCTCATAGTCTCCTCCCAGCAGCTCTTCCTGTGAACTGGAAAGTTGCAGAAGTGCCATTGCTCTGGTTTGGTATGGGAAGAAGAAGCTCTGAGACAAACTTCTGCCCAAGGCCACAGATCAGTGTAGACACTGAAACTGCTCAACTTATTATTTAGCACTTACCTTGACTCACAACAGATACCTGTAGATTCCATATCAGTAGCTAGAGGATCTTACTCCCACAGCACTCTGCAGGAGCACCCTTCTGTTCCCATATCAGTTTCTGGGTGAAAGTAAGAAGGTTTCGGCTTTCTTTTCTATGTTCACACATAAAATAGGAAGGAGAGGGGCTAGTGCATGCTCAAGCTTTGTCATGCTAAAGAGTCTTGGACACAGCTGGGACGTGCCCTAGGAACATAAACATGCTTTCCAGAAGCAGAAGTGCAGATTAAGGTGCTATGTAACGTAACTGCCTGCAGCCTGTGTTGTTGTATCTTCCCACTGCCGCCTTGTCCTGCCCCTGACAAGGGTGCACCAGCTGTGCCAATGCAGCTTCTTGAGGGGCCACTCCGGAATCAGATTGAAATGCTCCCTCCGAAACATTATTCTCTTTTCGTTATTTTCTCTCTCAAGTGGTTGCGCAAAGTTGTTTTCAATGCAGCTGCACAGCTGGAGGGGTAGCGTGCCACTGGATGGGGCGTAAATGAGCAAAGAAATCCATGGGGAGGGAGGGGGTTGTAAGGAGAGGAAGGAGATGATGCTTTAAACCAGAATAGCTGTGAAACTCTTTGTGATGTAAAACTGCAGCCGAAATCAGTTAACTCATCTCTTTTGGCCTTCTCTGTTGTCGCTTAAGGAGAGATAATCTCTTTCAAAGTGATAGAGAGCAGGAGCCCTTATCTCTCGACTGATCATAGAGGGACCCTCCAGGGGGTGGAGGGCTAAACCTTACATGACACGAAAACCTCCAAAGCAAGCTGTGACTTGAAGCCAGATCTCCACCATTTCAGGCACTTGTCCTCATACTAAGGAAATAACTTTCATTCTTGTGCCAAGAGCTTGCCAAAACAGCTGAACCACACTCCTGAGCACAAAATGTTTTTGCATTTCTGATCAACCAACAAACTTGAAATCAAATAGCTATCATGATCAGCTCTGACAATATCCTTTCCATTTTTTTTCTTCAGAAATATACAATTTTAGAAACGATATAAGGTTTAAAATAGGCACCTATCTCTGTATCTACTTTAAAAAGAAAATCAGACAATCTTTAAAGTCTGTCTTGAGATTTTTTTTTTTTTTTTTTTTCCTTTTGGTGAGATTTTCTTCTGTGAAGCCACATCTCATCTTTAAGGTGCTTCAAGCTATAATTTGCCTACCCATCTCCTGCTCTGTCCTGAATATTGTTGCAAGATAGTCCTCCATTAATTTAGATACAAATTGAAGTGTGAGCTAAAGTGGAGGGGAAACTGCCCTCTGCTATCTTCTAGTTGAAACGATGGGGTTGCAGTTTCCTGATACCAGGACAAGAGCAGGTTCTGTGCTCTGCAGGGTCCTGTGGCAGTGCATGTTTGGCAAGAACAGAATGCAATTTCTAGCTGATTCTTTGAGGAGAGCAGGTCTCACCTGCTGAGCTACTGTTTCAAAATATTTTTAACAACTCTAAGCCAGTAAAGACAGTAAGTTCAAAGCCTCGTGTCCTGAGACAATGGTTTTCCAGCGCATGACTATGCATCCTGAAAGATGAATTCCCATCTCAAAGAAATCCAGTTTGAGAAATGTCTGCCAGTAAAGCAAGCATTCCGTATTTTCTGTTATGAGACACTCTGATCCAGCCATATCAGACTGTGCTGTGTCTATTTATATACTTTTAAAAAGGGCCACCCAGCCATTCTGACCACAGAGCTGTCAGCTGCCGTCATCCAAACAAAGTGATTTTACTTGTTTATTGCTATGACTTTACGGCTTGTTTTGCTTTGTCCATTTGTTTTCCTTGTGAATTGCATACCAAAGAAACTCACTGTACTTTACGTCCAATTTCTGACGTTTTTTAGTTGATAAACATGCAAGTCAATACATACACTGCACGAGAACTGGTTATAGTACAATCAGATCAGATTTATTTTGCCTGTTTTCCAAAACTGTTCTATAGATGCATATTTCACTATGGCTTGACTAAGATATAAGTACCTGGCTAAAAGGTACTTCATAAAAATTTGGATGAACTTATGTCCCAGCAACATCAAGAATTAATCAGATGCCACAAGAAGATACAGTTACATGACATACATGAAAATTAAAGAGTTTCCTCCTTTTCTATTTAAATTATTGTGTTGGTATTACACGTAGTTTTAGTTTATGTCTAAATTCTGTGGCATACATCCAGTGTAAACAAGATGTAAGCCAATGTCAAAATGTCCTTATGCAGAACTGCACTGTTTAACTAAATCTGTATCTACGCGCTCTATCTACTGTTTGTTGAATTGATATACCTTTCTATTTGGAGCTGCCTCTGTCACACTCAGATAAGTTTAATTAACTTTTCTTTTGTTCTTCTTCAGCCCTTATTTAATGAAACTATCCACATAACAAAGCTATGAGCTAAGACATTCATTCATCTTTTAATGAAGTGCAAGATTATCCTTAACCTGGAAATGGAGTTGAGGCTATTTATATTCAAACAAAAAGAAGTAATTAACAATACGTCACAGTTTTTTGACAACTCCTCCTCTTTCTTACAAATTGGTACTTGCTGACAAGATGACCATTAAAAATTTCCTTCTTCCCCTTCCTTTCGCACATGGAAAAAACAGGAATGCAGAGTGAGGCTGTCATTTCAGCAGTCTAAGAGCTTTGGCTTCAGCTGAAGGTAGACCTTTGGTGATGTGAGGAGCCATATCCCTACATCTCCAAAGTCTGATCCCTCACATACATGGTTCATGAGGTCTTACCATGAGCTACTTAAAGTTGGGCTGTAAATAGGTGTTTTTCTCCTTTCCCCTGTCCCAAAAAATCTATTTTTATTGAGGTTCATGTCAGTGTTGCGGTGACAACTGTTGGAAGGGCTAGTGTGAAGGAGCTCCTGGAAATGGATGGGATAAGGGACAGATGGGTTCATTGCTAAAATCCCCATGTCATAGCTGTGCAGCCTGAGCTGCACAGAGAGTGCTGATGAACCAACACCTATTTCTAGCTGAGGGTGAGGTCTGGCAGGGTCAGTGTGGAATTGCTGACTAGCAGTGTTGACTCAGGAGAGATAAGGGGAAGATGTGGGCTATTCCTGTGATAGTGAGGTGATCTATCAGGCAAAGGTCCCGAAGGAAAAAGTGACTTGTGTTTGAAGGGCTGTACCATGATACAGTTGTTTTACCGAAACACAAGCAGTAGAATCTCATTTTATCAAACAGCTGTAAGCAGAGAATAAGACAGGATCTATTTCACATGCTCTAAATATCAGGAGATGATAGGAAGCAGTGTATTTTTCTCTAATTCTACTCATACTTCAGAAGGGTAAACTAGTTCCTGAAGATTGAAATGTAATAGTTTGGCTTTTCCATTTCAGAACTTTCCCTGTCTTTATGATTTGGCTGGGGGCAGTCCCTACCTTCTACTGACAATCTCTAATTTGGTCAGCTGGCATTGACATGCTCTGTTACTCCTAGCAATGCCAGCATTGAAAAGCCAATTGCCACAAGCGTGGAATGAAAGTCTATTAATTACCAAATGTGGGATCTAGAAGGAACTTTCCCTCAGTTCAGCTTGCCAGTAACTATTTTCTTCATCCTTCTGTCCACACATCCATCCAGTCTCTGTAATATAGGGCCACACTCCTAAATCTTCAGTGTATTTTTTTTTTTTTTTTTATTTAATACATACTTTCTTGAGCAAAAATGCAGGGCATTAGTAACATCTTTTGATGCCCTGATGTCTTTCTATGGCACAGTTTTTGTTGTGGCCTTGCTTACAGAAGTTTGTTGTGAGATGTGATCGGGAGCTCCTTGGTAGGTTGTGGCACAGATGGCTTTTAGAGTCTTGGAGGAGACCTGTCTTATAGTGTTTCCCACAGCTGCAGAAACCCTGAATGGAGTTTGTCAGCTATCAACCAGCCTTTCTTTTTCTCTCTTTTTTTTTTTTTTTTCTCTCCATGTGAAAGGGAATGATAGAGCATTTCAACATTTCCCCTTCCATTTTCTCTCTTCCAATCACACAATCCTACCCTTTCACAGGCACAGCTATGAGGAATATCTTAGGTCCCTGAAACATTATTTCTTCATATTTCAGAGTGACAAAGAATCTTTTGTAATCAGTGTTACTTCCTGTCTACAATGACCCTTTTCTTCAGAATTTCCATTAAAATCTACTGGCACTCATAACTGACTTTGAAACTCTCTCTTCCACACTTCAATCTTTTGATAGTAGGATCCACATGACTGGCTCATGGGTTGGTGTACACTCTATCTCCTCCACCACTGCTTTTCCATAGTCATTCACTTGTGATTTGGAGTAAAACTCTCTCTACCTGTCCAACAACAAACATCACTGTTAGCCTTTCCACATCTCTCCAAAACTGAATCTTTTGATAATATTGATGAAAATGAAGCGCAGTTTCAGTTCAGTGCAAACATCCACACATCTGCTATCGTTGCGATCTCTCCTGGCTGCCAGATCCAAACCAGAAGCTGTGCAATCGTGTTAGCATAGTGCTGTGCTCGAATGAACAGTCACACTGAGGCAGAGGCTCTGAGCCCAGATGTAAATGCCACTCTAAGGCTGTTGCTTCTGTACCAGAACTGGCTCATGTCCAGGTAGCTTGGAGAGCAAGCAGACCTGCCCTGGGGCTTCCTGCACCCATCCGTTTAAGCCACCCTCATCGGTGCTGGCAGGGAAGGGCCAAATTACAGAGCAGAATGGGATTTCACTTTGTGGCCTCTACTGTCTAGCTGCCCTGGTGCTAACAGCAGCTCCCTGACTTATGTCGCACAGTCCAATGCAAAAGGAGAGCAGAGCTAAGAAAAACACATTACTTCAGAGAACCACAACCTGACAAAAAGAAATCTGTTCTGTACAATAAATGGTGTAGAAAGGAATATGGTCTAGCAGTGGATTTTATCCTAAAGCTAACGTCTGAAGTCAGATCAGCCCTGCTAAAAATGCTCAATCTTCAAATGCATTAATTACTGTAGCGCACTTTAGCAGCAAACTTTTTCTGTGGATCTAGGATCAATACATGAGCTTTATCCTTTACCTTTGCATTTTGGTTAGAGCATCAGTGGTGAATCACTTGCTTACTTAGGTGGAAAATTATTAGCATAGCTTTCTAGTTACCTAACTGCAGTCTGAATTCCTGAAAGGGATAAAGGAAGAAGATCATCTTCATTCTTTCCAGCTGCACCAAATAAACAACATTCCTCTTCCATGTTTGTTATTGCTTAGAGAACAGGCGGAAACCCATTTCTTTCACTAGCTTTGATGCTCATGAAAACTGGAAAATTTAGGGACACTCCCTGCAGATGCCTTCAGCCAGCAAAGGGTTAATTGTAATTGCCCCTCCACTTGGCACTAAAGAGAAGAATGATAAAGCTTTGTCTGTACCAAAGAAAAAAAATTTCTACAGCATAGTAAATGTTGCTTTGAGGAAAAGTTCAATGAGTAAAGCTGCTTGCTTCTAGGTAGTTTAGTGGAATTTTGCTGTATTTGTACAGTTAAAACAAGCAACGTTTCTGCATACTTTATCACAGATATAATTATATAGACTGAAAGTGCTGCGGAGTTCATTTTGGCTGGAGAAGCAATGTAATATACAGTAGTGTCAGGCATTTTGTATCTAGGGCTTCTACTGATAAGAATATTTGTCTAGTTAAAAAACAAGACCTTGACCCTCTGATCAATATAGTTATAATCTGTTTAGAGGGGACCAGGATTTGCAGATTTCAACCTAGAAATTTGCTAGCATGATCCACACCGATGTAGTTTTGTTTCTACGCTGCATAATCCATTAGTAATTAGAATGTGTACACTGCCTTAAGCCCTTAGAAGGCTAAAATCCAGGACTGAGTTAAATTTCAAATTAAATTTCAGTCAGGTGCTCTGGTTTTGAATATTTAGGTTTTACCTCCTGTCAATTGCAAACAGTGTTTGTTTATGGAAACAAACACTGAATTGAAATAACACAAATGGCATTGTTTCCTTACAAGTGATTCCTTATAGATGTAATAATCTGAAGTGAATCCAAATCATCTCTGTGTTTGCTCGCCCAGATGAGTAAAGATGCACTCCACTATCCCTCTTGTCATTTTGGCTCATCATTTCTTTGAGCCTTTTTGAAGTGGTAATGCTCCTACAGGGCCTGTGTCTTCAGAAGCCAAAGCACTGTACAAACACCAATAACTTAACTCCTAACACTCCAGGCAGCCAAGAAAATATAATCAGAGTATGTTTCATAGGTTTTAGCTATATGGGATCAACTGGGATAAGATTTGTTGAGCTGAAGAGAAGAGGTGGGGAGAATCCTCATCTCCTACTGAAATGTTACCTGTCAAATACAGATGTTCTCAAATTTTCCAGCGAATGGTTCACTTTTTCCTTTCTTTCTGTCAGAACTGCTTTATTCTTTTTTGCAGTCATATAAAGTTTCTATGGTGTACTTTTGAGGACCAGTATAGGGAAGATATTTTATATATTTTCACTGAGGGCCATTAAAAAAATTTCTGTGATTTAGAAGGTGACAGGAACATATAAAAATTGAGTTAAGTTAGGTTACTTTGGTTGCTTATGCTCTTATACGGTAAAAGCAGAATTGAACAGTAGAGGAAGAGTGTCCTTTGGCTTTGCATTTCGAACTGCAATTGATTTTGTCCTTGAATACAATCATACTATGTTAGCTGTATCAACAACCTTCTTATTGGGAGGCTTATCTTCTGGTTGTAAATGAATTAATTGAATTAAATAAACCAGATGACCCAAAGAATTTCTTTTCCCTGCTTTTACTTAATTTGTTTTAACTGCATCTGTATCAGTATAGATGTGATTTTTATCCTTCATTCTTCTGCATTTGCATCCTTTCTATTTTGTTTCTAATGAAGATTCTCACCAGCAGATTCAAGTGGATTAAAACAAACAAAGTAAATTTGCAGCAAATATCAGATATGTAAATATATATACATACCCCACATATATAACTTGAAAATGCAACTCCCCCTTCCCAAAATAATGACTGACCCTAGGGACTGAAATAAAAACTTATCAAATAATTGCAAGGCTTCAATGATATTTGAAAAGTTGTGGCCAGGTACCTGTAAAACAGACTTCAGCTGGGGATTACGAAGTAATGGTCGTTGTACACCAGAGCTGGATCACAGTGTGGACTACATTAGCATCACTTTGTCTCATCACTGGGCACAGAGTGACTTCCCCAGTGGCATTCATTCTTGGAGAAATGAGGGATAGAATAAAGTGAGATGTTGGAAATACAAATCTGGTATTAAAGCTAAGCAATGCAGTCTTCAGGCTCTGAAAGCTTGATGCCTTACTGCCATCCTTCCATAAAAAATCAGTGTGGTTTGTTAATAGGTGGATCACCATGTCTTAATGAAAGAAAGTTCTACTGCTATACCCTCACTAGGAGGTGGTATGGTACATGGATATCTTACGCCCTAGAAAAATAAAGCCCAAGAGACACTTTTCCAGAATCAGGCAGAAGGTGAAACTCGGGTAAGTCTCCTTTGCTATGAAAAGAAGACGACTCTTACCTCTACCCCATCCATTGGGCTGACATGGGAACTGCCCCCGCTCAGAGCTTGTTCTACTGAAAAAAAGGATTTGTTTCCTTCTAGATCAGCCCAGCTGACTGCATGCATATGTAAGGACTGACAGCAGCACACTGAAAGGGACAGAAATGCAAGAAATGCAGTATTAAATCAAATAAAGATAAGCAGAGAAGAATATTTTAGGTCATTAAATAATGCTGATCAGTGGATGAATATGAGCAAATTCCTTTCTGTTCACAACAGCTATCATGTAGAAAGACAAAAATGTGTCAGATAGTGTTTACATCAATGAATTGTTTCAGTTCTAGTTAAGAGGCTGCTCATATACCGAGCAAGAGAGTGATAAGACACATTAACCCTTGAATTAGTGAACAGAATGTTTCAATTTTAGTTTGGTTGGAGCAGAAACAGAAATGTTTCAGCTGCCATATTTTTTTGAACACAACCCAAGATGTGGGCGGTAACAAAGCATGAAAAAGGTTGCAATTGATTTGGAGCATATGGCAAAACTCTTTGTCAAGGAAAAGGATGGAAAAAGTTGTTTTGTTTGCTGGAAGAAAAATAAATGAGAAGACCAAAGCAATTCTATCTGCTGAGTGTGAAATGCATTAGGAGGATAGGAGTGTTGCACAGCTGAACGCTGAGCTGTCACTGCCAGACACTTTGCTGCTGGCTCTGTATCCTGGGGCTCTGATGAAGGCCTGGCGGCAGCTCCAACCTCTACTCAGCTGCAGCCACCATGCCAGGCCTGGGATAGAAGCATGGCTGAGGGAGGCTTTGTAGGTGTTTTGAAACAGAAGAAGCAGCAGCATTTCAAGTATTTTGCAAGAGAAATGCAGGGATGTACTGATACTTAGATACAAATGGCATTCACATTTAGAAACTGCACATCTGTAGTAAAAAATGCGAAGTTTTTCCCCATGTGCCCAGACTCCTACATCTCTAATACCTCCTCTGCCACTGTAGATTTCTTAGTAATCCTCCTCCCCACATACTGCCATCAGTTCAGATATCAAGTTGACCTTGGTACAAAATGAAGACTCTCTTTGCTAAACCTTCTAATTACTAGAGAATACCTAGTTTAATCTTAGGCTCTGTCTTGCTTGTAGGGAAAGAAGATAGTTGCTCTTCTTCCTCCCTTTTGGAAGAGAAGGAATTTAAATTTATCTAAAACTGAAGTTTTCTGTAAAGCTTTCTAAAACTAGTACATGCAATTTACAATACTATTAAGAAACTGCTGTGCTTTGTGAGGCAAGTCATAATTTGTTAGCAAGTGAAGCCACAGACACAAAAACCACTGCAGAAGCCAAAGCAAAGCTACCGGTTTTATTGCTCCTGATGGGCTTCTTTGAACACAATAGGAATGAACAGAGACCATGGTTATTCTTTCAAGAGACAGACTTTGTGATTTTTGACCAAATGTGCTAGGAATGGAAAGGGCACTGGTCATGCTCCTTCTGCCCTTTGTTCAGTTAAAAAAAAAAAAAAAGAAGAAGAAGAAAAAAAGTATACATCTCTCTATATATCAGATATAGTTAATAATAATAAATATAATAGATGTTGTTTATATAGTAAATAGTAACAAAATAGATATAATTAATTTGTATATCCTTGCATTTGCATTTGGTAATTCACAGAGAAATTGTTGATCCAAGTGCCATGAATGGTAGGCATAGCTAGGAAATCAGTATATGGCCTCGTACTGTAGCACAGGAGAAAATCTAGAGGAGAGATGTCAGCTACAACAGAGCTTATGAATGGATATCATTGTGGGAAGTTAGGAAGCCTGAATTTATTCTCTTTCCATTCGTTCGTAAGATTTTGAGTTCCAGCTACTGTGCTGGAAAATTATTTCTGTGGATATCTTTCTGCCTCAATCTCTTTACTCACTTTGCTCATAAAAGGCTTGGATTTAAATTGTTGCTGCTGGGAAGTATTAGGCTCTTTTGAGGAATCAATGTTTATAAATTAAAAGATAATGATGGTAGAAGAGATTTCAACAATTCCTTTCTTCTTTAATATCCAGCTAAAGAATTACATCTTAGTTCAAACAACTACTTAAGCTTACACTGTTCTTTCTGTACTGTAGTAACAAAAGATGCTGGCACACAGCTTCTGAAAAGAGAAGTTTAAATCTTTCCAGGGCAGATCTGTAATTGGTAGTGAATTATTTCTGCAGGACTTTACTTCTGCAGCTTAGCTCAGGAACAAAGAAGAAAAGGGGTATTATAATGAAAAGCAGACAAAATGCTGACTTTTTTTTTTTTCCATATTTTTTTTTTTCTGCCAGTTCAAATGTAAAAGAAGAAATTTACATTGATTCAATTTGCCTGATAACTGATACACACCAAAATCTCAGATAAAAAGCTTACAGCAACCAGTCTCTAATTGTGCCCCAGTTACCACGAAAAAGTCTAGGAAATCATTTTTCAGTTCTGGTTCTGGGTATAGGGTCATTAAAATGAAGTTCATAATGAACTGTTATGATATTAAAATGTATTTTACATAGTTAATATGCAATTAGAACTCAGTCATTTGAAGTATGTCAGTCACTGACTATATGCAGTTCTCTAAAATGTGATTCTACTTTGAAACACAATGAATAGGAAAGAAGTCATAAACACTGATAAATCTGCAATGTGGTCAATGTCACCTCGGATGATCTTAGTGCTGACTGTGTTGTGCCTGTTGTTTCTTTGTTGAGTTGAAGAGGAAATGGGCAAAAAAGCTGAACAAAGTTGTGAGCATGCCGATGTGTTGCTTGTCTAATAATGCACTGCGTTTGTCTCATCCTTTTCTTCAGATAATTTTGTATTTAGACAAATCAGGACTAACTTATTTTGCGGTTTTGAGATGTACCTTCAGTGGCTGAAGATATAGACACAGGGTTCTGCTTCCAGAACCTTGGGAGGCTGGCAAGGGGTTTTGCCCAAGGATGCCCATTAGTAGCAGATCAGAGAAGGTGTAGGAAGAGATCTAACTCTTGATGCTTTGTTTTTGTTTGTTTTTTGTTTTTTTTCTAACCTCAAGCATACATTTACTGAAAAGGTGTTCAGCTTACATCAATAGCAATTTCCATATGATCGTCATAGTTTTCCTCCTGCTCTTCATTTGGTGCTCAAAACAGCTGGAAATCAAATGTCAGCTCCTGAATATTTTATGTTCAGATGAAGAAACGAAATATCAGGATAACAGATTGACAGGGACATTGCCGTCATCTGGCCGATTTAGCTTTAAAAAGACACTGCTGGTTAGTGCCCTTTAATGGTATGTACTTCTCAATATTACCTGCACATTTGACAGATAGAAATAAATAGAAGCCATTTCTAAACTTAGTTGATATCTTAATTGTTTAAGAGACTGACATCTACTTTAGTAAATAACCAGTGTGACCACAAGAAAAACATCATTGCTGTTTGCATTTAAGTATTTATAGAACACATACCTCAGAGGTATGCAAATATTTGGTTGCATCACATTGCCTATAAATTCATTTATAACTTCCACTGTTCATTACACAGCCTGAGCTCTGGTAGATAATCCAGCTGAGCAAACTGTCCTGAGCACAGTGACTCATGAGAAAGAGGCCTCCAGCAAGCAGCCAGGTGATGGAAAGGCAGATGCCGAGCAAGAGACTATTTTTATTGTTCTGAACAGTTGGTTTTACTTATAATTTCTTCCAAAGTGCTCAATGACATAATACAGAGGAAACCCAAACTATTATTCATGCTGTTTAATTACTTCTAAACCAGAGTGAAGTCTAAATTAGTGAAGGACTGTATATGTGTATATGAAAGACTGTATATGAGTGGTATATGCCTTCTTTTGTATTTACAAGACTTCTAAAGTGTGAAAACCATCCAAATATTTTATATATACATATGTATATAAAAAAGATTATGCTTACTTTTAAGAAACAAATGATTAAGCACTCCATTCCAGGGAGCAGTACTGACAAATGCTTTGGCTTAGATATACTGGAGAATAGTAATCTCCAATTCCTCTAATCTTTATACCACATGGATTTGGCTTTGATGATTTAGCATCAACTTTCTGCCTCATTTTAGTATGTATAGAGGGAGAGGCGTGATCCATGGCCAGCTCTCACAGCAGGAAGTTCATAAATTCATGGACGGATCCTACGTGCAAAGAGAGCAAGCATCACTCATGCAAAGTTTAAGGTGTTCGCTGGTATTTCAAGCCCTTCAAGCACACTTCAGGTCTAAATCTTCTAGCTGTTTTCCCTGCATGTTGTGTGATTACCTAGGTTTTGTCACAGCCCTCCAACAGAATTGTGACATGTTAACAGGTTATCCAGATGGACAATTCCTGCCAGTGAGTGGGGGCACAAATACCTTGACAGGATCCTCATTTGATCAAAAGAAGGCTTAGTGTGCCTTCAAGAGGTCCTTAACATCTTGGTGGTGTAATGATGTCAACAAATGGTAGCTGTCTGTGCATGACAAGTTTAATGACAGGTGAGTGTAGGGTTAGATTGTGTCAAGTGCGTAAAGACAGGCTACAAAAAAGAGGCAACAGCCTTATCAAATGTAAGAGATCTGGTGTTCTTGAGGCAAGGAGCGCCAGGAATTTGGCTGCAGGGTAAGTGCAACCACATCCCCCTGCATGGTTCAAAGGCATCCAAGGGGGAACGTGAGCTATTTGCGTGGCAGGGGCTGTGCAAGCCAGGTTGCCTGAACATGCACTTCCATTCTTCATTTTTAGTTTTCATAAGCAGGGATTTTTTTTCTGAGTTAAAGACTTTCTAAAAAGGTTATGAGGCATCATCAGATAATCATAGCTATGCTCCAAGAAAATTCTTTGAAGCTTGGTTTCCTAGTTTTATTGCTTTTTTCCAGGCAGTAAGAGAAACACAACTGACAGACGTTAGAGATCCATGAGGCAGCTGTAGATATCACAGTTTTACAATAGAGATGCTATGACAACTAGTTAAGTATAAAGGAAGATATTTCATCTCCAAGTGATTCTTTTGTTATTATCTGAGTGGGGGACTGACATCTTTGGAGTTGCTGGTATTGCTTCCCTTAAAGGCACAGTGATACACGCTAGCTGGAATAACTAATGTATGACTTGGAAACTTCAAGCTACCCCCTGTAGCTAAGCCTGCTCAAATGCACCCCTAGTTCAAATAAGGTTAAACTGATGACTGTAGGCTTCCCAGATCTGCTGTTTATGTCTGGGTTTCAGGGCTCTTGTCAGGAACAGGCAGAACTAACCAGGGTTTCCACCTGGGTATGTATCAAACAAGCCTGGGCTGTCTACCAGTAGTTCAGATGAGGAATTCAAGTCTGAACATTTTTAGAGTACAGGCCAACCCATGATATTCCCATATACTTAATCCTAGACTGCTCTTTCATCATGCGTTTCCTTAATGCCTTTCAAGTGCCCTAACACTTTCTGTTACTTTGTACACATGTTTTTAAATAATAGACTTTTTCCTATGCAGTCCCATCTTTCTGTATTGGCTAATTAAAGTTAGACTGCAAGCAAAATCAGATTGCATAGCATAGCACACCTCTTTTGGATGCATTACAGAAATTTTCCCTTGTGTATTTTCCAGTGGGCACTCAGCATGTTGCTGCTCTACTGCTGCTGCAATAACAGGATTGAACACCTTATTTTTGCAGGACTTCAATGATAAATGTTCTAATTTTATTGTGGAAGAAAGAGAGAATATATTTAAGACAAATCATAAAGAATAAGGTGATTATTAAAAATGCTGCTTCAAAAGAGCTTAAATGAAATGACAACATAGACTTACTTCACATAACAAATGGATAAATAATATTTGAGGATCACTTAAGACCAACTTCAGAGTAACAGGTGATGCAGGGCCTTATTAGATCACGCAGTTAATTTTTTTCAGTGACCTTTAGCCAGCTGAATCTTTGAAGAGAATACTTGATTGTGCCAAGGTTCATTAAAGTTAATTATCTTCTAGTATGTTTGCAGCATATGATAAGCATGTGAATTTAAGGCAGCCTTATAAAGTGGATGACTGCAGTTTCTGTAGTTTCCTCTAAATGAAGAGCAAGGGCCAGCCAGTAGTCAGCATGCTGCAAATGGAAGTCTCTGCTGATCTCACCTTTGTGTTCTCTTTTCCACCACCCCCATGAAACACCTCCCCTTCTCCCTACTTACTGAGACCATGGTTTCTCCTTCCAGACCTCACTCAGAATCTTGTTTCTATCACATTACCTACAAATACAAGCTTTTAAAATGGAAGAAAAGTACTTACATATTCACATTCTGTAGTAGATGAAAAAAAAAATCACCTTTGTCCTAGCTCTCCCCTCCTTCCATTTACTTTATTTATTTCACTGATTGTCTGAGGTCTAATATTAAGGCTATAAACCTTTTCAGACACATGGCTGCACTTGACCTGTTCTGATAAACATCAACAAGTGTACTGAATGATGAGGGTTATTTCTAATAATGAACAAACAATGAAATGACTTTTACACCTTAATGTTAAGATACTTGGAATCATGGCCTTCATAAGGGTGGGAAATAAACATTCATGGAGATCCTATTGTTTTGCTGATCAACATTTTTCACATTGCATGTGAAATGGTTATACCTCATCTCTGTTCCAGAGACACTGGATGTGGAGGCAACCTAGGGGTATTGTATCTTCACAGGTAAACTACAGTTCTGACTCATATGTTGTTTCTGGAACACAGAGAGCAGCAGATGATGAAGACATTCAGAAAGGAAAGGGTTAGGCAGGCACTGCTCCAGAGTGGGGATCCTTATCCTCTACATTACAAAGAATATACTACTGATTTTGCCAAGCATGCTTCATGAAACAGATAACTACTGCAGTACGATAACGCTTGGAAAAATTAAGAAATCTCTTACAAGGTGAGACCTGTTCACAGTATTCTTTCCCTGTTCAAGTGAGTAGTTCTTGTAACTTGAATTATAGTTACTCAGGCTACTGCTTTCTGCCTTTGACCTTTGTTTCCATACTTCTCCACATTTCACATTTCATCCTCAAAGCATGTTTGTAGGACATGCCAGTAGTTTTCCTCCTTTTAAAGAACAGCGGAGGCACCAAGACATAATTTGCCTATCTACAGCTTTACTGTGTAAGAAATAATAAGGAATTAAAGTCTTCTGAGTCCCTGATCATGTCCAGCCTTTTCTTCCACAGTTTTCTTACTTCTCCTGATGATCAAAGTGCTACATCCTCTCTGTGTATTAAAGTCCTTCCTAGATGAACTAAATAAAAGCAGGATTTTAGATCTAAGGACTAAGAGAAGTTTTGTAGTTTAATTCAGCTATGGATGTAAGTGCTTTTGTGAGATAGAACCTGAAATTGGTTCTTGACATTCAACAGCTCAAACATGCCCTTGAGCACAGAAAGATGAGGAAAAAGAACAGTCCGTTCCAGCAGATACCTCTTGCACAGTCACTTTTTGGCTCTCTTCAGCCTTGGGGCCATTGAACCCAGGGACCCATTTCTGCAGGACAGCCAGCTGGTAGGCATAGAACATTCCTGGCAGATGCCTCTAGCCCTCCTTTTGAGAACTAGCACCAAAAAAATGTATGTGGCCAGGAAGGACAGGGCAAGAGGAACTCAGTAACAGCAATTTGGGGATTTCAGAAGGATGGAAGAAGTGTGTGTCTCCTAAGCTAGATATTTGTTTGGATAGATATTTTTCACAGATGAAAGAAAAAAAGTGAAAATGCTATCTCAAATCCAAGTTGAGTGTCTTGGTCCTTAGGCATAAGCTTTGAATCCTTTGCCTCAAATAGTTAGGAAATTATCTTAAATTGTTCTTTATGTGGATAAATGCTGTTTTGGATCACACCATCAAATGCTGTAGTTGTAAAATCATTATTTACCAAGTTGGAGATCTGGTTTCTTTCTTCTACTTTTTTTTTTTTTTGCCTTGCCACAGATTTCCTGACAATCAGATCAGTTCAGATCAAATAGCAGTGAGCTCAATGCTGTTATCACTAGCTATTACAAGAAAATGGCATATATCTGCACCTAGTTCATGGTGTCCATTTTATGTAAATATCAAGCAGATAGGTTTACCTGCTTCCTCTTCCTCTCTTCTTTTCTCTTTTCCTTTCCCTTTTCCTTTTCCTTTTCCTTTTCCTTTTCCTTTTCCTTTTCCTTTTCCTTTTCCTTTTCCTTTTCCTTTTCCTTTCCCTTTCCCTTTCCCTTTCCCTTTCCCTTTCCCTTTCCCTTTCCCTTTCCCTTTCCCTTTCCCTTTCCCTTTCCCTTTCCCTTTCCCTTTCCCTTTCCCTTTCCCTTTCCCTTTCCCTTTCCCTTTCCCTTCTCTTTTTCCCTTCTCTTTTTCCCTTCTCTTTTTCCCTTCTCTTTTTTCCTTCTCTTTTTCCCTTTTCCATTTTCCGTTTTCCCTTTTCCCTTCCCTCTTTTCTTTTCTCTTTTCTCTTTTTTTAGTTCTGACAACACTTCCTGGTTTATCCTGGAGCTAAACTCAGACTCTAACATTTTTATACATTATAGGAAAACAAATAATGTTGGCAGAGCAGTCTGAAATTCTCAGACACATCAAATTGTGTAGAACTGTACATGACTTAATGCACAGACCTTAGCTAGTATTTAGAATCTTATGAAGTTTCACAGAAATCTACCAGTCTGTGATATAGATGCTACCTATGGTCTGTGAAGCTCAGAATACAATGCCTATCTCTGCTCCTGTTCCAGATCTAGGGTAGCCATGACTTTGGATAAAAGTTCTGACTATGGAAATGTCTTTACATCATCTCTGTGAGGAGCCAAAGCGTAATAGACAATGCCACCACGTAGGACATAGCAACGTATCAACAATATAATTAATGATTAATGTACTATTTATATTGTGGTAACATTTGCAAACCACAGTCATAAAGCAAGACCCAATTCAGCTGCACAAACACATACAAACATGATATCTGCCCCAAAGATTAAAATCTAAATGGGGAAATAAGAGTTTTCTGGAGCTGGAGAAGGAAAAAAATATATAATATCAATAAAAGGCCATGCAAATAGTCTACACTGCAAAATGAAATGCATGGTCTGTTTTCAAGTGAAAGCTTGAAATACATGTTCGTATGTGTATATATTTTTATATAGCTTGATGAGATTTTATACTGATGTAAAAGGTTATGTAAATAAACCTATTTAATAATATTGATGTCTAATTTATGTACAGATAAAGATTTGTCTAAGTATTTTTCTACACAATGTATTATTTTCCATTATTTTTTGTATAATTATCTAACAAAAAAAAGTTGATAGTTTCCTCAGGTAAGCATCCGAAGGGAGTGCTGTCCAAGTAGGCAGTTCTGTAGCTGATGCATCAAGGTGATATTGACATGCTAGATTATACTCCCAAGGTTTCTTACCAATACTATATCACATAATCATGCACTTCATGAAAAAAAAAACATTTCTGTTGGGGAATTCCCATAAAGAAAAAAGGTAGCTCTCCCTAAATTGATAATGTTCGTGAGCAGTACATATTCTTGTAGAGTCAAAGCATCTCTTTGTTTTTCATTAACCTAAATGATTCAAAGCACCCAAAGCTGAACTAGAGAGAATACACATCAGAATAACTGTCTAGATGGAGATTATGTCTCTTATCATGGAGGAGATTAAAAAAAATCTTTTCCCTTCAGAATTTCTGAGAACAATTAGTATGTTATCAGGCATCATGGTTTTCTTCCTACTGAAAAAAAACAGTCAAAAACATAGTCAATCACCGGAATGATAACCTTGAACTACTGTGGTGAGTTTTGCCAGAGCTCATCTGTCAAAGCTGCAATGGCAGTGTCTGCATCAGTTTCTCCATACTATTTTAAACTAGCTTCAAGTAAGCCTGTGTGAAGTACTTAAGTTACTACTAGTTATATTAGGACAGCTTTTTCAAGCTGTCCTAATGCTGTTATATGAAGACCACTACTGTCTGAAGGATGAAACCACTAGGGTCATGTAGTGCATAGGAAGCACACAGACCTTTCGAAACAGGCACATAATCAGGTGTCCTTAGTTCACCCTCAAATTAATATTGTGAACTCAGATAAATTGAGAGGATGTGAAGACCAGAGCTCCGGCAGCTGTCCAGACAGGATATCACAGCAGAGCCAGGGGGCAGCTCCAGCTTGGCAGGAACTGCCCAGATGCTGGCACGCCATTAAAGGCTTTGGATTTCTTACAGGTAAACAACATGTACCTAGCAGATGGCCAACTGAATGCAGATGGGCAGCAGCTAAGGGGACAAAAATGCTGAGGGGATGATGAATTGAGCACATAGTATTAAATCCTGTTTCAGATGTCTGCAGTGAGACCACTGGTTTTCATATAGCTTTTTGGGTGTCATATACATGGCAGATGGTCCTGAGCTGTGAGAAAAGCCTGAGCTGTTGTTACTTGTGGCTGTTTGAAGGCACTCAGATAAAGTAGGCATTTACAGTTGCTGAAATTCTGGAGGCAAGAACTCTCTCTCTTTAGATTGTGTCAGACTCCAGTCCTCAATAACCCCTTCCACCACATCCTCATGGGTCTCACATTCCTACAGCTCACTTCCACCATCAGGATCCAGCAGCTCCACCTTCCTATCATCAGCTTTCTCACCTAAGTTTGCTGAGATTCTTCTTGCTAGACTTCTGGAGATAAGAAAGTATCTTCAGTATCTGTCCTCTACACAGAGGCATCTGGACGCATTAAATTAGGAATCACTGTATTGTTCCCCAGTATTTAATGTAGATATGCCTTAAGATACACAAAATTAGAATGTGCCTTGCATAACTGAAGGCACAGACATAATCATCCTAATGGGACAAATATTTACAGGGACCTGAAAGTGTCTTTCCTCAAAAGTACTGTATACTTCAGCTAGAGGAAATCCAGTCTTTATTAAGTGCACTTCCCTGAGAAATAGAGAGTAGAAAATTTGCACATATTCTGCACTGTTCCAGTTTTGTATAGAGGTTGATTATAGTTGTAGTTGCATGTCAGAAACAGCATATTCTTGTCTGCGCTACTTAAGTCTTGTGTATTTTATCACTACCCACACATTCAGTGATTTTCAACAGCTAGGGACCTTTATCACATTTGAATCAATCTGTTAGTGATTTTCCACAAAAAGAACTCTAACATCAAGTCTCAAACTCTACATATGATGTAAGAAAATACCTTTGCTATATACATAACCCAGGATTACAGAATTAAGAGGATGATAAATTTCTTCTTGCCCCTTCGAACATTAGAAATGGTGTGGTTGGAATTGCATTTAGTAATAGTATTTTCTTGCTGTCCAGCTATGCTGAACATCCTGCCCTTGAGTTCACCTTCAAAAATGTACATCTATTTTTTGGGGCTTCCAAAAGTAATTGCACTTCAGATTTAGCATAAGAGGAAAACACTACAACAAAATCTGAGACCAGACTTTCAGAAAGCTTCATATGTCAAAGATTATCTGTGGAAAATGACCAGGTACAAAATAGAGTAGTGAGGGATACATGTAGTTAGAGCTATGCTTATAGCTGCAGGGTCTCAGACCCTGGGTGAAAATGATTTACATTATTGGTTGAATCTGAAGCTAGGACCCTCAAGTCAGCGGATTCACACAAGTAACATCTCCTTACATGTAAGGAGGAATAAGAACAGGCAGACTGCAACAGAAAAACTCTCAAACATGTTATGAAAGAAAAGAGGCTGCTCAGGAACACAGAATTACTGGAGAGACACGTGTAGGGACGTACTCAAAATTATATCTGCTTTTGTTTATTGCCACTGGAATAATGCTTTGCATCTGTTCCTTGCATCAAGGAATACACTCAAATCAGAGTATCCAGCAAAGTCTTTCATACACATTTTATTTGGGTGTTGCATGATGTCAGCTCTGGTTTCCTGTTACTTTTTTAAAATATAGTTTACCTGACTGATGTAGACCTGATATGTGACTAGTGGAAGTGGAAAATGAGATCATGTCATTGGGCAGAGTAAGGAAGGTTATCACGTGATATAGGATGTTCTATTGATAGTCAAGGAACCAATGAAAAAACTTGAGATCCTATGTTCAAAGTCACGTATTTTGTAGGGTCTAATCCATGCATATATTTTCTGGAAACTTTGGAAAATGAGTAGAAATAAATATCAATCTCAGGCAGATACACACTGAAACAGATATACAGATACTGAGATATACCACTGAAACAGGAGCGGTTTCTTTTTCTTCTCAGGAAATGTTTTTCTTTTCTGCAATACTTCCACATAGCATGCCTAAATAGAAGTTCTTATTAGAAAAAGGAAAAATAAATAAAACAACGCATGCTGTCATAAAATCTCATGCATGAAGATGTACTGGATATTTGGCATACTTGGTGTCCAGCTATGAACCTATGAGTTTAGGCATCCTTTTTTAAAAGCGAGTGGAGATTGAATGCTTATTGATAGCATGTAGTTGAAAGGGAAATGACAGCAAAGCTAAGGCAGTGGCTAGGATATCAGATCTAATTTCTGCGTCTGGTATTGCCAAGCCTTTTTTAAATGAGTTGCATCATTTTTCTGCTTCATTCTTTCCCATCTGCAGAACAAAGAAAACAAATTTCAGTTTACATTGGTGTTGTGAAGATTAATTCATTACAGCCTCTAAATGAGATCAATAAGCTGATAAAAGGTGCAAGAGGAATGCAAAGCATTTCCATTAGACAACAATAAAAATGGGAATACTGTCAAGGTCTGCCTTGGCTAAAAAGAAAGCTCCTATATCAACTGCAGATCCTCTGGGAACTGGCTGGTCTTTGCTTATTTGGCGTGATTTTTAAAATCTGATCAGAGCAAGAAAAATATTTAACACTTGTAAGGAGTTTCTTTAAATCTAATTTTTCTATTTCTCAGTTACATGAAGCAATCTAGTATCCAGTTTGTCATGGCTGTATTTGAGCAGCAAGGAAAATGTTTAATCTCTGCTATATATTCCTGCTGACTTCTGTAAAAGTACATCAAGGTACTCAAGGGCTGACAAGTCAAGGTCTGAAGGTCAATCACGGTTCAGTGGCCCGTTTTACTTCTTACTGTGAAGTCCCATAAAGCTCTTGTGTGAGTCATTAGGTCTTTATGATGTTATGGAAATCATCATAAAAAGAACATTTAGGGAATAGATGTCTGCAAAGCAAATCAGAGGAGAAGGCTTTTATCCAATACTCAACACAGTGAGTGTCAACACAGGACACAAGTGCACAAGCCAAGCATTAGTAATGATAAAGGGTTTGTTTCATATAAATAAAATATCAAACTCTTGGACTGTAACTGGTTATCTATGTTCCAGACAAATGCGAATCTTAGTGTACTTCTGATCCATATCAAACATACCCTGTATAAGACTGAATAGATATCAAATGCTTCTTTAGTTCCCTAGTATTTGCAAGAACATAAATTTAAATACAAAATTTCTGATGTGTTCTAGTCTGGTGGATTAAAGCAATAGTGGGTATGAGAATATGAACAAAAGTATTGCTTTACTTAGAAGTGCCATTAGCAGGGTTGGCTTCTGTCCATTATCAGATAGCCTTTCGAGCCCTGCAGCAATTTTACCTTACTGGTAGGCTCTTAAATGCCATGAGCTGTATTTCCAGAGTGAATTCCTTTTTGGCATACACAACATTTTTTAACAATTCCAGGCCTCAGGCTACAAAGGCTGTTTGAACACCTCAGAGAGAACTGCCTCTTGAGCAGTTTTTCCATCTGAACGCATTTTCTAAAAAAGAAGTCTCTCACTTTTTTTCTTGGTTTTATTGTTGTTTTTTTGGAAACATAATTATACTTGAAGGTCTTCTGTCAGAAATCAGGCAAGTCAACTGACTAATGGTGTAACTGCCTGATGGGGTCTCATCCTAGCTGGCTTCTTTGAGAACTGGCCCACTTCTTGGTTTCCTTGCTCATAGCTGAGCAGGTATTTTGGCTGATAAATGCACTGTTTTTTTCCATTTCCTGGAAACTGTGAGCATTGTCATTTTGTTCTAAGTATTATATTAGCAACCTGAAATTATACAGAAAGCAGAAGATGGCATGGTTGTTTTTGTGTTTGGTTAGTTGGTTTTTTTTTCTCCTGTTTTTTTGCTTTTCTAACCATTACTGATCACTTGGAACATACAGCACGTAATTGTGTTCTGATTCTAAAGCTGTTGCATCCCAATAGAAAGGTTTTACAGACACTTTTGACCAGAGTTTGTTTTTCAGCCTGTGGCTGAGGATGGTGGCGGTAGACAGCAGACATTTCCAATGTAGTCTAAAATACTTCTTTTTTTTATTCTGGGGAAAGTAAAAATAGGTGATAGCCACTGTGTGTCCCCCTTTTACTTCCTTAACTTGTGATCTGTCATCATGTTTTAAAAAGTCTCCTGGATTAGGTTCTTGACATAATAGAGTATTAGATTTTTTTCCTCATACCCACTACATGTGAATGCATGTGATGATCTCTTCTACTTTTTGTCTACGTAACAAAACATCAGTGCCCCAAAGGCACAGGTCATTTGTCTTCTTATGCCAGCACTCTTCACACTGTTGTAATTTCTTCCAGGCGGTCTGTGCATCAGTAGCAACACATGAGACAGCATGCCTCCTTAGATCTTTTTCCAGTGACCTCTTAAAAATTTCCTCTATTTGTCTTCTCTGAACAGTTTCTTCAATCTGATCTTACTAATTGACATTGATAAGGAATGCAGAGATGTTATATTTCAGAGGCTAGCATCACTGTATTTCCAGCAAACTTTTGTGATTTTTTTTATTTTTTTTTATTTTTATTTTTTTTTTGAGAAGATATGACTGTGTGTAAAAATGGCTAGTGCCAGTCAGTTTAATAGAAATTTTATGTTTACTTTGTCTTCCCTGGCCCAGGAATATACTTTATATATAGTTCACGTAACAGTCAGTCTTTCATATAGGTTATCATATAATGTACATATTCCATACAGTTAAAACAAAAACTTTTTGACTACAATCCATCTCTGAGCTCCATCTCTTAGATCCTCTGAGCTTTCTTATTCCAGAAAATGTATCTGGCAGGCACTCTTTCCCCAAGAGTTTGCAAAGAAATTACTGGAGCCAGACAAACATTCAGTAAAGCATGTTTGGAATACTTAAACTAATGTTATTTACAAATTTGGTTTGAAATCATTAGGTACATTGGCCAGAACCTGTTCCTCCTCCTCTTTTACCACAAAGATAAAGAAGAATGTAACAAATATTGCATTTATCTGACAGTTTGGAATTAGAACATTTATCCAGGCTCCAAGAAACTCAGGATTAGCACCACAACTCGATTTTGCGTAAAGTATTACCACAAAAAAGTGCTCAGAAATGTACTTCTATCTGGTGCATAATAAACTTCTTGGAAGGCTGAAGCTCCAATTTTTGCTCCTGCAAGTGCATCAGCGTGTAACAAGAGAGCTACTCTTTAACCACATGTGCTGACTACTCTACTCTTCTGGGAAGTGAGCAATGGAGACCAAGGACAGTGTTCAATCTGGATCATATATGTTCTGTGTAAGTGGGACTGTTCTTGAGATAGTGATTAAAGGGGCAACTGTTTCCACATCAGTAATTCTGAGAAATATTCCCTTTCTCCATATTTCTGGTTCTGTAGAAATTCTTCAAATGAAATGTTATGTGTCAATTGAAACATGACATTAAAACAATTTCTAATTTTTTTTCGTCAAGAAGATTCAAATTCTGTTTGACCCCAGCTGAATTTCCCCCTGCATTTTTATTTAACTGCCAAGCCACAAAATCAATTATTTGAACATTCGTCTAGTAGAGATCTGATTAAACTACTCAGAAAAAAAAAAAATACTGAAAAAAAACCACGCTGTTTATCTGTGTTTCTCTGAGTAGAGCCTCACTGCCAAATATTTTTAATGACTTACCTTCACTTTGGTTCCCACATTCCTGTAAGTTTTCAAGGACAACCAAAATATCCAAACAATGCTTGTCCCTTTCTGGTGGGATTTCCGTTCTCATGTGGTACCCTCACAAGACTTGGAGAACAGTCCGTGTCACTCTGGATGTTTTTAAAAACAGGATGTATTCTGTCATTATATTTCTTGCACAGCTGAGGAGCCAGATATGTGCTATCACTTTCTTTTGTAAATACAGTGAATGAGACATACATAGCAAGATTGCTGGCTTGAGCCTAGCCAGGCAAATCCTGAAGAAGCAATAATTGTGTATAATCAGATGTTCTCTCATCTTCAGTAAATGTAAGAAGTTATCAGCTCTCAAAGGCTAATTCCAACCCACTTCAGCTAAGATTCAGTAGCTGAATGCAGGCATAGTAGATGTCATAGCAGTGCAAACTAAGCCAAGACATTTAAACATCTTCTAGAAGGGGTCTAGAGAATTCTGTGCTCAAGTAATTTCACTGTTTTTTTTTTTCAGCTGAAGGGGCAGCAAGCTTTGGGGTTGTAGTTGGAAGCTGAGCAGTGCAATTGTTCTATGAATTTATGTACCCCAGGGTTTGGCCTTACTAGTAGCATGAATTGACACGGTAAGGTACACTACCTGAGAACTGTTGCAACAGCTTTAATAATCCAATAACTGCAAGATAAGTAAGTAAATCAAGCTTACACTGGAACTATATCTACTTCCTCAAACCTCTAGTGCTCTACCTCAATTGCAAAGCTAACCATCTGTCCAATCCCTTTGTTTAAAAGACTGTCCTCTGGAGTTGTTCCGGATAGTTACACAGATTAACAGAGCAGATGGTTTTAGATAAACATCCACCCAAGTGGTTAACGTGCTAATCAAACCAGTAGAGCTAACAATCATGTGCCTGTATCTTTTCCCATCCAGAGTGGCCAGAGGTCTGTTCTTAGGAGTTGTGCAACTTCTACAGTGCCCAAAACAGGTATCAACATAACCTCTGTTTTAGCAAGTAATTTAAATACGTTTAAATATCACTGCAAGAAACAGATTTGAACTTTGAATGAAGAGACTTGTTCAATTAGAAGAACAGAGGAGTTTCTGTAAGAAATCAGATTGAACTTCTGGCTAGTCCAACCACCTGAGACAGTGGTCAGATCAGCAGCTTACTTCTGCTTATACAAGCAGAAGATTGTAGTAGACAGATGGAAATCCATCTGCTCCAGAGCGGCTTTAATTCTGGAGTATAAGGCACTCTTGTGCTTTTATTTTATCTCTTAGCCTCCCTTTTCCAAATAACTTGCCTCGTTACACATACCCTTCTCTTGTGCAATTCATTTGTCTTCAATCTGCAAAAATAGCAGTCTTTCCAATGTCTCTAGTTTTGACAAGTTTTGACACTTTTTATCATGCTCTTCTGTGCTGGGACAACTTGCTTGGTGCCTGACACAATAGAGTGCCTCCTAATTTTGGATTCCTGCTAGTAAGCAGAGAGGTCAGGTAGAGAGGTGAAATTTCCTGGCTTCTTTTTGGCATGTGTCATCTGCAATCTTGTTGCTGCAAGCTTTGACCCTGAAAATAGATATAGAAAGAGTTTTTGAGTAAAGTGTTCATTACTGACAGATGTTACTTGAAGGGTGCAGGGCCCCTGGGAAATGAATTAGGTTTGACTTCTCTGATCTAACTATTAAAACTGAAGACAGATCAACTCAGTATGCTTGTGCAGTTTCAGCTCGTTTTTCATTGTATTCCCTCCTTCTTCCTTGTGCTGGAACTACCATTTATATGTCTCTATTAGGATCTGGCTTGTGAGATGATCTGGTTTAAAGATTGTTGTTGTTTTGTTTTGTTTTGTTTTGTTTTTGGAACTGCCAGTGCTGCTCACATGCTTATAGACTATTTACATCTTTTCCAGTGATACTTGCTGCACATAAATACTGCATATGTTTAGAATTCACCAGCCACAAAAGGATGTCTCTCATTTCTCCTATTCAGCTGTGGGAAGATTTCACCTTCTAAGATTCCTTGTTCTGTTTAATGGTATATCTAATTAATTTTCTCTTAGAAAATGTTCGGAGTTGCAGTCCTTCTGCAGAGCAAATTGTAAAAGCCCAAATCAGACCATACTTTTGTTGAGAGGCCACTAGAGTGGGAGAAGGAACTAACATGTTTATAACAAGCATTTTATTCGTTGGAATAATGTTAACAGACAAATCACCATAACTCGACTGAACCAGATCAGCTCTCCTGCAAGTTAAAACCCAGATTGTATTGGGAGTGTTTGTTTTGTAATTTTTAAAATAAATTAAGAAATCAATGATGTATTCATAGCATGCAGCAGAGCAAGTAGTCAATTCAGATGGACAGCCCCAGACCCATTAATTTTGGCACTAAGTGAATGCAGTTCTGACTGGTATCAATATTAATCCTAATTGGGTAAACATAATTTAAAACTGTCACAAACTTGAGCTGTATCAGTTACCACGCTTTACTCTAGTTGTTTCAGGAATGTGTTTTCTGCACTAGATCCATCTGGAAATTACCGCAAGACAGACTGCTTGTCAGTATCTTAGGCCTTGTTTTCAGTGCTATTTCTACCTTTGTGTTTAAAACCTTGGGTTAATTGATGTACATCAAGTATCCTAAGATAAAGAATACCTGCAGTCACAAGAACTGTGGCAGTGGGACAGGGGAGTGATGGAAGGTGTGGGGTAAGGCTTTAGTGCACCAGAACTTTGTAATTTTAGGAAAAACTGGAAGCTTACTACTTTGTCATCTAATTCATGATGGCATGTATGCTGAGCAAATGAGGCTGGGGAGTGAAGACTGCACAGTGTGCACAAGAATAAGCAAATTTTCTTATTCATGACTTTAGAGGACATACTTCTCCAATTTTAACTGTAAAAAAAAAAGTCAGTACTGTACCTTTCACAGTTTCAGACAGCAGTCCTTGTTTTCAACTCTATTAGGAGGTAGTCATTTTATTTGTGTGTTTGGTCATTTTATTGTATGAAGGTTCTTGCTATTGCCAGAGAGGCTTGTTATTAATATTTTCAAGGCAGTGTACTGGGGGGGAACATTGGCTAGAGCAGCATTGCCAGCTGTCCCAGAGCTTTGAACCGAATCCCAAAACTATGTCTTGCACATAGAAAAGGCTGATGTGATCAGGCCACCGGGTCCATCAGCAAGCTCCAATGCATGTGGTCATGTTCCACCAGCAAGACACAAAATGAAGACATCCTGTAAGTGTCTTAAGTACAGATTTGATTATTATTCTGTTTGAATAGTCCTCTGTCTCTTGGCAAATATGAACTTTCCAGAGATCTAGGATTAATGCTAATTTTTTTGTTACTCACAAGGCAAGGTTTTAAAGTTCAGCTGAGAATGTATGATGATGATGTACCTTTGTGTCTGAGATTTTGAACTGATACTATCATGTCCAAGTCAGATAAAAATAAAGGTGTTAAATCTCCATGGTTACATTAAATTAATCAAATAAGTGTGTAAGGCAGGGAACCCAAGTTTTGCTGGTTAAGCTGTCTTAAGCCATTTTGCTTTTGTAGTGTACTGACACTGTTAGAAGACATCTCTGAATTCCTAACTTTTCCCAAGTCTCCACATTAAAGGATAGATTGACAGATGACTTTTCAGCATGCATATCTGCAGATCTTTTTTTGACTTCAGTTTGACTTTGCATGACATCATTCACTCTTTCACACCCTGCTTTTTGCCCTCAATAAGAGATACAAGTACCAGATAACTGACAGTGATCATCACTAGCTTTCATGTTCGGACACTTATTAAAAGAGACCTTAGAAATCTTCAGGCATGGAAAATGTATAGTATGCATGGAGTTCAGGGTTTTATGTACATCTTATGCCTGGAGACCTGCAATTGCGTTAATGATGAAGTTTCTGTCGCTTCTGGCTGTGAAGGCAACATTGACATGGTCACTACTCCTAACCTGCAGCTGGGCAAGTTTTAACAGTCATAGTCAGAAGTGTGAATTCTCTCTCTGATCTCTCTGAGCAGTTAATTATTTATCCTCAATTAACTAATTGCTTTGGACTTGTTTTCTAATCTAGGGCTCAATGCTGCACATCGCAGGCGCAGATTCTTGCCATTTTAAGTTTGCAATAGTGTTTTCTAGATAAGCATAAATTTTATTGTCTTGCAAATAGACTGAAGCTGTAAGACAGGCATGCTGTTTATAAAAAGAGAGTCTTAGGCTTCTAAATCCCAGAGATACATTTGAAGACTTAAACTTTTTTCAGAAAAGAAAATGATTAAACATAACACACTCTGATATGTAAGAAGTTAAGAGCAGCTTTAAGGATTTGGCTGAAGCCAGTAGCTAATTAACTGAAGCTAAATCAATATAGAGAATGCTATGTCCACTCAGATTACATCAGTTTAACACCAATCTCTATGCTAACACAAGACTTACTTGCCTAAACCCCTACAGCTGTGTGTAGCTTTACATAAGGAAGTGTGCTGAGAAGTGAGAACACTTCTTTCAGTGACATCAGCCCATACATTGTCATAGCTATAATGTCATACTGCACCCCAAATGAAGCTATTAGAGTTAGGACAAGGGAACACTTAGAATCTGACTTTTGTGAACATTAGTTGCTGAATTATTTGTGCTGGTTTGGAAAACAAGATTACTTTTGGACACAGATCACAAATGCCTTATTGAAATGAGAAAGCTCAGTCTCAAATCTTTGTTTGCTTTGCCAGACTTCAACTCTTTTTCACGTGATTTTGGAGAGGGAGCTCGGATATACCTAGATAATTTCAGTAACATACAAAGACTGTTTACAAATACTGAGCATTTGACACTTCAAACATAGGTGGTATCTACACCTATAGTCTACAGCTAAGTGGTCTTGGATGGTTTCTTTGATAAAATTTAATTTTTATCATGTCTTAGCTGAGAAGAGGCAGCAACAGCTTGCTCTGATAACCACATATTTGATTCTGGTGGTACAACATCTGGGCTAAAAGATGAAAAAAACTGCACTTTAGCTTTGATTGAAGTGGTTTCTCTGCATCTAGGAACAACTATTTAGTCTTTTTTGTCATATTTACATAGTTTGCCCCAGTATATTCATTTAATGCTGCTACTTCTTGGAGATCACCTAAACATTTTTTTTTCACAAGGAAGGGGGATTATCAAAAAGTAAAGGTAACCTTTACACATATTCTCATCTTTCTCTTCCTTTGATGTCTGGGTAGACAAAATGATCTTTTATGTATTAATGATGCTCTTCCCTTCAGTATCAGGTCATCTCTCCAAGATTTTATGGTTAATACATACATATTATTTTCTTTTCGATGGTTTTTGTTATCCATCTGTCCTTGGACTATTGACTTCCCAGTACAAGGGTACTCCTTCTCTAATCCTGTCTAATATACCCCAGAGGGGGATACAATCATACGTATTCTATTTTACATGTATGGTATCATTTAATGTATTTTCTGCTTAAAAATAAATAAATAAATAACTGTCACAATCATTGTACTGAATCATCAGTAGTTCTTGAGCCTGAGAATATACAGTCTAAAAGAAGAACTTAGAAAAGCATGTAAGGATTCATTAAGTCATTGGCTTCTGACTCAACAGAAGCCTAATCTAAATTGCTATGCAGTAAAGCACTTAATCTTAAATTTAACACAAAGGTTTGAGTTCTTTGTTTTGTAAGACACACTTAAATCAAATTATGCTCATAACAGAAGTGAATTACAATGCTGCGTTCACTAGGATTGCCAGTTGGGTATAAAAGAAATCATATAAAGGTCATTTGGGACCTTTTTTTCAACTAGAAATTGTACTGCTCCTGCTTTCTAAATTGTGGATGAAATTTTAAGGGTAGTGAGCATTTATATCAAAGTATTTCAATGCCACAGGAAAAGCAGAACGTAGTATTTGTGTTTTTTTCTTTTTTCCTTTTTTTCAGTTGCATTCTTCCTGTAGATTTCAGATATGTAGTTGTACTGGTACAAGTCATGCCTCTCTTAGGAAGTATTACTTTTCAGAAAGGGTGGTCAGGCACTGGAACGGACTGCCCAGGGAGGTGGTGGAGTCACCGACCCTGGGGGTGTTCAAGGAAAGGCTGGATGTTGTGTTGAGGGACATGGTTTAGTGGGAGCTATTGGGAATAGGTGAACGGTTGGACTGGGTGATCTTTTAGGTCTTTTCCAACCTTGGTGATTCTATGATTCTATGATTCTATGATTCTGACGAAAATATCATGCTAATCCTAAGTAGTCTGCAATGGACATGACAGAGTAATGAATAACTTCATCTGTCAAAGACATCATGATGTTATAAAGATAGAGTTCAATGGAAAAATACCTGCTTTGCTTGTAAAGAACACTCCTATGTACTTAGTAAACGGAAGGGTTCCCAAAAGTTTAAGCTCTTTGGGAGTAAACACAAGAATAGTACATTGCAGACAAAATAAAATAAATAAGCGGATAGTAAAGGCAGAAGTAAGAGAATCAAAGAAGGTATAGATTTACAGCCTTATCAATATTATCAGTGCCTTTCATGTTCTGGTTTCTGTTTCTATCCACGTAATGCAAATGGTGTAAATATTATACTGTAGTCAAATAAAGGAAACAAGAGCACACCATTAGGAAGCAGCACTACAATACAGCAAGTTCCTATGATAAAGTTATATTCCAGCAGTAGTTAAAAACAACTGCAGCTAGCGGCAGCCGAAAACCAGAAAAGGACAGAGAGCAGAGCATCTCCTCTGCAATAACCAGTGGGCAGGATTAATATTCTGTTTGATACTTCCTTATTTGAAGTTGAAAATTTCAGTAAAGTAGCAAATTATGACCTTAAAGTGATATAAAAAAGGGGAAAAAAAGTTTTCTAGTTTTTGGAAGGTTGTGGAGTTGAGTGGAATTGTCAACAATTTTTTGAAGACTTATTTATCTACAGGCCTCTTCAGAGATCTTGGATGTTTTATAGAGATTTTTTCCATTTTACTGTTTATTTGAATTACTCTCATAAGCATTTTATTAAATAGCAGGAGAGAATGGAGGGAAAAGAGATGAAATGTCTTTAGGAAAGACTAAATATTTCTAGATTTCTTCTTCTATTAGAATTATAAGTTAGCAAACCAGAAAATTCCAAGAAGGCAGAAAGAGTCCCTATCATGTCAGTTAATCTGAGTTCATTTTCCTAGTTGGTTAATCTGGTATACCATGTCTGTTCATTGGTACAATACTATTTTCTAAATTTTATCATTCTTATATTTCTGTTGTTATTGAGAGAAAAAGAAAAAAAAGGGAAAAAAAAAAGGAAAAAAAAAAGAAAAAAAACCCACAAACACATATTCAATGAATTTAAGGTTATACTTTAGCACTTTTTTTCTAAAAAGAATGAGTTCTGAAATCTTTTTGTGGTTATGACTGAAAGTCTTCCTGTAGGTCTTTTTTTCACCTAGCATTTGCTGATAATCTTTGAGATTCAGATTTTAAAAGTCATGCAATAATAGAATTTGAAGAAAATACATTTCACTTAATCCAAGATCAATACTTGGTAGATATCACTGGAGAATTAGTCAAGTAGTTTGATCAATTACAAATAAAACTAACATTTTATTTTGACTAATGCTTTTTTATCTGATGGGTAAAATTTAAATATGTAAACCAATAAGCCTATAACAAAAGCCCATGCCTACAGGCATATAGACAAAAAGCATCCACAGCTCCTAGGAGGAGCTCTGTGGTTCCTAAGAATCAGGAATTTGAAAAGCCTAGGCGAACCTTTACTACTAACCAAATTTCAATCTGGTCACTAAATGTGAAAGGTGACTTCTAAAAACACCTTTCTTGAAGTTCTCAGCCAGGTGAACATTGCAAATCGCATTGGGGAACTGCTTTATAAACGGGAATTGCAATTTGAGCATCTGACTATAGGGAAGATATTTCTGTTTCCATGAGACATCAATGACAGTTGAATTCTTTAAGGCTAAGTGAAATGCTTTCTGTGGTAACCACCCAGTTTTACCCTGGCCCAACCATACAAAAATACTTTCATTTGTGATTACACTACAGCAACTGATAGAACTGACAGAGACTTGGCAGTTTCAAACCTTAAGACACACATTTGGCTGCAAAACTCAGAATTCTGTGTATGTCTGTTCTCTTTTAAAAGTTATTTTAAAAAATGATGCCAGAAACTCAGCACTCATGCAAACTTTTGGTAACACGTGTGCCATTAAGTGGCCAGTGGAACTAATGACACATTTTGCTTCTACACACTGACAACACTAAATGTGAATAGTGCATTTCATAACCTGAACATTTGTATTTTTAAAAAGTGGAGTAAAAGAGCAATGATGCAAATGAAATGCAAACACTTAAAGTGTGAAATAAACCATTCCCACAGGCCAGAAGACTTTGAAAAAAAAATTGCCGATCTTGCTGTTCCACCCAATTTCCCAAATAGGACAAGCAAAGACTGTCTTATGCATATCTCCACTGTTCAGCTCTCAGTTAGGTAAGCACTGTTACAGGTCTAGAAGGTGAGCACAGCCAACTAAAAATTGTGCTTGTATAAACACAGAGGTTTATAATTTAATATGATAAAATTTTGTTAGGTGAAATGAATGTAATAGGAGACTTTTTGGATTCCCCTCTTAACTGTCCATAATAAACGTGCATTCGTCAATGAATGCAAAATTCATTTATACATGTTGGTTGCATTGTATAACTGATTGAACAGTTATTAGATTCACGTGCTCAGGTGGGAATCTATTATAATATACACCTCGAATACTGTGAATGCAACATAGGTGTTCTGCTGAGTTTATGACTAATACATGTCAGGGATGAGCAATGAAAAGGAGAAAATAATCTGTCAAGAATTTAGTAAACTTGATTAATTTGAGTCTAAACATTTGAGTAGCCTTTGAACCTAAGCCAAAAAAGTTTCAAGAACCTTCTCTAAGAGAAGTGCCCTGAGCTCTGACTGCAGGTTCAAGATCAGCAACTCTTCCCCACCAAAGAAGCACAATATACAAGTGTGCTAAATGTGGAAAGTATGCAGAAATAGTGTGTTCATATGCACAACTTTCAGACAGTATTGTGTATTCATATTTAAGGCATTACTCTGACTGAGGAGCCAATGTATGGCAGGGTTTTTAGTTTTTCAGTTCCATTGCTTTTCTATTCTATTCATTTCTGTCAACTCAAATTATTTCTTTTTCTACATGTCCATGGACTGTATGCTTCTTCTTAAGAGAGTGTGAAGAGTCCATCGCTATCATCCTGCGATGAAAGGACAAATCTATTTTTTAAGTGTTGTTTCTCCTCATATGCTGGACCTTGAGAGGGGAATGTACCTTCAGAAGTGACCAGTGCCCTTCAAATTCTTATCTAAAGGAATCCCACTGGAAACCTTGGAGCTCTTACAAAACTTTGGACTGTCTGTTAGTTATCAGATTTACAAGGACATTAGTCTTCAGCTATCAAACCCTATTTGAGCCACCAACTGTCCTCATTCATTCTCCTTTCTTTTAACAGTAGAGGTAAACACTGATTTAGTTTGCTTCGTTATATTGGTCTAGACTACTTTAAAAAAAAAGTTAAAAATAAATGCTGGCAAAATCTTAGCTTAGTGTGAAACCCTGACATCAACAGCTGATTATGTCAAGTTACAGGCTCACTAGCCTCTGACAACAAATATTTGGATCTAGCTCAATTGGGTAGGCAAATTAAGAGCATCTTTCTCAGCATAGCTTGCTATCATTTCCCTGATATGTCAGTCAGAACTTTTAATGGTCATTTATCTCTTAACATCTCCTTAGTTATAAAGTTCTCTTTATTATTTTTTCTTCCATATGAAAAAATCCATATGATTTCTATATGAAAGGTTCTTGTGATAAGGCAGAAACTGAAGTAACTTCTCTTGAGTCAGAATTCAAAGACTTACTATGAAATTTCTTTTAAAATAATTTTTCAACTGTCATTGTGCAATTTTTTACATGTATATGATTACAAACATCCAACAATTGGGAAAATTAAAAGGGATGGCTTGACAGTCTATTCTAATATCTAAGCAGCAACTGTAAATGAGTTCAGAGCTATTCCTAGAGCATGACAATACAACCTGGGCTTCTCTGGGGGGGAGGCATTAATAACGCCCTGAGTGAACCTGGTGAGCATTTAAAAAGAAGGCAACTAACAATCTAAAAAAAGAAATTGTGTAAAGCTATGACAACATGTAACCTGACATCATGCTGATGAGGTAAGTTAGTGAGAATGATCGTAAGAGAGAATATTGTTCAGCAGGAGCAGGAGGTGAAACATTCATGCTTCAGTCCCGATGGATTCCTGGCTTTTTTCTCAGACTCCTTCTGTTACCTCCCCTTTCCTCGCCACTTTTGTTATACTGATTCTTTTTCTTTTTCTAAATCTTTTTGATCAAGAGTAATTCACATGACCATATCAAAGTCTGTCTGCAGCTGAAGAGTTCCTGACAACTGCACCCTGTTTCAACCTCTTTAAAATGAGTGCTCGAGTTGACACAGTTATATGTACAAATGTGCAGAGCTATATGGATAAAGCCCACAGGTACTTGTCCAAAGCTTTCTTAACCATGTAATTTAAAGTGTTGTAAGTCATAACTTAATGATCCTTGTGGGTCCCGTCCAACATCCCAACATCATGTTCCCTTCAGAACATCCCACTGTCACATAATTTCTACCTCGAGTGATATATTGCTTACACTATTCTTTGATAAATAGCCTCCATAACAGAGCCTAAGTTAGTTGAAATCAGAAGTGGCTCTGCTTTAGAACTCCAGTTCAGAATGTACCTGGACTTAAGCAAGATCAAAGCAAGATGAGGGTCAATGAAATTCAGCTCTTTCTTAAGTTCTTTTCCTGACTTCAGCTGCTCCTTTGATTTTTTTTCTTTTTTTTTTTCTTTTTTTTTTTTTTCCTGTGGCACACATTACTCCTCTCCTTGGATATCTGCATCCACTTCTCTGAAAAATTTCAAATTGAAGCTGAGGCTGGGAGGGCATCCTGCAAACAGAAACTGAGCTGCTGGTTCCTCTTTCTCTCTTGTGAATAAAGCACTGTTCATTTCACTGCCTCTTTTTTTTTTTCAGCTGGCTCCAACAGATTTCCTCTTCCTTTCACTCTTCTGCAATTGCTGACATCTTTTTGAGAGCACAGAGAGTGACAGTTTTTTGTGTTTGAATCTGAAAAGAAGGGCTCTTTGGTACTTTGGCTCTGCCACACAGGAATCCAAAGAGTGCCTGTATTCTCTGAGTATATACATTTTTTCTTCCTCAATGTACAATAATCCCTTGACAATTTCAATGTTTTTCTAGGGAAATGGAAAGAATACTCGCTGTGAGGAAGCCACAGTGAACTTAGTAATCTTTATAGTAACAGATTCTCATGAAGACACTTCTCTTTCCTAGCACAGACTAGCCTATCAGCAATAAGACACAAAATACAGCTAGGCAGGGGATTAGAGAAGGCTTTGTGTTGATCTGGTAACAAGAAACTGAACATTGAGAAGTTACAGCCATTGGCAAGCAAAATTGCATCCAAAACATGGTTCAGTCAAGGGCAAATGAAACCTCTATGTTTTTTAAAGGAACTGACAACGTCGGACATTATTTCTATGGTTTTGACATGAGTGACCTGATCTCTTGGTAGATGCCAGCAGGTGTTTTATGTAAAATTTGCTCTTCTGCTTCTCCTCTGCCATGCTCATTATTTCTGGCAGCACCTCATTGGGTAGGACAAGCCTAAGGCTGAGGCAGGTGGAGGAGACCTCGTCAGGGCTCATCCTCAAAGCAACCCTGCTAAACAGCACATATCTGCCAGCAGCAGTGTGGCTTGTGCATCTCCTCCATGCATGATCTAACATGTTCAGTGCCAGATCCCATATAGGAGCATGCAGGCATGCATTCTCAAGTGATGACTCCCTTCAACCTCCTCCCTGCTCACGTGATGCAGTCATTGGGGCGTCTCACAGTTCCAGACTTTTGACAGTTCAGAGGCCTGCAAAGGGCTGAACCAGATTTGCTTTGCATCAAGGAGAAAATGTGTCTGAGAAGACAATATGACACCTGTCTATCTATAAGGTCTGGAGGATTTTGGAGTTATGAAAGGCTTGTACCCATCCTCTATATAAACAGAGTTCCTTCCAATACAGAAAATAAGATCCTCTAGAATAGTGGGCTAGAATAACAATAATTTTAAAAAAGAATTCTAGGCAATTTGTTTTTTTAGATGCTTGTTTTCTGTTTTTTTTTGCTGAGGCACTATTTTTGGAGAAATAAATTTGGCTCAGCAAGTGCACTCGGGTGCCTTGAGCCACGTCATTGAGCCATTGTACTAGCTGAGCCTTTTCGTGGCAGGTTGGAAAGAGAAAACAATGCACCATGCCAGGCACTAAAAATGACAAATGTTCTGTTAGTTATTGCTGCACATAGCAAACTCTCAAGGAGGAACATTTCTGAATAGAAATGGCAGTGTCCAAGCAGGAGCAATGTATGGAGGTGAACCACTCAAACAAGACAGAAGAGTGATGTAAAAATTTTCTCCTACTGTAGTAGTTGCAACTTCCATTCTTTGTCTTCATAGTTCAGTAAGCACAAGCACTTCATAGTTCAGTAAGCACAAGGGTACTTTCCAACAAGAGGAAAAAATAAAGATCTCTGCTCCCCCAGAATAATTTTTAATAATAACTCTTCATCAAAATCCTCCTGTGTGCGGAAGTGTAATACAAGAGTTATTTGTTATCTACAGCCAAACTGAGGATTAAATAGAATTCAAGTACTGTATAAATTTTATCCTGGCCCTGCACACAGCATTGAACTTCACTTGGTGTTGTGCCATGTGCAGCCTGGCAGTGAGAATGGACATATAATTTTTGTCCTATATATCTGTCTCCACTATCTCCTCTGTTGTTCCAGCAAGTGTTGAGATTACAGCAGAGGCAGTTTATCCAGCTAGTAGATGAGCTGGCCGTAGAACTGCCCACAGGGAGGATATGCTGAGAAGAAAACTGTAACACAGGAAGTTCCATACTAAGGCAAGGAGGAACTTATTTACTGTCATAGTGACAAAGCACAGGAACAGGCTGCCAGAGAGGTTGTGGAGTATCCTTCTCTGGATATATTCAAGACCTGTCTGGATGCCTACCTGTGTGACCTGCTGTAGGAAACCTGCTTTAGCACTTGATGATCTCTAGATCTCTAGAAGTCCCTTCCAATCCTTTCAGTTCTGTAATTTTGTGAAAAAGAATATGAGAAACTTTCAGAGAACAAGAGGAATAAGTTGTGTATCCAATCTCACCTTTGAAGTACAATACAGCTCTATAATTTGTAGGACTGTAGAAGACTTTACAGCTCAGCTTTATGAATGTGTTTGTTTCAGCTGATGGTTTTGCACTTTTCAGGGTGTCTGTGTCAGTTTCAGTAGTTTTTAGCACGTTCTTTAAAAAGCAACTTGTGAGTTCTGGTATATTGCCTGGAAGAAGCCTCCCACATCTGTGATAATACTTAGTATTATGAAAAAATATGACCTCTTGTGTCCTGCATTCCTGTTCATGTGTAACCTTCCACTCTCATATCATTGCGATAATTTTAAGAAGTGCAAGTGTTCTGGGAGCAGGAAGAGTTCTACTGATAGTTTTTCCTCTGAGACTACACAGTGTCTGCCTTTCTGTGGAGTTCAGTTTAAAAGTTGAATCAGGTGTTCTGGAATCTCTTATCCTATTCAATCTTGTTAAAAAATATTTAAAAATAGGCGTAAATAGTATCAAGAGACTGACAAAAAAGGCAGAGAATTGGATATGAAGCTTTCAAGCAAGTTCAACTGAATAGTCATTCTTTCCATTGTTATTTGAATGCTCTCATTACTGCATGGAACGGTATATTCTTTGGAAAAGGAGTGCATATGAGGGAACAAATTGGACAGAGTTATAGTCTAAAATTATTTGCTATTCACTCTACAAGGTACAACTGAAAACATAATTCAATGCAGTGACTGGCTGAAGGGTGCATACTACTTCTGTATACATTGGCAAATTACCAGACTGCTCGTGTGAGCTCTTGCTTACCCCTATACAACCCCTCCTGTAGGCTCCAGTGCCATCCTTTGCAACCTGCAGTAGCACAGTTCCCACTCTGCCTTGCCAATTACAGACTGTACTGGCTTTTCCTACCTTTCTCTGTTAGAAATATTGGGTATCAAAATCTTCTCTTTGATTATGAGTATTATAATGTCATTCCCACTCTGCTATATTAAGAATACCAGATTTCTACATATTATCATGATAGTGAGCATTCAAATTTTTCTTTCCACATTACTCTCCAAGTAGATTTTGATGTGAACATTGCAGCACGCCATGTAACTATAAAGAAGGGATACAGAATTTAATCTCTGTAGATTTAGTATAAGGCATCTGAACATTCCACTAGAGAGCTGCAAAATACCTCACTTCCCACTGGTGTTAACAATTATTTGTTAGTTAATGTATAATTGTGTAACTGGGGCCTTTCCCAGCATTACAAGGAAATTTGAGAAGCTGGTCTTCAGCTGATATATACAGGTTTAATGATCTTGTCCCAAGTGCTTGTAAAATACTGTTGAGACAAGCCCAAAACTAAATGAGGCCTTGTTTAATAAGCAAGGCTGCTGTATTTGTACTGGGCAGCCCAGTAGAGCAAAGGCATTTCTGACAGTTCTTTTATTCAACCAACTGAAGCATTGCATGTTTGTTATGTTTTAATAGCTCTGTGTCAATTATCAGTTCCTTTAGTCAGAATGAAAGTTGTATTGCCATCTGTTTATAATAGACACAAACCGAAATAACATACAACACAGTTAACGTCAACTATCAGGTTCTGGCCACTTCTGTTTAGTGAAAGCAGCACAGTTTCTTTGCTGCAGAAAGAAAACAATGTTTTCAGTAAGGTAGAGGCAGAAGTTGCGTGGTCTGTTGTACAGGTAATACAGTAACTTCAGCAAGGCAGCCCAAACATGTCCACATGCTTGTGACACAATGTCAGTAATGCAAGTCTGAAAGCTTTAGACTACATTTAGACTTACCTTGGAAGCAGCATTGGTGCTGTAGTTTCTGCAGGACACATTTCTGTACTCAAATGCAGGCTGCTATAATCAGATTTCTCCTAGGAAAATGAAGTGCTACAGGCTTCTTGATACAACTTTATTTTGGGCAACCTTAATTTGGGCAAAATGTTCTGTTCCTCTTTCCCTGTGAAAATTTCATCACTAAAGATGATGATGCAAATTGTTTTATAGGATCAAAGACACACCTTCTGGTAACTATCATTGTCCCTGAATTACAAAAGATTGGCAGGGAGTGAAGCAAGGGGAGAAGCTAAGGCAGACTGAAGGGGCAGCCTGAGGAATCTTTATTACTGCAAGGCTTCTCTGTCAGCATGAGTTCTTGAGCAAAGACTACTAACCTGTGTAAGTATTTGCAGATTGGTCCCATTGTTCTTATGGCTCACTTCTTCAAAAAAAAATTTAACACATGCTAGGAAAGCACTCAATTTTCTGTTCTGATTGAAGTACTGCCATCTACAGAGTTCACCCATCTCCTTACTGAGATCCCACCCATCTCCTTTTTAAATAACTGAACAGTACCATGTAGGGTTTTTTTCATCCTGTTTATTTCTTCCTCTTCTGTATTTCTGCTTCCAGCAAAATAAATAATTAATATTCAGAGGAAAAGAGTTATGGAATCTCTAACAGCCTGCTAACCATTATGTTCTATAATCCTCGCTGGGAATGCAATACACACAGGAGACTTCTGTCTGGCCCAGATGGTCCTCTTAAGTGAAAGAAGCAGATATGGGTGTTTCTCTCCTTATGGATGACCTTACAGAGAACCACCTCATTTCATCTTGATGGGGTCAAAATCTCCTTCAGCAGCACTCTCTTTTCCACCTTCTCCACCAGCTTCCACAAAGATTTTCACAAATTTAGCAGATTTTCAGGTTGCTTATTCATACACTCTCTTCCTACCCTCAATTCTAATTCCCGTGCAGCCTCTCCCACACCCCATTGCTCCTGTTTTGCTGATTTGAGTCACCAGGAATTCTCCATGAACTCCTAAAGGGAACACTGCTGTCACACAACACCAATGTGGCCAGCTTTAATCTGCTCCAATTCTTTCCACTGCTTTTCCAGTTTGCTTGGACTTTGTCCTGCTCCGAGACCAACAAGTCACTGGACAGAAAGCACAGAGTAGTGCTACAGACTGCTACAAAATGAGGAAAACCTCCAGCATCTGGCTTGCCTTACCACTACAGTCATGGATTATCTTGTAATTGACTGTGATCCCCAAAGTACATTCCTGCAAAGCCATTAAGAGGCAAGAGCATGACACTCACCTTAATACCAGGCCCAGTGTAATTTAGAGCTTGCAGGCAGCTTTTATGCTTACAGAACTGACAACAATCTGGTTGTTGACTAAAGCACTAGAATCAGGTGGAGGTTACTCTGTTGTTCTAATTCAGGCATTCTTGTGCCATGCTGCCCCCCTAGAGTCATCTCTGCTGGTGACCTGGATTTCTCACTACTTCTGTGCTGGGTCTTTTTGCTACTGGAAAGCGACACTGAAATCCAAGTTCCCTCCAAACACTCTTAATACTTCTCCTGGTAATGGTCTGGGAGGGTATTAACAGTAAGTTAAACAACTTGTAAGCACTTCTCATGCAGGACAGCTTATGTCACAGCCTTTGCTGTCTTCTTTTTTTCATACATGATAGAAGAAGGACCACAAAGAGGTTGCAGAAGTAGACCATGGCTTCTTCTCAAAGGAAGAAGCACATGCCTGAAGACAGCAGGGGTCATTACACTTCTTTCATTCCAGAACATTTATACAGAAAAATTCTCAAACGTGTGCTTATTTAACAGCACATAACTGACCCTCTCACTTATTCATTCAAAGGCTATTGTTTTTGGTTTTTTCCCCCAGTTAACACCTAGACTAACCTAACAAGATGTTGCTGCAGGATTTCAGCTAACATCATAAATTATAAGAATGTGCTCCTTTCAATGCTTTTGGGGTGTATATCTGTTCTTATTTGTTATCTTCGAGAGATTAAAAAAAAGAAGAAAAAAAAAAAAAAAAGCCATCAGCCACTCTTCCTTTCTTCTGCTAGAACTCATGTGGTAACATTGTTTCTATAATAGGAAGAAGTAGGTGGGAACAGCTTATTAAAGTAGGTTGCAAGGTAGACTAACAAAACATGAGGTAGGCATGGAAGGGAGCCCAATGTGGATGTGGAAACTTCCTGGTCCCATACAAGGGCCCCCATTGTACACAGATGTGCTGCTACACAACCCCACTTGAGGGAAGGCTGGCAGATCCTTGAATTCTCTTCTCTGGTCTTACTGTCACCCACTCCATAGCACTGGAGAAGCTCTTTTGTGCCGTGACACAAGACTGATGCAAGTTAATTTAAACTGGTTTGGCATGTAAATCTCAGTGAAATGTGCAGGCATTGAAACATATTACTGTACACAAATAGAATTTAACTCTTTCTTAATCACACCAAAATAAAACTCAGCAGCAATGTTTTACATAACAACATAACAGATTGTTGGATTATTCACTGATTCTGTTGCCATGGTACTAAAACAACCTCCAGCACACCATCTAGAATACTAATGTGCTGCAGGTATCATGAAGATAAACTCAGTTCAGGGCCAGTATTATCCAAGCTGTACTTTCTTGGGCAGCTGTATTCTGAACTGTCCAGATCACATGCACAAATGTCAAAGTCAAGGTCTATCATAAATACTTGGTACTACCAGCATTCAGCTGCAAAATTCAGGTCATGGTGAAACAAAAAGTGAAGGCTAGAGTCCTTCTTTGTAAAATACTTTGAAGGAAATAGGGTTTCATCATTCAGTTACAAAGATCCCATGACTGTTGTAGATGGCTGAAAAACATGGCAGTTAAGAAAATATAAAACAAAAAAAAATTGAACTATTTCAACCTCCTGATGAAGACAATTATTTTGAGCACTGTGGATACATCTGCAAAAAACAAGACGGTCCAAATGTGTAAATTTCATTGAACACATTATAGCTATTCTACACAGGTATTGTACACATCACCAGTTATTCATTAAGTGGTATGACTAACATCTGTCATGTGGTGTTTGTTCACTCATTATCTGACCATGGGTGAAGAAGTCTGTTGCAGTGGTATGTGCATTATTTTGCTAAAGATTTTATTCTGTTTCTGATTTAGGATATGTAACTGTACATTTGTGGTACAACACACATGGACACAAAATGTGCTATGTATAAACATTTAGGCCAAAAGGTGTGAATGAGCGCATGGAAAAAAAATTGAACTTTCTACAAATGTCTCATATAAAGTTCTGCATCATCTGTAGACCAGCCTTACCCTTTCTGTGCACAAACAACTTTTCCAAAGAAGCAGAACTGCTAGTCAAGATAGTATGCACCTCAGCTTACTTAAAAACTATGGCTAGATGTATAATACTTGAAAACAATATTGAAGGTGCCCACGTTGTGATGGATAAAGAAAACAGAATGATGTAGAAGTGACAGGTACAGGTATCATACAGAGCAGAGCGACTGACCAGCCAAAAATAAACTTCCAAGTGAAAAATAGCACAAGCTTGAAGAAGCCTAAGTGTTTTTCCTTGTTCATATTCAGTTCAATATGTAGACTTTGCCATTACATGACAGGTTTCCTTAGCCAAAATAATGTCTTTTATTTGCTCCATCTAAAATATTTTCTGACATTTATTCATTTCAGGCTGTTCTAGGAAACATCTGTACAGCAAATGTGTCTTAGACATACAGCTTGGATGAAAGAGATTTCCTTTTGGACTGGACAGCCTGAATAATGACCTCTGCAAATAAAACAAATGATTGATACTTGTGGTATTACTCACCACAGTACTATCTGCTGTTTCTCCCCTGATTTTTTAATGAGATTTAAAAGCATTTGAGTGAATAACCCCAGCCTTTTCATTAATTTAGCTAGCATGAAAAGCTGTGGGGCCTATGTGGCAGGTGCTGTGAGTTAACAATGGGTGTACTGTTTAATCCAAGGGAAACAGAGTTTAAAACAGCCATGAATAAAAGAGTATGGGACATTTTATGAGGTCAGGAGAAGCATTTTAAATGAGGAGGTGCAAAGAGAGACCAGCTACAGAAACATTCTTTCTTGTTACACTCACTTAGACATGAGAAAATGCCTTATAATTTGCTCTGCAGAAGATAAAGAAATCAAAGTGGAATATGTAAATACAAGAAGTTTGTTGGTACACAGAGGATCACTTCTAACTTGCAGGAGCAGTTGGCTACTGTTCATCAGGTAATGGGCTATTCTTCTAGACCATATTCCTTACCAGGCTTATCTCTTTGAAATTCAGAGAAACACAAGGAGACAGTCAAGCAAGTGCAATAGCATTTCAACATAGGGAAAAATGGTATGTGATTTGCAGGTTTGTTTGTTTTCAAACACTGACTGACTCAGTTACTGAGAGCACTAATTAAGCAATCAGTGATTGCAAGTTTAGAGCAGAGAGCAGAAATTTTGAATCAAAATCACAAACAAACTTTCTATAAAATACCTGAAAGTGGTTTTGTTCTCATTCACTTTATACAATTGCAGTAGGTCCAGGGTCATTTGTGCCACTCCTCACCCCTTTAGGATAGAGTTTCAATGGTATAAATGGGCCTTTAGAGACTTGGAGACAGATGGAGAAGAGTACAGTTTCAAAATTGAATTAAATACCTTTCAGTTATGAAGCACAGATGTTCAGGGTCAGGAACACACAAGTGTAACACTGCTATAACGTGTCAGACTACTGTTCCTGCTGTTGGAATACCCTAACCATTTGCAGGTGATTCAGAAGAAGGTGTGGAAACACCAAAAGGAGAATTACATTATAGTTTGTACTATTGGAGAGCTCTTGCTCTAAGTTTTTACATACCTTACAGTTTTTTACTTTAAATTTAAATCATTAAGGAATGCAATGATGGATGTTCATGTTATTCATTTATATGGCCAATGGTTTTTCAAGTCTTGCAAAGGTCTTGGGCCAAGTGATAACACATGGGAATAATTTTCACACAGTAACCATGAACTCTCTCTCTTTTTTTTTTTTTTTTTTTTTTGTGTGTGTGTGATTAAGAGCTGTACCTTCCAACTTCCTGAAAAGTCCCCTGTTTTTGCTTACAATAAATTACTTTAGTTCCCCTATGTCATTATTTTAAAAATGTTCTTAATGTCATCTTCTACTTCATTTCTCCTCTAGCACATAATTCCCATTTTGATTTTTTACTACTGCAGTTCAGCACTCCTTTTGTCTTCTTAATGTTGCCTTTACATAACTGGGGAATCCCATGCAAACACAGTGATGCTGATCACGTAACATGCTTGTGGATTTTGTGGTTTCTCCAATTCTGCTTTTAGGCTGCCAGGAGCCTCTTGCAGATGTATTTTCGCAAAGCACTATACAAGCTAGTAGGCAGTAATGCTAATGTGCCACGTAAATTTCTGTGGGCAGTCTCACACGAGCATCCATTTGGCATGAGTCAAAGTTTTAGGGATAGATGTCTATGGATACCTCCTAACTGGGGCAGTTTCTTTGCTCTCCACATGCTTTTCTTTTACTTTTCTCATACTCTGTATATTTTCTCCTTGTTTCTTTCCTCTTCCCAACTCCCTATTCTCCCTTCTCCTATTTCAGTCAGGTCCACGTGAGAAATTTCAGCCGGCTTTTGGAGTGTGAGCTTCAGCTGATATACCTAAGCATCCTGAAGTCCTATGAACACCTCAATTTTCTTTTTTGTTTTCTTCCTGCTTAGGGGGAAAGGGGCTGGAGGAGTCAGAGCTCTTTGTCATGTCATGTAACAACACACTGCTACATTCTGTCACTGACATGCTACTTCAGGACAAGAAGGGGGGCACAAGGATGATCAAAGGGCTAGAGCGTCTCTCCTGTGAAGAAAAGTTGAGAGAGTTGGGCTTGCTTAGCTTGTAGAAGAGAAGGATGTGGAGAGATCTCATTGCAGCAAGAGAGAGAACACTTTTTTACATGGTCTGATACTGATGTGACAAGGGAAAATGGCTTTAAACTAAAAGATGGCAGATTTAGGTGGGATGTTAGAAATAAATTATTTACTCAGAAGGTAGTGAGGAGCAGGTTGCTCAGAGAAGCTGTGTATGGCACATCCCTGGAGGTGTCAAGGGCAGGTTGGGTGAGGCCCTGGGCAGCCTGAGCTGGTGCATGGCAACCCTGCCCATGGCAGGGGGTTGGAACTGTGGAGGCTTTAAGTTCCCCTCCAAGGTAAGCCATTCTGTGATTCTTTCCCCCACTATTTAAATCTTATTTCAAAGCCTATTCACAAAAAAACAGGCAGGCCACCTTCCATGTGACCATGGAGGCTGTGAGCAATGCCCAAGAATGATTCCACCAGTGGAGAAAGCTGGTGAACTTTACCATCAAAGGGTTTGAACCACTCGCACAGAATCATAGAATCGTTTGACTTGAATGGAACCCTTTCTAAAGACCATCCGGTACAACTCCCCTGCAATGAACAGGGACTATCCCTGTTCGTACAGCCAGATCATGTGCTCAGAGTCCCATCCAGCCTGGCCTTGAGTGTTTCCAGGGATGGGACATCCTGTTCTCAGGGTAGGTTGTTCCCATGCCTCACCACACTTATTGTAAGAAACCTCTTTCATTAAATTGGTCTAATCCTCCCCTCTTTTAGTTTGAAACCATTTCTCTTTGTCCTATCTTAGTCGGCCCTACTAAAGAGTCCCCTTCTTTCTAAAAGCCTCCCTTTAGACACTGAAAGGTTGCTATCAGGTCTCTGCAGTTAGCTAGGGAGTCACTTCTAGGGTCTTACCCTAGCTGCCAAACTCACAACACCCACACACAGGAACATGCAGAAAGGTGTGATTTATTGAGTGTACAATAGGCACAAAGGAAAAGATGCTGTTCCTGCTTTGAAAGGTCTCTAGTGCCCTGGATCACTGTCAGGCTGAAGCCTGCCTACCGCTCTTTCCATCCTCCTCAGAGCTCTAGACGACTTTCCTCCAGCATTTTGCCAAAGGTCTCGTTTCACGACCTTCCAGCATTGGTACGAGCCCCCAAATAATAATAAAAACACGTCGCGGAGGGATGTCGCCCCTTTTTTCCTCGAAGAATGGAAAAGCGCCCAGGGCACCGCGGCCACAGGGCCTCACCTCGGCGGCCCCCACGCCCTTTCCCAACAGCCGCGGGGGAGGGGAAGGGAGGGGAGGTCGCACGTTCCCCTCTCCCCCTGGCGGGCCCCAGCGGCCGCCCCTCACCGCGGCCGCGGGGCGGGGAGCGCCTCGCGGCGGGGCCGGCGGCACCTCGGGGCGCACCGGCGGCGGCGGCCTCGCATGCGCGCAGCTGGGCGGGCGGCGGGGGAGGAAGCGGGAGGGCACCAAATTCAAATCGTTGCTGAGAAGGGAGGGGAAAATATACGGGGGAAGGAGGCAAGCCCAGGGGGAACGGAGAGGAGCGGAGGAGGAGAGAGGGAGGAGGAGAGTGGGAGGGGAGTGTAGAAGGCTCTAAGGGAAAGCGGCAGAGGCCAGAGAGGAGGCACGGCGGACGGCGGGGAAGGCAGAGGTGTCAGGGGAAGGACAGGGCGGCTTCGGACACCCTCGGCAGCAGCGCGGGGCAGCCGCCCGCCCATCCGCCCTCCCCGCCCGCGCGCCGCGGCACCATGGTGGACAGGGGCCCCTTGCTGACCTCGGCCATCATCTTCTACCTGTCCATTGGGGCGGCGATCTTCGAGGTGCTTGAAGAGCCGCACTGGCGCTCGGCTACCGACGACTACAAACGGCAGAAGACGGAGCTACTCAAGCAGTTCCCCTGCCTGGGCCAGGAGGGGCTGGACAAGATCCTGCAGGTACGGTGGGGAAAGGGGTACCAGGCAGGGTGGCAGGTGTCGGCGGGCGTCCGGGGCGGTACGCAACGGGGCAGCGCGGGGCTGCCCGCGGGGAAGCCGGCGGCCGTCCCCTCCTCGCAAAGCGCAGCGGGTCCCTGAAACTGTCCCGGGAGCACGGGGAACGATCTCCGCCCGCCTTCACTGCTTAATGGCAGAGCGATCAGGTAGGTCCCTGCTCCTCATCCCCGCAATAAAAGAGCGTGGGGTGCCTCGGGGTGGGCGCTCCTCGCGCGTGGGGATGACGAGGTGGCCGGGTGGGTGCTCCCGCTCCTGTCCGGCGCGTTGGTTGTGAATGCAGCTCTTGTTTCAGCACCCGGAGTGGTTTCTACTGCCTCAATGGACGTTGTGTGTGTGGAAAGAGTAGGTGAAGCCAAGTCTTGATCCTTTTCAGTTTGGTCTGGATTAGTATTTATTTTATTTTTTCTCGCCTTTTTTTTTTTTTCTTTTTTTTTTCTTTTTTTTTTTTTTTTTTTTTTTTTTTTCCGTAGTGAGTGCTCTCGTTGTGAGGAAAACACGTGTGAGGGTCTGAGCAGAGGTCCGCGAGGTCAGTCAGGCTGCAAGCCTGAAGGAGAGGTGCAGACAGGTCAGAAATGAACGCCTTGCACGCAGGGATGCTCACTGTTTCTGCGCTGAGTTTCTACTTTGGGCGAGTGACTGAGAGTTTCTGAGCCATAAGGAGCTGATAATTGTCTCATTTCCTATCTGGCAGAATGCTTCTTCAAAACTAATCATTAATCGATATCACGTAGTAAGTGTCCGAGTAGTATAAACTTAGAGCCTTTTGGTGGATGCGGTGTCGATTGAAACATTGTGGCAAGCAGAGGCGAGCCACGGAAAATAGGCTGCCCAGATATGAGGGACTCTGGTGGTGAAAAGGAGTCCCTCAGGACTTTATTTCAGAAATGCTTATATTGACTAGATCTTATGGTCATCGTGCTTTGGGCTTTTGTTTTTTTTTCTTCTCAACTTTATTCCTAAAATTTACAAAAAGTCTACTAAAATACTGGGGAAATGACTCATTCATTCTGTTGGCATAATCAGTTTTGTGCAAGCTTTGAAGAGATATGGTTCTTGATGTTATAAGTTTGTGGTTTAACATTTATTCCTTCAGCTGGTGACTGTTTTGTGTCTGTTTCAGATAGAGCTTTCTGTTGGTTGTGTCCTTACAGTTTCTGTCTTAGTGCTTTCTGTTAACTACAGTTTTGTAGTATACAATGAAACAGTGAATGGAGGCTTGAAATTGTGAAGGGATGCTGGAAAATGAAAGACATGCATGCTTTGCTGCACTAAAATCTTAACTGAAATCTTACTCTAGGTTATCTATTCCCAGGAGAAGAACCTCATCTGGATTGGGGTGTGCCTTAAGCCTGCAGTGTTTAACTTGCTGCTGATATAATTCAGAATCTAGATTCTGGCTCAGTTTAGAATAAAACTCACGCTGGTATGAGGGAATTATTTAGCTAGTGTTTTTCTGTGACCCTTACCACAATTAATCCTGTAGCAGTAGAAAGCTTTTTTCTAAAACAAAAAGACTAGGAAAAAAAATTCTAGGGCAGATGGACCACATGAGATAATGCATTGTAGAGTGTGAATGGGTGCGGAGTTGATGAGAAGAAAAGCAGCATAAGGCAAACTATAGGCAGATCAAAGTAATTGGTTTGAGTACCTCTGCACACCACAAAGTGGAGGAGGGACTTCCCTCTTCAGTGTGTTGGCTCCTGGTGATATTCTTGTATTCCTGTTTTGCCTCTGTACTACTTCCAATTATACCTTAACTTTCCCTGTCCGATCTTGCTGGTCTGATGATCCCTTGTAGATATTCTGCTGTCATCTTCAGCCCAGTTTAGCTGAAATACAAATCTTTGCTTGCTCTTTCACGCTGACTGGTGACTGGAAACCATACTATTTGCTTTATTCTGGATTTGTAGTTTTGTTGCTGTTCTTATTCAGTATGAGAAGTGATTGGAAGGAGAGAAGTAGCATTTCCTACAGAGGAGGGTGACAGGGTGAAACTTAGTCCAGCTGAAGTTAAGAGGGGGAAAATAAACAAGAAGTCATAGAAGGTAATAATGGTTTCATCTTGAATGAGCTGTAAAGTATACTGCAAATAGTATTTGTAATGGTTATTTGTTGACCTCTATCTGTGCTTTTTCTGTTGGGTTTTTATGATTCTTTAAAATGTTACAAATCTCTGTTTTCTTTTGGCAAATCCTGGCCATCTTGCACTCATACAAAGCCTCCAAATATAGTGTTTTACAATTTGTCATCACTGACTTTAAAATACGCTTTTTTTTTTCTTTACCCACACTTTTCTTTTGCTCCACTGAGCCACTTCCATGGACTCTTTGAACTAGTTCTTAGAATTTTGCATGACTTGACTTATTTCCCAGCTTTTGTTTTCAGTTTCACAGCCTCCAGTTCATCTTAGAGCTTTTCCTCTCACTCTGCTTGTGGTCCCCGCTGATGCTCATGTGACTCTTCACAGCCACACTGAACTCTTCTAATTACTTGTCTGATATTCTCATAGGATGCACATAGGATAAAGTTTTTCAGCAAATAGAACCATAGATAAAAAGTTAAATGGTTGTTAAAATGCAAAGATGCCAATAAATGTTTAAGTTGAACTAACAATACCAATTTTGTTTGCAGAAGCCAGCTGAAAAGTGACAAGGACTGACTTAATCAGAGACAGATCTCTCTGCTGCCCTTGTTCCCCACCCAGGTTAGCTTGTGTGTTCACCTCAGCCTAACATGAGCTGTAAGTGGAGTGGAAGTTCTGTATGGAATGGATGCAAAGTTAAATGTGTAGGGTGATCTTAACTGTTCAAAAAAAAATGATGAGGTTGTCGGCACAGGTTTTCAATTCATATAGAGAGTGGCACGTTTGTACCTTCAATATGAGTGATTCTTAAGGGGATTGTATTTTGTCAAATACTCTCTAGGGCTTGTATTCTGTAATAGAAGATTTCACAACACCTGACTACTGTAGAAATACACTGCAATAAACTTTATTGAAATACATAACACTTTCACAAATCTTGTAAGATGAGAGTTTTAGGATAGCTAGAAGGTATTTCTTCCCTAATCCTAAATACCTAAGAATAAGCTTAAAAGTAGCATCTAGCAGTCTTATGTGAAGAATCTATTTGCTGTCAAGTATTATAAGTGCCATGAAAGTATTTCCTAAACTCTTACTGGAGTAATGCTACTTAAACCCTTATGTTATAAGTGTTTGACTGGAGTGTGTGTAGGCTGTTGTATAGAACTCTACGGCTTTGCCTTGGCTTGCTGCTATGGCTCAGAGTCCTGGGACACTTTAGGAGGAGGAAGAGAGAAGGCTGTGAGACCCACAGTGATGGCACCTTCTCTTACCCTCCTATACGAATGAGTTTTGGATGCAAAGCAAACGAAGAGTAATGTGATCGTTTCCCTCTTCTCTAGTTCCTTACTTTTACTCTTTATTGCTCCATCCTGATTGTGAAACATCAGCTTAATGATAAAGGAGCTATTCATGCAAGGAGGAGCTCTCTTGACCCTCATACCACTATTTATATGAGCAAAGGTTTGCAACACTGAACTACATCTTGTTTACTAGGAAATCTGTTTTGCTGGTCCACCATAGTCATCAAGGAAAGAAATGCTTTCCACTGATAAACCTCAAGGCTAGTGAAAAGAAAGGGAATAATTTAAAGGTAAGTGAAAATGGTTACTTTCTAAACAAAGTAATAAAATGAGAAGAGAAACTAGCTAAGCTCAGGAAAAGCAGGCAAACTTACAAGAGCAAATAACTGAGGTCTTTATTTGAAAAGCATGCAGGACTGTAAACTGTCCTGACAAAGAGCTTTAGAAACTTGAATGTTTAGACTTAAAGCCCAGTGCTGTGAACAAATATTTAGAAGATTCTTAAGGAGAGCTTCAGCTAAGATATACTTGGCACACAGGAGGATTATTCTAAAGGAAATAACCTCAAGTGGCTCAATAGTGGTTTCTCCTCTGATTTTTTTTTTTTTTTAATTCTTATTTTTTCCAAGCCAGGATGTCTTCTCCATTTGCAAATACTGACAGGTGCACTTCTGAATTCAAATTTTCTAAAACCTTGTGTTAAGTTTTAAATGCTTTTCATGAGTTCAACATTCAATTAAGGGGCCGCACCTTTTCCTTATTGTTAGTAGAGTGAGTTGCTCTCCAATTTAAAGTTAGTATAGGTTTTTTTTTTTTTTCCCCTCAATAATCTTTACTTTCCTGTGTTCATGAAGAGGTGAATAAATACAATATGGAAGATTCTAGACAACTAGGGCTTGTTTGGTAGTCTGTTTACTTCCTGATTCCTTCTACCTAACGTATTGAAGGTAGAGGAGACTTAATTGGAGACTGAATTCCATAGCTTAAATGCCAGACAGTCTGTCCTTTTGCATGATCTGAAGAACGTAAAAATGAGCAACAACCAGACAAGGACAAAGCAAATGATGAACAGCAAAGACATTAACAGCAATACCTAATACTTCCCACCTAACGAGTTGACAGCACACATGAGGCTCATGCCTGAGAAATAGCAATTGGTAGATGTTTACAAATGTGTAACTTTAGTTCTGCACTCTCTTTCAGCAGAGAGAAATGGAGATTAAAATATAGGATCGCTGTCCACAGTGCCTCTGTGGCATCTCAGTCTATTGATTATAGATACTGCTATGGCAGCATTAGATAAGGAAACTTGAGGACAGGCAGTGCTACTTTATACCATAGCTTTTTTCTGTGTGCACCTTCACGCAAAGTCATGTGTAACCAGACATGCTTTCCTGTCGCATTTCATCTGTCCCTGCCCCCTTTTCTGTTTAACCTTTATATTGTTTAAACTTTCTTGGAACATAGTTAAACAAAGCTGATAGTGCATACGCAGCAACTCTCAGCTGATGGAGCAATAGCACTTCATCAGAAGTTCTGATTTTCCTGCTATGGGCTTAATCCTTGAATGCTTGTAGTATATTGTCCTGTTACTTTGGGGACAGAATGTTTCTACTGCCTGACACGTTACCTTCTGCTATTAGGTGTGTTTTCTAGCAAGCTTTGCTCCAGAGATAATGGTATATGCAAGTAGACCTGCAGATTATTAACAGCCTGTTGTCTTTAAGACCATAAAACCCCTGTATATCTTGTTATTGCAATACACCTTCTTCAGCCAGAGAAAATTGAGTCTAATTATGACTTTGTGTAGATTTCCATTTTAAAATAAATTGTTGCTTTTCTTATTAATATTAATTATACAAAATGAATTGTTTTGGATAGTGTTGACCTTTAAAACAATCGCATTTCATACTGGTACTATGAATAGACGTTAACATATTAACTTGCAAACAGAAGCAAGCTGGATTGCAAACGGCAGTCAATAGTTTGATTAACAGGGAAGCTATAACCAGAAATATGGACATTCGTATCTTATTTTTATCTTAGCTGTGTTCTGTGTTCAGATCTCATGATAGTGGTCTTGAAAGCAGGATAGTATTGTGATAACTGTTTCCCAGATTGAAAATGAAATTTTACATTTTCGGGTCTCCTTAACAATGGCTTAAAAGAAAAATGTTGTGGTTTGTTTTTTGTTTGTTTGTTTTTTTGAGGTAAAGTTTGTCATAAGTTCCATTGGTATAATTGTCTAGTAGTAAACTAGCATTACAATCTTAGTGGGGTTGATGAAACATGATAATATCTATATATTTTTTAAGCCACTGGGATAATCTTTTAACAGGTGTTCTCCTGTTAAAACTGGGAACAAAGTGCTCTAAAACCCTGTCTACATTGGCAGGTAGTGCAGGCCAATAGGAATATACTTAGAAAACAAAACTACTGGTGTTAAGGACATGATGATTGCTATATTTGCAGGAACTTTTATTTTCTGCTGACTCTCATGTGATCCTATGGATTTAATGCCTATGAGTAAGTAGCTCGTGTCTTAGATTTCTTCATTGAAGACATCTTCAGGTTTAGCTTAGTCCAGGATTAGTTCAGCTCATTAAGCTCTGAGTCTGCTCCCTAGAAGTAAACAAGATACGTTAATAGGGGACAACTGGGAGAGTTGGACTTTTGTGTATTCTTCATTTAAATTAAAATACCACTATGCTATCATCGTAATGTTGTGCATGTTGCTACAAACATCCACAGGATATCTACGCTTAAAGTCAGATTAAAATCCTGAAATATAGTATGCAGTATGTACTCCTCATCTTCACTAGCTCTGTTTGTTGAAGGGATGGCAAAAATTTGAAGTCATAACTGTCGTCCTTTGTGTTCTGTCTTCTGATTTGGGTTTTTCAACAGATGAATCTAGTATTATGGTATCTTTTCTCCAACACACAAAACACCAGCACGGAACCTTGGACTTGCAGTTTGTGTTCTGTTTTTATCCTTCTTACTTTATCACATCTCTGTATTAGAAGCCTTAGATATTACAGTAATAATTATGTACTTACCAACATTTTAATTGTAGGCAGGAGAGATCCCTCCTAGGCATGGCTTACCCTAGCGGCTCTATTTACAGTCAAATCAGTAAGGAAATTACCTTTTGTTCTTGTGTTATGTGAATTCCAGTGGATAAAAGGAAATATTGGGTGTGAAATAGCTTCTGAAATGTTTTAGGCTTCAACTTCATACACCGTTTTCTTAAGAGGAAGAAACATGAGCACTGAAAAGGGATTAAGAAACCTAGTAATATGTATTATATATTATAGCCTCTACTGAGTCTGAAGTTACGTTCCTTTTCTACTGTGTGCATCTGCAGTGCTTCTCATGATTGGCTTGTTTCTAACTCTTAATGTGGGATTGGTTGTTGCTGCTGCCTCTCTGAGGGATTACGTTTCTGCTTTAGCCAAATGGTAGAAGCAAATTGTGATTGAGCAATCTGACAAATAGTAAATTGACTTTCTGTGCCAGCATCTTGCAAATGTTGTGTAAGCAAGTTCCAGCTGCCCAGAAACAAAACCTGTGTGACATTTCCAGGTTGCAGCAGGTACAAAAAGAAAGTCCCAACTGAACCTATAGTGGATGTCTGAATTCTGATCCTTCTTATCATCTAGGATGTCAATTCCTTAATGTTAGTTTGGATTCTAGAGCAAGGCATGAGGTTGTCAGATGATGCTGGCTATCAAGTGACGTATCTAACAGAACTTGAAAATAATATTGCAACGGGCTGTCAAGGTCCTGAGGTAGATAGCATAGTCATCTGTTTGGTTTTGTTGTTGTTTTAGTTGGTTTGTGTTGTGGTTGGTTGGTTTACTTGTTCTGGTGGCTTGGCAAAAATGTCAAATTCAGTGATGACTTCTGTGCATGACTTCTAGTACTCATATTGCTGCTCCTTTTTTGCACTCCCAACCTACTCTAAGCGAGTAGGAAAATCTTTGAAGGAAAGTTGCTCAAGAATCATGTGTGGTCTCCTATAAGAGAAACAGCAGCTTTAAATGTTTTTTCTAGTGTTTGAGAGAAGTGAGGCTGATGAGTCTCCTCCAAGTACCCAAGGAACAGAGGAGGTATCTAGAGCCAAGCAGCTGCATAAGGAAAAGTGATATAATCAAACTTGGTTTCTCCTTTAGCAGTCCTGCTGCACTATCCTACTACAGATGCAGCTGTTACAGTTTTTACTAAGTACCTTTACAGACCGTAATGCAAATATGCTAAAATCAAGTTAAGTAGTTGGATTATGATAACGTGCCAGGTAAGTTAGAATTTCAACCTTCAGGCCTGTGTAAGTGGTGTGTACGTGACTGCAGAATCATAGAGGGCAATTCTGTAATCAAAGTTTGCCTTGTTGGCACAAGGGTTTTTGAAGGGCATTGGAGTTCATGTTTAGAAAATCACTCTTTCTCATTGGTATCAGTGCAGTCTGAAAGCTTTGCTGAGTGATTGCTGTCAGTTTGCCCTTTTAGAATAATACTCTGTGTTTCCAACTTTTTTTCCCCCAAAATTTTTGAGGTGGAGGGCAAGAGAAGGATAAGGAAAAATTTTGAAATTACTTCTATCACAGCAGCGTGGCAGTAGTGAATTTTATTCTGTTGCCATGCAATTTGCTGTGGTAGCACTAGTATCTTTGCTGACTGAAGCTGCAGTATGACCACAGTTTTTTATTAAGTTGGTACGTAGTCTGTGCAAGGTCTTAAAGCTATCAGCTTGACTGGTGACATGAACACAGATATGTTACATTTAAGGAGTAAAATAAAGAGATAATTCACACTTTGAGAGTGCCTTGACTTTATTTGGGTGGATTTTAAGAATGCTTCTTCAGCTCTATTACAGTATAGGCAGTTGATAGTTTGGACAGATGTGCCGTCAGCTGTGGTTTTGTTTCCTGCTGAGAATAGCTTCACACTGGTTGTTGAATAGATTCTTACAGCTGAATCCTGTGCGTCTTTCTTACGAAAACTGTCTCACTTATTTGAGGTAACTGAAGATTCTTTGTGGTTTTAATGACTTTCTGAGTATTTTGGATGCCAGGCAGCTTTTAAGGCACAGGTTTCTCTACTTAGCAAAGTGCAAGAGCTTCCTCTGACTCCAGCTTCTAAGGAAAAGGTAATAGATGCCTGCTAAACAGGGATGACAGCTGCAGGAAATCAAAGATAGAAAAGTAAGCAGTGTAATGAACAGAAGGCAGCAATGATAGTGCTTCTGCCAGCTGAGCCTTCTTCCTGCAATACAGTAGCAAGATGATAGTAGGGAGTTTTGGCTTTCCTGCCACCCCAGGAGTGGGGCAGTTAAGAAGTGACAGAGCACAGACTATTAATTACCTCCCACATATCAGTGCTTATTTTTTGCCTTCAATTACAGTGTGTTTAATGTTAATGTTTAGGAGTGACCTGCAAATATATGGGAAGTTTTATGAACCTGGAAGTGTGCTATTTGATAGTTTTATAATGGAGGGCATGGTGGGTGTGAGAAAAGGTTGAAATTGTGCCAAATAAACTGGGCTGTTCTATGCAATAATTCCACTGAAGCAGAGTGACTAATGAGTCAAGCTTGTTGTACTGTAAAATACAGTAACTGAAGTAGGTGTCCTTAAACATTCCAAAGTCACCAGTGCCTTGTGTAGCTATAATACTTGAAGCTGGGCTTTGTTGACTCCCCTACCTTCTCAATTCTCTTGCATAATATGAAATAATTTTCTCTGTTTCCACAGGGAAAATTCCCATTTTTGTAATTGTTAAAGCATTTCCATTCTTCCTTTTTATATCAATAGTAAGATGTAGAACAACATCATAATGACATCAGATGTGGCAAACATTCTTATCATTGTTAATAAACTTGCTTGTGTGATGCTATCATTGCAAAATCTTAACAAAGGTAGTTTGATATTCAAGTGATTGAGAATGAAAAACTGTAAAATCAGCAATGGAAAAGATTTGCACTGCTGCATCTCAGTTTGAAGATTAATTAACTAGTGACTGCTCATTGAGTATTACAGGAAAAACAGTTCTAGGGCAAAGTTGAAAGATAAACTCAAGCTGTGAAATAAGTTTGCTTGAAGTTTTTTTCAGGTGAATAGCCTTTTTTGTTTGTTTATTCAAAGCACTATCTACAGAATAGAATATATGCAGTGGTTTTTTTTTGGGGGGGGGATTGTTTTTGTTTTTTGAACCAACATTTTTTGCTCAGGGACTAAATGTGATTTACTCTAAATGGGACTAAATGCATTTCAGTGATTTTTTTTTGATAGTATTTTCAGTTTCATATCTGCTCTTTTTTGTTGTTTTTGTTTTTGGTCCAAGTTACAGATTGGAAGCTTTCATGGGAAGAAAACCTCTTGTGTGTATGTGGTAATGTAAGACTGAACATAACAAAATAGCAGAAGATTGTTCCAGTGTATTCTTTTTAATGTTATACTGTTCATGCAGCATTGAGTTTAGTTATGTCAGCATACATACAGTGTTTAAGAAATATTATAATGCTTAGACAACTCTTACCAGCAAAATAATGTTATTCGTTCAAATTCAAAATCTTACCAAATGGAAGTGATGCTATTACAGATCCAAGTGTGTCTAGATAAGGCTCTTCCTTTGCACAGTTAACTTAGTTACTGATCACAATCCTTCATATCCTGCCATAACTGTGTTGGCACATCTCTCTGTTTATATTTGAAAATATTTGTCCAGAGTAGCTTCTTCCCATAAATGCTAGGTTAGCTCAAGGCTCATTTTTGAGGGGGCTTGTAGTATGTAACATAATACTGTTTCAAGTTTAGCCATGGATAAATCTAAACAGTCTATAAGAGAAGTTTCAAAACAAATAGTGTTTCTTGGCAGTTTTCTTCCCCTTGGTACTTCTCTTAAGATAAAGCCATCACCTTGCTACTCTTACAAAACATCCTGTCTAAGTTGTTGGAAGCCTGCATTGCCCTGCCTTCTCCTCCTGCAGTCTGAAGGAAGATACAGACAGAGAGACTAGTGTGGTGAGGTTATCTGAAGTTTCTAGTTGACTAAAAATACTCCGGAAACTTGTTTGTCTTAAGAAGGTGAGTTAGTAAAGGTTCTGCCCCAAAGATCTAATAGCTTACAGTATTACACAGTACAGAAGTCTGCTTGATGAATAATGCAGTTGTACTTACAGCTCTGCTCCACCCAAGTCTTGATCACTTTTAGTTTTGTTTCATTGAGTTGATGCTGTTCAGAAAAATAAGTTTTTTATTCCACCATGTATAAGCTCACTTAAGTGTCAGACAGTAACAACTGTTTTATTGACTTCCTTGTTGTTGCTTTTTTAAGCTTCTTTTTCTTTAAGACAGGCTGTTAAGTAGGAGATGCATGATGTTTTCAACGCTTTAGCAGCACCTTCTAGTTTGTCTTCAGAGAAGCAAGACCTTTAATTTGCATTAAAATTTGGGGATGAAATCCAAAAGCCTGTAATAGTTTATTTCTGGCTAGGAAGAACTTCACATACTGTGAGATTCTTAATCAGATGCATGGTGTTATGTGTGGCTCTCAATCACAAAAGCATAATCAGCTTCTTAATGCAATGTTATTTTATGCTTGTAGTTCCTTCAATGAGTTGAAAATTTTCTTTAGACTTCTGTAAGCAAAATTGGATCACCTGTCAATTTTCATGTCCTAATGAAATGTTCTTATACACTGAAAACATGATGGAGATGAAGACTCACTGTAAACTTGACTTCCCTTTTTACTTTTCTTGCTTAGTACCAAAGCTTTTCTATTTAAATTTTTCAGTTTGTACCATTTTATAGATGGATGGAATTCTGCAAAGATTGATTGAGTTGCTGATTGTTTGTACTGGGAGGGGGAAGAAACATTACAAAGATGTGATCCAATCTCTCCCCATATAGTAAATTAAAATCAGTAAACTTTTAAAAATTGACTTTAGGATTATTGTTTTGATTTAATTTAAATCTGCATAAATTAATTTCAGCTAAACAAAAATGCCTTATTCTGAAAAGGCTGTGTGCGTTAGCATCTGTTTATGTAATTGGTAATAACCGTGTTGGCAGTACACCACCACATTTACTTGAGGCTGGTTCTAACCCTGCTTTACACAGTTCACCAACTGGTGTGAGTGCTTGATTAAACTTTTAACTCTTCTGTTTCCATTTTCTTATCTGTAAAATGGGGACTGCAGCATTCTCCAAAGTCCTTGTAAAGGGGAGTTGGCTACCATTAGTTACCATGTATGTATTCAGATAGGCAGGAAGTCTAATCTACTTTTACCGCTTTCCAGCTTCTTAGTTCAGCTGATGCAATGCAAGAGTTTAAATTCCTTTTTTTTTTTTTTTTTTTTTTTCCCAGACAAGGAATTGGTTGGAAAATCCTCTAAGTTAAGCTGTATTAATTAAAGCTATGAAATCCTCTGATATGTTTTAATTATGAATGAGAATAATCTTCTGAGATTGAGGAAAAGTTGTGGCACTTAGCATCTGCAGAACAGCTGCAGTAACCTTTAATTAATTTGTCTTCAAAACATGTCTATGTGGAACTTAAGAAAAAGAAGAGGAAACAGTTCTGTAATTGTAATAACGCAAATTCAAGGTATTGCTGGTAAAGTAATGAAGATACTTTACATCAAAATACTTTTTTAACTAGTTAAACTGGAATCTAATTCTGAATTTAATAATGTTGGAAAAATCCATGTACAATGTCAAACTTTGCAGTTGTGATCCAATTGCCTTTTCAGACTGTTGGTGTTTAAGTCCATTGTGTGTCAGTGAAAAGGGGAAAACAAAAGTTAAGCAGCACTTAGTTAATACAAGTATAACATCAGCAAGTATCACAAATAGATAAGCTTCAGCATTCAGTTCTGTAGTTATTCCATTTAACTTTGCTGAATTATGAGTTTCACTTATTATTTAACTCTGCAGAAAGCCACGAAAGGAAATAACCTTGTTGATCTCTTTCCATTAATATCCCTCACATTGTTTGTCCTATGAATTATGGCTTATAGGAAAATTAACTGTCCATGCTGTACATCATACACAAGCAGGTCTTAGAGTGTGCTGTAAAAATATTGTCATGCCTCCAAGAGGTTAAAATCCCTACAGAGTAGAACTTTTTTTCCAGAGGAAGCAGTAACACCTATTAGTACTGTGGAATGGAAGTAGAGCTCCATTTGTTATTCTTCTTTTTAGGGCTAAGTGTCTACATATCAGTAGGACTTAGCTCTGTATTTTATCCTCAAGTAGAAAATGTTACAAAAACAGGGTGTTTATTGCAGGGGAGTTGTCTCTCTCATTACAATACTTAGCCCAAAGTTGCTTCTTTTCACATCTGGGCAGGGATGTGACTAATCGAGAGTACTTCTGCCTAGCTGTGATGGCAAAAAGAAGGGTAACAGTAGAACAGCAACGTCAGAGCAGGAAGACCTGCATATGAAGGCTGTCTTTTCTACCAGTTCCACTGGACTGGCAAATGATGTCGTTTGGACTACTTAAAAGTTCTAAGGATCTGAGTTCTTACAGTGCTGTGATTGAGAGTGTTTGGTAGTGAGGGAGAACTTAAATTGTTCAACTGTAGCTGTTCAGTTTCTCCCCCCTCAATAAATAAATGAATAAATAACCAAATAGTGGCTTTAAGTTCTTCTGTGCCTTCTTAGAGACTTGATCACGTGATTTAATTTACAAATGAAAATTGCTAGTGTAGCTATGAGAGACTTTACTATTACACACTTGCAGCACAGAAAGAGCAACAAATAATTCCAAAGAACTTATTACTCATAGCTTTTCTGTAAATTAACACAAGCTTGTTTGGCCTCACTCTCCTTGGTAATGAAGGAGGGAGGGGCTTGCGCTTCAGCCCAGTCTTCTTTGGGCTGCACTTTCTTTTGTGGCTCCATTATGAGTGAAAACTGAAGCCTCAGACTTGGCATTCCTTTCAGTAGAGGTAGTTTGGGAATATGGTTGGGAGTTTCCATGAGGATAGAGAAAAAGACAAAACGCAGAAGTTGTTGCAGACTGTGAAATCTATAAGCATTATCCAAATCAATGGTAGGCCAAGTATGATAGGTTGCCACAAATATACATTCACAAAATTAAGATTTCTTAGAAAAAGCTCGTGTCTTTTGACTGAAAATTTCTCAAGGCATCTGTTCTTTTTTGGTTTTTTTTGTTTTGTTTTGTTTTTGGTTTTTGTTTTGTTTTGTTTTGTTTTGTAAATAATATGTTTTAATGTAGTGACTTAAAAATGAAAGTTTCAGTGTTAAATGAAACTGTTGCTTTGCTTTTTACAAAATAAAAGGATGAAGACCTACACTTCTTCCCCCTTCTTTTTCCCCCTCTGAGTTGTGTAGTATTTCCACTGCAGCTCCTGATTAGGGTTCTGTTTCCTTTATCAGCTGGAGTATTTTCATGCAAAATGTGCTTAATCTGAAGAGAACAGCTCTTGTGTTATGTCTGATAGCAGTAGACCAAACAGCCAACTGTAAACCTTCAGCGAAGCAGCGCTTTGTGAAAGTAATGAGTACAAATTATAACTCCAAAATCAGTAAATTTAGCATGTGCATCTAAAATGTAGTCTTAAGATGAGGCTTTACAAAATCAGGAGGGTGTTGTTTCCATGGTGTTGAACAACTAGTATACCCGCTACAGGAAATGACATCTGCTTGATGATGTTTGTACCATATTTTAAGGATTTTTTTTTTTTAAGCTTATTACAAGTCTTCCTCAAAAAAAAATATAAATCATGCTAGTGCTGCTAGTCTTGTTATTCTGTTTATCGCTGCAGCTGTTTCTTTCCAAGTAACTTGTTTTAGTCTGCAGCTTTTATCTTTGCTCAGTCTGCCCCTTGCCAATGAACGGTGCTACAGAATTCTGGCATGCCTTTGAAAGGTGCTACAGAAAGCACTGAAATTGTTTACTTTTTTTCATAACCTCTGTCTGAAGTACTCTTAGCTTTCTTACTAAGAAGATATTTCTGTAGAACAATACCTAATGCATTAGAATTAAAATAAATATTTCAGATCTGAAATCTTACCATGACACCATATTATAGAAATATTTTCATTAAACTTAACCAATCACTATTAAGCTGGAGCTTGATGTAGATGGGGAGTTTATCTATGCTGCCATCCTTAATGGGTTGAATAAAAACTATTGCTTAGGTTGAGAATTTGTTTTAATTTACAGTTAAGTTTTGTTTGTGCTCAGTTTTTATTGTTATACCAACACTGTTTTTTTTTTTTGTTTTTTTTTTTTGTTTTTTTTTTTTGTTTTTTTTTTTTGTTTTTTTTTGTTTTTTAATTTAAATGGCTTTTGCATTTGTTGACTTGTATTCCTGTTTCTGATTTAGTACACAATCAGAAGGGACTGCCGTGCCTTCTCAGCCCTTATTTTTTAGTAATCCAAATTGCTTTAGCTAGCCCTTAAGACTCCCCTCATTCTTCTAGTCCCTTTATGCTTCTGTTCCCATTTCTTGAAGGCAGATTACTAGAAGGCTGCAAATGATGCCAGGTGAATTTCACCAATGCTTTGTAGAATGACAGCAATACATCAGTGAAAAGGATTTCAAACATCCAGCTTTTCCTTGTTTTGTTTTTCTTGATATGCTTCTGTTTTTGAAAAGTCTAAAATGTACAATTGGATGCCGTGATATAGTGAAAAGCATGTGTATCTTCTGCATCTGCTGCTCGTGGTTTCAATAGCACTGCATATGTCAGGGAGTGGGAGAGACGGAATAAATTGTGATGGCTGCCTAGAACATCTTAAATATAGCCTTTAAAATACCACATTTTTAAACTTTTGTTCTTCATTAATGTATCTTGTTCTTGAAACTAAAGCAATAATACAATTTACAGTTGTCAGAATTGTTTTCAGGCCTGTCAAGTCAGCTGTGCAAGAAATGTTTGAAAAAGATATTTATGTATTGAAGGCATGACAAAGTCTATAAGGTCTCCTGATTTACAGTGTGTTTGAATCCAATGGTAATATGATTTAATCTTTAATCTTCACTAGTGACTGAAATGATGCCAGTAAACAACTCTAGAAGCTGCATCCAGTCTGACAGTTGACTGCTCCATCATTACTTCTATGCTTAAAGCACTGCAGTGATTTATTGTAGCCCACGTGCTTTCTGTATGAGATTTTATCTTCTGTGAATAAAACTGATGACAAAACCTATATTGCTTTCAAGGGCAATAAAATACAATTTGAAGATACAGAATTATTTGAATATACCTCTTACGTTAGGTTAATTGAAGGAGTGACTGTTTATAGTGTAGACTGGAAAAGGAAATTATCTAGTTGACATACATGTTAACCTGCATTTTGCCAGACTGCTGTCTTTTGTGGGATGCTAGGATGCTATAATTCAACCTAAACCAGTGGTTCTTTTCTAAAGGCACATTATACTATATATGTTTTTGTTGTTAAATCAACACCCTTTCCTGGAACTACTGCTTTTCTTTTGCAGATATTGCAGAAGCTGGCAGGAGGGTTAAGTGGTACATTTGTTCTCCATTCACTTGTTTGTCCCACAAGAGACAATTTCTTATCATGTTATTGAAGATTATTTCCCGGGATGTTTTCAATTTCTTTTAAAACCCTTAACCCTTATTCTCCATGCCAATGGATACAAATTAAAACAAGCATCTTGTCAAGCATCCTGTCCTCAGGCAAGCTTTCTCAGTTGTTTATTACTGAGTTGTAACTATCCAAGCATAGCTGAAAATATTCATATTCTATGAAGCTTGTGTTACAATAGTGAGAATAACGAGGTGATGGTGCTAGTTGCTGAGGTGGAAGTGAAAGCTGATGTTTGGCCAGCTACATAAGGCTAACTGAGCAGGTGATTCTATAGTACAGGAACAATAATACAGGAACACTTAAATTCTTTCTCTGTGTGGAAGCAAACACAAAGACTGGCTGTAAGTAGGGTAGAACTCATTGCAGAGATTAGCATTTACGTCTCTGTTAACTACTAAAATGGTCAGTGCATGAGCACCTGGCTTTAATTTACAGGTGGGCAGGAGGAGAGAGGACTATTGAGTATATTTAATGCCGGCGCTGTCCGTGAATTTCATCCTGGTCACACTTTGTCTTTTTTTAATAATAATCTTTTCAAGTAGGTAGTTACAGGTACAATTGCTTACTTTCCCTATAGCCAAGCAAAAACATAGAATTAATTTGATTATAGACTCAAATTGTTTCCAGCGGACTGTGTCCTGAGGACTTTGGACTCATAAATATTAGCTACAATTAAATTTTTTTGAGTCTTTCAGGTTTGAGCAAGTACAAAGATAGTTCTTAAGTCTCCTCTAAATTCTTGATTTATTGCTTGACCTTCTGATAACAAGCTGACATCAGGCTAAATCATATTTTCTAACTTTGTATGTGAAAACCTTTTCCCACCTTTTTGTGTTTGGCTAATAAGTTGAGATTGTGCTTGAAGAGCATGACTTGTTCTGCAGTGTATGAGTCAATCAACTCATTGCCTTTTTAAAGAATAGCTTAATCTGGTTAAATTGCAAGCTAACAAGAAGAAAACGAATGAGTGCTTTGAAGAATGAAATAACAAGTGTTCCTATCTGTGACGAATAAGTATTCTCTACCCTGGTTCTTTTTGCCAGCTAGGTAGGATGTGAAGTAAAATGTTTGCACCTGCAGTACTGTCTTCAGTAAGAAATGTCCTTTGCAGCCTAAGCAAGTGATTTTCTCTCTCCTCCAACTCAGTGTTTTGTATTAAGAAATCTTGATGATTGATCCCCACTACACATTTTAGATTATTTATTTTATGATGTTCCTTTACACATTATACTTGCAGAAAGGTAAAACAAAATCCAGTGCCCATATGTAAGTTTGTTTCGTTCGAGACTCAATCTACCAAGAACTTCCTTTGTTGTTTAACACATAACTGATGGTGTGTTTAAAATAATGATGCCAGCAGGGAAGGAATAGCTTCCATCAGTGCTTGGGGAGGAGAGCGAGGACAGCTCCTTTTTATTTAGCAGGATAATTGGAAAGAGGGTGCCTTCTTCAAGGGCAGAATGGCTATTTAGGATATTAGCCTAATAAAAGTAGGCACTTGTAATATTATAATCTCTTGAGTTTTATTTATGATTGTGTTGCTTACAAGGACAGGTGCTTTTGAAAAACTCCACACCCTATATTCTTGAAAGTCTGTATGCAGTGGTTTTCTACCAGTAGCAAGAATGTTCATGTTTAAATCCTTTCTATGCATACTGGTTATTGTGAATTTAAAAAAAAAAAAAAAAAAAAAAACAAAAACCAGCTAACCCATTGTAATTTCTGGTGCAAATAGGAATGAATTAGCTTGTCCAATGAACTGTCGCTTTCTCATAGTCATCATAACGTATTTGTTCAGCAACCTTGGTTTGCTTTGAGATATTTCTATATTCTTCCTCAGTTCTGAACACCTACATAAACCTCATGTTAAGCTTCCTGAGAACTACAACAAATAGCAGTATTTTCCAAGACAAAAGATATGTAAGGATTTGACTGGAGCGCTTTCTGGTCTTCAAGTCCAGTCATGTCTTTGGAGGACATACATGGGGTTCCCTTACAGCAATGCAGTCCCTTATTATGAGTGTTTTCCCTCTTCTAAAGACCATTTCTGTTTTGTATTATCTTGTATTCTTAACTGTGTAAACCACCATAGTCTTCAAGTGCTCTCACTGGACACCCTGTTCTGCTTACTTTGCTGGTCAATAAATGTAAAGGAATCAACTACTCTAATCTGTGGCCAGCTTCATGGTGTGAACTTAATTACTCTCATTGGAATTTGTGTGATTTCAAAGTCCAGCTAATGACAGTGCAACCCACTCTGTTCTTTCTCCATCTAATAAAGCCAGCAAGTCTGATTTAAAAAAAAAAAAAAAAAGCCACAAAAAAAAAAAAACACCAATTACTGTAAGACATAAAGGTCTAAGAACAGGAGTTTCCCCACTATGCATTTATTCCTTAAAAAAAATCTGTAAAGATTTATGACATAGCAAGCTCATTAGTAAATCAAGAAGGCCCTCTGGGTGTGTTGTATTCTAAATGAACAGATGCAAACACCGTTTGGTTTGCTGTTTTGTTATGTAACAAAACTATGCAAAATGAAGATCAGGCATGTATTTACATGCATTCTTTAAATATCAGGCTTAGATGTAGGGACAGCACTGTATGAAGTGGCATGTGCTGGAGGCTCTATTAGGTAAGAAAAGGTATGCTTAGATGGAAGTCCAAGTTGCTGACAGACCAAAGTTAAGCATAATGAAGAGAAAGTAATAACAACTGTAGGGTGTCTTGGATCTGCAATTAATATGTACATGGGAAGCACTGTTGCACAAATAGCATGAAACACTGAGAAGCTGCCTGTGTAAATGAAGAATCAACAAGATTAGTTAAACTTTTTCCAAAGAGCAAGTTCAGTCCTGTTTTACAATCTTCTTGGCTAAAATGTAGTATCTACAGTACGTTTGACTGATATATGTACCCTTCCGTTTTGCATGCTATCAGTGGATCATTTGAATTCACCTCTAGTGAATTTAAATAACAAAAGACAACTATAAAAGTTTTTTTTTTTTTTTTTTTTTTTTTTTTTAAATCCACTGATATATTGAAGTGGGTAAGAGGAAGAGCTAAGGAGAGCTTATAGTTTATGGAAAATTGAGAATATAACATTGTTATGTTGTGTCAGTAGGTGTATGGAAACCCAATCTTGTTCAGGATTAAATTTTGGCATTGCTGGAAAGAAAACCCTCTATGGAAGTATGTAAACTCATATTTTGCCAGTATTTTTCTTTTTTCCAAGTTGTAACTTTCAAAAGTTTGCCCTTTCATGGGAACTGTATTATAAGATTAACTGTTGATTTTAAAAATGCAAAAAAAAAAAAAAAAAAAAAAAAAAAAAAAAAAGAAAAAAAAGAAAAAAAGTTTTTACTTGCAGTAACACTTAATAAAGCATTTTTAAAGGCAGTATATGACAGCAAGGGGAAAAACAAATAGCATGTGTCTCATGCTATTTGTAGTTGCTCTATATATGAATGTAAACACTGGGACTAACACTTGCTTTCCGGAGTTTGATTTTGGCTATGAATTCGGCTAGAACAAAAACAAGAGGGGAGAGAATCCTGTGTGTCAGTATTGATCTCTTTAGTTTTCAGGTAATGTTAATGTATGTGGTTGTTTAAGTTCATTGTTTACATCTGTCAACACTAAAGGTCAGAGTTGTGGTTTTTGTTCTTCTAGAAGTAATCTAACATTATTCCCTCAATTACTGCTTCTAATTTCTTGATTGAATTTCAGTTTTTGTTTTGTGATAGATGACTGCTATTGTTAAAACTTTCCGTTTGACTTTGAGTCTTACATTCATTAAAATAGATTACACAAATGCTAGGATGTGCATGAGAGCAGAGCAGAGAACCTGGCGACTCATAGTAGGAAGAAATGCCATGCACAGCAGTTGAATTAACCTGCAGATTCACATGCATATGCTCAGTTCATCCTGACTTGGGCTTGTGTAGTTATCTGATGTTCTAGTTAATAAACATGGATTTTTTATTGTTTGATTCATTCTCACCATCCTTCTGATGCAGGTGCTGCTGACTCATATCCTGCACCTTCTAACTTTACTCTCTGCATAGGTCAATAAAGGACAGTAAAACTTTCACAGGTTAGCAAGGCACAAGGGTGTTGCCTGTTAGATCGAGACAATATGGTTCACATGTCTTATTTTTCTTTCTACAAAAAAGGTCGCAAACCATTCCCCACAGAAGTGAAGTAGGAAATCCAGGACTCAGCTAAAAGTCTTCTTTTCACATCTGGCGTGGTTCTTGTCCTGACAAACATGAAACTCATATTGCAGATGCAGATAACGCTGAGAAGGAAATGACAGGTCAACCATCCCAAACCCTACTGGTTACCATAGTCTGCAGAGACTGTCAAGTGGCTAAGGCAGTCTGAAAGGCTTGTTGTGTTGGCTCTGGTCATATGCCAGCTTGTTTGGTCTGCCGGGAACTAGGAGTTCAAGTGAGCTATCAAGATAAGCCTGTCATTACAGTATTGGTAGGGGTGGAATAAATGGATGGCAGAAGTCATGAGTCTGTACTTTCCTGCTGACTTAAAGCTATTCTATAGGGGGAACATTTACAACCGTAGTTTGCTGCGTACACCCAATCTAAGTGGATTAAGTACAGAATGTGCCAAATGCTGAATAGCTGGCAGAAATGTTCAAATGTCCAAATGGAGTGCTGCTGCTTTGTATTCTCGATGATGCGCTTTGGAAGAATGTCTTCTGTCTTCCAGAAGTGACGAGCTCTGATTTCACTGTACACAGTAGCCCTACTAAAGATCAGAATAGCTGCCTTTTGAGCTACCTAAGTCAGGTTGTTTAACCTTATGTTTATTCTCCAATCTCTCTGCAGCTCTGCCATGTTGTGTCTATGACTACCTTTAGTAGTGCAACTTTTTTTGAAAGTGAAAGCTGGCATGAAACATTTTAGCTTCAAAAATATATAGATTGATATGAAGATTTTGGAGAACTTCAACTGAAAATTTTCAAAAATCACTGCTTGTATATATCCAGACAGGAAAAATGACTGAGGAAAAACACTGCTCCGAATCGTACGTGTTGGTAAAACCATTAGTTGCATAGTTGGCTTAACTTTCCCTTTCCTTACCCAAACCCCTTGCTGCCAAGATACTTTACTAAGGAAAGTATTTTCTCTGATGTGCAGCATCCTCCATTCAATCAGGACACATCAGCATGGGGAAGGAGAGAAGTGGAGACAGTTGGCTTAAATCTATTCTTTTTTTCTTCTTTCTTTCTTTTCCCCTCTTCTTTAACTAATGTTGCTTACAATAACAGATCTTGACATTTTCTGCTTCAGAACAATAATTTACAAAATCTTTGCTGGTTGCTTTAAAACTGGATCCATGAACTAGAGCTATAGAGAAGCAGTGATAGCTGCCAGTCAGGCATATTCCTAATTTGGCTGTTAACATACTAATTTTGATCTAGCTGTAGATTACTTACAAATTCAGGCTGTGCTCTTGAAATTGCTTCTGCTGCTTTTAATATGCAAGCATGTGTCCAAGTGCAATATGCCAAACAGAGCAGGACGTTTCTGGCCATGGTGTCTGTATTGTCTCTTTAAGCAAGGAGTTCAAGGAAGCTCTGTCAATCTAGCTGTGACCACACGCGAATGTTTTCTTGAAAAGGAATGACAGAGAGCACTTCTTTTCTCTATTTACATGTAATCCTAAAACAATATTATCTACATGAGCCAGATCTTGTAATATGGATCTGTCTTGACTCATTTTTTATTATTGTTATTGTAAAGATAAGCATTAACAATTAAATATGTTTTGATTGCATAAAATCTGATTATTCTAAACAGCTGACTGCTACTGTAACTTTATAGCTGTAGCTATGTAACTGCAAAAACCACAGGAGACAAATAGAAAGGGTATACATTTTGCTTGGCATGGATGTATTTATTCATTTTTTGAGAGATCCAAAGCCCTTTCTTTATTTTGCAAGTTGTGTAAAATGTTCATACAACTTCTTGTACCACTTTTCCTATTTGTTTTCAGTTGCTGGATGTAGTCACAACAACTTATTTTGTCTATGCATATATTATGAATGTCACTCATACTTCTGAGAATTCAAGCCTCTCCATTGGTATTACCTGGCATTTAAATGGACTTCTTGGAGGTTGATGGGTGATCAGTTTCCTTATGAATTCTGGTTTGTTTATTGGAGTTGTGCCTTTATAATTCATTGCACATTTCAGATCCTTCTTTGCAAAGGCTTTACCAGCACAGAGTTTTTTGGTTTACTTTTTTTATTTGCTTTCTTTAAACAAAACAAAACCCATGACCAGAGTTGTTGAGTATTGTGTTTTGGGAATCACATCACAGCTGTAGCCTTCTCAAACACTGTGGAAAGAATCTGCATATAAACAGATGTGGCTTTAAGTTTTGCATCTGTATTTGACCAGCAGAAGAGATTATGCTTCTGCTGAAATGCCTTGTGTGAAATCAAAGTCAATACAGCAATGCTGTGATTGCCAGTGCTCAAATCCTGTTATTTTGATTTAAAAATAACAATATGGATTTTCATATGATCGTTATGAATCCAACCCCTATGACTCTGGACAATTTTATTATACTTGACTGAGTTGTCAGTATTATACATACCTATGATTTGATGACTACCGTACTGCTTTTGGTCCTCTACAAATTACATAAGGGATGTGGATATCATTACAGAAGAATAAGATTGCTGCTGAAGCTCCATGTTTTGTAGGAAGATCTGCATGGTAGGTTAATAGTTCTCAGTGTTCCTCTGTGTGTCAAGAGTTTACCTCATAGATTAAAGAAATTAAATGATTTCATGTTTCTTTGGAGTTGGAAGTGGGACAAAGCTCAGGAGAACTGAACAGACACATCATTTATTGCTTTTATGGGGTCTGCTCTAGGATGCCCCAGCCCTTTATGTAGGGAAGACACGATAAAGCTCTTGAGAGTAGGATGAACCATTTCAGGCTTAATGGTTCAATTACTTCTCGTTGCTTATGGTGAAACAATTAGTGTGTGTAAAAGAAAATTGTTCATACCACTGGGAGAACTTTTAAGCCACCAGTACGGTTGTGTGTCAGATCTCTAAGGAATACTTTGAACAACACAGGAGACTTCAGCTTCGTCAAAAGAGACTTGGCACTGAATGGTGTCTGGCTATTCCTTTTGTTCGTGATAAGGTGTCTATGGGGCAGGATCAATTGCTCAACTTCATATAGCCTTTTTATTTTTCCTTCTCTTTAATTCATCTGACCACAAGTATCTCAGTAGTCCTCTGTTTTCCTATTGCTTATCGTTTTGGATCCAGACAACCTTTCATACAGTGTCTCAAATTTCACTCCAAATATGAAATGATGCCAACTTAAAGTGCAAAAGCTGCTGGTTTTCTCTAGCAAACTTTGACACAGGCCAGTAGGAAAAAGGCTATTTGAAGATGTAGTATCTTAGCTTAGCTTACCTTAGTATCTAGTATCTTAGCATGTGTCTTCCCAGTTTGGGAAGACCTTGTCGTTGTTCTGGGCTTGCCCCTAAGTAGCCGACACAGAAGTACAACTAAGAGAGGTAGGAACATATCTATATATTTGGGGCCAAGGCTTCTTTTCTCTATTTTAAGGTTGTTTTTAGAACTCCTCAGTCATACCATTATTTGTGTGGAGTGGATGCAAGTGGCATGTTCCCAAAGTATCTCAGGTGAACACCTTTGTTCAAGTTATAGGAGATTTAACAAAGTAGTCCTAGTGATTCCTAGTAAATCTTGAGTCAACTTGATCATTAGAGAGCCTGTAAAAATGTAGTGTTTATAAAGCTCAGATAGCTTGCCATCTCTACCCCAAAATGCTTACAGGCTGGATGTGAAGGGCAGCTAATCAATCCAGCAGCTTTCTTCCTTGAATCTGAGCCTCTTTGTAACTCTAGACCTCAAGCACTGGCAGATCTTAAAGTAGCTGTACGTGCGTAGTGGGAAACTGAGCTCATGATCAGAAGGTGGAGTAGCGCAATGAGATAATGGCCCAGTGACAATGGAAACAGATACCTCAGTGTGTCTCTTATGAGATCAGTTGCTCTGTGAGAAAATAATAATAAAATCCAAGTGAGCTAATAGCATGGAAAATAACTGGAGAAATCATGTTTCATATAACATTGCAGAGGTCTGCTGGATAATAGAAGAAGTCAAGTCCTCTTTTAAGGGATGATAGGTCTATCAGGTGTTTTGAATGTTTTTGGGGACTTTCAGGTAATTCGTTTGCAAACCGCAGGAATTAATGAAGCTACTTTGGTCTCTGCTAGCTAAACCCTTGTGGTCTCTCATAGCTGACTCAAATATTTTTGGAAGAAGGTGGCTCACTTTTTCTGCTCTCAAACAAGTCTGTTTTAAGGCTATTTCTTCAGCACTACTTTCTTATGATGAATGACTTCATGAGTGAGAATTCTGTCTGCATCCTTTTCTGTCCAGAGACTGCTGGCTACGGAAAGACTGCAGGCAGCCTTACATATACGTTCAATTTCCCGGCAGAAAGGTCTAATTCTGTACCTTTATTCACTTTCAATGCTCATCCTTTTATCTTCTGTAATAGCTTGTATGTTGAAAGTGCATTTTTAATTAAATTGTTTGCATCTTGTATATGTACAGCATGTTCTCTTTGAGGGCATTTTTATTACAGTGGAAGGGTGGTGAAATGTAATAAGTCTCAAGAATAATTAAAACTTGTGCTAACTTGTATATGTTTCTAGTAGCAATTGAACTTTGTTTTGAGTCTCTTCTGGGTCCAAGATTAGATCTTAATCAAGTAGGAAGGAAGGAAGGGGCAAATAAAGGAAGGGCTGTTTGTATGTACCTGTATAAATTCTTACCAGTTTAAGGTAAATCTCACCTGTTGCGTTAAAAGGTATTTAGCTTGAGAAAGTTTCTGTGTTCAATGCTTATCAAGGGAGAGAGGTGAGAAGTGGAATAATATTGTAAATCAGCTGTTTGGGCTTTTTACTTATTTGTATGAGGCCTTTGAGTATTGGTTTGGCCATATCAATTTACACTGAAGGGAAAAAAGCAGAGCAACCTGGGAGGGCTTTAACAGCAGCACAATGTGACAGAGGAAAGATATAAATAACTTGGGATTTTTCAAGAGAATGTAATAAACTGATGCTCTCAGTTCAGGGAGCTAGAATGTCTAAATCAGAAAGATGAGATTTTGATTTAAGCTTTGACTTTCTGTACTAAATCATCAGGTTCTTGTATCAGAGCATTTTGTGTAGTCAAGTTCTAGAAAGCCAAGGGAGGCTACATCTTCCAAGTCTCTTCTTACCAAAGGCGAAGACAGTTAATAATTTTTCAGCACCCAAAGACCTGAATGCATGTTGAAAAACCACCCTTACTAAATCAGTGAAAATGCCAATAACATCTCTTTCTTCCCCAAAATGCTGGAAACAAATGCTTTGCAGATACAAAGATGAGATGAAAAAGAACTGAATTCAAAGACAATTAGAGTTCTCTTGCATGAAATACTTTGCAAAAGTGTTAATTTGTCTGAAAAATGTATTTACATTGACGTATAGATGGTCTGACTTTGCCAAGGGCAGCACATAAGGTAACATTACTTACACAGTCTTTATCAAGGATTCTATGACATCTTGCTTGTACTCAAGTCTTATGGGACTTAGGTAACAGTTTTGAAAAGGAGAGTAGTTCTGAAGATGTCTCAAATATTAAGCCACGTTCAAGGACTATGCTAAATGTTAAATGCTAGGTCAGTCGGGAGGATTGTTGAATTTCTGGAAGAGATCCATTTAAGTTAAACCAGAGCTAATCTCTAATTAAAGCCCCTATTTAAATGTCAGAGTATTACATCTTGCTAGCTGAAGCTAATTTTTAAAATTACATAAAATTATATTTAGTGAATATATTAGGCAGGCCTTCACAAAAAACAAGGACTTATGTGATCATTCTTCAAGTACAAATGAAGGGAGAAAACCTCCGAGGGACAGAAACGTTTCTGTTTCAGGCTGCCAGGATTTCCCAAGAATGACTGTAAAGAGTTGCTTATTGTTTGTTTTTCAGGTTGTATCAAATGCTGCTGATCAGGGAGTTGCCATCACTGGGAACAACACTTTCAACAACTGGAACTGGCCTAATGCTGTGATCTTTGCTGCTACTGTAATCACTACGATCGGTAAGTATAAACTTTGCTAACTGTTTTCCTTATGCTCCAGTGTGTTCGTACACTTCCATTTCTGTGTCAAGCTAGTCTCTGGATTAACTTGATATGGCTGGAGTTGCATAGAGTACATGTGTTCATATGCAAGTTTGTAGAGGAAAAGTGTCTTTTGGCACTTACGCTTTTTCTGTACCCATGAGTATTCTCTCTAATAAGTAAGATTCAAGAGCTGTTAGGGTTGACTGCTGTCACTGCAGTTTCATTCATAAATATGCTTAAATTAACAAATCATAAAATCCCTAAGCAAAACCGTTATAAAACTTTATATTAACTTAAAGCATGTGCATCTCAGATTTTTTGCATAACTGTCCTGTTGCTCACATGAATCTTCATATGCTATTGAAATAGCAGTGTTCTTGGCTTTCAGAACAACCTAGACTGTTTTTAATCCAGCTCTAAAAGGAAGCAAAGAACAAGGACTGTGTCTTGTGCTTATAAAATCCTCTGCATTTAACATACAGATTTTCAGAGCTGAAAATCATCTGCCATCTGCTTCTACACATTTTTTTTTTTTTTTTTTTTTTTTTGCTAGAAGTTATTGTTACACCCTTCCTACACCTACAATGTTAAAAAAATAAAAATAAATCCAGGAATGCAAATCAACCAGAGAGAGGAGTCTGGAGGTTGGTGTAAATGGAAGTCTTACTTCTAGGTCATATATAGCACTGTGTTTTAATTTATTACTTGAAGCTGTCAATACCCAGCTTATAACTTAATTTATGACGCAAAGCTGAAGTCCGGAGCACAGCTATACAAGAAAACTCTGGCAGAAGTTCATAAACTAGGTTCCTGATTTTAGAGCCTGAGTTGAAGTGTCACAACACACATCTCACTTAACTCAAACCCTTACCTTGGGAAGGCACCAAGCCATAATGTAAATGTGCAGAATGGATCTTTCACGTGAAAGCTTACTTCAGGGTGAATTTCATTTCATAATGTTGATTCAAACTCAACCTTAAACGCTGCCTATGGTTGGGAAATGTTATTAGAGGTTTTGGGATGAGGTTTTTTTTCTCGTGTTTATCTCATGTTGTCAAGAAAAAGATGCATGCTATCCAGGGAGCACTTAAAATGTGGTACTTCTCTCAGCCTCCTCTAATGGAATACACATTTTCTGGAGTAATGTTGGAAGGCATCCAAATTCAGGAAATCAGCAGCTGGAATAGACTAATGTTCTTGTATATGATGAAGTAAGGAGCATCTGATACAGCAGAAGCCCATGCAGTGTTGTTTAATGTATAGGTAGAATTGCCTTGAATTCTCTGCAACAAGAACAGGCCAAGCACATACTTCATCTCTTTCAGGTTACGGAAATGTTTCTCCAAAGACACCCTCTGGGCGTCTCTTTTGCATATTTTATGGGCTCTTTGGAGTTCCTCTGTGCTTGACGTGGATCAGTGCTCTGGGGAAGTTCTTTGGAGGACGTGCCAAGAGGCTAGGCCAATTTCTGACAAAAAGAGGAGTAAGCCTGGTAAGATCCTCTGCTCGTTTATCTTCCTGCTGTTTATTTTTGATGCACAAATCAAGCTTACTATCCTTAATGTACCTGTTCTTGTGGTAATAAACAAAGACTGCTACGAATATGAATTTCCCAAATGTTGTTGTGTAGAAATAATTGAGAAGGGCTAGATCCTATATGTTAATTCTACCAGAACTTTTAGCAAATGATATCGTGCGGAAATGTTTAATAATATAACTTCTATGAAGACATGCATCTCCCTGCATGAGAAACCTATAGAATCAGTGTAGATGAGGCTTTAGTTTCACAAACATTCCTTGCAAGCTCCTGTAGTGTGGAAGTAAGTTGTCCTGCTTTGCTTCTACCTTTGGTTTTTATGATAGCATGAGCGTTTTACTGTTATGCACTGAACCAGCTGAAAAACATTTTGTTCTCAATTACTTTCTTTTTGTTTGTTTTTCATGTTGGATGAGTTTAATCTCAGTTCTAATAACCACACAAAAATGGGAGGGAATGCAAGAACTGAGCTTCTGGAGCAGGGTGGGATTGATTTAGGCCTTAGTTTCAGAAATGGCTAGAATTTTCTAGGTTTAGCACCTGAGAAAGTGTGAGTATGATGGTGAAATGAATGTGTGTACCCAGCTTTGTGAAGCAGGCTTTGTGCAGAGGTTAAATGAGTGGCAAATGGTAGGAAATGTAAATAGGAGAAAGGCAGCACAAACAGTTCTGATCTATGTGCACTGTTGTAGGACATCACAGAATCACCAAGATTGGAAAAGACCTTCAAGATCATTCAGTCCTATCACCTATAGTATTCACTAAAATGCAGTTGTGTTCACAGCAGTCAGTGACCTTTAGTGATGACTTATAAACTTCTAGCACAAAATCTGAAATGGCTGGTACTGTTGCATGATGCTCAGTGCCATGAATGGAAAATAAGATTTGTTTGCGTGACTCTTCCCTCTTTCTTTACAGAGGAAAGCACAAATTACATGCACAGCTATTTTCATTGTTTGGGGTGTCTTGGTCCATCTGGTTATTCCTCCTTTCGTCTTTATGGTGACTGAAGGATGGGATTACATTGAAGGTCTCTATTACTCATTCATTACTATCACTACCATAGGATTTGGAGATTTTGTTGCTGGTAAGTAATTATTTTTCATGTATTGTTTCACTACATGTACAGTGTGGCAATTCTGCTTTTAAACTCAAATTCTAAAAAGCTTTTCAGAACACTTTTTTCTGAATAAAAGACTCAATCAAAACTATGTACTGCTCTAATTGGCTTTTCCATCTTGGCTTAGATACATAAGGCCTTTACTAGACTTAGTCTGAAGGCAAGCTCTGGAGTTTGTAGTCCTTTCAACTTCCCTAGGTTCTTATTTCAGGCATGAAGCTTTCCTATCTACTACAACAGTTAAGCACCTTTAAAGGGGCATATCATTCTTAAATGATAATTTTGGGGCAGCTATCTCGAACTAGTTAAGCAGGAAATGCTGAATCCTTTTCTCAAGTGCCTATATCCATATTTTAAAGAGTGGGGGAATGCTTATAATTTTCCAAACACACGGAGTGTGTGCTGCCATTTGACATTGTAGTCCAATGGTCACATTACATGCAGCTAAGAAGTGGGAGACCTACAATCAACATTGTCAGAGGGTTTCAGATCCCTGGTCACCACTTCACAAAGCAGTGTTTTAAGAAGTAGGTTCTGCTAGAGTGGAATGGAGTATTTCTCAGGGTAATAACTCAGCTGCAAATCCGCTTCTAATGTTCTTGTTTTTTTAATTCTTTCTAGGTGTAAATCCAGATGCAAACTATCATGCCCTTTACAGATACTTTGTGGAATTGTGGATCTATCTGGGACTAGCTTGGCTTTCACTCTTTGTCAACTGGAAGGTCAGTATGTTTGTAGAAGTCCACAAAGCAATCAAGAAACGGAGAAAAAAAAGAAAGGAGTCATTTGACAACCATCCTCGGTCTAAAAAACCCCTTCAAATGGGTACCTCAAAGGATGTGAACATTTTCAGCTTCCTTTCGAAAAAGGAAGAGACGTACAATGATCTTATCAAGCAAATTGGAAAGAAGGCCCTGAAGACAAACAACGACAAGATTATTAAAGTAGAAAATACCAAACAAAATATGCAGAATGCCATTAAAGATGCTCAGGTGACTTACACAAAGTCAGAGTCATTTGAGTATGATGAGTCTTCCCTGGACATTCAAAATGGTCATGTTTTGAGACATCTGCATGATAAACGTATTGGAGACAGTCCTATTGAAGGAAACATGTTTGTAAACCAGCTGGACAGGATAAGTGAAGAAGAAGGTGAAGTATGGGATTCCAGAGACTATCGACCCTTAATATTTGAGAATGCAAATATAACATTTGTAAATGAGGATGATGATGAAGAGGAAGATATCTCAGATGATGAGGAAACTTCAAAATCCTCAATGGATGATAATATTGTAGAGGAACCTGAAATTGCAAAAAACCTAGTAAAATTCCCATCGTCTGATGAATCTACCTTTACCAACAATGAGCTAGAACTTTCTGTGCCTTATGAACAACTGATGAATGAATATAATACAGTAAGCAATGCAAAGGCTGCAACGTGAAGTGAACTTAGTAGTGATTTTCTGAAAATGATCAATGCATATCGAAGAAATTAACAGAGCAAGGAGAAAAGCTTGTTTTTGCAGCTTTTCCTGTCTCTTTGAAAACAAAAGCAAGTCCCAAACTAATAACCTGCAGTGTCCTTTTTCCTATATTAAGTTGGTTTCTGAGCCCATCTGCTATGTTTATCTGAAAAAACTTGTAAAATACCAGTTGAATTAGGAGTCTGACTCCTTCTTGGAATTTTATGGTTCTTAAACAAAGTAGACAAAAAAAGACTAGTTAATACACTGGACCTGCTCTGCGTTTATGCATTTCATTGAGGAATTAATTAGTTTGGGAGTGTAACTACACAGTTGCAAAGAGTTTGTTTCAGGCATCAAATGTGTTCGGTTACTCCACTAGCCCTTCACCTCTGAAAACCTGGATCTAAGTAACGCTTTGATCAGAAATGGAAGCAAGAGGTTTGCTTTTTAAAAAAGGTACTCGTTGTTACCACAAAAAATGGTGAAACCACAAGTTGTTCTTGATGAGAAACTTTAAATGAAACACTAGAGACAAACAGATCTGAGCTGAGGTGTGCTGGCAGACTGAGGAGGAAGCTTTAAAACATCTGTCTAGAATATGTCTGTGCTTGCCAAATTATAGTGAATTGCAATTTTGTGAATAAAATATTAATATTTAAAATTCCATGGAATGGATTGAGAAGGAGCTCTCTAACAAGGAGGAAATATCTGGGATGAAGCTTACCAATTGGGCTGCTAAACTGCAACTCAGCCCCAGAACTGTTGAAGAGTAAGGAGACTGGAGGACCTACTGATCAAAGCCTGTAGGAGCACAAACAAGATGCAACTTTTTAATGTTGAAAGTGTCCTTCCACTGTCCATTTCCTAGAGGAAATACTTGAATGAACTTTATACAGTATCTATGTGTGTGCAGTTGAAGTTTCAGTGATGCTGTTCGTCTGAGGGTAAAAAACTGCCTTTGGAGACACACATATTCTCCAAACGCCCTAATGTCTGTCAGAATAGACCTGTAGCACTACTGCTGAACTGTGCAGTGTGTTAGTCAGTATTGTTATTTGATGTTCCTCCCAGCCTTGGTACTTCAGACTAGACTTGAATGAGAGATGATTTTTGAAACAGTTGATTATAATTTGCTTATTCGATTTGTTTTAAAGCTTGACCTATGTGCATATGCAATGGTTATTCTATCCTACTTTCAAGAAGGCTGAACAACGTCAAATCCTGTGCAAAACTGTGATATGATCAAGTGACTTAAGAACTTAAGTCACTTTTTAAATGGGACTCTGGCTCTAAACTCCTGAAAGTAATTTGGGTTGGAACTGGGCTTTTAACTGAGAAGGACTTATCTCTTTTAATAATGTTTAAGCCCGAATTATTTTGGCTACAAAGAAAATTATACCATGGTTTTTATTTTTCTTTTTCTGTACCATGCATTAACCCTGACAGCTCTCACAAACATGGTTCTTGATTGCATGCTGGCAAAAAGAACTGACTATGGTTATATCTGATATACTTGGAACAGAAAATAGCCAAGGCCTTTGAACCTTAGTATGTCAAGTTCTGTTATTTTGTATAGTTTCACTGTATTTATGTCGTTGCTCTATGTCCTGAAGTTTTCAAAGTTCAGTGAACAGTTAAAGGTTGTCTCATTCTCATTTTCAGTGTAATGCTGGCAGACTTGCTAGCTTTGCAAGAACAGCATATGGAATCTTGCAGTGCTAATCTTTAATTACTAGACTTTTGTAATAACTGCGAATATTGGCTGCAGCTTCAATTGCTGGCCTCTCCTTTGGAAACTGGCACTCTGGATATCCTGCTGACAAGAAGTTTTGAAGTCATGACTGTGAAACAAGGGACTGTCTTTCTCTTTTATTCTGTCTTTAATCTTCCACGTATATGAGATTTCTCAAATAGAAAGTGAACTGTCTTACTGACAAAAATGTGGCATCAATGTAGTTGGAGTCAGATGTTAATGTGTATTTGATTGATGAAGGGAGATTGTAATTTCAAATCCAACTGTATATGTTATTGCCATTTGGAGTAGGGGTGGCTGGATGAATTTGACTTATGCTATCAAGAAGATTCTGGTTTAATTCTAATTGACTCCCCCACCATGTACACACCTCTTCATTGTTTTTAAATGACTCCAAGCCCTCCTTCAACTTCTTTTATATCTGAAGGAGCGTGGTTGACAGCTGTACCTTGTAGCTGTAAGATATGTTAGGTAAGAAGGCATACCTGGTACAGCAGCAAGTCTAGCTTTTTTTTTTTTTTTTTTTTTTTTTTTTAAAGAAAATTAGAAAGCACTCCATATAGCTTTTTTGTTCTCCAACTTGTCTTCCATTATTGATGCACAGATTGAAGTTTCAGCAACAATTATTAAGCTCACAACAATAAGGAGAGAAAAAGCTTGCTGAAATTGTATGAAATGGAAAAGCATAGTCAAGATTTGATCTTCATTTCAAAAAAGTAAGTGAATAAATTTCTGTTCAATACAGACATAATACAACCCAGACATTTGGCTGGGCTTTTATTGGGAGGGATGTTGCACACTGGAGCACAAGCTCTCCATTCTCTGTTGCAGAGTGCTGCACTTGTGTGCCAGAGCTGAGAATGGCTGGTATCTGTTTTGTATTATCAAGCTAGATGTGGCTCTTTGGCCTTTCCATGTGTAGTCAATGTAGACTGTATGTATATATAGTGAGATTTAAAATAATGGTTTAAATTTATTTTAAAAAGAACAAAATTCCAACTTTCTTGGGGAAACACCTCACAAAACTGTTCTCAAGACATCCCATCACGTGCCTTAATGCAGTCTTGCTACTGGGAGAAAAACAAATCATTTTTACACGGGAGCCAACACAATTGGTCTTGTTAAGCCCTGCTTATTCTCAGTGTTTTGGAGGGTTTTATTTGGCACACAGTTTTCATACTGGCTCTCTCCACAAATTTGAACCATTTCCCAGGGTTTTTAAAATTATGGTGCCATCTCAAAAGTATTGAAGTGCTATGCCAGAAGTTTTTTGTCTGCCTGTCTTCCATGTCTTGAGAAAAGTGATGTGGAGGAGTGTCCAGGCTGGATTTTGAGCTATTCAGCTTCCCAAGTGCCTCTGGTTAATTTGAATGAACTCCCCAGTGCTACTTCATATAGCTTTGTAGTTATTTTATTTATCTGGTCAATCTGGAAACATTTTCTTTGAATGCCACATAAGATTTCATTTGACTAATTAGCCGATCTCTTAATGCAATGTAATTACTTTTTATAGGTGAGGTAGATCTCCTACTTGAAAGAGGAGTTAATTTAAAAAACAGAACACTTAAAAGCAATATAGAAAACGAATAGAAGTGAAAACTCTTCTTGAAAGCTTTCTGATTATTGCCTACAAGTAGATCGTATTTTCAGTTGCATCATCTGAGGCATGGGTCTACTTCCACAACAGTAACTTGCTAATTTTAACAAGATAAGCCAATTCATTAATAAGTAAATAAAATCTGGAAACATGACAACAAAAATTTGTTCCTACAAAGGTCCTTTTTAATATTATAGGCCAGGTGACTTCACCCTTCACGACATCGTGACACTTCTTGCATTTGTCCTATGCTATTGAAGCCTGTTTTTAGCAGAAGGATGGCTTTTTCAGATATAAATCTCACAACAGGCAATCTGACATATCTGATGACACTGGTACGAAATTGCTAAGGAAATATAAGAAGTGGTGTGTTACTTTTTTTCTGAACTAGTGCTTTTTGAATCTGTTGCTGGCAATGGATTTCAGAAAACATACAGAAATAAAACCATAGATTGATAACAGATCCATGGTGACACAGTTGTATATTGTGAGATATTTTTCTCCAGTTGAACTGAGAGAATAAAGTAGAAACAGACAAGCATTACTGATGAGGAGAGCAAAAAGCAATATACAAGTCAGTTGACCTGAACAGAAAACGAAGAATTCTATTGTAGACTTGTAATTTTTGTGCCTCCTGAGATTCATTCCATTTGTGATGGATTTATGTTTTAAAAAAATAAGCTTGTCTTTCATATGGCTTTTGAAGTTTGTACAGTTCTTTCTTTATCACTCCATAATATGCCTGTCTGTTCTTTGTTGCTGATTGTCACTGGAATCACACTGTATGTAAATATTTGCTAAGTCTTTTAAAATGTAATTTATTTTAATATTTTGCAATAAAAGTTTTAACATTTACCTTCTCTGACATGGGGTGAATGGCAGTCAAGAAATGAAGTTTCTTCTTACGTCTCTGTATTTGTAATGCACCTCACAGGTAAGACTGGTGCTGTTCCAAAGAGCTTGAAGGCATACGGAGCTGATAAAGCAAGGAATATTGGTGACCAGTTCAGTAGCATCTAGTCTGTAGTTTGACACAGATACAGCTCAGCAAAATATAATACAACAAGCATTTTGGGCAGCTATTGAAGAAGGTAGGAAAGTTTATTCTATGGCACTGTTTTTCACAAGGCTGTTTATTTTCACAGAAGGTATACTGAGACAGGAAGTTTTCATTGATCAGCAGTGTGATAAAGTAGGAGTGACTGCTGTCTGCATTTCATCCCAGAGCCATTAAAATGTCTGAGTGTCAGTTAATGAATTTTCACAAGGATTTTAGCAACTGTTCATATTCTGCAGGTCTGGAAGCATTTACAGTGTTTCAACTGCAGCAGTGGCCTTAAAATGCCTTAGAAAATAGATAACCTTTTGCCTTAATGTGTCACGAAATGTGACTCAGTGATGCACATGATAGAGATGGAGATACCTGCAGAAACTGGGCCAACCTCAGCCTGAGGGAGTAAAGACAGCTTTTGGGCAACGGGGTGAAAGGAGTGAGACGTGAGCTAGGAATGGTGGGAGATGCATAAGTACAGGAGGGAAAGGTGGATGCTGTCATGATTTGAGTAAGGGTAGTCAACCTCTGCATTTTCTCCCTGTCCCCAGAAGAGCTCACTGAGCAGAGAACAAGTGGGAGAGGAAGAAGAGATGCCAGATTGGTGGCTGATGCCTGTGAGAACCAAAGAAAAGGAGGTAGGGATTCTCTCATGATGCCCACGGTAGGACATAGCATAGTCTGATGTGTACTTGATAACATTTCTATCAGATCTCAGCAGGATAGAGCTCACAGACAGCTCTCAGTATTTTAGTAGAGAGTTAGTAATTTCAAGGAGATAGGGTAGCAAGAAGTAGGAAAACAGGATAAACCTGTATTTGTTATGTGCCTGTTCTTACAGTCCGTGGCTGGCTGTGGGTTTCTCTGAACGTAATAGCTTAATAGATATAATCACGGACCAGCTGACACTTAGAAAAAATTGAATTTGAGCACATATCATAGGTCTTTATAATGTGTGGTGCAATGTGATACCAGCAACCTTTAGTTCATGGAAATTCAGAACTCACGCCTTTAATTCTGGAAGGTGAAAACAGTGATAAAGCAGGCAGAAAGCTGCTGGTTGGGGCTCTGTTACACAAGGGACTGCTACCTCAGTCTCTATAGGACAATTTCCTGAAGCTGGATGAAAATTTAGAAGAGCCTGTTGAATCTCTTTTGACAATTACGCAAAGATCTGAAAGGCAGAGGAGGGCTCCTGTCCTACAGCTTGATCTGGAAGAGTTGCCTTATGTTTATGTTTTACATCTTGTGCCTTTCAGCATGCAGTTTTCTATGTGTTTGTTTTTAAACTTTAGCTTCAAGCTTTCCCTGGTAAGGTTATTAATACTGTATTATCTAGGAATAATGGCTTGGGCAGAGCACAGTGTTCATTAGGCTTTGGCTTCTTCCTGTTTCAAGAAAAATCCCACAGAGTATGCTTCTGACCAGCAAGCAGACTAGCTGGCCTCCTCCTCATAGCCTGCCTAGCTTTGCAGTGGACCTTGTCTTTTTCTCCTCTTTATTCATCTTCCTTTTTTGTTCCTCAGTTCCTGAGGAACAAGGGGGAGCAATGGGTGGGTGGGAGGAAGCAAACCCAGCCCTGCTGCAGCACAAGTCTCACCTATACTCCCTGTGTTCAATTTCCAGGCTGCCATATTATATTATTATATGCAAGTGATAGTGAGGAGGATTCTTGCCTCTTCCCAGCACCCATCATAGACACACTGAAGCGAACACTCAGTCTTGTTTTTTCCTTGCAGACCCATGCCAAGTTTACCCCTCTGCTCAGTTATGTTTATTACCTATCAGTCTTGTATAGCATGAGATACCTACAGGGCTTGCTAAAGGATTGCTTTTGACTTTCACATTGGTAAATACCTTCTGCTGCAGTGCAGCCAATGCAACATCTGCTGCAGGCAAGGGGTCAGGGATGCGTTAGCAACCCTGTTTGACATGATTTTTTACTTAGTTCCCGAGAAAACCAGACTGTTAGGATGTGAATTATGTGGGGGGGGGGATGATGTTTTGTGGGAACACAAGTGTCAAAGCAAGGGGTTCTATGACTTGAAATGAAACCAAATTCAAGTAGTAATTTTCTTGGATGATATATTCCTAACATAGATACAATGCTGGAACTGAGAGGAACACAGAGGTCCAAAATGGAACACACAAAATACTTCAGCTCACTGGCCAGGGAAATCTGCTACTGCAAATCAGAAGGGTTAGACTGGAAGAGGAGAGTTGAGGTGGGATGGAATGTACTGTCCTGCAGTCTCTGTCAGGTAGCATGTGCTAGTAAGGACTCCTGATGTCCCAGTTTCCAATTACAGCCGACAGCAAGAACTCCTTCTAATTAAGTAATTATCTGTGTTTGTATATATGAGTAATTTATTCATGTATGAGAAGTATTCCAGTGGAAATACTTGTAAATTCAAAGAGTTAGGTTTTTTGTTTGTTTGTTTTTTAAAGTGAACTGAAGCAGTTATGTATAAAACACACACAGGTTTTTATTTTTAGAATTATTTTTATGAAGTGTTGGGAGTTGCCTCCCTATTGTCTCTCCTAGCTGCTCATTGAAAAATGTAGAAAAGATGGTGACAACGCAGTCCTTGTATTTTGTTGGTTATGTTGTTTTCTGCATGAATAAATTGTGGAAAATAGGCCTTATCCACCTTCTATTCAGATCAGCGTGGAACTGGGAACGATAGAGATAGCAGAACAAAAACTCTGAATATGTGAATTCTGAAACTGGAGTGAAAGTCTTAAAACTTACATGAAATCAATGTGAATTTTTATCCCATGGATTCTTTTTTTAAATTTGCCGTGATAAATTTTAGGAAAATTCTTTTGGATGCTTCCCTAAATATATTAAACAGAAGCACGTGTGTTTTCAAATTAGATCTATGCATTACTTTTTCAGGGGGGAAAAAAAGTACTTTAATACTTTCACACACACTTTTAATCTTATTTGAATGTGACAGTGATGTGTGACACCACGAGATGCCTTTTAATTGTAAGGAGAATGACCACACAGTATGAATGAATATAGTCCTTCTCTGAGAACAAAAATCCTGTTCAAGGGCTGTCAACAGCTTTGCACTGTTTTATGGACCTATAGCTTAGGGCACTCGCTGATCACATTTCTGTTTATCATCTAGTTAAGTTTCTGGGTGTATAAGGAAGTATCATAATTAATTCCTAATGCCGTTAAGATCAGAGACAAAAATCCTTTTGTGTGCTTATTTGTGGGTTGGGCCCTGCTTACGCTGATCAAAATAAACGGAGTGCAGAGGAACACTTGTTTCTACACACTCCTGGTTGCTGGGCATAACTTAAAAATATGTGCATCCTTGAATGTGAAATTCATCCATGCTCAGGTTGCAGTAGAAACCGCAAGTGTCTGAAGCTGGAGGATAAGAGTTTATTCACAAAGCTGTGTTGTCATTTCCTGGCAGCCTTCATATTTGCTTCTTATCTGTGGTACACTGGCAGTTAGTGAAAAGTAAAGGAACAAATCAAGACTTGAGCCACAGACAACCTCTTGATATTTTCTATTCCTCTGAGCCTGGGAATTTTGCCAATCCCATCTCTGGCCCGACTGGAAAGGAAGGAAAAATAGTAAGTTAATTGGTATGCTTTTTAATTGCTGATTAAAATGGGAAATGAACACAAGAGCAAGAGTAAGCAGGATGCCTTGGACAGTTGAGGGAGGAACACTGCCCTCTTTTCAGGTTTTGTGGCTGCCAGTTTTTAATAAAAGGTGGAAAATTGTTGGCTTAGTTGAAAGGAATATAAGGAGAACTTAAGGAAGGCAAGCTAGGCTTTAAGATTCTTTCAGAAAGTTAACATTTTCTGTCTTAAATTAATGCGAAATACCATGCTAGAAACTGAGATAGGTATCAAATAAACGCAAGATAAAGTAAATACCTATTTTTAAATTGCAGGTTGAAAGTTCTCTGTAGTACTGCTATGCAAGTTCTTCCTGTACAGGAGTTTAAATGGAGGAGAGAGTCTGACTGACGTTCAGCACCCACACTGATAATCCTAGCACATGTCATTCAAGCAAATTTAAAAGGAGGCTGTTGAATAAGGAACAATTTGTTTAAGGCAAGAGACAAAGTTCATGTCAAGAACAACAAGAATTCAGATATCCATAGCTACTGTATCTGAGAAATCAGATAGAATATTTGTTGGGAGATTTACTCCAAAACATTAGGAAATCAATTTTCTGGAAAATAATTTTAAGCACTTTTCTGAAGATATTTTCCACCTAAGTGATACTGACTTTTTGAGGGAGTTTAATTCTATGCTGTTTATCACTAACTAAAGAGTATAATGTTAGGGGGGCACAAGTACTTGAAAGCTGCAAAAGCTGTGGGAAAGAACTGGCAGCCTGTTAAAATGTGTAGGTTTGAAGCAAACGTGCAATAAAAAAAAAGGTGGAAAGGCACTGAAACTCAAACTGACTTTTATTTAGAAGTTTCTGACCCTATGTATTCTTGTACTTTCAAACATTACGTGGTTTTGGAAATGCTTGGGAGAAACTTAGCTTCCTCTGGCACAGATAGAGAGGAAAAGGCTTTGAGGTTATCACAGTTTATTTACTGCAAAGTGACCGTTCTTTAAAATAACAATAACAAGATTCAGGATGAATCTTCTACTCAGTCATGTAATGACCCAACTCATTTTTTTATGTAAGGATAGAACCCCTATGTCTTTTGTCTGTCTCCTTTGGCTCCCACCACTTTCCTCTTTGCATAGTTGTCTTCATTTTCCCTTTCCTCTGTTCCTCTTAATCTATCCTTTAACAATTCCCTGTCCCCTTAGAGCATCATGGCTGCCTGTAGGGAGGGCATGGAAGTCACCTGGTGTCCAGTCTGACAGCCAGGAGGTAGAACTTATTTCCCCAGCTCAAAGAGCACCAGAGCCCAGACTGCTCATGTTACAGGAGACAGCCAGCAACTCACCAATCCACGCACCCAGCTGAGCGCTCACAGCATGGTTCAAGGAAGAAGTTCGAGCATTTGTACATTTTCAGCTGTGCTTTTTGTATCATCAGCTGTGGATTTAGTCTCACAGTGATGTGGACCGGAAAGATCAGGCATAGATCTTCACTGCAGAGCTCTGAATGGACCACTGAGTGGGCTAAGTGAGCCCTGCCTGCACACTTGTGGAAACTTGTTAAGGAGACTGGGGTTCAAAACAGCTTTTGAATGAGTACGTGTCTAAGGTGAGCTGCTACATCCTTTTCTGCTCCATGTCACCCCTCTTCTTCCCCTTGCTTCCCTGTTACCAAAGCTCCCCAGTCCAACTTCACAACCACAATTATCTTTACCTCTCCAATTACTTCACTGCAAGCCTCTGCACAGGAAAAGCTTAGCTCTCTCTCTCCAAGAGGCTTTCAAAGCCTTAGAAACACTTCACTTTGTTGCTGTGTGTTCAGATTACTCGACAGGACTGCTTTTGTCGTGTAGATGTGACCTAAAACTTATGTTCAGGTAGCACTAAGTAAGCAGCGAAGTTATCACCTGTTTAAATAAACCCTTGGCTCCTAATCAACAATTCAACAGAAGAAAAGAAATGGAATAGAACAAAATATGTTTGATTGTTTACTAAAGACATAATGGCCTAGAGACTGAAAACAAAGAGTGGGACTGAGCCAGATGGCAACCGATATAACCTAGACAACCTACGTTTTTGAGTCTCTAGGGTACAGAAAACTCCCACGGTGGAATTTTTTTAAACACTAGAGAAATCCGTATGTGCTACTTTTCCAATTACAGTTATTTCCAATAAATGCTGAAACTTTGACTTTAGAAATATCATAGGTCAATATCAGGAAATGTTTGTGTATTTCATAACACTTGAATGTAACTGGTCTGTGAACAACAGTAGGAGAGCAGAAATGGGGTCTCATGTCACATCCAGACAGAAGCCTCCATCAATATATTTACCATCTGTGTTATTGAGGAATTTATAGAAAACTGAGTCATGCATGAAAGCACAGGTTCATAGCATGAGTGTCGCTGGAATCTTGTGCCATAGTTTTTTTCAAGTGTATTGTGGTGCCATGAAGCATAAAGGAAAAGTTTTGGATGGGGCCAATTAACCGACTACAGATGAGGAAGAAGAAATCATGAGTAGCGGGAGTCGCTTATGAGTGTCGCTGGGAAGAGTTACCACTGGCATTTGCATTTTTGTATTCCTCTTGACTGACTTGTCAGGAACTGAAGCAGGGGACCGGTTTTTAAGTACCAGGGATAGACAAATCACTAAAGTCATTTGTATTTGTACACAAAATTGCAGCCTTGGGAATGAGAAAAAGGGCTGGACGGTGACTTTCATCATCTAAAGCTTTGGGAAAGATGTGTGTTCTACTCTAGTCTTGTAAGATTCTACTTCCAGTGCTGCATCCAGATCTGGGTCCCCCAGAATAAGCAGGAAATTGATCATTTGGCCCAGAGGAGCGCAATGAAAATGATCAGAGGCCTAGAACACCTCTCCTATGAAGAAAGGCTGAAGGCAGCTGGACTTGTTCGGCTTGAAGAAAAGGAGTCTTTGGTAAGATCTTATAGTGACCTTCCAGTACCTAAAAGAGAATTGCAGGTAAGCTGGAGAGGGACTTGTTACAAAGACACACAGTTGTAGAACAAGGGGTAATGTCTTTAAGTTAAGAGAGATTTAGATTAGACATTAGGAAGAAATTCTTCACTCAGAGGGTGCTGAGGCATATGTGCACAGGCTGCCCAGAGAAGCTGTGGATGCCTCATCCCTGGGGCTTTCAAGGCCAGCTTATATGGAGCTTTGGGTAACCTGGTCTTTGTGGAAAATGTTCCTGCACACAGCGCAGGGGGATTGGAACTAGATGATCTTTATGGTGCCTTCCAACCCAAATTATGCCATGATTCTGAGATTCTGTGATGGGGGTGACCCTCATTCTACAGCATCTGTACACTGCAGTTACCACAAACAAGGAAGAATTTGAATGAATGTTTTCTACATAGTTTCCAGACTGAAACAAATGTCCTGCTAAACAAACCTTTACTTTGGCTTATGCTTAGGTATGGCTGATATTTAAGTGGAAAGAGGAGCAACATGGGTTAGGGTGAAATGTGACAGCTTTAAGATGCTTTCCCTTGTTTCTCCCGTTGGAGATGAAGGCCCTGTCTTCAGTTATGGTTGTGTACTGAGTCTCTGAGATGTGTCATATTGCCTAAAGACTCATCTTCAAGGAAGGAGGGCTGACACATGCTGCCGTATGCCAGCTGGTGGGTAAGAAGTTTGGAGAAGCAAAAATAGATACATAATAGCAGCAAACAGTAGAGAGGGAGATTTTCTCTTCTACTGAATTAGAACAGTGATCTTTAAGGGAGCTAAACCTACATCTTCCGACTGAAGGCCTTCTCCATGTGAAATTTAAACTTTGAACTTATATGGATAATCTTCATAAGAAGTGTACAACATTTTCTTGCAGAGAAAGTTGTCTTCAGGAGGGCCAATTAGAATTACTGAGCCTGTTCCTCATTGTTCCAGACTATAAGGCATTTGATCTGTTGTTGCTTCTCCATTCACCCACCTTCCCAGACAAGAGACAGACCTTGGGTTCAGACCAGAACCTAGGCAGGATCCCTAACAGAAGCTTCAGTTTTCCTTTACCTATTCAATGTTATTTGTAGCCTCGGAGGGCAAAAGAGCATGGACAGATCTCTTTCCTCTTTAAGTTATGTCTCTTTGCAGATAGCAAACCTTTACAACCATGTGCTAACAATGAGTAGCCAGCTAGCCTTAGCCCTGGAGATATCTACTGGTGGTGCTTCTACCACCCACCTTGGCAGATTTATTTTCCAGGTAGCATAATTATTCTTATGTGTAATATGCAACTCGCTGAAGTTTAATTTCACGATCATTTTATTTCCTCATTAGCTATGAAATAATTAGTTCCTGTTCTCATCTTAATTTTAATTTTTTGCTGCCCTGGGTGCTAAGGCCTCTGGGCAGCAAAATAGGAAGAAACTAAAAACAGAATTAATCAGAAAAATAGGAAGAAACTAAAAACAGGATTAATCAGGGAAAAAAAAAAAAAAAAGGAAAACAAAAACAGCATGAGTCATTATATAACCCCGATCTGGAAATTCTTAAAATCTCAGTCTCCTACCTCAAGAAAGTCATTCCATATTCATTAGAGATATTTAAAATCAAATCAAAGATCTGAAATAACTGGGTCAGAAGTACTAGTATGGAGAAGGACCTGGGAGGTCCAACACCAAACAGAGCTTCCAAAAGGATGAGACCTATCCTAGGACTTATAAGCAGAAGTAGCATATGTAAGAAATGGGCTCAGGTTACCAGATTTTAAAGGAAATTTACATAGAGTGAGAGAAATTTATATCACAGCAACAAGAAGAACAATGTTGGAAGAAAGCATGAGCTTTGAGAAAACCATTAGAAAAGGCTGAAAATGTTCATTCAGACTTGAAAAGGAAAAGAAAATGGTAGTGTGCATAACTTTTCTGACAAGTAAAAGTCTATTGAAGCATGCTAAGAGGGGTCTAAGTTGTTTCCTGAAGTTGTTTCCTGGAAAAAGACAAAAATAAGAAATCAATCCAACTGCAGTAAACAGGACTGAGCTGAGTACTACAGAATGTTTTCAAACTGCAACAGCAATAAAATTCTCTAGATGTAGACTTCAAACTTTTGGAGGATTTGAGTCTGTTTAAGGCATGCATCTTTCAGGGGTGGTCTTGCTACATTTACCAACCCCAGTATAGAAGGACAGATTCAGTAATCTTTTCACATCCCTTTCAGTTTTACATTTCTAGATTCTGGTTCAATTTCTAAGAAGATCTAATACACTCTTATCTTTCTGTAACATTATTTTTATGTTGTATAATTAGGATTAGTCAGTACACTGACTGTGTGCAATCCTTCATATGCACCTTAGAAATTAAGCACTGTTGTCCACCTACTAAAATTACCTGGCTGTTCTAATATGGTTCAAATGTATTAGCATAAAAAAGAATGAAACCTTGAAAATAATGGCGGGGGGGGGGGGGGGGGTAAGGGAGGGGAGGAAAGATTTTACACCATCACAATTCTGCTCCCTGAGCGACGCTTATTGTGGAAGCCACTGGAAAGCAAAGTTGTGTGGAATTTTCTGGTTCGTTATCTCTTTCTCTTTTCCATCACTGAATTTTTGGATATCGTAGTGTTAGGACAGATTTTGCTGTGTCCAAATCACTGCTTTCCAACTGCTTTTCTTGAAAACAAGCATGGATTTCTCTCTTCATACAGCTTCTCCTTGAACAATCTGTCTTCCTTTCCTACCTTTCCCTCCCACTCTTTATTCATTGACTTTCCATCACTTTTCAACTGCATGTACGTATTTTTGTCAGATGACATTTTTGTACTGTGCATTTAGTTATCATGCATTTATGAATGCCATGTCTTGATTACAGTCCTCTGTATTCTGAATTTGGTAACATTTCACTTCTGTGTATCAAATCCCTACTCATTTATCTTGCTGCTCAATAGAAGGAAAAGAAAAAAGAGGGGAATTCTGAGAAAGGCTGTGTTTCTAGTGAAGCACAGATTCTTTGCACCACCACAGATAAGAAGTAGCAACTGGTATCTCAAAAGTATATCATTTATTTTGTTTGTGAGAAAACAAATAAAGCCTCTGACTGTTGGGAAGTTCTATAAGAACAGTCCTCTGAGGCAAAAGAACAAGAAGTTATTTACCATTCACATCCAATTTTATCCCTGATTTCTTTATATATTTTTTTAATTTTAGTGGAAGGTCTACAGATTTCTACAATTCTTCAAAAAGTTGAGCTATATCTGTTTCTGAAGCAGAAGAATAAATGGTCCTCTTGAAAAGCTAGGATATGATTGCATATAAATTGTTTTAAATATATAATATACATGAATATATTGCTTAAAACTACATATGAAGGGGGAAGGGGATAAAACCAGGCCTGCTAGAGATGAGCCTAGGGGAGTGATAATGGGTTTAAGGGTAAGCCGAGGGGCTCAGCTGAAGTGCATCTACATCAGTGCATGCAGCATGGGCAGCAAACAAGAAGAGTTGGAAGCCATTGTGCGGCAAGATAACTATGACCTAGTTGCCATTACGGAAACATGGTGAGACTGCTCTCGTGACTGAAGCGCTGCAATAGATGGTTACAAACTCTTCAGGAAGGATAGGCAAGGAAGGAGGTGAGGTGGTATGGCTCTTTATATTAGAGAGTGCTTTGATGTCACTGAGCTTGTGGCCAGGGATGAAAAGGTTGAATCCCTATGGGTAAAGATCAGGGGAAGGGCTGACAGGCAGACATCCTGGTGGGTATCTGCTATCAACCACTGAACCGGGGTGAACAGACAGATGAAGTGTTCTACAAGCAGCTGGCGGAAGCTGCGCGATCACCAGCCTTTGTCCTCACAGGGGACTTCAACTTCCCCAACATATGCTGGGAATACAACACAGTGCAGAAGAAGCTAGGAGCAGCTGGTGAGAGAGCCGATGAGAGAAGTTGCCCCGCTAGACCTGCTGTTCACAAACAGAGAAGGTCTGGTGGGAGATGTGGAGGTCAGGGGCTGTCTTGGACACAGTGACCACGAAATGGTAGAGTTCTCGATTCTTGGTGGAGCCAGGAGGGGGAGCAGCAAAACTGCTATCTTGGACTTCCAGAGGGTAGACTTTGAATTGTTCAGAAGACTAGTAGGGGGAGTCCCCTGGGATTCAGTCTTAGAGAGTAAAGGAGTCCAAGATGGCTGGTTGCTCTTCAATAAGGAAGTCTTTAAAGCACAGGAGCAGGCAGTCCTCCTGAGCCGCAAAATGAGCTGGCAGGGAAGAAGACCAGTGTGGATGAATAGGGTGATATTCTTGAAGCTCCAGGAAAAAAAGAGAATCTACCTCCTGTGGAAGAAGGGACAGGTGACTCAGAAAAAGTACAGAGAAGTTGTTAAGATGTGTAGAGAGAAAATCAGAAAGGCAAAAGCTCAGCTTGAACTCAACCTGACTGCTGGGGTAAAAAGGAACAAGAAACTCTTATACAAATACATCAACAGTAAGTGGAAGACTAAGGAGAATCTCCATTCTTTACTGGATGAGGTTGAGAATGTGACCGCTGAGGATAAGGAAAAGGCAGAGGTTCTGAATGCCTTCTTTACATCTGTCGTTAAAGGTCAGACCAGTTATCTTCAGGGCACTCCACTCTCTGACCTGGTAGTCTCAGCTGGGGAGCAGACTAAACCCCCATGATTTAGGAGGACAAAGTCAGAGACCTCCTACTCCAACTGGACTGTCATAAGTCCATGGGGCCGGATGAGATTCACACGAGAGTGCTGAGAGAACTGGCAGAGGCGATAGCCGAGGCGCTTTCCGTTATTTATCAGTGCTCTTTGTTGACTGGTGAGGTCCCAGAAGAGTGGAGACTTGCCAATGTGACTCCCATCTACAAGAAGGGTTGTAAGGAAAAGTGAGGGAATTACAGGCCTGTTAGCATGACCTCAGTGCCAGGGAAGGTTATGGAGCAGATTGTCTTGAGGGAGATCATGTGGCATGTGCAGGACAATAGGGGGATGAGCCTAGCCAGCATGGGTTCATAAAGGGCAGGTCCTGCTTGACCAACCTGATCTCCTTCTATGATCTAGTGACCTGTCTGTTGGACAAGTGAAAGGCTGTTGATATAGTCTACCTAGACTTCAGCAAAGTCCTTGACACTGTCTCCCACAGTATTCTCTTGCAGAAGTTGGCAGCCTGTGGCTTGGACAGGTACAATCATGGCTGGGTAAGGAACTGTCTGGAGGGCTGGGCCCTGAGAATAGTAGTGAATGGAGCTAAATCCAGCTAGCGACTTGTCACAAGTGATGTTCCCCAAGGATTGGTGCTGGGGCCTGTCTTCTTCACTATCTTTATTGATGACCTGGATGAGGGCATGGAGTGCACCCTCAGTAAGTTTGCAGGTGACACCAAGTTGGCTGGAAGTGTCGATCTGCCTGGGGGTAGCGAGGCCCTACAGAGGGATCTGGACAGAATGAATAGCTGGGCTGAAGCCAGTGGGATGAGGTTCAACAGGGCCAAATGCCTGGTTCAGCCACAACTTTGGCCACAACAACCCTAGGCAATGCTACAGGCTTGGGGCAGAGTGGATGGAAGACTGTGTAGCAGAAATGGACCTGGGGGTATTGATTGATGCTTAGCTGAACATGAGCCAGCAGTGTTCCCAGGTGGCCAAGAAGGTCGATGGCACCCTGGCTTACATCACAAACTGTGTTGCCATTAGGAGCAGGGAAGTGATTGTCCCCCTGTACTCAGCTCTGGTGAGGCTGCACCTCAAGTGCTGTGTTTGGTTTTGGGCCCCTCACTGCAAGAAAGACGTTGAGGCCCTGGAGTGGGTTCAAAGAAGGGCAACAAGGCTGGTGAGAGGTCTATTGCACAGGCCTCATGAGGAGCAGCTGAAGGAGCTGGGATTGTTCAGTCTGGAGAAGAGGAGGATCAGGGGAAACCTTATTGCTCTTTATAACTACCTTTATAGGGAGGTTGTAGTGAGCTGGGGGTCAGCCTCTTCTCTCGTGTAACTGGTGATAGGACTAGAGGGAATGGCTTCAAACTGCACCAGGGGAGATTTAGTGCTCCACAGCCTGGGCTCAAGTCTCACTGCAAGTCATGGAAAGGAGCTGAAGAGAGCATGGAAGAACCCAAGGGCTATCATTAGGAAAGACTATTGTGGTCAGGCAGTGGAATTGGCTGCCCAGGAAGGTGGTGGATTCACTGACCCTGGAGGTGTTCAAGGAACGTTTGGATGCTATTTGAGGGACATGGTTTAGCGAGAACTATTGGTGAGAGGTGGATGTTGGACTGGATGATCTTGTAGGTCTTTTCCAACCTTTGTGTTTCTGTGATTCTGTGGTAAGAGTAGTATGTTATAATGAGCTGATGAACCGTCTGGGCATGTGATTGGAAACTTCAGTGAGAGAAAAAGATGCTTTTCTAAGGTATGTGAGAGAACATCTGAAATGCTTCATGACTTAAGTCACATTTTATTCATTCAGGGAAAGGATTCAAATAAGATCTACATTTTTGAGTCTTATTTTCTTGGGTTGTTTGGATCACAAGGCCTTTAAAGATTGTTTATGTTATAGCAAATTACAATTTTCAGACTAGAGCCAAAATACTTATTTATTCAAGCATTTCAGCTTTCTCATGAAAGAAAAGGGAAGGGGGTATTACACTTAGCTGCCACAAGCCACCACATGACACTGCTGAAAGACCCTTCCTTGTAGCCTGTCTTAAGCAATCCTTTCAGGAAAGAGGCAAAGAAAGCCAATGGAGAAATGAGGGCTAGACCAGTGCAACAAAGTAGTCTCTGTTCTCCACAGAGACAGAAGCAAGGTCTGTTCCATTCATAGGCATGGATGGCAAGCTGAGGACAGAGAGGCTCTTCTGGGCTTGGTACTGATAGCCCTTGGGTTCTTCTATGCTCTCATCAGCTCCTTTCTATAGCTTACAGTGAGGCTTGAGCCCAGGCTGTGGAGCACTTCCTTGTGTCAATTAGAAACATGTGGGAATATGACAGCGAAAGAACAAGTCCTGGGACATATTTTTTTTCCCTAAAACTCAACTTATATTTTCATTTTCCCCCAACTCATGCAGGTTTTTTTGGCTCTAAATGCCAATGTGTTATTCCTCAGTAACACCTGAAGTTATCTTTGCCCTCTACTGGCACTCTGTAGAAATACAGGAACACATCAAGCAATAGCACTGTCACTTCTGTTTTTCAGATTCACCAGACAGAAAAGGAGAGTACCCAGAGATTATATGCAGCCAGTGATGGGACCATGCTCTTGGGGTGGGAACAGCAAACCTTGTGTGAAAGCTCAGCATTTTCCCTCTACCTCCGCTGTTTACAGCCATAAGTTAATTTGAAAAGTTCAAAAACGTCTCTCAACACCTCAAAGATCTTGAGTAGCCTTCAGCTTGGGCTTTTGGCAACTAGTTGAGGTGCTTTGTGATCCTGAAACAGAGAGAGAGGCACTGAGTTTCCAACAGAATTAACTGAATCAACTTGTTTTTCTCCTTGGCCTGGGAGAATGTCTCAACTTTGGTGCAAACCTTTGTGTTGAAACTACCTGATACACCATTTGACATTGCAGTTTTGTTGTATTCTCTAATCCTTCCCATCATTTTGCTGCTTAGATTTGTGTTTGAGACTGTTGTGACCAGAACTTCACACAGTCCTACCAGCAAATAGAACAAAACTCTATTCCCACTTTCTTGGAAACCCTTTCAGTCTGTACAGTGATATCTTTATTTGGGACATGAGCCATGATATTTTGTGAACCAACCATCATTCTTAACTGACTTTGTGTTTGGGTTCTTTAATGACTCACGGGAGTTCCACATACATCAAGAACTTGTTTCTTTTCCATCACTGATTTTCCATTAGCAGATCACAAAGAATTTGTGAAACTGAATTACTACCAAAATCAATCCATTACAGTCCTCCACCTTGTAGATGTGCATATCTTTCTGAACTAAAAATACAAATATAAGTGTGTGAGATACTCCATTCAGTTGTCCAAAAGGCCATGTCTTACTTATACAGGCCATCAGAAGTACCAGGGAACATGCAAATACTCCATACAGAAACGAGGCATGGATATAGGATGTAGGTACTCAGCTACTTACATCATTTGCTTTGTCTTGATCCTTATCTCTAACTTGAGTCTGCAATTCTTTTCAAGTTTGAGGTCTTTCTCTCAAGATCCTGCTGCAATGGGATGCTTATTTGCTCCTGGCTGCTCTGCAGCATTGAAGTAGTAGTGGATATGAATGTTCACATTAGCATCAAGCTTCACCAAAGAAAAGACCTAAGTCTTTTGGTAAGCTTGCACTAATTACTAGAACTTCCATGGGAAAGGCAGCTCACTGGCTGACAAATTACATAGTGAGGTAATCTAAAAGGGATACTAAAATGAGTCACAATATCATCTTATTTATCAAAGAAAAGTCTCCTGGATTGTTTTTTTTTGCTAGTCTGTAACATGCTCCAAATGTACTCTGCTTCCATTTGATCTAAGAAATGACGTCTTAGGTAACTTAATTCAATTTTAATAACAGCTGGGAAGCTGAAAAGTTTTATTTCTGTTTTTATACAAAGTAACAATTTCTTTCAAATTGACCCTTTAGTCAACAATTTATTCAATTACAAGGGAAGAAAACTATTTTTTTCCTCCGCAATTCACAGATGAGGTTTTTATTCACCAGTAGCAAGAGTTCCTGAGATGAAAGCAAAAGAAGCATCTGGTCTATTCAAGTCACCAGCAGAGCTCCCATTGCCTGCAGCGTTGTCAGAATTTCACACTAAGGATTAGCCATATCTTAATCTATCCCGATCTTTTATGCAAAAGACCAGTAAAACGGCATTTAAAGTTTTATCAGATTAGAAACACATGTATTTAACAAGGCCTTTTAAAGATAAATTGTGTGCCATTAGAAAACCTGACTCATGATTTCTGAATGTTTGGAGGTTGTTAATTCTGCTGAGAGGGATACCTTGTTCAGGCTAATGATCTCACCAGAGCCAATGCCTGGGGAATCATGTTGGCAGTAGAGAAATGGAAAAGGCAATTTACCTTAATAGTCTGATGTAGCAAAGGTTTGGCAGGACTGATTCATCATCGACTCTTCTGCCATTTAAATCCACCAGCTCCCATTAAAATTATGTATTTTGTTCCCTCTCAGTTGTTGCTACCCAGGCTTAATAAAGAAAATGCTTATACTCCTACAAATTAATTTCCTTTTTCCAACTGATAGGTGTAAAGCAGTACTGTTTTGGAGGAGCTCATCAAGGTCATTTTCCAAGCAATTAAGTTTCTCCTTTTTATCCCTTCTGTTGAGGGAGTGCATTCTCTATTTCTCCTGTTTGGGAACAAAATATAGCATGGAGAGGAACAGCTTTATTCTTGGATACTTCTTACCTATTTTTATTGAGCTAACATTGTCTGCTAGCTTAAGTACTCTCTTCCTTTCCTTATGTTATGTCCCACAGTGTTTACCTACAGTAATTGTATCCCTGCTGCACTAATTTATCCTTATTTTGCTAGACTAAACAAGCCAATGTCCTTTATCTTCTTAACTAGCATAGCTGCCTTTTTTTGTATTCCTCTCCTGTGTGCACAGTACCAGCTAGATACACAGTTACTTTTAAAGACTGAATCTCTCCCAAGCCTCATCAACTTTAAAATTCCCTTTTCATTTCAAGAAATAAAACAAGGGAAAATTGTGTCTATAAACTCTTCATACTACTGCTATTGATACCACTGCTGTTATATCAATAGCAATGAACTATATACTATCTCCTGATCCTACTGTAATCAGTGGATGCATTTAGTTCTTTCCTTGCAATGTACCCTGAAAATAGATCTAGGCTGTCATATTGTGAGACCACAGTACTTGTGGCTACAAAAGTCTTGATGCAGACAGTTTTGATCTAGCAATGAGGTGTCATTTTTCTCCTGTAGCTTACATGCCCAAAGAGGTGGTGGAGGCCATCCCCGGGGTCATTCAAGGTCAGACTGAACGAGACTGAGCACCTGTAGATGTTCCTCTTCTTTGCAGGGGAGTTGGACCAGATGGCCTTTTAGGGTCCCTTCCAACTCAAATGATTCCATGATTCTATAGAAATAATGGACAGGAAATGGAGTAGAGTTGTATCGGCAATGAACTCAAGTGTTGTGCCTTCTCTTGTGAAAGCAAGGCACTGATAAATCCACAAATCTAGAGAAAAGCCCTAAAAAGAGCCCTAGCAGTACCTGGGACTACAGCAGGAGCTGGGGACCAAAAGCAGGCTCAGAAAGTTATTATTTGACCTCACCTAGTGCATGGACTTCAAGGAAATTCATAGAACTCCACAGTGAAAAGTTTCAAAAGCACCAGAAACTCCTTCCCCCTACCAAAGTGTTTACTTTAACGTCTGTAAACATCTTAAATGTTTTTTTATATATATATCTGACTATGTTATTATTCAACTTCCTTACAAAATCTAAACAAATGAAAATAATTGGAAGTACTTGTGCAAAAGGGAGAAGAGTGAAAAAGGAACACCAACCAGTAACAAAAAATCATCCATTGCAGAGGACCTTCTGTTCTTCCAATGACTCCCAGTACCTTGAAGTGGCATTGAGAGGCTTCCTTTTCTTTCGAAAAAGCAGATTCTTTGTAACACGTAGGACAAGGGCAAGCAGACTCTTGATGTTAACCCACACTGAGTCAAGCTGGCATTTTTTTTTTCCTCCTGGGAATAGATGTTTTTGATTATGACAAGTCCTTTTTTTTTCTACATAGTATCTCAGGACTGAGGCAGACTTTTCAGAAGCAAGTATTCAGATCTGTATTTCTTTAAAGAACAGCTAAACATCCATCATGAAGACATTCATCAAGCATTCCACCACTTTGCATCCCTGCTTCAGATGTGATGAGCTGGCACTGGCTCCTGGCATGTGTCTAATCTGGACATTACTTGCAGGTTAGTTTTACTCTGGTGAGAGTATTAGAGCCCATTCTACCAAATCCTTGGCTTCCTCAAAGCTGTCAGTGTAACTGGCAGAGACAGTAAATTTAAAGCCCTGGATTTAGCCTGAACTTGCTGGTTCTTGCAGTCTGCAGGAACATGACCTGAACGCTAAGTGATTTAGGACAGTGCTCTGAACAATCAAAGGAATAGTGCGTACCCCAAAGGTTATATTATACTGATGAGTATGATTTATGAATTGACCTGTTATTTCCTGCAGCATTAGCTACAGCAATTATCTCCCTTCTTAGATTATATTTATGGAAGTGTAACAGGTCAGAGTGACTTGATGCGTGGCTGTGGCAAGCAAAGACCTTTTTGCAGTCAGGGTGGCTGGCAAGAATCTTTCCTCCTTTAAAGCTCAAATGTGATTCTGTCACTCGTCTCCTGCAATCATGAGAAATCCAGGTAACTGGTGGCTGTCAGTCACTCCACACTCATGCAGGAATTATGGCAGTCAAATTATCTGCAACACCCAACAGAAGTCTACTCAGAAATGCCCCTGAGAGAATCTCTTTGGGTCTCTGATAATAAAGCACTGGTACCCAGTTTCACACAAGCAGAGATTTTGAGTGATATCTTAAAGAAATTTGAAATCATGTCAGAAAAATTTGCTGCCGTAATGATTTTTTGATACAGGTAGTATAGAAATGTGGCTATGTATAAAAAGACTCATATTTTTTACACATTTGGGAAACAGGAATGAAAGTTAATCTGAGGGATATAACATGCTAAAAGCAACTGCCAGCTTCTGTCCCCACGTAGCTAAAATCAATCAAAAGTCAATATCAAAAATATAAAATAATCTTTCAGATGGCAGCCAACTACAAGCCCATCTTTTGGCACTCAGTACCACTTTTTCTGATTTGCTATAAAGTCTACTGAAAATCCCCAACAGTCTTACCAAGTTCAGAGTCAAGCTTTCAACACACTGCACCAGTGCCCTGCTAGGACCCAGCTCTGCCCCAGTCAGGCTCACAGATCCAGGTAACAAGAGTAAGCCTCACCTGAGTAAACTTGTTAGTGTGATTACCTTTACTTAAAGAGTTTAATGTAGTGGTAATTTTTTTTTTCATCAGTTCCGTATTTATCTTGCAAGCAGGAGGTGGGAAAAGCATTCTCCAGTCTCAGACATAAGCCATTTTTGTGAGTGTGAGTTGTAAATATTTTGAAATTTTGTATTATGACTAACTCTCTGGGGCCCCAGACGTGTTCCAGTACAACTGACCTATTCCAGCAAATTCCCAACATGCCACTCAGCACCTCCCGTGCTTTCCTTCAGCTCCTCCTCCTTTCCCTCTTCCCTTCCCAGAGCGGAGGGAGGGTTATAGTAGCTATGAAATGAGGAGCTAGCAGAATCTCATTTCTGCCCGGGCTCTGGCCCTGAACTCTGCCCCTTCCTCCGTCCTTTTCATCCTGGAACATAAGAAAGTGGCATCCAGCTGCATAGCCTTCCTTCTCTGTGGCAGGATAACCCAATTCTCCTCATGGTCTGAGCCTGTCCACTAGCATGAGGCAGACAATGTCTTCACCCTCCTCTCTTGTTCTCCTCTCCACTGTCAGTTTCCCAGTGGGCACACAGCCACTGTCAGGGAAATTACCCTGATATCACTTTAACTTCCTAACCTTATAAAAAGTAAGATCAGTGGTTGCACAGAAGGATATCATCACTAGAAAGCAAGGCAAAGCACAGACAGCATGGCTGGGGGAAGAAAAAAAGGAGAAAATAAGACATGATTCTCTTCCTTTACTAAAGCTGAGGTCTGTGGGATATTCTGGCAAAGTTTGCAGCACCACCTATACTGAAGCTCCTTCCCTCTCCCTCCATGACTGCACAGAGGAAAAAAAAGTAAAAATAAAAGAGACATTGCAACTGCTACTGTCATCATAGGAGTGAAATGACAACAGCTTACCAGCTTGTATGCAAAATGCCTCCTTTTCAGTGTCTCTTCAGTATAAAATATCCGCTTCAATGTGTGGAGTATTATCGAGAATTTGGGATTGAGAGCACCACTCCCTTTGTAAGAAATACACTATCTCCACCCAAATGGAAAGAAAGGGCGATTGTTCCATGGGGAGGGTGACTCAGAGTTTGGTGGCAATACAATGTGCCTTTTGATCACTATGTAAAACAAACAGAGACTACAACTGAGAATGCCAATAGCTGTTACTGCATGAGAGGACGGTTAACACACTGTTGCCAAACACTTGCACAACATTTTTGACTGACAGATGCCCAAGTGCTGCACTGGAATGAGGCTGAAGGAAATACTCATAATCATTAGCAATCTTTGCTGCATCCATGTATTAGTAACCCCATTTCACTCAGTGTTATGCAGACGTATGGAAAATCAAGGAACTGCCCCTGCTCTGGACAGCAATTCAGTAACAGAACCACAAATAAACACCGCATAAACACTTAGTCCTCTGATGCAAAGCTTAGACACCTTAAATGGTGCAAACAGTCATCTATGATACACCTCTGCTGACTTTCGTTGTGTTGAGCAAACGGAATTGAAGTGAAATTTTGTGTAGTTAACATGTTATTTGACAGTAACAGAAACAAATTTCTATCAGCCCATCTGCAGTAATGCTTACGTATCTTGTTAGGAAGAAAAGTAATTTCAATCTCAAGTAATAAGTATGTTGTTAGAAGCTGTATTGACAGGGAAGCTTATTAAAAAAAAAGGAGAACAAATCTGCAGTTAGAAGAGAGTTTTCCTTGTCTCTGAAATGCCACCTCCCAAAATTACAGCCTCAAATTATAATGAAATGAAGACAACATAAAAATGCTTCCAAATGGCGTATGCCTTCAAAAATCTTTTGACAAAGTGACTTAGTGATAATAGACTTAGATATCACAAATTGGAATGATCAGGAGAGATGATGGGAGTTACATGGAAAATAAAGTTTAATGGAGAAAAAAATTAGTCTGTGTGAAAGAAATCAGAGATTTTGAACATGTGAAAAAGCAGTTATAAAGATGAGACTAATAAATCATTCTCTATGATACCCTTTATGGGCATGGGCAGGATATAAAGGTGAGGACCTCCACACCCATCTGTAGAACTGGAAAGTACTTTGTAAGTTCTGGAATGAACTACATTGCAGGTTTTAGAGATACATATATACATACACATCCAAGCAGCTGAGATATACCAGAGAATGCCTTGGTACAGTAGTTCTTATCTGGATCAAACATGCTGTTGGCAGTATCTTGATATCCATTCAGATTTTAAGTTCTGTGATTCAAAGATACCCTCCTGAAATTCAGGTTTTGTACATTTGCCAGATTCTGACAATTGTTTTCTGCAAAAATAAAATATATATATATTTTAAAAAGCTATTTTAAATGCACTTCTATTGTCCTCGTGTTGTCTTGGCATGAGAGAAGCATAGAAAATATCACTGAAAGATTTCCTCACCGTCAGGAAGTGAGTTTAGGTTGGCTGTGGTTGCCATGTGGGCTGAAGGTTGCAGAGGCCTCCAGCAAGTGCAGCTGGGTGACTGATCATCAGCAGCAGTCACTCCAGCTGTTCTTTTTACTGGGCTCCGCCTGGAACTCCTGTTAGTGTACAGCCTAATATTTAGTCTAGTCATCACAGCCGGAAGAAACAATATGTCCAAATAGTGCTCAAAGTAAATGGCTTGAAACCAAGGAAGTTTTTAAAACCCACAGAGAACAGTTGCAAGAAATCCTTTTTTAGTTTCAAAACTTGAGGCAGTTGTCTAAATGACTTTTAAACCTAGCAGTATTACATCTACTGAAGATGAGCTGTCAAATAACAGTGAAAGGTTAAATTGCCTTGCTTGTTAAAGTCGTTCCAATCTACCAAAAATAACAGACTTCTCAAAATTCCTGCTTCATAGACTTCACAACCAAACACAAATCTCAAAAATGTTTGTTTGCGAAGGACCCTCAGTGCTCTGGCTGAAAGCCCTAAAGAAATGGGATTATATGGTGCGATGACCTGAATCTGCACCATATCCTTCCAGGCCAGGCCTGTGAACGCCCACTGTCAAGCTGAGGGGGAAAGAGGAAGGAGTAAAACTCACCAGTCAGCATTACAGTCTGATTAGGGATTAGGGATTTGACTGAGGAGAAGAAATACTTGGTCAGGATTTGGTTAGGTAAGGGTTTCTGGGTCAAATCCTATGTGAGGAAAGGTGCATCATACCATGAGCTTGTATTGTTCTCACTCTTGGAGGTGCTGTTGCCAGTATTCATACAAAGCCTAGGAGAGAAAGACAGGTTGCTTAATTTCTGATGGCTCACAGTGCTGACGACATGGCTCAAACAGTCCAGTCTGTTTTGATATTAGGAGCTGATGTAGACATTTGTCCAGCATGCTGTGAGTTCTCTTGAAGCATCTGTCCCTGAGAAATGCCTCTAGCTTGCCACTTCTGGCAATAACAGGCCAGGGACAAATTGTTAGCAATGCAGTTCCCATCAGTGAGTGAAACTTGGAGCAGAAAAGGCCAAAGATTTGGTTTTCAGAGCTATGTACAGTGGCTGGGGCTGAACCAATCATAGCTGTCTTTTCCCCATGTTGTTCTACATGCATCAGTGGTGAGACCACAGAGAAGTTGGAAAAGAATCTAAGAATTATTCATTGCCGAGTCACAGTACTGAAACAGCATGGACATAAGCAAGAACCCAGACATGCAATATTGTGGTTATATAGTATGTTCATGCTGAATGCAAGAGTTAATTCATATAAATTCATTACATTTATATAGCTATGATTTGCTACCATCATGTGACAGACTTCAAGCTGTTTTTCTTCAGATTTGGGCAGTCTTAGGCTTTACAAAACGTTCTAGGGTAACAAAACTGTTGTGTGCTACCTTGGTTCCTCATGGACCCACTCACCCACTCACTGCCATTTAAATTATGAGAACCCTGGGTAGGCTGTTTCAATTTCCTTCTGGCTTGTCAGCTCAGTGTGTTGGTAACTAAAAATGCTGGGCATGCTTTGGGCCTGACTTTATCCCTGGGGTCAGGGAGCAAATGCAGAGGGGGCAATGTGGCAGCTGCTCTGCTCCTGGACTATGGAAATTCTCTGAGTTCACTGCAGCCTTTGTAGCCTGAATCACCAGAACTGGATTTGGATGCAGAGAAAGGACCCTGCACTTGTGTCTTAACTGACCACTCACACAATTGCAAATATTGCAATGTTAAAAAAAAAAGGAAAAAAAAAAAAAAGATTTAATTATAGTAAAGAAAATAGTGCAGCACAAATGTTTTGCATAGTTTCAAATGTCTCCTCACGACTTTCATATCAGAATAGTCAGAAATGTATCGTCTATTCTTTCCAAAGGAGACCCATCTTCTTTCCATAAATGCTTTAGTATTTTCAAAGCACACTGCACACAGTCTGCAAGCATTTTTTTCCCTCAGAATCTTTAATACTCTTGGTCCAAGAAGTGTTTTCTTCTTCATTTGCTTTATTCATTGTATGATACTTTAGTAAATCACGTTTCCACAGTTTTCTAATTCCTCCTTCATAGAAATTCGAAGGGATTTTTCCAATCCACCAAGTTGTGACTTTCTGTGTAGTAATGACAAGGTACTATTGTGATGTCCTTTCAGAAAGGAGAGCACGTGTTATTCATTGGCTAATAGTGGTAAGTTATTTATTAGAAGGCTGCAGTTAGTGATTGATCCTCAAACTGTAAGTAGTTAATATTAAAGAAAGCTGAATGAAATCTCTCTGTGTTGTACATGATAAAAACATTACTAAGGAATGAGGAAAAAAAACTAAGCCACTGAGTTAGACTGAGGTGTTTTATGACTAAAACCAGCTCTTTATATTGACTTTGGCTTCTGCTCTTAACTGTACCAGACAAAAGAAACTTTTTTTCCATTTGGTGTTTACCTGCTCTTCTCATGCACGTTTTAGTACAATTTGCAGCACTTGAGCATTTAAAGGTGCCAGTCCAGTGAGTTTCATGCCTTGTTTTATCCTTATCATTGAGGACAGAGAGGTTTATCTGATCTCATTACCTCCCAAAATAAGTTGCATCACAGTGATACAAGTTCCGTATCCATGTACAAGCTTTTGGTAAGAGCAGTGCTCCTCAGGACAAGAAGGCTTAGAATCCAGAAGCAGATCCATCCCTGGGGATTCAACTGCCTGAGTATAATTTCCTGATATTTTGCACACCCACACATTTTTGCAGAGCCTTTTCCCTCTGTTGAAATACTGGCAACTTCATTTCAGAGAAAAACAAAGAAGAAAACAAACAAACAAAAATTCTCCCAAACAAACAAAATCCTTGTTCCTCTCCATTGCTTTACAAGAACACAAGATGATAAAACAATGACAAGAAATACAGCATGTTTTAGAACTCAGGCACTAATTCTGCAAGTTTCACACATAACCAGCTTGAAAGTGCTGGCATGCCCAATCTGTTTTGCTCATAGAAAATCTGTAGTTTTAAAAAAAGTTAAAGCTTTTATCATCAAGTCTTTGAACAGAGGAATTTAATGTTAGCTTACAATTCCTAAGTAGTCTGATGCTCTAAACCATTTAATACTAGTTCCTCTCTGATTCCAGTTCCCAGTAAGTGTATCCAAGTTTGGAGGTGAGAGGAGAGTAACGGAAACATGGTTTTCATAGCTGCTTTTAAGGGAATCACGGGGCAACAAAAAATGACATTCAGTGGCAAACCTGTTGCTGGAATACTGTGGGTCTCAAATTGCTCTGTTTTCAACCACTACTGACTAAGCTATCATTGCTTATTATTTTAGATGCTTGCTTATTACTTTAGATGCTTCTTTCTGGGTCATTTGTCATTGCTGAGTCAAGAAGAGGAATAATGATCTTTATAGTTACATCAGTATCAGTGTGTGATTATTTTATGAAAAAGAATCCTGTCACTTTTATACCACAAAACCTCAAATGGTTTTGTCAGGCAGTTACATGCTGCGGTTTTGACCTTTATCCTTTCCCAACTCAATATTTCACCTCTTCTCCAATGAGAATTTTTGTGCATCTAGGTTGTTTACGGAGAATCATCTTCCCTCAAATCAGCAGATTATTAGGAATGTTGGTAATGCACTAGGACAGTCCCATGCCTCCTCATTCTGCAGGGGTATTCTATGTCCAAGTTGATCAATCCAGCATCTCTGATCAACGTGGTTCCTTAAAAGCTGTTGTGAAGAGGTTTAAGAAATAAATATATATGTATGTATAGATTAAATCTTAAGTTTTAACTTCATGGCATAGACAGAAGAGTTGCCACCAATTAAAAAACTTGTGGCTGTCAAGATTTTCCTTGATGAGAAGGTGTAGGATTTTTGGGAAGGTATGCAGGTCAAGTCACAATTTGTTTTGTAAGTTTTGTGCCTGGGTAGAAGAAATGGCCTTTGAGAGCCTTAAGAAGCATTTGTGGAGAGACTTTAAATACCCCCAGCATATACAGGTTTAGTGTCAGAGGGCAGAGACAGGCGCTGGCAGAGGTAAAGACAGTGCAAAGAATCATAAATATTTTTTTGTATCTTTGTATTCTTTTATATATAAACTCAGAGAATTTTCTTCTGGTCTAAACTTTCTCGTAGTTTCAGAATTTTGTCTGTAGGTTTCAACAAATCCATGCCCATCTACCCTAGCATTTCCTCCAACAGAAGGCTTTACCAGCAGATTAGCTCTTCCGAACACCTCCTGCCTCATACAACAGAATGAGGTAGACCCCTAAAACAGCCCAATAACTGAAGTTTTTGGTGATGGTGGTAAAACACAGCACCCCAAGATACACACACAACAAAATTATTTTTAAATCCAAGTGACTGAGAAATAATACAGAGGATATTTCTCTCTAATAGACTATTTATAAAGGGGTGGAACCTGAATGTCTCTGGAACCATGAGAGCTTTTCCAAGATCCTCCTCTTCCAGTTGCACTTCTACAATTTTGCCCATTTTGAACATGAATGAATAAAGGAATCTGCAGTGATTGTGAGGAGCTTTTCTCTCTCTGTTTTTCTTTTCACGTCACGAATCTATACCATCTCAAGTGACACATGGCTTATGTAGTCTCTGTCACAGCTAACACATAGGAGAGAAGAATTCTAGCTGATAGTAACATGTATTTCCTATAGATAAAATTAAAGGAACTGATAGAGAAATCTGGATTATTTAAATTCATGACTCAAACACATGCATCTCATCTCTTCAAAGAGATAGAGAAGGTCTCACTTATTTCACTGTAGGACTCAGAAAACATGAGGAAATCAAGAGAAAAACATGAGTCAAGAGTAAAAAAATTATCTGTGTATGGGTGATATGTTTTCGGTTTTTAATATTTTCAGACAAATTCAAAGAGGAACATGATACGTTTCTCTAAAGATGCTGAAATTACCTAGTATTGGGAACAAATGATAAAAATAATCTCACAGATTGATTATGGCAATAGTGAAGTAAGACAATACACATGAATGAAGACTTCAGGCCATAGGAGGAGACAGTTCATAAGTGAAATATTTGGACAGTGAAGAGTATCTCAGATAAGATGTGGGTTGGCTCACATGCACCCTCTGATCCTGCTAGGGATAGAATGGGATAAACAATGGATATGATCAGGTGAGACAGGCTGGAAGTATTGGCAGCATCTTTAGGGGCACACAAAAATGCAGAGTAGCTTTACTTCAGTCCAGCAGAATCTAGCTTTGGAAAGAAAATGGATAACCAGGTTTATAAATAGATGAGAATGAAACCTGGTCAACAGAAAGGATCATGTGCAGACTAAAATTGTTTTGTGGCATTGGGCCACTCACGAAAAAGATTGCCTGGATGCATTGCAAAATCAGACCTCTGTGTCCTTTCATATAGCCACCCAGATCAAACACAGAAGATAAAGGATTTTCCCAGCACTAGAGAAACTTGAGTTTCATCTAGTTAAAATATTTCTCCCAACTTCAGACCATCTATAAAATTTTGTAGTTTGAATAAACAAGTTTTTCCTTGTCTGCCTCTCATGTGGGAGATAAAGACCCTTTGGCTGCTTGTTTGAAATGTAAGCAGAGTTGCAAATACGCCTCTCTTCTGATACAATCCAAAACATTCTTTTGCATTCTTCCTACTGTGGCCAAACTCATTCACATGGACCTCCCCAGCAATGTTAACACTGAGAACGCAGAGATTCATTTCACCACAAAGTGTTTTTGAGGAGGACAAATTCATTTTCACTGGAAGTTTTACGGTGTCTGTGCCCACACAAACAGCCTGAATGGGCACAGACATAATTATTACTATTCTTCTCTAATGAGCAAGGCTAATCTCTCCTGTGCTGCCGCTTGTAAATATGTTGTCATTGCTGGTATGGTCATTCCCAGAAGGGACTGAACACGGGATGCTGAGCTCACAGCAATTTTTACAGCTTGGCTTAAGGCTGTGTGTCTGATACCTGAAGCTAGAAGGCCAGGCTCCACAGCCTTAGGAGTGTTGTGTCTTGATTCCTGATGATTGTACACTTGCTTACCTACTCATGGTTGCAGCCAGGTTTCAAACCGGCATTTTTTCACAGAAACAAGTAAATTGCTTTACAGATCATCATGTTTTCTTGTCAGTGGTGGAGTACTTTTTTCTTCCTCAGTCAGACCAAATTTTAGTACCAGACGTATACAAGAAAATCTGCTTTTCTTGCTTTAGTGTTTTATATTAGTACTTGATTTTGTTTGATGGTGAGCTGCAGGAGTTGCAGTGATAGATCAAAGAGACCAAGTTTCAGTTATGTTTAATTGGATTTCACTGACTAAAAAGATTCCCAAGTCCAATAAAGCAGTGCTGAAAGTGCCTATTTACCCATACTTTTTTCCACAGATGATCTAGAGGGGAAAAAAAAAAAAAAGAAAAAAAAGCTAGTGTTCTCCTTTCAGAAATGTGAGACATGGGAGTGCCTACAAACATGACAGGAAACATTTCCTTGGATGCATTGGTCATCTCTGTAAACCACATTTTCCTACTTGTGCTGTGCAGATAGGGTAGAATTCATCCTGGTTGAGTCTGTTTTGTAAAACTGGCTCTTCTCTTATATGAGAACTTGGAAGAAGAACGAGCTTTTCAGGTCCTGTTTGTCTGGGCAGGTTGGGACAGGAAAGGTTGCACAAAGGCAGATTCAGTCCCAGCTGGTCTCAGCATGGAGCCCTTCTGCTACCGGAGCAGCTCTCTGGGCACAGGAGCATCAGTGTTACAGGTTGTTCTGTGTTATGTCCCTGTAGGAGTGGGAAGAAATGGACTTGTTCCTTTTGAGGACTACAGAGATAGCAGCAGCCATTGGCTTGCTTTTAGGAGCATCTGACAAAAAGACACCAGGGTGAGAGTGAAGGTGGAATGATGTACTTGTTCCTTTACTTGTTGTTGTTTACTTTCATTTCAGATTGTTGAGCTGGTTACTGTGTTACCAGGTTCATCTGCTCCTGCTCTCAGACCTAGGCTTGTGCAACCAGAGAGTATGTGGGAGTCTGCACAGGCAGGAGCTGTGCTGCAGCAGTTTGAGGTGAGGGAGTCTTGAGTGAGAGCAGCAGCTCAGTGCCAGGATTGTGCCTTATATGGCTGCTCGACGCCTGCAGTGCATCTCTTGGTATACAGCTTATGATAAAAGCCTTCAGGTGCTGTGTTCTTCCACAGCTGTATATCAACTGCTGTTTGTTAGGCTCTGCACACTGAGCTGTGCTGAATGTGGGCCAAAAAGAAGTTGCTTGCTCGGAGTCACAGCTATTGAACAGCCAGCCCTCAGACATGCAAAATGCTGCCAGAATCCCTCCTGCTTCAGCGAATGCCTGAGGTGGCCAGTGCTAGCCAGGAGGCCTCCTCTAGTGGCTGGCTGCATGTCTCCATGCAGGTGGCCAGTCTCTTCCATTTGGGAGCAAGGAGGGCAGAGCACTCTCAAGATGTGATTTCCCATGAAGATTACATGTTGCCAAGGTCAGGCTGCATCTTATATCAGGCCTCTTACGTCAGGTCGCTTTGACTGAGAACATGTTCTTGTTCGCAGGGAGAAAACTTCATCTGTATCTGGACTGTGGTGTAATGCAGAGCGCCAGGCTATGAATGCTGCCAGTGTACTGTTTGTTTTAAACACCACCTATTTTTGTTTTCAGGGCTCCTTTTTTAACCTTTCCGGAAAATGCTGCTGTGGCCACCATCCACTATTCTGCTTCTCTAATGGCTCACCTACAGTGAATCACTCTCAGAGAATGGCCCTGTTTTTAATTGCTGGACACTGCTTTTCTGCAAGAAGGGATTTGTAAACTGCAAATATTTGCAGCTCTCCAAACCCACAAAAATAATGTTTGTCAGTGCTCTAGAGATCAATGTTTAAACCATACAGTCTAGTGCAATCAGAAGGATGTTTTTGTTTATTAGGAATATATTTTAAAAGTAAACAAATTAATTTATAGATAGCTATATAATTACACTCACACACACATACACATATATACATATATAGAGTCAATTACAGATGTAAATATGTTAGGCAACTCTGGTACAATGAAGTTATGTCTTAAAAAAATACATAATTGTATGAGGTTCTCATTGAATATTACTATAAGCAGACATTTTTATAAATAACATTTGAGGCCTCAAATAAAACTTCTTTGTTTCCTGCCTCAAGTGTCTGCCAAATTATTTTTGATTCTTGGGAGACTAGAAAAGTGGAAAGCTTTCTCCAATCCTTTGGTTACACTGCTACCAGATTGTGCAGTTGGATTTGTTGCTTCTTGGTTCTCACTCTTATCTGAGAGTGCTTCTTTCTCATCCATTCTTGAGCTCAGCCCATGCCATGAACAGCAGGTATTTGTACATTTTTGTTACTACTGTAAGTTTTGCTATAAATTGTCCCTTGAAAATATCATTGCTGTCTCGACATTGCTTTTACTGCATGGTAGAGCCCAAGCTGTTTTTGTTTTGTTTGGAGCCCCAAGATCTTTTGATGCAGATATTGCAGTTTCTAGCCTTTTTGTGCTTGTTAAAGCATAAATGTGTTATGAGACCATCTTAAGAAAAAAAAAGAGGCTGTTGAGTGATACATCCAGAAATGAAGCCACCTAGGGATACGTAATGAGCATCAAGGCTTGTATGCTCATGGCCAGTTACTTGGACTTTGAAGTTGGGGTAACAAAGCAATGAAAGTATGCTCAAATTAGTTGTTAAATTGTTAAGCTAAAAGGAGATTAATTAAAACATCATAAAACACTGTTCTTGAAAAGGAAATGGAGAAGGCACTGGCTTCTTGTTTTTACAGCAAATATAATACAGTGAGTCTGTGATGAAGAGTTCGACCACAGCAAATTCCTGGGGGTAAACATAACAACAACAAAACAACAGAAAACAGGGATTTTCTAGTCTGCATTTTACAGTAGCTTTCAGAGGCTTATAGTCACATTAAATCAGATGCTAGCAAAAACTTGCTAATTATTATATGTGTGAACATATAGGCTTGTCTGGAAATTGTTCAAGAAAAATTGATGCTCTGTGAAATATATCATCATTGTGTCTTATTCATTTTTAATATATTTTCTTTACTTTTGAGGGAATATATTGATGCTTTAGTAAGTGCTCCTCTAAAACACTGTGATGTTCTCTAGCTGGAGGTGGGATGGGCTGCTGTAACAAGTAGGAATCATCTAAAATCAAGTTATAATCTAAAATGTTTCTTTTATATTTTACTTGCTGCTGTCTCCTGTTCTTCAGAATGAAAGAAATTTTATGCAATATCTCCACTTCTAAGTTACTGCAGGGGAGACTTAGGCAAATCTCAGTGTAGGACTTACTCTTTACTAACAGCAATTTTAAAAGTACTTTGGCCAGCATGATAAATTATGTGTCTCTGCAGAGGCACTGAGGAGTAGAGTAGAAACAAGCCACCCCAACAATTCTGACTTCATTTTCTGTTTTGTAATGCTTGTGATAGTTAATTGCAGACTGTATATAAAATAATGTATAGGATAAGAGAAATCTCCATATATCCCAAAACTAAGCTGTTGTTGCTGCTACACTGCATAACTATTATACACAGTGCCAAACTGTTTTGGCTTTTTGTACCCCCAGAAGGGTGCAAAGAAACAGAAAATAGGGTGAAGACAACTGTTTCAGGCTATCTGCACATTTCTTCTAAGAGACAGAAACTTCTGCCAGAAAAAAATCAGCTGCTGGAATTATTTTAATCTCTTGTGCTGAACTTTCACACTTTATTTTGAATTTTTCACTGTTGCTGCCCTGAACATGGCATATATTTCACATTTCTTGTCCCCGTTTGCTCTCTCTGCGTGTCCAGCCTGCTTATACCTAATTCCACATTTCTCTTAGCAGCTTTCAAAGAGATGGTGAGAAATGACCTGATGCAGTCTAGAGGCAGTAAAAATATTTTTATTCACTGATTCTCATAGATCGTTCTGAGAGCTCTGGCCAATGGGTGATATGGAAACACCTAGGGTTTATAGATTATTATTCCTAGCAGATTCATATTGAATATCCTTTTTAAAATAAACTCACAGCCATGCACGTATGCCTTTTAGAGTAGAACAGAGCAAGATAACCTTGCACTGAGTTTCTGTATCACCCTGCTCTTACATTTAAACTCTTTTGTTTTAATCAGTTACTTCTCACAGTCATTATGAGGATTCATTTTTTAATGACATTCACTAATAAGTATTATTTATGTGTGATACCCTGAGAATAAGTAATCTCATTCTTTCTGAATCTCTTTGCTTTCTTCTGGTGTTGAGTTTAGCAATTGCTAGTGACAGTCAAAGTTTATAGAACAGTTCTTGGTTTTACAGGAACAAAACGTCATGGAAACACCACCTCTCAACTCCATCCCTGGTAGCAATAGTAAATATTTGGTCAGAGTGTACTTTCCATTCGGCATCTCTGGGCTGTTTTTTTGGAAAAGTCTTGCATTTGCAATAGTGTGATCACACACTGATAAAGTAGACCTTCCCAAAGTGCTTCAGTAAGCTGTTATAGAAAGAAAAATTAGAGGAAGACATGGAAAGACTTTTAATAAGATGCATGAAACCATGAGGTCTTCTTGTCTCTACATATCTTTAAGGCAGATAACAAAGTGGGGCAAGTCATTCTTGCTTTGTCTGATTTTTTCCTCTGGATTTGTACTGAACTTCTTATGAAAGTCACAGAAGTACCATGTTCTGAATCTTACTGTTCTTTATGATTTAAAATGATTTAAAATCATTACACCTTAATCAAACCTACGGCTCTTAAGCAATTTGTTGTTCCCACATTTGCATCTGACTAGGAAAGGCACCCCTGTAGGGAACTGTGAGTTTTGCAGGTCCTCAGCTGTGAAGTATAGCACAGCAGGAACCACTGAGCTTGATTGACATTGCTCATTTGCTCTTTAACACAGCTGCCTGCAAATTCTACCAGGAAATGTTTCTGAGCCATAACAGATTTAGTTGCTGTATGCCTGTGATATACTCTGGGATCTCCTCTGCTAGCTCTTGCTCCTGATTAATACAGGTATGTGCTTTGTAGCTAAAATCTGTTTGGTCCGTGACTTCTGGTTGGGAAACCTGGTGTATCTCTGAGGGGTGGCCAGGTTGTATGCTTGTCCCCTAAAAGCTGTGGATGGAGGAGAATGGGAAGGGGGAAAATAAGGCTGAAGAGCCTCAATGCCAATTCAGTGTTACATAGGGAGGCATTCTGTTGGTATTCTGTATGGCCTTCTTGCCAGGAAGCTGAAGGAAACCAAAGCATAGCTGAGAATTGAGCTGGTTGCCTTTCATCCCAAATATAGACAAAAACTATACAGGAGCAGATACACGATGTGCTATTTTCTCAGAGGAATAGAAAAAGACTTATTCTTTTAAATCTGTGCAGAGAAATTGCATTCCAGGGAAAAAGCACTGATAATAATCCACTATAAAACCAAGATTAGAGTCCAGACAAAGAGGACTGGCTTTTGTTCTCTAAACAAGAAATTATCCTACACAACCCATTCAATAGAGCATCTGACCAGGTAATTAGAGTCCAAATTTCAACTTTCAAGGTTTTGCTGTGTATTACTCTCTCTTTGTTGTTTATTGCACAAGCTCAGGCGCTCAGTGATAAACTGTTTGCTCTGTGGCCTTGCTGTGGTACATGGAAAACTTTCCATGACTGTACTGCTAGGAACAGAAATAGCTAGGCATGTTCCAGGCGGCTTTTGGAACAACTCAGTTTGAATCCCGATGAAAAAAGGGATTGTTCAGAGGCTCATCAATATTCTGTATGACTTGTTTGTTTCTCTTTAAATCCGTTATATGGAAGAGCATGAAATGCTGGGAAGAGATTTTATTTCATATCCTCCTGGTAGCTTTTAGAGTCGTACACTGCCATGCAGTTCATGAACAAACTTTCTTCCAGGGTTAAGCCAGGGGAATGGATTTGTTTCTTTTATTATTACTTAATTCTTTTACTTCAGTTGTACTGTATTGAAGGAGAAAGACATTATCTTTTTTTGTTTGTTTTTAAGCAGTAACATTTTGTTTTTATATTAACTCTATGTTAACATATTGGGAAATGTAGTGTTTAACAATTTTTTCCTTCTGGAGTTTTCTATATGCAAAATTCTCTTTCAGTATATACTAAGATCTGGTGCTGATAATTCAGATACAGAGAGCTGAGAGGAAAATTATTGTTATTTTTTCTGCTTCAACCTGTCTGTTGAAATCAGAACTGAATTAATTCCCCCTTTATCTGCCCAAAATTTCTTAGGTGAATTCTTGTGAGCTTCCTGACTGCTTCGTGTTCCTTTTACTTCTTTGAAGGAGACCTTCAATTCCCCCACCTTCATCCTCTTTTTGTTTCCCTGGGACATAAGCCATAGGACTAAAAGAAGTGGCTAGAGCATGTGGATATAGACGTGTATCAGATTTACCTGAAACTGTAATAGGTTACTCCTTGTTCTCCAGGCACCTACAGTTGGCACTAAAAAACTGGTCTTGTAACTTTTATCTTTAAGAAATAGTGCTTTGTAGTTTATATGCCAAGAGTTAGAATGCTCATTGCTTAACTTTTATTTCTCCTGATCGTAACAAAATTTCTCAGACAGTATTTTGCATCTTAACATTGTTTAAATAATCTTTCTGGTTAAGCTGATTAATCCTGGATGGATTTACTAATCTGGGGAGGAAAAACTGCCAAAGATACATAGCAGAGTATTTCCTAACTTCTTTTGTGTGAAGACTGTGATTATTTCTTTTCTCCTCCACAGGCATATCTTGAGTGAGCTTTGAGAAAATACTTATCTTGTAAATGAACTGTAGTCAGCTGAAGGGACTGAAGGAAACTAAACCATTCTGTGGTTGACAAAGAGACATGGGATTTTATATGGGTATAAATCTGCTGCTGGATTTGGGCTTCCACACTAGCTGGATGCTAGTTCTACTAGTAGAGTCATCATCTCTATTAGCAGTTTGAATTAATGGTTTTGTTATAGAAGAAAATATTTAGACAACTGATGCTAGACAGACTAAACTTCCTTTTCTGCTGAAGTATTTGTAGGAAGTGGTACTTCTGAAGTGGGTGCACTTTTGTTCAAGTTTATCCATCTTCTGGAAAACCTGGAGGCTTGAGGCCCTAGGTCCATCTAAACCACTTCAGCGTCGTTCTTCTACTACTATTCTCGTCTGTAAACTTGTAAAGATGCAAGAATGTTGAAAACCATTGGTCAAATAGAAAAAGGTTGAACATTAGATTTCTCGATAAGGGTTCTCTTCCGTGCACCTGTTTGTGTGGTCACATTATTTGCCTTGATGATAAAATCTTTTAAACACATTATGTATTTTAGAAGATCCTCTCCTCAGGTATCCTGGATCCTATTATCTTGAGTTCATAAATCATGCTCTGTCACAAGCAGTTACCAACCATGTCACAACTCATTCGTAGTCCATGCCTTCCTGTCATCAGCATTATAGTGTTTCTGTATTTCATGTGTTTCCATAGCTTGTAAATAACCCATGTCATGGCAGCGTGGCAAAGTAACCCTGCCTCCAGGGTAGACAGTACTATACTACAGCTTTTCATACTCTTTCCATATGCAGCACCATCACAGCTGAAGTTTCCAGGAGAAATCTTATCTAGCTTAACATCAATCCTATTCTCAATGAACCACAGAAAGCAGAACCTTAAGCTAAATACACTTAGGAGGAAAAATACATCAGCACTTCCGAGCTTTTTGAATTGGAAACTTGGAGGTCTTGTTATGATGGATTCAAGATTTCCAGCTGTGACACTATGACCTGCTGTTTCATTTTGGTGATATCACTTCATAGGATATAAGCAACTTAAAGTTTCCCAGGACATCATAATGCTGTTTAATAAACAAATAAACTAGGTCTTACACTGCAACTCTGGACTCAGATCGGTTAAAACAGATCAGTTAAAATGCTTCTGAATGCGTATATCTCCTGGGGCGTTCAGATTCTGTGAGCCACTCAGCTTTGATATGGAAAAACATCAGGATGCTTCTAAGTTACCTTCCTCCTAATTCATGCTAGAGGACTGAAGAAGGCCCCATCTAATTGTTCAAATGTAATAGTGATGTTTAAGGAAGATTTGGGGAAACTGAGGAAAGAAGTGTTAATGGATACAAGGCCTCTGTGAGGATGAGGAGAAGCTTCACTGAACAGGTTCCAGAAGGTCCTCTGCTTTTGGTAAATAATTTCCCTACATGTAGATGCAGCAGAAAGTCCCTTCTCTGAACCTTTTTGTGCCAGATGAGGAAAAATAAGTGAATTTAAGCTTACAAAATAGCTGTTTAGCTGTAGTTCTTTTGCAGAAATGTCACATGTAGTTTTGTGGCATGGAGACATTCCTATGAAATTCAAGCTAGTTTCTCTCTGTGTTTAGTTGATGATGCCAGTGCCCTACACAGCCAGCCTCGCTTGTGAGATTCTGCAGGTGCTTTGCAGGCATGTGGAATTAATATAAACTGCCCAGGTAAAAGATGATGATAGCCAAGGTTAGTTATGTACCTGAGCATTATGCTTTTGGGACAGTATTTAAGGTGGGGACCTGGCACTGGGGTTGAACTAATGTGTTCTATCTTCACAACTAGGAAGAGTGTGGCTGCTTATACTATTTATTTAAGCAGAAAGCCCTGCAGGGTGAGAGGGAATGGGATGGAAAAAGCCAGTGGCATCAGGATGGGATGGGAAAGAATGAGCTGAAATGAGGTTTTGCTGGTTTGCTTTCTTAATAATAAGTTGCATTTCTGGAGGCTCTTGTGGGCAGTGAAAGGCAGGCATAGGAAGGAGGGGGCTGTATGGAGGTTATAACATTTTTTCCTTCTCCCCTTCCCCAAGGAGGACCGACTCAGATTTTTCACATGGTGTTTATTCTGGCTTTTTTTTTTTTTTTTTTTTTTTTTTTTAATACTGCACTCGCTCTTGTTTAAATATGTCCTATAAAATATTTTCCTTTTTTCCTCTGCGTATAACCAAAAGCAAAGAGCATTGATTTTTGAGAATTCAGGTCAATGTGAAAGAACGTCTACCAAAAAAAAAAAAGGGCAATCTGAGTGAAGAAAGGAGAGTTATTTTCGTAACTTATTTCCTTTGTACAAATTGAACAAGAAAGTAGAACAACTTCAGAAGTAAGATCCTGCTACTTTCTCTAAAGAAAGGTTTTTTTCAAGCATGTTGCATCATGAAGAAATGGATTTGCAGCATTAGAAAATCCTGAGCCATGTAATCGAGATACCTGAGAAACATCATTGTGAGTGTACTGCATAGACAGTGGAAAATCACCAGCGTGCTCCTGAGCAGCCCCACACCTCCAGAAGTCCAGGGTCTGCCGCGGGGGGAGCTGGGGACTGCGAGTTAACCTTGGCTGAAATTGTAACTGGATGTTCTGGAGACTTTCTGCAACAGCAACTGATTGTATCTTGTGGATAGATAAAAGTGGATGGACAGAAACATTTCTCTTCTAGCAAAGTTTTGCCCAGAGCAGTAATTTACTGCAAATCAGGGGAGTAACTTTTTCCCCTAAAGATTAAACTGTTACAAGAAATATAGAGGTGCTTTTGTAGTAGGATGACTTTTCAGGGCTGTAACCATGGAGTAGCACGCGCTGATGCAATTAACCTTTTCACTGCTGTAGGAAAGCATGTGCGATCTGACAACAAATTTCTTCTGAAAATATTCCCCTTTTCAGGCATTGCTACTTTGGTTGTCTATCTAATTTGTGCACTGACACCCAGCTGGATCAGGAAAATGCTTTGCATGGGGGGTTTTTAAGTCCTGCTGTGGGCACTGGAATGTTTTCGTACTTCACCTCTTTGCAGCCCACAGTGGAAAGGAAAAGAGGTACTGGAGAGGGACGACAAATAATGCTAACTTCAATTTGGAGAGTGTGGTAAGCACCATAATGCAGGATTTACCTCAGTTTCTGGCAGCTGGGTGTTGGATTAAGACTCAAAGTATGTGGGACAGAGAATGTGATGCTCTCACATATTTTCCTTCAGAGATTTTTCATTAAATGTTTGTTAATTTATTTCTTAATCCCTTCAATGAAGTAGGAAGATTTTCTCTTCAAACCCTTTAAGATGCCTTTTGATTATCTCCACTGAATTCAGAGACTCAGACAGTGCTTTTGCTAATCCAATTTAAAGACTAGCTCTGTCTTTTAAATTCAGGAAAATTATAGATATGAGATGGATACTGTCTAAACGTGAACAAAACTTGGTGCACAGGCTGCACTTGTTTTCAGATGCGTGTACTGTGAGGTACCATTGATATGCATGGCTGCATATCAACCAGCAGGCAGATGTGCCCCTTTCAGGTCGTGTCTCAGTGAATGGCACTGCATTCTTGCTTACTAAGCTCTCTTGCAGGAGTTGCTGTGAAAGGAGGAGAAAAAAAAAAATAAAAAACATTACCCAGACATTGTTTACTGATTGCCAGCTGATACATTACAGTTCCTTGAAGCTCAGGCTATTAAAAACCTGAAGAATCATTGCTATGAATAAGTTCTGACCAAAATGTTTTCTCATTTCATTTAAGCTTTTATAAAACTCTATTCAAAGGACATTCTAATGGAAATAAAGCATTAAGACTTAATCTCTAGTGGAAGTTACTCGAGCAAAATATCTAATAGAGGCAGACGTTTCAAACTGCTTTCACTGGTGTGCCAAGATCAGAGAAACTCGTCAGGATTTCAGTTTTACTTCACCCTGAGGATGACATTTTTGGCTATTCATAATGAGTTGCACTACAATTTAGAAAAATAAATAAATCAATTAAAAAACAAACAAACAAACTACAAATGTTCCAAGAAGAGGAAATGCTTTTTTTCTCTCTAATGCTATTTCTGAGCATATTCACCTGTTTTCCTTTCTTTCATATAGCTTGAGGGATCTTCTTCCTATTATCAACTTTTGCTACACAGAGTTATGCAGCAACAAGTATTATGCTGACAGAAGCACACAGAGTGGAAGAGAATCCCTCCTGATCACCTCAGTGACCATTTTGTCAAACCTGGTTGGTAAACCTGAACAATGTGGCCCTGAAATTGCAGAAGCATTCTGTTGATGTTGTTACAGTATCTCCTAGCTCCTGAAGAATAATGCAGAAAACAAAAGGAAATTGAGGTAGCTTATGGTTAGTTTAGGTTTTACCTGTGTATCTGTAGGGTTTCCTGAATATACTTTTTTTTTTTTGAATACTTCTCTAAAAATCGAGGACAGAACAGTCTGAAGAGCTGTTTCTTATTCAAACTTGCACACAAAATTAGTTTGTGCATAAAAATAAATCTCATTCTATTGCCAAAGGTTAATCCTGATGCTGTGTGCCCACCAGTCATTCCATTCCAAAAATGCATCTTGCCTTTCCTTTGAACTCATGTTCTGGATAGCTATTTTTTGTTGGCCCTTGAAGCTGACCCTCATATAACAACATACCATCATCTTGCAATGTATCACGCTGTAGAAAGCTTGGGATGGAGCTAAATGTTATGTTGGTCAGTGGATAAACCAAGATTTTCCCAACAATCATTTTTTTTCCCTCTGATAATCACCAGTGACTTTGAAAAAACAAACTGTTCTTGGATTCAAAAGACCATCTCTCAGAGGAGTTAATGTAATGGCTATGATGCAGATGGCTGAGTGTTCTTTCTTAGTTCAGTCCTCGCTTAACTGCTTTCTTCAAAGTCAAATACGCTTGGATGTATTCTTTGGATTTGAATGTTAGGAAATGGAAAATTAAAAATAATGATGTAGGAAATTCCCATCTGGGAAATCTGTTGTGTATTCAAAGCACCTTAAATTGCAATGTTGCACTCTGTGGCCTTGACACATATTGTACCTAAAGATCAAGCTTGTATTTGAGCTTTCGCAAGGCTTTTGTTGAGGGGGTGGAAGGCCTCAAAGGGGATGAATTGAGCCCTACTTAACTCCATTGGTCTCTGTAGTTCTGGCATCTTGTCCTTGTGCAGTTCTTCCTTTCGGAAGGGGCAGAAACATAGACTATTCCTTGACTCTAGTTGCATGTCCACTATCATGTTTGCTCCTTTAACTCCTCTGCAGAATATAATCACAGCAGTGAGAAAAGGTGCGAAACAGATTACAGAATCACAGAATCTTAGGGGTTGGAAGGAAGCTCCAGTGACACTTTGGATAGCAATGCTTGTATTGTCATCTATTCTGGAAGAAAGCTGAATAACTTTTGGGCATCTACTGTGAGAGTTTTTCTCCCAGTATTCTCAGTGCTCCCAATACTGATTTTTCCACAGGTTCCTTTTGTATCTTTCCACAAGTCACAGACCATTTCTGATGACCATCTAAAAGGCAAGGCTAAGTTGATCTTTCTACACTTACTTGTGTGACCTGGTGTAGGGAACCTGCTATCTAAAGTGTAGATCTCACAGAAATCTCAGTGATGATGTTAGCTGTGTGAGCATTTTATGAGGAGCTGAATGAAAACAAAGCCAACATTTCCCTTCCTAGGGAAGTGTAAGTCTGGGAGAGCAGCAGCCAAGGAAAGCCTGCAGAAATATCATGCAAACTTACTTGAAGTTGAAGCTGGAAGGGAGAAAGAGTTCCCAGGGTTCAGCAGGAAGGAGGCTTGGCAGCAAAGGTGGTGCTTCCTCTTAGTGCTCTGTTTAAGTATTCTGACTCAGTAAATGCAGAGGTCAGAAAGAGAGGAAGCTAGTGGTAATATATAAGATCTATATAGGGGTAGGGTAGCATAAAATCCTTCTCTCTGGATAATTGATAGGAAAAATATTAGTGTGCATTTGTGGGATATTTCTCACATGAGCCAGATATCTGGGAAGGAATTCTGCTTTCATGGTCTCCTAGATGAGTAGTGCCATAGCCTATGCTGTAACTAAATGTATCTCTGGTTATACCAAATGGCTTATCAAAGTTATTTATCTGCAGGTTACCAAGAACAATTGAAAGCAATGATTTTATGTAGTTTTTGTTTGTTTGTTTGTTTGTTTTTTTCTCTGTGGTGCCATGAAATCCAGAAATAAGCAGTATTCTGATTTAAGAAGAAGCTAAAATCTGAACTCTGTCTCTTCTCAACTTTGAGTTCATTTTTTTTTAAATAACTCCTTGCTGTATTTTTGACACACTGCAGGGTAAAAACTTAGGCTTTCCCCTAAGTTTGGGCACATTAAGTTAATAAAACAGTTTTACAGGAAATGTGTTACTTCAGTTTTACATATTTGAACACTTAGCAAAAAAATAAATAAATAAATAAAAATTCAGAAAGCAAGTTGTGAATTTAATCTTGCTCTTCTGCACTGTTAGTCATGGCTAAGAGCTTTCTGGTGCTATCCAGCAGCCGTGAAGTACATGGGCAGTGCAGTTAGCAGAGTGGTTTTCAATACAGTGAGTTTTTTATTTGTCATACACTCATGTTGAATTCAGCAGTTTTAGACTTGTTTTCTAAAGGCATCATTAGACTTTAGCCTTCACATTTCTGTAGGTTATTATGACCTTCAGTTTTTCTTCTGCTTTTCGTGTCTTCTCCCTACTCAGATGACCCACTCACCTGTGGGTCTCAAAGAAGATTATAAGATTTCTGAGGTTAGATACTTTGCATTTCACCTTCTTTGCAATCCTTGAAAGTGGACTCAAGCTTTCTCCTTGAGGCTTTCAACCCATGAACCATATCCTGCATTAGAACAAACTGATACAACTTCACCAAAATAAATGCTTCATCTGACGCAAAGCCGTGCTGATTTTATTTTATCCATTCCTGAAATTATCTTGCAGGGCTCCTCTTGGGGATCTTGGGTTTTTGTGAGAGAGCTTTTTGGTTTTGCAGTCTGTTGGTTTTTGCCAGTTGTACATTTCCAATGATGCTGTTCCCTCCTTCAGCCCTGATCACCATTACAGGGCTGCCAAACCTCAGGCAGAGATATCAAATGTCAGTCAAATGCCACAGCAGAAAGCTGGGTTTTCTGTTGTTGAGGTTAGGGTTGTTTTTCTTCTGGGCTGGGGTATGTTTTTGGAGCTAGAGTAAATATGTTCCTTTAATACCAGTAAAAACATGCCTTTGTTTCTTGAGGCCTATCTCTTTTTGAAAATTTTGTATTAAACACAGTGAGCGCTCTTGACATTGGCCCAGAAAAGGTACTGATTTGTTACTTCAACTTTCAAAGGCCCTAATTCTTCCATGGAAGAGCTTTGGGCAAGCTGTATCCTGATAGTGTGTTGTTTATTTTTTTTGTTTGGGGTTGTTTTTTTTTTTTTTTTCCAATTATTGCTTGGTTTTGTTTTCAAATCTATAAGCAAGTTTCCTCCTGTAGTTCAATAAATTACTTATCTGTAAGTAAAAGTACTTCTGGCAGTTCTTTGCTGCTTTCCCTTGCATACAACCACAAGTATCTGTTGCTGGAGAAATAATGAGAAAGTTAATCTTTTAGTGCAGGGAAGTGTTGTATTCCTACAATACCTAAATCTTGTGAAATAAGCTGTGTGCCGAGCACGATAATCCCACCACTTGATTTAAGAAAGTGGCACAGAATTTAACATGCAACTTAGCCCTGCAAGCTAGCAAGAAGCATCAAAATCTCCGTGCTCTGCAGTGAACTGCCTTGCTTTTCTTGCTGTTGGATCTTTGAAACAAGGAACGTAGGAAAACAGAGAGGAGAATATGGCTAACCAAAATTTTGGATGCCCCTGAGGAGGAACCAAGTGAAGCAGACGAGAAAAGCCTAATGTGCTTTTAGGGCATGCTAAACAAAATATTTTTAGAAGATAGGGAAGTATATTCTATAACTATATACTATAGTATATATATAGTATATACTATAATATATATAGTATATAGTTATAGAAGATAGGGAAGCCATTGGATGTGGCAAGGATAAAGTTTCAAATGTACAGTTAAGAACACTTAGCTTGACAAAAAGCTTAATTTGAATTCAGTCAGCTGTAGACAAGGATTAGCACGCTGCTTGGAAGAAAGGAATGGATTGAACGTTTTCCTGTCACTCCTTACTAAGAGATAAAAAAGACCTTGATAAGTTTAGCCTGGCGGGCAGAAGCTTAAAACAGGACAACTGTTTGTAAATGGATTGAAGGGTTATATATCAAAGAGGGAAAAATCCTATGCAAGAGGATAGTATTAGCCCCAGATCGAGTGTTTATTATCTAATCATAAATACATTTAGGCTGGAAACTGAAAGGTTCCTAAAGACTTCCAGAGAGCTGCTTCAGGCGGTAACAGGGAGCGAGAAGCTCAAATCACTGGAAGATCGAGCAAGATATGCTTATGGAAGGGATTGTGCAACTAATTTAGAGAATTCCCAGAGATAAGAATCCATGTATCTCTGCCAGGTTCAAAAGAAAACTAGATCATTGCTTGCACTGTATTTATCTTTTGGTAATCCCACGCTTAGACTACTGCCCCTTTCTTGTAGGGATCAGCAGAGATTTGTTCCCCTCAAACTGTTCCACAAACTCTGTTTAAAGAATTTCATGCTTATTACAGGGATCTGACACACCAGCTTCTCTTTTGCTCCCTGCGGTATACAACTGTGTTATGTCTATGGTTACCAATACTGGGTAGGCAGCATATGGGAGGCTGTACCTGGGCATCCATTGCCTGCTGTCCTGGGATTGTAGGATGGATGTTCATTCCTGCAAAAATAGAGAGATGCTGGTTTTTATTTTTCTTCAACAAGGTGTTGGTCATCCAGTAGTGCTCCCCCACCCTCTGTTTATACAGACAGCTTATGTCTTTAAAAGCTATTTATTTTGTTGTTTTGAACATTTCACAAGACACATCACTGTTTACTCAGGCAAAGGCCTAGAGTACAACTTAGTTCTTGTCATGCTGTACTGAGTCCAAATATATTTTGTCTTAGTTATTCTTCCTTTCCTGTGTATTAAAAAAAAATAATAAAAAAATACCATGGGAGAGGAGCACTCTCTGGATTCTTTCCATATTCATTGTGTCCCAGTCATGGCAGAGCTGTGTGAGGACACAGGGACTAATTTCCTCACAATACGCAAGCAAGGAGCAGAGCTGGTTGCTTTTCTTCTCTGGTAGCTTTTGGATTTTGACTTTCGTCCAGGTGAGGTAGCTGTGAAACCTGGACAAGTCATACTTCTATCTACAAGTTTACGTTGCTTACCAGTGCATAGTTATTTCCTTTTTTTAATGTAGAGTTTGTTGTTTAAAATCACTTGCTGTGTAGCCAGCTGCTGTACACGCTTTGAGCTGAGGGACGAATCAATCATAGAGTTGTAGAATGACTTGGCTTGGAAGGGACCTTAAAGTTCATCTAGTTCCAACCCCCTGCCATTTGCAGGCTTGCCAACTACTATATTAAACATTAGATGAAAACCTTCAGCCAACTACAAAGTCTCGTTGCTGTACTTTTCCTTGCAACCTTTCATACAGTCATACTGTTGTTATTGTGCAGAGAATCCAGCAAGGCTATAATCACCATTAAAGAGGGTGTTTGGTTTATGTTTAGTTTGGGTTTCACTATTTTGAGTCAGATAGGAAAATATTTATGTCAGTTTTTTTAGTACAGGAATCATCATTTATGTTTATATTTGTGGAGTGAACACAGCCAGGTCCCTGCAGTGCCTGGTGCTCCTGTACAACAGCACACAAGTATTTACTTTCTTACTTTTCTCATCCCTTGTTACATTGGTCAGCAGGTAAGCAGATTTCATCTGACTGAGCCGTGACTCAGCAGAGAGCTGTTTGTCCCTCTTGCAGCCTTTGGCTCAAAGGAAGAAGGTGTTTGCTGAGATCTTTTATCTTTATGTAGATCTCCTGCACCACTGTAGGAATCTCGGACTGTCTCAATCTAAACATGGCTAAAACTGCTGCTGTGGTTGGAAGCCATTAGGAAATGCAAAGTTGGGTATATATACACAACACTGTTTCATCATCAAAGCACCTGAAGAAGACTGTATTTCCACATGTAATACAGAGATCTATGTCTTCCTATATCTTTCCTCTGAGGATGAACTGCTACTTGCGTTCTGCAAACAGATGCTTGGAGGGAAGAAGGAGGGAAGGGGAGGGATGTCTGTGTCATCACAAGGCAGGTAACAGTGTCATAGTACAAATGGGTGCTGTTGACCTTGTTTCTCAGGCAAGTGCTGATGAAATATTTCTGATTTTTGTTTTTTAAAAAGAAAAAAAAAAAAAAAAAAAAAAAAAAGCTTGGTGATCCAGTATCTGAAGTGTTTCAAAACTTTATTGTACAAGCCAAATATTTCCAGCTGTTGCCTTCAACTTATTTCCCACAGCATCTTGGCCTGGGTCTGCTAATGATCTTTCATTGTTGATGGCATGAGATATCAGCTGAGCCAATGTTTATGCTCTGCAGAAGGATATCCCTCTAGCCTTACTTCATTAATGATTTTAAAGCTTGTTAACCTGTTTATCTTCAAAGGATGGAAGCTTTTAACGCTAAATAACTTGGGCAGAATTTATATAGATTTGGATAATGAGTACAAATGGATGTCAGTCTCCAACTTGTGTTATGAACTGGGAGATACCGCGCATAGAGTTCAGTTGCTACATAGTGAGGTGAGTAAGGTTAGAGAATGTACACGGGTGTTTTAAGCAGCATTGCATCTGCTAACTCCAACCCACTGAGTGTTTCCATCTTCAAAGGAAGCAATTGCTAAGATACTTGATAGTGGGAGATTTGGTGATTGTTTAATGTATTTTCTGTGATCATCTGTGTGTTGTCTTGTGGCACAGTGTAACTTACTGAATGGTTTAATTTAAATGCAAAGCAACAGGAAATATCTTTGCAGTGTGGGATCAGCTGCTTCCTCCAGTGAGATTTTATAAAACTGTATATGCAAAGCAGTCGTGAAGTTTAGATGCATAATCTCTTGTATATCATTCTAAAGTTCTTTCTTAAAGAGTTGATGTCAAGTTGTTCAAAACTGCAGACTGGCTGTTTTGTTATTATTCTGGATTTCAAATAAGTCTTTAGAGATTTAAAAGTGAAGGGAGTTTTGCTTTAATTTTATTTTCCACCATTTGTGCTGGTTCTGCTTGCATTTTAAACTTCCTTTTGTTCTGGATATGAAAACATTATCACCCAAACTTGGTTGTTAATTATTGTAAACTTTTACTCAGGGCTTTGCAGTTACCAGTGAATTAATTTTCCTGATGCTTGGGAGTGTTATGCGTATCTTAGAGCCCAGAGGTGTTGATGAGACATACCTAAGGCCATAAAGTGTGTCAGCAGTGTAGATGAGGATTTAATTTGAGAGCCTTCTTTGACTCACTGCAGTTAATGTGCTTGTGTCAGTCTGCGGGCTTTGCGCATGAGCCAGAATTTGCAATGCTGTAGAGATTACATCTTTTTTCTTTTATTGTTCTAAAACAACTCTTTCAGGCTGTGTTCATTTTCCTTTGAGAAGTGGATATTTTTAAAAGGTTGCTTTCTAGATAACTGATATGGTACTTTTGCTTGAAAGGAATCCTGATTTACAGCTAGAACAAAGCATTAACTATTCCAGTAGCAGCCATACAAGTTAAGATTTCAAGAGATGAAAGTCTTCTCCCACAGACCAGGTGGAAAGACATGACCTGTTTTCATTTCCACTTGCTTGCCTGCTGAGAATCCCAGAAGCAGTTTGTTCTGCTAAATCCTGGGGATGATTAGCAGATGCTATAAGTCAGAGCCAAGGAGGCAACTAACATCTTGGTGGGTGTGTGTGAATGCAGCTTCAGAACTAACAGGTTCATTGCTTTAATGAGTTTCTAATGATCCTCTTGGAGCCAGCACAGGCAGATTCTACCCAAGAGGCCTGCTGGCACTCTAGCTCCCAAATGCAGTGCCCTACTCCTTCTTGGAAGATGAGGAACAAATCCTTCCTTTAATTCTAAAAATGACTTAAACAGAAATTCCAACTCAAGAAATTGTCACTTGCCTTGTCATCAGTAGTTCATAGCCAGTAGTCAGAACAGAATATAAGGCATTGCACTGAAATGTGATAGAAGTAGCAGCTCACTGGGATATAAGGTACTTCTGCTTTATATTTGCATTCATCAGCTGTTTTTCTGCTTTTAAAGGTTGCGGACTTGGGAATACCACTGGCTCTGCATTCACAGACCTGGACCTATGCTTAGGTGCATGTCTTTATGACTACGATGATCTTTTTGTTTGCTTTGACAAGTTCACTTGGGTTTGCTTTGGTCTCTGCTTCAGAACATTACACAAAACTAAAAATTTGTTAGAAGAGAAATATGGTATGGATGGGGAACTGACTTTCCAATCCTTCCAGTCCAATACTTTTCCTTGCTGTATCGCTCAGCAACTTTCTCAGATGTTGCTGAATGAAATCTGCAGCTCAAAAATGCAGAGCTCGATTTTGTAGGTGAACGTGTTGTTTTAAGGCTATTTGCTTGAGTGAGGTAACACTGCCAACTAGTGGAATGATTCCTCTCAGGGATGAGAAGGTATCCGGACCAAAAAAAAAAAACAAAAACAATTTAATAAAAATACATGTAAATCATAACAGCTGTTACAACAGTCTCACTAGTATGTTTTCAGACAGGGAAAAGATTGTGTTTGTGAAATAAGGCATTTCAATTGGTGGAACAAAAAGCGTATCATTAGATTAATGACAGGGTGATCTTTGACCGTGCACTAGATCCTATTAGGCTTTTTCTTTTTTACAAATTAATTAATCTCGCCCATAGTCTTACCATTTGTGCTAGTGGTTTCAAACTGGGAGAAAAGAATACATATTATACCTATCTTATTTTCGCAGTAATATTTTGGGATTTCTTTCCTAAAACCATGCATTTGCAGTGAGGCTTGAACAACTCGCTCTGGCTCCTGTTTAAAAGTGAAGGCTTATTCTGTAACAACGAGGAATATTCTTCCGAAAGAGAACAGAAAGCTTTTTTTCTCCTCCCTCACACTCAGTCTTAATTTCAGATGTATGTCCCCTACTGGAGTTCATGAGATGTCACGCCACAAGTTTCTTTCAGACAGTAAGTTTCAAATATTCACTTAGTTCAGAAAACTCGCATGCCAATTAACAACTCAATATCATTAGGTTATAAACAAAATGTCCCAGATTAGGAAGGCACCTTTCAAACACTGCTACAAACTGGTTAGAGTTAGGATAACAATTTTCACTTTGTGTTAGATGGGCATTTTCAGGGGTGGCTGTCTATAAGTACTCTCTCTTCCAAACCTACTGCTTTCTTGATGCACTCTGTTTCTATCAGCACCCTGATGTTGGGGTACTTTATTATTTTGGTGCTAAGCTATGAGAAATATTCCTGTATTTTTCTGAGCAACTGGCTTGACTACCTGCCTGCCTAACATTTGAAAAGCAAGCTCTCCATGTCTTATCAGTGTTTATAATTATTAATTTTGTGTTCCTAACAATTTTGAGCCTATCTATATTATTCATCATGTTTTATGGCTTCTGCAAATAATAGTGACCTTATATGTTCTGTGAAGTCAGCTAATTTGCCTATGCCTCTTATTCCTGGCAAATACAGCACAGTCATCTGTATTTTATTGCATCCAAAGGCTAGCCCAGTTTATTTCTCTGTTGCTTAATGAACTTTGGATCAGCTCTGTGATCTCCTGCATTTAGCCGTGATGCTGAGGTTAGAAGCTCAAATTCTCCTTGCCATAGAAAAATGTGGATCAAGCCTAAAGAAAATATTTGGGGGGCTAGTTTTGTTTTGCAGTAAAGCTCTAAATCTGTAAACCCTGTAACCATAGCTTGTTTACTTATTTATACATTCATATGTGACAGTTTTGAAGATCGTACACAAACAACCTTCCTAGAAACATCTTTCTAGAATTAGTGCTGAATTTGGAAATCCTCTACGTTGCTTGTTTCTTACCCCTCTTCAGACTTGTTTTTTGCTTCTAGACTCTAAGCTTCATGATTTGCATATTGCTTTCATTATTCACTTCTCTTTATTTTTTAGTTTTTATTTTTAGCTCAGAGACATCAAATACTGATTGCATTTGTGGATAAGATGTACTCTTGCATTCTCGCCTTTTGTAGCCTAAAGGCAGCGTAACCTCATGATTAAGCCTTAGGTAAAATATAGAAAGAAAACTGTTCCATGATCTCAGCAGCACTAACCATTAACTATGCGAGTGGTTATTTTTAGGTAAGAAGGAAGGTGGAAAATGACTAACATATTTTTCTCACCTGTACTGATACATAGCTTTTATGGAGGCAGGAGGACAGAGGAGAGAAAGATATACTATTGCTTTCTGTGATCTTTTCCACCTCTAGTCCCAAACAGAGGAATTCAGAACAAGTCTCTTTCCATCACAGTTTTTGTCTTTCTCCCCTCTCGTGACCTTACATTACCAGCTCAAGATAAAAGAGAAGGAGGGAGTAGAAGCTGTTCTCAGTTGACCATTCTTCTCCCCATTGTAGCCTTTCTTCTCTGCTTCCTGGCAGAAGAATGCTGCTTTCTTGCTTTTGGGGTTTCTCAGTTGCTAGGAATTCAAAATATTTGTGGCTTTAAAAAAATAATTTTGGAAATTGCATCAGTGCTGAGGCCCTGGGGCTGGAAATGCCAAGCGTTACCTAAGTGGAATACTTGGCAGCTGAGCTCGGCATCGTGTGTTGGGAGACAAACCTGGGGCAAGAGGAGCCAAGCTCCAAGAGTAGAAGGGCCCCCCAGCATTCTCTGAGTCAGAGTTAGGCCTCCACGAAAAGCAGCCCACACACAGATTCTGGTGGCAAAAGGAAACCAAAGATAACATGGATAGGTGAGGAGGTGAGGAGCAAGATTTGTCTGGTAGAAAGAAAAGATACTGTTGAAGAAGGAATAAAGCTGTGGGAGGAATTGTCCCTTCTTCACATGGGCATAATGTGCATTGTTGAGGGACGCACAAACTAAGGGAATCTTGCCATCTCTAGGGAAGTCTTAAGATGTTAATATTCCTGTTTTCTTTGGCGTGTAAAGGAAATATGTTTGTTGTCTTAAAATTGATATTTCAGTAATGCCAACAGAAGAAATTGTAAACTGTGTATATTGATGAGGAAAGTAGTCTATGCATGTGACATCTATGAGAGAATCTGAAGTAGTTGAGTGCGTCCTAGCTATTTGCTGTATATGTTGTAAATTCATGTTTTTGAGAGATTTTGATTTTTGATATTTTTGATCAAATAACTGTATCCAGTTTGCAGTTCCCTGTGTGCTTGATGTGCAGCAGTTTTGCAAGCTGAAAGGTATCATAAAGGTATCATCTCACCAAAAGGTGTTCACGAAGACTCCCATTAAACAGCTCTCTATCTAGAGCAGCTACATAAATGCACAAACTAGCCAACCCCAACTCCCTGATACCTTCAAAAATGGTAGCATGTATGGTACATGTTACATACAAGGTTGTTTCTATGTGCACTGGGAACAGGATGTTTAAAAAAAGGTGAGTTACAGTGCAGATAATGGTTCTTAATTACTGTTTTCATTGCAAACTCTGAGCTTTCTGTAACAGGTTAGCAATGCCTGGATTTGAACACGAGCTTGAAATTTTCCAAAGGGTTATAGTATTCACATATTGAAATTTTGCCTGGCTTCTTGCTTTTGCCTTCTGTAGCTGAAGAGACAAGCAAGGAATCACGTGGAAGGTTCAGAGGTTGAGGAATATCAGAAAAGGGAAATTTATTTTTTAAGAAGAATACAGCAGGATAAGATCTTTTAAAATAGTTCTTCCAATGAAACAGGCTTGTCCCTGCTACAAATAACTCCATCATATATTGATAATATACTCCAGCATGCCTTACTACCACACATTACACCCACACTTGAAAGCTATGCTTAAAGCATTGCACGACAATATAAGTCTACACAAGCAACAAAACCTGAGCAGTGCTCCAGTATCCAGATAATCGTTTGCAACATCTACACTGACTTGCTTGTTAAAGTAGTAAAGTAGTGCTCTTGTCAGTATGTTGACAAACAAGTTGCTTTGGATTTGGATGGTTGCTAATAAAAATCACACTTCTTCAGCCATCCTGACTAGTTCCTGCTTTCTCCGGCAAAAGAATTTTACATTATCAAGAAATCTTATTCAAACTGGAAAGAAACTGGGTATTGGCCTCTCATGCTGTCCTTGCTAACTGCCACATGGCAGTTTATGCAATGGTTCCTCCACACTAACTGAGAAGGTTTGGCTAGAACTGCACAGGATTAGTCACTGCCAGTGATGGAAAAATGTTCAAGGATATATTCACAAATATTGCTCAGTGCCATTTTGCAACAATATATGTGAAAGAATTTTCCTGTTACTATGATCATGTCTTGCAAATAACACCAGCCTGCTGCAGTGCAGTTGTTCATACACAGCTCTGGGGAAAATTTTATTGCCAGTTTTGCAATCTTCTCAAAATCCAAACCAGGAATTTCCCCTGTTGGTTCTGCTAGGTCTCTGATGGCTTGCCTCATGCTGTTGCCAAGAACCTGAGGTTCCAGGGCACCATTTCTTACTGTCTAGAGATGGAGCACAAATGTGGCATGTGTGCTTCTCCAGATGTTTAGGAGAATGCAAGTGTAATGCAGACCTGTAACGTAAGCTCTGCTCTGATGTCTTTCCAGCCTTCCAGGGATTGGTTAAGGGAAACACTGATCTCCAAAGTTTTCTGTCACTCTTCTACCTCTAGATGAATTCTCTTCTCCACTGTCTACTTTTATGATGAATTAGGGCAGATACCTGCAAAGTATTTTCTTGATAAGTATGACTATCCTCTTCCTCAACTCACTATTTTCTTTTGAATACCATTTTGTTCTTGTTGGGGTCTGGTAAGTGCAGGCTGAGCTTTTGAAATCATGGTTAAATGAGGAGGGCTTAGCCCTTCCTTTTGTCCTGAAAAGTCAGTCAAGAAAGGCTTTAGCTGACCACCCAGCTACTGAGGAAGAACATGATAGAGATGCACACATCACCAAAGCTGAGCAAGAAGATCTAAGAATCTGCAGTGGGTTCGTGGCCTGAGGCAGGGACTCAGGAGGGAGAGGAGTTGCAGATAAGGGTGAGCACATGTATGGGGTGGGATGAGCTGGAAAAGAATATGGGAGCAGGGTAGAAAATCGAGAGTGGAGGGAAGAGTGAGAACAGAGTGGTGCGAGTTTCCACAGTGGATTGTAGGATCAGAATGAAGATTTGAAATAAGAGGATCTTATGGGGAGAGACTCTTGAATGGGAGAGTCTGTGCATTCTGTGATCAACTTATGGAAAGGTGAGAGGAGGGGATATGGAGTCTTGAAAAGGAGTGCTGAGAAGGAATTTGGGATAGGAGGAAAGCTGGAAGGAAAGGGAGTGATTAGGACAAAGGTAGAAGTTGTAGAGTGGAAGTAATTAGGGCATTCTAGTTCACAGTGGCTCACTGCATGTAGGTAGGTGAGAAATATGACTGGGACAGAAGAGGGAGTGGACTAGTAACCTGTTGTGTGGGTCAGAGGCAGGACAAGTTAAGAGGATGCTCAAGGCTGCAGGGACTTATGACTTAGGAGTGACTGTGACTACCAGCAGGCAATTCTTGTCCCTATTCATCCTCCCTTCTCGCTCAGAAACCTTGGAGCAGAACTCAGGAAAAAGAAAAATCTAGACTCACTTCCTTGCTTCTCTCCTGCCCTTTCCACTTGCTCAGACTATCAGGAGTGTCCTGAGAAGCCCTTTTGCCACCCTTCTTCTCTCACGCTATGAAGGAGGCACACCAAGCAACACAGCAGAAACTCAAACTCTCAAAGTCCAAAGTTCTTGCTGCTTCCCATTCCCTGTAAGGGAATATTTGATCTTTGTTTGACTGCTTCCTTTAGATAAACTTGGGCTTTGTACATGTGCTCAAACATTCAGAGCACAGTTCAGAGTTATGACAATAGCCTTCATCATGATTTTTTTGTTTCTAAACATAAACCATGGTAGCAAAAGATAAGAACAATTTCATCCAGGTTTCTGTACACTCCCATTTTGTCATTACTGCAGGTGCAAAAATACGCCAAAAAGCATTCTATTTTCAGATAGTATGCTTCTTGCTAGCAAAGTCTGAATGAGCTTTCACAAGTCTGTAGGATTAATTTTACAGAAATTACTAAACTCTGTATGAATTCCAGTAATTGCAAATGGGTCATATGAGAGCAAGATTATGGCCTTGCAAAACCTACTAACAGCAGATACTTCTCATTCAAAAATTATGTGTCTGTCAAAGCCAGATACTGCGCGTTGTTTCAATTCTAGCTGCACTCTTTTTCAGTAGGGTAGTATGTTAGAAACACTTGCTAAGAAACAGGATAGGAAGAAATGTCTGTGTATATGCATGCTCCAGCAAGTTTAAACTGCTCTTAAAAAACAATGTATTTTTCTGGTCAGAGGAGCAGGCAGTTCACGGTTAGGCTGCGCCTACAGACATTGCTGCGACTGTAGGAGGAGGCTTTCTTCTTTATCATCAGGCAGTTTTTTTCCCAGTTATGTTTCACATTTCAATACTGATGATTTTCAATAGACTGTTTGTAAAAGCAGAGCAAGAAAGTGAGCAAAACAGCAAATCTTTTATCTGAGAAGCTTAGGCTGGGAATGTACTCTGCAAGTAAGCAATTCTGCTGTTGTCATTGCTGTGTGAGGCTCCTGGGCAGAATGTTGATGAAAAATTACTGAAATACACATCTGTGACCTCAGTGAAGCACACCTGCAGGTAAAATAATAATAAAAAAAAATATTGCAGACTCTTTTTTTCCAGGGCCCAGAGCACAAAAATCAAAGATTTGCCTTTAGATGTTATGTGATTACCTGGTATGGAGTAAGAAACTCTACTGGGATGCAATTAATATAGCAGCCTGAGGTCTATCTTATTGATCTTACAATATTTTCCTAACTATTGAGATTCTCATATCCTCTTGACTTTTATTACTTGCCCTAACTGGTGAGCTGTTAAATAAAACAACGTCTATCATTGGGGAAAAAAAAGAAAGAAAATGAAAAACAAAACAATAAGAAACTTGCAGGTGTGACTGTGCTCCTAACCATGACATACAAGATGTGGTAGATGCCCCATCCCTGGAGACAGTCAAGGTCAGGCTGGACCAGGCTCTGAGCACCCTGAACTAGCTGTAGGTATCTCTGTTCATTGCAGAGAAGTTGGACTAGGTGACCTTTAAGAGTCCTTTCCAACTCAAACGATTCTGATATAACCAATTTAAACAAGATATCTACTGGTTTCTTATTTTGCTTTTGACTAAAGAGCAGAACTATGAATGTTGCATTGCTTAGAACTGAAAATTTATCTACTCAGTGCAATGGCAATTAAAAATAACAATATAAAAAAATTTCACCTGAAGATGAGTTTCAATACATGCTTGTCTCTCTTCAGTGAGTGTTGTCCTGTCTACTGTAGATATATTTCTATGCAGCAGATTAATGTTTTTTAGAATAGGGTACTAATATATTTGCATGGTGATAAACCATATCATCCTATTTTTTTTTTTTTTTTTTCCTATTTATGACTAGGCAGTAGAAGCTATTACTATTTTTATGTGCTCAAAACTGATAACAGCTCACACTTAAAGACCAAACTTTGCAGAAACTTAGTTTACTGTAAGAGGCAAAGTGGCCAATTTTGTTCAGTGAGCTAATTTTCTCTTAGGCTTATAGTACCGTAGATACTGCTTTTTTTGTGAGTAGAAGAAAAGTTTGGACTCAGTGGCATCTAAGTCTGTATTCAAGTTTAAAGTTTGTATTAATTTCACATGTTACTTTAAGTCCAGTATTTATATGATAACACAATGCTAATCGATCATTTTTTTGTTCTTTTATAGAATCTGGCAGGATATTATGATCTTTTATATTAGTATAGCAGTCTTTTGTATTTCTGGTGTTTCGAGTGTCTCACAGTAAGCTGTTGTTACAATACAGCACAAGGGACAGAAGCTCTTGATTCAAAACTGTTCTATGGTAAAAATGCTGAAGGCTTACATGTGGGTATCTACCCAAAAACACATTTTTCCCTTTAACTTCTAACAGAGTTCTGGTTTCCATGTAGCTGAATGATCAAATGAACCCAGGAAAATGCTCGCTGACTTCACACGTCCTGCTCCTATAAGAAATACTTAGCTGGAGCCTTCAGGATAGTCAATACAATGAATATGAACATCAGTAAAGTAATAAACATCCTCAATGTGATTAGGAACATGAGTTAGGCAAAATCTTTCCTTCCTTTTACATTTCTATTTTTAGTTTTCTGCAAAGTGATACATAGAAAAACTGAAGTTTTTTTGCCAAACTCTGTACTGATATACATAACCATGACTTTGACCTTTTGAGAAGGTCTATGGACTTCACTGAGCACAGCACAAAGCAGTATAGGCTGTTATATCCCTGTAACTAATAGGGATTTCAAGATAGCTATTATCAAGTCAGAAGTATTTGATCAACAAAAATGACCAGTTATCTAAACCTTGGAGAGTGGGATAGATGAGGACAGAATAAAGAACATAAATCAGTAGAATCGTTGAAACATCACAAAGCCAAAGAAATGGGAAAATGATGGAAAAAGTCAGCAAAATCAGAAGTGTCAGAAAGGAATAAAAGATGCGATGCGACAAACAAGGGTTGCAGGCTACTTGCAAAGACAAAGAAATTTTTTAATAAGTGCATTTCAAACAAAAGATCTGTGAGGGATTGCTCAAATCAAGGGGAAGTTTTCCATGGAAGACCTAGATAGCACGGGGAAACAGAGTTTCTTTGCCTCAGCGTACATTAGGGAGAAAAGAGAGAAACTTTCCAGAATTGAAAGTGTTTTTGTAGAACAAAGTCTGGAAGATACTGAAAATAAAGCCTGCCCACTGGAGCTGACAAAATAGAATAACAACTCAGCAGAATGGTCCCAGGGCAGCTGGTGTCTTCCCTTATAACCTCTCCCTCTCCCTCCCCCCGAACCCCCACCCCCCAATAGAGTGTAGAAGGTGAACACTGACAAGCGGACAGCAAAGACTCAACTACAGCATCTGCACTGCCCCAGCAGAGTACAGGTTATGTGGAAAAAACCCTTTTTTTTTACCCAGCCTGTGTACGTGGTGTGTATTGGCATTCTTTAGTATTCTTTTTGTGTGCAAAATCCTTCAGTTAATCTTCAGCTGAAGTCTCCTTCTACTTTCCTTCCTTTTGTTGAGGATTTTTGCTTGCAATAGATAGAATTTGGGCATACAAAAAGGGAAGCTTTTCTTCTGCTTATATGCCATCCTTGATGTGGAAAAACACTAACAGGCATCAGCATGTGTGCAAAAATGTATATTTTAGAAGCAATGGTAACAAGTCCCTTCTTGCGGGTGAGTGAAAGCAAAGGTACTAACGCTTCAGTTAGCATGGGCAGTGCATGCTTATGGTTAGAGTAAATGTTATCTTAATGCTCAATTAAGTCTTACTCTTAAGAAACTGAAATCTGCAAACAACTTCAACGCATGACTTAATGTATGGCTTTATTTCATAACTGATATAGTCTTCCTTTAGTTTCTGATTACTAGCTCCTGGTTAGCAAGGCCAGCCTCAAGAGAAAGGGGACAAATTGCATCCTCCTATGCTTTGCAAAAATCTTTTCCCTGGAAATTAGATCAAGATACTTTAGCTCTTGTAATCTACATTGCTGCTCTTTGACACTTGTTTGGCAACTGAGACAGACAGGATTCAAAACATTATCTTAGAGGTGAAAGGCTACATATCCTGTTAGTGGGAAAACTTTCATCTACAAAAAGCTGTGGTATTTGTCTAGAGACTAAGGAAGATCTGACATCAGGAAAAGCCTTTGTGAAATCCACTACAGTAACAGAGGTATTCACCTTGATTTAAAGCATTATTTTATGGTGAAATCTAAAAATGGAGCAAGATTGAGCTATAACTTAAATGCAGGAACTAAGACAAATAACAATTTCTATGAGGAAACGGAAGTGCCACAGGGATTGGGTTCCAAAGCAAACTTGTCTTATGAAAAGGATATGAAGTTAAGTAATGGAAAACAAACCAAGGATTCAAAAAAATATTTTCTGTCAGAAATGATAATAAAAAATGAAAAAGATAAATAGAATTACATAACTGCCTGACATTCAGGAAGGAAAGTGAGCTTTTGATTAAAATACACAAGAAATTGTTGAAAATTTTATCCTAGTGGAATTAGTACCTCTACGATGTTGCAAAGGTCAGAAAAAATGTGAAGTATTGATTACCTTGCCTGTGAATCAATCCCACAGTAATGCCACAATGAAGACCTCATATAGTCGGTCCTGTTTGTCTTAGGACATTTTCTGAATTTTTACTCTTGAAACAATTCACTTTAATGCAGAGTTACTGGCTTTGTTTTCTTTGTTTGTTTTCCCTGCTTTGCTTTTCTGTAGTGGAGCAATAAGAACTCAACTCAGTTGCAGTTTGGCAAGAATTAAACATGGAGGAATGAGAGAGGGAAGAAAATAAATAAATTGCACCCATTCCAGTGTTACTTGTTTGGAACCAAATGACAGCACAGTCATTCTGCCATGCTTTCTACTGGGTTCCATCAGTAGCTGGCATGTTGTACATGCACAAGAGGAGGTCAGGCAGTTTGCTGAGCGTTGCCTTTTTTACTCTGAAAATCGTGACCTTCCTGCTCCACTGAGCAAAGATGGTCAGGAGTTCCTGGAGCAATTTTCCAAATAAATGATACTTTTTTTGTAATCCAAATTTCTTGAAGGAATGTTTCAACAGAAGATTTTCCAGTAGCCTGCTAATTCAGATCTGTAGGCTGAGAGAGACCAGAGCAAAGGCTGGATAGAGAGACAGATGTACTGCTTCACTACGTGCCATGATGTGACCCAGTAGCACTGATGTAGAGATCACAGTCTCTGTTAAAGATGCCTACTGAAGTCAATAACCCCTCCCCCCCCAGTATGTCTCCTAATTAGTTCAAGGCAATTTTTTTCCTCTTTTTTTTTCTTTTTTTAATTTGTGTTTTATTTTATTTTTTCCCCACCAAATAATCAACAAAAAAACTCGTAATTAAAAAATACTGAGTTTGTCCCTATGTGGAAAAAAACTTCTATGGAATTAGACTTTTAAGGCTATCAGTTTATAGGTGCAGAGCAGAAAGAATTTTGATCTTTAAGTTTTTGCCTGTATCTCCTTTCCAGCAGATAGTTAATTTACTAATTGCCAGTATTTTCAAAATGAACTAATGTTGCCATCAGGTCACCATGAACTGCTTTTACTTTGCTATCGTCTTTGGTTTTCTCCAGATATGACCTTACCATACGTAGATATCCTGGAGAAATGAGCTGAATATGGAAACCTTTACTTGACAATCTGTTTGTTGAACAGCACTGTTGGAGGAATACAAGGCACCAGAGCATTTTTCTGCAAGTTCAGATGATGCTCTCATTGAGAAAGTCCCTAAAAGTGTCCTGTTCCCTATTTTTTAGTATTGAAAAAACAAAATATTTTCTAAAACTTGCTTTCCTAAAGTAGTTGGTCTTCAGTAAGCACCTATTTGTGAATCTGTACAGCTGAAAATCTTCAGACTCCCTTTTGCCTGCCTCCCACCAGCTCCACATCTCCATGTCTGCTTTACACATACTTTGGTGAACAGGCGAAGGGTACGGGGTTGGAGAGGAATGCAGGAAACCTTAATTTCTCTCAACTCTCAATAATGCCTTTTTGCTACCATCTAGTGGTGATAGACAGGTGTCATAACACAGGTGCTTGCAGAGAGGTGGATTTTAGCAACAAGGAAAAAAGATGGAGAACTGCATACAAAAGTTTCCCCAGAATGTCTTTGCTGTAAGATTTTGCTTTGCAGTCCCTTGGTGCTGATCCTGCTGCACTTTCTGTCAGTCTATGGCGCAGTGCAGAGAGGCCAAGGCAGGGCTGTGACCTGCTCTTGCCTGGGATCCAGCCTGCCTTGATACTACAAGTCTTTCTTCTGCTGTTCCCAGATGATTGATGCTTGCCTGCTTTGGGGTGCTGCAAGATGTTAGAATGCCTGAGATTGTGTGATACTTATGATGCTGAAGGAAAGGCCACAGTTGTCTTTACCCTGCAATCAGTTTCATCAAGAGGGCAGTGGAGCCTTTACTAAATATCCTGGATCATGTCATAAGGGACGCAACACATCAGCAATAACAAGGTATGATGATGATATGTCTGAGGGTTACAAAGATGTAAGTCAAGTCCAGAACCTTCTATTACCTGTTGTAATAGGTGGCCCCAGACTAAAAACATTGCCACTTGCCAAACTGGGAGAATATTTTCCACTTAGATTAGAGGTATATGCCAAAAATAGAGTGCTTGTTTTAGAGAGTACAAGAGAATCTCCCCTAGAACTTAAGTTTAAATATTGATATTGAGGAAAAATAAGAAAGGAAGAAGGGAAGGAGGGAAGGAAGGAAGGAAGGGGAAAGAAAGCAAATGTCCTCTGAAAAGGGAAAGCAGTAGGTGGAAAACCTGAAATCAAATTCTGAAATCAAGTTAGTGAAAGAGACATTAAATATAGAGGTCCATTTTTGGCTCAGATCACCACAAACAGTTCCTAAAGAAAAGGACTTTCTTTACATTGGTGCAGAGCTCCCTTTTCAATATCCCACATTCTGAAGACAGATATTTTGTGTAGAACACAGCAATACAAATCCAGAATATTTCATTCTGTTTATATGTGTGAGTGAGTTCAAGGAAAAACAAATATCTATTTTGGTTGAGATCAGTTCTACAGCAAATAAATACATTTCCACACGTACATGATGGAAAAGTCTCTTTTCCTTTTGCTTAAAATTCACTTACCTTAGAATCACAAATATATTTCCACCCAGAAAGGAAACAGGAAAGAGGGAGAGTAATCACCTAATGTAAATTGTATTTCTGTCCCTAATCCTGGAATTAAATCCTTCCAGGCCTCTGCAGTCAACCCACAAATACGTCTTTGGAAGATCAGACTTAGAATTGGATGCCTCAGTAACAGGAAAGAGGTGTACTCTAAACTTCATTGTGCAGCTTTCCAGTGTTAGCTGTATGAATTAGTGAAGATTAAAGCTGTCTAACTCTTGGCTCTGACAAGCAGAAGTTAGGTTTTACAAAATACATGTTGAAATTCAGTGTGCATGTGATAAAAAAAACACACTTATTGAACAAACTGCTATATTTTGAAAGGCGAATCTTATCTCACACAAACAGATGACATGGATTTAAATTTTCAGTTCTATTTAGGTCCCAAATGATAGACTAATCCTAACTGTGAAATATTTCAGTCACTTAGAAAACAGTAAAAGAGAAATAAATCACAAGGCAGCTGTAGCTCTAACATGACCAAAAAACTAATGATCCATATACTCTGTCTGCTTTTCTATAGGTGATGTGAAACTGAGTTTAATACAGGAATCTTCAAAGTAATCACATCAAATGACAGCAGAGGGAGCTATCATTTCTCTTCAGTTTATGGTGTCCTTGCTGAATCCATTGCTCTCTTACGCCTAGTGTAGTTACTATCAGGAATCTTGAAAAATACAAATTCTGAAACGTGATGGAACTTTTCCAAAAGGGAGTTAGAAGAAAATACATGTAAATATGCAATGTAAGGCCTGAAATCATCTTCTGAACATGAAGGCCCTGCAATAAGCACTTTGTTCTTACAGAACTAAAATGTAAATAATGTTGGGCTTGTCTGGTTAAATTTACCTTTTCCCTAGAAACATAAATGACAGACTAGTTAATCTGTAAGTTCTTATCCCTCATGAATTTATAATTTATCTGCTACATTTTGCTGTCCTTACTGAAGCGCTCACACAGAATGGACAGGGTAACACTTGCTAAAAGTGTGCAGTGTCCTGCCCATGGAAGCCACAGGGAAGCCATACATTCATCCATTGAAAGAACTGACAAATTAACATATTGCATCCTGTGCTGCCCTATGTGTGAGATAAATTAACTAGAAAAAGGGTTTTTTTCCTTTTTTTTCTTTTTTTTAAATCTGAAAACTCAACGGACACATATGAAGTATGGATTCCTTGGATATATTTTTTTTTCTTTCCTTCTGCGGCTTGAGTGATGAAAGCATGGCCCAGGTGGCCCCAGTAAGTGAAGTACTGAAACTCTGGTCCACTTGGATTGAAGTGAACAGACAGGTGAGGTTTCATGCTGAACTGGCTGCTGTAAATCCAATGCTGAATGTCTTTTATGATAAGCCCCATAATACCGAAACATAGCCCAAGATTTGTTTCTAGACCCATTTGAGGCAGAATGAATGCTCCACATCCTCACACTGAAAGCAGCTAGAACAATGCCTGAGATCTGCTTGTCACAAATCTAGAGGCTCGGCCATGGTCCTTCCCTCTCCCAGCAGGCAGTGCTGGGCCTGATGAACCCAGGGTATGGTTTGTCCTTTGGGCTGCCAGGGCACACTGCTGACTCTTCAACTTGCTGCCAAGCAGAACCCCCAGATTCCTTTCTGCAGGGCTGCTCTCCTGCTGCTTGTCCCCCAGGGCAGGAGATCCATACGTAGATACATAGATCCAGGGCTGCCCATTTATCTTATTAGAATCCTGGGTACAAGATACAAGATTTGTGAGGAATACCTGGAATACAACAGAGTAAATTGACAGCATCTGTAATGGTAAAAGCAGAAGTTGCAAGTATTTTTTTAATTATTATTTTTACTCTTTTTTAGGGAAATAACACGAAACAAGTTTGTGTGATGCCAGCAAGTCTCACCGCAGTGAGGTATGAATTTAGTTGCATCTGTCATGAGATGTAATTCTGATCCCAGTGTGATCCTGGCAGAGTTCCCACTGACTTTGATAGAGTTGAGATGGCACTTCACAGAGCCTCATCAATTCAGGAAAGCTCAGGGTCTGCTTTGGCATCTCCATTTCTCACAAACCCGCTGCAGTGTCTCATTCTTGCCTCTGCTGTTCCCACAGGCATTCACTTATCCTTCCCTCCTGTCTGCGTGTTCACTTCGACCACCTTGCCTGGCTTTTCAACAAGCATTTTATGTCCTGATCATTGATCAGTGGAGAATGCTCGATGTGTTCATTATGGTTCTGCAGACAACTATATTGTTCCTTGGGATGACTGTACATCCATCCGTTGGTAATCAGTGGCATGCTGAGGATTTTCCATTATTGAAGATGTTGGAGGTAGGCTACAGTATTACAGATTAGATTTTGGAGTACTGCATAGACTTTTTTGCAAAGCAAGTTTGGCAACATTTGATTCAAAGAGTTACTGATTTCTATCAATAGTCAAAGTTGCTTTTCACTAGCTCTCTGCCATTAGTAAAGGCTGCACTTCTTGTCCTTTATGGATGTAAGACTTGTTTAGATCTTGATTCTCTTTTTCTATTTTATGTCATATAGATCTTCTTCTAGGCCTTTTTTTCCATTTATTAGAACAAACACTGATAGGAAAAGTACAATGTCTGTGAATAACACTCCATTAAGTTTAACTTACAAAGTTGAGTGAATTAACTCAGATTCTCACATTTCTAAGAGCTCTGTCAAATCCAGTGCAGATGTTGGGGCTAAGGGATGACAATGAGCAGAAATTTGAGCAAGTGAATAAATTTGTTGGCGGTACAACAAATGATGGTATTTTCACACAATCTGGTATTTTTTCAGAAGTCATGGTTTGGGATCTGTCTTGTAGATATTGTAAAGGTACACACCTACAAAGATTTTTTGTTAAGTAAGCTCGTTTCTGTTTCAAGCCATAGAGGAATAGGTTTGCTATGATGTATCACTCCTTCGTCTTGTCTTGCACTGAATAATTTGTGAGAATTAAGAAAAAGCATTTAGCCCCAGCATTTAGCATTTAGCCTGGCTTACCTTGGGGTGCAGGTGATGCTTCACATGCATTTCGATTGCTTACAGGCAAGTCTATCAGTATGAGTCTAAGGCTCCAAGCAGCCGACTGGAATGTATATTGCCAGATATGTTGATTTACAGTCCTTTGGATGTTGATGACTTGCCCTATCATACAGGGCAGTGATGTGAAGGTATGAGAAATGGTTGCTGCGTAAACATTCTGTACCTCTGACAATCAAATCAGTCAGTACTCTGTTGCCCATTGTGTTTTCACTGAAAAGGTTGTGTACATAAAGTAGTCAGTGTGACCACTGATATTTACTGTGCATTTTTAAAGAAAAACTTCTGGAGACAGAATGTGTATGCGTGTAAGGAGGTAATGCACCACATTTTTTGCCTTCCTCAGTTTTTATTCAAATCTTGCTGTTATATTTATTGTTATATGATAAAAACAAACAAACCAACAAAAGGTGTAATTATGGTCTTTTGAATCTGAAAACAGTTTTAAAAGCTTTGAATTCTGAATCAGATCAAAGTAGCGTATATAACGAGACAGTCTTTGCTAGAGTTCTCATTGGTTGCAACCTTCTAAATGTAATAAAACAAGTGAAGTTGATCTCCCTTTCCTGTTTTAATTATGTCACTAAATAGCTGCAATCTCCAGCTGACATTGTAATAGTAAGGGGAACTTACTGTGTTTTTTTCCTGAAATGGAAGTTTCTCATGAAATCCTAAGGAACATTTCAGATAGCTGTGATGGAAACAATAATTCTGATTAGCTCACATTTGACTGTGTTTAAATACAGAACATTTTGGCATTCAAAACAGTATTGCAAGGGCTGATATCTCAGCTCTTTTTAGCATACAGTGTTGAATACACAAACGTGCACAACTTGAAATCACACAAACGTGAAAATCTGCAATTCAGAATCTAAATTGCTTCGATAAAAAGACAGGCAAAATATTTCCTTTAAATCTAAATGCAAAGTACCTTTATGCTTCTATTTTAGGAAGCAAAATTGGTAACTTTTACAAAGGAAGCATCTCTCCTCTGTACTTTAGTACTGATTAGTAAATGGATATGCAGAAATCTCTGTATGAAATTAGACAAGCATGAATCTGTGCACTCCAATATATTTAATACATGTTCTCTAAGACCTCAACAACTAAAGCTAATGCTCCCTCAGCTCCATTGAACTAATTAAGTTAGGTCGTTATGTTAATAATGGGCTGCCCTTCTGCCTGCATTTATAGCACTTAGCAAGTCAGTGTGTGTGTGTGGATGCTTACTGCATGAAGGAGAAAGCTTCTGTCAGTGAGTTAGATTAATCCATCACGAGAATTAATGTGACATGATTACTGTTGATATATGTGAAGAAGCAGGCGTGCACAAACTTGATGCAAAGAGATATCTGCAGCTGTAGGAAGTAAGAAACACTTCAAAACATTAGGCAAGGGCTATGAGCCTGTACAGTTGAACAAATGGGCTGCTGATGCCGAGATGTGCTGAAGATAGGCTGCTGATATGACAAATGCACAGGGTGCCATGGGATCCCAATGCTGCTATCAAGCATTTACTTTAACTCAGTTGTGTTGATGTTTTGCTACAGACTTCTAATAACACCTTTTGTAAAATATTTCCCCAGATTAGTTTTCAGTTATTTTGCTTTCTGAAGAAGAGATGCTTGAAAATCAATTAGGAAAAAAAAAGAAAAAGAAAAAGAAAAAAAAAGAAAGAAAGAAAGAAAAAAGATCAGCTGTACTTTGGACATTATTTTGGTTGTTCTCTAATTTTGCCAATTACTTCATCAGCCACTTCATCTCCTTCTGTTCTGCTGACTGTGTGCCATGTCCAAGGTTGCTAATGATTTGGAAGTTCCCAACTACTGAAATGTGGTCCCTTAAGCCAGTGGTAACGGGCTGAGAAGAAAATGCTGCATTGGTAAATATTCTTTTGTGTCATAAATATTAAAACATAATGAAGAGTTGAAAGCTGCGATAAAGGAAAAAGCAGAATTGCTGAAGTGAAAATTTATAAGAATAACAAATTGTCTTCCTGACAGAGGTAAATATGCATGTGGGCTTCTTTGTATGGCAGATACAACTATTAGAAAGCAGCATAAAACCAAGCCAAAATAATTGCAAGGTTTTGAGATGATCTTAATGCTGCTTCCTAGAAGGTGGTGGGCAGTATTAGAATTTCAGTTATCAAGAACAAAGTGGTAGAGAACTACCAACAGCACCTGACAATTTAGACTGATCATTTACTTAGCTTCAGCTCACAGGAGCAAGGTTTGTCTCATAGTACCATGTGTAATTTATTTTTCTTATACACAGTCAGAAAAGGTACTAAGATACTCAAGAGTCCTGAAGAAACAATCTCAAATTCACAATGCACTGTCCTGCATTTCCAACCACTGGCTGAGGCTGCAGAGATAAGGATTATTGTGTTGAGGACACTTGTAAGCATTGGAGTCAAGAGCAAATCGCCCAGATGGTTTGTTATGCAAACAAATGAGCCCCCCTCTCCCCCCCTCCCAAGTATCTATTCAATGAAGCTGTTCATTTTAAAACAGGATCTTATATATAAAATTAGTTTAGGCATTTGTCTGCAGTGTAGCATCCATTTACAGATGAGGTTACTGTGGTGCACTCAGACTTCACAGGCATGATTCATGGTATTCATTTGTGTGTTTCCTAACGCATTGCAATATACACAGCCCAACCCAGCTATAAAATAGCTATTTGATTGCATGCTAGCAAATACATATTAGACCCAGTACATTTTGAATAAAATTTGACAGCATGTGAATCGCTGGATATAGCTGGCAAAGAATGGCATTAAAGTCAGCCATAAGTATCAGATTGACTATGGACATCTATAGGGGATAAATAGTGCAAGTACCCATCGCTTCTTGGAGGTATTGCTTTTATAAACAGTAGTGCAAGAGCGGAAAAAAAATAATCAAATAACGTCCTATGAAGGATATCTTAAAACATTTTGGACTGTGATTTCAAAATCGAATTTCCACAAGTAAAGAGAAAAATATCGTTCACTGTGGCACTTTTTGCAAAGTCTGAAGGTTGAAAGAAAGTTATTTTGTAACCAAGCACAAAATAGGCATTTGAAAAATGATTTAGCTGGCAAAAAAACCACAATTTTTTTCCACATTAAGATAACTGAAGAACACCCAAATTGTTTTTTATTAGACTTCTCATATTTACTTCTTGGCTGACACATGCATGAGATATTCAGTCCTAAAGGTCACTTCTGAGAAAGCAATAAGTGACTGGAAACAGCACTGCAGGACAAAATGATGTCTCATTGCTAACTATTATTGGTAGTGAGTGATAAATATTTTACTCCAGAGGCTACAGGCCAGCTCCTGTAAATAAATTTCTGTTTCTCAGCTGTAGTGACAGCTGAAAGATGGTGTGACAGAGTGGCTCTTCCTGAGTTTAATTTTTTTATTAAAGAGAGGATGAGATGGAGTGGCCTGGATGTGTCACCTCATTGCCCACAGCAAGGCCTGAGGGCTGCCTCTGTGGGGCCCTGGCGGTGTGGCTGTGAGGTGTCTGTGCCGCACCTCGAGTACTGTGTTCAGTTTTGGGCTCCTCACTACAGGAAAGATGTTGAGGTCCTGGAGCGTGTCCAGAGAAGGGCAACAAAACCGGTGAGGGGTCTGGAGCACAAGTCTTATGAGGAGCAGCTGAAGGAGCTGGGATTGTTCAGTCTGGAGAAGAGGAGGCTCAGGGGAGACCTCATTGCACTCTACAACCTCCTGAAGGGCTCCTGAAGGGAGGTTGTGGTGAAGAGGGATTTGGCCTCTTCTCCCAGTCAACGAGCAGGACATGGGTTAATGGCCGCAAGTTGTATCAGAGGAGGTTTAGGTTGGACATAAGGAAGAACTTTTTCTCTCAGAGAGTGGTCAGGCACTGGAATGGCTGCCCAGGGAGGCGGTGGAGTCGCCGTCCCTGGCAGTGTTCAAGCAGTGTTTGGGTGACGTGCTGCATGATATGGTTTAGTACTAGTGGTGGCAATGGTGATGAGGAGACGGTTGGACTGGATGATCTTATAGGTCGTTTCCAATCTTGTGATTCTATGATGCTATATGTTTCTCCACTGCCAGAAGAGAGAGAGGAGAGGCCCGGACAGCCCCAGTGCTTCTCAGCCCTGAGAGCAGTAGCAACAAATGATTGGGGCCTGCATACAGCGCTCGACACACACAGCTGCCATGTCATCCCTTCTTGTCTGGACCAGTGCTGCCCTTTAGGCTGTTCAAGCATCAACACAACGCTGCAGTCACCACAGCTAATTTTCCCTTTTGTGTGCTTTGGTTGTTCGATGGTTTACTTTTTCCCTTTCCTTTTCTATTTGGCGTTGACATTCATCCTTAAGGTTTAATCATGGGGTAAAAAGGAGAGGGAGAGGAGAGGAGGAAAAAGAGGAAGGGAGGAAGCAAGAAAGGGGAGGAAGGGAGGGAAGGAAGGAAAGGAAGCTTTTCAGATGTTTTCTTAGGGGGTGGGTGCTGCTATCCCTTCTGGAAAGGCAAGATAGAAGTAGCTGTCTCTCTGTGCAGCAATACGTTGAGGCCTACAACATCCTAAATTCAGGTTTCGCAGCCTGAGGTACCTCCTACCTCCACCCACCCCCACCATCCCCGGCCGGCCCGCAGGGCGGCGCCCTTCCCTGCAGCCGCCGCCCGTAGATGTGGCCACACATCGCCCCGCCCGCCCGACGGGGGCGTCACAGGCACGGCTCGGCCCTTTCCCCTCCCTCGCGCAGGCGCGGCCCGGCCATGTCCGCCGTGGAGCGGCGCCTGGCCCGTTTTCGGGCAGCTCGCGGCGGGGCTGCCGCCGTTCCCCTGCGCCCCGCTGAGCCGCCGGGAAAGGCCGCGGCTCCGGAGCCCGCTGAGAGCCCGGATGGTGGCGGGCAGGTGAGCGCCGCGCGATGCGGGTGGGGGCCGTGCGGCGGCGGCGGCGGCGGCGGCGGGGCCGACGTCTGAAGGCACGTCTCGCTGCTGCCTCCACAGGCCCGTCCCGGCTGGGCGCCGGCGCCGGTGTGGGCACGGCCGCTGCTGCTGAAGGTACTGCTGTGGGCCGTGCTGCTGGCGCTGTTCGCCGAGCTGGAGCTGGGGCTGCCCTACTTCGTCCTGTCCCTCCTCTACTGGATGTACGCCGGCACACGAGGCCCCGCCGAGCGGCGGCAGGGCGAGCTGAGCGCTTACTCCGTGTTCAACCCCGGCTGCACCGCCATCGCCGGGACGCTGACGGCCGAGCAGCTGGAGCGGGAGCTGCATTACCGGCCCGCCGCCGGGAGGTAGCGGAGCTGGGGCCGGGCTGGGGAGGAGGAGGCGCGGCTGTGCCCTGCGCTACGCAGCCCGTGCCTGACTCCTTCCTCGCCGCTCCCGAATAAAGCCGTAACAAAGCGCCATCAGCTTGTCGGTGACTTTCTGCTTACCACGGGAGGCCGGTGTTGGACTGCACTTGTAAGGGAGTGCCCCGCTGCTTTCCCGCCCGGCTCTGTCTACACCCAAGACGAGGCACGAGGCGGTATTGGTACAACTGAAGCCAGCTGCTGCTTCTGATCATGCCCTTGTTTCATCCAATACATCAGATTTTGGTGCAGGTTTCTCGATTGCTCCGTGTTACAACGTTTGCTGTCTGCAGTGTAAGGTGAAAATAGCTGTTATTACTCCTGACAGGTGACACGTGTGGTTTTAACCATCATTTAGGAAAAATAAGGGACAATGAGCAGCAAATGCAGAACTAGAGTACTTGCTTGTTGCTGCACTTGGTCTTTTTTTACCACCACACAGCTGGTGATGCTTCTCACCATCATCCCATGTGCAGCCAGGTGCACTTTTCTTTATGAGCCACTTTGGTTTTTTAATGATCCATTGGTATTTCTATTATATAAATGATTGCATGAAAATAAACCACTGATACTAAGCTGTAGTGAAGAGCAGTTGGTTGAGTTTACACCCATTTTGTTGAAAACAAAAGTCGCAACCTTGGTCTTTCAAATCCTGTTTCATTGTGTCTTTTCTGTTTTAGCTGTCACTGTAGTTACCACAGGTTCTATCTTTTGTTGGATAAGCAAATGGAAATGTTAATTGGACTGAAAAGAGTAATAGGTTAGGGCACAAGTAATACCTTGTGACGCTACTAAGTGTCTTTCAGTCTCTCTCTGCAACACTATCAGCTTCTACCACTGCTCTGCTGTATAAATTCTACATGTTACCTAAAGCCAACCACAGAATTTTTCTCACTTCTTTCACCATCCTCTGGCTGAGATGTACAAACCAGCTGAGTTCTTGCTGTTCTTTTCGCTGATATCACCTAATTCCATATGGATAATGTGCTCCGTTTTGTTTTCAGTTAACAAAGAGATAAAGGTTCAGAGCACTCTTTGTAGTGGACACGGAGGTGGAAATAATAGAAATCTTTACTTTCATGGAAGAACCGTGAATTAGGAGTCTCAACAATCTTAGGAAGTATTCTGGTAATGATGGAGTAACAAACAGGTGACAATTTAGGAAAAGGTAAGTACACCAGTAAGTGAGAGCATTTTGTGAGCAAGTTGAAACTTTATTCACAAGGAATAAAATAAATGTGTTTATGGGGAGCTGATAATTTGACACCTTTCACAGATCCCATGGGTGTTTTAAGCAAGAAAGACACGCAAATAAATATTAAGGTAACATCCATGAAACAATAAAATGTTATAGCAGCAATAATGGAAATAAAGGCTTAATTTGCTTTAAACTCTAGTTACATAATGTCAGGCTGAATTCGTAGACTATTCTGTTTAATACTTTATGAAACAAATTACTACACTAAATGAGAATGAAGCTGAAAGGCACAAGAAATAAAAATTCATGCAGTTCATCTGTTCCAGTGCTTTCTGTTGCTTTTCTTATTTCATGTTACTCAAATAAATGCACAGTATAAATTCTGAAATAGAGATGGCAAAGATATTACTGAAGTAGATATGAAGTATTACGTTGAAATAATTTTTTAGGCCTTGAAGTATTTCTCAAAGTACCCTACTACTGTAGTTCTACTTTGATGGCAATTCCCTTCACCAGTTCTTAAGGGAGATAAAGAAGCTTAATTGGAGAGGAAAAAAAACACACCAAAGCTGTTTGTCTGAGATCATCACACTTTTTTTTTTTTCTTCACTTATATTCTAACAAGCCAGAACTTAAAAAGGTAGATTTGACAACTGGTGCTGCAGATATTCCTATGGGCCCAAAGCCCTCAGTTCTTAAGTGACTGGAATGGCCAAAAAGCCTCAGAGCTCCAAAGCACATCAAACCGTAGAAGGAAACTTTGTGACAGCAACAAAATACAGCTTAGCACACACAAATGTCTATCCTCCTTCACTGTGTATATTTTTTCCAGCATAATAGCATGTTACACATATCTACAGCTTCCTATTGCCATAGCAGAACAAATTTTGCTAACAGCTGCACAAGTGGCAGAAACTTTTTTTCTGGGTTTGCACACAATCAAGCAGGGCCCTGAAAAATTAGCACCCATCTTGAATATAATGAATGAAATTATTCCCTCTAGTGCGTGTTATATAGATTAAGATCTCACCTGTAGCTGGTACCTTTTCACCTACCAGTGATTCTCATGTTGCTGCAATCAAATGTAGATGCTAAGTGGAAAAATGATGCATACTCTGCATACAAGAAGCTAATTAATTATATTTCAGAACAGTGACTAATGTACATATGTAGTAGTCAGATATTGTATTAAGGGTGATGCAATGTAGAATCTAGGTATTAAATTTATAGAAGAGCCTGAGGTACTTCATTCCAAGGTCAGCTCTGCAACCAATGTTATAAAGGCACAGCCTGGGAATGGCCTGTGTAGAAGCCAGTGTGCTAGGCATACGCAAGCCAGCCTGAGAACTGTGGTGGATTTCTACAAATGTGTCTTGACTTTTCCCTGAAGCTCAATTATAAGCTTTATAGCAGAAGAAGGTAACCTATCCTCTCTAATTTAATTCTAATCTGCTGATTACAAAATTAATCCAACCTGTTGGCAATTTGAATTCTAATACAAAGATTAAATTATTCCATGCAAAGCAATCTAGCTTTAGGCAGGAAGGATACTGAATTATATCCAGTCTCCTTTCTTGGCAACAAGGGATGTGGATTCAAGTGCAAAGAGGGACTAGAAAGTATCTCTGCTGAGTAGTATACCTGCTAGGCTATGGAAGCCACTCTTATTACAAGAAGGCTATGGGCAGGAATGTTCTCAGACCTAGTCTTCAGCATCTTGTCTGTCAGCTGTAAAGTGGAGATGTATATCTAAGCTGCATAAACATATATAACACTTGTTATTAAGTGAGGCAATGGACCAAGGTCTGCTTGTAGAAGTGCCTCGTTTTCCCCAGCAACTCTTGTAAACATCAGCAAGGGTAACATAATTAGCAGCGTAGATACATTCTTCTACAAGAGCCCTTGCAGTTTTAAACTAACAAAAGCCCGTTGTGTTGAGGATGCAGTGGTGGGGGGTATTTTTTGAACCCAGCTGAGGGCAGGCCCTGGAACAGGTGGACAGCCCAGGCCCTGGGCACAGCTGGGAACTGTCTGCCATGCTGACAGTTCAGCCTTCCACTACCCTGAGTAGAACACCTTGCGGGTATCTCAGGTGCCTGGAGAAAATGTACAAGGCTAGAGAAGAGACAAAAGTGAGCCCACACTGTAAATACGGAATCACTTCCAAGTCAGTGAAGTCTGATAAGACAATTGTAACTGCAGGTTGACTTCTTTGTGTTTGCATCCACAGAAAGCAGAGTACAGCTCTGAAGGAATATGTTTTGAAGCAAAAGTCATTATCCTGTCTGTGTTCATACCTACCCATACCTATCCATACCTAAGGAGAGGCAGAGTACCATATAAAAGCGGAAGGGCTCTGCGTTTGGTTATTTCCATTGTTGTCAGCAGAGATGACACACATCTATTAATATCAGAATAGGTTCCCTAATAGATAGCAGTTTTGGTTTCTTTAAAGCAAAGTCTAAAAAGAACATTCAGGAATATACACCATGCTACCTGCTGCAGTTACAGACCTTCAAGATGCTGTTCTTCACCTTTCTGGTAAACAGGTAAATATATTCTGAACTTCAGATCTGGGGAACTTTCTCCAAAACTGATTCTTAAAGCCCATGCTGCCTCCCACTAAGTTTTTTCTAAAATGCGATAGCACCTTATCCTATCCTCGTAAAAGTCAACATGTGTTTTTTGTCAATAATCATATTCAGTTTCCTTGTAATTTAATCAGCCGATCACTCGGCTCGCCCACTCAACAATAATAAGCCATTGACCCTGTGGTTTCAGACTGGATCAATGCTATGCTAAGTTTTGGACACCTGGAGGCCTTGTGTGCAAATAGGAGGAAACTTTTAACTTACTTTAGACATGATCAATTTTTGCTCTGATGTGTTGATTACATTAGCAGATTGCTCTCCCTAGAAACCTTTGTTCAACAGCCTGCAGGCAATGAGCAGCATATACTCAAGTTTCTTGCTGGAGATGACACACTTAAGCCACTTGCTTGGGTATTTAAGGGTTTTCAGGTACATTATACAGTTCATTGTTCTCAATCTGGTTTCACCTGCAGAAATCTTAGCTGAATGTAGCCTGGCAAGTGGCAGCGTAAACACTACTGCCTACCGTGCCTCCACTACTGATGCTGTTGGCTGGACACTTCAGAGGTTTCATGCTGCTGTCTCTCTGGACATACAAATGTTCCAATCTCCAGCGCTCCCAACTTTTCCGAAACTCCATCTGAACCTAACAAGCAAAACAAGAAAACAAAAGGAATGAATATAGAAAGAATCAGATCTTTAAATGATTCTGTTAGAAAAGGGCAAGTTAATAAACATACCACACTACTGAGGAAAGACGGCAATGCTCTAAACCTCCATTATTATTGCTTCAATTATCTAATTACCTCATTAGTCTATCATAGGGTATTTCATATTTAAAATAACGATGGTTTTCACTTTCACTTTCACTTGCATAAAGCTCTTTTATGCTACAGCACACCAGGAATTTTTCAGTATTGTTTTCTAAATAGTATTCATCTGCAATACAGCGTGTACTCCATGCCCCACTACTATTAAGTTGATTTTACTTATCAACTATTAAATGAGTGAAAAGATTGACTTCCTGCTCAGTACTGTCACCACAGTACTGTATTAATCAGTATTATTCTTTGGCTGATTTCTGTTTGTGGAATATTTACTTTTCTAATTCCATGGAAAAGATATTTATTCAGAATTGATACATTAACGAACTAGCATATTGAAGCCTATACTTTCTTTCCCCCTTTTAGATAACAATTAAAGTATCTCTTTGCAGACACTGTAAATTTTTAAAAAGTTGTAGTACAAGGCTTATATCCAGTCACTGGTCCTGGGTTAAACTGTGTAACTGCTGTATCCATTTGGGAGTTTATCAAGGGTTTTGAAACTGTGTCATGGTTTGGGGTTTTTATTCTTCTCCAGTAAGAACAGAATTTTGAGTCTACCTGTTCCATGGGCAATGTTCTTGCCACTTGACTGAAGTAAGAAGTTCCATTAGCTTTTAACGCATAAGGAAGAGGACATAAAATTGAACCTTTTTTACTCTATTTAGAAAAAGGCAGGAGAGCAACTACAGCGATGAACTCATCAGGGTGTGCACTTCTGCCTGGAAGTAAGTGCGCTATGGTAGGTTGAGTTCCCTTTTTATTTCCTCTTAGGGTCTGGTACTGACCACCAAGAGACTAAATAGACTAATGGTAGTTCCAGCACAGGCCTGTCATCCTGTCCATGCTGCTGAAACTATCATTCTCTGAAGGAAACTTTCTAGGGAACCAGCTACTTTCTTCTCCACTTGTTTATTTTCAAATACCAAACCTGGGAAGAAACCCTAAAAAAGGAACAAAGTATGCACAGCCAATTGTCTTCCTTTACTAGTTACCCCTAGCACTGCTTGTCAACTCAGAGCTACAGCCCTTGTACTGAGTACCGTCCTGGCACAAGCACATGAGAGCCAACTGCATTTCTGTGTTACTGACTGTGGAATCTGTCCCCTGGTATCACAATCAAATGGGGAACTAGGAAAGGTGCTAAGATAAAATACTATATTTTACTATGATTCTGGGTGGCTGTTGTGTCAAAAGCCACACAAAGGCACAAGAAAAAAGACAGCAAGTCTGAGATACTTTGCCATATAAGAATGAGGAAGAATAACTTGATAAAGACAGAAAATGAAACAGTGAAATATAAGCACCATGCTGTCTTCAGAATAAGAATGATGATACTATCATTCCTGTAATTGGTAACTTTTGTGGGAATGGAGAAACGCTGTTTTGTTAGGTAGCACTGGGAATAAGCAGTTTTAGATACTGACAGAAAGATCCTGAAAGAGAGCATGAATGTGTTTATTGACAGAATGAGTCAACGAGCAATAGAAGCAGGTATTTAGAATCAGGCAGAGGTATGAAATGTCTTCCGTCTGGATGGACATGACAGGCAGTATCCTAGAGCTATGGCACAAATAGCCTGCAAGATTGAGATGAAGTGATTGGGAAGAACTGAACAAAAGACCATAGCAGAAATGATGCTTTAGGAATAGGTCTTGGTGACAGAATATTAGTTTTCACTCCAAAGGTTAAGGAAAAGGGTAAAGAGAAACTCTGCTTTCAGTGCTGAATTAATTTTTTTTTTTTTTTTTGCCTACATGGCTATGAAGACATGACTGAAGTTATAGTTCAAGATTTATTTAGTATATCTTGAGCACAGAAGTTGATGTACAGATCTTTCAGCCAATTAATTAGCCTAGCAGCATCCATGCATGGATAAATAGGCTGTACAGGGAGAAGGGAGCCAAGAAAAAAGTTCCCATGAAGAAGGGGAAGAAGAAAATTTTCACAGACAAAGAAGTATGCAGAACCTAGAAAACATGGTCATGGACGTTAAAAATGGAGAAGGTATCTCACAGAGAACTGCTGATTGAGCCTAATGCAGGTTACAGGCTTCAATCATAGTGATAGGAATGTACATCTGAAAGACGTAGAATGGAGCTGGTGGAGCAGTTCAAGGAACTGTATAGAGAATACAGAGTAAAAAGAGAAAATGAAGATTGAGCAGTAATGAAAATAAATAAATAAATAAATAAATAAAGGAATCCTGGAGTTAAGACAGATTCTTTTAAGGTGAAAGAGAGTGAAGTGTGTTTCCACAGAGATAGGAAGGAGGCACAAAAAGAGAAGGAAAATTATACGGAAAGCAGCCTGAATTAGCTTAAACTAATTCTCATGGAAAAAGATAGCATCTCTCTGGTTAGAATATTTGTTACAGAAAGCAACACTGCAGAAAAATGGATCACATTAAACCCATCCCAGTCTTCAAAGAAAATTGGTGATAACAGCCAATCCGATGAGCCCCTGTAATTTGCTTCAGAGCAATACTAGAGGAATTATTTTCAGGTGAAATGTGACTGAAATACAAACATATTTTAACGTTCTTCTATAAGTAAATTCTACGAAAGGAAATAATATAACTTCTATCTTTATTTCTGTCCTTGATCTGGCTCCAACACTTGCAAAAGACACTGAGAAGTATGGTTAAGGTAAAAGAAAAGAAGTCATTGAGTCACAGACAAAAAATACAAACCATACTGCATACAAGGATAGGTTTCAGGAACACTGTCAGAAGAAAAACAGTTTAAAAACTAAGAGTTTAAGAAAGAAATAGAAGAGACTTGACATACTCAAACTCTTTATACACAGATTTATTCTAAGTATGTTGATAAGGAGCTTGGCAAAATTCTTTTCCCTTCTTTTAATAAGCATTGGCACAAGTTAAATAATTCAATCTAGATTGTCAGATTTGTATGAAACTGAATACATTAGGATTACACACTGGGAATTACATTACAAAAGCAAAAGAGGTGTAAACAAGAGATGTCACAGAAGGTTCTGTCAAAAGTAGCAACTCTTTTTTCAGGGTTTGTAATGAACGTAACTTTGTTCTTGTATCACATGGAAGAAACTACTGGACATAATTCACCAGGGTCCTGGCTGCAGCTGCACAGGAGATATGTGAGCAGAGGCCAAAGTGAATCAGAATAAATGATACAGCAGCAGATGGTTCTTAATTTCAGGATTTACACCTGTAAAAGTGTACAAAGGATTTTAAACAAGTATTTTCCAATTCATGCTTGAGCAAAGCCTGCTGCTACCCACCTCTAGCTTTCATAAGTGGTGCAATTAACACATTCACTTAAACATAATCTTACCCACAGCTACAAAAGTGAACAGTCTCCTGCAGGGCTTAATTCAGCATGCCTGCTGCTTTTTTGTTAACTCCAGCCTAGCCATAATGACATAATTAGAACATTTCTTCCATTGATTTCAATTCCTTGATGAGGTCTATCTTTCAACAGATGATTTTGGATCACTATGTCATATTTAAAAGTAGACTTAGCACTAATGCAAAACACGCTGACTTGCATTAGACTTCATAATGTGCTGCCAAGTCAGTAGTGTTTTTGCTTCCCTTGCAAACCCGGCTGCTGAGTGAATACATAATAATGACCACGTAGAAGGTAACACAAAAGGTTTATGCAGTATAGAAACAGAATACTCTCATCTAACAGGTCTGGAGTTCAGCAGATGCCCTAAGATGGTACTTGTATTCACATTAGCTCAAAGCTCTGAGGCCGGAGCTTTTGGGAGAACTTGCTACTCCTTGAAGTTCAGTGCTATATTTTAATGAGAGCGATGATATTTTCAGTAGCAGGAATGCAGGGAAACCAAACTTAATTAAACCCTACAGGAATTAGCCATGACTATTGTACAATCTCACCAGTGAGCTGCTCAGAGCTGTAGAATAAAAATGGCTCTACTTCAATATCAATCAAAGCAAGCACATTAGAAACACTTTGGAGTGGATTAAGAGGAGCAACTGTCTCAATAAAAGGAAAGTTCAATCACTGAAAACTATACAATTGTAAGCAAGAAAACTTGCAAGATATCATGCCTACAAATAATACTCTTGAAGTACAATGCCTGGATTCCTTCCAACAAGAATTGTCTGAAAAGTTATCCCATGTGGCTGTAAAGAGGTCGGTCTGTAGAAAGAGTAGATTTAAAAAAAAAAAAAAAGTCCTCAGTAGGACTTTCAGCAGTTCAAGACCATTTAGCAATTCAAAACCACTTTCAATTTCCTTTTTCTACAGTGGCTGCTGATAGTGCAAGCTGGAGCAATTCGTAGTGTCTCTCTTACCTCATTATTGATGAAACAGTAGAGAATTGCAACCATCAGCCCCTGAAATCAACAAAAAACAAGAGGAGTGAGAAGAGCACAGCAGAGCAGTTCTCGTCCTTTGCCAAGCAAAGCTGCAGAGGGCTGAGCTCCACACTGGCATGTTCCATGGTGAGAGAAAAACAAGAATGGAAGATGAAGACGAAGGGTGGTCTCTGACAGCCCTGATGGCAGAGAAATTTGATCAAACGATGTCTCAAAGCACACGATCTTAGGAAAAATAAGCTACTGTGTTCTTCAACCTGTCATTTTTTCCTAACACCTCTTTCCCTCTGCTTTTTCCTTACCTGTCTTCTGGCCACAAACAATATTAACAATTCACAGTGAGTGTAAATACAGCTCTGTGCTTGATAAACAGGGAATGAGTGGGCGAGCAGGTAAACTGGAAGAATAACGATTCCCTTAGACAAGGAGATTCTTTTAAAAATGGCTTTACCTAAGGCAACAGATAAATAAAAATCACAGTAAATCTACATTTGCCTCACATGCAGTTTCAGCTGTAGACAACTACTTCTCACAGCACAGATTTTCAGGAGTATCAAAAATGCAAGTGAAGGCACAAAATTTGTTTTCAGCAACACCATTATACAATTACAGGAAATCACAGACAATTTCATTATTGCCTTGAGGCACCCCACAGGGAGTAGAGCTTAATACATGGATGGGAATACCAGTTTACTGTGAGAAATGTAAGACTTATTGAAAATAGAGTGACATTAACATCTAAACTAAATATTAAAAATGACATCATATCACTGTCATAAACCTACAATATCTAGTGCTAAATTGAGAAATACAATAAACAGGAATGAGACCATGAGCAGGACACCAAACAGCAGTTACAAAATATCCACATGTGCCCAGTATGAATGCTACCTGGAAAGAAGCAAAGGAGAGCTCAGTAAAAAGCTTCACAAAGCGCAGCATCCCTCTGGCATGTTCATCAGTAATAAAGGCAAAGATGACCTCATGGGTTCCCAGCAGTGGGATCAATGTCAAGGTAGACTTGGCCAGCCTAGGATCACAAAGAAAGAAACAATGCCACTGAATAGTTCATTGCTCTGCTTCTGACGCACCATGAACCAAAAAAGAATAAATAAATAAACAAATAAAGGAAAAGTAGCCTCAAAAGTAACCATGGTAGGTTTCAATATGTTTTAAGTGCTGCTCCACTACACATCACCCCTGCTGTCAGCAATGCTATCTAGTCAGCTCTTGGCTGTATTTTGCCTAGAAGGCCTTTCAAATTTAGGAGCAGGTCACATGACTTCTTGTACCCCAAGATGTTTCCCTGTGTACACTTTTCCCCATTTGTAAATGGGAAATATAATCAAAACTTACCTTGTTACCTTGTTAATAACCTGAAAGAAACAGTCTACCAGGGACTAGAATTTTTTTAAAATACCTTGGAATATGGAGTATTACTTGTTGTTCCCTCCCACCTCCACAGTGTGTTAAATCTTTAAAACACTGTAACTGACTGTAACTGTTTAAGACTTCATAAAAGCAGTTAAACTGTCTTAAAGTGACTGATGACTGTGTGACTGTGTGATTAAATGGCAAGTTCAAAGACACAGCTAGCCAAAAAAAAAAAAAAGACACCAATATGAAATATAGTATTTTTTGCCTGTGGGAGAGAAAGCAGTGCTCAGGTTTACAACTACAGGGAACCATTCACAAGAGTAGTCCTTAGCTCTCTTTTGATAGATATACAAGCCACTCAACAGGAATGGAAGGTGCCTGAACCTCACAGAAGAGCTTAAAATACTATCCTGGGCCACAGAACCAGTCAATACTACCAGTGTCTCCTGACAGACTGCCATAGGACACTTTGGTGGGTATAGAACCATTTGACTGGCAGGGCTGATAGTACTTAAGAATATCTTGTGCACTCTAGGGCTTTCAGCTGATATTATGAATCACAATCAAGTTGAAAGGAATCTCTGGAAGTCCCTTGCTCAATTCAGCAGGTTTACTCAGGTCTCTGCCCCAACGAGTTTTAAATATCTCCATGGCAGATACTGCACAGCCTCAATAGGCCCCTTTTCCCACATCAGGCAACTTTTTTTTTTTTTTCCCTCCACCTCTGACATACAGCAGGAACCCCTCTTGCAATAACTTGTGCCCCTTGTCCTTTAACCATGTACCTCTGTAAGAAGTCCAGCTCCATTTTCCTTATAGTCACCATTAGGTAGCTGAAGACTGCAACAGAATCCTTACTTAGCCTTCTGTTCCCAGGCTGAATAAATCTAGTTCTCAGCAACTCCTTCTACATCTGACATACACTAGTGAAAAAAAATGAGGCAAGATCCATGGGTTACAGAGGGTCAAAACACAATGACTTTCTTGAACCTGGACACCAGAAGTAGTTTTGTAGGTGCTGAATGGAATGGGTCTGTCACTTCCCTTGATCTGGCTACGCTCTTACTAATGTACCTCTGTCATCCTACAATGCCACAAGAGCACACTGCTGATTTATGTTCAGCCTGCTGTCCTCCAGCATTCTTCGGTCTTCCATAAAGTTGCTTCATACCCAGTCAGCACCCATTCTGTGTTGCTGGATGGAGTTGTTTAACGCTAAGCACTGGGCTCCTGTCAGTTCATCCACTAGCCTGCCAACATCCTTGGTGCACAGGGCAAGATTGAGAGATACTGCATCTAAGGAACCACTGAAATTAAACAGTTTACCGACATGCATATTTTTAGTGGATGTAGGCATGCGACTGCACTGGAGGAGGGGAGGGAACTTGCTTAACAGAGTAGCTAGCCAGCAGGTCTCATGAAGCAGGCTCCGCTACACCACCATCTCCCTTGAGACAGAGGTAGAAGCAGGAGGCTGACTGAATCAGTTCTTGAGGCACGGCCTGGGCAAAGAAAGGGAGTTGGATAGGTGTACAGCAATCCCCTAGTTTGTTTAATGAATGCTAATTAGTCTAGATGGGATACTTAGAGAGCTCTATCTTAAACAGAACGCTATGAAAAATCCTATGAAAATGCTTCCTGGCTAGTTAAGATCCCTGAAGAAAATCCCCTACCTCAGCAAAAGGAAGCTTCCACACAACTCCAGTCCTTACACAGAGAAAAGGGATTTGTTGCTATGATGAACAATGAGCACTATCTGGGCAACACAAGAGAGCAGATGGAAAAATTTGTCTGGAAGCAAGACATCTCTTTTACATATAAGTTAGTGACTTTCTAGGCACCTACATTAGTCTTGTATAACAGAATAAATTTCACAGTAGCAGTTCGTCTTCACAAGTCTTTTCCAGTATCTCTGAGCAGAAAAGAAGGGGTGAAAATACTCTCATACAGCTACCTATGTCCTCTGGTCTTGTTATCATCAGAGACCTACCAATGAACTGAACTCTTCTGGATAGAGAAGACTTCCTCAACTTGACTATACCTACCAACCACAAGAAGGACTACCAAGACTTTAATCTTCATCAGTAAAGAAGGTTCTGATGCTAGGTAAATTCTTTCTTGATAAAGCCTCTCTGTTTAGTAGCAGATTTTTGAACACACAACATGAATAATTGAATGAACTTGCACTTCTGGTTCAGCTATATCAAACCGTCCTTCTAAATACAGAAGTCATAAAGGCTTTCTCCTTGACAGCATAATTTTACAGTCAGACTTTCAAATGCCTCCAAGCAAGCAAAACTGCCTGCCTACCACTACGCCTTGAAAATTTTACCCTGGGAAGAAAAGGTCATGTTTATTCACAACGAAAGTTAAGCGTGCAGCACATTAGGAGTCCTTTTCTCTGCTTTGAACTTCAATCATGCATAAGGATTTCCAAAATTTCACAAAGCTCTGAGGGTAGGTAACATCAAGACAACTCTGTACTCTGGTAAGATGACACAAAAATAAGTGCTGTGTCTACTATAGAAGTCTAGCAAAGTCAAATAACCATAGCTTAAAAGCATGTAGCTCCACTCATTAATTTATCCTATAGCAGATTTGTTCCTCCTATACTATTTTTCAGACTGTAATACAGAAATGCACTTCAAGATGTAGACATTAGTGATGCAACTATGAATCTTATCAAGGTGATAAAATAACAGGCATAACACAGACAAGGCAATGACTGCAAAATAAATATTGAACATTTCAATAGGTACTCTCCTGAAACACCATATATATGTCTAGTAAATTCAAGATTGAAAGTTTGTCCTAATAAAAATTGGCAATAAGAACAAGCAGCGGTACTCAAAATAACCCCTCACTATCTTCATTGAAGTTAAAGATTTTATTTCTCTCACTCATTATCTTCCAAATTACGTAAGTACTTGCATATGCTGCAAGTATGCAAAAAATACCTGCTTCTTCCAGTGTTGTGGAAGAGTGTAAACTGATGAGCTCAGAGATCAACTCTTCCATTTATCTCCAATTCAGGTGCAACAATTGTCCTGGCTTCACCAGAAGGTTTCACTGGTGACTGACTGCCCAAGCAATCACAGCAACATGCAACACAAGCTACTCAGGGTCAGTGATGTTTAAATACCCTTGTTAATCCACTTCTTTCCATGTATCTCTTTGTCCACTTCTATTTTGAGAGGTAACAAGTGTCAGACCATCAAACAACATACCTGCATTTTATGTCAGTTTTGCACATCAAATTGGCTTGTAGCTTGGAGATTATGATGCATATAACTCTGATAAAGATCAAGAAATTTACCTGGAAAGATTAAAGAAGAATTTATATAGTCATCAAGAAATATGTATGTGTAAGTGCTAAGTTGGGTTGTATATGCATTTCTAGGTCCTGGGAATCCTGCTATTCTGCAGCTGAAGAATTTACCACAGAATTCAGTTTCTTGCTAAGTTCTAAAATGCATCCTCTGTGCTACCTGCTGCAGCTTTCCCAAACAGAGGAGTTAGCTGTACTGATGTGGCATGCTATTTAGTTATCATGCACTGCCAGTAAACAAGAAGACAGCATGAAATAAAAGTCAAAATAAACGTCACACTTGTCAGGAATTCAAGTAACAGAAACCGATTTGGTTTCATAAAATCTCATTCCTGAATGAAAATGTCAGTGCCCTCAAAGGTTATTAACCTTTGGACATGCACAATAGCCGTATGCACTACCACTCTTTGCAGTACATGATGTAGTACTGAGTGCACTCCATACTCACCCCAATGGCGATTAGAATGGGCAGTCTGATGATCAGCCAATAATTCATGTTATAGTTCCTGCTCCAGCAGCTAGGCAGAATGCAAAAAGACAAGAAAAAAACAGTACATTATTAAAATCTCCCATTTCTCATTCTCTTACAGTAGTGCGGATGGAAAACAATATTGAAGACTAGATACCAGGAAAGTACATCATGCTGACATGGAAACAGATGCATTTGCTGGGTTCTTAGAAACACTGAATGCTTTATACAATTGCAGCTGTCATAATCTAGCTAGATACTACTTGTCTGCCTTTCCTATCCACTAATGGCTAGCTCTCCTCCAACACTCGATGTGAATTATCATCAATAAATTTTGGAGATTTGCTCCATTAAAACCAAGGCCATTTGGCTGCAAGGGGAGAGCTATCGATTTGAGTCAGATGTTTCTTGTTTGGTTCCTGTCCTACACTTCTTGTGTACTTTCTGTCCAGAAAGTAACATGCTGCAGGCACTATAATACTTTATTCTTCCCATAAGCCTCATTTTGTTTTTAAAAATTCTTGGACCCTCAAGCAATGGAGAATGATCACAAGAAATGTAATGCTTGAAAGCCATAGCTTGGGATCACCAGTTTGAAGTGATCATTACAATGGGGCTTTGTGCATCTAGTTCTTTTGTCTGCTGTCCCCAGCCAGCCAATCCCATGAGGTCCTGTGTGTGCACAATGGCTCAGGTGGCCCAGCAGTGCTCATGTCCACTTCACAAGCTGCAGCAGCAACAGCTTACTTAATATTTGCATGAAACAGCTTTGTTAGCCTCTTGTCACAATACATTCAGTATTACTCAACAGCAACTTTCATCAGCAAACCCAGCAGGTTTCTGAGCCACACAGGCTGTGAAACGAACTATGAAACAGCACTATAGAAAATACAGGTTGTTTCACAGAACAAATTTCTTCTCCAGATTTTATCTGCCTACACTTACGTATGCTCAGTTTTCCCTAAGTTTTCTTAACAGACCTATGAAACTAGGGTGCTACTGGCAGAGAGTAAGCCACCTAACCTTATCATGGGACAGTCAGCTTGAGAGAAAATAGAAAACTGTGTAGTTCATAGTAGGAGTCCATGCCACATTGCCTACACACACAAATCCTACAGAGGAAAGTGAAGCAATTTTGCTGTGGCAGTTCCAAATTGCCTTGGTGGTAACAGAGGCCCAAAAAGGCTAGGAATTTCATTTTTCTTTCAACTTGAGCTTAATTAATACAATCAGATCTGCTTGTATTATCCAATTGCATTACATTATTTTTTAGATACTGAGAAACAAGGTTTATGTATCATGTGCAGTCAGTGTACCTGAGCTGGAATCTGAGTAACAGAACTTCTTAATTGCTATGGGTGACTGGAATCTAGCTTAATGCATTTTTTAAAATTAATTTTATTTGAATCCCTCAAGGCAGGTAGGATAACAGGCATGGCTGGGAGTGGAATTCTAATTTTCTGACTAGCTACAGAGGAAGCAGAGGCAATTTTAAAATTTCCTGATAATGACAGAGACTGGTTTAATGGTTTAACATTAGCTCTGCTACATTTCTGTGTGTATTAATTTGCTTCCTGTGGCACAGAGCAGTTTTAGCTACTTTTAAATTTATACAAATATGTGCAATAAAAACACCATTAGACTCCAATTAAAGTGCCACAGCTATTAAAGTGTCCAGAAAATGAAATTGATAGATTTGTACATTATTTTTTCTCCATTTGTGCTTTCTGGGACTTTCACACTGATAAATATGCTAGAGGCTATTCTGATTGGGATCTACCCCTGCAGTTTGTTCAGGGCCACTTAAAAGATGCTTGGCAGATAATAGCATCAAAACTGTAAATAGGAAATTAATCCAGTGAAACAGATGCTACTGGGAAGTTTCTGCCTTTGCTTAACAATCTAGAAGTCTTTATGAATGAAAACACTGATGTTTTACCTTAAAGACATACAGATTAATGGCTCCATTTTTAAAAATACTGGATTGGCTGTCTTCATCCCATAGGTAATTGAAGGCAGAAACAAAGAACACAGAATCATCACAGAACGGCTTGGGTTGGAAGGGACCTTAAAGGTCATCCAGTTCCAACCACCCTGCTCTATCAGCTCTTTAGGTACAGTGTAATGATTAAGAAGCTCACCTTGTATTCACTTTTATTCGTAATCTATACAAAAAGTGTTTTTAAATAGCTCACTTTTTAAAACAGCAACTGATTCATAAAGGAATTCACAGGTGTACCTGTAAGGAAAGAAGGAACCAGTGTGCAAGTAGATCTTGCAGGTTCTAAACCTTTTTTCAAACAGCAGGATTGCCTGGAACTTCCAACCCTAGCCACATCTACTTCCAGTTATTCCTCATAACCAGGTAAGTAGTTGAGTCACAAACGAAATTTACAGCCTGCCGCACATCTGTGGTGACAGTGCTACAGCAAACAGCATGAAAGATATCCCTGTCTGCTCCAACAAATGTCTGCCCAAGGCACAGAAATCACCTTTCAGAGACACTGCTGCATGTGGTTATTTACTGTTGTATTTTACAAATATTTATACAAGATTTAGAAAATTCAATAAGGTGCAAAATTGTCCCCTTTAAGGTCTGCTGAAGGCAGCGAATGACAGTTTTCCATAATAGAAAGTATAAATCAGCTCTGAACATCACATTATGTAGGAGGCTCAGTGTGAGTACTTTGAATACATTTTCTACATCGATGGCAAGATATGGCCATGGAATACTGCCTTTCAGATACTACATGCTCTCTACACCTATTTTGAACACTTCATCAAAACTAGCAATACATCAGAATGGCCATGATCTTGTTATGGTACATTACCAAGTCAACCTTGGAAAGGAAAGTCATAGAATAATCCTAGTATTGCTTAAACCAGAAGAGGCAACTTGACAGAGCTGTTTCAGTATTATGAAAGACACTGAAAAAAACCCTGATCTTATACTCATGAATACCAGAATACAGTCTGAGAGCAGTTCTGACTGCATGGAATTTTCACACCATGGCATCTCTCCAGCAAGGACTGTGCTTGAAAAAAAACCACCTCACAATGACTACAAAGTGTTGGCTGGGTTGCTTGGATATTAAATAAGAAGATCCAATAAATAGATTCATCTAAGAAATAAAATAATGAAATAGCATGAAGTTATATACACCATCACAAAGAAAGCTACTCAATATTTTCAGGCAGTCACTGTCACCAAGAAGAGGAAGCCACTTTCCTCTCTCTTGCTTAAAAAACAAAAACAAACCAACAACAAACAAACAAACTAAATTTCAATGCTATCTGGTACATGAAAAAGGCCTTTTTTTTTTTTTTCAGAATAGTCACTATGGGAAAAGCAGACAAAATGTATTTTGTGTTTTTCAACAGTTTTATTAGTGGTACACTTGACTTCAGAAAGACTAACACAATTAGACACAGAATGTGTTTTCATTTTATGAAGACCAAAACAATGGAAGCTTAAACAAGAACAGGCAATCACATCTCTGCTGCAAGGCATAAGCTAACCACTACAAATTGCAGGCAAAATTCTGTGGGACGTTTTTGCCTTCATCTGAGGCATAACTCTAAAGGCTACTGCCAAAGGCACAATGTCAGGAGAGGTCTCGGTTGGGTATGACGACTTCTATTGTTGCTACTGGAACTACAGAATAACAAAACATGCCTCTCCTTGACCTGCAAAAGGATAGATTCATTCAGACATGCAGAAAATTGGGATCAGAAAGAAACATGCAGTCCATCCTGAAAAGTCATGCAAGACCTTCAGACAAAACAGAAGCAATTTTATGAGGTTTCAGCACATTGCCAAAGCAAACTACACTACGCTACAAACAGAAAGCAAACAATGGCCTGCCAGTGCACACACGCAGCACAAATGAGATAGCTAGAAAATCAGAACTAAACCAACCCCTCATCTTCATAAAGGTACTTGACAGTTCCCCAGAGGATAACAAACAGCATTGGTATACCTGGGAAGAGAGGAGACAAGGTTGACACTGACATTAAAGGACAGGGAAAAGCAAAGAGGACATAACCCCCATGCAATGATGTACAACGTAATTCTTTGCCGGGAGGGTTACGTCTCCTGACCAGTGCAGTTGGCTGTCAACTGTGGGAGGAAGAATCTAACCTGCAAGTAATTAGCATGTATACCTTCTTTTGCGTACTGTCTAGTTCCTAGCAATCATGAACAATGAACAACAGACCATCGCCCCCATATTTGGCACATACCAGTTTTTCTGTGAAAATTATCATAGAGAGGACAAGGGAACTAAATTTCTGGAATATCTGCTGGCCACTATGCAATTTAGAGAGGAAGAATGCAGAGCTCTTTGACCCAAACCTTCTGCATCCACACTTCTGTCCACAGGTCTGTTGTGTTGCATTCAGGTAGCACCAGGTTCAGGCTGTCCATTGGCACTGAGCTGGTGTACACTCAGTTATATATACACCATGATGATAATGAAAGCATGGGCACATTCCGTGGAGCAAGTGTCCTTAGGTCTCCCCAGAAAAGCCCTAAATTTGGGCTATGGTATTCGAGCAGGTGCATCTCTTCCTGAGAAGAATCTTCGTCCTATGCTTACCTGACAGTGTATGTGTTAAAAATGTTCACAGTTTATCTGGGATGCAAGGGGAATACAGAAAAGCCAAATAAGCTGGCAGTTATAATTTGCTTTACAATGTCAAAGTCTCTCAACAAAATTTTAAAGTGCATTACATTCTTAAAAATGAGAATGGTAACAGATGTTAGAACTTTGTGTGCATTACGGTGCATTGCACAGTGCAAAAGTGCAGTTTCTGACAGAAGCCACAGGGAAATCAGTGATCTCTTGCAGACTGAAAATCTTCTGAAAAGCAATATCTGCACTGAGCATACAATATCAGTAAAAACCTACTCTTTCATTGCGCTGTATTCCTTCTCTACAATCATAACAGCTAAATACTGCAGAAATAGCTCAAATGCTAAATTATTCTCCATCAGTAAACAAAGGGAAATAAAAAGAGAAAAAAATGAAGAGCATCAAGAAAAAGAAAATCACAGAAAACCAATAGTTATAGCAATAACAAATATGTAAATTGAGTAGAGATACTGGGCAGGTGGTTGAATCACATTCCACAGACATACCTTATACTGAGAGTGTATTTTTGGAACGAAGTTACTGAGAAATCAGTCCTACTTTGATACTGGCATAGGAGATTAAGAACAGACTCATTGCAAATCACTTCCAAACAAAAGAGCCTTTGATTCATAGAAACTAATTATAGTTTGAATTACTCCTTTCTTAACTTTGCTGAGAATTAAGACGTTTCAATATGAAATTCACAGATTAAGGCACAAACACCGTGAGCACAAAGGCTGTGTGTCAGTGGAGGGAACAGATGCACTGAGCGATAATGGTAATCATTTGTGGATACCTCCATCTTCTGGATACACCAGAAATCTCCCCAAATAAATTGCATTACTTGACATTTGAATTAAGTGAGAAACTGCAATTAATACTGTATATTAAATGGACCTGGCTGGCGAAGGGCTCGTATTACTGAACTGCATCAGTATCCTGCTATGTAAATGTTGTACAAGTTAATAGGTAACAGAGTGGCGCAAAACCCTCTTCCCTGTCACCTCTGACACAGGTCTGCGGTGCCTTTGTGTTGCAACAACATCAGTCACATATGGTCCTTTCTAGCAATGTATATTTTAGTATGAGACACCAATACTTAGCAGTACAATTCATATTCATGAGCTTTGAATATCAATGTAAATTCTACAGGGATACCATCTGCCATTTTACCAAATTCACAAAGACTTGACCTAAGAAAAAGGCGGCTCTGAAAACTATCTGGAGAACAATTTTGGCAGGTAGGACTACATCTAGTTTCCCAAGGTCCTAATCAAGATCTGAACAGAAAACTGTCACAACCTTCCCTAATCCACCTCAAATCTACAGAATATATTCAAACAGCAAACGAGAAAGTTTGCAGCATCTCTGCAATAATTATAGCTTGCAAGGATCACTGAGGTTCTCCATAGATTACTTTGTAATCTTGACACCTAATTAACCTCAGTTAACAGGCAGAAAAGTAAATGTCATTCTAGCTGCTTTGGTCAGGGGAAATTCGCCAGGCTTCAGCAAGCATTAGAAGCAAATTCTATAAAGTGCTTTGAATAAAATCTAGAGATAAATATTATTTATGAACAAAATCAATATAGTATTCTCATTCTGGGCTCACAACACACAGCACTTTCAGTACATTTGAATTTCAGTTTTGTGCTTCTCTTATGCAGCTGTTCAAAGAATATCAGATATCTGAGAAGAAACTTCCCTCTCTTGTAGGGTGCGCTTTTTCTCATACAAAAACCCTGAGATTGTTGGGCAATTTCTCCAGGTTAACTGAGAAAAAGACAGGTATCTGAATTCAGAAAACTGTAGCATCTGCTTGTTTATACTGAATCACATCTGAAGATGCCAGAAACTGCAAAAGTATTTTCATAACAGACTCAGCCACATTAATGCTTACAGAATAACTAACTGAAAGTCTTGAAACACTGCACTGTGATTATGAAACCTGTCACAGATACCATGAAATAAGCATGCTGAGAGCTCAACTAAAAAAACTCAACTTAGTTGACAGAGGACAGGGCTTCTGAATAATAGTCTAGAAAAATTACACATACTATAGATGATGAGAAAGTAATGGATCTGAAGAATCAATGTCTTATACACCCCACTGCATAAATAAGTATCTAGATGTACTTATTTTCCTGCTAACTTACAGTATTCTGCACCTGCTCAGGTATCGGCACAGCTTACAGAAAAAAGAAAAGCAAAAAAGGTAGGTAAACCAGTCAGACATTGTCCATGCCAAAACCCAACAGTTTTAGACAGAACGATAATAGAGTGGAATAGGTAAGCGAAGAAAGTTGTGAGAAATTCTACTTGAGGATTCACCATTTGGATGATGTTTTCCTAATGCTCCACAATCCCAAACGAGCAGAAAGGAGAATCACTAGCAGAGCTGATAACGAATGCTTCTACATCTTGTGTGTAACTGCATGCAGAAATCAGTCTCTCCTTTTAACGGGTCTGTGACATTTTGGAACAGAACGGACAAGCTCAGTTTTGAACACCACAAAAGATATCACCAGGTATGTTCCATGCATTTTTCCTTCCCGTACCTTGATGTGCAAATAAGTTTTCATTCTAGCAAGCTATTGCTAGATTCCCATTGTACCTCATTTTCTGTGAAGGTGATTTCAGAAGAGAAAGATGTGTGAGGAGCAAGAGAGACTCTCCTCATTCTCAAGTAACGATTAGAGATTCTTCTTGACGGAAATCTGCCTCCATAGGACCAAAGTATTGCCATTCTGCTGGGGCCCATAAAAAAGGACATATTCTGCATACAGCATTTTAGGAAGGACAAATTTATTTATAAACTAGTATTTCAGATCAGTGGTTTCTATGTGGTGAGAATTTTAGCCTCTGAGATAATCAGGCACACAAACCAGAGGAACACAGCTGCTGTCAAAAGAAATCTAGTTTCTCATCTTTATAGAAACGATCCAGGACAGTCCGACTTCATCAACTACAAGAAATATGTGACGAGGAACTAAAATCAGTGATAAATAAATACAACCTGATGAAGAAAGGGTACCAGTATGGAAGTGAAAAGAAAACATACAATGTTTTTATCTGTTAAAAAAAAAAAAAAAAAAAAAAAGTTGAAAGCAGAAGACTGAGAGCAAAGAGAAATAAGAGAAAGTCTAGAGTGATTTGTTTATTTGTTTCTTATCAAGCTCAGTCTGGACACAAAATCAATTTTCATATCATTGTCTGAAAGAGTTTTCACTGAAAATAGATAAGAAATGGTTAGTGTAATGAGTGCATCCTCTTGCTACATTGAGCTCATACTGGGTTTGAGAAGGAAGATATCTTACTGGCTCTGCTCCAGTCAGATCATCCTTGCAATTGGGATGTAGATTTTGATACCCTAGCCAGGCTTCTTGCCTTTAACAACCTCATTCCTTCAGTGTATTCATCCTTAGAGCAAGTTTGGATTACCAAGAGTTGGAAGGAGGGGAGTTATTTATTTTTATAGCAGTTTCCCTGCTGCATGCACAGCTGGGTGTAAAATTGCCACAGAAGTTAAGGGAATGTTTAGCTTTTTTATTAACATTTTCTTCTTAGTTTTTAGTGCTGAAAATTGCCGCCTCCTGTCTTTCCTCCTGCCTGGCTGTTATGCACAGTCACTGTGGGGATGTTGCCATTGTTTTCCCATTCATTTCTCCTCCCCAGCTCTGAATGCAAAGAGGTCCAGTTTCCAGTTGCTGCTGAAAGATGCACACAGCAGTGTTACAGCAGCACTGCTCTTCTCCAGGGACTATTTTGTATTGCCCTGACACATTTACTTGATGTCAGGATAAGGCTCAGTGACTCTCCCCTTGGGCTCAGGCATGACAAAAAAATGTGCTGGTGTCCTGGACATCCTGATAAAGACCAGCCTGCACATCCCTTTCCTTATTTTGAATTGATATAAAATGTTCATGTTAGATGTAAAATGAGAGTACTTTTTCAGTTACGTAGCTACACAGACTTTTTTTTTTTTTCCCCACTGCTAATGACAAAGCATAGCACTATTCAATATAACAATTGAAACTCTTGAGGAGAAATACATACTAGGACATTTCTACCTACTGGTAAGCTGGTCCTTACATTATGCTTTGTTAGGGCTTACCCAATGAATTGATTTGCTCTAGCTTCTTGTTTGTTCTGAGACTGTTCATGGAAAGAAGTACAGCAAGGAAAATACCATGGCTGAGCGTACGTGCAAACACTCAAGTGGAAAAAAACCCTTGAAGAGAATTCCATTCATACATTAGACAGGAGTATGAGCACAACCATATGCGATCACACTGGGAACTACAGAAGCAGAAACAATACCATATGGTCAGTAAGTGATCAAAAAGTTCAGTTCTCATTAGAAAAAATAATGATGTGATATGAGTAACACCCACTAAGTTTATCAACAATACACCCACAAAATTTTAAACACATAAATATTCATCAAAAGATGAGTAATGACATTAAAAAATCATCCTGTAAGACACTTCATTAACAGGATAAAGGGTCAGGGTATCAAATCAGCTCTGACACAGTCAGGTATTTTTTGATCCAGCTTTATTTTTTACAGTCGATCAACTATTTCAAAGAGTGAGATGCTCTCAGCTCTAATCTCTCAGCAACCTCACCTTCTAGCTCTTTGAAGCACAGCCTGAGGCATTATGCTGAGGCTATTATATAGCTCAAAATGAAACTGAGCATTCATAGCAGAAAGGGATCTGGTGAGGAACTTGAGCACCCAAAAACTAGAAACACCACTGAAGCAAGAAAATGAGTTAAAAACATCTTTATCTGTTCTCAGAAGCTGATCAAGACCAAACTGTTACCTGCTAGAACTGATCTGGGAGCACTGAAGGCTTCATTGGACTAGTGGCAGATGTCTGCATCTGAAGACAGAATTATTGGCAAGGTTTGCACATACAGACATGGCTGGAATAGCAAGAAACTATAAAGATGAGGACTGAATGGCACTGGTGAAGCTTTTCTAGGAGGTCTGGATGAAGCTTATATATTTAGTGCCAAATTCTGGCACTGCCACTCATTTCCACAAATTCATCCAGAAATTCAACATACAGTAGCAAATCTCCCACATAGGAAAAACAAAAATAAAATAATGTCTTCTGTTTTGGCACTCCATTTTGCAGATATAATTTTGCTTTTTTTTTTTCCCTCATTTTTTTTAATTTCCTCTCATGACTTCAGTGCTTCAAAGATGGCTCCCCTCCCCCCCCATCCCCCCACCTTCCTTAATAATAAAAAATAAAAAAATCAAAGGTAAAATGATTACAACCTAGTTCAATAAAATTGGCCTACAAAAACTCTGGAAAGGAACTCTTTATGATGGAGCACAGTGATAGGATAAGGGATGATGGTTTAAATGAAAAGAGGGGAGATTTTGATTAGATGTTAGAAGGAAATTATTTGCTCAGAGACACTTGTACAGGCTGCCCAGAGAAAATGTGGTCCCCCATCCCTGGAGGCACTCAAGGCCAGGCTGAATGGGGCCCTGGGCAGCCTGAGCTGGTGGGTGGCAGCCCTGCCCACGGCAGGGATATGGAACTGTGTGGGATTTAAGGTCCCTTCCAACCCAAGCCATTCTGTGATTCTATGATTCATTCTATGATTCTATGGTTATATAAAACGCTTTTGCTGCATGGTCTACGTAAAACAATAACAGAAGACAAATAATTCCTTCTTAACTAAAACTCTTACCATGAAATTGCTATTCCTTGTATTTATTTATACCAGGAAGCCTTTACTTTCTGTATATTACTGTTCAGTAAAATTGGTCGAGCAATTCACACTGAGTCATTTATACATATTTTATCAGTGAATTAATTTACTAGAATATTCACAGTTGGTAAATCCATAGAAAGAGAAAGACAGTCAAAACAATTTAAATGTTAGAAGTAGTATCTGTGAAAGCATTTGCAGTATTTACTTTGATTTACTTTCAGCTTTCCAATAGTCACTCAAGTTCCACAAGAATGGGAGAGAGGAAAAGAGGAATGAAGAAAAGGCAATAAAGACACAAAAGAGATTCTTCAAATCAGTCCTGAATAGTAATAGAATTCACGCTAACTGGAGAGTGAAAGAATCAAAGCTTAAGATCAGTCCTGAATAGTAATAGAGTTCATGCTAACTGGAGAGTGAAAGAATCAAAGCTTTAGAATTTTCATAGAAGTTCTGACTAAAGCAACTGATTTTAACTCATCACAGTACTTAATCTCAAGCATACACACGTCCCTGGCACACGCACCCTGACCAGTCTTTCACCTGACCTTTGTCACTTGGCCTGTTCTGCCCACAAAACCAATCAGAATGCTACCTGCTAGCAGCCCCTTGTTTGTCATCCCTGTTGCATTCCTCCACACTGCCAGCACGCCTCTATCTTTACTCTTGGTTAGGTGTGAGATACACCATTATTTTGCACCAAAAGTAGATGATGCCACTGAATGAAACGAGAAACTGTCAGGGTACGGTAATTCAGAACACCCTTTGCTCACCTGAAACCAGCCACACATCTTTTGTGTTAGAAGTTGATGTCTTGCTGGAAAAATACCACATGCTTGACACTGCTCTGGGGAGTTTCTGTAGTGATGTATAGCCCCTGCATTATGAACCCACAGCCTCTATGCTGCAAGCCACACTGGCCCAGCTCAAACATCAGGGACCAGGTATAAAAATAGAATAGACTGCAGAACTTGAACTGGGCAATCACAGGTGGACGTAAGGAAAGATCAACTTACCCCAGCCAATGCAGAGATACAGCCGAAAAATTCTCTGCTCAGAAAAGACAGACAGTACCAGCAGCGTGTACAGGTACATGCCTTCCACCAGCAACCAGTAGTAGTTTGCAGCCACACAGTACTGCATCATCACAAACACCAAACGGCAGCTAAGGGATTCCTGTAATGGAAGAAAGCACAGCCCAAATGAATATAGCAGTGGCGACAGGAAAAAAAAGCAGACTAACCTGAAAGACTGTTTTTCTCTATCCTACTTGTACTTCCACAAAGACTGTGAAGGGACTGGAGCATCTGCCCTATGAAGAAAGGATAAGTAAGTGAAATGGGTCTGTTTAGCCTTGAGAAAAGAAAACTGAGAGGGGACCTGATCCAGGTCTATAAATATCTAAGGTGTGGGGGGCACAGTGGTGAGGCCAGACTGTTTTCAGCAGTGTGTGGAGACAGGACAAGGGGAAACAGCCAGAAACTGCAGCATAGGAAGTTCCGCACAAATGTGCGCAAGAACTTCTTTACAGTGAGGGTGACGGAGCACTGGAACAGGCTGCCCAGGCAGGTTGTGGAGTCTCCTTCTCTGGAGATACTCAAGACCTGCCTCAACACCTACCTGTGCGACCTGGTGTGGGGAACCTGCTTTGGCAGGGGGGTTGGACTCGATTCTGGAGGCTCCTTCCAACCCCTATGATTTTGTGATTCTGTGATTCCTTCTCAAAACAAAACCTCACGTTTGAGTACTAAAAGGACAGAGACCAGCACTATGTGCTATACAAAGCAGGTATACAATGTTCCTACTTTCAAAAAACCAAAATTATTTGTATTGAATTTTCCTTGTAAGCACTGGACTATAGTTTGAAAAGCAGCACAGAAAGATGAAAATGAAAAGTAGTGCCCATAACACGTGTAAATCAGTGAATTTTTTCAGTTCTCCAAATATTCCATTTGGCAGCTGAGAATTTCCCTATTCAAGAGCAAATAGCAGAAACCATAATATTTACCATTTTCCTAAGCAAAAGATTTTTGATAGAAGCAAAGTATTGTTCAGTGCATTACATTTAAGTGCAAAAAAATCTCTCAGCTGACGATTTACATAGATGTGGGCAGCAGAACTTTAGATAAGCATGAAACCTGATTATCTAACTAATGTATCCATCAGATCTGATGAAATCACTATTTTGCATAAGTCATGTCTGAAAACACAAAAACTATTTTTCTTTTTTTTTTTTTTAAGAAAGGAACGACTGACAATTCATTGTGAACATTCCCAAGCCCTTCATTTAATGTGAGCATTACAATCTTACTTTCTGCCAACCAACACATTCTCAATGCAAAGAAATGAACTATCCTATGATATTCACTTGTGGTATTAACAATTAAGCCCTAGGCAGAGCATCACAAAAAGATGGTACTAATTATGTATTATGTCTCTTTATGACCCCTCTCCAATCTAGTATTTCAGTAGCAAATGCTATACCCATGTTCTAGAATCACAGGAGTGATATAAATAACGGGAATACATTTCTATAAAGATTCAATTACATTTTGTTTCCCAAATCTGAAGAGGAAAGACATGCTTTCATCATATTCACAAGAGCTGCATATCCTCCTTAATTGATTGGAAGTATTTAATTAGTCTGTTCCTCCAAAGCTTTTCTAAATGCTTTTAAATTTGCATTTCAATTTGATGCTTCAATTTTTCTATCATTAAAAGATTATACAGATTTCCAAGAATGACCAACTAATTTGATCACTATACCGGAGGGACAATACTAACACAGGAGGTGTTGGCTTAGTAAAATGAATTTCCTCTTGCTACTACTAGAAGAACTGAATCTGCAGCTCAAGAAGAGGGAAGAGTCATTTATACACATGCAAAAAATCCACTTGGCCATGTCTGCTCCATTTAGAAAGGCAAACCTACCTGAGGACGAGAAAATACACTATGACATCAATTGTTTGTCTGCAGTAAGATCGGAATGGCACAACCACAAATGTTGTGCTGTAAGGTTCAGACAAATTACAGACTTCAGAAAGCATCGTTTCGGACAAGCCTAGGTGTACAAACTGAAATTACCTGCTGTGATGCAGACACACCACCATGATGACTCCAATATCCTCATAACCACCACAGTGTCTGCCCCTACCTGGAAGGAGATAAGTCCTTCCCACTGGTGCTCTTGAGTGGCTGTGCTGTACATCCACTTCACCACTGAGTCTTTAATGAAGACGGATATAGCACGGAGGATAAAAGAGGTGAAGAGGTTCAGATGAATATAATTTCTTGTGCAATGAAGATGTCTGTAAAAATGGAAGAATCAGTCATGATCCACTAATAGTGTAAAAGCTACAATATCATAGATAGGACTGAAGTCAGGCATAATGAGCCCTGTTGAAAATCATGAGGTACCAGAGGAAATCCTTGTAACTTGAGAATGACTGGGGGCATTTCAAACTGCTTTGGAAAGAAACCACTGTCACAGAGGAAATTATATTCAAAAGTGCAGCTATGAGGGTGAACATCTGAGAGAAGGGAAACAATGGGTACATAAGAAAAATCAATTTAAAATGTTTTAAGAGTGTAAAAATTAAATCATTTTCATAAGAAACATCCAAAAGGACTAAAACCATTCTAATTTCAAATCATGCCGTACCTAATCCCTTTGAACTGACCCCATTGTCACTTTGACTCAGGAACTGCTGTGCAGTACAGCTTCTGGGTTATGTACAAGCATCCCATCCCCAGTGAAAAGAAAATCCACCTGTAAAGTATCAATTTGACAAGAGAAAAAGCTGTATTCAAATTGCCTCCAAGGGAAATTAATCTCCTGTGTAACAAAAAGGAACAAAAAGGAACACGATTTCCTCCTCTGCATTCAGAATTGAAAAAAAAAAAGAAAAAAAGAAAAAAAAATCCTCTTGAATTTCAGCAGTCACAGCTGTAAAGACAACAAAATTGCTACTTATTGAAAAGAGCATGTTAAAGGATAGCAAAGGAAAGTGCAGTCACGTAAATGGCAACCAACTGCAGAGTGCTGCTAGTGCTTTACCAGTCTCACCCACAAATTTTTTTCTTCCAGAATTACAAGGGTACATATTCTGCTTCAAATGAAGCTAACTAGATATAATTCTCTCTTTGAAGCAAAAACAAAAACAAACAAACAAACAAAAAAAAAACCAGAAAGAAAAAAAAAAGAAAAAATAGGCTTGGTCTTGAATACTATCAGTTTTAAAATTAAGAAAAAGAAGATTTAAAAATATATAATTCAATAAGAATTGCTTGTATCACTTTTAGATCACTGCTTATTGCAAAACTTGCATATAATTAATAATTATTTTTGTTTAATTCAAAATTTATTTGTTGCTACACTGCTACACTTCAGAATTGCCATATATTTAAATCCAATTGACAAATATATGTAAACTAGCCATCTGAAGATAACAGGTTGAAGTAGTTACTATTTCTGCTGCAGTCAATGCAAGCTATTCAGATTGCCTAATTCATGAATTTATGGGCCTGGTTCAGCTTCCATCACTGAAATTACAGATTTTTCTTTCATTTCAGAAGATGGAAAATTGGACACTAGAGATACATTACTCTATTGAATCATTACAAAAAGCAAATACAAGGGTTATTCTGTAGTATAAGAACTTACTAACTCCTTCCTATTACAGAAGTAATACTGTAACTGGCATATATATATATAATAACTGGTGGCAAATGCCAGCATTTTGATGCCGCAGAATTCAATTTTTATCCTTATCTGATGAGACTGCACAACCAATGGGGATGAGCCACGTTCCAATCAGCATCCAGAATCCAGTAACTGCAGTCACACAGGGGGAGCGCCTTGTATTTTTTTGAGATACAGAAAGAAGTTGTCTTCATAAAAACAAAAAATAGTTTGATGGCACTCCTTAATGTCTCTGAAACCTTATTTGCAAAGCCAGAAACAGACACTCATGCACACTTCTCCAGTCACTGCTTCACAGTTGAAGGAAAAAGTGCTAAATAATCTCTCCACAAAAATCAGGGCATCAGCATTTCCTTTCTCCTACCAGTCATCTGTGGCAAGGTTGCTCCTTGTGATGCGCCAAAGCCACGTGCATCCTTCCTTCGGTAAGTACATGGTTGGGTTCTGTGACTTTTACATCTGGGCTGCTAAGATTACTTAAAAGGTGTCACTGATGGGTGAAGCAAGAAAAAAGCCCTCATCGTGGGAGACATTTGGAGAATTCAGACCATCTGGTGTTTTGTTGGATGAGTCCCATGTTGCACAGCCACAACATGTACAAATCACAGTTATTACATGGGACTCAGAGCATGAGCATGTCTACATTTCTGCAGTCATTTTAAATCTTCTTTGAGAAGGAGAAGGGATAACACCACGCTACAAGGCGTTGCAGATAGTATAAGGCTTAGCTTACTTTAGCTTTGGGGATTAGAAGCTGAAGGCATGACTGATGTTTTTAAATGCAACTCCTCCAATAATTAGGACAGGTGAAGAACTGCCTTGCTAACAGAGTGCTGCCTTCAGAGCAAGCAATCATTAACTGGCAATGAGAATTATTTACTAGGGAAGAAAATTTCTTAAGGATTAGAGCACAGAACTGGGAGACAGGAAAATACAACTCAGAGGCAGCCTCATCAACATGTAATCAGGATGAGGAGATCCAGATGTATAGAGCATCCAGGAGCAAGACCACATGACAGAGGGACTTCCCTCTTATGCCAGAGTATGCTTATGTCTTTGTGTTTTCTAACACTGTGTTCAGCATTCCTATAGCATAGGAAAATCTGTCTGGAATCAGTGAGACACCTATTGTACCTAGGGAGAGAAAAAAAGAGATTGTTTTGTTGGAGGCTGAAGGCTTTATTTTTTATTTTAATCAAACCTACAGAATGTACCATGAACATGTATCCAGTTCAGGAAGGCTGTGCAACCTGGAGTCTCTCAATTTTGAGGTACTTTGTGCAATGTGTTGGTGCATTACTGGATGAAACCAGTATGCTAATGTAACCAAGTGACAGCAATATATTTCACAAAAACTTTATAAATATATCTTCCACATAGCAAAATAAATGAGATTTTCTGAAAGCCCTCCAACAAGAGATTGTGGTAAAAGTCCTTCTCTGCATTGAAATACACCCTACACAAACCACATCTGGAATATTGTGTTCAGTTCTGGGCTCCTCAGTTCAAAAAAGACAGGAGTCTCTAAGAAAAAGTCCAGCAGCAGGCCACAAAGATCAATCAATCATAGAATCATAGAATGGTTTGGGTTGCAAGATGATAAAGGGCCTGAAATCATCTCCTAAATGATGAAAAGCTGAGAGACCTGGCTGTGATCAGTATGGAGAAGAGAAGGCTGAGGGGCACCTCACTGCAGTTTATAAGTATCTGAAGTATGGGAGTTGAGTTGAAAGTGACAGACTCTTTTCAGTGGTGAACAACAGAACAAGGAGCAACAGGCAGAAGCTGGAGCATAGCAAGTTCCATACGAAAACAAAGAGCTCCTTTACTATCAGAGTGATGAAGCACTAGAACAGACAACTCAGAGAAGCAGAATCTCTTCCTCTGGAGATATCCAAGACCAATCTGGATGCCTTCCTGTAAGATCTACTGTAGAGAACCTGCTTTAGCAGGGGGACTAGATGATCCCTAAAGTTCTGTGATTTTGTAATTCTGTGACTAGGAAATGGGCAAGACTGAGGTTTATACACAACTCTGTGCAAGGCAGAATGAAAACTTCTCTGCTAAATGTCCACTTGCATCCCAGATCCCCCATCACCAAGGTAACAGCATAAGAGAATGTTGAAATCTCTTTTTTTTTTCATCTCTTTTAGTGGAAACTTCATTGAAATAAAAAATATGAAAACAAAATATTTCAACTAATAAACAGTGTGCTCATACATGCCAGTCATATAATAGAAGCTTAGGAATTTTGCTTGCATTTTAAGAAGAAATGAATGCGAGAAAAAACACAAAGGCAATTGAGAAATAAGGTGATAGAAGAAGGGTAAAATCAAATTTTTATGTCAGCCTGATACAATCATACAGAAAAACATTTCTCCATTCTCCAGAGCTTCGCCAGTTACCTGAATCCAAGAAGAATGGCAGTTGCAATTATAAGGGCAGAGAAGGAAAGAGCATATCCAATGGTGTATATGATGGACAAATTCAGGAGCTGTTCTTCTGGTGCATCCTGAGAGCACATAAAGGAGAAAAGAAAAAAAAGAGAGGGAGGAAGGGATAAACAGAGCTAATGGGCTTCAGATCTTTTTACCAAGTTGCTTTTTAACTTCTCTTAATGATACACAGAAGTCATTCCCCTATTTTTAAGGTTAAATGCCTTCATTTAATCACTCTTCCACTTTCCTATGTTTTAACAAAATAAAAATTTTAATCTTAATTCCCCAGCTGCTCCCAGGTGTTCAGTCAAAAAGTTGGACTTCATAGCCAAGCTAGAAAACAGATAATGCAACATTATTTGATCACAGAGTTGGAGAGGCATAAATTACCACACAGGCAGGTATTAAACAGATGACAGAAAGAACAGACAACTTAATTCTGCAGTAAAAATGGTAAAGCTTATATTTTCTCACACTCTTAGAGCCTATCACCTTAATGCTGTAATAAGGGTGTTCCTTTGGTAAAGTCTATGTTTAGAAATAAAACAAGCCAGGTCCCATTTGCTAGCTCTAAGCCTTAAACTCATGTAATCAAACTCTTTCCTGTCCATAAATAGTGCCTCTTCCACCTCAACTACATTGCCTGCTGGCAACAAGCTGCAGACCACCTCATACCATGAACTATGAGTTACAGCACTGCCCGGAAGGGAACGAGGTGATGTAGCAGCAGGGATGCTCATACCTTCCTGATAGCCTCTCTTTCTCTTCAGATGTCCTGTTGAAGACACATCCATTTAGACTCCTGATCAGAAGTGCTGGACAAAATCTCTAGGGAGAGAACTGTCTGAAAAGCTACACGTAGGTCTGAAATACAGTACGGACTTTGTTGCTTAGGCCCAAAGGCACATTCATGTTCTCTTTTACTTCCCTACTTCAAGCTGTGATTATGCAGCAGACTCCCAAGACCTGTGATGTACAAAGGAATATACTCGTTGTACTTCAGAAATAAGTACAGCCATTCAGATGTATTTTGCGAAACCAGGAGGATTTAATGTGAGCACACAGGCTGTTCCTCAGGGATTTGCTAGCTTAGTTTTAAAAGGAATGACATGAAAGCTACTTTATGAGGAGAAAAACAGCTACTGAGACATAACAACTTAAAACACCTACACAAATCAAACCTACAACTCATACCTAAAGAAAATAATGTTATTTTATAAGGAATCACTTGCAAACTCTTGGGACTGTGTGTAACAACAGTTGTGACATAGTATACAGTAAGCTCATAAAAACAACTCCCTGTCTTCGTGCACAAGATGCATAGATCGCACAGTGTAACATTACCAGGGGCTCTGTACACATTAGCTGGAAAAGCAAACGTGGTCATTCACATTCTGGGGTCTCACAGTATTTGTGAAGGTTTTCAAAATCCAAACTAGCTCATGGAAACCTGGAGGTAGTGCCAAATGACCACAAGTTGCCACAAGCTCTCTCTTTTCTTGGCATGTTCCAGCACAGGTCTGGAAGAAACCACAACGGCAAATGGGGAAAAGTGATCAAAATTATACTGGGTGGTACACTAAAGTGCTCTGCTGAGACACTCAGAATGTGCTACTGATATGGAAGAAGAAAATTATAAAGAAATGTTAAATAAAACACAATATAAGAAAATGTTATATTTTACACAGTTGGAGAACTAGAAATTATCTCTTTCTGCATTTCCTTCTAGTCTGCAGCCATTTATTCCTTCTAAAGAGGTGCTGAGTTCCAGGAACTCAGGAGGCACTCTGCCTGTGGAACTAAGGAATTTCATACACTGGAACTGTTCTGGCTAGGTATGTACTAGTTCCCAGCATGCTGGGCCAGAGAGCAAACTCAATTTATATGAGCAAAAGGATCACCCTTGGAGGCTCACAGCTGTGATGGCATTACATCATGGGTACGCACATAGTGCACTAGCTGACGCCAGTGGCTGACCAAAATCCCTTGGAAACCTCTCCACTCTTCTTTATTTGGTGCCAGGTACTCCAGCTCCCTGCAGAGTATAAGGTACTAGGGCAAGAAAATAAACTGACAAGCCTAATTCTACAGTTCATGTCAAATTTAGCTTAAAAACAAACAAATCCCACAAACGGACAGAAAGCAGGAACTACCCTTTGCCCAAAGCTGAAAAACAAGTGCCTTTCAGGTCAGTTAATTTTAATATCTACTTATGAGACAGAGAACACAAACTAATTTTATCCCAGAAATATTCTACCAAGGGAAGGGAAGGAATGGAAAAGGGATAATATTAGATGACTTCTGTAATGAGAATTTTTCCTGCTGTAAATAAGACCACTGACTGCCTCAGGAATGTCCTGCACCACAGCCTCCAGTTTACTTCTCCCGGCTGTCTCACCTACATTAACCCTAGGCTCATCTGCCTCACTTTGTTAAAGGGGAGATACCTGACATCACTGTTAGACTCATCAAAGTGAGGCACTCAGGATCAGTTGAAAATGATTACTTTGACAGGGCAAAAATCCACTTGCATCAATGATTAGTGCTGTCCTCTGTTTGGTCCTAAACAACAGTAGCAGCCAGAGAGGCACTCTTACCTGGTCAGAGGCCTCACACTCAGTCAAGTTCCTCCAGGGCAGAGTCGAGTTCTCCTTCAGCAGCCAGGTACCCTCGGAGGTGCAGAACCGGTACACCTGCCCATGCAGCACTGCCAGAAACAAGAGGGGACACAGGGTCAGCTGGAGTAGAGCATGCATGCTGGGAGGCAAGGCTGCGACCTTCCCTCCTCACCAACAGCTTTCTCAGTTGGAAAGAACACAGCAGCATGGCTGCAGGAATGCTTCACCTGCTTCCTGCCCATCAGCACTGCTGCTGCCTGGCCTCCGGGCTACAGCCTCATCTACAGTATTCACAGGAAAAAGAACACGTGAAAGGTGTGCATGCTCTTTCTATTCTGAAATCATGCAGACCACTGAACAGAGAAATCTCAGAACAAATACATTAATACAATCTCCCCAGAATGCAGCTATCTAGGCAAACATCTGCACTACAAAACAAAACCATAAATCTCTGCTTAAAGTACCATACAGTCTTTTTATTCCTTCTGTCTACATGTTTGGATAACAAATAAATAAAATATCTTTTAAAAGCAGTTAGCAACTTGATCTTGTAAAAGCAGGTACGATGAAATGGCTTATAATAAAATTACATCAGACAGCAGCACCAAAATAGGAGTACAAAGGGTAAGGACAATTGAACTTTAGCATATGAAAGTATCTAAAGTCTAATAATTCTAAATCCTAATACAGCAGTAGTCAGTGCAGCAACCAGACATTTCTGTATTCAGGAAGAGTTTTAAGCAAAAAGAATTAAATCAAAAATCCAAACAGAAGAAACCACATAATGTGAATGGGAGAAAAAATTATGTATGTCAATGGGAGAAGCATACGCACGTCTTGTCTCAGGAATTATTTATCACCCAAAATATTTATGAGATAGAAAACATTGGAAACAAACAAATAAACAAAGATCTTAACCTATAAGGCAGCATTAGGATTGCAGCATGGTTGATACATGGAGAAATGCTCACAAAAGAACTGAGAGACCATGCAGATAACAGGAAGATGTACTAAAGGCAACTTGATACTCTCAGGGACAGGAGATCAAGTCTCGACCCTGTGGAAACAGAATATTTTCAGTTGTATATAAAGACATCTGACCTTATATAACATTAGCACAGGTTTATTACAAGGCCCTGAAAGTTTTGATGTTGAATATATACTACACACACAAGACCTTTCATCCTCTGCATCTGGTCACGTTGAAAACCAGCACTGCGCAAGACATGGGAGGCAAACTCAACCCCTAGGATTCTTAATTATGCCTGAATCCTGTTGTGACTCGGGCCATTTTACTTTTCAGGCAGTGCAAATACCAAAGGTACAACAACCAGCTCCAGTTTGAGTAGATTAAAATGATGAACAAACTTTCCAGAAGATGTGAGTAGTCCCTGCCTCCCTACTATCATACAATATCCTTCTCTTGTATCATAATATGTTTTGTTACCATACAGTCAGTGTCTCAATTGACACCAATTATTACATATACCATATACAATAACTGGATATCACACTCTACAACGAAAATAAATAAAAACCACTTCCAGCACATGGGGAATCTGATTTTATTTAACTTGTAAATTAATGCATTAGCTGACAAAGTTGCACAACTTTTAGAATGGGATCTTAAAGAAGCCAGTTTATTTGTAAAGTGTCAATCACACCTCATTAGAATTACATGTTAAAATGTGGATTGATGTCCAAAGCTTAAATGCTCTGTAGACCGATAAAAGACAGAGAGGAGAGGCCAAGAGTTAACACTGAAGTTAATACCATCATCTATAATGTTCTCTGATGAGAGTAAATAAAAACAAATGCTGTGGCCAGCTAAACAATTTTACTTAAGAGGAAAATGTTATCACATGACAGAACGCTCACAAACACTTCCTTACCAGCCTCCTTTTATTAGAAATAGAAGCAAATTAAATGATTTATCTGCTTAAAACAACCTGATCTGCCTTTTACAACAACACTGTGTCAAGGTCAGTGTGAGATTACTCACCTAACAGTCCCTCAGGATAAACTGAAACATTATTCAGTGTAAAAACAAATTACAGCATGTCCTATTCAATCACTTCTATTCAGGCAGAGAGATGAGAGAGTGAGGAAAAAGGACAAGAGACCAAGAGTTTTGTCTAGCTGCTGTGTGTCAAGTATTATAGAAGTCTGTTCTCTATTTCAAGCAGAGGCAAATGCTTTGGAAAATGTAACAATTTTGTCCATTAAAAAAAATGGATTCTGTAGTATTTGGGCATCACAACAGTCTTCCAGCAGACTAGTTTGTTCCTGAAGTAAGAAAAATGTTCTTTGATGGGGAACCTGGGAGTCTACACCTTCCAGCAGTTCTGTTATCAATTGGTGTGACCTGACCACTGCTTACTTAGAGTCACTGTTGGCTGTAAAAGCTGTCACAGAAGCATCATTTAGCCCCCATTCTGGCTTCTCATACAGCAAACACTAAACCCAAGACCTGTAAGCCTGTAGCTGGCAATACAGCAACAGGGTACAAACTGGACACGAAGCCTCCAGGGAGCAGGAGGAGCTCCAGCCTGCACTACTGTCCAAGAAACACATTTATCTAAATGTGTCTTTATCCTGGGCTCACTGCCACATTGTCTGAAATTATATTACCTCAACAAGCAATTTAACTACAAGTACTTTATTTAGTACCCCTTCCCACTGTTCCTCCTCCCTCCGTATATTAGTCATTCCAACTCCTTCGTTTTAGTGATGATAAAGCAATGACACAACTATGCCTTGCATTTTGTTTTGAAGGCAGAAAAGCTGATGGTCGCTTCAAGTTTTTGCAGCAGGAAGAAATTTATTTTCAATTATACCCTACAGTCTGTGTGAGAGGTGGGAAAACAGATCTGAATGCACTTACTGAGAGCTCCCATCATGCTGCAACAGAATGATAAGAGAGAGTCATATGCCCAATGTCCTGCAAGAAAAGAATGGATGGGAGCTTACACAGACCTAATATCTACATTACAGGGTGCAAGAAGAGATGCAACTGAGCAAATGTTGTCTACGATACAGTCTGTACAAACTCATCTTGCATGCCCTGAAGTCTTCAGAGCCTGTATTTCATGCTTTACTGTTAAAAGTTAAAAACCAGAGACTTTACTCATGGAGGTGATATATTGCAGAGATTCTGCATGCAAATACATTCTCCTTTTAAAACAATCAATTTGGAATTATACTAATGCTAAAAAACTAAGCATTCAAAACTTAAGAATTGCTAAGCTAAAGACACTTATGCGGTTTTTAATTTCATCCAATAAGACTGTTTTAACTTATGCAGATATACATTTTTTGTTAGTAGAATCCATTGTTGGGTTTGTTTTTTTCTTTGGAGGGGGGATGGGAGGGGATTCTTCAGGTAAAGAATGGGGGGATGTCATTCAATGAAAAATTATCAAGCTATCAAGTCATATTTAAACATACTGAATCAAAAACTGACAACAAATCCAATGTTTTCTTAGACCATCAATTCAGCTTCCCAATGAACATTAAGCACTACTGTCTCTTTTATTTGTTCCAAAAATGAACAGTGTATACTAGTCACACATTAAAGCCAGATTTATACAACAGAAAAAATTATGCAGCCACAGTATTTATTCTACATGGACATTTCACTTTTCTTAGTGATCATCATCATTCCCAGCTCTGCACTATTTTCCCTCACACAGTACAAGTCCCCATAGTTAATGAGGCAATGATCCTACAGAGAGGAGTTTGAGCTTCAGTACTTGTCTTACAAGAAGACCCATTCTGTGTAGTGCAGGAGTAAGATCTGTGGAAAAGTGGCAGAATATAGCTTCATAATTAAAAACTACTTGCATACTAGTTGCCAATAAAGGTTGTTGAGCAAAGTAAACCACAATAAATCAAAGCAATCATTAAGTTGTAACATCGTATATCGTGAGGTAGGAGTTAATGTCTCAAAACAAACAAGCCAAAAAACCCCACCACAAATCAACAACAACAACAAAAAACCTAACCAAAAAGAAAAAAAAAAAAAACAAACAACAAAAGCCCCACCACATCATACTGAAAAACAAGATTATTATGCTAAAAGAAGTTATACTCTTTAAGCAATTCAGCTGAATAACTTGCATTGAGAAGAAACTGTATTATGCTAGACCACGTTGAAACCTAACATAACCTTTTGAAATGTACTTTAAAAAACAAGTCATAAAATTGTGTGCATGTTTGTGTGTATTCATTTTAATAATGGAGAGTGTTTATGAACTATAAAAGATATGCGAATCAACATAGTAAAAGAAGGCTCTTTATGAAATACAAGTATTTATGCTAATGATACAGCTTTGTGAAGGTTTTATAAGATACCAACAGGCACCATTAAAAGTTTTATTCAGAATAAATAAAAGCGTGCTGGAATAAATTTATTGCACGAACAAACATGATTGAAGGTTTTATATATATGTAAAAACACTGCTAAGAGGTTCTGTGTTTTTAAGTTATTGGATCAGCAAGTTAATGTAATTAATGGAAGACATCTCATTAAAAGCATGTTAAAATAAAGTGGAAACAAAACAAAAAAAAAGATGCAATAAAAAGTTTTCTTGAAAGGTAAGAGGAGACACAGCTGAAGGCTTCCTAAAGCAGAGGAAGGGACCCACTTAACTACGGCCATGATTCAAGAACTTAAAAACAAACAAACAAAACATGCATACCGTGAAAGAAAAATAAGCTAAAAGAAAAGGATGACTAGGCAAATCATCAGCATGATGCTTGGTGAGTTAAGCAAGGGAAAAAAAGAAAAAACAACAGATAACTGCTATGTTAAATATGCATAGCCAGGAGGCAGAGGTAAGTAGGCATGCAAATAAACTCGTTATTTGATGAAGCTTCTGAGCAAAACAAGAGGTCCAGAAGATGTAGTTAAAACCAGCTCCAGGTGCCACAAATAAACTGCCAATCCTTGGCAGAAGGGAAGTCTTGGTTATTTAGTTATCCTCAAAGACAACAGTACAAATTAGAATAATTGAATCATTGGTTTTCACCTCTCACTGGGCAGTGATAAAGATAAGCCAAAAATGCAAAACTGTGGGCAGGTTTTGGTGCAGGCAACTTCAAAACATATCACGAGAAGGAGTCTAATTATCAAAACAGAGACAAATAATTCTGTAAGCATTATCTGCTACATTCCAAAAACAAAGGATTGGATACTTCAAAGTGGAACAGATAAAATGAAGGATCTCATGTATTTCAGAGTGAAGACATACATTTTTATTGAACAAATTTTACTCTCTGGCACTGGTTAAAAGCTTATTACTTCTGCAAAAGGAAGCCTGAAGCTGCAAAGGAAAATTGTATCAACTGGTAAAGGTTTTCCTATGGCGATAGCTCTTACAATCTCTGCAGACTTGGAATTATTTTTCCAGTACTTAGAGGAAGAAAAAAAAAAACACCACAAAATAAAACACAAAAAAACCCACCCAGCAACAAGAAAACAAAACCCAAACAGCTTGTTCACATACATTAAGAAATGCAGCCTTTGATATTACTGCTCAGGACACAGCCCTGTGCCACATCCATATATTCATGTGCTTTGCCAGTGGATTTCTCTGTTACGCAGCATGGGGATATTGATGTTGAGTCTCAAATACTGTAGAGGTGAACTCTAACATTTTTTGCCTTTCTGCCCCAACATCTTCCTCTTCTTTCTGCCTCCTTTATCCATCTCCTTTTAGTTGCTGTCATATTATTTCTCTCCCTGCTTGTATTGCCCTCCTTGGTTCTCTTCTCCAGCTTTATTCCTCCAACCATTTCTATTGTTGCAATACTTACCCATGCACTACTGATCAATAAACCTGCTGCTGATCCTCTCCCTTCACTCTGAATTTTCTTATTCCTCTCAGCTCTTTGACTTGCTGTGCCCCAAAGCCACTGGAGATGAACAGAAAAACACCCTAATTTCAGCCTCTATCCTCTTAACATGTCTCCTTTCTCATCATGTTCCTCAGACATTCTCAGCACACACAAGAAGCTTCTGCTCCAGTCAAGGAGAGGAGAATTCAGTGGGAGAAAGTGCAAGGAATTCACCATGAGAAATAGAAAGTGGGATGTCTCCACTGTCCTAGGAGTCCCATTCATCCTCCTTACTCACATGCTTAAGTGCAGCGTGGTTCTGACAAAACAAGTTCTTGAAAACTTTCAGCTTTAAATCAGACTTCTATTATATTGAATCACATTCAACCAAAGCTTTGCAAGTCTATAAGCTACTAAAATCAAGCTCCTAAAGAAAAAATAAAAAACAAACTATCAAATGATTTAATCACGGAAAGCAGCATTGTTCCTGCCAATAGTTACTGGTGGCAGTTATGTCTAGATTGACCTTCCCATTAAAAGATGAATCTTTACAACAATATCTCTGAGACTTACTTCTGATCTAAAAATTGGGAATGCTTACACCATTCTATTAGTAAACTGCTCTAAGTTCGCTATTTCATCTTCATTTCTACTCTATTTTCATTGCTTCAAAAGTATTTGGCTGGACATACAATCCTTTTGACTTAAACTTTTCTTTTTCTGCCAAGGTGCAATTCTTTCTTGAAGTATTCACTGCCAATGTTACCTCACATTTTTAAAAGCTTAGAGAAGCTCATTGACATTCATCATCCACACAAACTCAATATTTTCCACATTTTTAGCCATGCTTTGGTTCTGTTTAAATAAGATTGCTGATACTCTGCTTCATTAAGCTCTAGGACAATCATCAGCCAGGTTGTGTGTGTGGAAGTCAAGCTTCTTTTATTTTTTTAAAACTTTCAGAGGAAATATGCTGATGAGTGTTTGATCCTTTTCTTGCCTAATTCACTTCTGCTTTTTCCAATTTTCAGAAAGTAAATTAGTTTCAGAAAGGTCAGATGAGTCTGGCCAGCCACCGGCCACCACTATCATTATTATTTGTCATTGAACTATTCAAGTACCAAGGCTCTCTCATAAACACCCTGCCCAGAGAACTTTCTTTCTTATTCATGGAAAATTTACAGTGATGTATGGGAGTGCTAACAGGTACCATTTGCAGTAGTTTTGAGGAGGATTTGGTGTACTCTCAAAATTCATAGCAAGGACCTGGGTCTCTCAGGGGAAGTGTAGTCTACTACTGAAAACACTCAAGGGGAAATTTAACAGCAAAACATACAAATGGAAAAGGGTCATATAGCAAATAAAGCTGTGTACATGATGAATAAGTACAATCATTGTGTAGCTTAGAACATTTTCAAGGTAAAGCTGCATTTGTGGAGCGTGAAGTGGAGGATGTTCTATAATTAAACTACTTACACACGGGTACCTTTTAAGTCAGTCTACATTTTTTGCATGACTACTTTGTCAAATGAAAATATTATTAAAAAAATCAAAGCAAACATAGAGCTACTAACTTCAGAAGGCAGACAGCATGATTCTTCCCCACGTTAGGTATTTACATCTATAGGTATATAGGCAAGCTGAGTTTCATACATACTGTCACCTGAGTTCTATGGGTCTTAGGAAAAGCAAGCAATCCTTCAAGTTCACTATGATACCAGAAACGTGTCTGTTACGTGAGAAAATATATACAGATTGGATGCAAGAGGAGCATTTGCCATCACTCAAAGGTGAAGTGCCAGCAATCACAGAACAAGCAGGGAAGAAGTGGGCTCTAGGTCATACAGTTCACCCAGCAAGCTGCTCTTTACCCATGCAGTTAAGGTCAAGCATTCACAGTTTATTCTGCCTTGGCATGGGAAAAAATAAAAAAATAAAAAAATAATCAATTCTAACTGATGATTAACAACATTTAAGTGAGCCAGAAAGATATTGACCTGTTCTTAGCAAAACATTTAATTATGTAGCATACATTACGGACTATATTTATTCAGATCATGAACTATTTCATTTTACTCTTTGCCTACTATATTTAAAAGCTGTAAGTTCTCAAGCATAAAATCATTATAATTTTAAAGAGTAATATGAAGAAGGATTTGAGGGTTTTCCCTTTAATAGAACCGTGAACAAATAAAGATACTACATACTTCAGCTACACAAGACACTGGAACAGGTTGCCCAGAGAGGCTGTGGATGCCCCCTCCCTGGAGGCAACCAAGGCCAGGCTGGATGGGGCTGTGAGCAGCCTGGTCTAGAGGGAGGTGTCCCTGTCTGTAGAAAGGGGGGGAGCTACATAATCTTAAGGGACCATTCAAACTCAGACTATGATTCTAAGACCTGTAATAACAGTTTTGATGAAGTTTAAAGAAATTGCTAAGCTTAGATCTGTCTGCTTAAGTTAAGCTATCTGTTAGATCAGCACAGGCAAAGCACATAGGGAACCTTGTTAGCTTCCTTGCAGTCAGTTGTGATGATTAATTCTCACTTAAAAGAACCTTACTATTAAACTACTAAACTTGAGAAGCTGGCAGACAACTTCTCAAGAAGACGCAGAATGAGGTTCAGCTATGCAGTGATGTGCCTTGATATCCTTGATCCTTGATACTTTCCAAGAAATTACTTAAATAGAACAAAAACATTATACAGTCATAAGCATGTTGAAAAATATGCCAACTTTTCTACCTCCCACAGAAGCAGTCACACCAGACCAATATCCTACTACAAAGGCATCCACCTTTTACGTTATGTTCAGCAATGCAGAAGAGCACATTCTTCCTAGAGGACCTCAGGAGAGCAGCGTTGTACCTATCACGCATACACCATGAAGTCGTCCCTGTCTTCCAACAGATGCACTTCAACATTCAGCCACATGAAGTCTCCTTCTGTTCCCATTGCACATTTGAGGAGAGGTGCACATGCTTTGACTGTGGCAGATCCTTAAGGAAGTCACGTAACTTACCCCAGATGAAAGTTCACAGACCACTGCTCTATGCCATGCACCAGTCTGACACTAACCAGCAATTTATTTAAAAATACATTTCATATTTTTAAACAAAATGGAGAATGGCATTGCCACACAGTACCCAGCAGATGCATCTGTTAAAGATTTTTTTAAATTATTTATTCTGACAGAGTCTCAACCTATCTTTGAGATGAGCAGCAAATGTTCTAATTTTTCTGGTTTACAACCAGATGGAGGCTAATAAATGGAAACCAGAGGTGAACTTGAAAAAAACAAAACAGTATTTAGCAAACTGAGATTGCCAATTAGCTTAAAACAGCTTTCACTGCAAGGAAAGAAGTACAAATTTTGAATTGCTTAAAGGTTAGCAAATGCAAAGCAGGATCTCTTTCACTGAAAAAAGGTCCCACCCCTTTCCAGTATTATGAGAACTTTCTGGAAACTCGCTTTTATTGGAGTAAAGAAAGGAAGAAATGTAATAAATGTCTAATCATCTTTGCTGTAGCCAATACTTGAAGTTAAATTTATTTCCCTCCTACTTGTTTAAAGACAAACAGGCAGTTTAGCAACAAGCTCACGTAGCCATAAAACAACACTGGCTTTAGAGAGATTTTGAACTATGAAACTGAATGATTGAAGAAAAAGCAGTGGAGACCAAACCAGACATGGCTTACACAGGTTCCTTAAACTAAATGTTCAAACCAGACATATAGTGCAAAACTTTCTGAAGGAAATCTCACAGACACTGCCTCTTCCTCAATTATACTGCTTTCTGTAGATTGCTCTGCAGTGTATACTGCTTCCTTTGGGCTATCTCACATGATTGATGTGTCACTGCCCCAAGTGTGAGGTCTCAGGAACACACAGAAAAAAAAAAAACACCTTTCATTCTGCTTTTTTGTGTGAGGCACTATGGCACTCAGACAGCAAGTTTGCTCCTCTCCTAAAGAGATGACAAGAAAAGCTGTTCTATGACCAGAAAGGGAATGGTGAGCACTGAAAAATGGACCTTAAGCTATTATGAGAGTGAGAAATGGGAAAGAGCTGACCTGGATGTGTCCATGCAACTAAAGGTACTCAAAGCAGCAAGCCAGCTCTGGTCTCCTATGCAAGGCATGTGAGAAAACTGTTCCTTTCTCTGGCACAACAAGTGTTCAGAATTTAATGAAAGTCTGGTACTTTGATAGTCTTCCAGTGGCTTCCGTAAGGTCACACTGGTGGACTTTGTAGTTGCACAGATAAATCATTAGGTCCTATGTCCCGATTCAGGATTGAGGTGCATCCAACAGATACCTGAGGCACCATTTCTGTATTCGCTTTCTCCAGAAAACACCCCCCACATCTGATCAAACTGAACTTGCTCACAAAAAATACAGCCATCAGAAGGTTGCTTCAAGACTCATTTGTGCCAGACCAAAATACCAACACAGACACACCCCAACAGTCATGGCAGTTCAGGCGTCAGACATCTCAAACCTAGAGATAGAGCGTTTTTTGTTTCAGTTTAGGGCCTAAAGATGAAAAGATTTTGAGCAGAGTTCTTAATAACATTTTTTAGCACATTTTATTTACGGGTATTAATCACCTGAATTTATACCAATTCATACTGAGAGTATTTCTAACACTGCATTTCAATATAGAGTACCTGAAGCTTGAATTTTCATGCGGTCACTACCCACACATACATTTGCTACCTCATTTATCCAAATAAAGATGAATTAGTAAAATCTGCTACTATTATGGTACTACTATGGTTTACATAATTTGCCTGAAACTGGAATCCCTGGAAGGTTTTTGTTTTTTTTTTTTTTTTTTTAATTAAAAGGGATTTAGTGCTATTAAACAATAAAATATCAGAACCACAAAGGAAACATAATTGTAAAATGAATTGTGCAGCTCCAAGGTTTCCAAATCCACATGATGTTATGGGCAGCTAGCCTTCAATTGTAAAAAGGTAATAAGAAAAAGCACATAGCCACTGGCAGCAAGGTGAGGTGCCCTCCATCCTTTAAAGGAATACTGATCCCCTTGAAGATCTGAACTTTGGAACAGCCAAAGTATACCCAAGTATAACTTGCTGATCTTGCTGACTACAACGCAGATAGTACGACGTGCAAATTTTACCTGCTGTAACTACAGTGATGTAAAAAACTGAGCAGCCTTTCTAGGTTTTGTTCCTTAACACATGCATATTTGACAGACCAAAAGTTCTGACTTGGGCAGCCGGAAGCATGCCCAAGTCAGCAGGCTATGAGAAGTGCAAATACAAACATCTTACTGGTGATGGAGGAGGAACATGCTGCGTAACAGAAATACATGTGTCTTTTGATAATTCAGATATTTTCATTTGATATTTTCAGAGCATTTCAAAACATCATGTGGGAATATATGTCTTCCAAAAGAGAAAGCCTATGAATCTCTGAATGAATCCAGAGATCTGAACAGAATACTGTTTGTCTGAAATTCACTTCTCTCCCTCCTGTTAGCCTCAATGTTTTTTATTGTTCCAAAGGGCTTCTCTGTTACATACACAAAGCTATTTTATATGGCATTAGAGAGACAAATGACTGGAGAGCTCCTACTATCAGGTACTCACAGACTAGCATTAACTGAGCTTCTCATTTACTATACCATGAAAATCCTGTACTGTGCTGTGAGAAACACGAACCAGTAACAAAGTTGTTCTAAATATTATTAGCTCCAGCAACAGTGGCTTAACCCACACTGAAGCAGAGACTACTCTAAATCTCAGCTTAGCTTCAGTGCAATATTGAGTATCTAGACAACTTTAATATCCTTATTTCACAATTTCCTGGTGAGTTAGGGCAATGTTCTAAATGACCAATCTATGTGAAGTGGATAAATTTTAATACAGTTGCAATCACTGCAATCGGGAAACTGACCTGCGTGGAAAAATAATGACTCAAAGAATCAGGGGAAAAAGATTCACCACATTTCATTTGGCTAAAATTCCCAATCTGATTTGCTGCATAGCCATACAGAATAGAAGAATATGTTTAGCAACTAGATATACAAAATGCAGTAGTTAAATGTCACTGAAGAAACACGTAGTTCGTGCATGCCATATCCTAGAAGTATATCAACAACTCAATGCCCAGTGTTTCAGTGGAGATACAAAATAAAATTCCTCTAAGGATTCATGTTTAATTTACTTGCCTGTCACAAAGCAAGTCCATAGCAGTACAGGGATACAAGGGTTCAAGCATAAAATCATGGTCTAATTTCATGATCTTTCTACTATCCAGCTGTCACAAACACATTCTCTTCAGAGACAGTCCTTGAAGGCAGTATGCCAGTACTGAATTTGGCAAGGATACTGACACATACTAGGTAGCAAAATAAGAAAAAGGTTCAGCACTTCAAAAGAGATGAGACATGCAAATGGGACAGTATTGATTTTCTTTACTGTACTTTATAGTCTCTTTGTACACAACACTTTCCAAAAGAGGTAGAAGACAAAAGTTGCAATTACAAGGTAAGTGATACTGTGAGACAAAACCTTGCAGCTTCGGACATTGCTCAGCATAACAGAAATGCAGACCCATTCTCCATAGGCTTGTCTTGTGAAAGAGACAAGTCAGGAACTTCTTGATAATTGCAAGTCTGAATGGACATAGAGGTCTGAGAATATCTGCAGCAAGTAGAAATGGAAATCAGTTACTGTCACGTAGGGCTGGATTATCTAGCATAGCTACTAAGCAGAAAAAAAAATATCCCCAAATCCTTTTCAGCTTACCACTCTATTAGCCAATCTGCTGAGCTGCATCTGCTGTTGGGGGTTGCAGAAGGGTTGTCTGAAGACTGATAGTCACTAAGACAAGATGAGGAATGATACAGGAACAAGAATAAAAGCTGTTTTGCAAACAAAGCCTGCAAAATCTGTAATTGATGAAGGAGAGCTCTAGCATTACAAACAATTTTCATGTGAATTCTTCTCCCCACCTCCTTTTCTGGTTCACACCAATGAAAATTTATAGCACTCAAGAATTAAAAGGCCCAGAATCACACCAACAATTCAACAAAGAGAATCACAGAACATTTAGGGTGGAAGGGACTTCCAGAGATCTCCCAGCATGACCCCTTACCACAGGATGAACTAGAACAGATTGCTCAGAGCTACGTCCAGTCAGACTTAGGCCATCTCCAAAATTTCTGTTTCAGAGTTTGACCACGCTCATAGTAAAATAATTATATTTAAAGGAAGCTTCCTGGATTTCAAGTATGTGTGCTCATATGTATCAATAAGATCTCTGCACACACATTCTGGAACTTTCTCTTCTCCCGGTTGAAGAATCCCAGCTCTCTCAACCTGTATTCACAAGAAATACTTCAACCTTTAATCACCATCACATCCAATTGCTGGACTAACTTCAGTACACAGTTTGTATGCAGAATCCAGAACAAGACTATGCATTCCAGACAGTTTCCACTCCCTAGAGCTAAGTGACAGACCATTCCCACAGAACTGCCAGTGATGCTATGGCCAGTACAGCGCAGGAAGCTGCTGACCCTCTTTGTCTCAAGGGCACATTATTGGCTTACGTTCAGTTTGGTCCACCAGGGCTTACATGGCTTTCTCTCACAGAGCTGCATTCCAATCAGTCAAACCCCAGCCCCAACTGGCATGCAGTTATTTCTCTCCCCAGGACGGAGACCGCGATTCCTTCTGTGGAACTTCACAGCATTTCTGACAGACCATTTTTCCACTCTCTCCAGGTCCTTGCAAACTTCTGTGGTGCATCTAACACTCCATCACAGTTTTGTTCCCTCTGCAAACTCGCTGAAACCACCCTTAGTTTCATAGTCCAGGTTGTTAATAGAAACGTTAAACAGTATTACCCCCCCTTTCAGTCCTTGCAGTATACCACTAGAGACTATTCTTCAAGAGAGCTTTATGCTGATGATTCCTTTGAGCCAAGCAAAACAGTTTTCAGCTCATCTCATTGTCTGCTTTTGTGTAGTTCACACTTCATCAGTTTATCAAAGAGAATACAGGAGACAGTGCCAAAAGCCCTACCAAAGTCAAGATAAACATCTGTTCTCCCCTCACATACTGAGCTAGTCACCCTATCACAGAAAGCTCAGGTTCATCAAGCACGATTTCACCTTCATAAATCCATGCTGACTATTTGTAATCACCTTGTCTTTTATGCGATTGGAAACAGTTTCCAGGATTATCCGCTCCATCAACTTCCCAGTGATTGATGTGAAGTTGACCACTTCACATCTCCCCACATTTTGATTCTTCTTGAAAAGAGACAGTTGCTTTCTACCAGTCCTCAGGAGCTACGCCCCCAATTTCCACAACTTTCCTAAAGATAATCAAGATTAACCTCACAATGACAGAGTCTAGTTTGTTCAGCACTTGCTGGTACAATCCATAGAATTGTGTACATTCCATTTAAGTACGTCTTAGCCTGATTTTCCTCTACGAAGTGCAAGTCTTCCTTTCTCCAGACTTCACTACGGATCCTAGTGGCCTTGGATTGCTTCAGGCAAAACTGTAGTGACTGTAGTGACAACTGTAGTGACCACTGTGAAGAAGGCAAGGAATATCTTATCATTTCCATGTCCTTTTCCACAGGATCCCCCACTACATACAGCAGTGGATTCGCTCACTGGCCCCCTTTGGTTTTGATATTGCTTTAGAAGATTCTTTTTTATTATTTTTATTTTTTAATTTTTTTTTAAATCACCCTTAACTTGACAGATTCTGGATAGACTTTGGCTGTCTTAACACCCATTCCTGAATGCTCACTGTCTCTATATTCCTCTTAGATCATCTGTCACTGCTTCCACTTCTCTTACACTTTTAATGGAAACTGCCAGGTAACTCTCCATGCTTCCTCCATTCCCATATTTCACCATAAACAGCAGTCAATTTATTCCCCAGGGGATTTCTAGGCAGTATGGTTCTACAGCAAACTTTTCATGCATTTTAAAAACTGACTCCTAATCAAATTACAGTAGTATTAAACAAAGCAAGTTTAGCCCTTCATGGTTAATGATCTTCTCTGAACTGTACCTTCAAAGAAGGTACTTTCTAAACAAGGTCTTATCTTTCCCCTTTTCTTGATTTTAAACTGATAAAGACATCTTAGCACTGCAGGGCTTCCATCTATTTTAGGTTTTAAGTAGTGAGTTATGCAAGAATAAGTAATAAACATGCTTTTGTGATTACTGTAAGTCACACAGCATCTAATTTCCTATTGTTATAGATCTTGCATTATAAAGGAGTTACCTCCCCATTGTGGCAGTCCATTAGCATTCACTTTGAACATGACTCCACAAGCCATCATGAAAATGAGTCAGGTCATGGTAATTCAGACCCCTAAATTAGGCATCACATGCTAATAGCAGCCTCTTGTGTTTTGTATTAGATGATAAAAATATTTCCACATTCCATTCTTATTTCTCACTGATAACACATATTGAAATATGCTCACAGTATGCACATGAGAACAAATCCAGATATATTTTCTGAAGTACTTTTGCAATCCTCCCTAGCATGCTCTATGATTTTTCAAAATGATGCTAGTCTTTTCACTGAAACAAATACAGTATTCAGGACAATTAATTTTACTTGTTTCCAAGAGTACCAAAGATTCTGCACATCCAAAAATTTATTGATCTGTAGTCTTGTTTAAAATCTTGATTCTCACCAGCAGTGATTTTTGAAAAGCAGTTGAAAGTCAAACAACTGTGTCCAGTATCTCAAAGATTGCAAGTAAGCAAGTTCAGAGGAAAGCAGTTGAATCCTGTAAGAAGTTTTAGGTTTCCAGAAGTATTAGCTATCCAGAAGCATTAGGTTTCTTGGAAGTTCTGCAGCATTATACACTTCTATCTTAATTAATTCCTAGGTAAATATTAATTCCACACATTTTAAAAAACTTGCTTATCCATTCTAAAGTTGCAGTATCTTAATGACTGATCTGAGAAGGGTAGGAAAACAGCATTTTAACATTAGAGGTTATAAAATGATCAGTTACTACCAATACAGTTCAGATAGAGTACAAAAAAACACTCAGAAGATAGAAATATGAGGCAACATCATATTCATAATATCCACTTGGGAAAACCAAGAAATACATCTTGGAAAAAAAAAAAATCACCCTGACTTGTTCAATATAAACAAGACAGCAGTAAGACTGTCTATGCATAATACAAGTCATTTCAGAAAGCAAGCAGGACAGGAGTAACCAAATGGCTGCAGGAATTCCAGAGCACAGGAGCCAAGAGAACGGAAGAGATCACCTCTTCCCACATCACAAGGTCCCTAATCATTAAGCATGTTGATAATGCTGGATTTCAGAGGAAGACATGGGAACCTAATATAAAAGCTATAGCAGTTGAAAATAGCAATGCAGACTCAATTTTGTTTTAAAGTCTTATCTCTAAGTCAAGCTTGAAGTTCAACAGGAAATTTAAGGGTTACAATAGTTGACCTGTCACCTCCCAAACTGTAAGAATCAACACTGTGAACATCAAGGTTAATAATACTAAAGGGGAAGAGGTGCTCCAGACACTAAAGCAGATATTCCTACGTGGCCTATGGAAAAGACCATAGTAGATATGCTAAGTTGTCCTTGGCTGACTGCCAGACAGGAATCACACTGCACTTTTGTTGTAGTAAAGCAGTGATTGGATGAGGGGTGATGCTCTTCCATGCATGGATGTTGTCCAACTTTGTAGGTATTATGATGTTATTTTGATGTGAGAATTTTTCACTCACCTTAAAGTTAACAACAGTTCAATAAGAAAAGCAAAAGCTGTTCACACAAGTAAAGCAAAATAAGCAGTTTATTCACCTCTTCACATTGGCAGGCAGATGTCCAGCCACTTCCTGGAAAGCAGGGCTTCAGCACACAGAACAGTTACTTGGAAACACTAATGCCACAGCTATGAGTATTCCCCTTCTCTCCCTCTTTCCCTGAGCATTTTTTGGCTGAACATGCTGCCATATGGCATGGAATGTCCCTTTGATCACATCAGGTCAGCTGACTTGGCTATGTCATCTTCCAAACTCTTCCCCCCTCAGCAAGGCCAGTAAATGTATTGGAGAGAAAGCCTTGATGCTGTCCAAGCCCTTTTAAATAGCAATCAAATCACTGGTATGTTATCAATACTGTTTAAGCCACAGGTGTAAAGAACAGCACTCTGATGAAATTTACTGCCAACTAGTTAGACAGTGCAATTCCTATTCCTTATTCCATAGGATTTTCATCACTCCCGGGTCTCAAGTTACACCAAAGTTCCCCTCAACTGTACTATTTCTCATTTCCAAAAGACCTACAACTTATACTACACACCTAATCTACCTTTACATTCAACAGAGGCTTATACAGCCTCTTTAACAGCATGATGTCCCTGACCATGGGCCAAGTTCAATCCACTACACAAGAGAGCCCATTTATACTTCAAAACTTAGATCTTCATAAAGAAGTTGCACAAGTTACTGAATTCAGGGACAGATACTAGATGAAGGAATCCCCGTGAATTGCCTTCAAGTGGTGTCAGATGAATTGTATACATAAGGATGTAAAGAATATCACCTTCAGAGATTTATCTGTCAGAGAAAAAAAAAAGAAGCCTCTGCGTCCACTAGTACCTTCACCTTGTGGTATTCTAACAAACAATTTTTTCCAGGAAGGAACACAACACTTCACTTTTCTACATCTACATCATTTTTCTACACCTACTACAGGAGGACCTCCTGTAACAGCTTTGCTGCTATTTCTGTTTTCAAACTGTACTATTGTTAGCTCATCTTCACCAACAAGTATCACATTACTGTTTCATTAATAGTCACTACTATTCAAATAGGAAAAGCAAATGAGAGCACAAAAATCCAGACTAAATTGAATCATTAGAAAGTCTTTTCTCTCATCTCCTCCTGATACATGGAAATAAATACTATACTAATTCCCATTCCTGAATGCACCCATGACTCTTAAAGCCAATATCATCCTTTCAAATGCTGTGCAAGCAAAATAGGGTTGATTTAAAGCTACTCTTACAAGCAAGGACTCTTACCTGTGTTAGCCCAAGGTAAATACCAAGGGCAGCTGACATTCACATAGGTACCAGGCAGTCCATCAGGCCAGCAGGCATAGTTGTCAAATGTTCTGTTGCAGAACTTGCCTTCTGCAAAGAGATGGAAGAAAGGGCATGCCACTGTCTTGTATTAACATAAATGCAGAAAAGACTGAAGAACAAAAGATAAAATACAAATGTGCATTTAAGCCATAACAGTATTATGCATTCAAACTTTGGAGTTAAAGTTTTTTTTGACAAGCAAGTCTTATTTATCCCTATGAAACTGGGATGGGAAAAAGTTGGGAATATGTTGGGAAAAAAAAAAAAAAAAAAAAAATAATCAGTCAATTAATCAAGGGAGAAGAAAGGCACATCAATATTAAACCATTTTTTATCTTTTCCACACCCTCATGTGTCTCAGTTGGATTTAAAATCATTTTTGCTGTGAATACTGTAGATAATCATTGCTGAGAATTGGCTCACAGTCATGCGGTTGGAAGTCTAATCTAATATATAGAGATCCATCAACAAAATACCCACACACAACCATAACTTTGCATTACAGCTTAATCAACACGAGAGTACTTCAACTTCAGATTTATTAAACTGTCATTCTTAGAGGGCAGCACTCAGCCTCTCAACAGGATAATGGAGCAGAGAGAAATGAATGTTTTGTAGCCATTGTTGTCAACACCTACTGTTCTCACTCCACCATATAATAACACGGTTAAGAGAAGGAAAACTGACAGTTTTAAGGCAATTATTCAGATACAGCTTTAGACACATCTCATCCTTTTTAGTGTGCCACAACAGCACTGAAGCACAGCAGTACCCATATTGTATCCAGTTCTGAGCGTCACTGACAAGTCACCAATGTCCTCTAAACACCACAATGCTGGCACACTGCAGCTGTTCTCAGCACATTGGAGCAGCTCAACTGCTAAGATGAGCCACATTCTCATTTGCACTTGGCACATTTTCTGCATGTGTATGTTTTGTTTTAAATGCCGTTTCAGCATTTTACAATGCTCAAAATAATTTCTACTATTAGATTAACGTAAACAGTATTGTCCTTGACTTCTTAATTTATGTACTCTCTCAACCCTTACTTCTAAATTAAATTTCAGGAGTGCTATATTAGTAACCTCCTTTGATGCACTAGAGCCACCACAAGACATTCTGGGTCCGAAGATGAAAATCTTTACAATGAGATTTTTTTCTTAAAATGGTTCCTTTTAGCAGAGGGAAGAGTCCCACAGAGAACAGATTGAAGGAAATGAAACAAAAAAAGAGATGGACTGGATAGTAAGCTGAAGAAGTACTTTCAAGTTCATAAATGCTCCCTTGTGACTGTTATTTTGCATTTTAACAATACTTCGTATCCCTACCGAGCAGACTTACCTGCTGCAATAGGAGGTGCCTCATACAAGTATTTCAGGCATTGGAGCTGGTACTCCTTCCACTTCTGCACAACACCAGAGAGGGATCCATCTGTACTCTGAAAGAGAAATCATGAGTCTCAGCCATTGAATTCAAACTATATTTTCCATGCAGCCTAAATTGGAAGATGTGAAGAGGTCTTGCACAACCTCATCTCCTTCTATAACCAAGTGATCCACCTGATGTGCCCAGGCTGCCAAGAATGCCAATGGCATCCTGGCTTATATCAGAAATAGAGCAGTCGAAAGGACCAGGGTGGTGATCATCCTTCTGTACACAGCTCTGATGAGGCTGTACCTTGAGTACTGTGTTCAGTCCTGGGTCCCTTGCTACAAGAAAGACATTGAAGCCCTGCAGTGTTTCCAGAGGACAAAAAAGCTGCGAGGGGTCTGGAGCACAAGTCTTATGGGGATTGGTTGAGGTAACTGGGATTATTTAGTCTGGAGGAGGCTCAGGGAGACTTTGTCGCTCTCTACAGCTCCTTGAAAGGAGGTAATGGTGAGGCAGGGGTTGGCCTCATCTTTTGGGTAACAGCGAAAGGACAAGAAGGAAGGACCTCAACTTGCACCAAGGGAGGTTCAGGTTCATTATTAGGAAATATATACACTCCAGAAGAGCAGTGAGGCAGTGGCACAGGCTGCCCAGAGAGGTGGTGGAGTCACCATCCCCGAAGGCGTTTAAGGCAAGGGTAGGTGTAATACTTTAGGACATGGTTTAGTGAGCGATACTGACAATAGGTGGATAGTTAGAGTAGATGATAATAGAAGTCTTTTCAAACCTTAATGATTCTATGAATTCAAAACAGCACTACTCGTAATAAACATTACAAGATGGTACTATGTGGTTAACTGCAACTAAAGAAATCTTTTTCTGTTGGTATCATGAAGAAAGAAAAAAAACAAACAACTAAGCTGTACTCTCAATGAAACCCAAGCTAAGTTAGCTTTGCTGTCTCAAATCACAGAGGAGTTTGAATTGGAAGGGACCTTTAGACCATCTAGTTCCAATCCTCTTCCATGTGCAGGGACACTTCCTACTAAACCAGGATGCCCAAAAACTCCATCCAACCTGGCCTTGAATGCTTCCAAGAATTAAATATATTTTTTCTGAGGCTACAGAAAGAGCAGGGACTTCTTTTCAGCACAATGACAGGCTGCAGTATCACCTTTTCCAAGTACCAAGGGGCAGAGTAGGAAGTACATACAGACTCTGCACAAAGGCAATCAGATGTTATTAAACTACAGAATATGTGCTGGCTGTTCATTCAACCCTAACCAAAGCCTCACCGTGCTCACAGAGGCCCAACTTACCCACTGCAATCAAGTACACAGGCAACAATTCACCCTTCATATTCATATAAACTGAATTACAAACGTAAGGATTACCAGGCTCTAAGTAATTGATAACACAGCTAATTCAGCATTCTCTTCCCAGAATAAAATCCTGCATGGATATCATAAAAACCTAACAGCGTAAACTCTGCAGTACAACCCTAATAGAGGAGAAAAAGTCATTTAACCCCAGCTGTTGATCAGTTTATGAAGTGAAGCGCGAGGGTTAATAACCCTCATAATTTACCTCTCACAGCTTCAACTGCAAATTTTTTGCTTTCTATTTCAGCTTCTAAACTTTTTTAGATGCTTAGAAAAAAATATAGCAGGACTTGGGAAGGTTTGTTTAAAGCCACATAGCTGTTTAAAATTTATACTGTATTTCCAGAAAGGCAACCTGGATGCTATTCACTACAAATTGTACACCTTTAAGAAATGGTTGCGTAATCTCTTTGGTAAAAAAAACATTTTTGGACTACAGACCTTAAATCCCTTCTTTGCTCTTGAATCCTTCAATGATTAAAAATATAGTTTTGAGGAAGAAACAAGCAATCAGGAATACCACCACATTCATTGTGCTCCTGCCTGGATCAAGACATAACATCGAATTACAAGGATGCACTTCAACATATGATGAGAAATACAACATTTAGTAGGTATCTGTTGTGTTTTAAAGAATGGTAGCTCCCTGTATTTACAAGCAACTCTTAACTGTAGCTAGGGCCTCATGGTCATAATTTTAAAAGAATTTGGCCAACTCCCACTGAAGTCAAAACAAGTACAAGCCTGTGGATCTTTCCAACTCTGACCCTTGTCTTCCTGATTTAAATCATCCTGGTCACATTTCACTTATGCCAATAAATGCTGCCAAAGTCTGTCTGGGCTCAAGTCACCAGCACAAAAATTAATGCACCTTACTGAATGTTAACCCTGCGTGTATATGGTAACACAGAAACCTGTAGATTGAGGTTCCCTCCAACCCCTGCAATACTGTAATTCTGCGGAAACATTCTTGCCCAAATTAGAGTGTGGAGGAACACACAGCCAGGAGCTCTAGAATGTCATCTACAGATCTCTGTAGACTGAATAAGGAATGAATGACCAGTATGGGAAGAGGGAAGATCTTTCAAACCTAAGTTTCTCCCAGATAGCCTTCAGAAGGAAACTTTCAGGTTACACATTGTTTAAATGTCTTTATCTTACAAGTGTAGCCATTAAAGTCATACAGGATTGTTTTACCCCCTCTCGGTCACCATGTTGATACTTTAATACATAAATTAATAGGAACATTCTCCAGACAAACTCTGAAGTTCTAATTGAGAATAATTTCTGAAGCTACTCACTGTTCCACATCTTCCCAAAAAGTAACTGTTGATTATGCATGCAAGTGAATGCATCAAGTTGATCCAAATCCAGACTTGCAGATTAATATGTATACAGAGTTTCATTTAGAAGTGAAAGACTACATTAGAAACTATCACCACAAACCTAAAACTGTGAAAAATAGCTTGTTGGAGGCAGAGATACCTTGAAACAAAATACTCTCTTCTAAATCAAGTTTTCATTTATTGTCTTCATGAATACAGGAATAGCCAGTTGTAATTAAAAACTAGAAAAAAAAGGCAAGCCTCTATTCCTCTATTTAATGAAAAAGTAGAAATATTCTAATCTATAGTGGTTTTTCATGATGTGAGATGACAACTGACGAGATTATTTTAGTCTTAAAATTTGCTAATTAGAAACATCTTTTTGTAGAGACTGATTTAGTAGGTTTCTATTATCTACAGTCACTTGTATTAAGACAATCAAATATAAAACCCAGGACTACATACTTTATTCTCTCCATTAAACAGGTCTCTCTGCTTCAGCAGTGTTACCAAAGTTAGGTTAAATTTGATTTTACTATATGCTATCTGTTGCAGCTTCTACAGGACCCATGCATATATAAACTTACGGTAACAGCTGATATTCAAATAACAGATACCATATTTTTTTGAGGAGTGATTTAATTTCTTCAGCAGTATCAAAGCACTAAGAATGCTTCTATGAAGACAAAGCTCCTGGGACAGTGCTCAGAATTTGGAACAAATTCAAGAGTCATATTAAGTGTAGGGCTGCCTTTCATTGCTAAAAGCACCAGTTCATTCTGTTTTTGTTGAGTTTTGCCTCCTTCCATTTATACTCATCCGCAGGAGTGAGAACATCAGCAGTAGTTTTGCTGGATGAAGATATATCAAAGACAGATAGTGGAGAAGAGGATGGAAGCATAGCTGACTATTTAAAATGGAAGAATGAAAAGGCAAGAATGGGTGAAGGACATTAAGGAGGTGAGTAATGGTGAAGCTTAAGTAGCATAAATTGGAGGCAGGATAATTGAGACAGACAAAAGCACACAGACTGGGGGCCTTTCAGTGTAGGAACCTAATTAAGTGTAATTAATCTCTAGTGATAAATTAGCTCATTCAACAGTCTGAGGACCAAACGCTTTATAAAACCTCAACATCTTTACAGGAAACCCTCTTTCTGTAGCCACCATTTATATCATAGACCCTACTGTAAAAGGAAGCATTTCAACCACTTTCCAACATCTTTGAAACTATTTGAGGAAACGCTGAGTGATTTGTGTCCGTTCAGTCTGGAAGAAAAAAGAAAAAAAAAAAAAGAAAAAAGAACGAGAAGGGATCTCATTGCTGTTTATTACTATCTAATGAGCAGAAAACAAATGGATGGGGCTGGACTCTTTTCAGTGTTGTGCAGTGACAGGATAGGAGCAACAGGCAAAAACTGGATCTCAGGAAGTTCCATATAGTTAACTGAAATAACTTCTTTACTGTGAGAGTGACGTGGCACCTGAAACAGGCTGCCCAGAGAGGTTGTGGACACTGACCTGGAGGTCAGTGATCTCTAGAGGTCCCTTCCACCCTTTAGGATTCTATGATTCTATTGCTGCTCTTACAAAAAAACAGCATCCATAGGTACACGAGGTGAGCTGTGCACAAAGGCACTACTCTAATATAGTGAAATTGGAGCACAGAATACGAATGTTGAAGGGGCTGACTTTGGACAAAATACACCATGAAACTTCAGAGAGGAAAGAAGATTTCTCAGAGCTTCAGTCAGTGATTCCTGGGATTACCATCTTTCCTCTTCCCTAATCATTATATAAGAGACCTTAACATGCGAAAGAAAGTGAAAAACTCCTTCCGTAAGATTTCTACTTGCTGCTAAGGGCTCATATTTTATGTAACAATCACTAGCACCTCCAAAATACTAATTTCAGTCTTCAAAAGTAAATGCTAGAAAACCTAACACTGAAGCACACTTCAATATGGCCTTGGTATTCTTGCTTCAGGTAGGAAAAGTAACATCAAACTTCTCAGAGGATAACTCAGATTAAATATACAACCTTTCATCTTGGTAATACTAAAAAGTTAAACTTTTTTCCCCTCAAAAAAGACCAATAAAAATTCAATGCAACACATTATTTTAAAAGTTATGCTGTTCAGAATCAGTACAACAGAGGCTGAGGTAGGGGAAGATTGTATGCTATTAGCTTTAAGTTCATTTAACATTCTTTCCTCTATAATAAGAATCTTATTAAACTGTTCTGTGCAAATGAATCTGCACCAATTAAAGCACTGTTTTATTCATAAGATGGATTTACATTTACACAGATTTTGTCCTCATTTCATCTCATTTCACCCCAAATTGGGCAGAGCACAACAACACTGCAATGTTGTGACCCACAGCCACCTTCCATCCACCGGGACAAGAATCTCAGTCAGAAAAAATGACTTAGATGTTTCAAATGTTTCAAGATGGCATAAAGCATGAGGCTCATTTACAGCTTCTTGAAAACACTTTCCCACTTAGCAAATGCCTTGCTAAAACAGTACCTCTGGAAGCAGAAGAGGCTGTAGCACAGCAAAACTCTACAACAAGGTTATCTGTCCATAGAACAGTGTTATTCTTCCCTGCAGTTTGTATTCATGTATCTCCACTTCCAATTTGGAGTGAATACAAAAGCATATGAATAGCAGGATGTCTCCACTAGTTCATTAAGACCATCTTGACCATTGGTCAAGACTTGATCTCTCAGCAGTTATTACACATCTGTCAGAGAAACACTGCAGATGTTGGTGCTCTAACTCCCAACAGTTCTTCAGCTGTAAACACAGAAGGTTATGTCAAAGGGAAAGGAGGTACATTAAAAAAAAAAAAAAAGAAAGAAAAAAGAAAAAAAAAAGGCTGTGCTATCTCTGTTATATGCAGTACCAGAGAACTATCACTGGAGATACTTTCACAATAGCTTTTCTGAAGATAATGAGACCGCATTTTAGGACATCTGACATCCCCTGGATTTCCACATTTGTCACTTTCTCTTCCCAAATTACATCACCTACTTTTGACTTCAATATAATCAACTGACATTATGGAAGTCTAAGCGACCCTTTTGAGGTCAAGTTACTATTCTTAGCTCCTTCTTTAGAGCTGCTTGACTGATCAGATAATATAATATTAATTATGCTTCAAGTCATATTTTACAAGATACTTCATCAGCAGTTGGACAAATCCTTCACTTCTCAGGAAAGCAAAAAAAAAAGCAGTGGATCAAAATAGCTTTCCTTCCAGAGAAGCACCTATTACCAGCTTTTAGGAGCTTTTCCTGTAAACACTTCTGTTCCTTGGTTACTAATTGAACTTATGACTTCAGTAGCTCAAGAGCACCATAAAAAAAAAGTATCCTTCCAGCACCTTCTCTGACAACAAAAAAGCAGAAAATTACATAGGTCTCTTCAAAAGTAATGCCTCCTCTTTTCTTCCAAGGAAACTACAATAGATACAAAGAGTACAATAACACTATTTGATGGAGCAAGTCCTCAGCTACAAAATACTACTTGCCAACATGGTCACCACCATTTGCTATGCATTTTGGCCAGCAATGAGCGTTAGTCCACATGCCATGCTCTTAAAAACCTGCATGGCCATCCAGAACAAGATTTGTCTTTCACATCACTGCCACCACTGCTGAAATATAATCTGGAAATAGTGGTAGTACTCTGTATATTGAACAGATCATGTTTCTTCTTCTTTACAAATCACATAACGTAAGCAATCTGTCAAATGATTTAAAATTGCTGTATAGAACAGCTGGAGCAGAGGGACATGGCATCATTATTTTCACTGGTAACAAAATAAAAGACGTTTTTGGAATATGTTAATAATCCGCTTCTTTAGCAGAAGTAAGGGTCTCATTATCATAACGTATGTAGGTCACTCCAAAAGTAATGCCTTGTATTTATTTCCATGGAAACTACAACAGGTACAAAGAGCGCAACAGCACCTTTTGATAGACCAAATTCTCAGCAACAAAATGCTGTTTTTCAACAGGGTCACAGCCATTAACTGTGCATTTTCTTCAGCAGAAGTTACCTCCAGTCACTGTCACCACTGCAGAAATGTACAACCTACCACCTCACTGAGCTCATATCCACTGTTTGGTTCCCATAGATGTTCAGAAAGCATCAATGAATGTCAGTGGCAGCCATTTCCTCCACATGGAGGAATTCAATAAAGCACCTTTGTTCCATACACACTTCCATGTCAGATGCCATTTTGTCAGGCTGTCCCTCTGTTGCCATCCGCCACACAGCAACAACATGTAATGAAATATTTATGGAAAGGTTCAACATTTACTGCCATACATTCACCTCTGATGTTGTGGGCGAACAAAATAGGAATCATCATTTTTGGAGCAGGCCTCATATGAACTCCCCAGTAAAGGTGCTACTGAATTCAGTAAGGAGCTATCTGGCCATATGTGCCAGCTGAGTTTCTTCTTAAGGTGCAACATCTTAGGACTTGCAACGAGATCTTCAAGAAGGAAAGTTTTAGGACTTGGATAAACAAAAGTTTCAGTAGCTGTCCAACAATGGAGACCCATCTTTTCCGTCCCTCTTGAGTTGAAGACTCAGATTTTATGACAGTAAGCATTTGAACCCAAAGCAGCAAAAGCTAACTCATCTAGCACTCAAACCCAATAATTGCACAGGAAGGATACTGTTTTGCTTTCTCTTCGGAGTTGCTGAGATTGCCAGCACACTGCCATTCCTGAGCAGTAACACTGGACTTTCAGCATCTTCCCAAAACACACAAAATACTGTCCACCTTTCATTCCATTTCTTCCTCTGCCCAAGTAGCTTCAAAACAGCATTTCAGTCAATCCAAAGACCAGAAAGCAAATATCACCTCAATCAAGGACCAGAATATGTATAATTTTTTTATTTTAAATCAAAGGCTGGATATCAGAATTCTTTCCTCCTAGTTGAAAATAACCACTGCACCACATGGTCCCTCATCCTCGCCTGCCCTCCTGTCTTTTTCTTTTTCACATCTGCACAGCTTCAAAAGGAAGGGCTGAATGTCAATCCGAAGACCAGAAAGCAAATATCACCTCAGTCAAGGACCAGAATATGTATAATTTTTTTTTTTTTTATTTTAAATCAAAGGCTGGATCTCAGGATTCTTTCCTCCTAGTTGAAAATAACCACTGCACCACACGGTCGCTGATCCTCGCCTGCCCTCCTGTCCTTTTCTTTTTCACATCTGCACAGCTTCAAAAGGAAGGGCTAAACGTGCTCAATCACATGTGAAACTAGAAACAAGCCAGCACAGAGCACTAATCAGCTGTCTTCTCCCTATTATCCTCCCTCCACTCCTGCTTTCTTAAGGACAATTTTTGCTATATTGGAAAGAAGGATAAGCATGTGTACCTGTCAAAAGCAGCTTGGAACTGCAGGTTTCCAAACATAAAACACTTGTGTGTGGAGGCTTGAGTAAGGCAATTCAAAGAACTAAGAAAATAGACATGAGACATTCTTGCTTTCAGTACTTCTAGTGACTAGGCAGAGGCACCTCTTAGTTCAGCAGGACTTAGTTTCATAAATTCTCCCACAAGCATAAGCTGTTTGAGCAGGTGTGAGGTTTCAGCCCTGACCACAAGGGTTTCCACTTCAGGACCAAACATCTCCAGTTTGGCCTGTAATGCTTTAATCATGCTTTGAAATCAATTACTCCACTCTTCCTCTCCACAAGTTTTGTTTCAACAAGGCACATTTCCCTGAGAATAATGTCTCCTGGCCCCTATCATTTTCCAGATCAAAGCAAAGTGTTTGGCATTCAAAGATAGATGTCAAAGCAAACTGCTTTAATATCTAAATCAACTTCCACAGCATTCTGTACTAAAAATCAAGTGAATAAAGCACAACTTAATATTTCAGCTTCCTACAAATTTAGGATTGTCTCCAGGAGACAAAAACTTAACTCCTGTAGGCCAGGTAGAGTAGCCTGAAAATTTGCTACAAAACTACAATTAACAGGTCACTATATTGTTTCTGTCTTCGATGATAGACATACTGGGGATACCAGTAAAGGTCTTTATCCCATGAAGATCTTTTCCCAGCCTAGATAGAGGTTTCCTTTTTACTCACTCTAGGACCCCACAAATCAGTGTGCTAACAGTTGAAACATAAACATTCAGTTTGACGATAATTGCTTTCTGAATACATTATTTTCATTACGTTTTCTTCCATCTGTTCCATTAAATGTTGCTGCCAAGAACTTATTATATGAGCCAGTCATAGAAATTTCCAAGCAACTATACAGAGAGACAGAAGAAATGCAAAAATTGCAAAGGCACTGACTACCAAACTCTTGGACAACAGAAAACAATCTCACAATTTTAGTTGGAGGTACTGTGTGTCAACACAAGAATTAAATCATCGCAGGAACTGTGTACAAAGAGTTTAATTTACTACGCATAGCAAAACTAAGTATATGTTTTGTGAAGTGTTCTTCAAAAGAGCACATTTATTGGTGCAGTTATACAACAGAAGTATCAAAACAGTAGAGAGTTTAAATTTCATTTACAGTCTGTTACAAGCGCGTAGCATTTGGAACAGTACTGAAAGAACAGTGAAAGTCAAACAGTGTTGTGTGAATAGGGGAAGCTACAAAGAGTTCTTCAATCTACCCATCTACCCTCAGCTGTAGAGACAAAGTATAGCCTACACTACTGGAAGAATAACTCAGTCTTTCATTAAAAACATTATGGTAACCATACTATCACAGTGGAGTAGACGTGTAGTAAGGAACGTTAAGGACAGAAAAATTAAGGAGAAATCTAGGGTTGAATTCAGATACTTAATCATGGGCATCGACTGATCTCCTCTTACCATACACAGTTGTCTTGCTTTACTTCCTGTAGAAGCTGCAGAAGTGCATGCTTCCCTGTAACTTGCATTACATCTGCTCTTGAATACTGTAGGATGTCTGCAGAGCACTAAACACCTGCATTTGGTAACTGATTCATCCTGAGTATCTTTTTGCCGCTCAAGTGAAATAAAGAAAAGAACATCTGTCAAAGCCAGACTCTTACTGCAGTTCAAAACACAATGTACTAAGCTGGTTCTTTACGACATACTGAACCAAGCGCATCTTAAAAAGATCTATTTTTTAAGTTTATAACTGTCTGGTTTCTTTGCAAATACTAACAATGGGCTAGAAACGAGGTATTTCCACCTTTCACACTGAAGCATCATAGAGTGGCCTGGGTTGAAAAAGACCTCAAAGATCATCAGTTTGAACCCCTCTACCACAGACAGGATCACCAACCACTGGATCAGGCTGCCCAGAGCCTCATCCAGCTTGGCCCTGAACGCATCCAGGGACGGATGGATCCCACAGGAGTCAAGCTTACCCCAGCTTTTCAAACGACTGTTTATCAGGTACACTCATTTTCAGAACTGTCATGTGAGATCAGAAGGCAAGGTGTAGAGAAGTTGTAATTTCTCCCCACAGTCAGCAATATACAGCAATATAAGCCTGGTCACCAGCTTGTTGGTTGATCATTAGGGCCCCTGAGGTAAGTTCTCAATAGCAAGAGGGGGAAAAACAAAAACAAAACATCAAAAACACAAAGCAGACCTCTCTTACTGAATATTTTCTTAAGTAACATTAAAAAAAAAAGCAATCCCACAACAAAAACCCACAAACAGTTCCCTAAGAAATAATGGATTTGATACAAAAATTATCTCAGGACAAAGCTATTAAAAACAACAAATAAGCTCGATATGTAATATTATGGGTTCTGTATCTACTGTTGTTAATGATTGCTAAAGAGGAATGCAATAAAATCTGCATGGCTTTCACAGTTCTAATTGCAGACAGTAGCTTATTTTGGTTTTATGTAATGCCAAGTTAACTCCCTCAGCAGTTCATTGTCACAGAGGCTCAACTGTCCATCAGCCAATTATCTGCCATACTGCTCCTTCCCGCCTACCCATCCCTTTGCCAAAACAATTATCTGTGGTGGCTTTGAAGATTGCTAGCATTTTCATCAACAGTACCATCACATCTGAAATCAGATCATACAAGAGAATTTCAGCCAGTAGGGCTTGTTCTCCAGACAATCTGTTTTCCTTCTACACATTATGGAAGAGATATTATAGAGGTATACCTCTGTCTAACACAGTGACATGGTCTATCACATCTAAACGGGACAGAACCCCTACAACAGCACTGTTGTGGTACCACAGCATATACAACACAGTTCTCATTTACTCAGACAGATACAGCATAGTGTTTTACAGGCAGCACTTATTTTTTTCTAATAATTTTCAGCATTCAACATACACTGCTGCTAAGTGTTACTTTCCTCAGTCTTGATTTGTCAAAAATAAGACAGGAGCAACACGGCAAAATGGCTAGAACCTTAACTCAATCAAATATGGAGAAACAGTGAAGCAGAGAAAAAAACAGTCATAAGATAAAGGCAAACGCTGCCCAGGAACTGTACTTTGATCATATGAAATAGAAATAACACATGTCCACAGGCAAGAACAAAAACAGCATGTTTGAAGTTAATCAGATGATCTTCATGTTAGATGGTAATGGACTACAGTTCTTAGGCACCAGAATCAAGAGGTGATACAAACTAGAACAAATCTGGCAACACACACTGCTGCAGGACTGCAGCACCATCCTCACAGCCATGTTTCCAGTTAGGGGGAACCAGGTGACGCTACCATTTCCAGAGACAACCCAGCATAAAAGCTGCATTCCTGCTTTCAAATCCACCTCTCCCATCCTCTTCCTTCTATTTCCTTTTTATCCAGAAGACAGTGAAGTTCAGTATTCCTACACAGGGAAGTTTTTTGCTGCACTCTCAAAAGCCCTCTCATTAATTTAATTCTTAAAATTCTCTTACAAGAGAGAATTTAAAGCAGCACCTTATGTGACAACAGTATAATATATTTGCAAGATCTTAGTAGCCAAGACTGAATGGTACCGTTACCTTCCTACAGTTGCAAATAAGAGCTATGTTTGATTTTAATTCTGTGCCATCTTACCTTTGCTTTTATTTGCGGAGGACAATTCAGCTCCTTTGAAGGCAAAAATAAAACAGCTCAAGACCCAGATCTGTGCTTCCCTCCCTCCATGTTCTCTGTGAACAGTTGCTACCATCTTCAACAATATTTAGGATTACCATCCATCTCCATCTAGCTAAAGAACAAAGGAGTGAAGTCGATTTTAAGCAGCTTTCATTAACCCATTAGCTTTTAATCACCTCTCCTGTTTCCATAATACAAGGTTGATGCTTTTAAAGCATTGCATCACACTACATAAGCTTAAGAATTTGGAATTCTCTTAATTTCAAACAGTGCTGAGCAAGCTATTCAGTACTCTGCTGAAACAAGTTACCACCTTTGACTCAAATGATTCAGAAGGATCAAAGCCACCCCTCCACTGAGCTAAAAGTATCTGTCACATTTGTTCAGAATGGGTTTACTTTCAGTTTTTTGGGTTTTTTTTAGTTAGTTAGTTAGTTTGTATTTCCTACAGTCCCACTCTTACAGGGAAGTACAGGAATACAACCAAGTCAAGCTGAATCAGCTTTTTTCCTATGTTAGGGCTGCAAAACAAATTATGAACCATTCTATTACTATAGGACTTTTCCTCAGATTTGAATCAGTCTACTACAAAACTTTCAAAAAGAGAACTGTGGTGCATTTATTTTGGAGGCACAGTGCAATAAAAGCATTAAGGGAGAAGCCAAGTGTTACAGTAAGCAAATAGCTGAGCAAAACACAAAGACTCCAGGAGTTCTGGTCCTGGATCCTGATGGAGACAATGATACCAGCTCTGAAGTTACTAATAGTGCAGCAGCATGTGTAGATGATACAAAATTCATAAAGTTAAATTTAAAATCCTTCTCATGCTTAATCCTAAGCTCTTTTCAGAAATCCCCCTCCTTGAGCTCAAAGGGTTTTGCAAGTTCAAGTTTCAATGTAAACAAATACTTCAGCATTTCTGTCAGGAGTCAACATTGGACCAGTTATCAAACATTCTTCACTGCAACTCTCTCAAATAGCAGTTTTCTATAATCCCTCTATGAAAATGTTGATAACAAAATGAACTTGTAGCCTGCAGTCCAGTTAATCCTGTATACATAATGTTCAGTTTCTAATACTCCATTCCCATTCTGCCAAAGAGAACCTGGCGCTGAGCATACTACCAGAATCAACAGCAGAAGCCCTGTGCATTACATGCCTGCAAAAGTCAATCCCATATGCTACCATGCTCCTACCTCCCAAAATGTAACACAGAGGAAGGCAGATGCAAGATGCAATCTCCAGTTCAGTACAAGCTATCCCTACCCCCATCCATAGATGATTTCTGGCAGGTTCTCATCTCTCAGACTCTCATGAGATGGAGTCTCACAACATTGTTTCCCTGATACAAGGAAAACTGTCAGATTCTTCTCACATAGAATCCCTGAGTCCCAGTGTACAATTGTACTTTATTATTAACTTTATTTTACTCCTGGTAGGTATCACAGCCTTCAGCTGTGCAGGTCTGCTTAAGAGACACAGCCATATCTTCAGAAATGAGTCTGCCTCCCTGCTTGGTTCTTCTTTCCTAGCCATGCTCTTGTAGGTATGTATGGAGCTAAAGATGTTTGTGACTTAAGCCACAGAAGCGAACCATAATTGTGTTGTTGTTAGAACTGAATGGACAGACACTTCTCCCCGCCTTCTTTGAGGAGACCTTTAAAGGAAGCAAAAGGTCAACAAGACAAAAACTACTGCTCAGGCAGCAAGCACTGCTTTGCAGAAAGCAGGAAATGTGATTAAGCCCAAGAGCAGAGTGAAAACTTCACAAGCCACATGAAGAAAAATGTGCAGAGAGCTTCAAGAAAATTGTCCAGCCTGAAAAAATGTAAACATAGAAGAAAGAGCTGTCTCTTGGGTCAAGTCCCAAAGCTTTGCCAGAATGAAGTTCAATTTGCACAGAAATCTTCCCCTCCTCCATCTCCAGTTTTCAGAGCACCAAGGGAAGCAGCGACCATGCAGTGATACCCACGCACAGCTGAAAACAGATAGGTCGCTTGAGGGAATTAAAATCATTCAATTAGTTCCATGTTAGTAGTTTCACAGCCACATATTTCCTGTCTGACATTAATCTTAAATCAAGCAGCACTTGTAGAAACAGAATAGATTCCCTGAGAAGAGGCTAAAGAAAACACTAGGGAACTTAAATGGCAGCAGCTTTATGCGATTTTGTCTTTTCCGAGACAGTTTGTTCTCTGAACTAACTCTGCAAAGGATTCTTGTTTCACATCTCAGTGCATCCTTAAGACATACTTCTGGAGCACACAATCTTCTTACAGCATAACTCCACTATCATTTAAAGCAGCGTAAAGCAACACGGCTGTTGAAAGATGTGGCTGTGATTTCTTCCCTCCTTCACTCCTCTCTTCTCCTTGTGCCAGCATAAGTGTTCATGCCATTGCACTGAGCTAAAAAGGCAGACTCTCCAGGGAAAAATTAAACAGGCAGAATGTTCAAGACTATACAGGTTGCCGTGAAGCAGAGGCCAGCACCAGCAGTGTAGTTCATGGGGACGTGAAAGAATAATCTTATTCACTGTCTCAGAATTAAGAAGAGTCTAAAACAAAGCCTGCTCCTCGTATAAAAGCCATTAAGTTAGATGTCAAGTATTTATTATCAATAAAGAAGGAAAGACTTGAGGACGTCAGTTATTGGAGAGAAGTAGTCCTTCAGGTCTCTTTATCAATATCTATTGCTAAACCACTCAAGATTTTTTTTGTTTTTGTTTTTTTGTTTTTTAACCTTTTCCCACTTGAAACGATATTTGGCAACCACAGAGACCTCAAGACGTGAAGGAGCCATGATGAACATCTTAACAGCTTCCAGTGTAATACCTTTCAGAGCCTTAATGTGAATGCTTAACAAGCAGGTACTGTTCAGACCCCATCTAACCTTGATTCAAAGACTTGAAATCATAGAGAATTCACTTCACCCTGAGGCAATTTGCTACCATGGTTAATTATACTCAGTATTGAATTTAGTGCCTATGTATGGTCAGAGTTGACTTAATCAGGCAAATAAGCTTCCTCAGCAGAATTACCTTACAAAACAAAGAATATTACAACAGTTTTGTATAACAAGAATAGGGTTAATGTTACAAAAATCCAGCCAACTAAATTTTCCTTAAAAAAAAAAAAAAAAAATAAAAAAAACAAGTTGATTTGCATTAGTTATGTTAGATCATTTTGTCAGCCTTTTCACAACAGTACTGGATGAGTATCAGATTAGTGAAAACAAGGAAAAAAATGTTTTTAAGGATATTGCCACTTTACAGTACCATGCCAACACTGCCCCAGCACAGTGAGGAAGGGAAGCTGATTTCTCCTTCCCACCACTGCTAGGACAATTGACTCCTTTCTTAGAAACCAGCTAAGTTTTTAGTTCCGTTACCCACAGACTTCTCAGGCACTTCAATCTCCATTAGCATTTTTTAAACTGTTGATTTGTACTGGCTGCTGTCAGCTTCTTTACCCCTTTGTTATCAGTCACTGCCAGATATTTTAGATGACATTTCTATTTCTTACAAGAGTAGTTTAAAGTTTCTACAGAAGTCAACTACACAGCTAGCAGTACTGGGGATATTATCAGTATCTTTAGACCTGATGTTAGGAAAAAATTCATTATTGTGAAGGTGTGAGGCACTGGAACAGGTTGCCCAGCAAGGCTGTGGATGCCCCTCCCTGGAGGTGCTCTCAAAGCCAGGCTGGATGGGGCTGTGAGCAGCCTGGTCCAGAGGGAGGTGCTCTCCCCTGTAGCAAGGGGTTGGAACTACATGATCTTAAAGGTCCCTTCCGATGATTCTATGGTCCTGAACACCTCAAACTCAGCAGTATTCATGCTTTTATACAATAATTTTCTCACATAATCTTCTAGCTTTACTCTTTCAAGCATCGTGCTTCAGTATGATCGTAGCTCCATTTGATTGTATTTTTTCCAGTTAGAAGACTGAATAGAATGGGTAAATGTGTAAAAACCTGCCGATGGAAGTGCTGCAGTACAAAGTAGCACACTTTGTGTATAGAACAGATAGCAGTGCCTCTTCCATCTCTGGTAAATTCTTGCCTTAGTAATAGATACTTTGAAGTCAGGAAGCTAACTTGCATAAGTTTAAAATAAGTGGATTAGCCACCATATGTTGTAATTCTACTCCCAACACCACACTGGCCATTTGCATGCATGTGTGTACACAGATCGCTCTTACACCTTTCCAAAGCACCCACAGAGGACAGCACTAGGAATCCCTTGAATTCTTCTTCTTCCTTGCTGTGTTTTTCCACTCTTTCTTAAGGATACATGGAGCGTAAGAAAACAAGACTCACAGTGCAAGACTTTGATACACAGATTTAAAGTGTTAATAGTCCCATTCCCTCTCTGGCTTTAATTATTGGGTTCTACCCAGATTTGTCATCCTCTGTTCAAACATATACACACACATCCGTAATACCGAAATCATTTTTGCATGGTATCTTAGAGAAATGAAGCCATTCTCAGCCTTAGGATTAATATCTCCAAAGACTCCTGAGATACTCTGGCAATTCTATTAGCAGCACTCCTTTTAGAGGAAACTCACTGCCATAGTTTCTCCTTCCACATCACACAGAGCTCTCAACAGGCTGAAAGCAGCCATCCATACCTCCTTAGAACAAAACACACAATGTTATTTTTCATTAAATAGTAAAATTGCTAATTTGTTCTATGTGAAGGCCCCACCAGTGGGAAAGAGATATCTCTAGGACTGACACGAAGCATACAGATCCTTTAGCAATTACAATTTGACTTACATGAGGTAAACTTGATTCTACATGAATAGAAAGAGTAAGTCCTAAGATGAAAAGAAAGAAAGGAAAGTCAACTTTAATTACATTAAAATCCATTGCTAAAAATCAGCTTAAAATCAGCGGGTACAGGAATGTCTCCTGCTCCAACAATCTGCACTTTCAGGTTATTGTTAGGTACATCCTCCTCTATTTTTATTGAAACCAGGATTTATTCAGGAAGATTTGCATGCATAAATGCTTATTCTTACATTCTTAGAACACAATTTCAAGTGATTCATGAATTCTTTGAAGTTTCATACCTCATACCTCCTTTTTTCAAGATGAAGAGACCTTTAGCTTTATAGAATTGAAAAAGACCTTCTTATTAGCTTTACAAAAACAGAAGAAACACAAACACTAGTCACTTAAACTGAGCCAGTCCCTATTTGAGTACAGGAACCTACTAAATTAACCATCGTGTAAAACAAACATTTCAAGCTCCACAAGAAGGAAACCTAAAAAGCCACAGTCAAAACAGGAGTTGTTAAGAAGGATCCATTCTATGGACATCAAGTAGAGAAACAACAGAATCAAAGAAAGCAGTAACTGACTATGTAGGGGACAGCAAAACAACTCTGGCCAGAGCTAGGACACGCTCTCTGGAGGAACCCATTAGAGAGGATCAGCCTGGGCTGCAGGACAAACAATAGCAGACTTGCCAGCTTGTCTGCTTTATTTCTACCAAAACTTTCAACGGAGAGAACCCACAGAACATTTCCCTTGTCAGATTACTTGGACTAGAAATAGGGAAAATATTTAAGGCGGCGCCAGGGTGAAGGAAATGACAGCTGAGGGAAAAGATGCCTAAAGAGAAAGATTTAGTTGAGAGTGAAGTGGGCTGGCACTTTCCATTTTTAACTGTTCAAATAGATTCTTTCCCAGTTTGCATCATAAAACTAAGTGAAAGACAAGTGTTGCAAAACAAGCACAAAACAGCCCACAATGGTGCTGAAGCCAAGTATTTCCATGTCAGCTGCCTGTCAGTCCGTACTCAACAGCATTACAAGTTTGCTGCAGATTTGCTATGAAATGATCTCCTCATTTCCCTGTGGCAGTGTGCTGTGCATGCTGCCTTTCAAGAAACACTTTTCTCTTTTGCTGATCCCAGCTGTCCATCGAACAGGATACAGACACTTTGAACGATGTAATAAATCTGTTTATTTGGAGCAAGATCAAGCCCCGGAAATATTTCCAGCATGACAAAAATAGGGGAAGAGTAAAGATTAAGAACAGCTATAAATTAAAACCAAAACAACAACAAAAAGCAGAGGACGTGAAGTAGCACCGGCATAAAGATCGCTGCCTTAGATGCAATGTGTGGACAAGAGAAAGCTTTTGGAATTCAGCTGGAAGTCTATTTTTTCTTGGTTAGACATACACAGAGATTCTCTCTCCTCTGAAGCACACTCTTATTCATGAAATGCTTGAAAGTGTGAATGTTCTTTAAAATCTATTTTAAGCACCATGCTAAGCAAGTTAGGCAAAGCACCATGCTAAGTTAAGTTAGGCAAAAATCAAGGTCACATATGATTCTAAGTTCATCTGTTGAAGGTAAGCAATAAGTATTATTATAATATAGTATTATAAGTATATAAGCAATAAGTAAGCAGGGACGCTGCAAAGATTGGCTGTAAAAAACAAGTTTCTGAACCTGAAAAAGTGATCTTGCAAGGAACAGATGTGAAGGAAAGTAATTATTGGAGGCTTGAACAAGTAGAAAGCTAATCCCATGAACTATTAAAGATGTTTACGTTAGTTTTGTTCTCTCAGTATGTCAGCATTTAAGCACACTAAGTAGTATGTGCAGCAATGACAAGGCAGTTCATTACGGAGCGCCCTGTTGTAAAAAGCATACTATTTAATAGTACAAATATTCTCATTTATCAATTTGTTTATTATACAAATGTAAATCTTCCTCTCCTCTCTCATCCCCCAAATCAGTTACATAGGAACAAAGAAACATTTTCAGAAAAGCACAGCCCTTCAATCCTTATTCTACAAGGAACTCAGTACCCAAGTGATTTCTACAGCCATTACAGATATTTCCAAGGCATCTATCACATCAGTATCCAAGCACCCAGACTTGTTAATTTAAGTGCACACAGAAGAAAGCTACTTACCAACACTCCTCCAAAACAGGTATTTGGAAAGGAACCATTTTATTGAATGGATTATAGCAATATGCACATATACATATGGTTATCCTACCTTGTTATCAACAGTGGGAGTGACAGCCACTCTTACTCTCCATACAAAATGCAAGATAGTAACTCATTTTGTTATTCAGCTACTAAGTAATTAACATTCCATATGTATAATTCAACATCTTTCCCTTTTTGTGAAGATTAAAACTTTGAAACTTCAGACATTCTTGTTCAAGATATCTGGAAAATAAACAAACAAACAAAAAGGCAGACACACAAGTCCTGAACTGGATTTTCCCTGGATGCATCTCTGCGGTCTCTGTACAACAGATCTTCAGCTACCTGTTTCTGCTCTCATCCAGCTATGCCATCCCCTGCTCCTAGGGGAAAGCTTTTATTTGCAAGAGCACACTGAGCTTAAATGAAGAACACAAGGTGCTTAGCAGGCCACAAATACCAAATTAGGTAGACCTCTTGCCATTAGAGATAACTGTCATGGCTAGCACACCTTTGATCAGCCAGACCAATCATAAATACTACAGCAACACTGTGGACAATGTAACCCCATCTTCTCCTCCTTTCTTTCCCATGTACAGAAGTAAGGGCCTTGTTTCCAAATAGGATCCCAACTGCCCTTTGTAGCTGAAGGGAGGTTCTTCCCACTCATTCTCACACAAAAGCATCATTACTGTAGTTAAAAACAAACTTCATGCTGAACATATCTGGATAGTGTTTGTCCACAATACACATTTCTCTTGCTAAAGAAAGAATATCCAAGGAAAGCACTATAAAGGTTCAAACACGGGATCGCTGTTCCCATTTGGAAGGTCTGCGATGAAAAAACAAAAACAAAAAACCAACAAAACGAAGTAGCTAAAGCTGCATCAACGTAATATTTCTTTTACAGAAAACTAACAAACTAAAACTGTAACAACTTCCTCAAGAATTAATATGGAAAGGAAGAGATTAATCCAAGTAATTTTTTCCCCATTGTTTCCTCTCTACTGCGATCACATGAAATGCCCGATTATAAATAATTTGTCAGGAGATACACAAAAACTTGAATCTCAACAAAAGCAGTGAATGATGAAATGCATTGTCTAAAAATAGTCTCACAGTTAATTAAGTATGTAGGGTGATGGAGTGGGGAAGAACATAGGAGTGAGGAGAAAGATGAAAGCTTTTGTGCATTGCTATTTCCCGTCACTTGATTACTATGAACAGCAAGAAAGGGGAAAGATAAAAAAAAAAAATAATGCAAAAAAAAAAAATATATATATATATATATAAATATATAAATATATATATCTTTGGTTGCTCAATGACCCACCCATATGGGGGTGGATCCCATGGATGAGATATCTTATATACAAGCAAATAAATAAATCTTTGGTACATTCCAGCCCTGAGACACGGTGTAGCTCAGATACCAAAGCAAATAAGAAAACAAGAAATCAGTTTGAAACTACAGTTTAGTTTCTTGTGATTTACAACCATGTCTACTACTGCAGACATTAAGAGTTCAGATTATAAAGCTAACATTCTTTCATCCTTCCATTTCGTTAGTAAAAGAATCCAGTTTTATCTGGAGAGCTTTAACAGCATCATTCATTACCAGCAGGTGTCTTAATCCCCAGAGAGCAATGAACAAACTCAGAGCATACTGAGTTATTCTTCAGATACTTCCTATCTTATGGAAGTTCATCCATTAACTAATGTTAGCTGGCCCTGGAAGTCCATAGGGAACCAGCTGGATACAATTAAAAACATGCCTGTATCAACTGTTAGCTAGATTCAAGTAATAAATAACACAGGGACCCTGAGATGTAAACTTAAAGTACATCCATCTCAATACTAAATGTGTTGGAAGTTTTCTATAGCACTCCTTGAACAAGATGTTTCTGACCACCTTTATGACTGAATGTCTTCTGTACGATTTCTGTGATGTTAAATATTTCCTCTACAGAGGCCATATGAAGGAAGCATTTTGAAAGAAGTCCACTACAAATGCAACGTCATTTATTTGATGTTTAACTTATAACCACACTATGTCTTGTAAACAGCATATAATAACTTCATGTTAATCTTCTCTCTTCCAGAGAGCACCATTTGCTGTGTCACTGAGTTTAAAAGGAATTGGATCTTGTTATCCTTAGCAGTACATTTCAGGCAGTACTTGATGAATCCTTAATTAAGAAATTGTAAACAAAAAGGGCAATAAATTAGAATACCATAACCATCTGAGAAGTTGAGCCGTCTGAGAAGCAGCTATATCAAATAGTTCAGTTCAAATGTTCCACCTTCAGTTTTCCTATCTCAAGGGAAAAAGCCTCATCCATCGTGAATAACTAGCACTGTACAGCAGAATGTTTTTATTCAGGAGAAATAGGGCTAAAGGGAGAAGATGAAGATTGACCTGAGTGTCACTGATTAAGTTACACAGGGAGGTGTCTGCTATTTGTTACCTCCGTACAGCTGTACCAAAGTCCACAGTGTTTCTACAGATGAAGTATTTGGAACTTGTCAGTTTTTAATGGTCTGACTTTTTCCACAACAGCAGCAGTAACCCCCAGTTATACTGGAGCATATGAGGTCAGCTGATCTATTAAAGCCTTGCATTTCCTCCTCACTTCATCTACCGAAGCAGAAAGGAAAAATAAATCAAGAATTGAAACCCACATTCTTCCTCCACTCAAGAGAGGGCAGAATGTGGACTTTGAGGATGTAAACCACCCTCAACATAATGATCAGCCTGTAGATGAGGCACAGCCAGCTAGAAAGGCAACAGGCTTCCGGACTTCCCAAACCAGGATGGTACCTCACCCGGCCACTCCACCTCCACTCCCACGTGGCTCAAAACACCACAAACACCAAATCTGAAGTACAGTATATTTCAGGAACTTCAACAGGGTATTCCATAACCCATAGACCAAGTTTCTTTGAAGGTTTTCTGCTTTTCATGAAATAAATCCTGACATTTCAGAGAACTTGTCAATGCTTCAGTACACCCAACAATTTTGTACGTCAAATCTCTTAAAGCAACTCTCCAACAGTTTCTGAGGCTCCTCTCTCTGAGATGACAGAAGAGCAAAGTTACCAGTTTGCCCCTTGAAGAAAATCTATACAGAGGCTACTGTGCTGCCAGGAGTCCCTGTACATCAGGAAGCTAACCTTAGGATTGAAGCCCTCAAACATCAAGCATATTAATCTCTCCCAGGAGGTTCAAAAGGCAAAAGCTATTATTACATATTCACACCACAGTTTCATAGTTACATTAGCCCCACATTTCAAGATTTCTACCAAACACCTGCAAAAGCTGGCAACACGTCCAGGAATGCCCCTCAAAGGCAGAAGAGCTTCTGTAATTACTTTACCTGCTATAGCTCTGAATTAGAGTTTAATTTCCAGGAGAGAACAAACAGCGTGCTGGTATGATGAAAGCACAAATCCTGGACACAGCACACCATGTATTTGTCATTCAACAACAACCACAACAACAGCAAAGAAAAAACTGATTACTGAAGAAGTACATCAAGACAAAAGCAAAAAGGAATGCCAGATTAATGCCTCCAATCCCTTGCCACAGATCTGGTTTTAGAGATCAACTGTAGCCTGGAACAGTCTTCAGCAACACCCACCAAGGCACGTACTAACACACAACACATGCAACAACCACCATCAGGCATGCTTTGTGCACACCCGGCTTCAAAGACAGCAACTAGCTTAAGAGGACCTCTACATTTGGTTGAGCACAAGCTCTTAGTCCTTTCTTCTCTGTATTAAAAAGTATGTCATCTTGAAAAGGAAAAGATTCAGCAACAAGATCTCTGTAAGTGCAGGGACATATCACACCCTGACACCCACTACCCACCAGTAAGCAAACGTTCTACAATGCTATGGAAGTTGAGTTTTGTTTTAGCATGACATTTTTGAAGGGTGGGAGGCTGGGCTCAACACCCATCAAGGCAACAAGATAAACTCCAACTGACCTGCTCTAGGAGAGTCTTAGAGGACTGAACCACGCTTGCAGCAGCCATGGAAAGTCCTCTACTCACCACACCTCACTGTAATTCCCCCAGTCTGACTGTGTAGTCACATGTTCCAGTTAGACTTGTTTTCTGAGTGCTGTTTTCAGATACCACAGCAGACATGCATTTATCTATTCTCTTCCCTTAGTTTTGAGTAAGTTAGCTTTTAACACGTCCAGATTGAGTTAATTCCTTGCAACCTGGTTGTGGAGAGTAGAGCTGCCATGAAACAACCAGCATATGCTTTGACCAGGAGAAAAATTTTTCAGCCTTAATAATGGAATGGTATATAAGGAAAAAACAGCATCTAGGAGACTGCAGTCAGTGCCACGAGCAGTGCTGATACCTACACAGCAAAAAAAGGAGAGAGAAATATTAGGAAAAAGTTGTTTCCTATGGGAAAGAAATGCATACAAGTTTTATGCTAGCAGAATTCAAAGGTAAAGACTAACGCTACATGTCTCAAGTGTGCTTTTAGGAGGTACATCTCCTATACACCTTTGGAAGGAGCTTTGCATGTCTCCCTTGATTATTGCAGCTCTGCAGACAGAGTGGTAAACCTATTACAGTGTCTGCTGAAAATCTGCAGCTTGCCTCACTACATGCTCAAATGCCCCCCAATCATAAGCAGAGTACTCAGGAAGCAGCTTTTCTACTAATTTAGCTTCTTTCTGTCTGCATTTGGCTTGTCTATATGCAGGAACAAGTCAGAGTCTAAATCACTTGCACTACCACAAAAACATAGTCTGCTGAGGACAACAAGTGCTGTTCCCGTAAGCTTCTCCCAAACATTAGAGATGTACTCCATGCAAAAAGTCTCAGTGGCTGGCTAGTTGGGGTCATCACAAGCGCTTTGATTTCCCTGAAGCTAGGCCTTTCAGTATGGCTTCAGTTTTTGTTATGTTGAGTAGCACCAGAACTGTATGTCAGAAGGGAGATCAAAAGGTCACGTCGATGCATCTTAACCAGAGCAGGATTTCGAAGACTGTAAACGTGCAAACATCAAAGACTGTCCCACGCAGATATGTCCATGCACTCATCTGTTCCATTTATCCCGAAGACATTGGGTCTAACTATGACTTTCCTATTCTATGGAAAGAATAATAATGAAGCAGCACAGTTTGACACAGCAGGCAGAAGGAAAAAAGAATCCTTCTGAAGAACGGAAGAGATTTGAGTGGATAAGCAGAAAACATGCCTTAAGCCATGAGTGTCCAACCTTTTGGCTTGCCTGGGCAACAATGAGTGGAATTGTTCTGGGCAGCATAAGTTACTCCAAAAGTAATGCATCCTATTTATTTCCATGGAAACTAACCAATACAGAGAGCATAGTAATGCTATTTGATAAATTATCTACTACAAAACACTATTTTCCAACAAATCTCCAATCAGTATGTTCACTTTCATGAACTTCTCACACTTCTGTCCTTGCACAGAAAGGAGCATAGGAGCAGCAACTGAGCAAGGAAAAGGACAGTAGCAAACAGCAGCAAGAACTACATACCAAGTAGTCCAAAAATGCATGTTTTGGAAACAGTCTTTAAGACCTCAAAGGCAGACTCAACTGAGAGGTTGGGAGGGCAAGTGCATAAGTGAGACAAAGCAAGAACTGAAAGGAGAACATCGATGAACTCAAAGAACAAGACACAAAATTAAAGGAATTGGGAAAGCTATCTTAAAACAGTTAAGGAAAAAAGATGGCAAGAGATTGAGTTAACAATGAAAAGTAATCAATTTTGAGAAAAATAGTAGTCGATACCAGGCAGCACGCTCAGATGGCAATCCATTAACAGTCAATTACGGTGAAACAGCAACAAGATACAGTCAGTACAACTACATCTGTACAGCAACTAGCTGAAGGAACTATTCTGTGCAGCTGATCATAGGCCAGCATGACTGAAGTTCATAAGTACCAGTTTCTAACATCAAACCAAATAGAAAAAGAACAATATTCAGCCACCAGCAGCAAATCCAGGTGAAAAAGTCTTAATTTCAAGATTGCTGTATTTTCTATGCAGTATAGATATCTTTATGGGCTACCTCCCATTTGGCAAACTGGAAATGCTTAGACACTGTTTACCCTATCTCTCTGGATAGGAAGCATTGTACGCAAACATTAAATTTGTTATTCTCTGCGGTAGTTCAGTTTGGAAGACTTGCTTTAATTAAAGGAGCTCCTGCTCAAAGCTTTAATTCAGCATCACAGGAAAATAACATTGTAGGGCTTAAATAGAAGGTCTCTTATCTAGTGACAACTTTTTCCATAGCAAAGACATGTCCACTATTGTGTAAAGTTACTTTTGTTAAGATACAAACCAATACAACTGACACAGTGCGACAAGGAAACTTGAGCAGCCTTGGCTAATAGTACATGTACTGGTTTACCACAAAGAAATAAATACGAAAGCCTTAAATAAAAGAAACTGAACACTAAGGATTTCACTACAGCACTGCAGAAGGAAGCAATCAGTTTTCCAATGGTCCACTCCAAGACATAAACTTGTGAAAGCCCCGTGATGTCAGAGATAACAGCTCCAGCCGGTACATCCTCCCAAGTCACTGGGAATCAATCAACACAACAAATTAAAGCTCAGTTTAGTGTGACAGGCCTAAGGAAACTGGCTATGATATAACGCATTAGAAAGTCTGTTTGACAACCAGCAGACAACCATTTATATTTTGCATACCAGGCCCAGTTTCACTGAATTCTATTGTAGATATACAGCTGCAGCTTTTGGAAGACAGGAGTTTTAGTTACTCATACCGCAGCTTCTGTCACTTCCAAGGTATGGTTTTCTTCTCACAGAAGAGAAAACACATCCTGCCATACCCAGTTGTATTTTATCTACACTTCCCCTCAAATACCTTTGTCCCAGTTGTTTCAGACTGCTGTCCAGTTGAGTGTAAAGTGCAGTAACAGCACCAGAAATGTGGGAAAAGGCCAGAAGATATGACAGCTCTTTCAACAACTTCAGATTGCATGGACCAGACATCAGACCTCTACAATAAATGCAAAGAGTCAATACATTGTTCTGCTACATTAATACAGTCCCTCCCTTTGGCAATTTAATTTCCTAGAGTCCCTAAGCCTGTAATGGTTTTTTTTTTGTTTGTTTGCCCCCCTCCGTAACAGAGGAGCAACATTAAAAGCATCTTCATAGCTTATATAATCAGATTTGCTGTACTACAGCATTAGGTTTTATTATACATGATGACAGTGGCTTTATGGAGTTTCCAAAAAAAATTAGAGCTGTTTCTGGAAAACCAGCACATTACTTTCTGAATAGACAACCACTGTTTTATTCAGCCATCATTTGGGACACTGATTTAGACTGCATTCATTTAGATGGCAGCACTATTAAGCAATTTAAAGTTTTACACCATATTAATATAGGCATGAATTTAAGTGTCCTGCACATATAAAGTTTTTGAAAAATCTGGCCACGTTCCCAGAAAAGGAGTTCATAAGCTAGAAGCTGTCCAAGTGTCCTTCGGTAACAGCTACAGCAAGGTGGCACAGTGTCAGACCTTGTTTGATCATCCTTTTCTCAATTGCTTTCTATACCACTGCCAAAATGTGCTGCTAGTAATGGGCAGAGACTCATCTAGAACATTTCGATTTTGAGAGTTCAGGCAACAAAGCAAACTAGTTCTACATGAGCTCTGGGGAGCAGGAAAAGAATAACAACACAACCCTAACTTGCATTCAGTGTAAATATGGAGGGGTTGTTGCCCAGGAGAAGATTCAACTAGTAAGACTCACCTCAGCTGTCCACGCTAGATTCTGTGTGAAGACATTGGTTTCCAGAAGCACCTGCTTCTCAGCCAAGCTCCATAGCCATTCTTCATAATGACTCATAAGGAACAAGTCTATAGGACAGCATTAACTGGGAGCCTCAGCTCAGTTCTCTCAGCATTGGGGTGTGCAACAGAAAATAAGTCAAACAGTCATTGCTCTGCAAACCCATGTTTGGACATCAGTGCTGCTCAGGCCAGCAAGATACAAGAAACCATCCCCAGGCTGCATACTTTCATCAGGGCTGATCAAGACTCAAAGCCGAACCTTCAGAGAGAGCAACCCGATCCTAGAAAGCTGTGCGTAAAGAAGTGGAGGCTGCAGAACTCAAGGCAGCTGTGACAGTCTTCCTAAGTGTGAGAAAGTAGAGAGGACTACGCAAGCATTTAATGCTTGGAACCTGATGGTGACTGTTGGAGAGTAGATTAGTGACTGTATCCGAACAAGCCTGAACAACGGAATTGAGTGCCAACAACATGCACATTCACAAACATCCAATCTCATTAGCATAGGTATTCATGTCAATATCAGCCCTTATCTATTTCTAAAGAAAAGCACTTCAGGAATAACAGCTGAGGACAGCGAGAGATCTGTAATCTTACTGCTGAATTTAACTGTACTTCCAGTTTTTGCTAATCACATTTTAGCATGAGGAACAAAAGCACCGCAGGTAGTTTGAAGAACAGAACCGCCAGTCAAGAACTGTGGCACAACTCCTGTCTGCGCTTCACTGATATTTAAATTACTTTCTTCAAGAATATCCTAACAAAGCTTTGAACATAAGTACTGCATAGAGAACTGGGATCTGAAATCCAGCTCCAGGGTACAGCCAGACCGTGGGGAACCAGCAAGAGGCTGTGTCAGCTCTGCCAGCAGCAGGACACCGCTGCTCAATGGTGAGAAGGGGGAGGACACAAGGCTTGTCATGAGGAATAATATCCTGCAGTGCAGCCGTGTGCTACCAGCTCTTGATCATTTTACTGCCTTCGATGCAATAAATCAAGGAAGATCTAGACACTTATTAAGCAATTTCCAGTCATCCCCCATTTAATACAATAGCAAGTTTCCAGAACAAATTTGAACTCCAGACTTGAATTTTTTTTTCTTATTTCTACGTACATCTTTAGCTTCTCATCTCCCTTTCCCATCTTGCTTTCCCCCTTCTCAGCTGTTTGAGGGGCTGTGGAGGGAGGGAAAAGTTCCACATAAAACAGCAGTCAACAGCACCAATAAAGCGTTTTCTCCCCAACTCCCTATGAAGTTATTCTACCTTCATCTCACATCTGTCACATCCCTTTAAACTAGAAAACTCACAGCCAGCGGTAAAGTTTAAGTGATAACAATCTGCTCCTGCCTAAGCAGTGCAATTTACAGTTTAGATATTCCGTTTAACACCATTCTGAACTGAACCTGGAAAAAAAAAAAAAGACAGCTGGAAGCAGAAGTGCCATGCTTCTGTACACTTAGCACTGAGCACAGTGTTTTGCACATTTTCTCAGCATACATCAGGCACAATAGCTGCTCTAGACAAGTTGTCAGATAAGACCCTCTAGTGTCAGAAGAGGATATAAAAGCACAGAGTGTTTTGTGAAAATGAAGTCAGAGGGCAAATATAGCGTTGAGACCAGAGGAACTCCTCTCCCCTTCCCCCAGCCCTACACGTAGCCAGAGGAGAGCCCCTTTGCTAGCACAACCTGGAAGGTAACAGACATTCTTACTACAAGCGCTACTGATCTCCATCCCTACCATCATCCCAAGGTAATCAGGATGTCATCTGGTTCAGCCAATGCCAAGCCATATCTGACAGCAGCTCAGGCTGCTCAGCACCTGAGCAAACAGAAAACTCTTTCAAGGACAGAGGTTCCCCACCCCCTGTTTCAGTGTTGGGCCATCTTTTAATGAAGAGCATTTCCTGACCGGAATATTCTCAGATGTAATTTGTGCCTGTTGATCCTCTAAAGAGGCACTAACATCAGGAAGGAAGAAGGCACAAGACAACCAAAAAACCCTGAAATCAATACCCACAACAACCTTACTGACTTCGGCATAGCTGGGAACCAAAAGGGTTGCTTTTTGCGGTGTTCTGTATAAATCTGTAACCTCAAACTTTCAGCAGCTGGGAAACCCACACAGCCCACAGCTCCGTCAGCCCCAGCAACTCCTCCATCCCCGCAGCCCACCGCCCGCCTCTCTCCCTCCCCAGTCCCACGCTCAGGGCTCCTCTAGGGAGCAGCCCGGCACCCACAGAGTAAAGAAAGACCCAACAGCCTCGGTGGTTTCACGTGGATTCTGCCGGAGAAAACACGAGAAACACTTGACCAGTGCTTCAGACAGGCAGCACACAGACCCAGGAAAATTAAGCCATCAAGGAAGGGGTTTCCCCATACACGCCAGCCGCATCCATTCCCTTTGCTGCACGCTGAAGAGCTCACCTCCACGACCCCGCTCCGTGCCTGTGGCTGTTAGATTTTGTTGGCAACCCACACGAGTACGCTATTCCCCGAGGCCGAAAGGAAGAGTTACCTTGAGGATCGCCACACGGCAGCGGCGAGCGGCGCCCTCGCTTCCCTCCTCCTTCCGACCACAGCTCCCCAGCAGACCCCCGCGCAGACCCCTCCCTCCGCACATGAGCGCGGAGCCGCCCGTACCAGAGCACCTCCACCCCTCAACAACCCGGGACACCCGCGGCCCCGGGCACTCACCCGCCTGGCGGGAGCGGCTCCGCCCGCGGCTGCCAGCAGCAGGACGAGGGGCACGACCGGAGCGACAGGCATAGCCAGGCAGGCCCCGTCCGCGGGGCCCGGCGGAGCGAGCAGCCCGCTCCCGGCGGAGCCCCGGCGGCCGCTTTTGTAGCGGCGGCGGAGGCGGGACCGGGGCCGGCCCAGCCCAGGTACGGCCCGGGGCTCCTCGGGGAAGGAACGGAGCGGGAAAAGCGCCTTCGCCAGCCCCGTCCCCACCTCTCAACTTCGGTTTGGAGAATCAGATTTCGTCCAGGATCAGGTAGCGAGGTGGTCCTCATGCTGTTTTCAGAGTGAAGTTTGATTACTTTTTAGTAACAGTAGATACCGTTACCCGTTTATATCAGGAATTTTGAGAATCATGGAATCATTAGAGTTGGAAAAGACCCCTAAAATCATCTCATCCAACCGCCATCCCACCCCACCATGCCCACAGACCGTGTCCCTCTGTACCACATCCACACGGCTCTTGAACACCTCCAGGGATGGTGACTGCACCACCTCCCAGTGCCTCAACATTCTTTCTAAGATTTTTTTTTCGATATCAGAGATAGGTTTCTAAATCTAAGCCAAGGTACAAATTAACCCCAATTAGCAGTAAGATGTGCAACTCAGCAAACGGGCTCTTTTGATTTTCACTGTTCCAGGTTCAAGCCGTTATCCTTGCATACTCACTTTGTGCTGACCCATAAGGCTAAACCTATGCTAACTCACATATATTTGTTGAGATTATGCACTGCTGTCTGGAAGAAGAAAGCATACAGAGTCTCCCTCGTTTAGCAGGGAATCTCAATTGAACTGAGAACAGGGGTAAAGATTTCAGATTGTTCTGTTAGATACTACTGGAATAGAAATTAGTTATTAATTATGTATATTAATTTCAAATGCATCACAGCCAGACTGATGCTTTGGGAACGTAACTGATCACAGCACTGATGCTGTGAGATCATGAAATTACTTAGCATATGAATTGCCAACACAGCAGGTACGCTTCAGCAGCCGAGTCCAGGCAGAACTTGTCATTTGTTGCCTAAAGCCTAAAAGGAGATTTCTTTCAACTGTACAAAAGTGAGAGAAAACAAAAAAAAAAAAAAAAAAAAACAGGGGAAAAAAACAACCAACAACAAAACAAACTAAAAAATACACCCCTAAAGAGGGGAGAAAGAAAATACCTCATATTAGGTGAAACTCGTGGTGTCTGCCTCAGACAGTGGTTTTTATATTATTTGTTGAGATTAATGTTTCACTGTCCCAGTAAAAGAGATGCTCTGTTAGTATCAGAATAGCATTTCTATCTCAAACATTGCTTAAGAATTAGGGAACAATGTGGAATGAACAACGAAGATTAATTGTGACTAAGTCCAAAGAGGAGACTGTGATTTTACGGAAATCCGTGATCCCCTGGATATAAAAGGCTCAAGTCCTTACCTAATGTTTGCCTCAAAGGGATGAAGATAATGAGACAGGAAAAATTCACCTATTTTGTCTCAGCTCAAATTACACATAGATACGAGAAACTTCTAAAGAAATGTGCATTACTGTTACCTGCAGTTATCACAACCTCAAAAGAAGCAAACAGAGAGAAAATTAGCAATACCAAACTGCTGAGAAATACAACTAGAAAAACAAAGCATTTGCTACAATTTTTGGCAGTTTTACTTCCCTGAAAGGAAGTAAAAAAAACCTGAAAACCCTGACCCAAGTCAATATCTGACCTGAAGTCCAACACCTGACTCAATTTGGAAGCACTTACTGGTCTTACCTTCTGGCACCTGAAGACGATGGTTGTTGCAGCTGCTTTCAGTAAACCAACAAAAACACCAGGCAACTGATCAAGATATTTTCTAGCTTCATTAAGACCAGGCAACTTGATTGTTTTTAGAGCCCAGTTCCTCTTCTAGAGGAGGATAGAGTGAAAAAGGGATTGTAATAGAAAAAATGCTGACTGACTTTATTCAAGAAGTTTATCTATAAACAGTGAACTCTAATCAGGTATGTTTTTATTATGCCCATTAGCAAACTATTATCTCATTTCAGAAGACTGAAAAAAACCTACTGACTTAAATCACTGTGATAAAAGAAAGGTTATTTTCTTTGAGATAGAAGGGTATTTGTCCAACAAATTCAAGTCCTCTTGGGAGGAATGAATAATGACAAAAGTTGTCTCTAAAACCAAGCTCTATTGGATTTTTGTTAAATTTATTATTGTTTTTTTCAATACTAAAATCTAACTTAATCTTCTATCTGTGTTAATGTTAGAGAAAGGTAATCTCAAAATAGAGAGCTAAGAGAAACATTAAAATGATGCTATCTAAAACTGAAAGAAGCTAAGATTCTTTCAGTTTGAAAAATAGAGCACAGTGAGTTGAGAAAGCTTTGTCCAGCACCTTTTTGTTGGTTTTCTTTTTCTTATTTTGTAGAAGGACTGCAAATACTACTTGATGTATACGACTTCTGTAACTTCTTTTTCCTTCCATTAATTCCTTCTCCCTTGTGTATATTGAAAGTTGTAGGGTATTAAGTTGCTGAGACATGGAGAATTAGGTGTTTTACCTGAGCTCCGGATTTACACGAAGAATGGAGGGAAATGCTGCTCTGTACAGCAATGAATGCAATGTAAGCATTGGCCGTGTGTCTGAAAGGCTGATAGCTGTGTAGTCCTGTGGTTTGTAACTGTAGTGTGTAGCAGCAAGGAGGTGTCTGGATTCATTCTTTTTCCCACTAAGAGGAATTGTCAGTATGGGTCTTTGCAAGCTCAATAAAAGCTAAACCATCTGAAGTGAGGATCAATTTTGTCTGGAAATTACTCCTTTCAGTATTTTCTCAACAAGGGAAAACTATGATACAGAGATACTGTATGTTTTGATATATGTTTTGTATGATACTCATAGTGCTGATCTTTTCTAAAGAGGCAGGGAGGATGTCTGCCATCTCAGCTGCTAGATGTCGAGCATCGACCTGGATTTCAACAGAAAAAGGTTGCCCAAATGCTGAGACAAGCATTTAGTAGCTTGTCTGCAACATCTGATGGATTTTTGGGGACAAAAAATCCTTTTGAAAGCGTGCAGGATATGTTTGTTGAGAAAGAGAGGTGATCTCTTATAGACTAGCAGTTTTGATTAAAAAATATTCCCTGGATGAATGAATGAGATGGGAAATTGATTTTATGGGTTTCCTATTTATTATCATGGCTACCTTAAGTACTGTCTATGTAGTAAATATACAGGCTAAAATCTTTCTCAGGAAAGAATAGCCATTTACATTGATATATCTGTTCTTTTCACTTGAATTTTATGTTTTGTTCTCACTTGTCCAGTAAGGAGAACACAGACTGTTAACCACAGTGTCTTTTGAGGCCATAAGTTTTCACATAATAAACATCCCCAGTAAAAGAAAGTGATCCTAACTGTTGTTCAATTCCATCACTACACAGCAGCTTCTCTTCTCACTACACAGCAGCTTCTCTTCTCACTACACAACACCTGAAGATACAGGGAAGAAGGACAATTATCTGGGCATCTGTTGGGCAAATATTCATTCTACATTTCAGTATCTGTTCATAGATATTCTTCTGCTTTGGTGATTAGGTAGCTACTTCAAAAACTGAAAATTTAGAGAAGTTTTAATTAGCTGACCTCTTGAACAACCACTTAATTAATCTGAATGTCAAATACAAATGGTTATAGGAGGAATTATGGATTAGTCAATATCATAGAATCATTCGAGTTGGAAGGGACCATTGAAAGCCAACTCCCTGCAAAGAACAGGGATACCTACAGCTCCATCAGGTGCTCAGAGCCCCATCCAGCCTGACCTTGAATGTCTCCAGGGATGGGGTACTCACCACCTCTCTGGTCTACCTGTTCAAGTCCCTCACAGCCCTTATTGTAAAAAAAAACTTCTTCCTTATGCCCAATCTAAATCTCTCCTCTTCTTTTATAGTTTGAAACCATTTCCCCTTGCTATATCACAACAAAACTCTGCTGAGTATGTCCCCATCTTTCTTATAGCTCCCCCCTTAGATACTGAAAGGACACAACTGGGTCTCGTCAGAGCCTTCTCTTTCCCTTTATTAAATATTCAATAGAGTAAATCAGTAACTACAGATATCCCCAAAGAACTTCACTTCTACATTTCATTTCTACAGTAAATTAGAAATTTTAATAGAAATAGAGGCAGAAAAGTATACTGCACACGTTACCAGTTGTTTTTCACCATTCTAACCGCTGCTATGTAAAGACTCATGGCATTTCTATTTCTGAAGTCTGTTTCTGGATTTGACCTTTATCGTGGACTGTTGCAAAATTTTTTTTTAAAAAACAAAACTTACACTGATGTTTTCAGAGCTGATCTCTGCACGTATCTCTCGTATTCTGAAAGCAGTATTAATCACTAGGAAAGGCATCTCTTTTGGCTTTTATACAACCGGATTTGCCTCAGGAATACCCTGTCTGTGTGGTGCAGATACATGTACGATATCTTACAATGCCTGTTTTCGGCTGCATGATGTCTGCCCCTGGAGCCAGTACCAGTGCTTCTGAAAAAATAGTTGATCCAGAGACTTAACATAATCATCCAATTATTCCAATTTTAAAATTGAAGAAGCAAAAAGCAACAACAAACCAGAGGAAACAATAGTATACTTAAAACTGCAGTGTGCAAATTCTATACACTTGATTTTTTATTATTTTACTACATGTATTAACGGACTTATACTTAAATACTACTGGTAAATGTTCTTCCAGACTACCCAAAAATAACACTGAACTCAACAGTAAGAATAGATGTAATCAGCAAGAAGTGAAATTACTGAACATATTAAGAAAATCCTAGGTCTTTCCATAAAATATTTTACCTTGAAAGTGAACATTCTGAATCTTTGAACAAATTATAGTTACAAGCAACCAGAATCTTAAGGCAGAAATGGAAGAAAAATGTTTCTTTGAAAACAATAAATCTTTTAAATGAAGTTTAGCTGAAATGTTATCCTGTCAGAACAAGCTCATGTCCATCAGTGGTTTTGTGAGATACTGCAGGCATTCTCAAAGTAAACATCTGGAATACAAGTCTTATGAGGAGCAGCTGGAATTGTTTGGTCTAAAGAGGAGGCTCTGGCTCTCTACAACTCCCTGAAAGAAGGTTGTAGCGAGGTGGGGTCGGCCTCTTCTCCCAGGTGACAGTGATAGGACAAGAGGTGATGGACTTAAGATGGACCAGAGGAGGTTCGGGTTGGATATTAGGAAGAATTTCTTCTCAGAAAGATCAGTGATGCACTGGAATGGGCAGTCCAGGAAGGTGGTGGAGTCACTGTCCCTGGAGATGCTTAAGAAAAGGGCACTTGTGGCACTGAGGGACAGTCAGTGGGTAATATCGATGACAGGTGGACAGTTGGACAAGATGATCTTAGAAGTCTTTTCCAACCTTAATTATTCTGTGATCTCTCTTCCCTTCCCCTCAATTTTCAAATTATATTCCATAGCTTCCAGTAATTTTACCTACTGTTATATAAAAGCTTACCATACAGCCATGCTTCAGACCTCTGTTGAACGTTTCTGTGAAAAGTGATCATCTTGACATACCTGGCAGATCAAAGGACACACATTAGCTTTTCCACTGTAAAGCAATGGGAAATAATAAAGCCATACTTTGTCTCACCTGTTTGAATTTACCTCTGAAAATCAGAGGGAAAAGTTTTCTGCAAAACAGCTCCAAAGAATAAAGAAAGAATCTGATTAAGACTATGGATGTGCCCTCTAAGCTAGTTCTTGAGTAATTTTTTAACTTATTCTCATTCATATATTCTTGAGTTAGGCCCTTTTTGTGTCTGCGTGTGGTGACGATTGGTTTTGGTGGTTTTTTTTCTTTTTTTTTTTTGTTTGGTTTGTGGTTTTGTTTTGTTTTTTTTCCTTTTTGTTTTAATCATCTGTTAAATATTTATATTTTGCTGATGGGGTATTCTTGTCTTTGTTGATTCAGGCAGCATAATACGGTTTCACTGCAGGAACAGAAGTATCTTGAATAGCAAATGCACATGAAAAAAAGATCAGGAAATAACTTGGGGATAAAACTTGTCAAGGTTAATTTAGCAATTTTAAAGCTTGTTCTGTACGTACAGAGCAGTTCTGGGAGTGAAAGGTCACCTACTGTGATCTTGAATTCCCACAGATTATGTCAACTGTGAGAAATGTACTGATAGAACAAAACACCAGACAGGCTCACAGAATATAGGCAAGGGTGAATGGAATCAGATACAGCTGTCAAGAACCTGATGCAATATATGAATTAGTCAAGAGCAACAATACATTATTTACCACTATCTTGATATTATACAGATTGGAGAATGAAATCATCTTCTGTTACATAACTTGGGACATTATTTACTTACACATCTGTCTATATTTTCCTGTATAGACTTTCAGGTATAAATGTGGCAATGCACACCTTCCATGTGCGGCAATGGTTGCACAGTTACACAGTTTCCATATTGTAATGAAGCTGAGAGACCACAGTAGGAAAAGCATTTTAGGAATGAATCAACTAAGTTGTTGTGATGGTTTGGGATACAAGCTAAGATATTCTATACTCCAAACCAAAATTTCTGTCTTTTCCTCCAGCACCAAGTCAATTGCCAATTAAATGGAGCAGGTCCAAAGGGGGGCAACAAGGCTCATGAAGGGCTTGGAGAATATGCCCTATGAGGAGACACTGAAGGAACTGAGACTCTTTAGTCTGGGGAAAAGGAGGCTGAGGGGAGACCTTATTGCTCTCTTCCAGTATCTGAAAGGTGCTTACAGAAAGAGTGGGGTTGGTCTCTTCTCACCGGTGACAGGTGACGGGACGAGGGAAAATGGCCTCAAGTTGCACCAGGGTAAGTTTAGGTTGGATATTAGGAAACACTTCTTTACAGAAAGCATTGTTAAGCACTGGAATAGGGTCCCCGGGGAAGTGGTTGAGTCACCATCCCTGGATGTGTTTAAAAACCATTTGGATGTGGTGCTGAGGGACATGATTTAGCAGAGGATTGTTAGAGTTGGTTAGTATGGTTAGGTCGTGGTTGGACTTGATGATCTTTAAGGTCTTTTCCAAGTGATTTTATGATTCTAAATACTTGCAAAGGATAATAAATGAGTTGGGGTAAGGAAGCTTTTACAAAGATTGGGTGTCATTGAAAACCCTTTCTTTTAAGACCCAACATATTTGCACTGTTTCCATGACAGCCTTCCATGCAGCTCCTTTCAGGGCTCTGGCAGTGTCGCCTCCTGAACAGAATTTTCAGGTTAGTGTTGAGGAGCTAGCTAGCATTTGCTAGTGCTAAGATTGCCTAGTGACCTGTAACAAAAATCAAGGCCTCTCATCTTTTTTGGGGACAGTGGTTTGAATCACTACTACTTTGGATAGCTCAGCATTTATCAAGTGGGCAGGCTCTTTGCTCAGGATGGCAGCTGAACTAATTGATATTTGGGACTTTCAGTTTGGGCTTCTCAATATTTCAGCATTTGCAAAGGCAACTAAGGATTCAGGAAATTAATTTGGGAACGTGCCAAAAGGGGGCCAAAAATACACCCTGACTGTACCCTGGGGTGCACCAGGCCCAGCACTGCCAGCCAAGCAAAGGGAAAGGACTGTCCCTCTCTGCTCTGTGCTGTGCAGCCTCACCTTGAGTATTATTACATTTGGATATGAACAAGTCTACAGAGGGGAAAAAGGGAAGGGACTTTTTACTGAAATGCATTTGAAGATCTTCATTTTCACCATTTTGACATACTTTTTATCTGTGTATTGTATCTACCAGAGGATATCCTGGAATGGTGACTTCTAACAATCAACAGAATGCCAACTCAAGGAAGAGCTTTTACTATCCCACCAGACTCCCAAGGCCATCATCAAGTAGTTGTAGCTGCACTTTTCCACGTCACACAGATTTGATCATTCCTAAACTGCAAAATGAAGATTATAGTCCAGTCATGTAAGTGAAAAACTTCTGCCAAATAGAGTAATCTGAAGGAAGAACAAATCTGATACAGATTACTAAAGAGAGTGTAGACTGTATATCTTCCTTACTATTATGTGCATATAATTAATGCAGTATTAATTATCTGTGGATAATTCATGGATACTTAGCAGATTTATCAGAAATAATTTGTGATAGCCACTCCCAGGATTCCAGCCTATGTTTTAGAGTAAAGGTGAAATGTAGGAAAATTATTGTGGTTATATATAAATTGATCCATTATTCCAACCGGAAAAGCATCTGTATTAACTAGCTAGTACTCTTCTACTTCTGTAGCTATGTTCCTACTCTGCTAAATTGAGCATAGAAGCTCCTTTGTCCTGTCAGATAGCGTGGAAAAAACATTCTTGGTGTAATAACCTTGGTTTGCATAATCTATATAGTTTAACAGGAACAAGTGAACTCTGAAAAACCACAAGCAAAAACTATGGAGCAAATGCAGTCTTTTATCTTTGCTTCCCACACAGTCAAACAGAATCATGCATTTATCAGTCTGAGTCCAAGAATACTTGTATTTCAGAGAAGTTAAATTTTATTATGCTTTACTACACTGTCTTCTGTTGTCATTCCATCTTAATGAAACACAAACTAAAAGCTGCATATAAGAAAATGAAAAAAAAAGCTGTTTTTCCTCTTTCTCTTCTCTTTCTTTTACATTAATTGTATCATCTAAGGTTTTGTTTTGTTTTGTTTTTTAAGAATATAATTGAAACATCAAAGACTACATACAATCAGTTAATTTAGTTTTAAGGAAAAGTTTTCAACATATCACCAAAGAGACAAAAATTCATAAGCCAACTCTGAAAGCTTTATTGTATAATAACAGATGGCCCCCAACTAAAACAGATGTAACTGGTTATATATTCTAAATATAACTATATGCTTTTTTTAGTTTGTTTCTGCTATGAAAAACATTTTACTTGATGTCACATAAGAGAGCCACTCCTCTCAATATCCAATGGTCTGGAGGCACTACTGTCCTTAAATAGATCACTGTAATATAGTTCAGATCTGTTCTGCTGGGCTTCCTGTAAACAGGGCAAACATAGAGCTTGGGATCTTTTGGACCAGTTGTATTAACAGCAAATATATGTACTACTGGCAGCTGGACAAAAAGCATCTTTGGTGTAGATTCAATGAGTTTACTGTTTCTTCTGTCCCAACCTGCTCCTTCCAAGTACAGTCCATGAATATATACGCCTTCCTGTGTGGACAGTAAGTGGGTATACATCACACAAAAGAAAACATTTGCTTTGTAAAATGAATAATTTGCACAAGCTATCAAAAGGAATACTTTTATAAGAAGACTATCTGACATTGAATCTTTCTAGCCTATAAAATTAAAGCATAATATCCTCCCTTTTATAAGAGAATGCTACTGAAAATGATGGCAATAGAAGTTTAATGAAATCTACTCTGCATACAGTTTTATTTGAAGTTTATTATATGTTCATTAAATATACATCTTATTCTTTGGCTGAAGATCATTTAAGAGAAATAGCTTTTTTTGAAGTTAAATTTTAAATAAGCTTTTAAATAATCCTTTTATAAATGCAAAAAAATACAGAAAAGATTTATTATTGCTGGTTATCTTCGAAGTTGAAAACAAACAGTGAAGTGAAGAGGTTAGTAATTTTCCCCTTTAGCAATCCCTAATTAGTGAGTTATACAAATTACGTACTGAAATATATAATAAATATCTTTGCATGTCACACTTACAGAAGGAGGTGCTGTGATTTCTTCTTTGTTTTGCTTTAGCACTTCGTTGTGTATTGTAACTGTATCTAAAGCCCAGCCTTTATGTGCTCGAGTAGCTTCTTGTCTCATTGCTGTTAGGAATCCTTGAAAAATTAAGCCATAATTAAGTATATGTCCTACATGGCAGAGAAATTTTGTTTATAATGTGTATGGTTCTACACTCAATGTCATAGGCAGACATTCAAAGTTCTAAAGAAACCAAGCACCTTCATTAATGAAAACAAACTTACTTGCCACCTTTTTGTACCTATTTTGGCCCTGTAGAAGTCATTGAAGGGATAAACATTTTTAAATGGCACACAATACAGTTTTTGTACGCCAAACAATTCAGTAGCTGAGAAAATGTTTGCTCAGGATACTGAATTGCTTATTATCTTTATGTCATCCACTACAAGATCCACAGTAGATTTGTGCTTAAAGAAGTAACATGAGGATTGGTGAATATATACTGATGTAAAGGCAACTTATGAAAAAGTTTTTAGTATTTTTTATTTGTTTTTTAAATGGACAATGTGAAAGATATACCACATCCCAGTGTGGAGCCCCCAGTACAAAAAAAAGACAGGGAGCTGTTGGAGAGGGTCCAGAGGAGGGTCACAAAGATGATCAGGGGACTGGAGCACCTCCCCTACAAAGACAGGCTGAGGGAGCTGGGCTTGTTCAGCCTGGAGAAAAGAAGGCTGCGGGGTGACCTCATGGCAGTCTTTCAGCACCTAAAGAGAGCCTACAGAAGGGAGGGGAATCAACTCTTTGAAAGGGTTGATAACTGCAGGATGAGGGGAAATGGTTTTAAGTTGAGGGAGGAGAGATTTAGGTTGGACATCAGGGGGAAGTTCTTTGCAGAGAGAGTGGTGAGGTGCTGGCACAGGCTGCCCAGAGAGGCTGTGGATGCCCCATCCCTGGGGGTGTTCCAGGCCAGATTGGATGGGGCCCTGGGCAGCCTGGTCTAGCATTAAATGTGGAGGTTGGTGGCCTTGCATGCGGCAGGGGGGTTGGAGATTCATGATCCTTGAGGTCCCTTCCAACCCTGGCCATTCTGTGATTCTGTGAAGATATAATACATTTCAAAAATGCAGAATTTCAATGATGGCAAACCAAAGGTGAATCGAAAGTGATAGTATAAATAACTATATGCAAGGAGAATCTAAACAAGTTGGTGTTTATAAAGGTTTATTATTATTATTTTGTTAGTAAGAAAGAAGAAATAAAAGTAGAGGATGACATAAGCAGTGATTTTCAGAGTATTGTTTAGAGTAGGCTTTGCAGAGATTTGCAATGAAAGGAATTTGAGAGGCGAAGGGATGAATAGACAAGATGATAAATAATTGTGCAAGAGGGAACTTTGTGTTGTAATAGAAAAAGCTACGGAAGTGAAACATGTATAAACCAGGTATTTACTACAGATGTCTCAGAATATGGTAGTCACCAAAATAAAACAATAGCTACTATTTTCTGCTGGCAGATGAAGTACTACTCAGAGTTGTCAAAACAAGACTGAGGAAAATGGAGAAAAGATAACAGAGAGAACTACACACTTGAGAGTGATTACTACAAAGTCTTAAAGATTAAATATTATCACTTCCTACTTGATGGGGCATAAAGAAAAGAAAGATCAGCATCCAAAATGCTGTTGAGTGCATAAAGGGAGAAACCACTGAATGAAATACTGACAAGCCAGGAAGGAAAGCGTGACAGTACAGTTGTGAAGTGGAAGGCAGCAATTCCAGATGTAAGAAGTGGTTTAACACTAATTATGAAAAGTTCAACTAGAAGCTGTGTCACAGCTGAAATACTCATATGTGTTGCAAACATTATGTAATACCTGAAATGAACACATAATAATTTCCTCAAATACTATCTATTCTAGTACAAATAAAACAGCTTGATCTAAGTTTCTAAATTTCACTAAAGTTAATAATATCTGTAATTATATACAAAAATTTATCTTTTGTAAGCCTGTTGAAGTGCAATGTTTGTTTAATGGAATACTTACTGTATTACCACAAACATTCTCTCTCCCAAAATAATTATAATTTATAGATGCTGATACTTGCCAAAACATCACAACAGATTTTAAACACAATTATTGGTGAGACTTTATAATTTTATACAGAGACTTTTCCAATAAAATACAGTCCTCTTATTTTAACATTATAATGTATTTGCCAATACCACGATCGATTTAGAGCTTGATTCCCCATTGCAATCAGTCTGTGTTTACTTGCAATGCCAGTAAGAGGTAGTCCAATTGCTGAATTGGCTCATCCCAGTCAATTTTTAATTTTTAATTTTTAATTTGTGATTTGATTTATTCAGTTTCCTGGTGAGCCGTATTATTAACACAGTAACTATACCATGCTCTTATCCCAGAGCGCACCATCTACGCTTAGCAGACTACTTTCTCAGTTTTCAGTACTAGTATTTTGGAACAAAGAAATTTAAGCTTCAAGCTTCAGTCATCAGCTTCAAGATCGTCTCTGTGCTGGGGTTAGCTCTTAGGCTGAGTATTTTCTTTAATCAAAAGAATCTGTTCCATTATCATCATTTATACAATTTATTCCATCGTCATCATATATATGCTCTTATGTGCACATTGGAGATCAGTGCACTCACCAGCTATGCTATTTATTACGTAACTGGTGTGATGACATCTCAAAATAATCTTTTAACAATAACTGTGATGCTCTCCAGGCACCTTAACTGTTCCTTAGTGCAACTCTTAAAAAGACTTGTACAGTCCTAGTCATGAAGAGATCAGTAAGAACGGAAGCATTACAACTCATAAGATGGTCAGGATTTCATAGATTAATCCTAATGAAAAAAAAAGCATAGCTGTTACATGTGAGAAATTTTCCATGGACATTTTGTATGGATAATTGTGTAGGCTAAAATTTATCACTCTGTAAACATACATCTAATCAGGTAACATTTTTTTTTAACTATGAAGATGGTTATAATTGTTTTTTGCTCCTCTCAATAAATACATTAAGCTGAAACAGCTTGCAACTTGCACTTTGGAAATGGATAAAGAGTTTGAAGCCACAGGAAAACTTCTATAGAAGTTCTATAATTCCTTGCTATAATACGGCAGCAAGATAAAGCTTGTTAGCTGTGTGCTTTTTTTTTAGTGTAAAAACTGTGACTGTGGGTCAGACCAGATGGCCATCTGTACCAGCACCCTGTCTCTGACTCTATCCCTTCTGTGTTCTTCCAAATCCTGTCAGTGAATCTCCCAACTTGAAGGTTAAGTTTAGACAATCATGTTCATAGCTGCCTTTGAACTGAGTTTCCCGTGACTTTGGTTAATGTCTTTTTTTGAATTTGTTTATAACTTCCTCTTCTAGATGCATTCTGACAATAATGGAAAAAAAAAAAACCTTTCTAGGTGTAATATGAAATTAAACATATAGTAAAACCCATGAAATTATGGTAAATACATTATTACTCAAATCCTTCCGGTACTCTACCTTGTGGATTAAAGAATCCAGTCATCCAAAACACATTTGGTCTTCCTTCATATATCCAAGTAGAGAATTGAGTATTTCTTTCCAGAAATTCAGTAAACCAGAAGCCCAGTGTTGAAGAATCCCATGATACTCTTTTCCATACTTGAGGAATTCGAGCATCATACATATTATCCAGTGCATCTCTCAAATTCTGAAGGAGTGAAATAGATAACATATGATCTAGAACCATCAAGGTAGTAGCTTAAATAGAATAATCCATTCATAGTAAATGTATTTATACTTGCCTCACTCATAATAATAGTCCCTTCTATGGCTAATTTAAGATCATTCAAACTGTTGCGGACTACTGTGATAACTTTTTGCATTCTGTCAATTTCTTGCCGAAGAAAAATATTCATAGAGTTGAGTTGTCCCATTTTAATTAAGCGAGCTTTTACCTAAAATACAGATGCCCAGAAGAATGAATTTAGCGAAATATGAAATATGAAGGGGAAGGTGCGGAGATGAAGGGAGAAGGTGGGGTCTTGTGAAAATTCAAGGGAAAGAATAGTATGAAAACTACTCAGGTGAGCTTGCCTCATGAGGTATATAATCCGGAGGAAGTTTCTCCAGCATATCTTCAGCTAAACGATAAACAATTGCTTCACGAGTTTCTCCAGGTCCTGCACCACTTTCTTTAGGCTGAATATTGGTAATAGTATCTAGAACATCAGCTGCTGTGTTACTTTGGTATCTACAAGGATAAGAAATGTGTTATAAATTACAGAGGGCTTTTTAGTGGTTAAAACATGCTTGGTAGAACACAAAATTTGAAAGTGCGGAAAAAACATACTGTGTCACCAGGTTAATTTGAAACTCTCAATACAAATCGTTTTCCTGTGCTTACTGTTCTAAGCCAAACACGCTCTTTGTGAACAATTTTTGGCTTTGTGTGATTGTAAAGAATCTGGTCTGCCATCTATCCATTCTGTTACACACTTGTTTGTCTAATTCAGAGACAAGAAAAAGAGAGTGTTCCAGAGGTTACTGCTTAACCTCTGAGAAAATGAGACTGCAGAAAAACTTATCGTACGATTTCTAGGGATCCTAGTTTTGTTACAAGGAAGAATACTTATTTCTTTAAGTTACTACTTAAATGTGAAATAGAGATGAAGGAAAAGGTGAAGGCATAACTCAGCACACTGCCTCTTCATTAATTAGAACTTTCATTCTTCCTTGAGGCATTATTTCAGGATTAATTATAAAAAAGCTGCTAGATTTATAACACTGGAGATTAAAACCTTCTATTTAATAGTACAGCATGGGCAATGCTAATGTAAATTTATGTTCTTAATCAACACAAAAAAAGCATAGCATTAATGGTAAAACATAGTAGACCACGTCAGTTCTTCAGCACAAGTAGAACCACAGAAGTACTTCTGTTACAATGCTATCACGTGGCATAGCTTTCTCACTGGCTGTAAGAAAGCAAGCATAAAATCAATCTGTTCCTATTTCAGTGGTGGCATTGTCTGCTTTTACCTTATAGCATAACATACATGAGGAACACGTATATAGCCTTAGTCTGACTCAGAACATAAATTTATTACAATTCAAAGCATAATTTTACATGCAAGTTTTACTTTTCAACCTTCATCTGACATCCATCCCTCTTAATACTTTGTCATACATAATTATTTAAGAAATGAAATTCCCCAGGCTAGAACATATGAACTCATAAAGTATCTAAGATTGAAGATGACAGTGTCACAGGACAACAGAAGCTAGATACTGTGCATTTCAACATAAACTTTTTTGAATTCAATTACAAGACTATATATCAGAAAAAATAGAAGACATTCAATGGCACTTTGCCTCTCAGACCATATAATTTCTGCTTCTGAATGTAAGAATGGTGGGGCTCTCATGGTTTTTAATAACATTTGACTTCAGATTCAAACCTTATAAGCTGTTTTGCATTTATGCCCCTTCATTTAAAAAATGACATATTTATTCAAGACTACACACTATTAGAGAAGTTGGATAAAATAAGATTTCTTTTGGACTCGTGATTTTGTTCCTAATTTTGGTACCACATCACTGCTTTTAATCCCTTCTCTGTGACTCAATGACCACACAACTACTGGCAGAATAGCTATGAAACTTTTCCTCATACTGCAAATCCCATTATTATTATGTTAATTAAAAACTAAAATATAAAAACATCTGTTCTTTCTCTGTGTCTAAACAAAAATAGAAACAATCTTAAAAGGAAGCAATGTGCAAACTTTAGGGAAAAGCTGATAATAAGGAGCAGTTTTTGAAACATATTCTCAAAATAGGAGACTCAAAGGGAAGTAATACTCCTTTCTCTAATGACATTAGGTTGAAATCTTCTGGAAAGAAAGAAAAATGACCTGAATCATCTGAAGAATCTGTTTTTCACAGAGACAGAGTTTGGTCTTAACAGACTATTAAAGTAGCTGGAATCTATGCCATTAGAAATTTTCTGTACTGAAAATTGAAACTAAGAAAAAATATAGTTTGAAAGAAACATTACCTCAAATTTGTGTAGAAAACAGCAATATCAATTGCAACATAATACTAAAAAGCTTACATTCACCAAGGAAGGGAGAATGGGAGATTGTACTGTTTTCAGATAGCAGATTACAGCTTGCAGTAATTCATTTAGATTTAAAGCTTCAGTATAGAACCAGCTGGTAAAGGGAATTTAAAAGAAGGTGATCAGGATATTACTTGCCTACTCAGGAACCTGTCAACAATACTGCCTTTGCAGAATTCACATAGTAAGTTAAAAATATTGCAGTGACTTCAGATGTTAAACTCAAGAGGATGAAAATACTGACAGTCAGTGAAATCTTAGAACACTTGGATCAAACTTTTGACTGATCTTGAAAACTGTTGATTCCCTTCCTCTTCAGTGTCCCCTTTTGAATACTGGAAGGCTGCAATGAGGTCTCCTCAGAGCCTTCTCTTCTCCAGGCTGAACAAGCCCAGTTCTCTCAGCCTGTCTTCATATGGGAGGTACTCCAGACTTCTGATCATCTTCGTGGCCTTCCTCTAGACTCCCTCCAACAGCTCCACGTCTTTCCCATACTGGGGGTCCCAGACCTGGATGCAGTACTCCAGTTGGGGACTCATGAGGGCAGAGTAGAGTGGGACAATCACCTTCCTGTCCCCGTTTGCCAGTCCTCTTCTGAGGGAGCCCATGATACCACTGGCTTTCCAAATATAAGGCATTTAAGGGGAATTTGAATGCAGCTTTTTATACTGTATGGAATACAAATCATTCAGGCTGTGTATGAAAAACAGAATTCAGCTAGGCATGCACATGTACAGTGTTGCCTATAACATTCTGTGCTTAGACATGGAGAAAAGCATAAAACTATTGATAAATCTTCCCCTAATTCTAGAGGAATATGTAAAAAAGAAATCTCAAAAAAACAGAAGTATGTAGTATCAGAAATAAGATGATGTGCCAAGTGGGAAAAAGAAAGAAATCAGTACTGGAGATAAACAATAAAACTGTTCCTACTCACTAAATCTTCCCCAGTATTATTATTTTCAAGTTTTCTCTAATAAATTACTCCTCCCCTATAGGCCTGATTTCAGGGCCAAATTTCATCTCATCTTAGAATTTTGTTTAGTTCCCAATTAAATCTTGGATTTTCTTTAACCAGTTATGGCAGGGAGATCTTGCAAATATAAAAGAATGACTTTAAACAGAAAGAAATACAGTGAATAAGCTCTTTGATTACTTTCCTCAGAAATACACATTTACAATGGTAGGTACTAGGTGGAGGTAACAATAACATTGTGTATTGTTCTCACAGTATCTTTATGAATCTGGTATTTTTATATGATATCAGCATCTCAAATCTGAGACTGAAAAATCCTGGGAAGTTACTGTTTTGTCCAAAAATGTTAGTAGGTTTCCACAATAGTCAGGCACTTAAATAATATTTCCCATGCTTTAAAAAGTTACATTAAGAATCAGTGAATGAGAACATGCTGAAAATGCAATAATTCATGGTAGAATTAAGAACTTCTGTGAAAGTGAAAAATGATTCACAATCTTTCGTAGTGTATATAACAGTATAAGAAAATAAAAGCCAGGTGTTACAAATATTATTAAAGATTAAAAAAGGAATTAATTCAAAGATAAAATTTTAAATTGAATTAATATTTGGTGAGATGGAAAAGTCTTTTTTAAATAATGGGAGTGACAGGAAAGATGGCAGTAAAAAATTGTAGTTATGTGCAAAGGCACGATGTAAACCAAATGACAGTCCAGAGAATCATTTAACAACAGTGTACAATAAAAACAGTGGAACAGCACAAGGCAAACAGTGGAAAATTTCTATAGTTGAAGTGTACAAATATTATATTGAATTTCAATGGAGATGTTTCATAACGCTTTCATATCTAAAACAAAAAAGCACATTAAAAAAAAAACCAACACTAATAAATGAGTAAATTCTGACTACCTTAAAATAATATGTAAAATGTACCTGAAGATACTGCATTCATAGTCATGTACATGCATATAAAGTGTTCTACCTCAATAGTGAAATTCACACAAATCCTAGATAGCTCTTGAAAAATAGATATTTCACAGAGATTTTGTTTCTTAATACTAAATACGAGTCACTAGTTTCAATATATTGAGTGCCACTTACGTAATATCAGCATTCGGATGGAGACCAAAGACCTTTGGGCTGTCCACAGCAGGGAGTGACTGGATGTATTCAAAATACTGATCCAGGGTTTTGCACACTGGAATTTTATATCCAGTATAAAAACAGAAAGCGCTGTCAAACATCTTCTCACTAAACCACACCTGTGCAAAATCCAGAGGAAAGTAGTACATTATTCTGTTCCTTAGAGTTTTTAAATCTCAGTTTTAGAGAATAAGAGTTCTTGTTTTAGATAACACTTTTTTTTTCTTGAATATGTAAGTAAATCATTAGGAGTTATATCTAAGTTTGACTTCTAGTTATATTATTTTTTTTTAATAATTTCTGCTTCTGACTAAAGAGAAATCAAGAGGAAGAACCTCCCTGGCAAAGAACAATGTTATGAAAAATTCATTTTACTTTGAAGGGTCTTACAAGCTGCTGAAGAAGTGCATATGCAATAGAAAGCTGGGCTTTTGATTTCTGCATATGACAACCAAAAAAAAAAAAGACAAATAGCTGTGTTTGCAAAGACTCTCACCCTTGCAAAGCAGTTAAGAAGGCGCTTATCAAAGTCATCTGTGACTCGGCCTCCATATTGCACTTCTCCAATCATGTAGCGTACTGTGTTCCACGATATTCCCTGCATGTAAATAAATTAAATCAAAGACTACAGTTAAAACACATAAGAATAGTAATTCAGATATAATCTCAAGCTCATCCGCTTCTCAAGAGTAAGCTGAAAAGATTACAATTGGAGCAAAAAATGATACTGAATTCTAATGTGTTTTCTAAGCCTATCTCTGTAATTTTAAACTAGAATTGGGTTTAATATAGTTTCAAGACACACATCTCATCATTTCCTGTGTGACTTGGAATCTCTTCCAAGGACTCTCAAATGCTACTGCCTCTTTTGTCTGTTTTTTCCTCCGCAGTTTCTCATATTTCTTAGTCAGCAAACTGCTACTTTGCAAGGAATGGCTATTCTACATTATCATTGTGAAGAAGCAGAAGCCAAACTGGCAGCCACAGAATAGTCTGACTGAATGTGTCAAATCCTGAAAAGTATTTCACCTCCCTTTTCAAAACAGATATTGTATAGATTCATTAATATTTTGCTTATGGTACTTAAAAAACAAAATCAAGTTCTGAAGTTCTTAACTACTAAATTTTTTAACATGGAGGATAGTATAAAAAAATTGAACTTTGATCATTATTGGCTGTGCTGAAGGAATAAAGACTACGAGAAACATGATGGAAAGCAATTAGAAGTACTGCATAAAGCAATTAAATATACCGTATGTGAATTGTAATACTCACCTTCTTGATGTCACATTCATCTAGATGATTTTGTATAAACTGAATGCTGGCTGTAAAGTCTGCTGAGTTAAATTCGTATGGAATATTCCAACCCAAAGGCCCAAACTTTCGTCGTTCCTTAAGAATGCAATTAAAAACAGATATGTTAATGAAATGCATCATTTTGTTTCATGATTCAAGTTAAACTGAAGTTAAAAAAAAAAAAAGTCTAAATAACAGCTACGTGCCACAAACATATCAGTAGTTAACAACATGGTATTGAGCCTCACCATGGGGATAAAAATTTGTAGAAACATTAGAATCATATTTACTTTCAATGCAAATTACTTTTATTAATCAGTGTGTGAGTCACAGCTTTTATATGTCTCAGGTCTATGTGGATGATCAGCTTGTTCCATGAAGAATTACTTTGGTGAATAATGCTACTGTTTATGAAATGAATAAACAGTGTAATACTGATGTTCTAAAATTAACTAAATTTACAGTACATTTATTGGACTTCAAAAAAGTAGATGAACAATGACTTAGAGTTGCTGATATCACTAAGCAGAATTTAGCTGCCTTAGCTACACTATTTGAAAAGAAGTAGAAAATTCTCTGAATTACCTCTTAAGCTATATTTATCATGGCAATCTTGTCTAGAAAAAATATTATATACTGGTCAGTTTAAAGCAAAAGAAATGTATATAATACTTTCTGGTCGACAATCCAGCAATAAATTTTCTGAGCAGATGAATAACACAATATTTTTTAAAGTACGGATGACTGAACAGATTTAGGTCTTCTGCCCCTGTAGGAACATTATAATCAGTAGACAGTACACATGACAACTTTCTCACTGTTTACAACAGGCAGAAGGAGAAAAATAATTCAGAATGCAATTCAGAAATGTTTATTAATAGGGACCTCCTACAAAAAGCTTTTCTCTTTCACCATAATTGCTGCATTGAAAATACAAGAAGCTCAACAGAGCATGAAGTTTTAAAAGAGTTATAAAGCTATTTTGACACTCTTGCTTAAAAGAAGGTATATTCAGAGAAGCCAAATACTTGATATTGTGATCTCAAATACTATATATATATTAATGTACCAAATACACATACCATCTTGCTGCATTGATATTAGAATAGAAAACATCACATAAAAATAAGATAAAAACAAGGCACTAAGTGACAGAATTTTGATCTTAGCCATCCAGAAAGTAGACAGCTACTCTAAACTAGGAACATGAATTACATTTAAAATTAATGGGAAAAAAAATCTGATACCTCTTCAGAAAATTATTTATACTTTTACAGTGAGCTGCCTGATAGATAAATTGACTGGATGTTTTGGGGTGTTTATCTATGTCTGTTAGTGACAGAGAGAGAATTTAGAGTTTAAGATGTCACCCCTTCTACGACTAATGTGGACAGCTAAATTTGGATGAAAAAATCCTCATTCTAAACACCGACAACATGAAAATTATCTATAATGTAGAAGTCAATTAAAAGAAGAAAGCAAACTGAAATACAGATGATAAAAATTAAAGCTCCAGCTCTGCAACATAATGCTATAGTAAGTATCAGAATGTGTGTTTTCTATTAGGAAACACTGTTAAAGCAACTACATTTTACCAGGACTTGATTTTCAAACCTCATAAAAAATACCTGAACAGTAGAATGCAGAAATGCTACGGTGTAAAGCAAAGGTTTCCACATAGGCATATTGGTAACATCTAACAGATCTTGATTAATTCCAGAAAATGTTCTTTTCAAACCAGCACGTACACCTTGGGGAGGTTCATTTGTGAACTTCAGAGAAACCTGTGATGTAAAGAGATGAAGGATTTGTACTTATGAGCTGAAACAGAAGCAACATACAGAAATGTCACAGATATTAGTTGTAAATGAATATATAATGTCAGTAGTTGAATCAGTCTAGATTCAGAATTGATACTGCTTTACTCTGCAAATAGAGTATGCATTACATTAGACTGTAAAACCTAATGACATGCTTTACTTTAAGATTCTGAACATAGATTTTCTGTTTATGTTGGTGAGAGCCATCACTGACAAAAGCCCACAGACGTAAGAATTTTCACCAACAACTTGCAAGCAGCCACCATGCTTTTCATTATGCATCATACGACCCTTTATCCCCAGTTCAAGGACTGAATGAAAAGAACTACCCAGAGTAGATGGTAACTCTGTTGTATTTCTGTTCCCGAGACTTCATAGTAAATACACAGTTACCTCACCTCTTCTCAGTTCAGGTCTTAAGTGTTCACAGAAGCTACTGTGGACTCTGTTGCTGTGTCTGCAACGATAAATTAGGAGATTGCCCATGAAAGTTCCTGGGCACTCCAGTTCGCAGGCCTGAAAGCCAAACCTGTGGCAGTAAAATGCCCAAGTTTTCAGCAACAGCCCCTAGGTTTCATGCAAACTGCCTAATGGAAATGGTTTCTAGAATATTTTAATTGCCAAACCATATCTGCAAGTTATTTAAAAGTGTGCTAGTTACCAGGAGTTTCCATGTCAGAGAACGTTATAACTACTTACTCCTCTGGACTATTGCATTCTGCTGGTTAATGTTCATGGGCACACTAGAATCTATTGGTTCAGACACAGAATCTGATATATATTCCATAAGACACTTTCAAATGCTGGAGGGACTCAAATAAAAACAAAGCATTTGTCTGCTCCAGCAGTATGCACCTGTCTGGCTGGCTTGCATAACATGCACTGAAGGCACAGTGAATGTCAGGCTGCTGTAGGGCTGAACACAAGCACGATTGTGAACTGCTCTTACCTGTGAGAGAACTTTAAAGGACTATAGCAATGAATAGGTACTTCTCCGAGCAGTTTTACTATGCCTGAGTTTGTAATAAGCATCTTCAATTACTTTTAAGGAATGGCTTTTCAACTTAGCTTCACAAATTCGTATCTCCGGACTGCAGAGCCTAGGCAAGCTGTCTCAGAGACATGAGCTCTAGACCTATCTGCATATGAACACACTGAAGTTTTTGTCTGAATGGGAACACTTGCTAAGCAGTATTTCCATATTTTAAGGGTTAGCCTACTTGGTTAGTGAGTTTTTTTTAAAAAGCAAATGACTCTCTCTCTAATGAGATAACCTTTGATTTGTCAGTTACTAATTTTCTGGTATCCTTGCATATAACAATATTTTAACAGGTAATGTGCCACTATTGACTGAAAAATCACAGATTTGAGGTAAATGCAGTGAAAATTACTCTAGCAATCCTCATAGTTTTCTATTTTGAAATTTAGCAAATTATGTATTTACAAACCCTACTACTTATAAACTCAAATATTTAGGATTTCCTCTTCTGTTAAAAGCTATCTTCTATATACATGGCGACGTACATTTCTAACTGAAAGCTCTCTCCTAAATTCATTCCAGAAAGGAATTTCCTCCTCCCTTCTCCACACTGCCTGAAATTGCATATACATAGGCTAATGCTTCCCTTTATATCCTATGAATCAACAATGCTATCTTTTTTTATTTGTAGAAAATGGAAACTACTAAGAAGACTACCACTCCTTGAAAGAGGAAAGAGGTCTTTGAACATCAAAGAGTCAGCACAAATCTATTACACTAGATATTAACTAGAATTGTGACCTGCTGCAAAAGTACTGTCAAGAAAACAGTGACTTAAATGCACTTTGTTAGAGGTTAGGGCATTATCTTGGTAGTGACGAAAAATGTCTCCTTAGGATCTACAGAACAACCATTTACGGTTTAGCCAAAAAAGTCCAGATTGCTTCTTGGTAGATAATGTTCTTGGAGCTGTGCTGTTCTTATGTGTTCTGTTCCCTTTATGTTTTCTTCCAGTTAGAGAAATCTAAAAGAGTCTAAGAGCAGTCATTTCTCCATGCTCAAGGCACTAGGGTAAAAAAGGATACAAGTAAAGCCTGATATTTTTGATTCAACTGTGTGTGCACTGACTTAGTGTGAATTCACACACACATAATGCATCTTTAATTGAGAGAACTTCCAGTTACTGGTAGGAAACCTTTTGTTTAGTGTCATTTAGATTGTAACGTCCTTTTTTTTCCACGCTCCTCTGCTCTCTATCTATTCCATTTCATTTTACACACTCAAATGGAATAAATTAAATGGCACAAAGTGCCTGAACTAAACATTTGAACAAACCTGTAGCAGAGTAATTGGGAACTGAGGGTGTGGTTCAGTAGTTATCCAAACTCGAAAAGACTCATCCTGTATCTCAGCAGTTAGAAGTGTCTCCAGTAGTTCATCCATGAAATCCAGCCCAAGATGACAATTTTGTAATAACACCCAGCCACCCTAAATAGGAACACTAACTATTACTATATAAAACATTAGAATCAAATTTGGTACAATTTTTGAGTAAATTTACTTTTGATCTGTTTCTAAATATGTATTATCATTTGATTTGACATTGGCATAATTAAAACAAATAGAAAAAGTTAGTGTAAAACTTCCCATTCTATAAATTCATAATGAAAATAACATAACTAGAGTCAAATGTTCTAAGTAAAGTATCAGTGCTACCTAGTGGCAAAAAAAAATAATTTCTGTCCTCATCTGGCAAAAGACCAGTGAAAAGCAATCCTACCATCAGATCCAACAGAATACAAATGAAAAACTAACAGCTAAAATCTAAAACATATATCTTAAAAAAACATACACAAAAAAACCTGTATTTTTAAGGACACAGTTAGCATAGAGAGATTGCATCACTACTCCAAAACTTTCTAACTTCAATTAGGCTACCTGCAGTAAGCACATTTTTATGAAATTCATCCTGCTGCATATTAATTTTGTTCTCATTCAGCTCTCAATTGCATCAAAGCTGTATTTTGATTATTCTCTCTCCGCATTTCTGCTTATGGATTTAAATTCAATCAGCTTTCCTAGCATCACTTTAGAAGTCTGGTGCATCTGAAGCCTGATATTAAAATTGGACATTATTTAATCAGTTCTAAAAAATGATGTGTGGATTTCATTACAACTTGTAATTTCATATTGCCGATTTTGTTTTAATCTATTTAGAAAGAGAGAAATAACATTTTCTACTGAATATTATAAAAATATTTATGGTGAACTAATGACAATTAAAACAACAACAACAACAACAAAAATAAACAAGTAAAAACATTAAAAAAACTACAACAGAAAAAAGAGGCCTTATGAAGGCTTTCTTTCTTTCTTTCATGAAGATAGAGAGGTTTTTTTGTTTATTTTTTAGGAAGATCTTTGATCAGTGCCATTTCCAAATGAATGAGACCCAGTTCTTCAAAACTATCTACATATAACACAACACAGCAGCTTTAATCATATTATAGACACTTAGCCAGAGGCAGAAAAACCAACAGATGCTTGTTTCCATATTCACTGCCTTTTTATTTTTTCTTTCATATTTGGTGTTCACACATTCCTTCCTCTCTAAAATGTGTTTATCACCAAGGGATTTGGTTCAGAAATTGATTCTAATAGTTGTACCAGAGTACGGTTTTGAGTATCCTTGTGCTTTCAACAGAGAGCAAGGTGCAGCTGCCCAGTTTCTCATCGTTCCAAGAAGTAGATGGATGGAGACAGAGAGCCAAGGAATCTAATGGATGCCATATATTGTGGAAGCTTTAAATCTCAGATCTCAATGGATTCATTTTGAACTTTTTATCTAACTTTTCATGAATATTCCCACCGTAAGTTTTAGAGGGTATAACAGACTTGTGTTTTACTAAACACAAGTCAGTTCAGAATTCTTTAGGTGAATATTACAGGTGCTAGCTTTGTGGTTCAGAAAAGATGAATAGTTGGTTATGGTCAGACCAAAGCTATTTCATTTATCAATATAGTTCTTTCAGTCTTCAATTCATAAGCAACTTTTTCACTTTTCAGTTAGTATTCTAATCCTTTAGAGTTCCTAATATTTTGGGTTTACAGGCAACTATGACTATACATCTTCAGCTATAACTCCATCCACAACTCTTGTGTTCCAGCTCTAGTGTTCAGCTGACTGTGCTACTTTTACACTATAACTTTCATATTGTATCCAGACTTTCAGTTACCATGTTTTCAGAGCTGCTCTCAAGTTTCTACTGTTTGAGAATATCATCTACGTATACAAAAAAAACCTATAAATAAATTAAAAAACTACAAAAAAAAATACACTGCAACATGTCTCAGGGACATCAGAAAGTTTTTCCCTGAAGTCCCTGAGACTCAGAGCTACAATAATTGACAAATAGAGAAAGAAAGAACCAAAAACAACTGCTGTGGAACAAGGGGCCCTGCCAATAGCACATATGCAAGGAAGAAAATGAGAGGAACCTCAGCCTTCTGCATTACAACTTGAAGCTGTGTTTGCTTTGGACTTGCCATTTTGTCCTGTAGAATTTTTGCAACTTTATGTAGCTCTCATAAGGAAAGAAAACAAAAACCAAACACAACCCCAGACCAACACAAAACAAACAATAACAACAAAACTCCTTAAAAGAAGAGGATTCTGCAAGGCTTGCAGGATAGAATTAGGATGTAATATTCTTTCTGCTCTTGATGACAGTGCAGCTAAAAGAAGGGAACAAGCTCCTCCTGAAACGGTGCTCAACAGTACTGCTGGACTCCACAGGTATGGGAATATCCCCCAGAGAAATGCTTTCAGGGCTCTGGTTCTCAGAGACTTGCTTACCCCAAAATAAATCTGTCACTAGGGTGAGAATGTGAAAGACTGCATGCAAGAAGAGCTTTTCTGCTCGAGCAGAAAATAAATTTATATTGCAGTGTTTTTTCTCACCTGTTGCATTGACATCTGTATGAGTTTGCGTGCATGGTATTCTTGTCCTTGACCCATAGAGATAGTCCTACATTCTGCAAAAAATTTGACAATGATTAATGAACTACAGTTCTTGAAAAAATAATTCCAATTCAGTAAAAAAATAAGTGATATAAATACAACACAACTAAATATGCTTACAAGAAAAAATACAAGTAGAATCCTTTCATCAGCTATAAGTTTTTTTTAACACTGAAATACTGAAACACTTGCATTAAAACATCCATAATGATTACAGTGTTTACAGAAGTGAAATACTGTGCCTAAAGTTATTGTCAATGAGAATTCAAGCCAAACTGTATTTGAGTCACAGCTTACTTTGAAATATGAATTGAGAGTTTTAATTCTTTTTTTTTTGTAGGTGATGAAGCCATGTGAGCTAACAATATCCATATTGAAATTATGAGCATCTTAGTGTGACCAGTATCACAAATGTATGTATCTACATCCAGCTCAGTTTGTACACACAAGTATCAAAATTTCCATACAATGTAAATACAAAGTCCAGAATATTCACATGCAAATAATGTGCTTGGTTCTTTTTTTTAATTATTATTATTACAAAGTAATCTTTTAAAAAGATTGCTGATTATTTCTTTGCCAGCTCTTGATATTTAAAATAAAAAGGCAGTACTGTCATCATGCCTGAATTAGTAAAAAGGAAATACTATCTTACAGTTACTGGTTAAAAAACATAATCAATTGGATGTTAGCAGTTTATAAAAGAAGAACAGAAAACACTGCTTTCCAACTGTGTACAGAATAGTTCTTAGCATACTGTATTTTATTTAATATTACATTATCTCTAAGCCAACAGTTCAGGAACAGTAAATGGTGGTACAAATGAATTTTAAAAATACTTTTCAGAAAAAAGAATGTGAAGTTCCTTACATTACTCTTCTCTATATTAAAAGACTCAACATAACGATTAACTGTTTTCCTACCCAATCTAAGCTTTCTAGCCAAGGAATCAATTTGAATACTTGGATCAGCTCCCATAGACAAGAAACAGATCAGAGGTGTTCGTGTGTCACTTTCCTCCCAAGTTTTTTCTAAATTCAGAATGACAGGTTCTGTATATTTCTCATCCAAGGAACTTGCAATGTATTTCCTCGCTTGGGAAAGAGTCCGGTCTGGACACCACGATCTAGAAATAAAATATAAATACATGAAAATTCAAATTCAGTTCCTCTTTTTGTTGCAGAGAAATTCTATTTTAATCATGTAGACATTTTTGCTTCATAATATACACATTCATATGTATATCTTTATGTCTCTACAATTATAATAGAAAGAGCTGGTAGTCTTCTCCGTTCTTATGACTGGTCAGTACTTTGCAGTTGCTTACATTTTTGCCACAAGTAAACCATGGGCTCTGGAAATATACGTTCTGGGTACCTTCATCAGATAGGGGCACACTTCATTTTAAATGGAGCTTTTGTACAGAGAACACAAATAGGGAAACATAAAATTGGTTTCACTCCTCAGTAGAATTCTACAGATGTTTAATTGGGTCTGCTAGTCTTTAAGACATATCTCTTGGAATGGATTATCTTGATGTTTGGGATGCGTCCTTACTGTTGCCACGGGGAAAAGAAAACAAACCACCACTTCTTTTAGACCTAATAATATGACTTCTCTGCAAAACATAAAAAAATATATACACATATCAGCGTTCCTAATTACATAAGATATTTAGACTAGCTCATTTTAAGAAAAGTGAGAAGAGGTCGTTTCAAGAGCTCTCTGAATGATCCTACTATACCACTGGCTTCCTGAAGAAGGCTGCCATGGGATCACCAGTTGCCTTATCATAAGTTGCCTCATATCATAAAAACAGCCAACAAGCTGTTTTTTAGAAAAAAAATATCTGTTGACTTTTCAGAGGACAGCTGTGAAATGTGTAAATTTAATAATATGACATGTCATGTCACAGTGAATTAATAATACCTAATATCACCTACAAAATAATTACAATTATGCTATTATGACAATAGCATATCAATTTTCTGAGACATGTGCTGCAACAATGTATGTCATTTCCCACATTTCTGAAGATGCTCACCTGATAAGTAAAAGCCTGTGGAAGGTGTCAAGGGAATCGTATCCATCAGGAATAATTTCTTCCTCAGGAGCATCTTTATCATACCAATTTTTCCATCCTTTTTCATTATTGGTTATCTAAATTTATTACATTAGTATAAATAAATACATTTCAGCTGCAGTAAAATCACCTTGGAAATGTATATTTAAATGAAATTTTCTTATTATATTAGAATATATTACAAGCAACATTAACAGACTATAGCACTTGAGACACACATCAGAATTACGATATTACAATTAGAAATGCTAGTATCATTGTGCCGCTATTTAAAAACCAGTAACTAGCAGAAGGATTCTATACTGGAAGAGAAATGCACCACAATATTTTCTCTTAATACATGAATTCATGATCCTTGAGGTCCCTTCCAACCTGGGCCATTCTGTGATTCTGATTCTGTGATTCTGTAATACAGAGTACTAAGAGAAAAAACCTTTCTGTCCCAGTACAGTTGTAGATAGCCAAAAAATCACAAATTAAAAAGAACAGGATCCTATTAGAAACTATGCCTGCCAACAAGGCAGAAAACCATTACAAACTACAAACTGATAAGATTTTAACTGATAAACACGTGACTAAGTTTAAACATCTCAGCAGTGTGCACAGTGTCATGCTTTTTGGATTCTAGCTCCCTAACAGCCCAGAGCTGTCAGTCAGAACCTGACTATGTTCCTCCAGCTTGCTCCAGACTCAATGTACTGTTTCGGTACCTCCACAAACCAAAATGTGCAGAAAAATGAGAGGTAAGTATCCCAATCTTTCCTTGATACAGAACTAGGAAACAGTCAGGACCACTTCCAGATACACCACTTAGGTGAAGACTCTGCAAACATTCAGGGCACTAAATACTGTCACAAAATCGACTCGTTTGACCACTGCTGTAAAAGCAACAGCAAAAACACCTCCATGATCAGATCAAAAGCCTGACTAACATTGCTTGGCAAGAAAAGAAGGAGAAAGGCTTAGGGAGGATTATAGCTATAACAATAATAATAATAAATATAAATTTAGCAAATAAATTAATAAACATTACAATCTTATATGTGTAGAAGTTCATTTATGTCTCAATAACAGAAATAGTATTTTTATAGCTAACTTATCATAACTGAGTAATACTTTGACCTCTGATCAGAAATTATTATTTAAAAAGACAGCAAGAAGTTTATTTGTAAAATCGAACAGACTCAAGGCAAAATAAAAACCTGAAACTCATAGGTAAACCTTCCGAGATTTTTTATATCTCTAGTTTTTTTTCTCTCTGACTTCTTTTGATTTTCTTGATTTTTTTGATCTTTTGATAGGTTCTTTGGCCCTGTTCTCATTCTACCTCAATTACAATAGCAAAAAAAGCAGGTAAAGAGAAGATGTACAGCAAATAAATATACCGTTTCCCACCACCTAACTGTTCATTTCAGTGCCTTTATTCTACACTCTCTTTGGCTTTGTTCTTAACTGCATTTTTCAAGTGCATTTCCAATGTATGGAAACAAAATTATGATTGGAAACTCGTGATTAATATAATTAATAAGTATCACCTGATTCAAAATTTTTGCAAACTCTGGAAGTTTACTCAATTCCACTAAGTTTAGCCACATCATGTCAAGAATCCAGCGGAATGGTTTAGGTGGGCAAGCCTTTAGATCCAGTGCTGCACCTCCTGCAGGCAGAAACATTTGGACAAAACATACAGACATTCCAAAGGTCAAGATTTTTTTGTTAGTACTTATTAAATTATGAATTATGTTTTCTGGACCATGTCATTTTCACTAAGGTACTACATGCATTCCTCATGTACAGATCATTTTCAATATCAAGTATAAATTATTTTAAATAGTAGAGATAAAGTGAGATAGCCAGTAGGTCATACAAGTTTTACATACTCCAATATGCAGCTGAAGAGAAAACTCGGAAATAAGACTGAAATCCAATTTTAGACTGACTGAAAGAAATACAAAGACTCCAAGTAAGCCTTTTTTTAATCATAGCTCTCTTCATGTTGTAGCTGCATCCCTTCTGGTCCTCTGCAAATTAACTAATGCCACTTTGCGGGAAAACTGGATGGTATTATTCCAGAGTTCTCAGAAATAAGATCATTTCTTTATTTAAGTCTGTGGTATAACGAATTTCAGCAATTTGCTGCAACAGACTGAAAAAAAACATCTTGGAAAAAATTATCATTTTTAAGAGCTATGTTTACATGAATGCATGTATAGATAACCTATACACATAGGCTGTAATTATTTAAATACTTTTTAGTTATGCACACTAATCAAAACACATACATAAGTATATATTCCCTTTTGATTCAAATATTGATACTTTTATAAACTGTAATCATTCTATAGATTATGAAGCAATTTTAACAAGAATCTTTTTTTTTTTATTCTGTGTCCACTTCATCCCCAAGTTCTCCATGAAAGGGATACAGAGAAAGTTAATCATAAAAGCAGGAAAGAGAAGAACAGAAAATCTGTTATCACTGTGGTGTCATTTTGTGCACCATTTCTCATTATCAAATCAATTGTGGCAAACATAGGCAGCAAAGGCTTTCTTTATTCCAATAAAAAAGAGGTAAGCATCCAATTTCTGTATCAGGTGCCAAGGTATATCTTCCTCCAGCCAAACAAGAATCCATGAGCTGAGAAGCCACAAAATATGGTTCCTTATGTAAAGCTTTACGAAAGCTGACAGGTCAGTGTGAAAGCATTTCTAAGCATCCCCTGCCTGACATCAGAAAGCAGCCACTGGATACTACTCTCAGAAGATAAAGTCACTATGACAAATTGGAAAGCAAAATAGAATATGAATGCAATCCTTTTTCCTATCCATTTTATTCAGTAAGGGCAGATACTGAATATATATATATATATATGTGTGTGTGTGTGTGTAAATATATATATAAAAAAATAGAAGAAAAAGAAAAAAAAAGAAATATATATATATATTATTTTAATATATAATATATATATATATATATATATATATATATATATATATCTTCCACTACTTTGACACTAGACATTTGCAACATTCATTTGAACATTATAAGATTTGAGCAGGTTTTTTTTATGGACCCTTGCATAAGCAATTGTGATCGAGTTTTTCAGCAGTCATAAATTCATGGAGACAGTGCCTGATCCCACAAAACTATTGGCAGAAAACATGCAACAACAACAACAAAAACAATTTGAAATGCTGTAAGAGTTTTAAGGATTGAAATTACTTCTACATAACATATAATTTTTTATACTCACCTCTGATGAATGCATGGAACTCTGTGTTTTTCACATATTCTCTCTCAAGATCGATTTTCAACGTCAGGAGAAGGGTAAAAAGGAACTTGTGGTTTTCATATAAGCCTCTAACAGAATATGCGTATATTTCATAGGTAAGGTACTCAATAATATTTGAGATTCTTTTATGGGATACAGAAGACTTCTCAGATCTGAATCATGAAAACAAAAGAACAAGAAAAGCATTTTAATAACAACAAACACATGGCAAAGACACACACGGAATGGTAGAAAGATCTGTGTTTTCCCACCTGGCCATGGATTGATCAAATAACTTCAAGAACTGAGCCAGTGAAGTCTGATACATATTATTGACCATGCTCATTTCTGTAATAAGAAAATAAAGAATGCTCCCACGTGTAGCAGCAGGTCGATAATCCTCCTGAGCAGAGTTAATCTTCACTTCAGTTTCTGCTGCCACAGACAACTTTTTATTTACTTCGGCAGCTGTTTGTTTAGTTATTTGCAGCACTCCAATTAGGGATTCATCATCTACTAGTGAGCCTAAAAAGTGAAATATCAGATATTTAGGACAGTTTTATCTCTTTCTAAAAAATTTCATAATTGTCAAAATCAAAATGAATTGTTCACACCAAATAGAAATGCTTTTCTGAATTGCAGAAAACATTTAAAAACACAGACAAAACAGGATAGGTAATCTTAAAAAATATTTTATATTCAGGGCACTAAACAAATGCATTCAATTTGTGTCAATTTCAGTGTATCTGTACAGAGACCATTGCACCAGAGATATCAATTGTCTATGGCACATAAAATACAGTATTCATGTACTATTACTTAATTATTTTTAAAATTTGTTGATTGTTCACTCAAAAAGTCTTAGAATCTTGAAAGCGACAGTCACATAGTAGCATTCAAAAGCATTTCCATTTACTTCAAGTTACCAACTTTCTTTTCTACTGATGATAAAACAAAATGATCGTGTGCAGGCTCCTAAGGTAATGCAAAAGATTTTGCATCAGTAACATTTTATCCAGCCCATTTAACTTGGCATTTTCAATGGCTTAAGGTTTTGCTGTGATCAGATTCTGTACCTCATCTGAAGAAATCGGTTTGTTTTGTAAAACTTAACTGTTTAGGTGCTTAAACACACTTAATATCTGGAACAGATATATATTGGCATGCTATCATACCAAGTTTCACGTACTTCAAATCTCTGTCATTTTATGTTCATTTATTACATTTTGGTTGGACAAAGTGGTTTCTGTATGGTAAAGTTCTAATGTTCAGCTGCTTAATTAGCCATATAAAATTCCTACTTATTTTACAGTTTGATACAGAACCTCTGGTTGCACTCAGTTTGTATAGAAGATTGTCTTCCAGTTCTTTCATCTTTCTTTTATTAAAAGTTACATCTTCCATGAGTTTAATTCGTTCTGCCTCGAGTTCCTATTATTAAACAAACAAGAAAAAGGCATGACACTTGATGGGCTGTGAGGTGACCCACACTTGAAATCCAAGTACTGATTTTTCAAGTTCATGGAATGTGCATTTTAGATTTTCTGTTGTATGGAATACATTACTGCAACTTTTATTTTAGGTCGTACTGACAACCACTTGAAGAAAATCACCTGTACTTTTTTCCTTTTTTTTTTGCATTTAGAAATTTCTATATTGAATCTTGACAAATTTTTTATTTTTTTCATTTATTTTCACTTAAACACTTCCTTTTCCTATATATTAATGCAGATTAATAAACAAAAATTAAGCAGCACTATGGTTTATGTGCACCTTCAGGTTACCTGTTTTTCAGTAAGAATTACTCTTCTCAGTAACTGATTCTCAAGTCCTTTCATTGTAACAGTAAAATCAATAATTGATGTTTTTGCATTAATTTCAGGTGTGAAAGCAGGATTGGCTAGCTTTGTAGTAATGTATAGTCTAAAGGAACTCATTACTTCAACTTCCTTATCACCAACTTTCACCTGTGAAATAAGTCAGAGTCATATAGATAAAATAAATAATTTTATCAATCATCATCTGCAATTTTTTGTACAATCTGTCATATCTCATATAGTTAAAGAAGATAGTTTGGAAAAAAAAATATAGCACAATGTATATATAGTACATACAGTCATTTTATTTCAGAATATGTAAAAGGAGAATGCTTTTAGAATTTGACAGTGATTTATTTATCTAAATGAAGGTCAGAAATCTGCATGTTTTTTCAAGTTTGGGAGTATATTTAATACTATTAATAAACTTCAAATTTGGGGCTTGTTTCTTTAGAAAATATTTCTTTTCCTGATAAAACACTCTGTTTTCTCTACCACCAACACTCCACACTCAGAACCGAGACAGCTTCTCAAACCTATAACTCTATTACATGGTATAAAATGAAATTGCTTGAAACTGAATAGCAAGTATTGTAAGCATTCAATGGGATAAACCTAACTGGTTCTAGGTTGGAAACTTCAGAATTAACTGCAGGAGTTAAATTCTAGATTCATTAGTTGATTATTCAGCCGAGGCTCTGTCTATTTTATTAGTTTAGTTTGATTCTTCAACATTACCCTCCGGAATACAAAGTTTACCTGATTCAACAGAGATTTGCAATAAACAGACAACATATAATTCATCACAGAACTAATTCATTCTGCCTCTTTTATTCAATTACTAACCTTAAAAGAAGTTCCAGATTTAATGAAATTCTTTTCCAGTATATTATCAAGTACTGGATCCAACTCTTCACCTATATCTTCAATCACAAGTGATCGTCCCAGTGAAAGACTGTCTTCTAGATGTGTACGGAAATATTTGTGATTCAATGTTGTTACCTTCAAAAGTAAATGATAAACTGATATAAGGACAAAAGCAATTATTCAAAGATGTACATGAAAAAACGTAGATCTCATTAGAAAAACTGTTTTAACTGCTTTCGTTACTTGAATTTTAAAGGCAGTAACAAATGTTGGCTTTGCAGCAAATTATGCAAAAAGAAATACTTATTGTGTGCACAAATCAAAGTACCATAAAAATGTGAAGTGAAAGATTGGATCTAATAGAATCTTCAAAACTCCACTATCAAAGCAGAAGTACAACTGGCACAGCTTACACGGAGATTAAAATGTTACGTGTATTTTTGAAATCAGAGGTGCTCAACCTTTTATTTTCTATTCTATGTCCTTAGAAAATATTTAATGATTTTATCTTTTTAGTGTTGAGCAACTCTTGTTCACTAATAGAATATTATGAACTCAGATGTTTGAAGTAGCACAAAAATTGACTTATATCTTTTATGATATCAAATATTTAACTTACATTTTATGATATCATAAAAAAAAAAAAAAAAAAACTAATTTAAAAACCCCACTACTTCTGTATTGCTTTCTAGAATTTAGCTTTCAGAAAGCTCTCATTAATCTCAGGATTTTCACTATGGTTATGAAATAGGGCAACGGCTTTGTATAAAAAGACCCTGAAGTCCTGATGGAGGAGATGGGCACGAACAAGTAATCTCCTTTTGCAGCAAAGGCCAACAGCATTCTGATCTGCATTAGGAAGAGTCTAACTGGTGGGTTGAGCAAAGTGATCCTTCATTACTGGACACACAAATCATGGAAGCCCAGGTGTAGTCAGTAATGTTTAAAGAAAGAGCATTACATTTTCAAAACACTGCTCACCTGTAATTCATTATCCTCTTCTTTCTTTTTAATCCACGTTTTCCCTTGAGTTTGTGGGTCTATCAGAAGGGGATATCTAGTTGCCTTAGTGACAATTATACCATTCTGAATTGAGAGGTCATCTCCAGGCAGTCCTTGAAGATTCCACTCACTAATCTACAGAATATTAAAAAAAAAAAAAAAAAATAAGTGGTTTGGAATAAAATCTCACTTCAACTATTATCCTTCAGATAAGATTATTCTCAATGATAAAAATACGTCTTGAAAGTCTAGAAAAATGATAAGTCAACCTGGCAGCCAAATTAAGTGTTGGGATCAATTAAGGGAAACTAAACAAAGAGATTTTGGGGTTTAGTATTTGCTGAAGACAAATGCTGAAGAGACATTGTTTACTGTTTGATTTCAGTGAAAATATTTCATACGTTTTTTGTTAAACATTCACTTTAATATAAAATTTATTTTTCTAACTAGACTCAGAAAACACTGAGAGAACTAAAAACTAGCAACAAGCAACACTGTTTTAGTAGATATGAATTTTGTAAATCTGGTGACTGGCAACTATCTAATTGCATAATACATAACTTGCTTATCTGCTTGTATCTAAACACTCCTCATTACTTAGATCTATAGTGGAAATTGCCACAAAAAATTGTTGGAAAACAACAAAACTACAATGCATGGCAATATCAGGGAACTATCATTCTGTTCCAGCTAAGCATAATGATGGCTAGCACCAAAAGAACATGCTCATTAAGGTTAAAATGAAGTCTACTGATCACCAAGAACTTACAGTTGGTGGATCTACCAGCATAGAAATCAAGTTCAAGCTTTCAGAAAAGGGGATTTTATGGGCTCTCATCTCTGCTTCCCATAAATCCTTAAGTAAAAGATTCCTGAAATTTTGATTAAAAGGTCCACAGTATGAAAGGAAACCTGTGCAAAGCAGTACATCTCCCACAAGTCTAGGAAAAAGAAAGAAAAAAAAAACGTGATGCACAATTTCATTTTCTTTTTATTTACATAAACAGCTTTCGAAACATACTAATATGAAGATTTCTGTTCCACATGCTTATTTAAGGAAAGAATTGATGGTCTTTAAGAACAACAAATGGTTTATTTGTGTTCTGATAAAATCTTCATTACAAAACTTAAGAGCAGAACTGTGCCAAAATATTGTATTTATCCGTACAAAGAAAATGAGGCCAGAACTATTCTTTTTTTTTTTTTTTTTAAATAAATGAATAAATTAATTTATTTCTTAAAAATGTGCCTGCAATATATTCTTTATAAAAAAATAATACTTAATTCTCTTGGTATGAACAGACTCTCATAAAAAATGTCCAATTTTCTCATTCACAGAAATTCACAGAAACATTTCACAGAAAACTAATCCAAACTTTCAAGCTGTTTACCTTCAGCAGCCAATCTGACAGGTTTCCTGTTTTCTAGACAGCTCATGTACCTTTGGCTCATGGGTGGCTCAACATTGTGTCATTTGGAGTGGTGCACGGTATGGACTCCAAGTTTCTTAGTTTCTTAAAACAAGGCCTACTGTGCTCCATGTTTTTCAACGCATGGAGTATAGGAGAAGGGATAACGTTTGGTTTCTGTAACTCCCTCTTTCATTCAAATATGCCATAACTTAATATCAAATAGGGAAATTTCTTTTTCTTCCTTATTCCTTCTCAGAGTCAGCCTTAGATCATCCCTACTTTCTGCCTATATTACTTTCCCAGTAACAGTGGCACAGGAAACAGTATCAGGGCAGAGGCAGCTGTAATACAAGCACATAACCTCTTCTGAAATGCATTCAAAAACATGAAGCATTGTTCTAAGTTTAAAAATACAAGCACTTAGTTACTCACAATTAATTATATGAGGAAAATTCAAATTTCAGGACAGTTCACTTGATTGTGTAATCATATAAAGATTTTTTAGGAGGAAAATGAAGCATAACTAATAAAGTTCTTAAATTGCTAACTCTACATTTTTCACAGGTAATTTGTTGCTTTTTTTTTTTTTTTTTCTCTGATAAACTGATACCTCTTAATCTGAGATTTAAATTCTTTTCTTTTCTCTGTCCACCTAGTTTTCTCTCCACTCAGACCCTGTATAAGCGTAGAGGCTGCTTGCATCTTTCTTCTGCATGTTTCTGCATCATTCATTAAGTCCTAAAAATGAAAGAATATCCTATTTCATTTAATAATAAAATGGAATAATCTTAAGTAGGTATTGTGTGTATATAAATATATATGTATATATATACACACACTCATCCTCTTATTACAGTTAAGTCAAATATTTCGAAGCCATTCTGGAGAGCTGCATGTGCAACTCTAGTCTAATATGTTCTTCCTATTCACAGGAAGGAGAAATATGAGAGAGCACAGATTTAAATCTCTCTCTCTCTTTTTTTTAATACATGAACCTCATCCACCATCCATTAAGGTAGTAGGCTCTAAATGGATGTCTATATCAATTCCTTTTTGCGTAAGTTTTGAAGTAAGTAATTTCACAATGGAAATACTTGTATCTCACCATTTTCTCCTTCATTGCTGCATCAAACTTTGCCTGTACTTTGTCCAGTTCAGCTTGCTTTTCATCCAATTGCTCTTGAGCATTTGCTAATTCTGCATTAGCTACTTTCAGACGGCCTTCCTGTTTTGCCAAGTTAGCCTGCAAAGAAAGGAATATCAAAAAAATAGTATGAAATTTGAATGTTCTTTGATGAATTATTTTCAGCCCGCTTAACTGGAAATCAGCAGTCAATAATATACTGAAATAATTTTATATTGATATTTATACAAATGCTAATTCCTGTGTCATAGATATAATTTAGATGCTACTCCTGTGTTTAACTCAAGGTCCTTACTTCTGATAAAAAGTTTCTCTTTCAATGTTTATGAACATGTGAAAGAAAATGCATACTGAAGTAAAAATGACTCCTAAAATATTTTACTGTTTGGTTCCCACTACTGGAACTTAACTCCTTTACTCATGTAAGCCCCAAATCTCTTCAAAATGCCAACATTTAGGCAAGATATCAGCTGTTTCTGTACTGTCATCCTTAGCCTCTACATTCTACAGGTAATTAAGTCTGAATGTGTTTATACATACATGTGTATATCATATGTATATTAAATCCTACTACCATTAAAGTAAATGAAGTTAATTTACACAGAAAGCAAAATAAAGAGGTGATGAATTACCTTAAGAGGTAAGACATCCCTGTTAACACCATAAAATACTGCCATGGCTTGTGTCCAAGAGAGAAGACCTGCCACATTGCCACACACTTTTTTACCACTCTCCAGTGTATAGTCCTCCATGTTAAAGTAAGGCTGGAGTAATTCTACTGTCTCTTCATTGATTGTATCCTTAGGAAATTGCTGTAAACTCTGCAAGAATGGGCCGCTCATAAGCTACAGTAAAAAAAAATAAAAAAGCAACATGGGATATTTGTCAACTCTTTACTCTTTACTCCATACTCAATGCCTAAAAGGCTGTTCATTGGTGACTATGTTTAAAAAAAATTAAAATGTAAAGAATTGCAGAAGACATGGAAAAAAAAAAAAGGAGCATTCAGAGAGAATTCCAGACTTTCCCAAGGACTTGGGCAAGGAATACTGAAATACAGTATAGGAAAAAACCTATTATCTCTTAATTGTATAGTTTTTCAAACAGCCTTGTAGTCTAGGAAAAAAACAGAAGAAAAAAAAAGTCTAAATGTAAACCAGCAAAGAAAACAAGTGATATTTAAGAATTCTCATACTTTATGTATGGCAACATACAAAGAACAAAAGATAGTTACATTTTAAGTGAACGTTGGAAGGAAATAAATCTGCATCGAGAATTCTTTCTCAGGTACATCACATGGAACTGGACCAGCAAAATTCTGAGTGATTCACCTACAACCTGTAGTAGCCTTTGCATACTAGATGAATCTCAAAACCATGCTTACATTTTCACAAAGTTCTGTCCAAGTTTGAGCAAACAGCATTATAAATTCCCTGTTATTCAAGTTGCTATTTCTAACTTTTCTAACATTTCTAGCTTTTTCTAACATTTTTTAAAAACTCAACTTACTTTTAATGATTCTGCCCACGATGGTTTGCAGCAAGGCTTTTCTGGATCCATGGTAACAGGATCTAATTGCTTTTGGAATAGTATCAGACAGCAGTCCATGATCCTCATAATTAGATGAGGAGGTTTTGCCAGTTTTCTAACAGTAGCAATATCCACTGGTTTGATTGTCTGTTTAAAAATTAATTAATTAATTAATTAACACACTGCTGTCTCGTTACCATCATTCTATTTTCCTATTCAATATCTTGATTTTAATGTTTGTTTGACATTACTCTGAGGCAAGCTGTATAGAGAACACACACACACCCAAAACGACTCACTGGGTTTACTTTATTAAACTTCATAGTTTCATGACACTAATAATAAATATCAGACACAAGCATTTTCCCAATCCTAAAGACAGCACTCAAAACTTAAATTTAAATAGATAGAACAGCAGCATTAACTTAATTTGACAATCGAAGTGACTGTAGAAGAGCATACTGTAAGATTGCAGAGGATTTAATTAAAAGCAGTTTACTTGGAAATATACTTGGACAGTATTTAGGGTTTTTAAGGGTTAAGTGACACCAATTTATTCTGAGATGAATTGGGTGTTCTGTTGCTTTCTAAGTTATTATAGGTATGAGATTTTTTAAAATTCATTACCTAGTACCATCACTGATATTACGCTTAGCTTAATAACGATTTATGTGATAATTCTAAATGACTCCAAACTTCGAAACTAACAAAGTAATTTATGTCTGAAAAATATAAGCATATCACTATCTATCTGGAAAATGTAGTTACAGACTCTGTACAGAATTCACAAGACAGTGCAAGACTCCCAAGTCCCTTAGACATAATGGTTTTTGGTGAACTATAACAGCCTTTCACACCTCTTAAAGAGGAGCAAGGTATGAAAACACAAAACAAAACTGTAACTTCTGGAAAGATTTATGTCTCTGCATCTTCCTAATGACCAAATGATAGCAAATACTACAAAATATTCTCAGTGTTTTTAGAAGCATATTGTGAGTTCCATAAATACTTATCAGAGACGTGACCACCATGATAATAGTGTAAGTTAGTGTCAGCAGTCAAAACCGACAAACCAACAACATAAAAAGAAAAAAAATAAAAAATAAAAAATTTATTCACATTCAGTGCAGCTTCTGCTTCTTCTAAGGCTGGTTTTGCTGCCTCCAGTTTACTTTCTGCTTTCATTTTTTCTATATCAATTTCATCCACAATTTTTTGTGCTTTATCCTTCACAGCTTGGACTTCGTTTTTTACTTTAGATGCAGCTTCAGCACTTACTTTGACTTCTGCTAGTACCTGGGATTGATAGTAAACACATAAAAAGTAGACATCAAAATGCTGGAACAAGTAAGTAAGGAACCTGACACGAGATAAAACAGATAAGGGTCTGTTACAGATGCATATATGAAGCTGACCCTACCTATGTATGGAATCAAATCTATCATTTACAGAATCCCCACAGAGAAATAATGGAGAAGTTTCCCAGCATTGGAATTGGAGTTGGATAGTCAAATTACTTCAATAATAGATAGAAGGCTCTTCAATGTCTTTTAAAGCTACAATGTTTTATCCTATGATGATTTTCATCTTCTTTGAAACTACTTTTTCAATGCAAACAATTCTTGCATTTTTTCACCATAATTCTGCAGATAAAGACAAAAATAATGCAGCTAATTTAACTAGTAGAGGATGGCAAACCAGCTTGATGAACAGTGAGCCTCCTCTCTTTTACTTTAGTCCAATATAACTAACTGTGAACCTGTGTAATTAAGGTATCCACATGTGCATTTGTTTCCTCAGTGCACACGCATTCAGTTCTATTTTATGCACAACACACAGTTGATTTTTATCAGGGTAAACTGTAGAGTCAAGATAAGCACTCTGAATGCATTTACAAAAACAAACTGTGTTCTTAAATGCCTATGAGAAGAAATGATAGATAAAAACAAATGACTTTGTCTATCCAATTCTGAATCCTAGGGGGCTTACTATTAAGTGGAAAGAAGGTTAGAGAATATAAATAATATCACATTTTTCTGTTCTTTTATTGTTGGTCTGCAAATCTTCCACATCTTCAGCCTCATAAGCAGTATCCTACTGAAATAGCTGACAATCCAGAGGTTATGTAAAGAATTATTCTAAGACAGTTCTTTCAAAATGCAGATCAAATACAAATATTAAAAAAAGTGAGCCTTCCCAGTGTATCTATCATACTCTTGAAATCTAAGCTGTGTCAATTCATTCAATTCTGTCATTATTTTCTCTTACATGAGTAAAGGCCTTGAGGACAAAGAGTCCTTTAGCCATTGCTGGCCAACGGTTTGCTCCTAAGTGCATACTATACATGCACTGACAGAGTATTATGGGATCTTTCAGAAAACAGAATGCCTATAGTAATATTCAATTTACATTAGACCACCAACCTCATGAACGCATAAATATTTTGCTAATATGAAAATAAATATGAAACTAAACTGAAGGTGGATGAATTTTTAAAAGCAATTCCGAAATACTAAAGTGCTCTTACCATCTGTTAACTTCTTATCTACAAATAAGTGCTCTTATAACAATTCTATCATTTAATTACAATTTAATAACAATTTTATAAGTTAACAAACTTCAAACACACACAAACAAAAGCCTGTGAAACAAACAAAGAAAACGATGCTTATAGGAGGGGAAAATGGGAGGAAAACAAAAAAGGCACTCAGTATTTGAATGTGTTCATGATCTTCCACCAGTCAGTATAATCCCAACCTCTGTTGCAGTCTTAAAGTGCCTCACTTTCAGAAGTATGTGCTTTATCAACACGATGTGGACACAGAGGTCAAATCTTTTTAGACACATGCTTTTACTCCAGTATATAACGTGAGGTTGTCCGCTGCGTTTTGCTATTTAACACTTGAGTACTTACTTCATCTGCCTTGACAGATGCTACAGCAAGCTCCTTTTCCTTAACAGCCAGTTCCTTAGAGAGTTTAGCAACAGATTCACTGGCTTCCATCAGCTTAGACAGACCTGTAAGTAAAAGAGAAAAATAAGAAAAATGAGAACTATTAGTTTTTCTAATTACATAATGCAGTCTAACTCTGGATCCCAAATGCCTTTTTGCTCTCTTTTAGATTTGTAAGGGATAAAAAAATGGATGTAAGTGATCATACTAACATGATTGTGCCTTGTATTCATTTTTCATAGATACAATTTCAAAATGTACAAAATGATTGCAAATATTGTTAAGTCTTCCAAAAAAAATCAAAAATTTTATGTTTGGTTTTTTGCAACTGTATACAGTATTTAAAAGTGGTACACTGAAGATTTATTGTGTCAAAAAACCACATGATGCAGTTAGATGCATTTCTAACATTTTATTGGGAAATGACATAAGTATGCAGATTCATAATTGCCTTCTAGCTTCAAGAAAAGTGAAAAGAGGTTTCATGGATTCCATGATCTCTGTTTTTCCTTATTTGTGTTAAAAGACTGCTCACCCAAGGTGATGAAGCAGAAGAGATTTCTTATATGTTTCAAAATGTGTTACTTATATTGATTGACAGCACACATTTGCTGTGATCAAACCAGGGCATTTTCAGGAAAGCAGAACTGATCATGTAATTTTGTCACAATTTTGCTGCCTTACAAGTATTTTTAATTGTCCTAAACACCATAACATACAGAAAAAAGATCCTCTAAATCTCTTAGTTATAAGCAATGTGAGACTAAGGATATGGACATGTGAGATAGTAGATAAACAACCAATAAAGTTTTTGAGATCATTCTGTAGGATGCAGTAAACTGGAACATGTTTGGAGTCATGGATGACAAAGTGTTTCTGTGATTTTGTAATAAACCTTTTATATGCAAATGAAAACATTCAGATTTTTTTTCTAACTGTTATGAGTGGTGCCTATAAACTGATAGAAATGACTTTCTGGGCATCGATAATAGGAGATGCTGCACAGAAGACAAAGATGGTCATCTGAACAAGATCCTTTTGTTTTGAAGACTACACAAGGAATTTTCACATATGTACACATATACACACAAATTAACAAAAAACAAAAACAAACAAACAACCACCAACTCAAATCATCAGGGCTCCCAGATTTAAATGCCATTAGCAGGGTTCATTATAATGCTTCCTATGATTTCTAAAACTGAACTGTGCAGGGAAATGTGCATTACATCAAAACGTCGTGGACCACTTACTTGTCTATGGACCACTCTGATTCAGCAGTCAGTGAATAAAATACCCACACATGCTTACTCTATTCTTCATTCTCATCAAAACCTGTGTTTGTTTGTTAGAAAAATCTTACTATGTATATGCTATCTCTGTTCTGATAAATTAAAATGGAGTACCTTTCTCTATCAAGTTGTCTAAACTGTTCCATTGTAGAACTAGAAAAATATGTCTAAAGGCATACAGAAAACTGAAACTGTATTATGAACCCAGTAAGTACTATTATAAGTGGAAAATTCGATCACTTCAAACAAATATTCAAAATTACAAGAACATGTAAGTCACCTTTCCTGTATTTCAGATCTGTATTTAGAAAATGACCACACATAAGAGCTGCTCATTGCACAGCAGAAATCTTAAATAAATCAACCATGAAGCAATTAGATTGTATAGAAAGGATTTCATAGACAAGTTGAGATCTGGACTAGATGATCTTTGAGGGTCCTTTCCAAGTTAAATGATTCTATGAAGTCCAGAAATAAATTAACAACAGCCTCTCTAGTAGAGGAAATCAGGTGCTCTCTTAGACCATGTCCTATTTTCTATTAAAAATGGTAAAATGGAAGTACTAAAGTTTAATATAATCCTGTGATGGATGATTAAATCGACGAGTTCTTTGAGGCATTCTTTTAAGGGAGTTATTTTGTTCTGTGATACGTGAAGGGCTCAGAAGTGGTTCTACTAGTTCAGGGCTGTGATTAACAGAAATGATTCTAAGTGATCACCGATGAAGATGCTTAATATTAAAAATACAGATCATTTGAGAAAAACATGGAAATACACCTTCATTTATCTTACCAATTTGCATACGTTCAGCTTGTTCATTAATACTTGCTAACTTTTCAGCATAAACATCTTTGTAGCCATTGATGAAGGAGAGGTAAGATTTAGGTGTTACGTGAGCTCTTCTTCGATACCTAAAATAAGGTATATTGGCAGCATGAACTTCATATATGTTTTTGATATATACAGCAATTTGATTACTTGCAGTGAAATGGAATGTTACATAAAACAAGCATTCAATGCTCTTCTTCTTCGCAATATAAAGTCCTATTTCCAATTAAATTATTAAATTGTTTTTAATCCACATAAACATTAAAGACTGATTAATAGCAGGAATGAAGATAATGAATTTGCAACATAATAGTACTTTACATGGCCTTTTCATATATTGTTTTAGAAGATTCATTTTAATATTGGCCTTAAAATACAGTTACTGAATCTTACAAATACAATGAGTTACAAAACAATATCAGAAGCAATACATTTGAGATTGATTTTCACATTTGTTTAAAAAATTACCTTTGGAAATAATTCTCACAGCTTTCTGAAACTATATCATGAAAGAGACCCATGGTTTCTACTACTTGTGTTTTCACTGATGCAGAGCAGACCATATTAAATTCTGAAAGAAAATAACTGGCTACAGCTATGAGAGCCTCCTTGGGCCATCGACTGAACCAATCCATGGTGCACCCTGAGATGAGACCAGGAAATTTCAAAGAACGTGCACGGAACTTCTCACCAACCTACACAGAAAAACACTGTCAGTTTATGATACAATATCTAAATTAGGTTAATCAAAATGCTTGATGCATATGAACAACTAAATAGACTACATTTTTTCATGCTCATTTTCCACATCGTTTTTTCTTTTAGGTATTTTGTTACATTTGCAACATTCAGTATTTTACGAAATTTGAAAAAGATTACAAGTATGAATGTCTCAATATTTCAAAATTTCAATTAACGTATTTTCATTTCCATGAAAATGAGTAACAAGAAAAAATTTCATAAAGTTGCATAAACTGATCTGTAAAAGAAAAGAAAATGTCAAGAGGGAAAAATGAAAATCAATTTAACGTGTAAAAAATGACTGAATTTTCACTTATTTGCTTTTAAGTTCTGACAACTGCACTATTATTTCTAATGTATCAGCAATTATAATCCAGACTTCACTAATTTTATCATGTGTCTTTAAATCTCCCTAAAAATATAAACCTTGAATAATCCTGTCATAACTTCCAGGATATTTTGCTAATGGAAATAAAGAAGACAGATATAAAGAAAATACTTACAGGAGAAAAGCAGAGGACAACGTGCAAGTTCTTCTTTGCCCGAGTTAAAAAATACTCATACAGGTTATCAAAGGTAGGAGGACACCGAGGCATCTCTTTTTTCATCAGTGGTATTAATCCTTGGGTGATTTCATCCAACTCATCACGAGCAAATAAATTAGAAATCTTCATATAAAATTAAAAGTGATAATAAAAGAAACAGCACTGATTTAGTTTTTTTCTCTTCTCTGTGCATACTCACAGTTTAGACGTAGTAAAAAACAAATCTGTGATTTAGATTTCATTCAACTCCATTAAGAATGAGAAATTCTAACTCAAAAAGCGCTACGGTTTAATCCAGCAGACAGCTCAGCAACAAACAGCTGTTTGCTCACTCCCGGCCTTCCCAGTGGGATGGGGAAGAGATTTGGGGGAAAAAAGGAAGAACTCATAGATTAAACAAAAACTAAGACAAAAAATGGGGAGAAAAAAAAAAAAAAAAAAAAAAAAAGTAATAGCAATGACAATTACTATTTACAAAAGCTGCATGAAAAGGTATATATATATACACACACACACACGCGTACACTCTCTCTCTATATATGTAGAGAGAGAGAGAAAGAGAGAGAACATGTATGTGTACATGTATACGTGTATGAGCAGGTCCACAAGTAATGTCTCCTATTTTATCATGTTGGTTCATGATATCAGTGGCAGGTGGTGGTGATGGTACAGCAGTAAAGGTTGAATCTACTCAACAATATTCCATTACACATCATTGCTGTGTGACAGATGGCAGCAGAGGGGCAGTCTGACAGAATAGCATCTGACATAGAAGTGCTTTTGAAGCAATGATGTGTTGGTGAATTCCTCCATGCAGAAAAAATTGCACCCACTGGCATTCACTGACACTTGCTGAACACTTATGGAGACCAAACAGTGGATGTGAGCACAGTGAAGCTATGAGTGGTGTGTTTCACCTGTGGTGACAGTGATAGGGGGTCACCTCTGCCACCAAAAATGTACAATTAACGGTGTTGACTGTGTTGAAAAACAGTGTTTTGTAGCTGAGAATATGCTCTATCAAAATCGTTGTAGTCTTTGTATCTGTTGTAGTTTCCATGGAAATAAATACAGGCACTACTACTGGAGCAACCTACATTGTCACAATGAATCTCCTTACCTCTCCTGAAGACAGAAGATTATTAATGTATTCCAAAAACGCCTCCTCTTTTATTTCATTATCAGTGAAAATAAAAGTGATGCCTTGTCCCTCTGCTCCAGCTGTTCTATACAGCAATTTTAAATCATCTGACAGATTGCTTACGTTATATGATCTATAAAGAATAAGAAACATGATCTGTTAGTTCAAAACAGAGAATACTGCTATTTTCAGATTACAGTGTTTTATAAATGATAGCACAAACACCTTTTGTATATAAATCTGTATATTTTTGCTCAGGAATAGGTACACATGGTACAGCTTTTTGAACTCAAAACTTTGTTCAATACTGCATATAAACCATATATATACACATGTATATTTTTTAATTTTCATTTTTGGTTGGTCACAAAATGAAAAAAATAAGCTGTTAAAAACATACAGTTATGACTATGTAAAGAGAACAAATAGCATAAATTGCATCTACATATTTCTTGCATTTCTTACCTGGTTAAAGTAATTTGAAATATTTTATAGCCAGCAATATAGGAAGCCAACCTTGAAAGACTCTGTTTTCCAGAACCACCAACTCCAACAAGTAAAGCATTGCCATACGGGGTTCGAATTATCCGGGAAATCTATATAGGAAAAAAGAACAGTGCACAGAAAAAACCCAAAACATGAATTTGAAAAACTAACAATCTGTTATACAAAACAATTCATGTAGTAGAATACAATGTAAAGATTATTATCAGGACTGTGAGTTTTGATGAAAATTTTTCCTCTCAGAAGAACAATTTCATATTCTTTAGGAATTTTGTGGAACTGAAATAAAAGAATTCTCACATAACTCTATAGGATGGTTATAATTAGAGGTACACATAGGATTTAAATACATAAATGTAGTCTCTTTAAGCTATGTTGAATGTACTGTACTTAAAAATACAAATTAAGCAAACTATTTAGAGGAATGAAAGCTACATTAATTTTAAGAGTTTGAAATATTTGATATTTTTGCTGAAGAAAATAATTTGATCATGACCATCTATTTTATCTACTTTCTATCTTTTTCTTAAGTTATTTCTGTAACAATTTTCTCAGATACAAAACTTACTGTTCTACTGTGTTTTTTTTGTTTGTTTGGTTGTTTTTTTGTGCAAGTTTCTTTTTTCTTCTGAGAACTTGTCTGTATACATCACATCTGTCTTGGATTCGTTATATGGCAGAGAACTATCACTCTTGAATACTATAGTTTGCTTCATGGATTACATACAGCTTTTGAATTCTATTGATCTGTTCCTTAAAAGAATTTTTAGTTTTGTATGCAGTTTCCTCTGAGTGTATCCACATTTAGACTTCTATTTCAACATCATTATGAGTGTAACAAAAATCCATTGCCACAAGAATTGCAACAGTGCCTTTCTACTGCACACATGCATATCCCAGATATTCTGGTTAAAACTTGCCAAAGGAAATGGAGATTCAAAGACTTACATTATCTTCTGACGTTTACCTAACACTACATTGAAAGAATCTAAATAAAATAAAATGTTTATTTCTACCCAAATTTCAAAGATAAAGAAGTTATTTAATTCTCTGGAGATTAACGAGAGAAGAATAAAACTTCTCTTTTTATGTTCTGGTTTCAAAGTTGCTTCCACAATTACTTTGGCAAACATATCACCAAGTTCACACGTTTCTGAAACAACACAACTTCTTAAACCAGAAGAACCATGCTTCCAAGAAAGCACATGCTAAGCTTTTTTTTAAAGCTAACTTTAATTTGTACTTCAAATGAGTTCTTCCCTTATGTCTTGCTTTTTGAATAGGGGTTCAATTTTTTTTTTTTTTTGCCATCTGAGACTTTCTTCTACCCTACAACTTTCTACTGCAGCTCCTATTTACGCCTCTTATCTTGTTTCTCATCCAATCAGACTCTACCTCACATTGCTTTCATCACGTCAGGTACATATCCCCTTGAAGCGCCTTCTGAATCCTTAAAGATTAAAGAGCCCTGTATATTAACTATATATATAGTTAAGCTAGTTAAAAAGTAAAAAATCCCAAACCTTAATAATATGCGTCATCGCATCCTTAAAAAACACCAAGTCAAGAAACGATCCTCTAATGTAATCATTGTATTGTCTCTGATACATTTGCAATTTTTCACAAAGAAACTCAAAGCTTGGAACCTGAAAGATTAAAAATAAGTTAAAAAAAAAAAATCAGTAATAACATTAGCAAACAACATTAGCAAATAACATTAGCAAACAACATTAGCACATTCCTTCAGAATTTAAAACCCTGCTGGCATTTTCATGCTCTAACATGAGTTCATATTTTAGTCACACATAATGAAATTACCCTTTTAAAACACTTCAGTGCATGTGCCTATGTGTAAGCAGAATTCGTCACACGCTGTAAGAAAAAAAATAGGGGCAAGGAATGTAGGAATGAAAAAGCTACCTTTATATGGTAGGTATAGACAAACGTGCTGCAGATGTTCAGCAAAACTTCCTGTACGATACGAATTTGGCAACATAACATACTTTAAAGGAAAACTACAGTGCTGAATATTTTGGTGTAAAATGAAATACCTCCTCATAAATTTTAGGTGCTTCAAACACAAAATCTTCTGGTTCATCACCCGTTGGTTCAGGTACATCCCGCAGAAAATCAACAAAATATGGCTCTGTTTGAGGAACTGATACACCTGTACCCACATATTCCTCTATTGCTTTTGTAATAGTTTTGTCAAACCAGGCTATATCCTCAGTGGTAATAAATCTAAAAGTAATAGATAAGCCTAATTAAAATAAAAACTTGAGTAAGAAGAAAAGCGGATAATTAAATACTAAAAAACAAATAAACAAACAAAAAACACCAAAACTTTGTAACATTTCACTGGAAAATACGTAGTAGGCAATAGCTACCAAAACGATAAGGCAGTATTCACAGAAATTAAGCACTTTCATGTTCCACAGGTACAACATTCAATCATTAGAACAGAGGAAAACAAATCTCTGCATTCTACCAAGAACTATGTAAAGATAAACCACTTAATTTCTCAGATGAAAAGGTTTGAATTGTTCCAAAATAACCATGGCTAAGATTCCCTTACATTCTTTTGACCAGCAGAGGAATAGCACAATTTATGTTATTACCATGCTGTCAGTGAAATCACAATGAAACAAAGAATAGTGAAAGTCAGCTGAAAACTCTCGATTTCATTTATATTTTTTATTTCATTTCAAGAATATAACTTGAAAAATGATGGATAAGATTCCTTTTTAGATTTCTCATCTGCATTTTCTGAACTCAGTATTTGTATATAAGGTGAGAAAGCAAACAGGGTTTCCAAATTAGAGCTCCTCTGGGATATCTGAGCTCATCATATACAGCAATAACTTCAGTCTGTGAATGCATCTTCCTTCAAAAAATAAGAAAGCATCTGCAAAATGATTCAGAGTTTCCATGAAAGAAGAAGTGGGATTCTAGAGGATATGGGAAAGGATGGTAATTAAAAGTGGTTGACTGTGATCTGTGTTCTGCATGAAACTGTTCCTAGCATTTACCTAGAAAGGTAAGGACAGCTCTTATACCAATTTCAAGCATGTGTGATTTCAAAGCTTTACTTATCTTCCTTGTTTTATTTCTGCTTCAAATTGAGTACACGTTGAAGTCCATATACCAAAGTATAATTACAATGATTTTACCTCATCTCTCTTATAAGAAGTTCTGTCTCCGTTTTCTTAAGACAATTGGTTTGTATCATTGCTCTTTCCTTGGAAGGTTACTGGAGTAACAGTTATTAAGACTGACTGTGCCATCGTTATGTTATTTGCCTGCTACAGCACTGAATCATTTGCATCAGACTGCACATACTTGACATTTTAAAATAAACTCAATTTTAGACTTCTACAACTGTCTTAACACTGAAAAAATTCACTGAAAAAAGTCATGGCAGGTAATTGTTAAGTATCGCCATTTCATGGTCTCCAGGTTTAATTTAAAGCAAAGGCAGCATAACATGCTCTTTTGTGTCTTGCTTTCATTTTATAAAGTAAATTCAATGTAATAAAATCATTGATAGGTATTTTGAAAAGTAAATGTTTAACTTCAATATTTTAATTAGAAAGTCTGCATTTTGTAAAAAATGTGAAGGCTGTTCCTCAGGCCATCAGAAAGTAAAATAATTAGGTTACTTAAAATCAACAGTAGTTGTGGATATATGTTGCTTTTTACATGCAGCTACCTTACCTCTGAAATTACACAGAAAATTGAGACATTGTAGAAAAAAAAATTACTGAACCTTTAACACACTGTGCTGATAACTATCTGTTTCATGAATCATTTAAAGGAGTTTTTGATGAGAATGACTATTTTTCAATCATAGGCTTGTGATGCAAAGCAATTTCATATTATTGTCTGTGGGCCACAATGTCAAATTAGATACTGTACAATCCTCTTTTTTTTCAAAAAGAGACTGGATGATAACCTATTAGCAGAGAACATGACATCTGTTGGGATTACACCATACAGCAGAGACTGTGCAAAACAAGAGAACATTTTTCATATTTGCCTAATTACATTTATCTTGTTAAATAATCATAGGGGTATGAGCATAAAATGAAGTGAAAGGAAAATGAAACCTAAATGAAACATAAAATGATACAGTTATGATACCTGTCAGCAATTACTCTAGTACATTCATGTTTAAAAAGTGCTAGAAGGATCGTTGTGTTCGTGCATTCTTCTGCCTTTATAGTTAACATCCCTTGCCAAATTCTAGAAAGGTCTCGAAGGTTGAAGATATAGTGGAATTTAGATGGTGTAGGCAGCATCTTTGTCTAAAGAAAAGTATTGTTAATATTCAAAATAAGTAATACTTACAATGAAATGAGCATACCATAAATTATACATTTATAAATAATTATGTACTTACTAAAATAACAAAAACACTAATTTTCTCATGTACTACTCTGGGCAAACTGTTTCTAAGAAGTCATCTAAAAATATCTGATCTGTTTGGAAGCAGGATCTAGCACTTATAAATGTGTGATTATCTCATATGCTGCTTTGGGCTTTAGAAATTTAAAATGATAAAGAATAAAGAATTTCACACTCTGTTGCCAAGTTATAGTGATTAAAGCTTTGGATAACATGAAAAACTCTGAGAACGAATGAAATGATACAATCATTCATTTGTCATACATACTTACATCTGGTATTTTCCAGATTCTTTCTCCAACAGTTATTCTTAAGGGGTATGAGCTCAGATGAGATAAATAAAATCATAGATTGGTTTGATCGGGAAGGGACCTTAAAGATCATTTAGCTCCCCCCTTGCTATGGGCAGGGGCACCTTCCTGTAGACTAGATTAGCATACTGACGACGATAAAGCTTTCTCTGTAATTCATACCTTTGTCCACTGCCACAATATTCTACCTGTTGGGACCAATTTTTTCACCATATCAGATACTTCTGAACTAAAGTTTCTACATGAATGAAAATACCCACATCCAATAACACCTGAAAAGATGAAATGAAATACATAATTAATCTCGGGGTTTATGATGTTATAATTTAATTTGTAAGCAACATTAAAAAACAAATTTTAAATTAATTTGCTTTTGAATTATGGATGAAATAATATTGTCTCTCTTATCCATGGCTTTTCTGAACTGGTGTAGAAACAATTGGAGTCAAATGTACTGTCAAAAGAATTTTAGGAACAGAAGTTTGTTCAGACAATGCATATGTATTACATATTAAGATTATGAGCAGTGCTCATAATCTTTCAGAAAATCAATTATTTTCTTAGCAACTATTTTTTGCGTCTAAAATCAGAAAGGTAAGCGTTAAGAGGGATTAATTTCTGTTCCATGGCAGTATTTTGTTATAATACATCTTCAGTTGTTTCAATGGAAGTAGTCTATATTTGCATGAGATGAAAATAGACAACGTACTTTTACACATTTTAAAGAAATTATTAAAAAAAAAAAAAAACAAAAAACAAGAAGCAGAAAAAAAGAGAGAGAAGTACCGAAGATTTTGTCAATGGATGCATTGGATGGCAATGTACAATTGAATATACAAAATTGTCTTTTTAAACGCTGTGGAATATCATTACGGCCTCCTCCTGGATGTATCATTGCTGCTATTATTTGTACATCTACAATAGTAGTGAAGTCTCCAGGTTTATCTAAGTTGTACATTCCTTTCATTTCCATCATTTGACGAACAATTTCATTTGTTATCTGTAAGTTTATGTAACACACAGATCAGAAATTCAAGCCAAAACGTATCATGGGACAATTCGATTTCTTCTTGTAATGTTACCATTAATACCCATAGAGACTTAGTCCAAATTCAGATTAAATTATTAAATAGCATTACCAATGACTTAAATTTAATTAAAAATTTCAGAAGTCCCCTGATCTCCTTATATATGAAAAAAAATATCAGTTTAGAATAGACTGTACTTTTTAAAAACATACCTGATCTCCCCATTCATTGACAACTGGCATATTGATATCATCAATAAAAACAGTCATTTTCCTGCCTCCAGGAGGTCCATAAGTACTTCCAACACGTTTATCCACATAACTTTCTATCGTCCTCTAAAAATTAAAGAAAGCTCTTGTTTTTTTTATCTAAAGCACAATATATATAATGTATTGATTAAAAAAAAAAAAAAAGTCTAGCTTTCTTTTACAACACTTTACTTAACAACGATTTCCTCTTCTTTTTAGTCGCTCGGCATTGATAATGAAGGAACTCTATTCAGCTACTGCAGTTCTCCAGACTTAGGACTATAATATACAACCCAACTCTAGCTACCAGAAAAGTTTTCTTAAAAATGACAAAACTAAAATGTCATTTATTTAAGTATGGTGCATTATTTCTACAGGAAATATAACATCTTCTGTGAAGTCTGTTACAGTCTTCAAACAGATCAAGATTAATGCAAGAAGAGGGAACTGCAAATATAAATGGAAAAGAGGAGATTGGAAATTATGAAGTTTGTTGCATATCGTTTTTCTCATGCTTCACAAACAATAAAGAAAGAGTGGGACACAATTTGTATAAGCAAAAATGTCATTAATTGAACAAGAAGTGAAGGGTCTTTAGAGAAAAGAATTCCTAAAATTCCATAGTGAAAAAGCACACAGTAATCACAAATATATGCATCCCTATATGAGTGACTATATTTCACTCTTGTCTGCAAAAAACAATTATCTTACAGATTTTTCTGAAGACTTTAAGTACTTAGGCAAAAAAAGTTCCTTTAAACTATATTTCTACCTCACTTATCCTCAAGAACTAATTACATTTAAATATATATTCAAGAATTGCTTAAATGGTATATTTTTACCTGAAACATAAATGGTTCTGTGGCAGATGAAAAGTTTAAACATTTTGACAAATGTTCTTCTGGATTATATTTCTTCACGTATGCCTTAATCATGACAGTCTTTGCAGTTCCCTGTTCTCCTATGAGCAAAACTGCCTGCAATAGACATTTAAATTCCATAAGTGGTATCAAAACTGTTAACTAAATATGCATAACAGAGCTAGTTTAGACAAAGGGATTTTTCCTCTAATACTTTGGTCTAATATTAGATGGCATATTGTTCTGATAGTTTTCTCAGTGTGTCCATATGCAATGACATGTATGTGTTTTTCATACCACCTCCGTTTTCGAAGACAGATTACTTACTGAGTCAAAGAATAAAGTATAAAGAGAGAATGTTGTAGAGATGTGGGTATTTTTGTTTGCTTGTTTTTTTTTTTTAAGCCAGTTCCTTAACTCTTCAATTTTCTAACACATTCATTGCAGTAGTGATTCACAGCAGATGACCTTAAGGAGGATTTTATTTATAATGGAAAGTGGTCTCAAACATCTAATCTGAATGTTTTTTCAAGTTGTTTTCTTAGTAGATATTTTATTTTTGCCCTCACTTCTAATATCTCATTTCCTGGTTAATCTGTAGGCTAAGCATCATTTTCATGTAAAAAAACCCTAATAAATACATCAAGAAAAAGGAAGCTTTCTAGTTTCCTTCTTGTACTGGTAAAATCTGAGCTAAAATCAGAATGTTGCTAAGTAAAGGATTAATGGTGTAGTGGTACTTTTTTCCTTTCTTTTAAAATTCCTATAGAAATCTCCCATTTCATTTCATGAAAGGGAGCTAAATAGGAACCTCAATTTTTTCTTCAGACATAAGAGTCCTTCATGTTTTCATCCTAATTATATCTGTTTGACAGATGCCATTCTCTTCATCATTACTGCATGAAACAAATTCAATCAGTTCAAAGAGGGGCGTATTCATGGTCACTATACTTGATAACACAGGAGATCTCTGACAATACTGTATTTGAAGTGCATTTGAAGTGAAATATTTGAGTATTTGTCAGTCTCTTCTACTTTAAATTAATGCTCTCCAACAGATAACCATGATGATCCCATATGGTTTAATTCCTTATCCAATTTCTTGAATATCCAAGAGATCAATTGACCACACTAACACAGATATTAATAAACTTTGCAGAATCATCAAGTCAGACAAACATCACATTTTTTTTAAATCTAGTTCCTGTATTTCAGCTGTAGTTGGAAAGAAAGTTCATGCTGTTATGATCTGATTCATGAGAGAAAATAATAAATGCATTCCACAAATCAAAATTCAATGTCTTAGAAAATAGGAATGCTTGAAAATAAAGCACACTGACTATCTGCAATGGGAGAATTTAGCTCAACCAAGATGCAGACACTAGTTCCATGGTACACTGAATTCTGAACTCAAGAAAGGTGGATAAAACCATACGTTACAGGAGCACTGAATCGTGAAAAGGAGTATGGCTAAGAAACTGTCTTTAGAATATTTCAGTATTCATTGTGGCACTATAATGATTGCACAAGAATGTACCTGGAAATATTACAAATATCTCCCAAGGCATTGACATACAAAGACTAATCATTTGTTCTCAAATATCAAGATATGGTATGTTTTTATAATCTGTGTCAGATACGTGAAAGAGACAGCCACATTATGATCTCAGGAACAGTTTATCAAGTCCAAGTAAATGGTTTTGTGCTAAATCCCAGAATTTCACAGAAAAGCCAAGTTCCATTACTGGATCATGCACTTTTGGTATTTCTAGTATTGGCTTCAGATACCAAGAAAGAAGTACTCTGAACTGTACTTCAGAATCCAGCACAGGTTTCCACACGAAGTTGCTGGGGCTGTTAAAAACATTGTGCTAGAGCAACTGTGGCTTTTTCTTGTCTGTTTGTTTTTCCAGAGCATCAACTGTGCAAATAGGACTATACATATTTATGTTGTAAATAACTATTGTCTGATGGCCTTTTGGCCATGATGCCAGATTGGATTTTACTGGTTAAATCAATGTATAAAGTATTTTCTCCTTTTCTACAGTCAGGGAAAATGCTATTAAATACAGCTTTCCTAATGAAAGAAAAAAATGCAGTAAAGGCTAGTGATTTCATGTTTATACTGAATTGACATGGGAAGTTTTAAGTCTTTTCTCTAAAAAAGATGATATGTTGTTGGGTTTAAGTGTTAAGAGAATAGATATTTTATTAAGATATTTTAAACCTCCTTGGGAGACAGAAAAAACTACACAAGATTCAAGTTAAGGAAGTAAAAACACAGCAATACGTAAATAATGGTGCAGCCAGAAAGCCACGGCTAGAATGACAGAGAATGACTGCAACCCTCAATTACCACATATGTAAGTTTCTGTTTTTCTACAATTAAAATAATAATTTTGTACTTACTTTGTGCTGTTTTGCAATTGTGTTTATCAAAAACTGAGTTCTGACATTGTCAACATTTGGAACCAGAATAGACGCATAGTCTGGGACATCATCTGTTGGATACACATACTCCTGAACACTTTTACTCCAATGTTCCCAATCACCTGAAATTAAAAAAAGATTTTGTTAGTAAAAAACAACCCCAACCCTATAAAATATAAAAATATATAAAAATAATGTCTACTATTTAAATATACATACAGCTACTTAAATAAAAAAGTCAAAACAATGGTTACCTGAAAACTTGTTCTTATTCTGCTGGTGAAAAGTTACAGAATATGAAAATATGGGTGGTGTGTATAAACTAAATCAATATTGCTGGCAGGAAAATAACTGAATTTGGATAAATTAGAAATAGATGCATTCCCATGACAATATCATGTAATAGATCAGTAAATTCTTAGTGAAATTGATGTACCTGCATTAGTTTACCTATAAATTCCCCGTGGAAAATAATATGCTATTTGAGGTCTTATGAATTCTAAGATTTACTAGTGATTATCAAACATGGATGAACAATGATTAAAAGTGGAATTTAAATCAGGTCATATGTTTAGCCAAAAATACTGTGAGGAAATTAAATACAAATGTAAAATTAAATTAATCTAGAACAGACTGGAAATAAATTATTCTAAAAATGTAGACTGGTTAAAGATAAATAACAGAGCAAAAATATCTTTAAGAATGAAATTAAAAGCAAAAGAAATAAGAAAATATCACCGGTGAGAAATGTATCCCTGGTTTCCAACTTCTTTTCTTGACAGCTGATGCATAGAGAATATGAGCTACTACCATACTTCCAAAATCTTTACTCATACAACCAAGGAAGAAGTAGTAACTTTAAAATTCTAGTGAGCCATATTAAGTTATAAAACAGCAATAAAATAACAATCTTTTTTTATTATTCAGATTATTCTTACCATAACCAGTGACATAAAACTCATACATCGTTTGATTGGTGCCAGGGGGAATTTCTGGTAAATCTAATTTGTTATCATGAGCTCTGATGAAGGCTTCAAGTTTATCTCTGCTGTCCAACTCCAAAAGGGCGCCTAAACTCCACATTATTCCAAAGCAGAACAATTTATGCAGATGAGATATAGACGATAAACCACCTTCTTCCTTCGATGGAATCAAACCTTCCAGAAGATTAATGGACTGAAAATATTGTAAAATATAATGCATTAAGAAACCATCACATAATCACTTTTTAATTTTATATCGCCATATATGTATTTACATAAATTATTCATATGCATTCAAACTTTAAATTATAATCGAAAACAGATACAGATTACAAAAGAATAACATAAATTCCAGAATATCAAGGAATAACATGACATTCAGAACTGTAAACCCAAGAGAATAAAGGTATCCATGTAAACCTGCACATATTCAAAATTACTTCAGTATTTTGACAGTCAAACATTCTTTTAAAATACATCTACTGAATAACGTCAGTTACAAGCTAGAGTAATTCAGCAATATTTTAAGAATATTTATAGTATCTAGTGGGATATTTATAATTCCAAAACCAAATACCCACTATTAAACATTATAATTTATGTGCCTCCTCACCACTGGAAAGTCCTTAAAGCGTAGTTTTCTATCTTTAAGCATAGAAAAATTTTCAGTTACTGTTTAATGTTTTTATCTCAATTATGGTCAAATATTGAACATATCACATTGACTTCTATTTTGTGTTAAAGAGGAAATCTTTGAAGTATCAATTTTTATGATTTCTTCCCTCTCTAAGGAACTAGATTCCAGAAATCTAGTAACTCACTATTTATTATGCTGCCCTCAAGCCAGATGCTTGTTTTGATTGTCTTAAATAATATCACTTGTAAGACTTTTTTATACATAGCAGTATCAAACACATTGGTTCAAAATATATCTTTCTAACCGAGAATCAGATTTTCAGACAGCACCTGGAATTAACTTTTTAATAAATTATTTATGTTGTCTTAGATTTCATAATCTCACATACTTCCTACTCACAAGTAGGAAGTAATGCAGTACCATATACAAACAAACACACCCACACATTTATATAAACACATATGTAATAATATCTATATGAAAAAATATATAACACAGCCTAGGGACCTAAATAGTTTAAATACTTTTAATTGCTTTAAAAATCGGTTTTAAAAAGATGACTAACCACTACTAATTATAGTTAAAACTGTTAAAATAATGCCACTAATTTTCTTTGAAAGAAGAATTATAAGCTATCTAATTATTTCAGAAACAGGCTGTATCTGTTTATCTGAACAAAATCTGTTCATCCTCTCAAACATAACACCACTTTAAATTTTTCCCATGATGCATTGGCTTATAAAAGTATTTTGCAACAAGTTTTTGGAGAAAGAAAACAGATAGAAACAAATAGCTTCAAAAATACACAAATGGTTCTAAAAAGTCAGATGACAACATTTTCCCAGCATCTCATCTGTAACAGTGACCAAAAGTGGACACTTTCTGAAAAATAAAAACAAAGGAAAGCTATGACAAATCCTACTGGTACTCTCTCGGCTTGCAGTGGTACTGGCAGTGGTACTTCCTGTACTCTGCCCAGCGTAGGGCTTTCAAAATCAAATAGACTTTCACTGGGTTTAGTAATCATTTACAGATTTTTCAACCATGAAAATTTCAGGGCTGGTCTTGAACGTACATAAACTTTTACTATCCATAACACCCTTCAGCAAGACATTCCATCGATCTGCTACATACAGCATGGTACAGTTTGTTTTTTGCTTGTGTCAACCTCTCCATGAATTTCATTTGCCATTTCACTACCAATTTATTCAGTCTCATAAAGTCTGTCTATAGTTCTTCATGGTTAGCTGCTTTGTCCTCAACACCTTGAACAATTCAGTTATCAGTAAACTTCTTCAGCTACAACTTTTCCTAGTTGTTTATTAACATTTTGAGTGGCACCAGCCCACCGCTGTTGCCTCAGGATCAATTCTATCATCTCTACTTTGTAAGAATTGCTCCCTTATTTCAATCATTCGTTTCCTATCTTGTAATCAATTATTTTTACCTAGAAATGTATCACTTGCCTTTTGCTATTATTGCTTAGGTTGCATGTAAATCTGAGGTAAAGAGCTTCATTGAACACTTTTATTTCTTCATGAAGACCACACTAATAGGAAGCTGACTTTCCATATATACTTACAAGGTGGGATAGCCCTAAATAAAACTGTTGACTCTTCTCAAATAAATTTTACTTGTCTATCTATTGAGGTTGTTCAGAGGAAGGTAAACAGCTAAAACACAAATATAAAAATAAAAATGGCAGAAAAAAGATAATCTGGAAACAGTGGTAGAATATATACAGTTAGAAAATCAGTGGAAAGTATAAGGAAGAATCTAAGAATCATCACGTGACAACTGATTCATAAACAAAACAGCTGGAGACATGCAGTATAGGATTGGCAATCATAGTAGATCTGTGAAGTAAATATTTTTTATTATTAAAAAATCAATGATCGGCTCCCACTTGAAGAAAAACTCTGACTGACTAACAGGAAGAAGAAAGCAAAAGTAACTATGTTGACCTTGGAAGCATTGACTGAGAGAAATCACATATGGAGATAAAAACAGAATTATTCTCTGCTGAAAGTACCAGTAGGTTATTTTGACCTTTACTGCAATTTGTTTGGTGTTTATGGAATTGGAATGAAACCACTAGCTTATTAACTGTATGCTTATGAAAACCAAATAAAGCCTTCAACTTCTGTTCAACTCAAGATCAGTTTAAATACGAAGCAATAAAGAGAAGTTCATTCTGCACACTTCTAACTACTCCTGTATTCCCAAACTAATACTGAAGCTGTGGTTTTCTTCATCACAAAACAATCTTTTCAAATGAAACTTTATTGCTATCATATCACTTAATTTTGCAGATTTGCAATATCAATTCATACAAGATTACACACTACCTGTTTTACCTGCATAATGTAGTTACATTCCAGAAGCTCCATCTTTGGATCAAGGTTTAGTTTCATGTATGTATATGCTGGTTCAAAGATTCTGTCATACAAACTTTGCAAAATTTCAGCTTCTTGAGCAGAACGTTTTTTCAGCCATGACTGAAAAACATCCACAATGTTATTCTGTATAAACATACCACCAAATAAAATTAGGAGTAGCTAGCAATGACAATCTTACCTGTAATATTGGTCTCCAGCTAAGGGCAGAAGAGCTGATGTAGACCATACCCATACGAGAAACTGTTGCTGGAGATGCATTCTCAATGTTGTGGACTTCAAATAACAGCTTACAAGTAGGAGACATGGGAATTCGATCTCCATTTGCTAGAGTGAGAGTCTTGTTATCATCCAAAACTGAATTTAGATTCTCAATCCAGATTGCATCTACAGGACCATCTAAAACCAGAAACACATTTTCACCTGGGGAAAAAACAAAACAAAACAAAAACAAACAATGAAAAGAGCTATAGTTAATATACTTAAAGAACAAGCTTATTGCAAATTCTACTGTCTTCAGAGATATTCATTACTGTATGAACTGCACAGCTAGTAAAGGCATCATCTCTGAAAGAAACAAATGACTATGGCATGCCTATATCTTTACAACATACATTTGTGATGACATTACTTATGCTATCTGCATAGAATCAGATCATTACTCCCTCATTCTCCCCCCTCAACAGGAAAAGAGGAGATATTAAGAAGAAAATGCTCATGGCTTAAGGCAAAGACAGAAAGATTGTTGACTAGATACTGTTATGCAAAACAAGAGTTGACTTGAAAAAAGTAATAAAATTCATATAAAAGATATTTATAGAAAGGATGTTAAGATAGTTGAATTTTTACGGAGGAGAGCAACCAACCAGGTAAAAGGCCTGGGGGGCACGTGAGGGGAGGCGGAAGTCGCTTTGTCTAATTTGGAAAAAAGGTGGCAGAGAGAAAACTTCATTGCTCTTTACAACTTCCTGAGGGAAAGCAGAGAGAGAGGTACTGATCTCTTTTCCCTGGTAATCAAAGGGAACTTTGGCATCTTGGATCTCTGCCCTCGGCCCCTGTTCCCCTTTTAATCCCCTTTTTTAAAAAAAAAAGAACCACCTTCTAGGAAGGTACCCTAGAAGAATTCCCTTTGATTAATAGAAATATTTTTATTCTTTCAGATGCAAATGAATATTTCTGTGAAAAGGAATTTCAGTACACTGCAATATAAATATAAGTAGTCAATACAAGAAAAACAAGAAAATATTAAAGCTAGTGCAATAAGTACAAGTAAATCTTCTCTGTAATTTATCAGTGCAGCCTAATACATCTGCACTGCAGAACCAAAGTGGCAAGGGAACAAACAATTTAATTATTGTTTTTACTGTTTTAATGTTAATATTGAAACAATTGAAACAATAAGTTTTTAAACTCTTCCTCTTTCTTGTGAAGAGATGTGAAATATCATCTGTAGTTGTTTTCAAGAGGAAACTTCACCATATTTTCAAACTTGGGATTCTTTTCAACATCATTCATTTTCATGATAAACCAAATGTAGCGTTTACATACCCTTTTTAGCTTTCAATGTTTTCCTCCACAGTGTAGAAAATATTCCATCTGTCCAATCATTAGTTGCAGCATCTAGCTTTCCAAACATCTGAGGAGCTGTAATAGCTTTGGGATTCATTCGCATTTCTCTATGAGGTTGTCCGCATTCTGTCAGTGCTCTCATTAATATAGTTATGACCATTGTTTTTCCAGATCCACTGGGTCCAAGTGTCATCAGCCCATGACGTACTAGAGAAGTTTCATACAACTATTAAAAAGCAAAACATTTTGAGAAATATGCTTTTGGAAGATTTTTGCTTACACTTGTACGTGTATGATAGTCACAGATTATAAATACATTAGACATTCAAGGTCAGGAACTCAGAGATCAGTTTGTATTTCCTATTTGTAGCATTTTGTGGAACTGTACATACTTTCGTATCCTTATCTATTAAACACCAAACAAGTTCACTATAAAATGGCTTACAGAACTAAATCTAGCCTTTTTCTGTATTATTCAAAAGGAAAAAAATGAATAGTAGCAAAATAGTAGCAAAACACAAGAGTGTATAATAATGAAAGTGCGAAAGCATCTTAAGTACTTCCTATGGGATTTTGTAAGTTAAGACCATACAGCTGATTAACAAATCTAACACTTTGAGGACTTCCTTGAAGTATTTATGTACAAATTACTACAGTCCAAAATGCATTCTTATGCCCTGCTGCCCCTACGCTAGCCTACAAAACTCATGTTTGAAGAGCTAAGTACATAATTTCCTTTTTCATTCAAATAACTCAGATGCACTAAAATACATGGGAAAGGCTGAGTTAGCAGCATTCTTTAAGATTTTTTTTTTATTTTTCTTTTTCTGGATATAAATAATAGATTAGTCTTCCTAGTGTGGTTTACACATAGTCTTTATTTTATTCTTATACTAGCAGCACAAGTCTTTAAATGAGACAGTGATTTAACCACTAACATGGTGTTTTGACTTGCATTTGCTAAGAAGATACTACATTTTTTTTTTTTTTTTTTACCTGAACAAGCTTAAGATTCCATGGTGGATGATTAGTCAATCCTGCTTCTTCTACCTGATTATCTACTGCAGCCTGAAGCTCATTATATTTATTACTGTCCAACTGCAACCCCGGAAACAGATCATTGATAAGACTCAGAAACAAGGGCTCATCTTCGTCTATCTGAAAAAGTTATTCAGTGTTAAAGCCCAGCTATCCACAGTTCTTAAACCCAAATTGGTATCTACTGCAAAATATTTAACAATAAGAATATAGTTTTTAAACACAAGTGCTTGTTTATAAGCACAGTAAGCCAAGAATACAAATCACTAAGCTGGCAGCATTTTCATAATGTCATCTGTATGTCATGTGAAAAACAAATTTGAAATTTATTTCAGTTATTTATGCTGAATATCATACCCTACAGATTTGGTACATACGCTGGATTTATGGCACATAAATTTGATGCATATACAAATTATTCCATTTATTGATAGTAATCAGCCTATACCCATTAGTATGTAAAACATCACACCCCAGACAAACCACTATTAGATTAATTAATTAATTACTATTAGATTCTTACCAGCTTTGAAAGATTCATATCTCTTAGCCCCCTCATAACAATGCTTAATTCGCTTTCATTTGGTCTGGCCCTTTTTTGAGTTCCGAGAGTCCTAAGTACTGAAAGGATATTCCTCAGACCAAAGTCATAATGAACCTAATAGAATGTGAAAATATAGATCATGCATCAATAACAAGTTCTCTACCTTTATTTCATTAGAACAGCAAATCTTACTTGTCTGTTCTATAGTATAGTCACACTGCCTGGAAAAGTTAACTCAATTTGGAATTGTTGCTGTTCTTTAGAAATTATTCTATTAAAATAAACAACAGATAAGAAGTTTATTTTCAGGAAGGAGAGTATAATCTTTCTAGTTTGGATTTTGTTGACTTCATCGTTTACGAACTGATATAGCAATTATTTTGTAGCTCTCTGCATCAGTGATTTAAAAAACAATATTTGCATTCTACCCTGGATAGTCCCAACTAAGGCAGCTTAAACCCAAGGCTTCAGATCAAAGCAGTGTTGTGAAATTCAGAGCAGTTCTGTAACTAAAATCAAACTTAAGACATTCCTCCTGCAGAAAGCTACAGATGCTTTTCTTGATTTCACTAAGCATTTCAGAAAAATGAGACACAAGGTTAATTTTCCCTGCCTTGACCACATTTAGGCAGATAACTTCATATATGGGCAACTACAAGTTATATTTTTTAAAGAATTAGATGAATGTGTGTATGTAACTACATATACAAGAACTTACGTGGTTCAAAAATGTTAATAGAAAAACGCTTGGATTATATTTGAACTATTTCAATATTTTACTAAAAGCATGAAAGAGATCGTTCAGAAACAACCTGCACAAATGAAAATCCAAAGGGTTGCACTGCATAAATACTAAGACAAAGGGGAAGAGAATGCACAACGTTACCTGCTTAGTGAGCTGCTCCTCACAAAGTTTATAAAGAACGAAGAACTTCTGAGACAAAACCACATTATCAATAAATCCATAACTTGCAAGCTTAACTCTTATAATTATCTGAAAGACAATGTTTTCCTTTTAGAAATAAGGGTGTTGGGTTTTTTTGTTTCTTTGTTCGTTTTTTAATAGATAAGCAAATTTAAATAGTCAAATAACAAAGTACATTTTTTTCTTTCAGTTCAGTCATTAATTTTACCTGTCTATCTGGAACCATCATTGACACAGTTCTGAACAAAATTTTGAGATTTTCTGGTAGCTCTTGGCGTCCAGCATATCCAGGATTCTACACAAGAAAACAAATTGTGTTATTATTTGCATCAAATAATACTCTTTTTATTTTTTGAGAAAAGCAAGTTTATGCATAAAGGCTTAGAGCTGTTAAATTACATCCTTTCTCCACTAATGATTAAAATAGGAAGTAGAAACTTCAACCAAACTATGAATTTAATAATTACATAAAATTGCATTATAACTGAAATTGTCTATCATAATAAGCCAGTAATTATAATTTAAAATTTTTGTGGAATAAAATCTACTTGGTTCATTGCTTCTAGTGTATTCTTAGAGCTCTACACTGAGATTTCAGCAAGATAAATATGATAAAATGAAAGGTCATCATTTTCTCTAGAGTAACTGAAGAGTAGATAGTTGATAGTAGCTTAACTCATACTGATCAAATGTTAGGCATGTGGGGAAGAGAATTTCCTAAGTACCGTTTAGAAGAGGTATGTTGTAAAGATGCAATGACTAGCAAGAGCTGTGGGACTTATCTTTAATGTATATATACTGCAAGAATTTTTCACGTGTTGCCACTGTATGAAGGTCTCCCATAAATGTCACCCATAGAAGTCTCATGACGCAAGACACATTTTTTCATAATGCCTATGCTAAATCCAGGATTGGAGCACACAGCAGAGATCCCTTTGCCACAGAAGGCAAAACTGGACAACTTAGTATTGTGTCTAAACTAGTAAGCACATCCACATGAAAGAATTATTATTATTATTATTATTATTTTTGAAAACCTGTTGTCACAAACATATGAGGAGGGGGATCACCATACTCATTCTCTGTAAATCAGCTTTATCTTTTTTTATCCATATAGAGTATCCATTAGACAAGACACATCTATTTGAAAATTGTCCAGGTTTAGGAAAAGGGTCTCTTTTCTTTTTTTCCCTCCAGTACTTTTCTCAATAATAATGTTAAAGCATTTCAGATTAAGGTAGTTAAGTATGTTTCTGTTTTGATCCTCTCAACAAGCACAGAGAATTCTGAAAGTTTGGCCAAACTTCTAGGTTGATGACACAATGAACCGCAGTACAGTAATGAGGGGGTGCAATGCGCCGAACTGAGCAATAATCTTAAAGCAAAAACTAAGGCACCCAATTCATGGAGAATTATTTGTGTGTTCTCTAGTTTGGTCTATTTCTTAGCAACAGCTCCAACTAATTAATCAAGTAATTTCCTTTCACCTTGTCACGTCATTAATGTCATATGGCATAATTCGTCACTTCTAGGGAATTACTGCTATATTTACCATTGTTAGGAAAATTCCAAACTCTGGATTTAAATCTACACAGTCTCCATCAGAAAAAATGAACTGCTTTTTTCTTTCTTTTCTTGCTGTTAAGATAATATAAATTTGTTGTGCTGCAACTGACAAGACAGGCAACTCAATCCGGTTGAATTCATCAAAACATCCCCAAGATCCAGACTGTGCAAGACCTAAAAAAAAAAAAAAAAAAAAAAAAAAAAGGATACAAAAATGTGTAATCTGCTTTTTCTTCAGGTATATTTGAGATACTTGAACTATATGTTTGTCTTTTTCTTCAAATAACTAAATAAAAATGGCTTTATTTATTGCCCTGGGGCTAAGGTCTAACTTCTTCCAAACCACCTGAGTATCTTCATATCAGTATTCAGTTTTCTTCAAAATGCTTGCTAGTGAATCAAAATCAGAAACATCTTTTTGTTATCTCAGGGCATTCTGCAGACTTCGGTACTGATCTTATCATGAATGGAACCTTTAAAGTGACAATTTGATTATTTTGCAAAAAGCAATGGTTCATCTAAAAAATAAAAAAGGAGTGACTTACATCTTCAAAAAATTAGCTCTAAAATGTTGCAGAAAAAGTCCTGCTTTTTAACTTCTGTGTTTTCACTTTCAAAGAAGATGCTTTTAGAAACACACAGCTTTAAACAATTTTATGCTACAATTATTTCTTCAATAAAACAACAAAAATCTAAATAATTTCACCCTTTGCTTCTCAGTACAGACAATACTATAACTTTGAAAAATCAACTGTCAAAAACTATATGGAATCCAACAAGTCATTTATCTGGGAGAGAATAACTTCATGCAGCAGTCCTGGCTTGGTGCTGACTGGCTAAAAGCAGTTTTGCAGAAAAGGACCTGGTGTCATCCTTAACAAATGAGCATGAATCCTTGTACCCAGCTGCTTATTATCCAGATGTTTGAGGGAAATCACTGTTCACTTTTACCTTACACTTGGGAGATAGCAGTTGTAGTAGCAAACACAGTCTGAGGCTTTCCAGTGAAGACATTGGCTTACTGGCACAAGCCCAGCAGGTGGCTGCCATGATTGCCAGGGTATGGAGGACATGATTCAAAAGGGGGGCTGAGAGAATACAGGTTCTTCAGCCTGAAGAGAAAGCTAATTGAAAAGACTGCTGCTGTTTATTGGAGTTGAAAGCTGAGAAGTTGGAGCCAGATTCTGCTCAGATGTAAACATTGGAAGAAAAGCCAATGGACACAAGTTGCAATATTGGAAAGTCCAAGACAATACAGTTACCAAAAAATTCACCGTGAAGTTGGTCAAACACTTGAACAGTGGCCCTGAAGCATTCTAGTCATCCCTGGAGATATTTAAAACCAATAGGAATAAGGTCCTGGGCAACCTGCTCTAATGGCACCTGCTCTGAGTATGACGGGGGGGTCTATGCGACCTGTGGAGGTCCCTTCCATCCTATATGATTCTATGAAATCTTACCTTTGAAAATCCTACCCAAACCTCTGAAATCCATTTGATCAGAACAGTTGAAGACTACTACATATTTTCCCAGAGCCTTTCCCATGTCTTTCGTCGTTTCTGTTTTACCAGTTCCAGCAGGTCCAGCTGGAGCTCCTCCCATGTTCATTCCCAAAGCCTGAGCTAAAGTTATATAGCACCTATAAATGTTAAATCATATCAATTTATTAAACTATGATGAAGATATGTTTAATATAAATACAAAAATGAGTTATGTGATATATTCTTGTGTTAAAGCATCAATTCTTCATAAGCAATTCCATCGATTTTACTCAAATACAGCAATTCCAGAGTGGTAAAATCATAAAATGCAGAATTTAAGCATTTCTAATAAAACAGGAAAAAGTAATGTGATCTTTATCTAGTACATTAAAAACTGTTAATGTTAGATAAACTAGCACATAAATGAACAACAGAAAGGAATTTAATTGTCATTATTTTTGAAGCTAAAATGAGACAATTCTGATGTTAAATGATACCATCTTATCATATTTGGCAATATCTTAATCTCTATACCATCGACCAGGTTAGCTTACTTTTGTGTAAATCTTGAAGTCTGTAGGAATAAGGATATGTGGCCCTCACCATAATTATTGATTAAAACTTTGAATCACCAATTTTTTTTTTCAGTCCTGAAGAGTCTTGACTGCCATTTTAGTTATATGGAATCCTTATGATTTTCACACAGTTAAGTGTCAGAGTAATACTTGACCAAAATGGAGTGACCAAGTTTCTATACAACTGAGGAGATATCTTCACTGTCAAACCAGTTCTAAATAACTAACATTACTAAGAAGTATTTATTCAGAATTTTTAGTCTATAGAGTTTAATAACTACCTAGTTCCTATGGATTAGATTGAATCATTGTGGTGTTTTACGTCAAATTTGCACTACAAGGTTCTTGATGCTTATTATCTGACTCTGTTAACTAATAAGAACTGTAGGTTTTACTTCTTTGCGTCTATTGGAGCGGAGACAAAGTTGGAGTAGAAATTAAGTTTTTTGTCCAAAAATATTTGATTGCTGAGTGAAGTACAAAATACTGCAGAAATGAACTGAGCTTTCCATATTGTCACAACAGCAGTCCTACCTATACTGGAGAAATAAAGATATTCTAAAAAGCTGTACAGACTCATATTCCACATAAATACCAAAATTAATAATGGTATAATGGAAGTTATTGCAATATATTGAGTGGAATTTTTGGCAAGTAAAGTATCTTTTGGCATATACAGCGTAGTTTCCCATTTGGCCAAAAGTAACACCTCAAAGAAAGGAGTAAATTGAGGAAGAAGCCATGGAACTCTGAAGGGAAAACAAACAAACAAAAAACAAACAAACAAACAAAAACCAAAAACCCAACATGAATCCACACTTGAAACAAAGTTAATGGGTGTTTCCCAGTACTAATAATTGGTTATCTTAGACTTTCAAAGACATCGGGGTAGTAAGGGTACTGCCTGACATCAAAGGTAGCAACAAAATCCTTATAGAATCCTTCATTACAGAGCTTGAAACACGTGATCCAATCTCTCTTTTCAAAATAGAAATTCTGCAAAAATTACACTAGTGTGTAATTACTCAGTTCTGCTAATAGATCTCTTAAGATCATGGAATGATAAAAATGTTGTAAAAATGACTAAGTGTACAAAATAGTGGGAATGTCCTTTACTTCTTATTTTTATTCTTTTTTCTTTTTTTATTTTTTTAAGGATACTGTTAAGCAAATGTAGGAGGAGACTTTTGATTATGACCTAGAACACACAGAGCTTAATTCAGAATATTTCTCCTTGAAGATACTATGTTAAGTAAACACTATATACATAAATGTTTATTACATATAATCTTGTTTCTAACCTGTCTGTAAGAGGTGTTATAACCAGACGTTCAGTGCAACCCAGAAATTCATTTTGGTAAATAAAATCAACATCTGTAATGGATACCAAAACTTGATCGAGATCCTCCTTGAAATAAAATCTAGACTGCTTTAGCCACTCAAAATCAGTTGGCGAACGGATGTGCATTTTTACCTTAAAAAAAAGTAAACATATCTATGTTATGACACTCGTTTTATTATATTTGATAACTGCAATAAAATCCTACTTTGCAAATAATTAGAATAATGAGTGATTTCTTAAGTTAGAATTCCGAAGAAGTGAAGTAAATATAAACCTCACATAATATTTAGAGATGCATTTTAAGCTGACTAACAAATGATCTGATCATTTCAATTGATTGTAATCAAATGAAGCTTAAATTTGGTTGTGCATCTAATCCTCCAAGGGAAATTAGCAAGCCTCATTATGTGAATTCCCCAAACACACAATAACAGAGGGCATGGTGTAGGATTTAATGGAGACATAGAAGATAAAATCTGTATATTCTAGTATGTTCATATCATGAGCAGTAAAAAATATTGAGGAACAGATAGCATTTCTCACAGAATAAATGAACATAAAGAATTTAGCAGACTCTAAGAAATTCAAGCAAATGACAGATCTTAGGATTTTTTTCATTTGTTTTTCTTCTGCATATACCCTTTAGAAAACATAAAGAAAATCCCAGTAGCCTGCTCTCTGAAGGATCAGGAGAGACAAAGAATAAGTTAGATGTTAGGGAAGACAACAATCATTTGTTAGAAATCAAAACCTGCAGTTTACCAGATCATCAAAAATATCACGCTGGTGTACATGTATGGTAATAAGTGTTTCAAACTTTCCCCTGTCGAAGCTGGAAAGATCATGTGTGGTCTGGCTAATCAACATATTCAAAATATCCAGAAATCTCCCATTGGTCGCTTGCATGATTTTTTTGTCCTCTTTAGCATTCCGTAGAGCTTCTTCAGAGTCATGTGTCCACAACATTTGAATTCCCAGTAATCCAACCTACAAATTTAGTGTGTGAATAAATACAAAATAACAACTTGTTCAATACTAATCCTTTGTTAAATGCTTTGAACATAATGTGAAAATAAATTACAGCATCAAGAGTGCTAAATGATCACTAGCTTTCGTTATGATAGTACCTCACCATAATGCTCTGCTTGAGTTAGCTGGCTCTGTTACAGGATTTCAAACTCCTAAGAAAACATTTTTTTGAAGTTGCAAAAAATTATCATAAACTGAGATATACACAAATTAAGCACAACCCTCAGTTTCACTTACAATCCAGTCTAAGTGTACTCCAGCATCAGAAACAAACAGATCTTAAACTGTGGGGAGATATTCTGTTGAAATTTTTTCTCTGGCAGTTCACATCTAATTAAAGAACATTTTTTAAAAAATGTGTTCATTTTCTACTGAACATGGGATGCATTACTATCCTGATCACTGGTTGTCCTCATCAGAGCACTCTGAACTAGAAAGTATTTTTTGTTTCAAATAAATCTGGGACATTGAGTGTGAACTGTAGTCTCAGATTTTGGTTTCCACATATCCATGTAAATGACATTTGATTTCCATGAATCCATTTGATATCCATGACAAAACATGATAGAAGAGAATTCTATCAGTACCTTTCTTTCCCACATTGTTAAATTTATAGAGCACCAAGACCTAACACTTTGACATCCACTTTCTACTTTTTGTCTCCAATATCTAACTAGTTCAAGGCTACAGAGGTTGTGAAGCAGGAAATATCTCCTCATTTTAGAATAACCAGGCTACCAAAAATCAAATTTATTTTAGAATGACAGCTGAGTTAGAGGGGAAAAAACACCTTTGGATGCAACTTTTTCCAAGCTGTCTAAACCAAAAGCATCTGAGACAGTGAAAAGGTAATTCAAAGGAATTAAAAGTATATCAAATACTTTTAAGTATTTTGCCTAATTTCTTCTCTGTCCTATAACAAAGCATTTATTTCTCTGTACCTTACATTTCTTGTCAAAAGACCATTTTCTTCTCTCCTTGCTCCTTCCACCCTGTCCACTACTTTCAACACAATTAATTTGTGCAGTCTTAATAATCCTAACATTTGGTTTGGGAAACAAGATCTTTCCAGGTGAAAATGAAGCCACGTCAAAATGTCTGACATGTGAGCAAAACAGGCAGCACATCATTCTTTTTTTTCTTAAAGTAATATACACCTTAAATTCTGCTAAGATAAAAGCAATTGTCATAAACACAACTTTAAGATAATTCTGTTCAAAATCTAAATGTCTTGACCAATTTTTGAAATCAGGAATGTACTGTCTGGTTTTAATATTTGCATATAAAATAATTATGCCTACTGCTGTATGGATTAATAAATGGCAGGGTCACAATACAGAAAGGCTGAGAAACAGTTCATTATTTGCTAATGAAATTTATTATCAGTCACTAAGATGGAGAAGTCTCTACACAAACTAGAATCTTTGAAGATAGGCTTCTATTAGGTGTGCATTATAATGACAAATACATGAATTATGAAGTCCCATAAATCTTCATAAGATGAGATAACCATAATAATAGCCCTTGCAAAGATAAATTATGAGAGAGAAATCGATCTGCACAATAAATTTTCTTTGCATATCAAAGAGGTTCAATAGCCATCACAGTCAATGTAAGCTCTACTTTGCATTTTCTATGAGAAGACAAAATTATTTTAATGTGGATAACAAGAAAAATATTATGCTATACATTGTGTACCACAATTGAGGTTGCAAAAGCTGCCTGCTACTGGTTAGATTTATACGCTTGTTTTCTCTTTATGAAATTCCTCATATAGACAGTCCATTAGTCTATATGTTGTTTATTTCCCCAACGTGCAGTCTAGACTTCACACACAAAACCATGTTCTGTATTCTCACCTGTGCTGGAAAGTGATTGAGAAAGTTCAGCAAATCATATCCCGTGTCACTAATTTGGTAATACGCTGCCCTAATTATAGAATGCAATGAAATCTGCTGCACACGTAGTAAATTCTGTAACCAAAGCTCTACTGGTCCTTTTGCAATCACTGGAGTGTCCAACTGAAAAATAAATAAAAGGGAGAAAATAAGACATAGTTAACAAATTCCTGTTCAACACTGTTAGTTAAAAGATAGTTACTAAAGATCTTTGCACAAAAATCATAAATTTAAATACTATAAATACTGCAAAAAATTATAACAATTTTATTACATTGATGATTGAAACATTTACTTGTAATTAACAGCAATTCAACTTAATATATATATTGATATGTTGGATAATAGAGTGATTTATCTATTACAAGATTTCTGGGGGGGGAGGGGGAGGAAAGGGAAAGGAATATCAGCAAATTACCAGTATTTTTTCTCCTTCTCTTGATATGACTGCCAGTATGCGATCATAATCCTTTTGGTGAAATTCTACTTCATTTATATTGTCAGATATGGAGAGCAGATGTGCCTGTAAGGATAATTCAAAAGACATTCAAGTTATTCAATAACATTAACATTAAATAACATTAGCATAGAAAAAAAACAAAATTGAAGCTAAGGTGATCCTGTGAAGATTTCTCTGAACTTAGGGATGAACTTCAGGCCATCCAAAGGTAATAAATGTAGAAATATTTGTGTAGGATTTTATCTCGGTTTTTTTTTTGTTATGGTTTTACAGTTTCCACTAGTGATCGAGAAGAACAAAAATCAGTTATTACATTAGATCTACTATCTTATCTCAGCTCTCAGCTACAATGCAGAGTAGCCAGACTGACTTAGCACTATGCTAAGCAACAAGGTCTCTCATGGGGTCCCTTTTATTAAAGGAATCTCCAGCAAATCTTAAAAGGAGACCATATTCTAGTGTTCTGGATTCTGAATATAAATATTTTTAATTAAAAATATCTGTTCCCTATTTTGTTAAAGACTAATTAGCAATAAACAAACAAACAAAAATCTCCAGAATTTGCAAGAAAATGTTAACATTCTAACCTATTAACTATTTTTCCACATTTGAATTTCCTTTTTCTTCTAAGCAGCAAAAAAAAAAAAAAAAAAAAAAAAAAATCATTTGCATTGTACCTGAATTGTATGAGAATCACTTGCTTGTCCAAGAATTTCAAGAAGGACAGGATCAGAAACAAAAAAGAATCTAGGAAACAGTAGCCTCTTCTTCTCTAAGTATCTTTAAAATTGAACAAGACTCCCATTAGAATCTTTCACTTTATATTCCCCCCCCCCCCCTTACATAGAACCGAAACATAAATACTTCATTTTCTATAATTTAATTCAAAAAAGAAGGCTTGGGTTCACACCAAAGTAGATCTCATTTCAGAACATTTTAAAAAGTTTTTAAAATAGAAAATACTTGTTAAAAAGAGTAACAAATTGAAATATTTTTCACAATAATAGAAAAGTACACACACCAAGAATGTTTGCTCACTAGCTTTCTCACTGGCAACAGTACTTTCTAAATATATTCTAGATCATATCATCATTATAGATCATAATCACTTAATGCAAATGTCCTTTACTCAGCACCTGGCCTGATATCTGCTGATAGATCTCACCTGCCCCAAAGGGGGAAATGGATCCTACCCAAAAGCTGGCAAAGCTTGTTGAGAAGGGCTAAACTAAATTTGAAGGGGGAATGGGATAAAACCAGGCCTGGTAGAGATGAGCCTGGAGGAACAATGACAAGACTGGGGATGAGGTTCAGCTAAAGCACATCTACACCAATGCACACAGCATGGGCAACATGGAGAAGCTGTAAGATACTGCGCAGCAGCAAACTATGACTTAGTTGCTGCTACAGAAACATGGTGGGATGGATCCCATGACTGCAATGGATGACTATAAGCTCTTTAGAAGTGAAAGACAAGGAAGGAGGGGTGGTGGTGAGACTCTCTATGCTAGAGAGTGTTTTGATGTTGTTGAACTTGAGGCTGGGAAGATAAAGTTGAATCTCTATCGGTTAGGATCAGGGGGACAGCCAACAAGACAGACATTCTGGTGGGGTTTATTATAGACCACCCAACGGGATGAAGAGACAGATGAGATGTTCTACAAGCAGCTGTCAGAGGTTGCTCAATCACTAGCCCTTGTTCTCATGGGTGACTTCAGCTTCCCTGATATAAAATGGAAATTCAATACAGTGCAGAAGAAGGAGTCTGAAAAGTTTCTAGAGTGTATGGAAGATAACTTCCCAATACAGCTGGTAAGAGAGCCTGTCAGAGGAGGTGCCCCTCTAAACTGCTGTTCACAAACAGAAAGGCTGGTGGGAGATGTGAGAGTCGGGAGCTGTTTTGGACAGTGACCATGAAATGGTAGTTCTCTATTCTTGGTGAAGTCAGGAGGGGGTGCAACGAAACTGCTACCATGGACTTCCAGAAGGCAGACTTTGAACTGTTTAGGACATTAGTAGGAATCGTCCCTTGGGATTTGCTCTTTTTCCCCAAGAAAGACTGGCCACTCCTCAAGAAGGAAGTCTTTAAGGTGCAGAAGCAAGCTATACTCCTGTGCTGCAATAAGAGCCCTTGGAGAAGATGATCTGTGTGGATGAACAGGAAGCTTTTCCTGAAGCTCCAAGAGAAAAAGAGAATACACTTCCTGTGGAAAAAGGGACAGGCCTCTTCAGGAGAGTACAAAGTTGTTAGGGATGTGCTCAGAGAAAATCAGAAATGGAAAACCCCAGTTTGAACTCAGGCTGGCCACTGGGGTGAAAGGGAACAAAAAAAGAAAAAGCTGAGGTTCTCAATGACTTCTTTAAATCTGTCTTTAAAAGTCAGACCAGTTATCCTCAGGATATTCTACCCCTTGACCTGGAAGTCTTGGATGAGGAGCAAAATAAATGCCCCACAATTCAGGTGAAAATAGAGACCTGCTACTCCACCTATACTGCCATAAGTCCACCGGGTCAGATGGATGCATGAAGGAGATGGTGGAGGCGATAGCCACTCTGCTTTCAATCATCTATTTACACTCCTGGTCAACTGGAGAGATCCCAGAGGACTGAAGGCTTGCCAGTGTGACTCCCATCTACAAGAATAGTCATACAGAGGACCCAGGGAACTATAGGCCAATCAGCTTGACCTCAGTGCCAGGAAAAGTTATAGAGCAGATCATTTTTAGGGAGATACACAACATGTGTGGGACAACAAGGGGATAAGGCCTTGCCAGGACGGGTTCATGAAAGGCAGGTCCTGCTCCACTAACCTGATCTCCTTCTATGATCTAGTGACCTGCTTGGTGGATGAAGGAAAGGCTGTTGACTAATCTACCTAGACTTCTGCAAAGCTTTTGACACTGTCTCCCAAAGTAATCTCCCAGAGAAGCTGGCACCTCATGCTTAGACAGATAAACTCTTTGCTGAGCCAAGAACTGGCTGGATGGCTGGACCGAAAGAGTTGCAGTGAATGGAGTTAAATCCAGCTGGCAACCAGTCAAGAGCAGTATTCCCCAGGGGTTGGTACTTGGGCCTGTTCTGTTCAATATCTTTACTGATAGCCTGGATGAGGGCATTGAGAGCACTCTCAGTGAGTCTGCAGATCACACCAAACTGATAGGAACTGTCAATCTACTTGGGATAGGAAAACTCTACAGAGGGTCTAGTTAGGCTGGATAGCTGGGTTAAAGCCAGTGGAATGAAGTTCAAGAAGACCAAGCGCTAGGTCCTGCACCATGCTATAGTGCATGCAACCCCATGCAATGCCACAGGCTTGGGACAGAGTGGCTGGAAGACTGTGTAAAGGAAACAGATCTGGGGGTATTGGTTGACTCTCAACTGAACATAAACAAGCAGTGTACCCAGGTTGCTAAGAAGGACAATGGGATCCTGGCTTGTATCAGAAATAGTGCAGTCAGCAGGAGCAGGGAAGTGTGTACCCTGTGTACTCAGCAGTCGTGGGGCTGCATCTCAAGTACTCTGTTCAGTTTTGAATCCCCTACTACAAGAAAGACACCGAGGCACTGGAGCACGTTCAGAGAAGGGCAACAAAGCTGGTGAGGGGTCTGAAGCACAGTTCTTAAGAGGAACAGCTGAGGGAACTGGGATTGTTCAGTCTGGAGGAGTCTCAAGGGAGATCTTATTGCTCTCTGCAACTACCTGAAGGGAGATTGCATTGACATAAGGCTTCCTTGGAACTAACAGTAGGACTAGAGAAAATGGCCTCAAGTTGTGCCATGGATATTCAGGTTGAACGTTAGGAAACACTTCTTCCCTGAAAGAGTGATCAGGCACTGGAACAGACTGCCCACGGAGGTGGTGGAGTCGCAGACTCTGGAGATGTTCACAAAACCATTTAGACGTTTTACTGCCGAACATACATATATATATATATGTATATATACGTATAATCAAAGAATTCATACCCTGTAAGTGACTTCTGACATAATTCCAGTTGTTCATGTAAGTGAGGCAGAAGTTGCTCCATAGTCTCATCTCCAACACAGCAGGAAATTACATTTGAATTTTCATGAGCACGTTGCATTATTCTTACCCATGACTTATCAATATTCTGAAAACGCTTTGCTTCCTATATACACCAAAAAAAAAAAAAAAAAAAAGTGCTTTCATAGCATCCTCCGTTGGAAATTAGTACACAGAAGGCTATTAATAAGTAATAGGCAAACATTACAAGTTTACCTGTGGTAACTGTTTTGCAATATCTCCTCCTACAAAAACTGCTTCAAGATAAACCCAGAGATTTTGTACAACCAACCATTCTTCAATTATGTCTGTAGAGCCACTTAGTTTAGAAATCCAACTCTGAATATCCTTTTTAAATGGTGCATTGTATCTGGAATAAAGGAAGAAAGACAGAGAAATTTAATTCTCAAGAAAGCTACTGTTAAACAGGAAGCTAAAATATGATGGCTAAGAGAGAACTGAGAGAACTTATAGAGCAAGACAAAGTCCCTAACAACTTTATAATACTCAAGTATATTGAGATAATAAGTTGCTACTAATATATCAATGTCTGCCAGTAGAGGAAGTTTTTAAATCAGAAATTTTAATTTTTATTCTTTTTTTTTTTCATTAACAAATAACATTCAATTCAAATTTACTGTTGATTTATTCTAATAAGAGTACAGTTATTGAAAACACCATGCAAAATCATTTTAAAAGTACCTATTGCTCAGTAAAGAGCCAAGAATCATTAAACTGTCCTCCATCAAAGTTATGATTTCTGCTGATTCAGATCCCCTTAGCAGTAACTCTCCTCTTCCTTTGAATGGTGAAAAGCTCAGAAATTGGTTTCCCCAGATATCAGCTGTTTGAGATAGCTTGGCTTCTATATCCTTTTCCTTTGTAGCAGAAATACATATATCCTGGACAGAAAAAAAGAGTTTTTAAAAATGAAACTGTTCCAAATGTTGATCTTCTAACGATGGTCTATTTAAAATCAGTGTATGAAATTTTGTAAGATAATATGGCTGTATCACAAATGCAGAAATCACTGTACTAATTTTGCTGAAATCTCTCTGAAATGAAGTATATGGAAAAATGAAAAATATTCCATTGGAAATGTATTATATCCCATTTCTGTGGCTTCATATTTTGTTATTTCTGCATCATAAGATTTCTGAATCATCATTTCCATATGGTTTTGAGTAATGACATAGATATATTTGTTATCAACTCTTACTCTTGTCTCATTTCAATTTATAGAATTACAGCATCTCTCAGATGGAAAGAATCTCTGGAGATCATCAAATCCAATATCCCATTCAAATCAGAATTGAATTTAAAATTAAGCAGATCAACCTGTAATGCTAGAAAATCAGGACAAGGAAGAAGAGATTATCTACAAATATGTGTCCAAAGATTCCAGTTCCCATTTCTGCTTTTCTTCATACAAATGAGATTTCTAAACACAGTATTGATTTAAACCAGTGTGGTCTGCTTGACAGACAAGACCCTTAACATGTAAAAAATATTTTTAAAAGTTAGGTGAACATAATAACATCAAATGAAGTGCTAAAAAGGCATTTACCTACCTCAATGTCATCTTTATTTTGAAGAATCGGGGCTTCCATGATGTTTCGAAGGCAAAATGAATCAGATTCTACATCAAATTGATGTCCTGTTGTTTCAGCTATACGGTTCCAGTGCCTTGGCTTCATTGCTTTGTCAGTCATCAATTCCAACAAAGGACACGATTCGCTAAAATCATCAATTTTTTTCTTTAGATCTAAAAATGCTTGCCAGGTTTGGAGTCCTTTAGGTAATCGACGGCACCTGCAATTGAGTTAAGTTGGTGCAGTAGTAAATGGCCTTTTATAGATATAGAAAATCTTAAAAACATTCTAAAAACAGATAGGAGATGTAAATTAGTTGCCATCCAAGTCAACATTTTCTATGTAAAACCATCAAATTAGTCACCTTTTTAGAAAAAAACTTGCGTAAATATCCTCCCTAACAATAATATTTAACATTTTTTTTTACCAAGTAAATAGAAATATTTCAGTTTGCATTAAAACATTAGTCCATTAACTGCTTTTCCTTACAAATGTTTATTAATTTAAAAAAAAAATTGTTAACTTCATATATGTAAATCTTGCAGTTTTAACTTCATATATGTAAATCTTGCAGAAATCAGTAATACACAATGCATATTATCGCATCACTTTGGAGATAAATACACAATTTAGAAATACATGATAACATTATCTTCTCATACTGGTTAGAGGTCCTTAATAAGGTTAGAAAACATTCTGAAGCAATCTAACAAAATAAAATACTTCTGAAGGAATGTAATAAAACAAAGTTAACTTTCATCCTAGAAGCTGGTATGGTTCCCTGCTTTGGATTTAAGATGAAAATGATGTTGATAATGCACCAATGTTTCCGCTGTTGCTGAGAAGTGCTTACACTAAATCAAGGACTTTTCAGCTTCTTATGCTGATGAGGAAGCAGAACAATAAAACTCTGGGGAATTGGCTAGTGCTGGGCAGCTACTGCTTACGAACCAACTAGGCATTGGTCAGTGGGTGGTGAGTAACTGTGTTGTGAATCATTTGTTCTGAATATTCTTTTATTATTATTACCACTATTCCTTCATTTTCTGTCCTGTTAAACCATCTTTATTTCCGCCCTTAGGTTTTACCTTTTTTTTTTTCTCCCAATTCTTTCTCTAATCCCACTATGGGGTGTGAGTGGATGGCTGCGTGATGCTTAGCTGCCTGATGGGTTAAACCACAACATCTGTTATCAAAACCACAGGTAAAAGGCTGGCTAAATGAAACTACAGCATTATCCTGCTCTCCTTGGCAAGCCTCATCACTTTAAGATAAACCTTATTTGTGTAAGTTTTATGTGTAAATATAGCAAAGAACTTTTCTGAAGTCACCTGAATATTAATGCATTTAGCATAAGTTACAGTTCATGTTATGATCACACCTGTTCTGAAAATCCAGAAGCTCAGCATTAATTTTTTCAATATCTACGTCTGTCCAAAGTATCTCATAATAACCATTTATGCTGTTTATTACAGTATCATACAATCCATACAGTTTCTGAAGAAAGGCTAACTCCTTTCTGGAAAAAAAAAAAAATCATATTAAAAAAAAATAAATCTATTTGGATATTTATCAGTACTTAAAATACATAGCATCTCTACATAGTATCTCTATTATTACCAACATGTGAGATAGATCAAATGGATTACATTTTTTTTATCCAGAAAATAACAGTTCATTAATAAAAGCCACATGCACAAAAAGTAGACTATACTGAATACCTATTTTTCACACCAAACTTCTATAGGGGAGGTTTTGCTTTGGTTTTGTTCAAAACAACTCCAGTTCACCCAAAACATGCGAGCATCCCCCCATAGTCAGCATCAACAGCCTCACCTCAAGTACTGTATGCAGTTCTGGGATATAAATATAAGAACATAAAACTAATAGAATGTCTCCAAAGGAGGTCAACAATGATGAAGAAAGTTCAAGAGGGCATGACCTATGAGGAGTGGCTGAAGATACTTGCAGAGGGGTGACGTCATTGCTGTCTGCAACTTCCTCAAGATAAGGTACACAGAGCAAAGCACTAATCTCTTTTCTCTATTGACTGGTGATAGGATGTAAGGGAACAGCTTAAACCTGAGTCAGGGCAAGTTCAGGTTGAATATAAGGAAAACGTTCTTTACTGAGAGGGTGGCCAAGAACTGGAACAAGCTCCCCAGGAAAGGATCAATGTACTAAAGCCTGTTGGTATTCAACAGACATAGGGACAATGCTCTTAGACATACGGTTTAACCTTTATGGTTCTCCGTGCAGAGTCTGGAGAAGGGCTCTGATCCTCCTGGGTTGCTTTCAAATATAGATATTTTATGATTCTACCCACCTTGAGCTGGCACTGTTGGGCAAAGCAGAGTGTGCCATGGCAAGTGGTGACAATTACTCAATTTACTTCAGAAGCACTCTCTGAATCTGAACTAAAATGGTAATGCAAAAACAGCCAGAAAGGGTCAGATCCCCATTTGTATGAATCATCATCAATCACTAAAATGGCTGGTGCAGAACCATTAGTATTTGATTTTCGTTAGTACAGCTGCTCAAAAAATTTAGACTTCATAAACCTCTAATGATATAAAATCACATATGATTACACACTGACTTTTCCTTGTCTCTTTCTTCTTGTTACTATTTTGTAAGTATAATATTAAATATATATCCATATATGTGGGTATATTTTTAGGACATGGCATTCTGCTTCTTTAGTATGATACCTCCAAAATAATCTCGTGTGGTTCTGCCACCGTAATATATAAATAAAGTTACCCTCTGCCTTTCTAATATAACTAATACACACCTAACACAGCTGTATTTCAATAGTTACCTGACTTTATGCAAAACTTCATAGTCTGTGACAGGCAATCCAAACAACTGTTCTCCAGAAGAGTATGTGATAAACTTTCTCCAAAGTTCATCAAAATTACTCTGAATAAATTAGGATTCATACAGGCAAAGTTAAAAAAAATACTTTACATTTTAAATTATCTAATAAGAAATCATTAGAGTTCTAAACTTGTCTTTAAAAACTTCTATTAGAAGCATATTTAAATGTCTGAAAAATAATTTTCACAGAAAATTTTTAAATGATTCTCATGTAAAGCAATGCTCAAATCCATATATTGAATTCAGTTAGTGAAAATATATGAGAGTGACTCTGAAAGTAATGCCTCGTATTTTGTTATGCTGGGCCACAAAGTCAGAGGCAGATGTTGGTGGTATGGCAGTAGAGGTTGAACCATTCCACCAATTCGTTGCCATGTGACAAATGCCTTTGTGTCAGAATGCCCCTCTGCTGCCATCTGACATGGAGGCGCATATGCAGAAAAGGTGTGTGGCTGAATTCCTCCATATGGAAAAAATGGCACCCATTAACATTCACTGATGCTTGCTGATTGTTTATGGAGACCAAACAGTGGATGTGACCACAAGACAGCAGGCGATACCTTTCAGTAGTGGCAACACTACAGAGACAAAGGTCATCTCCCCTGGTCTAGATTTGTGCAAGCATGGAATGCAGACTCATAGGAGTGACCCATATGTACATGAGAAGCAATAATTTGAAGAAATATTTTACAAAAATTGGATGTGAAATTAATTCCTCATCCTCCAGACAGAAAAAAAAAATTGTATTAGTTGATAAATTGTTCAGTATGGATAAAAACATTGGAGAATGCCAACACAATTATTTTCAGGAAAAGTATAACTGCTTTCTAAAGTATTGGACCAACATGGGAAAGTGGAAAGAAGAATGATTTTAGTAATAAGTAGTACAAAGCATTCTTTTAGCAAAATAAACGTATCTAAAAACAATGTATCTGAAAAGCAAATTAATTTGAAGTCTCTCCATTTTCTGTTTATATTAGAGACATGTTGGGATTCAAGTACATTTTTCTACTTTGTCAGTGCTTTTCAAGAACGTTGAGTTCATTTTTGCAGAATCACATACAATATGTGACTGAGAAAAGTCCTACAGAAAAAAAATAATCAATTTATTACTATTTGCAAAAAAAAGTTATAAACTAAAACTGAATAAAGTCAACTGGAGATCCATGATCTAAGGCTGATAACAAGCAAAAATCAAGCTGAAAGGGAAATATCTAATGGAAGATGTGATGTTTACAGGAGGAGGAAAATACTGTCTCATGTGGCTGATGTGTAACTTGCCTTCTTCTCAGCCATGATACTTGTTTTTTGTTGTTGTTGTTTTTTAAACACTGCTTCAAGTAAATAATTTCTGCTCATGAAACATGAAGCGTGGAGCAAGTCTGCACATAAACCAATCAACTACTCTACATTAAGGAACACAGTGCCTGAAAAAATTATAGCTAACAGCATTCTACATAGAGTATTAGTGAAGACTGCAATCTTTTGTAAATGTATCTTCCTAAACTTACTTTGAAAAGGAACACTGGATCTAATTTTAATTCTTTCAAAAATTAATTGCATAGTTGCTTACCTGAAAGATCTGTAGCCTATTACTAGCTTCCTGAGGTGGAATATTTGGAACCATAGGGCCTTCCTTTTAAACAATCAATAAACAGAAACTGAATTTTAATTTCCAAAGTGACTGAAGTCCAAACTACATAATCAATTGACAGTCAAGTTCCAATCAACTTATGTCTGTTGGTGATGTAATACTTACAATGATAAATCTAATTAAAGATAATATTCACCCATTGGCTTAACTGAATTGATAGTACTAGACTCTCATATTCTCATTTTTTTTAAAATTAAACAAAACAAAATCAGTGAGTGGGCCAACAATATCTTCTTGTGGTATACAGCAACAACATCATAATGTGGTACAATAAAAGATATTATAACGTGCCGCAATTCCTAAACTCATTTCTAAATATGTATCTCAAGGAAAGAATCCCCACCAGAATTGTTTTCAGCTGTAGAGCTGTTTGTGTTGCTGTTACTCCAGACTGAAAACACTGACCTAAAACAATGCCTTTTTAGGAACCATGACATTAGTAACTCAACCATACATTCAGTAGCTCAACAGAATAATACTCTGATGTCTACATGATGTGAACAAAAAATACTGAAAAACTAAGTACAAACTGTACCAAAAAGTTCAAGTTAGTTACCGTTTCATATGATGTTTCAAAGTTTGATACATCCTCCCGAAAAACTGCAACTGATTCTAGTAAATTGCTTTTAAATTTGGGCTGAACTCGAGTCAATTCATTTTGAATTCTGATCTGACAGACAAAAGGTTAATAAAGAACACTGTTAAAAGAAAAAAAGGAACAGGTATCCGGAGCTACATATAAACAAAAAATCATAAACAAAATTATTAAACTCCTAAGCTACTGAAATGAATTATTTGCAGCTAAACAGGTATTGTTTTTCTTTACAGTGCTACATGATCTATTTTTTTAGATAAAAAGTAGAAACAAATAAATTTTCCCTTCATTTATAAATAAACATATTTCATTATGAAGAAGGGTGAGAAGGGAACAAAAGGGTACTTCCTTCCTTCCAAAAAACTCTCTAAACCCAAAATATTACATTCTTCTTCTTCAATGATGGTTCAGAATTTTCTTTAACAACTTCCAGTACCTAAAGGAGGCCTACGAGAAAGATGGAGAGGGACTCTTTATCAGAGAGTGTAATGATAGGACAAGAGGCTAGTTTTAGATTAGATATTATGAAGAAATTTTTTACTCAGATGGAGGTGAGGCACTGGAATAAGTTGCCTAGAGAAGTTATGGATGCCCCATTCCTGGAAATGTTGTTGAAGGTGAAATTGGATGGGGTTTTGAGCAATCTAGTCTAGTGGAAAGTGTCCCTGCCAACAGGAAGGGAGTTGCAAATAGAGGATCTTTAAGATCCTTTCCAATGCAAAACATTTTTTTTATTATTTGTTCAAAAGCTTGAGAGAAATAATCAAGAACTGCATGAAATGGAAATGAAAAAAATACCACTTGACTTCTTGAGTCCTTTCTAGAATTATTAATATGTGTGACAAGATGTTTATTGCAATAAAATGTTTATATATTTCCACGTAAAAAAATTTACATTTCAGGACAACATCCAATGCACATTGAGCTTTGATGGATATAAGTCTGTCCTAAACAATAAAGGTAAGTGTGAAATTCCCATCATTTAAGGGAAAGGGCAGTGACAAAGTATGCACTTATTAAACTCTTGTAACCTAAATCTTCCTGATCAGACCTAAGAATGAAGCAAAAACATGAATTAAAACAGCGGGACAAATGAAGAAAAGTAATAAATTTCTTATTTTCTTGCAGCTTTTAAACCTCTACCTATGAGCTGTAATAATATTTAAATAGTAAAGAGCTGCTTTATAAAATAAAATTAGAAAATGAAGATCATATTCAATGGTATAGATAGACACTAGTATGCAACTGAGACAAGGAGTGAGAAAACAGGATGGAGTTACAATTGGTCCCACACCACCTTTTATACTCTGAAAAACACAGAAACATACTTTTATACACTTACAGCTTTAGCTTGTAATTTATTAAAAGAATATCTGAGTGTATCAACTCCTTCTGCTTCCTCTTTTGTAACCTCAATTTCAAACGTGTTTAAAATGGCATAGGCTTCCTAAATTTAAAACAAACAAACAAAACTTAGTAACGATCCATTTTTAACTCATTTGCAGAAACAAAGTTTCCATGTGTTATGTATATCTCAAATAAAATCTCATCATATAACTTAAGCATAAAATATTGATTTTTTTCTTTTAAAATAAGGTTAGAGAATGAATAAGAATGAGGTCAAAACAGTAAAAAAGAATATATTTCTTTAATATAAAAAGCTTGTAAGTGATGAAATATCAGGAAAATACACAAAAGAAATTGAATCTTATATAAGAGAATTTATTATCTCGATGTTTTCTGTATTCTAGAACCTCAATTTTAATTGATTTTAATGATTTTTTTTCTGAACACTGAATAATTATCCACACTAAAATAGTTAGTTATGAAATATTTTGCCATTTATAAAATCTTTATTGCTGTATTTTTCAAACTATCAAATGCTTGTACGTGTATCATTACATAATGAACCTGTATTTTTTTCACTTTTGCAACTTATTTGCATTCAGGTAGTTTGAATACCCTCTTCTATTACTCTCTACAAACAAGACACAAATTATTAAAAAATGTGAGTTTTCTTATATAGTTTTCTTAAATAGTGCTGACCTCATTTTCTCTTGTATATTTTATTTAATACCTAGGCATTTAATGATCACGTCTGTATCTTTAGCCTGAAAAGTATCCTGCAGACACTCAGCCTAAGAGAATATTCAGAACACACTTTTCTTTCTTAAAAGCTATCAAAAAAGACAGAAATCCACTAAAAGTCCTTTCTGGTATCATGTAAATAGATGACTTTCAGAATGAAAATGTTGGTATTCAACAGTAAAATTTCTTCTGCAAAAGTTGGATGACAATGTGAAAAAACATGTTACATTAAATTGATTGCTTCTGAGTATAATAAAAAAAAATTCCAAGTATATATAAAGCTTAATGAGCTTCTTCTATTGAGTGATATCAGGAAAACCTGAAGAATGCTGACAATTTCTGACAGCATGCAGTGATGTGTGACTTCATAAATGTATTCTGGGTGTATTTGATGGTGTTATATGATCAAAATCTTTGCTTATAGATATAGAAGTATTAGGAAGAGGATTAAATCTAATGAAAGCATACAGAAAAAGGGACATTAATGTTATCTTCTCCTCGTGTTTTCATCTGTTTATTAAACATACATATTTAAATTGTAATTTAATAGAGAATGTTTTTCTTGTTCTGTATTTATACTGGATCAAGCAATGTATATTATTTTGATTCATAGTTTTTAATAAAAATAGCAATAAATATTATTTTGTTTTTTATCTTCTGCCCAAATCCTACGTGACAGTAACCTTGTTTTGTTCTGTTTATTTTATGACTCCTACTATATAATGCTGTATTAATAAAAACAAAAAATTAAAAGTCATCTTACTTCAATAGGTCCCAGAGTCATATCCATTTCTATTTTATTATCACGTATGATAGATAAAGCTTCCATTGCAAGCCTGACATCATCTAGGTCATTCAGAGGTCGAGACAATTTCTTTAAATATGTGGTGATGAATGATGTCATGTCTGTCATTTTCTTTTTATATTCCTCATTTAAATAACGGCAAAGGAGTAACTTCCAGGCTTTGGCTTCAGCAGATAAAGCTATTTTCAATGGTCCTGATTTAGAAACAAAAGCAAACAAACAAAAAAACCACACAACACATATAGTTCTGTAGCGCAATTATGTCAGCAGAAGAATGTCAGCAGAAGTGCAATCCAATTACTGTATTTTAACAGTTTCTGGTATACTCAAATACATTTCTGTTTTTGTATGGTATATCCATAAAACACAAAGGCAAGCTTATATAATAGAACACACAAAGATGAATGAAAAAGAAAAATGTCTGCTTATAAGTTTAAATTCTTAGTGATTATATTTAATTAATATATATTACCCAAGCATATGAAGATGAGTGATATTTAAATGGCTTTTATCCGCATTCTAAATGGTATCTTGGGATTTCAGTACTGGGATTTGGAATACTTGACAAGTAAAACTGCAAGGCATCTTGCAGCAATATGAAAATAAAACTCCTTTGTAATTTCTATTCATATCTGTAAACGTTTTATTTCAAAGAATAAACCAATTAACATGACTATTTTTTTTTATTACCACAGTATGTACAAAGAAAAGAAAATATCATACCTGTGTGCAATTCAATCGGACCAAGAAGAAGAGTGGGTTTCAAATCTTCCATCTCTTGCTCAAACATAGCATAATGAAGTATTTCTTCTCTAATTTCAGTCAGAGATGGACAACTGGCCAAAAATTGCTATGTGAAGGTTTAAAAAAAAAAAAAAAAGTGAGTCTTATTCAGGAATTATTGAAAATTTATATTAATACCACATTAATACTACATTTGAATTTAGCCTTCCATTCACTTACTAGATTACTAATATGCACGGGATTATGCATGAAAATATATTCAATTATCTGTCAATAATTCTCAATCTTATTGACAAATTCCAATCAAATTTAACAGAGAAATAGACATCCAAAACACATTGGTTGACTATTTGTGAAAACAGATGATCTTAACAGAGATTAAAAAAAGAGCACATGCCTGCACATACATAAAAGTTGCACCATCAGTGTAATGTAAAACAACCACAGTAAAACAAATTTTGTAAGCAGCTCCATGTGCAGAAGAAGTCAAGAGTACAAAGGTTCTGTCATTCTGAAAAGCTGCATTTTGAAACTGTTACTCAAAAGCTGCATTCAATATGTCTATATTTCATGGGTAAGCAATAAACACTATAAGATGCTTCATACTTCTTTTGTCTCAGAATACCTACACAGGCTGAAGAAAGGAGGGGCATGTGTGCACAAACACTAAACACCCAATTATTGAGGCTTCTTTTGTAACAATATTCTTTTCTTTAGCATTATCTAGGTCAAAAGTTACAATATTTGTCTAGACTTAAAATTCAATTAGACTAACAGTACAATTCTTGCGTCTGCATATAATGCATATTTCTTAGTACAAGCCACACCGTGCCAGCCAAGAGACCAGTACTCAACCAGTAAACAAGGTGATGTAATACTCACTGATCTATCTACAAACAATGCAACATACAGAATATTTCTATTAAATAGAAAACTGAATTAAAATGAGGTTAAATAAAGGAGACATGGCAGACAACTTTCTTCTACTGAATTTTAATTAAAATGCTGTTGTAGATGTGTTGTAATGTGAACATTCTGAAGTAGAATTCCCAAAAACTTAAAATTACTAGAAACAATATTTTTCTTTCTGTAGTAGGTGCTACATGTTTCTACCACTTCTGAGGATTCAACTTAGAGAAGTCACCCTCTTAACAACAACCAGGATTCTATAATTCAAACAAGGAAGGGAATAGAGAGTTATCTGCTGAATAGAGACTGTAAAAGGAAGAACAGTGAATAAAAATAAGCATTCAGCTCAAAATAAGAGCCTTAAATACTTTCCATACAGAAAAAAGAACAGGTAATCAGTACTGAAGCTGTAACAAGCTCTATGAGTTGTTGCATATATCATGCAAGACTAGAGTTTTCTTATGGGGCCCTAAATCCAGAGCCATACAAAGAAAAAGTTAACAAACTAAAAAATTAAGACCACTTTATCAGCACCTATAAAGGCATAGAAACAGAAAAACCCTGCCCTCAACCTAACAGTAGGTAGTGTGCAATCCCTTCTGCTTAGGAAATATACTATCACTCCTACCACTATTAAAATCGAAAAAGAATTTGAGCTGTTAGCTTTCTTTTCTATGCTCTTTTCCTTCATATTTCTTTTTCTTAATGTTTTCTAGTTTTAAATTATGAAAAGATGATTAATGAACAGTCCTGCAGGAGATTAACATTAAACTCACCTGAATTTTGGCATCTCTATCTTCTGTCCAAAGCACTTTATATTTCTGAAAATCCTGCAGAGTTTCACTAGCTATTTCTCTTAAAGAATTCATAGAAGAAGAGAGGAGCACAACTAATTTAGAAACATCTTCACTTTCAGCAACACCTGAGTAAAAATTTCGTAGTTTTCTTTTCATCCCATCTTCAGCTCTTTCTGCAAAATAAAATGTAAATGTAAAAGTTGTTAAAAGTCCAGTTAGTGACAGTTTTCCTCTAAACAGCAACTACGCTGTTCAGTAAGGCTAAACAACCTTCTCTACATAACTGCTTAATATATAGGTACCAGGTCAGGTGCTAGTTCAGGTCAGGCTCTATAGAGTTAGGCCATATTCAGCCTGGAGTTAATGTTTCCAAACAGAAAGAAAAGAGTCGTCTATACTCACAACTATAATTTTACTTTGTCTAGTTTAATTGCAACTAGAACATGACAAGGTCCAGTAAATATTATGTGCTTTTTCCTTTTAAATTCATAGAGTGTTTTAAATTATTTAAACCCCTTAAAATACTGTAAATTTCTAAAACTGCAAGAAATCTCAATAAATAGCTTTTTGTTAGGCTCCAGAGATTTAAAAAAAAAAAAAAACACAAACCAAGAAAGAAACACAAACATAAAACTTTGCCAATTTACAACTTTTATGAGTGCAAAAATAAAGTTTGTGTTTTGAGTCTGCACTTATCTGTTGGTATCTAAGTCTTTTCAGTCTTAACTGAAAGGTTTAAACACTGATAGCTGCTGCTCCAGTTACACTGTTCATGCTGAAACAGGAGCTCTGTCTCCTTTAAGATTTAAAAGTAAACTCACATAGAAGGAAAATAAAATGCAATCTATTGTGTCCCTAAATATTCAATGAACTTTTGATACAATCAGAATTATTTTAGACATTGACAGTAGTGAGATCTAATTAACCCTTTCTGTCATACCAAGTGCCTGAGCATTTTGAAGCAGATTTAGCAGAATGTTGGAGGAAAACTCACTCTTCCTGATGCTCACACTGTTTAACCAAAGCATTTTATTTTACCATGAAGACCATCACAGGGATCTGGGCACCAGAAACAATGTCTCAGACTGGCTCATCCACACCAACACACTCCCTTAGATCTCCTTGACCAAACAATAATATAATCTATCATTCTTGCATTCCTTTCTCACTGACCATTGCTGATGAATGGCTTGATGGTGATGAAAATGATTACTTGCTAATGTTGTATTTTGACAAAGAAAAGGGCTGTATCATGAGGACTGTCTTCTGCCACTTCTGTTTTTCCAGCAATTTTAAAGTCTCAATACTGGACTATCAGGAAGAAAAAATTTCCTAGATGTTCACAATTTTCCAAAGGAATCATAACAAGAATATGGCATTTTCATTAGAATTCAAACTTGAATTAATTAGAAAATCAAAATAAATCAACTTACTTTCCTCCTTTTTGGCTGTTTTTCCTACTCTTGATGTAGACAATAATCCGGTTTTTAAATTAGATTTTAGCAAATGCTTCTGTCCCCACTGAGAAACTCCACGACTTACATCCAGAATCAGCTGAATCATACGATTGATGGCTTGCTGCATATCATCTAAACTGGGAACCATAACCTATTCAAAACAGTTGGAACACTGTTGGAAAAAAATGCAACTGACTGTCATTCTTTAAGATCTCAGCTTTACTTCATCCACAGTGAATTGTGGAACATGCCCCAGAAGAGGATCCAGAAAATGTAACTCTTGGAGTATGTCTGCCTCAGAATTGCCTCTCAAGAAACGAAACACACTGTACTGATCTGCCACCTATTTGTAGAGCTACACTGCAGCAGACAAACTGTCATCCAAGTATCAGTAGCTTTTGTTTTGTTTTTACAATTCCTAAAACGTTTTTATAATCTGCAATATACATTACAAGGTTTTTTCCCCTGCAACCTAGAATTCTAAAGCATTAGAAACATCAGACCAAGATCTTCCTCTCTGTTTCTCTTAACCTCTAGATCCTAAGTTCTGTGAGAGAGAATTTTAAGAGGGTTGGTCATAAACGTGCATATGGGTGCTCATCTTAAAGAATATTTAAAACTATATAACCTCTCCTTCTAAGTGCTTTCATATATATGTTTTCATGCCATACAACTTAAGGAAAACAACAATCACCTATATCACAGCGACAAAGGTTCTACTTGAATAAGTACTGATCTATTTTTTTTCTCCCAAGAGCAGTATTGCTTCAAAAACTATAAAAAGCACAGTAAATACAAAATGCATTAGCCCTAATCTCAACTTACATTTTCACAATGGATTTTGTATCCAGAATTCCCAAAGCCAAACAGGTAGAGAACTTATTCAGTGACAGAGTAAAACAAGAATTCTTGATCCAGAGCAACTAGCAAACAGAACAGACTCAAAACACCGGCTCTAGTGTGCCATCCTCCAGACTGTATAAATAATAGCACGCTCCCTGGCATAGTTTGAGATGATGTAAAATAGCACTCCCTCTCAAAAAAATACCAAACACAAAATAAATAGTCAGGCACAGTTTGGAATATAAATTATGATAGCTGCTAAGACAGTTTAAATACAATCTCCTAGATTCAGGCGTAAAAGCATTTGTAACTGTAAATAGAAGCCATTTCAGGTCAGCTGGCTTTGAAGCCAAAAGTCAGCCACTAGCCTCTTTTATTCAATATTACACAAACAGCCAGGAAGTCCCAAATACAGAGTTTTCTCAACTGCACTGTCAGAATACAGTTAATTGTAGCTTTATCCTGCTCTTCTCTGAAAATAATTATATGTAGGACAAGCTTGAGAAAAGGTACTTATCAAGTTCTCCAGAATGGTGAATAGGAGAAAGAATCTACCTGAGAGCAAGACAGGAGAGAACAGAAAACCAACTTTTTAAAAAAACTTTGGAACAAACATCAATCATGGGGTACAATCAGTCCTAAATGTCATCCTCAGAAAATTACCTTATAGTTTCTTGAAGTGTAAGCCATTACTCTGAAATGATTAAACTATCCCACAGGAGTACTCAGAACTTGTATATGAACTGCTAAAAAGAGACTATAATGTTTTACAAATTAACTTAACAGACTGAGCAGTTGTTGCATTAGAACAAGGAACTCACAAAATCCTATTTGTTAAAATAAGGTTCTGTTTCTGAATTGGTGCTGGTTCAGTAGAAGTGTACATATACATCCTGTGCTGGAACAAATGCAGAGACATTATAAAATAGTGTATTTTACCTTACCTATGAGACACATATCTTACCGCATTAGGAATAGCAAGGTGCACTTCTGCTTTTAGAAAAGAAACATTCTCTTCAGATTTGCTTGGGTGAGCAGAAAACGTTGATCTTCTAAATGTAGTTTTGCTGAAAATAATTTTGAAACATGTCATACATACTTCACTATGAAACACATTCAAATTATCTTAGAAATGACAGCTGAGCTACCATTTCAGCAGAAACCTTCATGGAGAGTTTTTATGTTAGTAGGGTATTAGCTATTTGACAAGTTTTATGTTTTAAGGATAAAGAAAATAGCCACAAGTTCATTATTCAGACAAAGGTTATTTTAGATATAGACATTGTTTTCTGAACTTTTTAACCAGAATATTTTCTGATTCTGGATTTCAATCTCTTAGTTTAAGAATGACAGTGATTTCCCAGTGTTTTGAGTAGGGGATACAAAGGTTTCATCAACCATTACGTGCAACAATCTACAACACTAAGAGTTGCCTCCTGGAAGTTTAGATAAATATACAACCGGACAGTTTCAAAGACAAGCTAGTACAAAAGGCCAAACACACAATCTGAAGCCTCTCAAAACTAAAATTAAAGACAGAGTGCAAAGAACAGTTTCTGAATGCTACCACTTGACTGAGTGACATAAAAAAATTGAGCATTCAACAATATGATACTGTAGACAAATTCAAAGATGAAAACGTTTGTAATTGTTGCAACTGTACTGTATCCAACAAAATTCTCACTGACTTCAGTAAGATCAGAATTTGAATAAATTTTGCTGAAAGACATCCATAAAAAGAAAAAAAGTAATACAAACTTCAACATGTGATGATGATAAAATACTGTCAACTTTATATACTTAAAATAAACCATCTTAACAGAAATCTAAATAGGCTAGCTCTTCAATAGATAATATATTATATGGAAGAAATTCTGTCTATACGTTTCATTCACCACAGAGAACTCTATAGAAATAATACTACAAAACAGTTGAACAAATAAAAAAAACACATTAAACTGCATGGATCTTTTCATAGTCACACAAAATTCATAATGAGTGCACTGATGATCTTTAACCAATAGGAAACAATCCAACAACATGCTGAAGTAAAATGAACAGATGGTCACACTGCTATGAATGGCACAGAAAGGTCACTTTTTAGTTATCCACACTGGAAAATAAATTGTATAGCATTTTGCAAGCAATTCCAAGAAAAATAAGAAGAATAAGAATAAAATCAAAAGGGTGCAGGCCAAGGGGAAATAAAAGTAGGGGGAAAAAAAAAGCCATAACTGACAATCTAAAGACATGAAGCATAAAGCATAAAGGTGTGAGCGTGAAGCATCACTGCTGCAGAGTGACGGCTCTCCTGGTTCTTCTTGATCTGCGAAAGGTTGGGAGCTGTTTGACTAATAACACAGGCACTCAGTGTTAATATATATGTGCAATTATACATAAAAATAACAATCTTGTTTTGGTACTGCTACAGAAGAGATTTTGCATTTGCAACTCACGTTGAAACATATATTCGTTTTTTAAGACTGTCCAAAGATAGTCGAGTAGCTTTCTGGAGACTATCTAGCAGCTGATAACTGAAATAGGCAACCATCTCTTTACATTTCTGTAACGAGAAAAATATACATCATTTAGTATTGTACTTAGACAGGAAGCTGAAGATTATTTCAAAATCTATTGCTCAAATGCAATAGTCCTAGTCTAAGAAAATTTATGCTGTAAGCCACATGAGAAACACAAGGGCTGACGTTAGGTAGGAAACCACCTTGTGAGTGAAATAAGTAAGTAAAAATTGTATGAAAAAAGTACATATACAAGGGCAGCTCCAACAGTAATGCCTCCTATTTATCATGTTGGGCCACAAAGTTAGAGGCTGATGTTGCTGGTAGAGTAGAGGTAGAGGCAGTAGAGGTTGAATCATTCCACCAATTTGTTTCCATGTAACAGATGGCAGCAGAGGGACATTCTGACACAATGGCATCTGACATGGAAAGCGTGTATGAGAAAAACGTGTTTATGGTTGGACTGGATGATCTTTTATGTCTTTTCCAACCTTGGCGATTCTATGATTCTATGATTCTAAAACAGCGTGTCACTGAATTTCTCCATGTGGAATAAATGGTACCCATTGATATTCATTGATGCTTGCTGATTGTTTATGGAGACCAAACAATGGATATGACCACAGTGAGGCACTGGGTGGTGCATTTCAGCAGTGGCAACAGCCACAACTGGTCACCACCGCTGGTACAGTTGTTTATGAGCATGGCATGCAGGCTCTTCTTCATTGCTGGTGAAAACACATAGCTAATAGTGTTGACTATGTTGAAAAACAGTGTTTTGTAGCTGAGAAACTGCTCTATCAAAAAGCGTTATTATGATCTTTGTATCTGTTGTAGTTTCCACTGACATAAAACAGAAAGTAATACTTTCGGAGCAACCTACATGTAGTATAACATCTGAGAAATCTCAATTTGTCTTATTTGGAAGACTGAGAGCTGGCTGAAGTCACATATGCATTCAGAAAAGCATGTGTTCAGCTCTTCAAACGAGCATAAAACAAAAAAGACACTGCCCCCACCCCCCAATTGTAAATTTTTGAAGAAGAACGGCATGTATTCACATTTATCTTTCTTGAATAAGAGACAAAAATGGTAAAACCTCACTGTACTGGATTAAGAAGAAAACAAAAAAAATTAGGAATATGTTCTATTGGTCTTACATGGTAAGGTTTCAGTAGTGGGGGGGATGTGCTACAGAGATTGTCTTTGAGTAGAGCCCAGCACTGCCCCATGTCAGATCAGAGGCAGCTCCTACAAAAAGGGACCCACTGCTGGCCAGAGTTGAGGCACTGAGTGACATTGATTGTGGTTTAAGGAGAGCAGATATAAGAAAGTGAAAAAACTGCTGTGCAACACAGAAGCTAGAAGAGTGAGGAACGTGAGAGAAACAGCCCTGCAGACACCAAGGGCAGTGCAAAAAGAGGGCAGGAGGTGCTCCAGGCACAGAGCAGATGTTCCTTGAAGTCCAAGGAAGGCCAATGCTGAGTGAGCTGTCCCTTTGCAGCCAATGGCCACCATGCAAAGCAGATCTCCACGCATGGTCCATGGAGGAGCCCACAGTACTGCAGAGCTGGTGCCTATGGGGACCACTGATGGAGCACTCCACTCCTGAAAGCTGCACCCCACAGCACAGATCCATGTTGGAGCAGTGCATGGAGAGCTATAGCCTGCAGGAAGTAGGACCAGTTCAGGACTTATTGATATTCAATTTTATCCTCAAGATATTCAATTATACTAATTTGATCAGTCTTAAAAATAGATAAACCTCTTCTTATCACAAAATACCTCTTTAAACTCATCTTCTTTATCTTTGCCCTTCCTGTCATCACCGTGAAGAGCTGCAGTATCTCCATCTTCATCTTCAATACCTTCAAACATTATACGTTTTCCTTTTCCTGTAAAATAAAATAAATATATATAAATGCTTTTTTTTTTTTTAAACTGAAATATTTGTTGTACTTTGATGCACGCTGTCCCCCCACCTCTTTAAAGTCAAAGCAATATTGCTATTAGTTTTAGTAGTAACTGGATCAGCTAACTGGATGTCTTTCATATAATTTTATAGGAGCCTGGTTAGGAGGTCAGCTTACAAGCTTCATGCTAACAAACGTTATACAGTACAAATGTGTGTGTAATGACCGGTAGAAGAACATGAATATATCAGCTGGAAGAGGCCACAAATCAGTATAAACTATTTAACACCATACAGAGGAGCCTCTTTTCATTAGGTTTTTTGTCCTGGTTATATGGTTTTTAACTATCTGGAGTGCTAACCCTGACCACACCTCTATACCTCAAAGAAACTGAACCCAGAGGAAAAAATCCTGGCTAAAAAAAAGGGGGTCCCTTACTGATTAAACTTCAAAATACATACTGTTGTTGAAAAAAACCTACAAACACAATGCTACAGGACTTCTAAAAATCTTTGCAGCACACCCCAGAGCAGTGGGGTCCAGATACACCGATCAACATTGAGCCTTGTACGAACAACTGACGGTCAGTTGACTGTACTAATTAAATTGACCAGCCAGTAGAATTTGTTTTTTGTATAGGGAGCAGTGATAATTATGATAAAATACAACTGTGACAGAAAAATTACTAAGAGATAGGCAGTACAAAGTATTTGATGTAGCTGAAAAGAACACTATATTTCACTTAAAGAAAATAAGTTGGAAAAAAATTGAGCAAAATGTAGGAAAAAAAGAACAGGTAGGAGAAAAGAAACTGTAAAGTTACAAGAACAGCAGGCTACTAAAAGAGTATCTTGGTAAATCTAAGCAGGAAAGAGTTCAATTCTAGAAACTCCATCAGTAATCAATTATACTAGTGACTTAGTATAGGAGTCATTAATGAATGCAGAAAGGTAAACAGATGAAACCACGGCCAGAAGAAGAAAACTCAAGAAAATTATCTAAAATGATTCAATTCTGATATGTACTAGTTAAATCCACAGAAAAAAAAAAATATTTAAACAATCATAATTACCCACCTGGTGGTGCCTGCTTTTTTTGGGCTTTCTTAGAATACTTAATTTCATAGTTCTTTTCAAATACAGAGATTAAGTCATGAACAGCATCTTCAATATTCATACTTTTGTGGTTCAATAATTCAGCACATTCTTTAGTGTAAATCTGTTAAGCAAAAATATAAAGGAATTCTCTTAGTACCACTAATAATTTTCATTGTTCCCTTTCATGGAGAACCAAATAATTTCCTGAATATTACAATCTTCAGACAGAAACCACATCAAGGAAAGAATTCATTTCAATGAAAGAGCAACATTTTGAAGAAACAAAAACAAATTGACAAACTAAAACCAAAATCTTTATTGTATTTGCAAAATTTTCAATTCTACTACATTTTGATGGTTTTTTTTTCAAAATTTAAAGATGCGATGGCAGTTTTAAATAAAGAAAAGGAAGAAATCACTGAATACTGAAGGAAGGTCAAAATCTGAATCTGGTGTAATTCAAATAAACCTTTTTGAGTAATCTTTACGATTTTATTTACCTGCATTCAGTTAAAAAGTCTCATTTAAAGTCAAGAAAACTTTCAAATTCTCAAACATATTTTTTGGAAAGTATTTTTAACCTTCTCAAAAAAAGAAAAAAAAAGAAAAAAGAAAAGCAACAGTTTGGAAAAAAAAAAAAAGTAAAAATTAAAAATCTCCACATATGTCCAAGTATCTTCCTTAAAAAAAAAAAAAAAAAAAAAAAAAAAAGAAACCACCACCAACAAAAAAATACTAAAGCAGTTAAATAAATAAAATTATATGTGCAACAAAATTATATATATTGATATATTGGATATATATTATATATTATATATCCAATATCTAAATACTCTTAAAGTATTTCAACAACAACAAAAAAATAATGTTTTGTATTTCTGCTGGGAAAATAACTATTTTCTGGATTTATATTAATTTACTAAGGCATTGCTTCTAACAGAATCAAGAATTCTTGTTCATCTATGTAAAGCACCACATACCTCATTAGAGGTCAACATATCCTGTACTTTGATAGGCCCATCTACTGGTAAGACAATTAAAAGAGTATTTGATATTTCTTTTAATATTAAGTCAATCCGTGCTTCACATATGTCATTTACCTAGAAGGAGAAGTTCATGTTAGTGCCAAACATCTGTATGTTAAACATAATCTGTTCCTCCAGGGAGTTCTAACAGATAATACTTCAATACAATATTTTGCAGAGAGAATAAAATTTTCTCTCTCTACCATTTAAAAATTAAGAAAATCTCTGAGAAAGTGAACCATAACAGGAAGACAAAAAACACAATTAAAAAATAGCTGAAGTAAAAGTGCAAACTTTAAAGTTCTCAAGACAAAAGAAACACATTAAAAAAAAGGAAGCAAAACAATGCCCCCCAAGTTATGGCAATTTAAGGAGTATTTACAGTGGCTAAGTATAGTCTGCTTTTTAAAACAAAACAAAACTGTGAATTATCTTCCATAATTATAAAGGGAATTTTTTTCCAAAAAAACCCACAAAGCATACCTTTAAAAACAAATAAAATTACAATGTTTCGAGTGGTAAGCCTACATTAATATGCAATATGAAGAGCAATCTACTTGGAATAATTTCTCTAAAACAGCATTTCAACCAGGTAATGATCAAAAGCATACCTTTTTCAAAAATTGTTTAAACATACACAGAACTTCATCAGCTTCTTGAAAAAAACTGCCCAGTGTCACTGATGACCAAGTCAACATAGTAAGTCCTTGCCTCAGCACAGCTTCCATCTAAGCATAAAAACATATTTAATGGGTTATTTTAAAATGAGAAATATAAAACAAATACTATTATTATTAGAATCATTAACGTCACTGATGAGGTAAAGAGCTGTGTAAGTTTTGTAGAGAAGCTTACAAATTTTCAATGGGAGAAGGGTAGCACATACATAGCCTCTGTTCACAGCTGTTAAATTTACATGCCTAGCAAAGATCTTCCTCTTTCTGTCCTCCTGGATAGGATCTTTCAGTGGTTGTCACAAATTAAATACATATATATATATCTGTATTTCTCTGGATCTTCTTTTTTTTTCCATCTTGAAAATGGGATTAATGTTTCTGCTTTTCCAGTCAGTGGGGAACTTCACAAGACTACCATGACCTTTCAAATATGATGGATAGCACCTTCACAGCTTAATCCGCCAGTTCCTTCAGAAACTGTGGAAGGATCACATGGGCTTCTGTGGATTGGTGTACCTTCAAGTTCTTTAGATTGTCTCAAACCTGATCTTCACTTATAGTGGGCATACCTTCCAAATTTTTACCTTTACTTTCCACAACTTTGGTAGCTTGGCTAGAGCCCTTGCCAGTGAAGACACAGGCAAAGAAGTCATTGAGTACCTCAGCTTTCTCTGTGGCACTTGCAACCAGTTTCCTTCTGGCCTTCCTTTGATCACAGATACACCTGTAGAATAATTTCTTCTTGTTCTCCTTTATTTCCCTGGATAGATTTAATGCTGTAAGGGTTTTAGCTTTCCTAACCTGATCTCTGGCTGCTCACTCAGACAACTTCTTTGTAGTCCTCCCGTTCCTGCTTCCACTCCCTATAAACTTTTTTTTTTTGCACCAAAATAAGTTCAGGAACAATTTGTTTATCCACAGAGATCCCCTGGCATCCTTGCCTGTCTTCCTCTTTCTTGGGGTGCATTGTTTCTGGACTTGGAGGAGGTGGTCCTTTAATACTGATCAGCTTTCTTGGACCTCTCTCCTTCAGGGCTTTATCCCTGCCAAGCAGTTCTGTAAAGAGGTCAACCAAAATCTGTTCTCCTAAAGTCCAGAGCAGCAAACTTGCTGCACACCCTCTCGGATGCCCTAAGAATCTTCAAATCCACTATTTTGTGGCTATTGTTGCCAAGGCTGTCCTTGAGTTTCACCTTACTCATCAGCCCTTCCTAGTTGGTGAGGACAAGGTTTAGCATAGTATCTTTTCTCATGGGTTCCTATACCAGGAACTACTTTGATTGTTGGTGGTCTGCTGTGCTTTACTTCCAATAGGTGTCAGGGTGGTTGAAATCCCCTCTAAGTGCCATGATTATTTGCTTTCCAACACAAATCTAAATCTAAATCTAAAATCTAAATCTAATTCTAAATCACACCTATCTAAAGACATCTTCTATTCTTCCCATTTAGAACTTTGTATTTTTCACTCCAAACTTTAGAAAAATATAGAATAGTTCTGTTGGAATGGACCTTGGAAGGTCATCTAGCCCAACCACCTGACCTCTTTAGGCTAATGAAAAGTTACAGCATATTAATGAACGCATTGTCCAAATGCCTCTTGAACACTGACGGACACGGGTCATGAACCACCTCTCTAGGAAGCTATTCCAGAGTTCGGCCACACTCCTGGTAAACACAAGTTTCCTAATGTCCAGTCTGAATCTCTTTTGGTACAGCTTTGTGCCATTGCAATGTGCTTCAGACTCCTCCAAACTAAACAAAATATGTATCATCAGTCTCATCTCATCAGACATGCCTTCCAGAGCTTTTACCAGTTTTGTTCCCCTCCTCTAAACATTTTCAATTACCTTAATATCATTTTATATCGTGGAGCCCAGAACTTCACACAGTATTCAAGGTGAGGCCACACCAACATTAAATATAGCAGGAAAATTATCTCTTTTGAACAGCTGGCTATGTGTTTAATGCATCCCAAAATGCAGTTTGTCATCTTGGGTATCAGGGCACACTCTTGCTGAGCCAGTTGTCAAACCTTTTATTATATACACTTTGATATTTAAAAAACAAAACAAAAACAAACAAACAAGAAAAAAAACCACTACATTTCCTTATCACTTCTCTTACTAAATTCTTGGTTTCTTATGGTCTATTTCTTCTGTACTTGTCACATCCAAAATATTCAGCACACAGCTGAAATCAGTTCCTTTTCCTGTCACTGATATACATGAAGGTCCTTTATTTTTATCCTGGAACCTCTATGGAGATTAAACTCTGAGGAAAAGGAAGTTCTATAGGATGTACAAACCTTGAGAAATCAACCTTTTCAGCCTCTTTCACAGAGCTCTCCTGAAACTTTTCCTTATTATTCTCCCTAAACTTCTCATTGATGTCGTGGTATAAAGCCACCACAATTTAAAACTTTGACATCTCCATCATCTCTGAAGTGACAGAAATTTTATTTTGCTTATATTACTGAGAAATTTGGAGTTAGTTTCACTCATGGTTAATTTTTAATTGTCATCTATCATGACTGCTCTTTCAGCTTGACATTTATGAAGGGGGACTCCACACATTCCATTCTAATGCTTCTTTTTGTTAATCAGGATCACAAACTGAAAACATGATTCAACTTGTACAGACACAGCTATCTGCAAATAAAGCTATTTCTATCACCCAAATGGATTTGAATGATAGACTTTTAGTGCTTTTGCGCAAAGTATTTAACTCCACAATGTGGGGATGATGCTATAATTAACCAACTTAGCCCATTGAAGAAAGTTTAGACTTGTTCATTTCAGTTATGGATTAGTTCTTTCTTCCCATCTTTGTAAGCAGTGAAGATTTCTGTCTCCAAAAAACATTTTTGTCTTCTGTTGTTTGTACAGTAGTGGTCATTCTCTTTTGCCAATAGCTTTCCCTTAAATACATACACAGATATATTATTCCTTCCACAGTATAATCATATTTACCACGGACTCAATTTTTCTATGTCAGTGAATTGAATGAGTCTATTCACAAAGCTAATAATTATCTCCAAAGACCACAACATTTAGTACTGCAGCTAAATGAAATATATGAAAATCTATAAATTGAAAGAAGTGATAATGTGTCTCTATGTCAAAGACAGACTTGCGTAGACAAAAACACCCATAAAGTCTGTATCCTTTGTTCTACGGGGTTCATATCTCAAAGACATTGAGATTATTTTACAGTAATGCATATTATTTGAACATTACTGTCTGAGGGACACAAAGAACAAATTTTTGGTCTTGAACGTTTTAGCAAAATTCATAAGTATTCAACTTACAGATCACTCTAAATATTTTTAAATTGTAAACTATTATTACGTTACTCTAAACTCTTCTGAAGTGCCCTGAAGTGCATTTAGTGATACCAACCTTTTGCATTTTTGGTGCCATTAGATTTACAAAAATGGTTCGTGTGTCTTGACATAAATCTTCATAATATTGGAGAAGAGCCTGTAAGTTATTAGGAAAGGGTAGTATCAAAAGGAACATTTTAAAGTGCTTTCTTCAGTGATGTAAACAACTTGTTATGTAATCAAATCATCAAGGAAAAAAAAAAATCAAATAAAAAGTAAACAAAACAAGCAAAAAAAAATCCAAAACAACGAGGAAGGCAGTGTAGCGCTACTCTTAAAAAAAAAAAGAACAAAAAAATTAGTATTTTATATTGGCATTACATAGCTATGTACACTGTATCTGTAACGTAATAAAACTGACTATTTGTACAAAGTATGATCTTTCTCTAAAGTTAAAGACAGTTTGAAACTATAGTGATCACAACTTGCAATACCCTTTCAAAACCGAGTATTACATGCTTTAATAATTAGAGTCACATGTAAACTCATTTTTAAAATATCCTCTTGTCTTTTGTCATACATATACACACAAACCAAAAAAAAAAAAAAAAAGAGAGAGAAGACACACTCAAAATTTAATGTGGTATACCTAATCCCCAAAATACAAACTTCTAGACAAGACTGTGGTAAATACTGAAAAAGATAGAAGACACTTGACTTCTCTCACAGACAGTCTGTAAAGTTCTTCATGTTTTTGTGGCTCATCATATCTTCTAAACACAGTGTTCCAAACTTCAATTCTGCCGAACTGCTTTTTACTGATTTTCAAAGAGTAAACACATTTTGGACAGGTTTGTTTCATCACCAGAATATATTTAATGCACCACAAGGTACAACAAATATCAAATAGCACACAGCAGTACAGGTGTTTAAAATGAGATCCTCTATGTCCACCTGCACATTCCACTGATTTACTTCATTTCCAGTTTTCAAATTAGTCTCTGCAGACAAGTTTTGTTGTTGTTTGGTTTTGGAGGTTTTTGTGTTTATACATGATATTTTAGTCTATCCTGATAAATAAATTTTACTTTTACCAAAGGATAATAAGGATCAAAATGATTAACCTTAGAAAAACTGATGCTTGTTTTTCTCCAAAGTAAAAATAACAATTTTTAAATTTACCTCTAAATGCAATTTGTTTGACTTCAGGCTATTTTCTACTTTTGCTATCTTTTTGGCTTGCTCTGGCACTTCCAAACCCAACTTTATCATACATTTGGTCTCTCGAACGATCTCTGGAATCTGGGGATCAAAATTAACCAGGAACTTTCCACTTTGAGGATGACGTACAAGCACTGTGGCTTGTAAGGCTGTAAAGACATTTTTATATCAGTTTCTAAAACAAAAAAAAGTTTCATTTATTACCAAACACAGATTTCTAACATTACTACAGAGTGATTAAATGTATGTGGTTATTTGCAAAGTAGCTTTACATGACTTTCAGATAAGAAAATATGCAAACAACACACCATATTCAGTTTTCGCTATATAATCTCTGTATCATCATGAACAAAGCAAGCATCAGAGACAGTATTATTTGTGGCATACTTTTTTTTGGTTTGAGTTATAAAATTATGAACATATATTTTTTAAATATATGTTCATAGATGCTCAGGATCTTACAGGAATTTGTTCATTCAGAAGATAAATGCGTAGATAATAATATTTCAAAAATCTCAAATTAAAAGTATAAATATCTGTTAAGTGTGGGATTACACAAAATTAATATTTTATTCTTTTAGATCTTTTTGTAGATTTGAAGCCACAAAATGTCTACAATTTACATGCAAAAATGTACTAAAAAAGTCAACACTTACTTCATCATAAAACATTTTTTTCATAGCCATAAAGCTAAACTTGTCCTGAGAGGGTCTGTGATACCTCAAATATATAAGTTACTACAGTGGAAATGAAACATAAAGATTTCTTAAATGGTATACATAGACAATATGAACATAGAAAAAAAGCGTTGTGGATGTTAAATTTAATCAGTACATTTCTTCCAGTTATCTGTCAAAAAATGTACCAAATCTGCAATCCATTGGATTAAAATAATAGTCAGGAATACTAATTTTCATTATTGGACCAACATATTGGATCATCTTTAATTTGCATATTTTAAGAGTGAATGAGACTTAAAAATAAATTGATTTGCATTACGTAGAATTCAATAACAATTAAAAGAAGCCAATTACAATTTCAATTACTTACGATATTGTAATTCTGAAATTTCCTTCATCCACGCACTGTGATAGACTACCTCAAATTGCACCAAGACATACGCAACTCTGTTGTATAATCGAACGACTGCTTTACCCTCTGGACTTGTCAAGATATTTGAATTTTTCTATTAAAATGGGGAACATTCAAATTAAAATCACATCAAAAGACATTCACCCCATTTCAGTTTTTCTCAGTTTAACTACTGACTATACCTCATTTAAATTACTACAAATTATAATTACAGAGTTCTTAAAAATTGTACTTATGACTCAATTTTGCAGGACAGTGAAGTCAATATGAACTCGTAGAATAATTAATAGTAATTATATAACATATGTAAAAGTTACACATCTGTAATTTCCAGTGAAATGGATGCTCAGTTCTACTTAAAAATGAACGGTAAATAAAAATTCTTTTTTTTTTTTAAATCCTCTTCATTGATCAGTGATTTTTACTGATTAAAATGTCTTACTGATCTGATGCTTAAGTTTTCTTTTATTTGGAATATATTCAGGCAATCATTTTTCTTATATGAAGGAAACAAGAAAAAGAATCCCTCGCTTAGAATTTAACAGCAGACCCTAGAAACTTTGTAGGAGAATCTTTCAAAAGTTTCATAAAATATAAAAGATTTTAATGTTAGCAAGATTCTGACTATTCCAACAGAAGACACAAAAAAATCCGCTAGGATTAAAAATGTCAAGGATTATTTTGGCAGTATGAACCTTCAATTGTATGTGAAGTTCTACAGAAAATGGGGAGTTGAGTAGATAAGTAATGGAGTCCTTTGTTCCCGGACTAGTACAGAGACTATTTGCAGTGGAACTTGTGATCAGATTACCAGTTACAATACTGCAGTTGTTGTGAGGATACTCATAATAAATTCCTTGAGTGGTACCACAATACACACACCAGACAATTCCAGGATGTCCAGCAGACCACACTCATGCCTTAAGCTACTAGCTACTTCTAGTTACCTTAATTAGGCTTAGTAAATAGACATTACTCTCCATAGAAGACCTCATGACTAGAAGAACAGAAGAGGTGAGTATTCAATTAAAGCACAAAATGTATGCCAACTTTATGGGCCTCAGACTGCCATTATAAACAGAAGCAGAAAAACAGCAGTGGCTGAAAAGGTGTAATACAACTTTGGGTGAACAAAGCTGCATCAACAAATCAGTGCATATTTCCTGCTTGGTGCGCTAGTTGGGACACAAGTCAAACACTACAGCTTGGATTCACAGCAGTAGTTTTTGTGGAGAATATATTTTTAACAGCAATTCACATACAAATATACAGGTTATCCAGCATATGAGAAGTCTCTACATCATACCCAGAAACTGTACGGTCCCTCTATTGAAGGTCACTGCTAATAATAACATTTGATTATTCTTCACATCAACTTACATGGAAATAGTTGATTGGCTCATTTATCCTCCTGAAGAGCTGTCTCACCCACAGTATCTTTCCTGCAACAGGTGGCATGTTTCGTGCAAGAGGGGGGTCATCTTTATGAATTTGGTAAATCTGCAATATTGTTAGATAAATGAATTAAAAAGAAAAAAAAAAAAAAACACAAAAAACCTTTTGAAATCTTAAACTGTTCTTCCTCCACTACCGCAGTCATCTTCTTACAAACAAATTAAATTTGTATGAAGTGACATGGTAGCATGCACAGAAAAATTCACTGGCTTACAGCATGATACATGAATACAAAGGGAATATGGACATCGAGTTCAGATACAAATGTTGCCTTTGCAGACATATAAAATAATGATAAAGGAATTCTCCTTCAAATGTTTAAATCAAATGATGTGAACAGTCTCCAGAAGTGAACTCGCATTTACTCTGTAATAACTGTACATTACGTAAGCAAATGCAAAATTACAAAAATATGATTTACCCACATTTTTAACTAGTTACACTATCACATCATCAGATAATACACATAGATAAATGAGAATTAACTTAAGAGGACTCATAAAATTTATAACAAAATAAAAGCTATCTTCAGATGTACACTTGTCAGTACATATATAATTTTTTATTTACTAGAAGTAATAAAAGCAAAGGTTTTGCTTCAATATTTGAATTTGTGTTATGATACATTTGCTAGGAAGAGCAATGTATCTGTCATATTTTCCTATGTACTCGGGCCTATCATCTGTAATAGAAAAAAAAGAAGCCTTGTTAGTTAAGCACTGAAAGTCAGTTGTTGAAATAGACAGAGTAAATACAAATTATGCATGGTAAAGTATTTGTTCTTATTTTAAAATATTTGAAATTTACTGCAAAGAAATAAAGTACCTTTTTAATAACTTCAAGTTCTGCTACATAATGTTGAAGAATACAAGCAACTGTATATTTTACTTCTTCTTGAAGGCATGGCATTCTCAGATTCTGAAATCTGAATTAAAAACAAGTTTCTAAAATTATATTTATAAAACAATATTTTCTTCTTCTTTCTTCTTTCTATTTTGAGATACATAAATATTAAGTAAAATGAAAGAAGCGCAGATCTAGGAATTGTTTCTCAGCTAGTGTAATTTTTTGGCTGTTGTCCTGGGCAAGTTCGAGCAACATGAAAAGTTCTACTCTAGTTCTACTTACCTACGTACATTTTTCTTTGTTTTGTTTTATTAACTTGTACATGCAAATGACATTGTAATGAAATGAAGAAACAGAAGTATATATTGATTTGTATTAGAAAGCTAAAATACAACTTTCTCGTAAATAAATGATTTATAACAGCAATAATGAAAAAAAATTATTAGATCCTTTGCTACAAAATTTATCACGCAATTCAAATTGAGCAAATCAGTAATTTCATGTTGCTTTAAAATATTTTAAACCATATTTGCCAATACCTTTGAAGTAACTGGAGTGCATGTTGTGAAGACAAAATTCTTCCAAAACAAGTTCGCATAAATGTTTGTATTTGTACCTAAAAGATATATAATTTAGTAAAGCTTTTCTAGTCAAACTGTAATATTTAGATGTCTGATAATGACTTAATGTAGTACTATTCAGACAGTAGTGATGAAATCCTCCACCAATTAAGTTATAAATTGCAATACTATTTACCTCTAAACCTTCAATTTTTGCCATGAAGTCCACAAAATCCACATCAAATTCCGTTTTTCTTGGATCAAGGATGTCGTATTGTTTCTTTTGAACACTTTGGTAGATATTTTTGAATTTTATTGCCATAATATCTATACCTTCAATGGTAGACATACTCAGTGCACGAAAGGTTTGCACTACATTTATCATCTCTGTAATCTGAAATATAAAGGTTATAATCATGCTCATAAAAGTACTTTGTTTACTTCCTCTATTAACTAAAGCCTGAGGGAAATAATCTAAATGATAGCTAGTCCTCTCAAATTAACTAATGCATTCAGAAATGCTTGGCTTCTGAGCTTCTAAGAAAATATCTTCAACAGAGCATAGTTAACTCCATTTTCAACAGCAGTTATCACCATAACTCAAAGTAACATAAATCCATATTGTTTTGCTTGTTGGGAAAGGTTTTTTGGAGGTGTTTTTTTTCCCCATGTTTGACTATTAGTTAAATAGAGTCATATAGATTATAAACATGATGTATACAGAGTGATGATATGAAGATGTTTCACTGTATAGAAGAACACTATATAGACTGCAATATGCATACTGCATGATAAGAAAAAACAACAATGAAGCACATAATTCCTGCCTTCCTTACCTCACTACTCTCTTATTACTTTATTACTTGTATTCTGCATCTAGAAACACCTATTATCTGTTCCATGCAAACCCCACAGATGATGAAGTCCTTTTATTAGGTTGGCAAAATAAATGTTAAGATTACAGCAAACAACAGAATCATTTGAAGAACTGTGCTCAGCATTAACAGGAGTTTTTAATGACTTAGGTCACCATTCACATAATAAAAGTTTGATGTTCTTCATATTACTCTAAACCTCCAAAAATAGCAATGTACATCTAGATTAATGGAGATAATCCACCTAGTTAACACAGAAAAATTGACAAACTCAGGAGAACATTGCAAGGTAATTTTCTAAAATATTTAGCTTACTTTATGGAAGTGTCAAACTTCTCTCAAAAGAAAAGTTAAAATCTCTTCCACACTTCTATTAAGAGCATGTAAAGTTAGGTTTGCTTTGTCAACTGCTCTCTGGAGGAGCCCTAATTCTGTACTGACAGTAAAAACACATAATTTACTCACTTTTTCTAATCTCCTACAAAATGCTTCAGATTTCCCAAAAATGTACATTTCAGATACTTCAAATGATTTTTCTCCTAAATTTTCCAAAATTTCTTGTTTTGTTTCCTGAAAGCATCTCTGATACTCTTTCAGTAGGAAAACGCAGTTCTAAAAAGGGAAGAAATAAATATCATTCTTTAAGTTACGCTCATATGTAACAAGTAAGAGAATAAAATCCACTGTTATTCCCAAGTAGTTAATTATCACTGAGTCTGGTTTCAGTCACCATGCAGTAATGGCTTACGTACAACTGTTTTGCTTCAGTATTCCTAGCAGGTATCTGCAGTATATAATCATACCGTGCAGTCCAGTGAAAGACACAATAGGAAATGAGTCATCAAAAATAGAACAGGAAAGCTTTAGGTGATGTGAAAAATAAAGGGTGGTTTAGAGGACAGTAACATTAATTTATTGCCAATTAGTAATGGAGAAGAGCAATGAGAAGTAAAAGCAAACTATGCCACCATCACCTGAGGAAGACAAAAACTCTTATTACCATTGAACCTTCATGGCCAAGGAAGTAAGGAATTGGAAGCAGAGAAGCCTATTTTAGAGAGGGTAGCCTATTCAAATGCAGTTTCCTATTGCAGAGGAAGACGGCACCATATCAGAGATTGACAGCTGGGAAGAACATGGATTACGCAGGATCATAAGATTTTTTGTTCACAGATATGGTGAAGATGCCAATTCCAAGGTCAGTGATGGAAAAATCTGATGAAAATGAAGCCATTCTAATTTCAACAAATGCTAGTGGGATAAGAAATGAGAAGACAATCAAAGCAGCATGAAATAAATTAGCAGAGGGGTAAAGTACTTGATACATATTGATATGAATTTCCTCGTGCACATCAATAGGTAATCAATAGGTTTAATAGAAAAATAACAGACATACCAAAATACAAACCTTAATTTTTTCAATAATTATTGGTGTCTCTTGGTCCCATACATGAGACAAGCCGCCATCAGTAATGTATGCTCTACATGTCGCAACCATTTGATTTGTAACCTATTGTAGACAAAGGAAACAAGGTTTGAATCTCAGAAGAAAATTTGTCTTTTTCACAGAATCTGTAAAAATTCCTACTTGCGTGTATTAATACTATCAGAGTTTGAATGAATTTTATTTGTGGGAATAATAATGGCAAAATAATATATGCAGCATAAAAGAAAAACACTTTATAGAATGTCTTAAAACATCCCCAGAAGCATACTCAAGTTACGTACATGGAATTCATAAGAATAGCAATATATATGCATAAAACCAGAATGTCACTAAACACATGAATAAAGACAATTCAATAACAAAGTAATTTTCATCCTAATTATTCTTCACCTACACAATAAGATCTAAGGCTATAAGTAGGATCTCCAGTATCTCCTCTAATGATCTTTGAATGGAAGCATTCAGTAAGAGATGAACACTCGAGCTTTGATGAAAAAAGTTTAGATTGCAATAGAATTTCTCCTTGCTGTTTCATAGCTTCACGTAATCAGTTTGGCTGTAAACTAGCCTCTGCAGCGAAACATTCAATCCCTTAGATCATTAATAGACCCTAACAAGTGTCAGTACACAAAAATCTAAAAACCACTTATTGACCAAATACAAATGTTGTTCCATAATCCATACCTAACAATTGAAGTATAGAAAACAGCTCAAGTAATAGACAAAAATAGCCTCAGAAAAGGCTAATCTTTATCTTCTAGTTCAAATCAAATTGAAAAGTCTATATTATATCCTGGGTTGTTTTGGTTTTTTTAAAGAAAGAAAGTTATGTACTGAGGTTCACTATCGATGTCTCCTATATGCTTACTGGAAGCAATAGCTAACAGAAAAACCATACTTGCTGGCAACGAAAGAAATAGGCTGCCAGAGGGCCAAAGGGGTCTTACCAATTATAGACATGAGGAGAGCATTCAAATCTCACTAGCAGTTCTTCGAGAAGTACACAAATAAAAAAGCTAGATGAATGCTCAGCTGAGTTATGAGAATTGCCCAGATGTTTTCAGCTGTTTTCAAAGCTCTTAGTGACAGCAAATTCACAGTGAACTTGGAAATTAGGTGACATCTGATATGCTGAGAGACACAATCATGTCTCCCCAGGGGAGAGAATGAATTTACCGCCTGCAAAAGCAAATACTTTGTTCTCATCCTGCAGTTCATTCCCACAGAAATTAACTTTTGTCTCCTACCTAATTCATACCTTACAACACATATTCACATATCTTTATCAACACTGTCCAATTAAGCAATGGATTGGAAAACAGCTGCAGTTTTACATTGTAAAAACAGTCATCTCAAGGTGAAAATGTAATATCTATAGATTTAACCCTCTAAGAACTTTAAGAAGTGATATAACATCACAGATGAAGCATTAACTTCTCATTTTCGTTTAGCAAGTAACAGATGAGATTAAATTCAGATCCTGACAATTATTAAGAGGAAAAATTTAGTTTTGCTGAACCAAGGGTAATAAAGTTCATTCCAAAAGATGTTTCTACTCTGAATTCAAACTGCTCTTGATCAAAAGGCTTCCTTTCCTTTCCCTTACATACACCCACTATTTGTCACCAATTTTTAACAACTGTCCTTCTGATTTAAACAAAATTAGATATCTCATATTTTTCAGGAAAAAAAACTCATGGTTTTTACATTGAGTATTATTAAGCTTAATATATTTACCTTTATAAACAAAGATGTCATTCTTTCAGATGTATTGTAATATCTTGAAACACTGTGAATCATTCGGATAGCATTTATCAAGTTTGGTATTCCATTTCTCATTGACACCTTAAGGCAGAGTTTTGAGAAAAACTTTATTTTCTATTGCTAGCAAATCTATTTCTATTATATTTACAACATCTAAATTAAATTTTTGCCTAAATCACATTGAGCAATATTTAAAATGTCATTGAATCATACAAAAAAGTTTCCTGTCAAAAAATTTAATCACGTTCAACACGTTGTCAGAGGAATCTCAACTAATACACAATAAAACTCTCAGATTATTTGGTCAGATAAAGAGATTCGTATGAATATTTTTAATGTTATTTTGATCCCCATAACTGAACACTGAATCCAGAAGTACAGGTTGCATTTTTTGGCACAAAAGAAAATATTCTTCTGGCAGCTGACAGTGGTTGTTCATGATTAATGTTTTTGTTTTTCTTCAAGTACAGCTGTTAAATGTATTCTATGCACTTACATTGTAAAAATAACCATTGCATAAAGTGTTTCATTCGGAGATTCCACAGAAGTCAAAATTGTCACAGCATTAATTTTATTAATGAATGTTAGTCATATAAAAGATCGAAATCCTGTACACATTTCATAAAATCAACGTTCATACCATTAAAACTAAGTGACCACATTACTGCTGTTCAGTCACTGAACCACTTCCAAAATACTTTGTTCAAAGAAACAAAACAAAAAAAACGGCAAAAGAGAAGACTATTCATAAATAACATCCAGACACTGCTGAAAAATAGTAGTTACTTAGCAAATATCAAATAGGCCCAGGTTGGTCTTACACATGTGACACAAGTCATATCACACGCAATATGGGAAGGTTACAGGATAGGACTTTCTCATTTGTCAACTACTCACTAGTAAAGGTGTTCTGCTAGAAAAATGTTACTCAACCCTAAGCATGGGAAGCATGCAAAACATATATGATCACTGGAGGAATACTACCTACTTAATGAGAAAAATATTTATTTATTTGACGTCTATAACATTCTGTACTCATGAGTCACAGCTAGCAGCAAATTATTTGCACTTCCTTCATGGAGGTATGAAATTCAGTAGTGAAGTGACACTGAAAAAATTACCCAAACAAGCAGCTTAAAAGTAGCGTTCAACTGTTGTGATTTAACCCAGCAACCAGCTAAGCAGCACTAAGCTCCTCACGAAGCCCTCCCCATAGTAGGGAAAGAACAGAAGTTCAGATTTATGCAAAGTGTTCCTGATTAAATAAAGAACGAAGCTAATTCTCCCATGTTACTAAACTAAGAAGTTCTTTAATGGGCCCTACCCACAAATGTATTTATGTTAGAATATCTTAGTAACTCCTACGAAACAATTTAAGTCTGATAGACGCGTGACTGTTTTTTATTCCCTGGTACCTCGCACCCTCTAGCGACAGACTGAAGGACTGAGGAAGATAAGCTGCTTAGTCCTCTTTTCTGCCATTCTACACTTTCGTTGCTTTGTTTTTGTGTTTGTTTGGTGGGGTTGCTGTTTGTTTTTGTTTCCCCTCAGTTTAAACTCCAATTAGGATACTGAATTGCCAGAAGTTAAGAAAAATATGCAACACTTTCTGGTGGAGGACAGGAATCATGTAGGATCAAAATAGAGAGGACTCAAAGTACGGAAGAAACAGCTCTTCCCTTGGCTATTTCTTCCTTCCATCTTATCCTGCAACAGCCCTTACAAAGATGTACTTGTTATAATAATTAATGGTAAAAATTAAACTTAATATCTTTTACTTAATTAGCACAACACAAACAATCTAACATTTAAGTACTGCCTAGCTGAAATTTCTGCAGAAGAAGCAGCTAGCAAAATTTTCAGCATCAAAATATTATTTTACCCTGCAAGAAGCATTTAGGGCCTCATTACGTTTCCATTATTTTTTATATAACTGAAATTTTGGCATTTTGGTTACATTTGTGTAATATTAATTGCCATATGGAATTTTCAGTGCACTACATCTTTTGAGATCCTTGCACTGTAAATCAGTATTTTAGTATATTTAGTATTTTTTAATATTTTTAGTATTTCAGTACTTTTTAAAATAGTATCGGCAGAGGACAGACTAGGCAATCACATGTACTTGTTTATTGATTAATCATATTTATAAATATACTTCTAATAAAATAATGTTTTACTTTAGTTATAAGTTCAGCTAGACAGATGTTTCAAAAAAATATCAATATATGTAAACAAATACAAAGAAGATTCCTTTTACACTGGAATTTTTTAATGGATGTTTTAAATAACTGAACTTTGCTTAGCAACTAATGAAAGGTATACTTACAATCTCATAGTCATAAAGAGGCTGACAAACTTTTTCAAGCGTGCACAAATATTTCACGTTATCTTTCGATTCATTTGCAGCATCTGTGATTCTGGCATCTAGCTCTTGCCACGTCTAGACAGAAAACTTTACTGTGAAAAGACTTCATAGATAATGAACTACTTCTTTTAACTTGCACTGATGCGCTTTGAAGCAAACCTTAGAAAATTCATTAAAATCACCATCAAAACAAGTAATGCATGTTGATTACAATTAGGTTTTTTTTGTTAATTTTTTTTTTTTTGGGGGGGGGGGGGGGGGGGGTTTGGCCAGTATCTACAATTTCTTCTCTCACTACATCAAGCACATCAGCAACATATCTAAATTTTCCCCTTCTAATTCTCTTCAGAAAAAAATCTCTCAAATATATATAGAAATAAATATTGCAAGGTTTGTCTACTAAAAAAGAAAAAAAAATTACCTTTAGTAGGTTAGAATGTCCAATATTCAGAATATTAATGACAGTTCTGCAGTCTGATCCTTTGATCTGCTCAATAATGGAATTAAATTTAGCAGACATACATTTCCAGTGCTCTAATTCAGTCAATGGACCAGAATTATCAGCTTCCTTCCTCATCTGCTGACTCTCAATCAGAACCTGCAATCAAATTGGAAAAAGAAAAGAAAAGGCTCTTTCAGAGAATAGATAAATTGTTATGAAGAAGAAATGTTCTAAGGAGACTAACTTAAAAGGAACAAGCTTGTTTTTATTGACATTTGAAAATGGTTCTGACTTGGAAAAGAATCCTAATTCAGAATTATGATTAATGGTATTCTTATACTGAAGTCAAGGCAATCAATGTGTATGCTCACCTGTTGTTAAAACTGGGTGGATCTCAGCATGTTTTTTATTTAATAAGAATTTGAAATACACTCACTTTTGGAGGGGAAAAAATGGTAAAAATGGAACAGTTATTAAATAAGTGCAATAAACCAGATGTAAATGCATAAATGCACTCACCTGCATGTACATATTCATATAGCCAGATATTTCTACATTTCACTAACATTTTTATTCTGGTGATGAGATACTTGGCCAAGTCAAACATCTTTCTAACAATGTTACCTCTCTTATAACTTGATGATTAGCAGAAACATAGCACATAATTCATAACCATGAGCATGTGTGTGTGTGCAGAAGCAAATGGTAGGTATACTCAGACACAGATCTAGATGTAACCTTAGAATAACTTCAGGCAAGTCTCATATATCATTTATAAGTATCTAACAACATTCATATTGGATAGATGTGTTAAAACAACTTACTCTTTCAATTTGTCTATGCCAGATCATAAGTGCTTCTTCTAACTGGTGAATCATATCAGGATTATCTGCTGCTGCTGCTACTTCCTCAAAGGACTGGAGTTTAGAAAAATTGATGTGATCTATTTTTTTCAACTCAACAGTTCCTTCAATACTTATTATAGCCACTGAATAATAACAAATTAAAAAGAAAAAAAAGAAACCAAGAAAGAAGGAAAGAAAGCAATTACAATACAGAACCAGTTAAGACTTGAAAATTTGTTTCTACCAGTGTAAGCAATTTACATTTGGGAATACATATCTGTAAAATGTAATGTTTTGATATAATAGGCATTTTATTGAAGTTACATAAAACAGAAAATTCTTTTAAATCCCGTGTATTCCTTCTTAGAAGTAATCTATCACTAGATAATTTTCTCAATCAATAATCTCTCCATATGTTTATCAGGCAAGCTTTTGATAATTTCATTTTTCCTTGAAGACTTAGGTACATTGCTTACCTGTGCCCTACTGTGCTTAAAATAAAATTCTTAAATATAATTCCCCTAATTTGATTCCTTTCTAAATGCAAAGCTTACCTTGTAGAAATGAAAGGTATCTCCTAATACTTTCCACAAAATTCTGTTTGTCTTTTGTATCCTGTTTGTTCTGACTTAAAACACCCCAGTTGTTTGTTGCAAGGATAGCTGGGATAAAAATATTTTCTAACATGTTCCTAACACCACGTAAGAGCCCTTCAGTGGCATCCAAAACACAAAAGAATATATCCTGCATTGTAACAGAATAATTGTTAGTGATGCAGTAACTTAGAATGGAAACAGTATTGCAAAGTCAGCTTTTTTTTTTTTTTTTTTTTTTCAATAAAAACACTCTGATTTTACATATGAAAATTTTAACATAAGGAGAAGTGAGATGATCATTGATGAGAATCAACTCCACACAAATCTAATAACTTGTCTCACATAGTTATACAGCAGAAAATGTCACGCTACATATCTTCCTTAGGATAAATGTGCATTTCACACATTCAAAGACACAAAAGATAGAGAGATGAAAATAAACTTTCTCTGCTGAAATTTGCTATATATGAAGTCTTCTAGGCAAATGTGAGTCCTTCTATCTTAGGGTTTTGTCAGACCCAAAATGTACTTAGCGGCTTTACCTTCTTCAGAAAGAAAAAAAAAAAAAAAAACATTGAGAGAATGATAAACTAATCTAAATGCTGACTGCTTCCAAACCAACTGCCCTGCAAGACAGAATTCACCAGATATCCTAAGTACTTGCTGACATAATATAGCGCTTCATTGTCTCCCCAAAGATGAGAGCACAGTGCAATACAACTTAACATTCAAAAATATGGAGTTACAGTAAATTTATTAACATAACAATAGTGAAACAAATAACAAAACAAAACTATCTGCTTTTTAAGTTGTTTTTAAAACTGTGTGAGAGAATACCTCATGTATACTTTTGGCCTTTATACGGCTGTCATTCTTAAGACGAACGAAAAACAAGCATAGTCCTACTAATTTGCCCGGTGTGTTCACATAAAATCGCATCATTTTACTTCCTTTTGTAACTCCTGGAATTGTCCGACCACATTCTGAAAAGAATTTCATAGATGTCACTATTTTTTTTTTAAAGTGATTTATTACAAAATGCTTGAAATACAGTGAAATAGAATTCAACACAGAAATCAACACTTATCTTCATCTTCTGTGTGTAAGTTAAGAGGAAAAAAAAGGAGTAATCCATGGCTAAACTTTCAGAATGTATGCCTTACAAAGCAATTTCAGCGTATTGCGCTGCACTGAAGAGGGAATTTGCTCTGGTCCATCATCTTTCCATTTCCTGGTGACTAAGATATACTATATGCTGATTCTCATTCACCTTATCAAAGATATTATGCTCAAGAAAACATTAGGGAAACAAGTAAAGAATTAGTAAGGAATTAGGCATGAGGCAAGAAGAAGAAAAAGTAGAAAAAGCAGGGTATGGAAAACAGGTAAATGGTGGGAAAAAGTAAGGAAGTATTATAGGGATAGCTTTAAGGTTATTTTCAAAAATATATGCAGGCACACAAAGAAAATGAATTACATTTGTTCTGGTAAACTGGATTTTATTTTTTCCTCATTTTGCACGCTCATTATTGATTACTTTCACTATTAACCCTGCCGTGTGATAATCTATTGATATAAGATTCATCCTCTGAAATGAAAACCAGTTTTTATTCTGGCTAACAGTAAATTTAACAGTAGATGATATTATTACATCTGCCTTGTATTAATGTTAAAAAGTTACCTATTCCTGGTACATCTCCTTCTTGATAGAAAATTTTCAATGCTTTACTTCCTCCCTTGGCAAAAAATGAATCAAATTCTTCAAACTGTTAAATTGAAACAAATTAAAAAAAAAAATGCAAGTACTTGTTACTCAAATCATTATTTTCTATGTGGCTGTAACATACACAACATCATTTGTCCACGGTACTGCCTCAAGTTTTTATGGTGTGTGCTGCTCATACTCAAATGTTATGAGAAGTCACAAAACAGCAGATTGTTGAAATATTGCCTTGAATTACTTATCTCACTCACCCAGATGACTTAGCTCTGATATCTGTATATCATACATTCATGGTTTTTACCAGTGGTGCAGAGAAACTAGATGGTATTCCATTACCCTCACAGATCTGCAAGTCTAAAGGAGCAGCTCCAAGCAAACAGTCATGAAGAGACTTAGAAGTACACAAAGCAAACTTGCATGATCTGACATGTCCTGCTATAGCAACTCTACTCCTAAAGGTAAAATTCAGTGGTAAAAAAAGGAGTAACATAACACATTCGGCAACTGATATTTCCTGATAAAACCAGACTGTATGAGTTAGAAAAAGAAATGAACATAGCTGAAAAGCTCTGTAAAGCACTGAAAGAAGGCCTAGAGGAGATCAGAAGGTTTCAGAGTACAGCATAAGCCTTCTATGTACTGATCTGTTCAAAATCTACCTTCTTTCACAGTAGTTCTTTCATAGTTACCTGTAAGAATGATCGACACAGTAAGAGCGTTCAAATTATTTGACTAAACGGCTCTCTACTTAAGTAATGAACTCCTTCCCGTTAAAAACAGAGTCAGAAATTTAGCTAGCAAACATGTCTGGAGAAGCATCACCTATTCAAACACAAAGCATAAAACTCTAGATATGTTATCTCTCATATAAGCAACTTTGTGGGTTTTTTTCCCCAGAAAATAAGCATAAATATAATTTGAATTAGAAGAGAGGTGGGGAAATGATTGTCCGCCAGGTGGATGTAATTTGAACCTGCTCCTTTGAGAAGACAAAGCTGTGCAAAAATAAAAGAAGTATAAGCAAGCCAGATCTAGAAATGCACACTGCACTTCTATTTTTTTTATAGGTAATAAGGGATGAGTGCTATAACTGCAAAAAAAATTTAAAAAAAAAAAAAAATTAAAATCCCCCCTCAATTAGTACTATATAGTACATATAAAATAAATGGATAAAGTGCTGGAAGGTCAGTGACAAAACAAGATTTGGAAAAAGAAAAAGGAGAAATTATATATCATGGTCTTGAATGATTTTATAAATAAGGTAAGATGCGAGCTAACCCTGTGCCTACAGCTTCTGCAAATGCAGAGTGTTTCAAGCACGTGTGGTACAAACACTTGCTATGTGAATACAGCATATAGGCTACTGTTGTAAGTATAAAACTTATAAATGTCAGAGACATTACATGTATATGGGAATTTCCTAACTGAGAATTGTTAAAAGACAATGTCGGCAATGCCCCAGAGCCTTAAACTGTGTATGAACTAAAAATGGACAATTTCTAACCATAAAAGTTTTGAAATGGTGATAAATAAGAAGAAAACAAACAAACAAGAAAGCAACACACACCATCCCAAAGATTCTTATGTGTCTGAGTTAATCAAACAGTGCAGAACAGCAATTTGACATGAAGTCAGGATGGTCTAAAACTATATTCCACTTATCAACAGCAAAGCAACAAAACATCAGCTAACTGACAAAGCTTAAAGCACCTCGATATTATGTAAGCATAACAATAAAAAAGATTATACCTATTTTATGAAGTGTAAACATCAATAAAGAAACAATGAACAATAATTTTGAATGTATTTATTCAGCTTGTATCAGAGAACTGAAGTTGACGTATCTAATCAAAGTTGATAACAGCTGGTTAAATTTTGAAGGCTAAGTCTAATCTCTAACCAACAAAAACATCACGCAGTCAGAGATGACAAGGGCTGTATTACACAAACATAGATGCTCAGTTTCGACACTAAAAGAACAGTTAAGCCGAATGCTCGTGTTTGTTCAAGCACTGTGGAAAACCTTCACGCATTTATAAATAACTGAGGAGCTCAAAACTGGAAATTATATAGCAGGCCTTTCCAAATGTAACAACATTGGTGAAACGGATCATCTTCTCCCTTTTTCCTAGAAGAACTTTTTTTTTTTCTTTCAAACATTTCTGTGAAGTTTCGCTTATTTTTGCACTATCTTTGACATTTCAATCAGGACTTGCCTTACAAACAAAAACAATTATTTTTAGAATATTATAATTCTAGGCTGAAAAGAATGAAACTTGGTGAATATGGCAAGAATCCACTAGGTCAAAATAATAGCAATAATTAAGCTCCACCTGAAGTAAGAAATAAGAAAAAGTTGCTATCAAAACTAAGGGGAACTTGAAAATCTTCCAGGAAACTAAGCTGAATTATTTAGTCAGGTATCATTCCGGATGAACTGCATGCCTTATTTATCACATCTTTTGGTAGAAGTGATCTAAATGATGATTAACAGTGGGTAACCTGCTACATATTTTGACTAATAATTGAAATTCAACAGAGTCACAGAACATACTCACCGAAGGGACATCCAAAATCAATTCTTCCACAGTTGTTAAGTCTAAACCTAGCCTGATGCTGAGAACTTCAAATATGTATTTATATGAAGCATCAATTTTTGATCTTCGGTTTTCTCTTGCTTCTCTGTATCGAGCCTACAACATTAAACATCTTTCAAACAGAAAATACACAAATTGATCATAACTGTATCCTGCTACTTCACTTACAACTAAGGTTGAATGTCTTGTATTATAGATCCATAACTGTTTTATTCTTTAAAAGTATGTGTACTTTCACCAAAGAGCAAATTACTATGAATTATTAAAAAACATGATGCAAACAGAGGATATGGCAAGGGGAATCAAATGTTAAATATACTACAGTAGATCTTAACATATTTCACAGAATTGTAGGGGTTGGAAGGGACCTCCAGAGATCATTGAGTCCAACCCCCCTGCCAAAGCAGGTTCCCTACACCATGTCGCACAGGTAGGCATCCAGGCAGGTCTTGAACATCTCCAGAGAAGGAGACTCCATAACCTCCCTGGGCAATTTGTGTGCCATATTAACTAGTTTTTTTTTTTCACAAAAATATTTTGAATTATTAAATTAATTAATGTTCCTAAAATTAATATATTTATATTAATTTCTATAATCTATATAATTTATATTTATATATAATCTATTGCTAAGCCAGCCTATATCAGAAATAATATCAAGCTAAAACATCCACAGACAATAAATATTTTCAGGAATCAAGCTGGGTACAGCTTTGCTTCAGTGTAAATTATTCAATTAATATCTTTGGCCACCTTCTACTACAACTTTAAGATAAAATCTTAAAATATTGAAACCATTACAAACAGATACACTTTCTATCTGAAATAAGAAATTAGAAATTAATTAATTAATTAGAAATTAATTAAAAAGAAAGAGAGGAAGAAAGGAAATGAAAAAGTAAAAAAAAAAAAAAAAAAAAAAAAAAAAGGAAATGAAAGAAATGGAAACATAAAAGGAAAAGAGAAACAGTTCATTTAAAATGAATTTAATTATCTGAGAAAGAACCAGAAATCTATGTCAAGACCTAACATTGAATACTAAACCTGTTTTTCTTTTAAAATTTCTTGCATGGACAGAACTCCAGCAGAGCTCCGGTAAAGCCTAGACAGCCTTCGGGTTACAGGACTAAAGGATTCCTGGGAAGGAGAAGAGTTTACTACTTGTTGAGCATGGTGAACAGATTTGTCTTCGGCATCCCCTGGTGCAACAGGGCCAGACACAGAATCCCCTGTAGTGAGATTTTGCCCAGTATTATCCGCTGCCACTTGACCGGACCCAGAATCTTCTCCAGTGTTGGAATTTTCATTATTATCTTCTTGCACATTCTCCATTCTGAAATCTTCAGAAGGAAGATTTCAAAAAAGGAAAAAAAGTCAAAAAAGGAAAAAATAGAGTGTGTATATAAATCATGAACTATATACAGAATGCCCCACCATACATGATACCCTAAACACACACAAGTTCAGATAAAATGTAGGATGGAGGGTGTTGGGTAGTATTTCTTCAGTGGAAGTGTTTAATTTCTACAGTATTTCTATGTCTTACTTAATAAGTTTCATTTTGATTTAAATTAATACAAAAATCAGATCTTCATCATTAAAAGCATGCTGTTGAAAGGGTAAGAAATATCAGACAAGGCTGCACCCTAAAATTCATACAGACTGAGCTCTTTGCATGTAGTGACTTATGAAGTCTTATACAATATATTAAAAGTTCCTAGAGCGTTGAGCACATCAAGACTTCTTCACCACAGTATAAAAAAGACAGACTTTCCTCTTAATTCTGTGAGTAACCTAAGCTGGCTAGAATACTAGCAGAATAATTGTTCCCAGGTGAGAATTTCTAAAATGGACAAAGCAAGGTATATTCATGACTGACTGCTAAGCAATCAGCTGCTATGGAAAAGAAATTCTGCTGTTTTCTTCCCCTGTCTATTTCACTATCTGAAAAGCCCAAGAAAGGTTTAGTTTGTGAATCCCAAGCCTGTAATTCAGGGTTACAAAGAATTACGTAAATATCCTCTCCCTTTCTTCATACGGGGAGGCATATTTATCCACTAGCATTTGCTAGCTGCCATCAATCCCACTCAGTAGATCTTAACACTCTTGAATATACCGAAAATTAAATGCATCATTCAGTATTCGCATTCTACACACAGACTGAACAACTATCTTTAAGGCACTATCACCATCATTACACCTATACCTGAAGTCTTTGTGTTTAATTTTATTCTTTAAAATAGCTTGTTCAGTTACACAAGGATATTAGAATAGGTGCATAACCTATATAAATATACAGAATAACAGATAAAAATGTTGAAAATGCCATTGTAACTCAGAGTACTACTACCATAAAGATTAAAACAAATATCATAGATTACACAGAAGTTCTCATGAGGCCTTAAGGCAGCCAACCAGGTATAACCAACCATACATTCTATACTGGTAAGGATGCGTGGTAGAAGATCATGCTCATCAGGTCAGAGCATGAGCTCCAGCTGGCTGCCTACCCTGATTTCCATCACGCCCTTGGACATACACTTCAAACACGGCACAAAATAACAAAATCATTCAACTTTCCTCTCGTAACTCAAATTCGAGGTTTATTCTGCATCACTCCTAACGACTGTTACCTCAGTCACCAGCACCCCCAGTCCGTTGACAAGTCTATGACTCTCTCAGCTTTGCTCCTTACCCTTTTAGTGCAGCAGCAACGTCACACGAGGACCAGGGGGAGAGAAACACGAGAAAAATAAGCCTCGGTGTTACTCAGTAGCTCCAGTGCCTGCCCCGACCGGCCGGCCGTGACCAGCCGGTCTGCCTCCGGGACGGGGCGATACAGCGCGCTGCTGCGCTGTTGGCCGTTACGGGGCGCCAGTAACAACTACGGCTCTGCTCGCGCGGGGCTCGGCTCTGCTCGGACGAAGAAGGTGTAAAGCGGAGGGGCAGCTGTCTGCCACGTCCCGTCCCGCTTTTCTTAACAAAAGTTTTATTATTATTATTAATGATAATAATAATAATGATAGCAATAATATTTTGCTGAGTACTCAAGACAGATGGAAACTAACATCTCTAATTCCCCAAAGGAATAAACCACCCGTTAGGTGTGTTTTTATACTTATGGAGTGAAGGTAAAACACCTGGCTATGAAAAAGCCGAAAGTGCTGTCAGCTGGAAAGAAGCGCTAAACAAAGCAGCGTTTCATTTGAGCGCCTACAGGCTGCTCAGATGCGCAGGCCACGTTGCGCGCACCCGAGCAACTGTGGGGCGGAGCACCACCTTTGTACTGCTCTCTCCTCCCATCTCCTCTGCGCCCAACATGGCGGAACCGAGCGGCTTGAGCGATGAGGCTGCCTATGGCGCCTGCTCGGAGCCGGATCCCAGCACGAAGGTGGGCTTGGCGGGGGCGAGCAGGGTGCCATTAGGCTGCGGGTGGCGGAGGCCGTGGTGGTACTGCCAGCATCCCCGCCCCTTTGGCGTGCGGACGTGCGGTGACCGGTGGGGCGGCATGGGGGAGGCCGGTTCGGGTGGTAGTGGATCCTGCAGCTGCGATGGGGTACAGGTACCCAACACAGTGGTTATGGCACCAAGCTGCTGGTGTTCAAGGGGCATTTGGACGGTGCTCTCAGCCACGTGGTCTGATTTTTAGGTACTGCTGCAGTTGGATTTGGTGATCCTTGTGGGTCTCTTCCAACTTGGAATATTCTAAAATAAAATGTTATTTACGTTGTATGTAGTACCGTATTTGTTACCTCTAGACTTGCTGGTTTTGATTTTCATTATTAACTGATATCTTTGTTGATGCACAGTTAAATTCCGTTTGATGTATAATAATGCTTTTTTTTTTTTTCTTCTTTTTTTCGCTCTTCCAGGATTTTATATTTCAGCAGACAATGTTAAGAGTAAAGGATCCTAAGAAGTCACTGGATTTCTATACGAGAGTTCTTGGAATGACGTGAGTGGAAGCTGTATGCCACAGTAACTTTGGGTGTTTCTTCATTCTTATGAAAAGTATTTTTGTTCTGTTGATGTAGTTATACCTATCTGCTAATGCCAAGTTGGATAGCCTGCCAATCTGTGAGAACTTCACAGCCTATTGAATGCCTAAATTGCAAATGAATGAAAAGTGGCTTTGTCTAGAATTTTTTTTCTCCTCTTTTAAGTAGGTCATTGATTATCAGCGTACAACTTGTACAGCTTTTACCTCACTGATTCTACTCTCAACTGGTAACTTTTGTGATGCTTTTAAATAGGAATCGTTTCTGTAAACCTGGAACATAAATTATCTGTTTGTCCTTCCTGAGAAAATCTGTACAAGTAAAAAATGGCAGCTTCAGACTGGAGCCTTTATTCTGGTTTTGCTGTTCATTTATTGATTGCCTATAAGCATCTGATTCTTCTAGCTTTTAGAGGCTTATAACGTGTGCTGGAATGTTTCTGTTTGAGAATTCAAAATGTAGTATTTTAAGATGTGGATTGCAGTCAGAAAGATAAAAATCACAGCTGTAATTGTTCCACAGGGGAAACAACTTGTATTTTCAGGCTGTGTGGTTATTTTTTTTAGTTACTGTTTCAAAATAATTTTTGCCATGTAGACTGCTTCAGAAATTTGACTTTCCTCCCATGAAGTTCTCACTGTTTTTCCTGGGTTATGAAAATAAAAACGATATCCCAAAAGATAAAGCTGAGAGAACACCTTGGACCTTCTCCAGAAAAGCTACACTTGAACTGACACAGTAAGTATTAATACAGTAGGAGATGACAACCACATCTAAGAGAAGTGGATGAGTTTACGTCTCATTGAATTGAAAAGAGATGCGGTAATTTCTGTGGAAGCATCTTTACTGTTATATAATAAGTCTTAAAATAGGCTGAGATCTTAGATACTTGGCAAGTTTACTCTTTCTAGAGCTACTACAAGGTGAATAGTAGTATATAAGTACCAAATAGTGTTTGCTCATCTGGGTAGGAAAACAATGGGATTGAGGCAAAAGTGATGCAGTTAGAACTTCTTTTGTATCCTCTGAAGTTGCCTCTAAAGTAGTGGGTTAAGTATTGCTTTTGATGGCTTATCAAAAGAGGTCAAAACACTTCATATGAATTGGACAATCTTGTTAATACTAATGATTATAATTAAGTGTGGAGATAGAGATATTCTTACAAATACCCTGCCACTGTGCTTAGCTACTTCACTGTTCTGCATCTAGATTAATATGTAAATTCACTCATGCACCACAGCCATCCTTGCAATCTGGATGAGATAGGAGCATTTCTCAGACTCATTCAAATGTGGAACATGAGTACTAGAGAAGGGTAGGAATTAGACTGAATTAGCTCTTATGTCTACTTTGAAGACTATTTCCAGGACCTGTGTTAAAGGAAAGTTTTGATAGTTTAATGAAGGTAGCCAACAACTGAAGTTCTATGGTTTTGAAAAGAAACAAATTGCCTTTCTAAGGAAGCTAAACACTAAGGAATTAATTTTGATGCTTTTCTTCAGTGTGTAATAATTATTTCTTACAGCAACTGGGGCTCTGAGAATGATGAAAAGCAGTCCTATCATAATGGCAATTCAGATCCCCGAGGATTTGGTAGGTTTTTTGTTTAGTGCATGTTGTTCTTATGCGTTGTTTTACTGTGCTTTGATTACAGTTACATGTATTACAGTTAGATGTATTAGGGAAAAATGGAGTTTCAGTTTTCTCTTTATAAGACATCTGTATGAAATCAATGCAGAGGTTAAGGTTTTATTTCATGGGGGATTTGTAAACTTTTAAAACTTGTATAGACGAAAAGACTTTTCTAGTAAGCTACTTTGAAGTGTAAGTACTACCAGAATCTTTATTTTACTTCTTCCAGCATGTATGCATGGTATGCATCATGAAAATGGGTAAATAAAAAAATGTTTCAGAGTGAAGAACCACAATTACACTTGTTATAAAGCTAATTTTTTAATTTAATTTAACGCATTTTAATCCTAACCACTCAGTGAAGTTCAATAATTGCTCTTGCATATTGATTGTAATGATGTTCAGATTGATTTTTGAATTTGGATTTGTATTTTATAATGCACCGGTTACCAGTTTTGAGCTGGAAGGAGGATTTATCTGTAGCATCAAGGATAGCATTCAAGTGGCTCAACTTGATATTTTGAGTGCTTGAAAGGTCACTTGTATGTGAAATAAGTCTGGTACTGAATATAGCCACTTGACATATTAAATTGAAGTTACTTGTAAGTTCAGCGTGGTGCTGCTGTTAGTATCTACAAATACAGCATTAATAATAAATGCCTTGTGCTGTTGAACTAAGCAAATGCAACAAAATCATGTTATGTAGATGTGTCTCTGGAAAGGGAATATAGATAAAACAGTTTGAATAACTTAACAGCAGTAGGAAGAAATAATCTTATCCAAATAACATGAGCTATTGTAACTGAAAAGTTCTGATTGTAAAATCATTATTAAAAAGCCAATTTTGTCAAGGAGAGTATTGTTAAAATCTGGAATGCGCTTCTTTCTGTAAGAAATGATTTTCTTGAGTTTGTTATATCTCTTGTGTAAGCATGTGAACTTATTGCAGAAGATGAAATGCTGAGCAAACTTTTTTTCTCAAATGCATAGAAATACTTAGTGTATTGTACTGTTTTTACTCTGTTTCCCAGGGCACATTGGAATTGCTGTCCCTGATGTCAATAAAGCTTGTAAGAGGTTCGAAGAACTAGGAGTGAAATTTGTGAAGAAACCAGATGATGGTAAGTCTTGGCCAGTAATGCAAGTCGTTTTTTTTTTTTTTTTTTTTTGCCTTTTCCAGTTGTTTGCTTTTAATATATTGTGCCTGGTAGATTTTTGTACTGGACAGCTCAGTGATACATTTCTATAGCTGTCACTCCTTAGGATGTGCTAGAACCTACTAACTGTGCTCCCTCTTACAAAATGCACAAAACTGACAGTGTAGAATTGTCCTGTTTATAGAAGGGGGAAAAAAAAGCAGAAGCAGTTTTCAATGTTAGGAATTTAAACTTGTGCAGCAAATGTCAAAGATGATGAGGTTTTGGATTTAATATCCATTGTTTGTGGGGCTGGATGAGAAAGTTCGTGGTATTTTTTTTTCCCCTGCATTAGTGAATCACAGCTGCTGTTCTCTCAGAAGTTTTTGTAACTAGAATGTAATAATAATTAACTTTTTTTTTTTGTTTTTTTTTTTTACAGTAGACAGGGTCATAGGGTAAGCAAAATGGAAACTGATTGGCTAACTCTTTAAGATAAAATGTTAAGCTGTGCTGTTGTGATTCACTGTTGAATACTTTAGGGGACCCTATTTCCGTGAAGAATATTTTTTGAACTGTTTAAAACATTCCTGCACTGCACTTCTATCTCAAATAGTAATGCAAATGTGTACTGTAATCCAGATTGGGAGTGGGAAACAACCAAATAAAAACTAGTAGAGCACAGAACTTTACTGTGTAGGCAAAAATGAACAGGGCTGAGGAACAAAGAACTTTAAAAGGCAGAACAGCTTAGCAAAACATGCCAAAACATCCTGGAACACAAAAATACGTTTCCAAAATTACGGGCTGAACACTTGCAGGGGTTAAAAAAAAAATCAACAGAAGGTAAGATTTCATAATGACTTTACATTGCAGCTTTATTAAGTATCAGATTAACAATCCAGCACGCACACACACAAAGGCCTAGTTGTGATCAAACACTAATTTGGATGTTTTCAGAAGCAGCTGTCTAAAGCTGAATTAATACTCATACAAAAGGAAAAAAAAAAAATTGAAAGTAACTGCATTTGATGTTAAGATTTATTCATCTGCCCTACCTTTATCCTTGTGTTCATCGTTCCTTCTATTTTTTTCCTAATAGGTAAAATGAAAGGACTTGCATTTGTTCAGGATCCCGATGGCTACTGGATTGAAATTTTGAATCCTAACCATATGGTGACTCTCACTTAGATCTAAGTGAATACACTGTATAAAAGATACAAACTTCTAGTTCCCTGGAGAAAATCTATAACAGTATTTGTGAAATTCTTGCTTAATGGAGAGGAATCAATTATGTTCAGATTTTCTTCTAAAATTAAACTGAGGCTTCCCAACTGTTCTCCTGTGATGCCACTGCTATTTGCTTCCAGTTTGGAATCCTCACCCATCTTTTAAAGAGCACGAATATGTACTCTGCTCTTAAACAGACTGCACCAATATTTCACTAAACTCTCTAAGATGCATGACTAGAAGTTTACATCATCTCACACTACCTAGATTTAAACTAATAAAAAAAGATCCCGCATTATTGCTGATGAGCTTCACCGAGGAGCATATATAATGTATATTTTTTTCATTAAGTCAAAGGATATCCTGAAGGCTTTGTGCACTTCCCTGTTTATTAGAAAATAAAATATCAGATTTCTTACCTGAGTAGCAGCATATTTGTGAAAGTCTTACTTACATTATGCCAAGCAAAATCCCTTATTGACCAGACTTAAAAAGCTTTGCCCGGAACAAGAAACTTTGGAGAGGCAGTAAATTAGTCCAGCAGGAAGAATTCAGTATTTAAACTTTTGGCTGCTGATTGCCAGACAACGTAATAGGTCTCATAGATTCTGACAGTGGCCCTTCTTGTCTCTTCCAACACAGAGCTTGTTCATAATCTGTGTTTTGATGCAAGTCTGGGCTGTATTCCACTTACAGGCTCCGTACAATTCTGTTTTAGGAATGTAAGGAAAAAGAGCATCTAAAATAGCTTCCTACTAGTAGGCATTTTGATCTGCCCCTTCAAAGTCAGTGATGGTTACTGAAATTAAACTTGTATATTTGTATGAAGAGTTGCCAAGTTTTGGTTAACAAAACCAAAGCAAATTTTTCTCTGCACTGTTTATTGTGATTTTTCCTTCTAGCACGTAACTCCTATTGAGTTCAGTTATGTGACTATTGGATAGTGAAATGGCATTGCAATTCACTTTGAAATAAAGCACTGATGAAAAGTCATTTCTAAAGCAGTATGACATGTATCTTTGCTAATTCTTGAATCCTAGGTAAACAAAACACTGTTTGGTTTGGTTCGTGGGTTATTTTTTTTCCTTGGGAAGTAACCTGGTCATGCAGGATAAAATATTTATTGGGAATCCAGTAGTGAAGATAACTTGATGAGCAGGATGCTTAATAATAATTTGCAGAGTTTTCATTAATTTGTTCAATACCTCCCTAGCTATGCAGTTAAAAGAGAAGTGTGGAAATTATTGAATTCATTTTCTACTGTGCTAATGTAGATAATAATGACAAATATTAAGTATAATATTAAATATTATTGTCCTGTCTCCTTGTCTGAAAAATCCTTAATTCTGTACACCTCAGCTTAACAACAGACCTTTTAAATTCAGTAATCTTACAAAGCTCCATGTGAAGAATCATTAAAGTTGAAGCAAGATATTGTTTCCATTTGGAAATAAGTAAAATATGCTACATGCTTCCACTGAGTTTGTACAGGTGTGGAAATACAGAATGTGAAAATGAAAACAGTTACCCGATTAAAGCCCCCTACAGATGTACAAACAACCATGGATTTATTGGAAGGTAGAAACAGTAACTCAGAAGATCATCTGTTTTTGATTTATGAAGCAACTCATCATAAAAGCAACTAGATACTTCAAATTAAATTTTGAGTAATATTTTCTGGGTGGTCTCTACTTAAGCATGTACTGTCCTGTAGGTACACCTTACAGGTGTAATGCATATACAGTCTTGACTTTCAGTTTGTAACACCTTACTGTTTTCTGCAGCTAGCTCACGTTTGCATTCTGTGTGCCTTGCTGTATTTCTAGAATACTTAGCCTGTCCTCTATCTTGTCTCTGTGTAGTTGATGATTCCCTTATATGCTAGGGAGATGATAGGGAGGATGTAGTTACAACTTTTCATAGCAAGATCTGAGAAACTGAGCAGTCTTAACAGCTGTCACTACACAATCTCAGCCAACTTCCTCTAGATGTGGCACTTCTGATGTTGTGCCCAATCCTAGGCAGTCTACTTATTACTCAAAAAATTGATGGTGGTGTTCTTAAATGCTGGGTCAGCTTTATCCCAAGTTTGTTAAGCAGAATTAAGGATTTCAAGGCTTCTCAGTTTCTTGAACAAGTAAATAAGACCGATCCCTTTAGTGGACATTCAGCTTGGCTCAGGGTGACTCAGCCAAGGAAACCTCACCTTACTTTGAAAAAGACATACACAATATTTCATACTATCTTACAGCAGCAATTAAGAAAATTCTAAATTGAAGACTATTGTTGTATAGCTTTAGTGTGATATCTTTCAAAGTTAGGAGCTCCTTGCATGTGAGTTGAGCCAAGAAGGAGAGCTGTAGAAATGGGATGAGATAGAGCTCTTGTTTGCAGCTTATATATTTTTTCATTAATAAACTTTATCCCTTCTAATGCTCTTGTTCTGAAATAAGGAACTTAAGGTGAAGTAGAACTCAGCTGAAGCGCAAATGCTGACTGCAGAATCTTGCAGTAGATTGTGAGTAGAGGTTACTTAGACTAATGCTAGTCTGAGTGAATTTGTCTGAAACTATTTGATAAATATAGATGCAACGTCTAAAGCTTTATAATAAATTTATTGGTAAGGAAAATCTCAACGTTTTACAAGCATGTAAATTAATAAAGTAGTTTCATAGAAGGGGTTGGGTTGCAAGGGACCTCAAGGATCATCAAGCACCAACCGTCCTGCATGAAAAGCTGCCAGCCTCCATATCTAATACTATACCGGGCTGCCCAGGGCCCCATCCAACCTGGCCTGGAACACCTCCCTGTCCTCCAGGACAGGGCTTCCACAACCTCTGTGGGCAGCCTGTTCCTGCACCTCACCAATCTTTTGGTAAAGAACTTCCCCCTGATATCCAATCTAAGTCTTCCCTCCCTCAACACTATTTCTCCTTGTCCTGCCATCGTTTACCCTTGTAGAGTTGAGCAGTTTGTATTTTATCTACATACAGTATTCTACTCATGTGTTTCATGACACTTCAAAGCACAGGTGTGACTGGAAACGCTATTGACACAATTATATGGAATCCAGTAATTAAGAGGAATAGTTTGTAAACTGCATGTTTGTATGTCTGAGGGTGTGTAGTTCAGTGGACAGCTACACAAGAAGCACTAGCCCCAACTGAATGTTCCCTGTTTAGTGTTAATATGGGAGATTTTGTGAAATTTACAGTTTGTGTTGATTATAGCCAATCCTAATTTTGCATCTTCCAAGGTAATGCTTTTTTTATTATTATTTTTATTTTTTTTTTTCTTCCCTGCTAAATAAAGCACTGAGTTGAATGGCAGTAGTGCTTTTCCAGATGGGAGTAGAGACAAATTTGCATTCTCCTCTTAAACAGAAGTTCTGCTAATTTCAAGAAGCAGAACGTAGAATCACAGAACCATTAAGGTTGGAAAAAACCTCTCAGGCCATCTGGTCCAACCACCAGCCCGTGCCCACTGACCATGTCCGTCAGTGCCACAGCCACACGGCTCTCGAACACCTCCAGGGACGGTGACTGCACCACCTCCCTGTGCAGCTTGTGCCACTGCCTCACCGCGATGTGAGGACATACAAGCCGATTTGCAGGAGCCTGGCAGACACAAGCTGAGGAAAGGCAGCGTGTATTCAGAATTACGGCAGAAGAGAAAGAGGGGAATGTGAATAGCAGTTCCTATTTTAGGAGCTTTGTCGGAACGAATACCCCATTCCCGAGGCGCGCTGTAGTCCCGCCGCCGTCCATAGACCCGGCCCGCTGCGCTACGTCAGCACGCAGGAGGACGGCGGCTGTTGCTGATGGCGTCATCGCGGCGCCTGACGTTTCGGCGGCGCCGGGTTGAGAAGGTTGGAGGTCCGGTCGTCGTGGAGGCCGGTGAGCGGATCGGATGGTTGCGGTCGGGTGTTTGGGAGAGTTGTGGCGTGCTTCCCGCCTGAGCGGTGCCCGTGGTGGCCGGGCGGCTCCTGGGGCTTTCCCTGCGGCGGGCTTCGGCCCCTCAGCGGCCATGCCGGGTCGTACCCGCCGGCGTCGGCTGCCCGGGCCCGGCGGCAGCGCAGCGCTCTGCGGCACCCGGGTGCGCTGAGGGAGCGGCTGGCGCGGGGGTTCCGCGCGGAAGTGCTGAGTTCGCTGGGAGCTGTCCGCTGAGCGGCGTTTGCGCGGGCACGGGGTGACTGCCGGCTGAGAGCCCTCAGTGAGGAACCGCGGCTCCGGGCTCGCTTTGCCCCGAGTTGCTCCGGGTGTGACCTTGGCAGATGCTCAGCGTGTGGCACTCCTGCGTTCCGCATTGCCTGCCCGCAGTGCTTGTCCGTGCTGTGCTGTAGCTTTCCTCTGAAGTTAGCTCAACGTGTTTGCCTGATGATAATAGCACGTAGTGTTTTGTCAGCTCTACTGGGTTCATAGTACAAGTACTACTGCAGATTATGCCCTGCTATGATTCACTCAAATAGCTATTGACTTAAATCATTGTGTTATCAAATAATTAAAAAGCTGGACTGTTAAATTTTTCTCAGTGCAGCAGTAATCATACCTTCCCAGAAGTGCCCCTTGCTTGCACTGTTTGTAAAGCACAGCGCATAGACCTGTCCCAAAAACCCTGTGCTGCTGTCACTGAATTTTTTGTTTGCATTTTAAGATTTAAGGTGAGCATTCTCTCTATACCTAAAATGTTGGTCTCATTCTTGTTTATAAGCTTCCTTCAAGTACTGGAAGACTGCAGTGAGGTTTTCCCAGAGCCCTGAATTCTCCAGGCTAAACAAGCTCAACTTCTTCAGCCTTTCTTCATAGGAGAAATGCTTCAGTCCTTTGATCATCTCTGTGGCTCTCCTCTGGACTCTCCAACAGCTCCGCATCTTTCCTTGTGCTGAGAGCCCCAGGCCTGGATGCAGTATCCCAGATGGGGCCTCACAAGGACAGCGAGGGCCACAAGAGCAGAGAGGGGCATTTACCTCCTTCTCCCTGCTGGCCTCCCCTTTTTTAAAGCAGCTTGTGGATACGGCTGGCCTTCCAGGCTGTAGGAACACACTGCTGGCTCTTGTCCAGCTTTTTGTCCATTAGGACCCTCAAGTCCTTCTCAGCAGAGCTGCTCCGAAGGAATTCTTCTCCCAGTCTTTAGACAAATGTGGGATTGCCCTAATCCAAGTGCAACATCTCATCAAGTTCTTGTGGGCCCACTTTGTAAGTCTGTCCAGGTTCCTCTGGATGACATCCCTATCTTAACCCCAAGACCTGAAACCCCACAATCAAACAAAACCCAGCGCTACTCACCCACCACTTGGGGCTAGACAAGACCAGTTACAGGGATTTGGATGTTTGGGGAATAATGTTTATATGACAGGCTTTGCATAGACGTGGTTTAATTAAGAGACTCATATGGAGAAACAATGTGATCACTTTCTGTGCCTTCAAATGAGAAAATGAATTATGATATATTATTGCTTTTCTGGTTAAAAAAATGTATTGTCAATTTTTATTTTTTTTTTCTAAAGAGACTTCTAATGGTTATGGTATAATGGTACTTAAAGATTTCTCATAGAACACTGAAGGATTCTTAACGTTTATTGCTATATGCCACCTATTCTTAATGATATGTTTCATGCATTCTTTCAGGAATATGGTACAGTTGCTACTATGCAGCTGGATGTTGCTGACTAGTGTTTCTATGAGTTTGCTGTTCCACCTGTCAGTTGTTCAGAATGGCAAAAAACCCTAATTTTCAGGAAGTTGGTCACCTGCCCACAGGCTACGTCCATTGTAGACCTTCAGAGAGCTTTACTGGTAAGTACACCAATATATTACCTGCTTTGGCAGGGGGGTTGGACTCGATGATCTCTGGAGGTGCCTTGCAACCCCTACAATTCTGTGATTCTGTGATATTTTCCTGAGAAACTTAAGAATTTAGTTATATGCTATTTTAATCATATCACATTAAGTGCACTAATATTGATTTCACGTGATTTTTAATAAATCCTGCTGTACTGTTCTTGGTATGTAGCTGAATTTATTCCTGCTGTCCTATCAGAGAAATATCTCTCTAAACAAAATGCAAAACAGTAGCACAACTATGCTTGGGAACTGGAAGGTGTAGTAGTGTGTAACTGTCCATGTGTTTGAAGTAAAAATGTTTTTGGTACTGATGCTGTCATTGAAAGGCGTGGTAAATAGAATTAACATCCAGTTTTCTTTTAATTATTTCCCCAAAGAAGGGTTGGAGATTACTTAAAAGTTCTGGGAATTCCATTTATTTGGCTTTTCACATTCTGAATCTCTGAATTCATACTGTGTGGATTATGTTATAATCAGGTATTGGATAAGTAGGGCCAGTTAGTTCCTTGGACACGCACAGGTAGTTATTAATATGTTAGTTAATGTGATACCAAGATTTTAATTAAAGTTAGAATTTACTTTTTTTTGAACTATTATGTGCATTGTGGAGATCTCATACAGATTAATTCCAATAATACCAGGAGTATTATACTTGTTTAGTTAGCTTTTGAATGAGGTGTCACTGTGAGTTGTTCATATGTAAGTCAGTGTGTTTTAAAATGTTGTAGTGTTGTGGGTAACTTTTTTTGTTCTGTAGCGTTGTGACTTATGTATGAGACATAATTTCTCTAAATACCATAATGGTATGTTAATGAAATGGGAAAAGTTGAGGACATGTTTAATCAATGGTGTTCCAAAATGCAGGACGCTTTCTGCTTAAGGATTATCTTGATTAAAACTTTTTCTTCCTGGTGTTTGAATCTGTTTTTGTTTGGATTTTGTGTGTTTGTCAAGGTAGGAGGACATTAAGATAAATACAGCATCTTTTTCCATTTTCTTTCTAAAGGCCCTTTTAACACTTGTTTTCTGGTGCCTTGTAATGTAGGGTAGCTTGATTCTCTGAGTAATATTATGGAAAACCTCAGAACTGTACAGAACAAAGGCTGGAAATACTATATCAAAGTAAAAGGATGAGAATTAATGATAGGAGGATACTTTTTCTCCTCAGAAGTATTACTTGACTTGTGCTTCAGTGCTGAATTACATTTTTCCTGACATTGATGTTACAGAGTAAATTAATGATATTTGCAACTAAATTCTAAATATCACATCTGTCAATACATAAACAAAACATAAGTCCTTTCTCCTGTGAACCTAAAAGAAACAGTGGACAGACTTTCATAGTTTTGTGGGCTTGCATCAAGCCATAGAATTATTTGTTTTACTCCAGGTGCTTATGAAAGCTTTACATATGTAAACTGAAATTCTTTGCAACCTGAACGTACTGCAATGTGAACAATTTCTCTTTTGGAATATGGGTGTTATTTTTGGTTGCTTTTTCTCCTTGTCACAGTTTTTACTCTGCCTGTGAATATTGTTACTGTTACGCAGAAGTCCAAAGGAGCTTTGTGGTTCTGACAGAATCAAAGTGCTTACGTTTTTTTTTCTGTACACATTGAAATATTTATCAAATCCAGAGATGTTATTTTATTGTACCAGGACTTACGAGAATAATAATATTTTTATATAAATACCATTTAAGAAAATTCTCTGTGTAATTCTAACAAGGGCTGTATTACTGTGATATAACCAGATGGGAATGCAGTTGTTTCAGGGATGTGAAATTTTAACTCCATATTTATAATCTGGACTTATTTCACAAAGTTTTTAATTCTGTCATTTGTCTGTTTACTTGCTAATTTTTTTTCCATATAATTGTTTTTAAACTTCCAGAAGTTTTGGTGTTTGGCTTTTTTTTTTTTTGTGAAATATAAAGAAAAAGAAATTTGAACATATTCATGGACAATTTCTTATATCCTTTTTTCTGCATAGTATAAAAGCATTTCTTCCCCTTTTTCAGTGAAACAGCTCTGTTTTTCAGAAGGCTGTTTTTAATGATAGCTCAAATGGGGCAGGGGAGGTGACATCGTGTTGGTCTTTGTTGCAGTTTAGTCAAGAAGTCATTGTGGTTTTTGTTGCTGTATGTTGTAGATCACAGTATTGCATTCTATGACGTGTTACAGATTATTTATCAGAAAGGAAATATAGCAAGCTGGAAACTGACTGGGTGTGTTTTTTCTAACCTTGACATGGTGTATAATATTGCATGTTATGTTATACTATAAATAGTAGGCCACATTTTTTGCATCTTTAGTAGTAAGATGGCCACCAGGATGTGGGTCTTCTGTTACAATTCTGAAGAGAAGAGATTTGTAAACTTTTCTGACATCATAGGTGCAGTTTAAAATCATTTCAATGTTAATAGCTCCTCAAACTTACTGAGAAGATTGTTGTACTTAACCTATATCTGTGTCATGAACAAAGCTGCAGCAGCTGACTTCTGAAGCACCTGATTAGCTGTTAATAGCTCCTGGAAATTAGGTTATGGTGCTAGTAAGAAGTTTATAAATGGCTTGGCCTTTTATCTGCAATTTGTTAAATGTTCTTCTCTGATCACATGGAAGAACAAAGGCTTGAATCTGAATGGAATGTCAGTGATTACAGAAGATGCTGGAGAGTTCATCATAAAGGATTTTGCTGAGCTCCAGGCAGCTTCTGTCTTTTTTTAACTGTATTAAAACTTTGAGTTACAACCAAGAATGCTGGTTGTAAAGTTCAGCTACACAGGTAAACTGTGCAACTCGCCACAACTAAACCAGTATATTACTATCCACTTCCTCAAACAAGAAATGTGCAGGTCTCTTCAAGGGCTGGCTCTATGAACACCTCAAAATAATCCAGTCTGGGAGGATCTGAGGTCTCTTGGTTCTACATTTCAAAGACAAGATGGCTCTCATACAGTGCTGCTTTGTGTGAAAAACTGATGAAACTTGCATTAGAAATGTGTAGTGGATGGGTAAATAAATTTGAGTTCTTCAGTATACAACAAGTGTTACCCACGGAAAGAATATAAAGTATGTGCATAGCTCTCATAGACTTGTAAGTTTTCAACCCTCTGCATCACTGAGCATTTGAAAGGCTGTTCAGCCAGGGCTTGCAGCTATTCTTTGTATCCCCCAGTTTCGGTGAGCAGTTTGAAACTAGTAATCTAGAATAATGCATCATGCCAGCAGCATGGGGAGCGTTGAACATCTATGAAACAAACTTAGTTTGCATCTGACACAAAAGGGCTTGGAAATTTCTACTTTCATCATCACCTGCCTAAGTCCAGGATGTTGATATCAGACTGTCATTATCAGCTTATTAGCAAGTGCCCCCAGCTCAGACTTTGTGCTTGTTTAGAGGTAGGTTTATGTACCCTTAGCAGGGTACATATTTCTTTCTTTATTCATTTATGTGAAATGGGAACAATTTTCTCTTGGACCCTTTGCCCTGTAGGCATATGACAAAACCTACAGCAGCAGCAAACAAAATGAGCATGAAGCCAATGGCTTTTCCTTATTTTAGCACTTTTATTGTCTCCCAGTTTTCTTCAAGCAGTATCTATTCCCAATTTTACAGGAAAAAAACCCAAACCTGGATGAACAAAAAAGTAAAATGTAGAGAAAATGGAAGTAAAATAGATTTTAAAACCAAAATGTGCCTATCCTAATACATGCTTGTAGCATCTTAAAAGAAATTCTCTAATTAATGATAAGTGGAACTAGTGCGAGAGAGAGAGTAAATTTTGTTTGATAATACGCATGTAATTGTATGTAATTGGGTTGCCTGGCTATTGTGCATAACAATGAAGATCAACGACAGTATTTACAGACTTAAAAGATATGGAAAGTATGAAGGAATATGGATGTTTTTGATTTGCAGCTGAGTAACAAACTCAGCCTTTTGTTTGCTCCTTTAATGTAATAAAGGGTTTTACATTTTGAGAACATTTCCATTTCACTGTTGTCTATGCATTCTCAAGTAATTATGCTGTGATAAATACCGTTGCTTGTTGCATCTTGATTGATGTGAATTAAGTTAATCTTGCTTGTTACAAAGCAAACATTACTAGAATTGGATCTGTTGCATAGATCTGCTTGGTGCACTGTTGCTTTACATAAATGTAAATAAACCAATGCAGATGGAGGAAACATTCAGTTATGGAAAAGAAAACAAACATAAAAAATAATTTATTCTTATGTCAGTGTAGGAGAATAACTTCATACAGTGTTCTGTGTTACAGCTAGACTGCCTCAAGTTCCTTGGCCAGTAGTGCTTGTTCCACATTAATGCCTCTGTGGGCATACAGCTTCTAATTCAGATGGCAGAGACAGCCTGAGGAAAGCTGGGTTCTGCTCCCACTCATATTGTGATTTTCATAGATCAATTTACCATTTACTATGCTATCTTCTCCTCCAGTCTGATTTGCTGCCAGTATCACTTTTTCTAGTTTGAAGTTCTTTGAAATGGTGTTTCTGTGATATCTTCATTTTGTATTAAGAGTTTCCAGGTGTTTTGAAGCACATACAATTCTTTACCCCTATCCATGTGTTTTCCTTTCTTTGTTCTGTAAAAATGCCTGGAAACAGACATGCATTTTTTGTTTGCATTTTTAGCCACATTTTGAAATATATTCATGTCATGAGTATTTCACATAGAAGATTAATGTGTGAGCTGTATGCAGTATATGGCTTCATTTTTCTGTACACACCATCTCACATTAGCACTAAGAATGTGCCCATTGTAGCTCAGGAGGTGATACTGAAAATACAGGTGATTATTATGTGAGGGAGCTGACCTTTTTTGTTGAAAAGTAAACTGAAAGTTGACAAGAAAACCTGATTGAAGACTGAAATAGTCCTCTGGATGCTCTTGACACTGAGACAGTCTGTTAAAACATCAGGCATAACTTTGAGCAGTTATGTTCTTCCAGTTCTAGAAAGCTGATTGGAATCATTCAAGGATGGATTACAAACACTGTTGGTTTTACTCATTGCTGTTTTTAGTAGAGGCTTCAGAGTTGAGATTAATTAAGTTGGCCAGCTGACTTTTTTCTCTGTAATTATTTGCGTTTTAATTCAGACAAATAATATTATTTATAATGGTGATTGTAATTAAAATTGTTTAATTTTTGTTCATTTTGTTTTAAGTTTTTTTTAAGTAAATGGATTGATGGAGGAACGAGATGATGGAATTCTCTGAAATATTTTTGACTAGAGTTCTTGATGGGAGCTGCCCTGAGTCCTGTTATAAATTACCTTTAATAGAAAACCTCTTTGTTTTGTTTTCCTCGTAATATATGAGAGAATCAGAGAGAGAGCTTTCACTATTCCCTTCTTTTTTCATAACTGCATTTTTCATCATTGCTATTTCTAAATATGCCCTTTATAGCAGTTATTTTCTTTCTCTCTGTAGGCTATCAATATCATCATCCCTCCAAGATGAGTAACAGCCATCCGCTTCGTCCTTACACAGCTGTTGGTGAGATTGACCACGTTCACATTCTGTCAGAGCACATCGGCGCTCTGATGAATGGGGAAGAATATAGTGATGTTACCTTCATTGTGGAAAAGAAACGTTTTCCAGCACACAGAGTGATCCTGGCTGCGAGGTGCCATTATTTCAGGTGAAGCACAGCTTTTGTGGGGCTCACTGCAAATTTTCATGCAGATAAGATAAACATTGTTTCTCTATGAACTTTTCAGCGTGTAATCATCTGTCCATTGAGTGTGACCTTTTCTGTGCGAATGTTTCCCAGCACATCAAGTCATTGTGTCCAGATATAAGAAGATAAATACCATGTCATGATGTTATTCTTTTGACCTTCATTAAATTGGACTTTTGAAGTTATTTTCATAAATTCAGGAGAAAAATAACTTTGGAACAGAAAAATTCTGCTGTAAAATTTTTTGATTTCTCAGAGCATGGATAGTGTGCTTCCGTGGACTGTATTAATCAGAAGTTTACTTTTGATGTGTTGAAGTCAAGTATTTGAAAAGATCTGTTTGACTCATATTAGAATATTTTAAAACTAGGGATAATACTAATGCATCTCATTCTGAAGATCTGGGGCTTTTCACTCTAAATGGAATCACTTTTCTGGAAAAAGATTATGAATTTAGGTTGTAATTTAGTTACTAACATACCCCTCTAACAAAACTGCAGCATGAGAGCAAATTGTGTTCAAACTCTATACCACACTTTAAAAACAAAACAAAATCCAACAGATTATGGGTGTATTTAGTTCTCTTTTTCCTTCTAAAGATTCAGAACATCTTTAGGCTTGTCTCATGTTGGGTTTAGCAAATCCCAGGATTCTTGATCTTTTATTCCTTTCTTTAATCCACCACTGCTGTTATGGTGATGAACTAGTTGTTTCACATGTTTTTTGCCATTTTTTCTTTTTTCTTTCTTCCTCACTTTTAACACTATTTAAAAACAAAAACAAACAAAAAAAATCAGTAGCAACAGAAAATCCAACTGAGTTTCTGCTTTGCAACTATTGCTCAAAGTAGAGATGGAGCAATTGTTCCATAGAATAAAAGCATGATGCATTAGAATATTATTCTCCCCTATGCACTGTTTTCTGTGGTCAGCTGTACTTTAAATGACATATAGGGTTTTTTCTTTTGTAGCTGTAGGGAAATGCATCCCCTTTGCATCCCCTGTGTTGTTACTTGACATTTTGTTTATCTTTTGTATGTTTTTTGTTTATTTGTTTGTTTTTGTTAATAAAACAGATATTTCTAGGTTGTAAATTTCTTAAATTTTATCTTCTTTGTAGAGCATTGCTGTATGGTGGAATGAGAGAATCTCAGCCTGAAGCAGAAATTCCTCTTCAGGACACAACTGCAGAAGCTTTTACCATGCTGATGAAATATATTTACACTGGTCGTGCCACACTACGAGATGAGAAGGAGGAGGTCCTCCTAGACTTCCTAAGCCTGGCACATAAGTATGGATTTCCAGAACTGGAGGATTCCACATCTGAGTATCTTTGCACCATACTTAATATTCAGAATGTTTGTATGACATTTGATGTTGCCAGTCTTTATTCCCTTCCCAAATTGACTTGTATGTGCTGTATGTTCATGGATAGAAATGCTCAGGAGGTACTCTCCAGTGAAGGCTTCTTGTCACTTTCTAAGGTATGGTGCATTTTTCTTCAGTATTATTAATTTTTTTTGCATACATTTCATGATTAAATACTAATGGTGTAAAATACAAGCTTGTAAGTTTGTTAACAGTTATCTCTTGGTATTCATGGGACTGAGACTGAATACTGGAAGTATTCAGACCAAGATGAAGTAAAAACCTTGGCGATCCATTCTGAATTTTTTAGAAATTTAGTTGTGACCACTCACTGTAGCTAAAAACAAGAGTATTCTGGTAGCTGGGTCCAGAAAACTTAATTTTACCTTGTTTTTTTTTTTTCTGTCCTTGGAATAGTATTACTTGGTTTCTGAATGTTGCCCAGTAGTTGTAAAGAGTTGAAGATAGCAGGTACTCCATTTTATTAATTTCTTGATATAGGCAATCTCTGTCATAGGCAGTTTTCCACAGTGTAGGCTGCAGTATCCCGAGGCTTCATGTGATTTATATTGCTGATTATTTGTGCAGCCTTAAATCATGTAATATGGTGGTATTGCAGGGTGTATTTTTTTAATTTTGTTCTAATATATTTGTTGTTGTTGGATGCATAAATATTTGTGTAAGATTCAGGCAATTCTGTGCTATTGAATTATTCCACATTCTCTGGAATGGTCTTTGAGCTGGGCATAATAGTGGTTTAATGTTTTCAAGTAGTGTTCAAGTGAAGCAGCAAAGTATCTTGAATGAAAGATAGCTTAATTATACTTGAACAAATAAAGAAAAAAGTGTTAAAAGCGTTAGTGGAAAAACTGTGATGGATCAGTTCCTTGAATAAGTGCAAGATGCTTCTGCTTTGCTGACTAACTTGCTAGCTGTGTAGGGAAAGAATGTTTTTTTCCCTACGGTAGTCTGTCATACTGAGCTTATTAAATCTGAGTTCTGAAGGCATATACTTTCTGAAATCTTTGTTGTAACCAATCCTGCCGTACAGAAGAGATCTGTGCCTTTCTGAGGCAGACTTCTAATTATTTTGCTTGTTAAATGGAAGCCAGAATCCCTTCAGTTTTTTTTGTTCACATTTTGCTATCTGTGGATTATTTGCATTTGCACTTGTGGGAGTCACTGAGGGTTTTACCTGTTGATACTAACTTTGTCCCAAAAGAGAAGGGATAAAAATACCCATGTAATTAGAAAGGGTTTGAAAAAGGAATTCCAACCCTCAGTTGACATTTTTGCATCAGTCATCTTATGTCAGTCTAAGTTTAAAGGAATGTTTTATATTGTACTACTAAATCCCCAAATTAGTTCTTATATTGTTTATTACTTTAAATTTATTTACGTAATTTAATATAATTTGTAATAAAATTGATTTTTTTCCACATTTCCATTCCATCTTCTTTCTCATAGTGGATTAATAATATTGTTTAATATTTATCTTAGAGATTTATTGGATCTTCAGTAAGAAACTAAAGGCATAAAAACACTACTGAAACTGAAGATTGTCTTGTTGAGCAATACTGTTAGTACAGTTACTGTAGACTAATGTGGAGTTTTTTGTTATTTCTTAATCTGAGAAACTAAATTGGATATCAGGAATCTTAAGAGGACTTTTGCTTCTACTATGTGCTGCTTCTAATAGTCATTCTTTTGGAGTTTATTTTTAACAACTACAAGTTCAAATGATCTGTCTAAAAAAAAAGAAACAAACAAAAACTTCTTTTTTTTTTCTTTCCCCCCTTGTATTTTTTTTTACGTTCTTCCAGGCTGCTCTTCTGAGTATCGTACTGAGGGACTCTTTTGCAGCTCCTGAGAAGGATATTTTTCAAGCCTTGATGAATTGGTGTAAACATAACCCCAAGGAAAACCACGCTGAAATCATGCAAGCAGTGCGTTTGCCACTAATGAGTCTAACAGAGCTGCTAAATGTTGTCAGACCTTCCGGATTGTTGTCGCCTGATGCCATCCTAGATGCCATTAAGATTCGTTCTGAAAGTCGGGACATGGATCTCAACTACAGGGGCATGTTAAGTAAGCATTTTTATGTTTTGTTGCCTCTTTAGTGACTGCTGTGCTGTGGCTGTCTGGAAGGTATGGTTAACTTGTTCTGTGAGTTTTTATTCCTCAGGTGGGAAGTAACGTTAGTCAGCATATTTTCTAGGTTTGTGTCTCAGGAATTGCTCGAATATGTGCTTTGCTTTAAGAACGTATTTTCCTTGAGGAATTGTTATTTTAGTAAAAAATCTTTTTGGGGAAAAATGATTTGTTGTGTGCTAAATGGAATTTCAATGGTTTTACATTGATGCTGGTTTGTTTATGAGATATCCATCTTTTCTCCAATGTTTTTGATTTTTTGTTACTATTGACATGTTTGCCCAAATAGCATAAACAGATTTTCCAAATTGCTTAATGGAAACAATTTGGGAGGAAAAAAAAAACAAAAATCATGAAAAGCCTTTTGTTTGGTTTCTCGTATTTCTGCTCACTGTTAATTCAACAAGAATATCTAATGCTGAGCTTTTTGAAGATACTGTTACTTTGTATGTAGTATATGATGTATACACTATTTGCCCCACAGCAAAGAATGAAGTTTTCTTTGACAGTTTGCCCTGTAGTCTGTCAGTCACGTAGAGTAAGCCTTGAAAAAGATAACAGATTTCCTAGAATTGCATCTCCCATTTGTTTTTCTTTAGAAGTTAATACTTAATATTTAAAAATCTGAGTTAATACTTTGATACTGTAAAAATAAATACAAGACATTCTGTTGACTGTCCAGAAAATACATTTTTCAAAGTGGAATGGTACCTTGTGACTCCTTTTCCTGCCACCTTACATTGCAATAACAAGATGTTTGTAATCTCAGAATTTCTATCTTTGCCAAAATCACAGCTTTCTAAAAATTTGATTTTCTATGTTGTTTTAGTACTAGTTCAGACACTTGGGTTTTTCTCTGTAGGAACACTGATGACCACTTGCAATTTCATAGTTGTGCATTACCTCTTTTATAGTTGTTGTGTAGAAATACTACAATACAGTGTGGTTAAATTTTTACCTCTTTAAACGTTGTATGCTCAAGTGTACCACTGAATGTTCCTTAGATACACCAATTAGGTTAATTAATATCCTGTTAAATTTCATACTTCTCTTGCTGACATATTTGAAGAGTTTGGGGTGGACTTTTTTTTTTTTTTTTTTAACACCAGTGCCATATTTTCCAGGTTCTCTCCTCAAAAAAGGCTGTTAAAAATGTCTTTTTAACAGAGTAGTTGATCAATGTATTGCTTTGTAGGTAGCTGTTATTATCACCAGTTTTCTTGATGGGAGACTTTGAAATGGTGACAAAGGAGGCTTATTTTACTGGCTTCTTTAGCTTTGAGCCAACATATTAAAAAGTTTTCTGTTAACTTCATAGTCTTTTACTCTGGTTCATTTAGCTGTCATGTCTTGAGCATTTCATGTGGTTTTAGCTTCCTTCTATTTCAAAATAAAAATAAATTTTAAAAATTGAATTTAAGGCAAAAAGTCAGAAAGAAAGGCCCCAAAGTGATGAGAGAGATTGTGAGAGACTGATTGCAAGGAGAGACTGACTAGTCCAAAAATTTCTATTCGAGTGGAAAATGACAGTTGAATAAGGGAAGGTACATTAAAATTCCATAAAATCACGAAACACCCTAAGAATATAGATACAGTATACTCAGCAGTGATCACTACTTATATCATGTGAGATCTAGGTGGCATCAAATGAAATGGAAGATGCAGAATTTCTAAAATCTATTTTCAAGATGCATTATTACTTCGTGGTCATAATCCTATACTGTGGAATTATAAAATAGCTTTTATTAAAACAGTGAAAATAATTTCTAAAATTTACATCTCTGTATAAAACAGCAAAGAACAGTATCTTCTGGTTTAGGAAATGGAACTGTGGATTGCTGGAAAGAATGGGTTTACAGAGGAGGTATTGCTCTGTGCTGACCCTCCTTCTGTAATTCTTTCTTTGAGCATCTGTTTGTAACCAGTACTGGAGAATTGATGATGGCAGTCAATCTTCATTTTAACTGAATACAGTTGATGTTCAGAACATCTAACTTGCATGATATGAGTATAAATATTAAACAGTAATTTCCTTTTCTTCTTAGTACCAGGGGAAAATATTGCAACAATGAAGTATGGAGCCCAGGTTGTAAAAGGGGAGCTGAAGTCTGCTTTATTAGATGGGGATACTCAGAACTATGACTTGGATCACGGCTTCTCTCGACACCCAATTGATGATGACTGCCGTTCTGGTATCGAAATCAAACTCGGCCAGCCATCAATAATCAACCACATACGAATACTCCTGTGGGACAGAGACAGTCGGTAGGTGCCAAGTTGACTTAAAGAGGGGAAGGCATTTTCACTTGTGATAACAGAATGCAGAATGTTTATGAAGATTTTATGAAAACAGCATGATACCATGTTGGGGATGACAACAACAAGTTTTATTTGAAAACACTGTTTTTTAAGTATAATCGTTGTTACGTATGTTAAGCGGTCTTAAAATATCTCCTGACATGTCAGGCATATTCTTTGTTTTCATTAAGTATATTTTTATTGAAAGCTTACGTAATTTAAATACTTTTAGCAGTTTTGTTTTCTATTTGTAATTTAATTTCCAACTATTAATGTAAAATTGGGTATTCTAGTTCTTATGCAGGCCTACTCATCCCACATTGGAAGAATGTTTAGAGTTTTTTCAGTGTATCAAAATTGTCAAGAGATAACATCTCTGATGGTAATTCAGGGAATAAGAGTTTGTTTGGTGTAGAATCATAGAATCACTCAGGTTGGAAAAGACCTTAAAGATCATCGAGTCCAACCACGACCTACCCATACTACTCTAACAACCCTCTGCTAAATCGTGTCCCTGAGGACCACATCCAAAGTTTTTAAACACACCCAGGGATGGTGACTCAACCACCTCACTGGGGAGCCTATTCCAGTGCTTACCAACCCTTTCTGTAAAGTTTTTCCTGATATCCAACCTGAACTTACTCTGGCACATCTTGAGGCCATTTCCCCTCGTCCTGTCACCAGTGAGAAGAGACCAACCCTGCTCTTGCTGTAAGCACTTTAAAATGTCACCACAAGAAATTTTTAATTTAGAAAATATCTAATGCAGGTATTCATAAGCAATATTCTTTTAAAAAACAATAGAACATGCTATTTGTACTCCTAACACATCATTATCTTTCTTTTTTTTTTTTTTGTACTTATAGACTAACAAATGAAAATTGCAAAAGTTTTGTTTTCTTGAGCAGGTTGTGTTACTTTAGAACAGAAAACGTTGATGTTCTACTGATTTTTTTTTTTTTTTTTTGTAAATTAAAATTTATTTAGAATATCAATTGTAGTTATCATTCAAAACAATTTTTTTTTTTTTTTTAGCTATTTAATTGTTTGAAGTGAGTTCAGCTGAAGTTTTATGTTTTCTTTTTGGAAAGATTGAAAAGTAAAACTTTAAAAGGTGCAATAAACAACTTTTTACAATATTTAACTATTTGTCACAGATCAACCAAGTAAACTCAGTGTTCAATGAAATTTTGAAAAGTATTAGAGGTGAAAATAGTGAGTAGTTCTCTTGAAATTTTTTAGAGTACTGGTAGCTTGAAAATTGCCTCTCATTTACAAGATGTAAATCAACTAGCAGCTGCTGAAGCTGGGAGTGGAGATTGTGGAAAACATTCTCCTTAGCACAGTTTACTCAAGAGTATTTTGAACTTAAGTAGAACAAGCCATCATTGGCAGCAGAATCGGAGAGGGTGAACCTCTTCATCACAGAAGCACAGAAACACCAAGGTTGGAGAAGACCTACAAGATCGTCCAGTCCAACCATCCACCTATCACCAATAATTCTCACTGAAACACTTCTTATGTTCATAAAATACAGAGATTATGGTGGTTTTGTGGTTTAGTATTTAGTTTCATTAGTCTCTGTGCCACCCTAGCTTTTTTATTTATTTATTTATTTTTCTGTGGGAGATATTATTATTGTTATTATTGATATGGCAATAGTAATATCTGCATCACTGGTAGTTTAGATTTATTCCATGCAGATGGAATAGAAATTATTTTATGGCTAAATATCACTGAATTTGAAAGTTGCCATTGCATTTCTAAGGTGATGGTCTGACTTGATCACCTGATTACTGCAGATTGTGTGTTCGGATGTTTCAAGTCATTCTGAAAATGTCTCTTAACATAACTGCATGTGAATTTGGTATCAAAGCTAGTTTAGAATAAGGATCTCTTCTAGATATTTTAGATGCAGGATTGTGGTAAGAGCAAATAGCCTTCTTTTCAGCATGACTGAAATCCAGAAGAAGTTGAAGAAGTTAATATCCAAGGTGTGGCTGTTCATATTCTAACCCATCCTTTGTTTTAAAATCCAAAGGTCCTACTCCTACTACATTGAGGTGTCCATGGATGAGTTAGACTGGATTCGAGTTATCGATCACTCTAAATACCTCTGTCGGTCCTGGCAGAACCTGTATTTTCCTGCCCGCGTTTGCAGGTTAGTGCTTGAATGCAATGTTGCACGACTGTCATTAAATAATGCAGATACCAGAAAAATTGCTGGGTTTTGCTACTATGTTACATCTTTCTGGTAATGTATGGTATACACAGCTTTCATCAGCCATCTTCAAACAAAAGAAAATGTCACTTTTGCATTTTGATATAACTACATTTGATTGATTTCAGATATCCTGTTTTGAAATCTCTGGTACTTCTCTCTCTCTCTCTCTTTTTCTTTAATTTTTAAATTCGCTTACAAGTAAACGTCATTCGTTGGCTGTCAAAACCTTTTAAATGTTTTTAAATATTTGTTTTATGCCTTGGAAATGTATTTTCATATATATTCACGTGTCTTCTGTTGTTGCACTGAAAAAGTATTTTTCACAGTTGCAGAAGAGAGAAAGGAGAGAATTAAGATGTAGGAGGTTCGAGTAGTGTTATGTGAAGCACAAAGCAGCTGGATGAGCTTACTCATTCTTGAGCTGATATTGTCGTTTTACTGGAGGTGCTGGGAATACTGGAAGAGATTTGTAGTCACACCAAATTGGCCCAAGCAAAATCTATGTTAATCTTCTTGATAGAGAAACTAGTATCTCTGTATATTCCAAAGAGACTGTTGTGATTACACTTCGCCTTCTAAAGGAAATACCCTATATATAGGGCTTGTGTGTAGTAATTATTATGTAGACAGACTTCTTAATCACTCAGCAATTACTGGAATCTTCAACAAAGGGAAGCACTGTTGTTGGTTTTTTTCCCCCCAAAGAATGATTTCTTACTCTGATGGTTACTGCTTTATAGGAAATTGCAGAAAACAGTTGTCTATGTGGAAAAAATATAGTGGATTACTTGTGAGCCATTTCAGAAATAACTGAATTCCTGTCATTTTTGTCATCTGTTCTGAGTGTAATTGGTGTTTTATTTTTTGTGATGCAGACAAATGCATTTTCACCTTTTCCCTGTAAGTTCTGTGATTCTGCTGTTACTGTTTTTTCTTTCTGAAATGGTCACATGTCTGATAAAGTCTAAGCTTAAAGGTATCTCTGTTAAATCATCTAACAATTATGAAATGCCTCATGGAGTTTATAGGTACTTGGTTTTTTGTTTGGTTTCCTTTTTTTGTTGTTGTTGATTTTGTTTCTGTTTTTGTTGTTGTTGCTTTTTTTGTAGGTTGTTTTTCTTTTTTTTTTCCCCCACTTGGTAGAAAATGGACAGGTTGTTACTAGGCCTTTTTTTTTGTTTTTTTATTCCCTCCTGTAAGCAAGAAGATTTGAAGAGATCTTGGGCGTTAGAGTGGGACTTCTCTTAATCTTCCTTCAAAAGGACAGCAATTCTATGGCCTTATCCAAAGACTTGTCCCAAATTGATTTTCTATTTCAATGTCGATTTGTCTGCTTGTCATAAAGCAAAGTGCTTTGTGGTAACATTGTATTGGATGACTGAGGAGTAATGGAGAATTCAGGAGGTTATTGACTGTGATTTTATTTTACACACCATTTTCAAAACAAGAGAGTAGAACATGCCAGATTGAAGGTCTGCCTGTTTGTCTAATATAGTAGAGCAATTGATGAAATGTAGATTATAAAGAGATAATTAGACCTGAAACATTTGGCAAGGATAGTTGCCTTCTTATCTTTTACATTCTTTAAATCTTTTCAGTTTTCTCTTGAATTAACTCTTTGAGTCACTACCCATTTTAAAAACCAAATTCAGTGTCTCTTTCACACTAGCAGAGTGAAAAGGATGCAACTTTCTGACAGTTGTTGAGTAAAATGCTTGTAACTTATATACAATGAATTAAGACCAGCCCAGTGCTCTTGCGTAGTCATTTATTGCATCATGTCTATTATAACCTTTACTGTGACTTTGATTTTTTTTATTGTATGGAGCATTGTGAATTAGCCACAATAGATATAGAATTAAGGACATTACTGTACATCGCTCATGGGAAGAACTTGTGGGACACTGGGACCTCAGCAAATGAATGTTAAAAATTCCAAAGGTCTTCAAACAGGCAGTGCTCTTTTGTATTTTTATCCTTTTCACTTTTTTGTGCTTTCGTTTTTGTTTTGCAGTTTCATCTTTGTGCTTTATCCTTGTTCACAAGTCATGAAAACCTATTCAAAGCTGTTAGAAAAAATTGAAAATGTTAAGAGGTCTCAAATCGAATGTAACCACAAGGTGTCACTGTAACAAAAGTCTGAGACAGACTTTGCTTTTATTAAGCAGCCTGGTATCAGGTGCTGTTTTTGTTCTGTGCCTCAAGAGTTTTTGATACTAGTGATTACACCATTTATAATCCTCTACCTGAGTGCAGACAAATTAAATTCTAGATCCTGCTTCTCCTGAGCTTTTGGAAGGGAAAAAAAAAAGACAAAATGTAAAAAAGATTCAATAGGAACACAGTTCTAAACATTCCTTAGTTTATAATGTTGGTAATTGCCAACATTAGGCAAGGTAGTGACAGGCAAAGAGGTGCTGTTTTAAAATATAGGTTAGACAAGTTCTTTTTTCCTCAATTCACCTCAGTCAGATGGCTTCAGACATGTGCTTACTAACAGTGGTGGCACAGTTGCTTTATTTTTCTTTCCTCTTGTATGAAGCATTGAAGTTAGTAACTGATTAAGCAGAAGTCTTTCACTTTCAGCCTTACCAGTAGATCTCTGAAAACCTTATCTGTAGTAGGTACCCAGTGTTCCTGTGCTCAGTAGAGATGCAGTAACTTGCCAAATGGCATTTGGAATATGGCTCAATCTGAAGACCTGTTGAAACAAGAGAGGAGTTGACTCTTGAGGAAAAAGCAATTGAAACACTTTACCTGGTACTTAAAATAGAAAACAGTGTCTGCAACTCTAATTCAGCACTTGTGTTTTTTGAAACAAGCTATTCTATTTCCAACCCTGGTGCCCCTGTAGAGTGGTATTTAGTGAAAGCACATAGACATCAAAAAGGGGATTTTGAATGTTTTGAATGTTTTCACTTAAAATCCATCTCTGCTAAATCACTGATGTAACTGAAGAACACAGACAGAGAATTGTTGGCATGAGCACTGGTAAGGTCTTCATAAGGTCCAAAAAGCATCAGAAAGGGGTGAAGGCTGTCATTAATAGCCTTATAAAAATGACTTCTTATAAATGTATTGATTAACATTGTGCAACTGAGACATTCTTCCCTTGCTTACTGTACATGGGGAATATGAGTGGTTACATAGGCAACATGTTAATTTGACTAGCTTGTGTAGCATGCTTTGGGAGGCATTTACTGCTGTGAAAATATTTTATTCCTAACTGTGCAGCAATGCTGATGTTTCAGAGTTTAGAAAAAATATCTTTCTGGATAAGACAAATTTTTTTATCTCTGGATAACTAAAAGCTTAAAATCTTTAACTAATTAAATACTGTATACAATACAGTGATAATGTAATGTCAAAAGATAATTTTAGAAGTATCATGGCTTATTTTTATAGTAGCATGCTATTAAATGAAAACAATTTTGAAATGTTATTCCAAACCTTTAAAGCCTTCACTGATGTTATTTTGACAAACTGGTTTTCACTTCAGGCACACAGTTTTGTTGTGGTTGGGTTTTCGTGTGTTTGTGTGCGTGTGGTTTTGTTGGTTTGTTTATTTATTTCCTTATGTTTTGAGGATGGGGAGAAGAGCTACTCATTCTTTCTAGGAGAATGTGCTTGCATCAAGGTTTTTTTCTTGGCATGTTTCTTGACCCTTGTCTTCTAAACTTCTGAAATGCATGGAAATGGTTTTCTGAAATCTCTGTTAGGTGCTGCTTGCTTATCTTCCTCTCTCTGTGTTTTTTCATGGTTTTTTTTTTTAGCATTTTTCTTTTCAGTATGTATTCAGTCTGACTTTTTTTTTTTTTTCTTAGATAAGGAGATAGTCTCAGATTTTTAAAATGGTGTAAATCTTCTGTGGAAGATCAAGAAGGCTATTGCCTGCCTGTGGCAGAATGTTTATTGATTTAAAAGATCCTCCTTTCATCTTAGTTCATGTGTACTTTAGATCCTAAGTGTGCACTTCTGAGTCTGGCTGCAAATGTGTTCTTTTTGTAGCCATATTGAAGCTGATTTCTCTGCAGGCAGAATCAATAACATTTTTCATCAAGAACTTTATCAAGGCAGCTTTTTTCTTAATTCTTTCCTTTGTCTGTGCCATAATAATTTCACTTATCCTCACTTAAAGAACCCAACTCATCTTTGATGAAAAAGCAGAAAATGTAGTGTGAATTTAAGCAGTTGATGACAACCTGCCAGACAGCTCATCTTCTGAAAATCGTGTTTGTGAACAAGTGTGTGTAGAGAAGTTAATATAGCTCGTATGGAAATGTGAAAAAAGCCTGCCCAGCCAGTTTGTTGGCTTTAAATTGCAAATATATTTATATATCTTGCAAATATATGATTTGTCTTGTTCTTTGGTTTATAGTTTAGAAGAAACAATCAACTTCAAGTGATCTAGGTTACACATTCTTGTTGTTTGACTTGTACTTTCGTAATTTGTTTTTAAAAAGTATGTATTCAGAACTTCTATGTGTTCATTATGAATTTAGAAATTGTTTTTAGGTCTATTTTTAAGTGGTTACATCTCATGAGAAATCCAACATAATTGAAAATTATTAGTAGGTATTCAGCTTTACATAAAGATACACCTAAACACTGAATCATAAAATTGTACGTAATAATTTTACAGCAAGATCAGTTTTAAAGTTATTGCTGCATAAGACAAATCTGTATTTAGAAAATATCTTCAAAACTTTATTGTTTTCCAAAAGCTAGAATTAACTGTGAAAGCGTACATGCTTACAAAGACAGACTTTTACACAAGGAGATTTTTCTTTTGCCAAGTTTGTAAGAATTCTCATTTATTTTAGTTTGTTTATCAATCATGGCCATCTGTGGAATTTGTTTGATGTCCTTGTATAAAGCATTTATCTTTCTCCCAATTTCTAGGCACGGTCATGCTTAGAAATAACGGGCCTGGTTTGTTGATGTGCCTAAAAAAACTGTACCACACTTAAAATCACACATTATTAGTATTCAAATTGTATATGAGAAACCTAATAATATGGTTGTGTATTCTGTCTTCTCAATTTCTAAGTTTATAAAGTGATCTATTGAACAGTGCTGGGCCAAGCACAGCTGTGGAATAATTTGGATGATATTAAGAATGTTGTAGTAAAGCAAACATATCTGTAGTTTAACTTCTCCATTCAGAAACTGATAATTATCTTCTAGGTAGCTCTTTTTCAAGGTATGAACCAGTGTATGAATGATAAAGCTCTGAAGTCCATTGCCTGATTCAGTGTCGCTTTGCTCTTTGAAAAAGTGCTTGTAGAACCTGTGATAGCCTGGAGCTTGTTGAGTTTGGACTGTGCTTTCTCATCCCAGATTCAGCTAGGAAGAACAGGCTGAGAAGATAGGACACCACCAGTTGAAAATTAAAAAGTCAAGCTGGAAAGAACTAAAAGCAAAACCGAACACATTTAAATTAATAGACTATTTGTATAAAGTTGCATAAGCATCTGCAGTGGACAGAAGTGAGTAAAGGAAAGAAAGCAAGAGCAGAGAAAGAGAGGGCACAAAATACACAGCATGTTTTAAAAAGAAAATCTCAAAGTGAGGTGAAGAGTATTTTAAAATAAACTGTTTTCTACTGTGGTGATAATAGGAAAAAACACATGTGATTTATCATTTTTAGGCTAATCCTATGATTCTGTGATTCCATGCCTTTTTGTCTACTCGCTTTGGAGTTACTTGCCATCAGCGCAGCGTTTGACTGCTCCAAAAAAGAAAGAAAAGACTTGCAGCTGCACTGATGAGAACATTCCTAATCTTCTTAGAAGCAAATTAATAGCCTTCATGGGTTATCTTTACCTCATATTGACAGCATTTTTCAAATTAAAGAAACCTGAAACTTATTTCACTTTCAGAATTCATTGACCAACGGGGGGGGGTTATAAAATAGTTACATAACACCTTCTCTTTGGGGAAAGAGGGATATGGAACATTTTCCTTAGTTAATGAGTGTAATTGCCGTCTTAAAATAAGTGATAAATTCTGGGGTTAAAATCAATATTTTCTTTGAAGTTCTCCTATATGGCGTTGAGGAGTAAATTTGATTGTTTTGCTGGTTTGTTCTGAAGTGGCTAAGAATTGGAAAAATCTCGAAAAGATCTTATGAATCTTATGAAGCTTGACACTTCTTCAGCTTCTTCAACCCAATGTGCAGGACTTGTGGAAGGTAGTATGTGATGTCAAATCATACAAAGTTATAAGTTTATTTTTGCATTGGCTTTTCAGACACCCTTTTTTTTTTTAGTGGTTCCAAAATTTGGATAATGGGAAGAGATGAAAATAATTATTTTTAAAAAATATTCAAGAGACAGTAACATAATGCTGTTTCTGTAACAAGCTTTTTAGTCTGGAAATTAAAGAGTTGAAATGTCACTTGCTTGGACATCTAAAGAAAAAAAAAGATAAAATCTTGAGCACCTAGTATTAAAGAATGTAATTTATCTTAACTGTGCCTTACAGTGTGTACATCCAGCAGTGACATTATTTAGTGCATATTAATAAACTTGCTATGTATAAAATTCACTTTTTAAGAACTATAAACTAAAGAATAAAAAATATACTTTTTTTATTTTGTAGTTATTACTTTAACGAAACAATAAGTAGGAGGGCAATTTACTGGGTAAAATGATTATCACAGAATCATAGAACGGTTTAGATTGGAAAGCTCATGTCCAACAGCCCTGCCACGGGCAGAAATACCTTTGAATAGATCTAACTGCCCACAGCCCCATTGAACCTGGCCTTGATTGCCTCCAGCTGTGGGGCATTCACAGCTTCTCAGGACAACCTCCTGCACTGTCCACTGCCATAGAAGAATTTCTTCCTTATATTTAACGTAAATCCACTTTTTTTGTTTGTTTTCTTTCATTTTGCTAGTAATAATGATTTACTTAAGGTTTGTTGTTATTTAAGGAAGGCACCAGAGTATTCTTAATTCTGATTTAATATGTAGGAAAACTAAAGATAGGTAGAACACTGCATATGTGCATTCATAGACGTCCTTCCCATTCAGGTTATATTTCATCTCTTGCTTCTTTTTTTTTTTTTTTTTTTTTTTCCCTTGAAGAATTTATTGTATATTTAGATGAAAACTGATTTTAAAACTTCAGTAGATCGAAACAGAATGAAGGGCTAGAAGACATTATCACTGATTATTCCAGCTTTTGCTAAATTATAAAGCATATATCACAGCTGTAAAGAGAGATTGCTTCCTAGGTCATATTTTATCTTGCCGTAGTAGATAAGTGTGTAAATGAAAGGGAAACAAATTGTTTCAGTATAGGAAATCAATATTATTTCTTTTGAATGAAAGTGAATGAAATTGAAATAATTCACTCTTGTGTGAAACTAGAAACTATAAATGTATTTTATCCTCTTGCAGCAAATTGACGTTCTGCAGACTAGCAACAAGACAACGTTCCCAACAGTAGTCAAACACATTCATGTATACTGAATTATAGCTGAGAAAGAGAGGTTCACTGTAATTTCATGTGATTTACATAGAAGAGCACGTAATTCATCATTTTAATAGAAGCTGGTATTAATTTCAAGGCCAGGCTGGATGTGGCTCTGGGCAGTCTGGTCTGGTGGTTGACGACTCTGCCCATGGCAGGGGGTTGAAACTAAGTGATCATTTTGGTCCTTTTCAACCCAAGCCATTGTACGATTCTGTGATTGTTAGAAAACCTGCATTTTCAGACATCAACTCTTTTTATTCTTTGCACTATGGAAACCTCTGAGTTCCTAAGTGTCATGTGATTTGTGGGAAGATACTATAAGCTCTATGTAGACTTCCAATTCGTAGTTCCCTTAGGCATGCATTGGCACTTTCACATTACCTCCTAACTGGTCTTTGTCATAGGTATCTGGAATTTAATCAGATTTGGAGTCAGCATATCTAGAGTACTTCATTTCCATAAATAATATGCAGTCTCTTGGAATTTTGTAGAGAATGAGACGACCTTAAAAGTGCAAGTTGAGTTTGTAGTAATGATGTACAAGCAAAGTATAAGGAAAAGTATTTACAGCCACCAGAAATGTTGATTTCCTATCATCTTTATGATGACAGAGGCAATCAAAGCAAGCTGTCCTAGTCGTGCAAAAGACAACATCTTTCTGACTTAATGATGGCCATGGCAGAATAGCTAGAAAATGACTATCTTCTAGACACTCTACTCATAAGTATTTCTCAATCCAAACTTTTATGGATTGGCTTACAGATTAATAGTATGCCAAAATACTTGCTAATAGTTTATTCTTCTTCGCCAAAAACTGATTCCCTTATGTTATTCGTAACTGATTTGTTATTAGGAATTCTTACGTTGCTAAAATTTCAATAAAAATTTAGGAGAGTGTTTTTAAGTCAACTTTCCATGTGTATTGGGTTGTTATTTTCTCAGCAGTACAAATGCTAGAGATTGAGGTTGCTAGCTTTAGTTTTCACGTGATGAGATGCTCTGCTGAAAGATATGCAGCTAGATATAAACTTTTCTGGTATTTAAGAATTGTTTGGAGGTCATTACTCTCATATATCAAAGCACAGATTCATATAATTTTTCACAGCTACAGCGTGACAAGGATAAAGGTTGGGTGACTTCATAGCAACATAATTCTGGATACTAACTTAAGGTAAAATATTGTTGCAGGAAACTGTTTTTCCTATGTTGCATGTTTATTTAACAAAGAGCAGAGGAACTCCCCTGAGACCTGATAGGGAACTAGAACCTAAATAGTATTTTGATGGCCTTTTAGACGATCCTTTTTTTATTGGCAGTGTTGGGGAACCTCAGATGACTCCTTTCTACAGAGTAGCTTTCCCAGTTGTGGCTAAATGATGTGAATAGTTACTCGTTCATTTGGGAAGTGTTTTCTGTTATGAGTGTTCATGTTATGAAGTAGAGATAGGTGATGGAAGAGAGTAATACTGCTTCTCTGGAGAAATGTTAGTACAAGGACAGGGTGCAGGTAAGGCCTGTGCTTAGGAAATGACTATTGCTGTTGATATATTGATATTGAAAGAAAAAATAATTTTGGAGGATATCTTCAGAACAAGTTATTTTGCTGGTCTGAAGTAAGGAACTGCTCAGGGACATGATTTAGCAGAGAGCTGTTAGGGTAGTATGGTTAGGTCGTGGTTGGATTTGATGAGCTTGAAGGTCTTGGTTCAAGGGGTAACAGAGAGTTGCCCCCTTATTTCACTGGTGTTTGTTTCTGTATTGTGATATAGTTTTTAATGAATTATTTGAATTCATACAATTTTATCTGTATTTTTTTTTCATTTTGATTGACAGTCTTAGTTTGTGTCTAAAATAATGCAAAAAGGCATTCAGCAAATGAAGATTTGACTGAATGTTTTATTCTGTATTACAGACTTGTTTAGCATGTGTTTCTTCAAAAAATTTTTGTTAAAGAATCTTCCAAATTATCTGATAAGAAGTATTGCTTCAAGTAATGCACAAAATGCAGACTGTGTCTGCCTATCCTGTATTTACTTGTATCCTCTATTAGCTTTGGAACTACTGGCTCTACTGTGAGGCAACACAGTTTAAAATGTTACTGAATAATGCATTGTTTTGCGTATTTCAGGATGATTGTATTTAAATGTGGTGGATGTGGTGTTTGCTTTTTTTTCTGATGGGAGACACGAAAACTGAGAGGCAGTGCAGTTTTTGACCAGCCTCTTGAGCTTCTTTCAGGACTTCACAGGTGTATTGTTTATAAGTATTTTAAAATTAGCCATCTAACTCAAAAGTATCTCTTCTCTGAATATTTATTTCAGTTAAACTTACTTTTTTTTTTTTCCAGTTTGTACTGTGGATAATGAGTGTTTGAGCTGTTCAGAAATGAACCACCAAATTTGTTAGCTACATAAAAAATATAAAATTGCATGGGCAAAGGATTCATTTAGGCATTGAAAAACATTTGTTACTTCATTTTATTTTGAAGTCCTGCAGTATATTGTTTAAAATTGTCATTGTGGTTAAATACATAATCTTATCTTTATGTAGCTTCATACATTACATTGTATGCAACTACTGTGATGAAATTGATAAAGTTAAATGCATTAGTTCTCTTCTGTGTTACATAAAAAGGAAATGTTGCAGTATGGAAATTGTATGGTCGTTACATCAATTTCTAAAGTGCAGGTGGGAGGAATGACTATTGATCTAATAGATTTAATAGTTCACATTCAAAATCTAGAATAGAAGTAATATTTTGCAGCTGAATAGCTGCAGAGTGTAATCCTTCAGACAAAGTTCTGAAAGCAGCTATAAAACTGAAAAACGGCGTTCTTTTATTTTTCAGTTATTTTGGGTGCTTTGAATTCATTTTCAGAACTCATTTTCATATTGTATCTACGTATATTATTGAAATCGTTCAGATCAGAATTTGTTTTGGTTGTTAAAATTAGGAACCATGTAAGTGGTTGCCACAGAAATTACTTGGAGTACTTACAGTACTTAAGATAAAACAGAGGTCACTGCAGGAACCACAAACAATGGAGAGTGCTTTTTTAGAATGCATGTCATAGCAGGCTGATAGATGAGACTGAACTTTTTGGTTATCTCTGCTGTCTCTTTCCTATTTCTGCTGATTTCTTTTTAAGGAGAAAAAGGTTTCATGCTGTTTTGTGTTTTATTTCTGGGGTTCTCTGAATGTCTGTTGTTTTTCTTCTCACACTTTACTGCTTTTCTTTGCACCTCCTGGTTTTTAGAATTATTCAGCTACACTGACTAGCAGAAATGACTGAACAGTAATATAGAGTGTTCCAGGCCAGTGCTGAATTAAAGATGATTCATTCTGGATCAGAAAAATAAATGTTAAGACAGCCGTTTTCTTGCTCTAGTTACTGAAACATGGTTCTTCATGTTCCTTCAGAAGGCCTTTCTGGATTTAACAGTGGTTCCCTCTGGTCATCTGCTGCCCTCTGCTCGAGGTTGCTTAGAGTGGGGATTTTTGAGACTGAGCTACTGATCCTCCCTTCCCTTTTGACCTCTTAAGCTTGCACTGAGAGTTTGTTCTCCCATGCTAAGCTTGAGGGAAATTCTTACAGCCTCCTTTTGCAGAAAGACAGTATCTGCTGAGTTAAATATGAGCAGTAGCTCCAAGGATCAAGCATTAGGCTCCCTTTTCTCTTTCTACCACTTCCTGACAAGTGGTAAAATTGGATGCAGGCATCAAATGTTTTGCTGGCTTCCATGCATCTTCTACAGCAAGTGAAGTGGCCAGGTAGTCAAGATAATTTATAACACATTTTTGAATATCTGTGCATAATATAATTGGATCAATGCAAATGCAGGATAATGCAGTTCTTTCAGTGTCACTGTTGTATTCTGTAAGTTCCTATCAGAAAATCAACCTGATAATTACTGTATTTAAAGGGAAGCGAATACTACACAATTTTATTTCTTGATCTCAATTATATGGTTCTTATTTGAACTAACAAAGCAGCTATTTCATCCTGTGTAAAGGCAGCTGGCTTTCTCCAGACTGTCTTCAAAAATACGGTATTAGCATGATCAGGGGGATTAAATAAGATCTAAAGAATTTTGTAGCAATCTCTTCTGAGAGAAGAGATTGGAGAGGTTTAAAATTTCTCAACAGAAGAGGAGAATAGGAGAGGATAAGCTTTCAAAGTAAAGAAGGTATTTTAAACTGAGGGTATTAGGCAAGGAGTGAAGCAAGCTGTATACAGAAGACAGGCTGATCTGGGGCGTTATGTGTTAAATGTAGACATATTTATGTGCAAGTGCAAGAACAGTGTGAGACAAGGCTTAGGAGTGCTTAGGGACGTTAGAAAAATTTTAACAATGTATTGTTCTACCTTGAAAGTATGTTTGCTTCCAGTAATTGTTGTAATAGGGTTTTGAAACCTTTCCAAGTAGTTTACAACCATATCTAAAGTGATGAACTGAATAGTCCCAAGGCCCATTCTTTAATCCTGAAATAAGCTGTGTCACAAATGTCACAATTTGGCAACATTTGTCTAATTAAATTCTTTCAGCTTCCAGAATGGATTAACTGTTCCCACTGCCTGTGGCAAGGAATAGCTTCTGGGCTATGCAGACTCTCAAGCACTGCTTTAGAATGGAGAGCCACTTGGTCTAGGCTGAAATTAAGCCTAGATAGTTCTAATGGTTCAGCAGCATAGACAGATTTCATTTTCAGGTGACCTCAAAGATGAGTAGTGAAGCTAGAATAATTTCAAGACTGTATTACAGAGGAGAGGTTTTCCTGTGCTTTTATGCACAGTCAGTACTGTACAGCGTGAGGGAACAGTTTGAGACAATGACTTAGGATGATGCTATGAACTCCATCAAATGCATGGCTATAGTTTGCTTGAGCAGTTATAAAGAGTGTGAAAGATCTGCGAGTTATTGTGCCCAATTTGTTAAATGATTGATTTGGAGAACTTTGGCAGTCGTTTTTCTAACACGCCAAAAACATCTCAGTATAAGCTGTTCAGTAACACAGCAGTTAAATGTGTGAGCTGTGTAGATATACTCATTTTCTGTTTTGACGATAGAGTGAAGCAGCAAAGGATGTCACTTATCTTTTCTGTAGGTTTCATAGGGTAGGCAGATAATACTTTTTGATATAATTTTTAAAAATTTCCTCTAACTTGAAGTTATCATCCTTTTGCAGATGAAGAAAATATAGCTAAAATATACCCACTAATTTGCTTTTGTTTGCAGAGCAAACTTAAACCAGAAAGTCTTATTTTTAGTCCTGGAATGAAAGGCTCCAATGCTTTATATTAAATAGATGCATCCAGTATTAGTTGCTGAATTTTTAATAGGATGTAAGATGCATAAGCGGGTGAAGCAGAATATATGTTCAGCAGTTGCCAAATTCATGATTGTTTTGTTTTGCTGCCTGTAGGGAATAAGAAGTACGGTGCCAGTTACTTGTGTGTAGAGAGTTTATCATCTGACCCAGACTGAGATTTGATATTTTAAAATCTTTTTCTGTTTTGATGTTTAAACCATTTTGTTAATTCCAATTTATCTGGAATCTCTTGACTGCTTTTAGGAAAACAGCGTAACTGATGAATCTGCAGAGATCTAATACCCTCTTAGGGGAATAGTGAGACATGAGAGTTACTACCTTTGTACAATGAGAAACCTGATGGCAGCATACTGCAGTGATAGAGTTAAAATTCAGTTAAATAAAAGTGGATGAATAGCAATAGTGCAAGGGAAAGAGTGAGAAATTAAGTGGTATCTTTTTTAGAAGTCTGCCTTATTGCTGCCTGCATTGCTCCTCTGGGATTTTTGTATTGAGTGCGAGAAAATCAGCAAGCTCTTGAAAAACCCAAGATAAAATTACTGCCATAATTTTATTTTATTTTTTTTATTGTATGGTATAAAGCCTTAATTTAGGTGGGGGGGGGGTTATTACTGGCATTTTCTTTGGCATGGATAAGTTCAATTAATTTCTGTTGACAAGCTCTAGGGTTTTCTTCCTCTCCCCTCTCACAGCCCCCGCTTCCCGATATGTGGAAAGCACAATTTGTTATCAGTTTGCTTTGGACTCTGGAGACCTCATTAAGGGCCCAGAAAGGAGTTTCTGTCTCTGCTGTTGGATGCCTTTCTGTTTTCTGTTGAACTGGAGCCATTTGCATTCTTACTTGGAAAGGAGTGTAGGGGCTGGAGGATGAAAACTTGTGTGGATATTGCTTTCCTGTTGATTTAAAATAAAATAATGATAATAATAAAAAAGATTAAAAAGGTTAAAAAAAAAATTAAAAAACTGCTGCTCTTTGGGCCATAGTGTTATGCTAAAATTTGCAGTGCAAAGATTGATCAACTTTGAGATATAAGCAGGAAATCTCACAGTTTATATGTAGAATATCTATTTATTTGACAGTAAGGAAAGGTGCCAGCAAAATATTACATTTTGTCACAGTTTGAGCCATCATGCTCTCATTTCAAATTCTTATTCCAATCAAAATGCTTTTAGAGCAGTTTTTGAAAGAGACTGAGTCTTTTAGTCTGCAGAGTAGTTCATTACATAGTATTGGAGCAGTGTATATGTTAGAACTATCATATAGGCACAGTGTATTTTCACAGAAAAAACCAATATGCTTGAGAGAAATCACTTATTAAATTGCTGTAAAATAATGTTTAACATGAAATATACACAGTCACATTTTTCATTAGCAAGCAAAACCGTGTATCATGTATTTAACCCCATATAGGTGCTAAATTCTAACTGAAAGCTTTTTGAGCGAAGTAGAATAAAGTAGTTCAATAAAACTTACTTTCTTATGATATAAGCTGCAGATTTCCTCTTTTCTTTGGCATTATCTTCTAACTAAGAAAAATGTAACAATTGTAGACATGATTGTGTCTTTCAGCGATATTTTCTACACCTTCTCACACACATTTGTGTGTATACCCATGCGTGAACACACAACTGTTTTTTAAGGATTTTAAGGCTACTCTCAGGAGGATTGAGCAAAGGTACTTTACAGATGTAATCTGTGATTCTTTTAAATTCACAGTGTATGCTCAAGTAATACTATGCTTATTCATAAATGTAATATTTAATTTGAAAAGTCACTTACAGTCAAGGTCAAGCTGGGAATGATTATTTAGCTTGCTGGGTAATAACACATTTATTTTTTTTTAAATCTGAATTTATAATGCTTATGAAAATTGTTCTTTTGATTTAGAAGGCTATATATTTGAGAACTATTAATTATTGGTTATTCTGAACTTCTTATTACATTTTTCATTAAACTACTGATAGATTTCCTTTCCTTGCTTCTCACTTCTTGAAACAAGAAGTGCATATTTGTCATTACATACTCCATGAATTGAATTCAATTTAAAGATCAAAAATGTTCCAGAAAATCTTTTAATTTAAAATAAATGTACTACAGTCTGATAGAGCAAGCTTCAGTGAAATTTTGAAAAGGATTGGCATGAATTTTTACAGCGTTAAAACCACTGCTTTTTTCCAGCTAGAATCTACCATTGTACAGTTATTTTCTTAAAATGAAAACTAAACGGTACAAACTGTTCTAGCAGAGGCTTTCTACATGGGAAGAAAAGTTCTTTGACAGAAAGTGCTTCTTACTTCGAACTTGCAAGTTGACAGTGATGTGTGTTTTATCTTGCACCCTTATTAAAGTTTCCAGAAGATGCTGCAGTTTATAGTACAGTGCTCATTAAAGCAGTAAACGGTGAAGTCCAACGCTGTCATGAGCTATCATTTCATAAGGCAGTCTTGATGCTGTTTCAGGATAGTTGTCTGGCATTCTAGCTGCTTAGTAGAAACCTATTAAAAACTCCAGGGTTTACTTTGTTTCTCTTTAGAGAGAGAAGTCTTCTAGTTAATTGCTAGGTAATAAAATTGGCTGGAAAGAGGTATCAGAACCAATAATACTCCAGAAGTTACAGATGTACATTTTCTGCTCTAGTAAAAATTAATCTCACTAAGGTGTTTCCATAAGTTTTACATTTTTCCAGCACTAGATGATCCTTTGAATGCAAAGTTTTTTGATTGCTTTCCAAGGCTGATTTTGGGTTGCTAAGTGTTTGCTTTGGTCAGAGCCTATTCAGCTATTGCTGTCATTTTTTCTTCCAACAATGTCTTTGCTCCCTGGTGACTGACAAGAAAGTTTGTGTTGATATATACGCAAAACTGCTGTTCATCATGAAAATTACTTGGTTTTAAAAATTCAAGTTGACCTTTTACTTTATACTGCAAGTCATTGACAGACAGGCTTATAGAGATTGTCTTTGTATGCATTAGGTATGTTTATGACAAATAAAATACATAATCAGACGTAGATCACTCTGAAAGTAATGCCTCCTATTTATTTCAATGGAAACTACAGCAGATACAAAGAGCACTATAACACTATTTTATAGAGCAGATTCTCAGCTGCAAAACTCTACTTTTCAGTGTAGTCACCACCATTAGCTATGCATATTCACTGGTGACGAGCAATAGCCTGCATGCTGCACTCATAAAAATGTGTACTAGCAGAGGTGACCTGCTTCACCACTTTTGAAATGCACCACCACCACCTCGCTGTGCTCATGTCTGCTGTTTGGTCTCCATAAACATTCAGCAAGCATCTGTGAATGTCAGTGAGCGCCATTTTTTCCACTTGGAGGAATTCAGTGACACACATTTGCTTCACATGCACTTCCATGTCAGACACTGTTTTGTCAGACTGCCCCTCTTCTGCCATCTGTCACACAACAACAACATGCAATGGAATATTGATAGGATGGTTCAAACTCTACTGCTATAACATCAACACCTGCCACTGACATTGTGGACCAATATAATATAATAGGAGGCATTACTTTCAGAGCAGCCCTCATATATAAAATACATGATTATATGTGAATAAAGTTGGGTATCTAAATCTTCATTTATAAGCTGTAAGTGTTGTCAGCCTCATGGAAGTCTATGTCAAAAAGAAATATGCATGCAGACTGTAGAAAGTATTTCCACACATTTCAAGCGGAGAGTGTAAATAAATGGTAATGCAAATGCTGTCTGTTTTTGTTGCTTGTGAAATATCCCCCAAAGATAGGAGTTAAGACATTATTTAAAGAGTTTTAAAGATGATTAGATTTCAGCATAGGTACCTTCATAAAAATATCTGATATACAGTAGAGAAAAGTTGTGTATGACAGATTGTAAGTGGTGAGAAAAATAAAAAACAAGACCAAAAATCCCACAGCACAGATCCTTTTCCAAATTACCCTTGTATCAAATTACCATATTTTCAGTCATCTAAAATTATTGCGTAACTGAACTGATAAATTTCTTAGACTTATTGCAAATACCGAGCTGAATAAGATAACTTTTGCCACTAGAGAGTGCTACGCAGTCACTAGAATTTTCTCTCTCCAGAAAAAAAATAAAAATTACATTTTTCCATCTTCGCATTAAATGATAAACAGTTTATATTCTTCAAATTCTTCAAATCCCAAATCAGTTTGTATTTAACATGCAGGCTCTAAGTGTAGAAATGTGGTTGAGTGACAGTAATGGTTTCATGCAAGCTATTTAAAATTTTAATGTTATAATTGACTCAAGTGTACATAATTTTTTTAGTACATCGAAGTAAGATGCTACTGACATTATTTTAGCTTTTTTTCTAATTACATCTCTTAAAAAAATAAAAACTTAAATGAAAAAATGCTCCAAAACACTAAAATGAAACTTTCTTATGATGCATTCAGGTTCATGAGAAGTTATTCAGAAGGATGTTTTGAAGCTAAACCTATTTTTGAACATTTTCCTTTTTTAAATGAGTTCTCAAATCTTCAATTAATCTATCATTTTCTGTCTTCAGTTTTGTAATGCTTCTAGAATTCTTTCTGTGGTTTTGTTTAAGTTGACTTACAGCCAACAGTAAAACTGTGTTGATTAAACCTAGTTGCCATTTCTACTGAATCTTGAATGTTTAGACACTGTATCAGCTTTTTTTCATCTCTGTTATTTACCCATTGATCAGAAATGAATGTTGTGTTTGTTGAAATATCAAATTTAGAGTGATTGTCAAACAAAGGAGTCAAATGTTGGCCTACCTGATGGTAATAGTGCTAGCATTTCTATCTCCCACTGCTGAAGTTAAAACTCAGTATACAAGCCTAGAGTTCTCTTCAGCAATGTTTTTTGTTCTTGGTATAAACTGAGATAGTAAAAGAGTACAAAAGCACTTTATTGTGCATTTTTAGAAGTTACAATGCACTGAAATTAAACAGCTGCTAGAACGTTGTAAAAATCGTGGCTGCTTTTTTTATTTGAAATTCAATAGTTTACAGAGTGTCAGCACTCACTGATGCAGTATTTTGTTTCCAGAATTCCATAGCTAGAGCGGTTGAAATAATGCCTCCCAACCTCATTGTTGACAATGATGGTACAGCCAGAAAAAAAGGTTGATCATTTCTTTACTTTTGAGAGAGAGTAAAAAAAATAAAAAATAAAAAAATCGTGGTATGCTGAAGAACTTTTTAATCACTACAGTTTGGTTAACTTTAAGATTCCTCACTAGGGATGTCTACAACTTAGAATGCAAATAAGTTACCTGGTTGACTGAAATGAAAATTTCATATATAACTACCGAAGGTCAACCAAAATTCCCACTATTTTCCCCATTTTAAACATTTCTGTGAGAGATGAAATGTTTAGCTGTGAAATATCCTTTTCTGACTTTTCCAGCTGGATCATCAGATTGACCTTAGTTTTTATTATTGTTCTGTTTGCTGTAATTTAAGTACTGGTATCAGTCTTTGCATAAGGTCTATTATTTCAGTGTTAATTACCTTCAAAGTTGCAGCAACCAAGATTATTTCAAATTCCCTTTACCTAACCTCCTTTCTTAGGTAAGGGACAACGATGGTACAGCTACCAGATCCAGTTTTCCAGGTGCGTGGGGCACTTCATCATGCCTCTTTTTTGCTGTCACATCAAGAAACTATATTTAAGAAAGCTCGAAACAGAACAAGCCATGAAAACGGGAGTGAATGCTGCATGTATTCCCATAAATAGGTATACAATATAAAACTCAGCACAACCAATCATGATTATGTTATTGAAAGCTTTCTTAATTTTGCTATTACCTGAAATAACTGTGAAGTTATTGTAGGGTAAATTTTCATGCGAGGTTATAGATGAAACGTAGGTTGTTTGATAAGAAATGCAGCATTATTGCAGTTTGACAGATAAGCTGTAAATTGCTGTATAATGTTGTCTTAATATTTCCTAAAGAGATTTTATATCTTAACCAGACCTGAAATGGCATAGATTGAATAGGAAAAGTAGTGTCTTGGGGAAAAAACTAATGAATATTGCTATTAAATTTCCTTAGTGATATATCACGTAAATTATTTTACTAGAGGGATGTTTGTGTTTCATTGCTTTGGATACATTATGTTGCAGTTTTTGTTTTACGCTCATATGTTAGTAATTTTGGAAGGAAATTCCTACTTTTTTCCCTTTTGAAAGAAAATGAAAGGGACATTGAAAATGTAACGTAGTCAAAGCATTGCTTTTCAGATTCTGATTTTTAGTCGTATTTTACAGATTCATAAGAAATTTTATAACATTTTGGTAGTTAGGATTATATGGACTCAACTTTAGCTATTCCTACACCTTGTTACAGGGTAGTGTGCAACCTGCATGCAATTTCCTTCTAGGTCTGTTATATACAGCTTAGTGTGACTTGATGACACAATGAAGGTGTTTCTAAAAGTACAACAGCTTGGCTGGTAACAAAACCAGCACATTTAGTGCAAGCTATAGTAATACTTTCCCTATGTCATGCTCTTGCATCTGTTACATCTGTTGATGACACTTTACCCTCATATTAATTAGAAAGATGTCAGGGTATTTTGCTTAAAGAACTAATATGGGAGTTGTTAGTCTCTACTTTGCTTTAGTTTTTCTGGGGAGTTTCAAGTATATAATTTATTGTTTGGGTACCTCAGTAAACCTTATTTACAATATGAATTCCACTCATTCCCTACTTCAAAGCAGTACAGTGAGAACAAGTGTTCAAAGTTGATGATTGCTGAATAGCATCTGCCCGTTTAATTTCTTGAAATACTCCATTTTACAGTAATTCTTCTGATTTTTAAGGGGCTTTTTGTTTCCTACTACTTTGAAGGTATTTAGGAGATGAAACAGTATATAAGCAGGGTTGGGTTTAAGTGCTAGTAAAATCCTAGGTGAACATTGGGAAGGTTGAAAAAGGTGGGAGATCTTTTCCCCCGTTCTTGGAGAATGTAGTCACTTCTGTCTGTTGTGCTGGCTCTGATGTCTGGCTTCTTTATGAACACTTTCTATTCACTGATTCACAACAGTGTAGTTTTTTACTTCCTAATGAATTGAACTAGCTTAGGAAATAAGCACTAGGGGTAGTGTAAGGAAGGAGGTGGAAAATCAGACATAGAGTGAGACCTTTTGGTTGGTAGAAAAGTTGTTAGATCAGTTCGACTGTCTTCAGTAATTTTGTTTTGAAACTAGCAGATGAGATTATGGAAATTCCCAAGTTAATTCAAAATGTCATCAATAAAAAGTTGAGTTACATGAATATAATTCTAACAAATAGTCATGTTATGAGAATTTGAATTTAAGGAAAATAAAATGCCTATAAATCTAATGTGCTTGATTGAACAAGTATTCAGTCTTCAGTATGCTCAATTAAATAATTTCTGTGTGATGTTTTGTAACACTATTCTGAAAAAATATTTCACTTTCTCCATACAGAATCAACAGATTGTAGGGGTCCGTGTTCCTGGACCTTGCTTTGTCAAAGTTCAGTGCCAAATATGCTTTGTTAAAAATCTAAGAAAGTTTTAGATGATGGAAAGATGCTAGGCAGATTATTTTTCTGATGTGTGTGATGCCTGTAAGATACCACTAATTTTTGTACAGTTAAAATGATGAAAATATGTTATTTGTGTCTGACACAATTACTTGAATTAAAAATTAGGGCAAAACTAATGAATAGTACCAGTGTAATGGCCTAAAACTTGAACATCAGAAGATCCATACAGACATGCAGAAGAATTTCTTTACATTAAGGGTGATGGGGCACTGGAACGGGCTGCCCAGAAAGGTTGTGGAGTCTCCTTCTATGGAGATGTTCAAGACCCGTCTGGATGCTCACCTGTGTGACTTATTAGAGGGTACCTGCTTTAGCAGAGGGGTGAACTCAGTGATCTCCTGAGGTCCCTGCCAGCCCCTGCAGTTCTGTGATTCTATCATTAACAACAGCGTTCGTTTAAAAGGAACAGAGATCTTGGTTAATCTAGAATAATGACATATTGCATCTTAAAAGTTTAGGTTTTTTTATCCTGTACCATGATACCTTGTGTCAAAATCCTGAACCAGCCTCTGATGTGGAGATTTGTGTCAGTGTTCTGTGATACATTGCACCTTTTGGTTTTTCTGCAGGGTGTATTTAGCTGGGTCAGGTGTAGCTGTAGATACAGGACCTAATTTAATATTACAGCATTGCACTTGACCTTACAGAAATAATCGCGCTTGTAGTAAGCTCAGGAGTCTTTGATCAAGTTTGCATTGTAACATGTAGTCAGAACAGTGTTAATGTCTGGGTTCAGGGTATGCCTTTAGACTATGCTTTCCTAGGCTGCTGGAATCGAGGATTGCAATAAAGTGTTAACAGATAGCCACAAACCGACCTGTAAAGTAAGGCAGCAATTTCAAAGCTTTCCAGTTGGGAAGGCCCTCACTATTAAAGAACTGAACTGGGAGACTTTCCATGGTGAGCAGCTTTCTCTGGCAAATGATTGTGCGTGTTACTGTAATTAAGAGGATTCTAAATTAAATACTCAAGGCTTCATTAAGTAGAAGTTTTAACTTTAACTTTTGGTTGGTACGGTAGGCAATTTAGTTAGGTATTTTATCTTACACAAATACCTACAAGATTATAAAGCCCTCAGCTGATGTCTGAATACCTTTTCCTAAACAATGCACTTAATTGAAAGGGATAAAGCTCTGCTTTAATTATTTTCTAAGTTTCGTAGCACTGAAGTGTGTAACTTTTTTTCTTCTTGTCATAAAGCTTTTTTGAAAAACATAAAAAATTAGCAGAACAAATTGTAGATAGGTTTTCCAATTTGCTGCCTTATTCATTTCATGTTGAGGCAGCAGCAATGAATCACAACTAAATATGACTTAATGTCTTTTCACTGTGGGCTTCAAATTGTTGCCCAATGACATTTTAGCTGATCTCTTAGAGCTAAAGCTAAAGCTATTAATGCTTTTTAAAACTGGAAGAAATGAGCGACTCCTGCCAGTACAGTATGATGCTAATATTAGCTTAGCTTTGGCTGTGCTACTGAAATTTATTCCTCTGAGTTGCTCATATTTATTTCTGGTTCTTGAATTAATCTGCAAAAACTTGAATACAAGATTAAAAAAAAAAATCAGAACTCTATTGTATTCTCTGGTTGATAGTCTAGAACACACACTGTCTTCTGTTATTTTTGAAGGGGAGCTTGCATGCAGATATAGTGGAGAAGGATAGAAAACTGTTGAGGAATCTATCCACATATATGAAGAATCTAAGTGTAATGTCAGTGGTCTGAAATGCTGAATAAAGGCAGTCCTGAATTTTGTATTTGATATGTTTATATAGTATTCTATGATATATGTATGTATGTGTCCATATAGAATGTACATTTTTAGTATAAACACCTTTTCTACCTTCTGTGGCAGGTAATATGAACAGTCCCATTAAAGTAACAAGAATGGTTCTGCTTTAAATATCAGTTGTGAATTTTCCAAGTGTTGACCATTAAGGAATAGTAAGAGTAACTGAAGTTTGCATTGAAATAGTTTTCAGTATGAAAAATTAATAATGGTATATTTATCTTAATTGGCAGATGTTAAAACTAAAATTTTCTTTCCAACCTCTGCAATTCCATGACATTTGTGATGTTTCTCTAATTAGATGCATTCAAATTCAGTAATTTTTCATGATAAATCCAGTCATTTCCATAATTGCAACCACCTGCTTAGATGTTGTGGCAAAAGCTTATGGATTCTTTTGTTTGTTTTTGTTATTATTATTAACAAACTGTAGGGAGAGTGAAAGACTTTCTGTGTGACAGGTCTGCTTAGCACATCTGCCATGTTTAGACATCTCATAAAGTTTATGACTTTAAGAAATTGTTGGTGGCTGCTAATGGCACAGAGCAGTGTAATACTATCCCTTATTTTAATTTTTACTGTGTCTGTTGGCAAAGTGAAAGAACAACAAAGAGGGAAAGATGGGGTGAACTCAGAGCTCTGTCCTTGGAGTACTGCAATATCTGTTTAAGCAGAGGAGCAAATGTTTGGAAGAATATAGGTCACCTGTCCTAAGAAGGGCATTCAGAAGAAGTGGAAACACATGAGAGTTCATGGGTGAAGGTGGTTGAGTAACTCGGAGATGGCAGGAGTGGGGAATTAAGTGAGATGTAGCCCTTCAAACATGAAACGTAGGGAAGAGTGTGAGTTGAGTACCTTGAGATGTGTAGGGACCCGATGAACGTCAGTCTTTCAGTTTAAATTGCAGCATTTCCAGGATTTGTGTGTGGAATGCAGTGATTTGATGCTTTTATTCACCTTTATCTGCACACTAAGGATAGCAATAGTTACTTTTTCACAGCTTTAGAGCAGACTTAGGCACAATTTGCATAACAAAGTGATTGACTGCTAATTTATCATGGCTTGAACTAACTTTCATAGAATAGAGCATATTGGAAAGCCCACTGGGCATCTGTTGAGCTAGAAGAAGTTGCAGAAAAAAATGATTTAACACTGCTAATACGTGTGGTATTCATTATTGAATCTTGACATGAATGACAGGAGAACATGAGTAGTGTATTAGAAATAGAAGGTTTGACTGTCACCAACTCTTCAGAACTTGAGTTAAGCAACAGTTAGCTGTTGCCATTAATTTAATTGGAGGTAAAATTTTCTTTCAGGAATAGTTAAAATTCCTAGGGTTTTTTTTTTGTTTGTTTGTATGTTCTTGTTACCTGTTAGAAATTCATCTGTACTAATCTACTGTAGTACAGTCAATTTCTGGTACAGGCTTTGTGCATTATAAAGCAATATACTTTGTGGGACATAACATAATAAAGTAGCCACTCTGAGGGGTGTAAACTATTCCTGCTCAGGTTGCATGTACATAGCAATTGTAAAACCAGGAGAACTACAGAGTGAAATGGTTTTAGTGTGAGAGAGTGATATATATTAGTTAAGGATCTTAAATCATGATGGTTATTTTGTTACAGAAATAAAGCCATTGTTTAATCCTTCAAGTAAATATTAATGGCTTGATTGTGTCTTAAGAGTTTTTTATGTAGCTGTATCAGGAGATAGCACAAGTCCTTAGGAAAGACGAATCAGTTTTTATGAAGTCCTGCTTTTTCTCTGAAAAAATTGTTAATGGTTTTTTGTTTGCTTTTGATTGTTGTTTTTTTTTTTTTTTTTTTTTTTTTTAATTGGAATTGATAATTTCAGAATCAAACATATTCCATGAAAGATATTCTTTGCATGTGTTTTTTCTAGTGTTGGAAACAGTGGTAGTGAATAGAAAGCCTAACTACAAATAGACCACTTTAGCTTAAAAATAAAACTGATTTATATATGTTTGAAGAGGAATTTACACTTTGTATACAATCTTGCTTTTCTGACTACGGTAGTGACTGCTGTGTTCTTTGTTTCTTGTATAATTTTCTTTTTGAGTTTTAACACCTTCACCATCTTTTTCTGAGAGACCCGTGTGTTTGAATCATTGCCATTCCATTGCCATTCAATAGCGTTTGAGGCTGCTACAGCCTCTTCTTTTATGTCATCAGCAACATTGACCCCTGCAGCTGTGGATTGTATAATAAGGAAGGGGAGGTGTGTGAAATGGTTGCTTTGGGCTCTTATCTCTTTGAGATAAAATGAACATATTGACAGGGGGAATGATAATGTGCCATTTATTGACTTTGGAAGCCACATTGTGTTCACTCTGGAAGTACATTACATGTATCAAGGTTTCTTAATACTGAAAAATAAATTTGATTGGAAATATTCCCTGTCCAGCTGTTATGGGAAGCTGCAGAATGAGTTTGTTACCTCTGGTTTTATTCTTGTATTCATATTAACTGTAAGACAATATTGGAATGGGCTGAATAAATAAATCTTCGAGATAGACAGAGGTTGAACAGGTTACTTGTTATGTGGTCTCATATCAAAACCAGACAGTTTCACGCAGAAGGACAATATTATAACTAGCAAAGCTATATGGAATCTACTGCTTATGTCTTTTTTACAACCCCTTAATGGTTGTGGGGCAAGGAGAATGATCAATAGATAAAATCGATTCTATTCTATCTCAGTGTTAAAAACAAATGAAACCAGTTTTCAGGCTCATTTTGTGGATTTAGTATTATTTTCAAAACTGAAATCCGTTGATGTTAACTGAAAGTACAAAATGTCATAGCTACAGAGCTGAAATTCTCAAAATATTTTTCTCATGCATTTTATTTGAAAATATCTAAGGTTTGTATTTGTAGTCCAATATTTTTTATTTCCAAACGGTTTATATGACATATTTTGTGTATTTTGATTTGAGATATTAAATTAAAATAATTAACTCTGAAATGTGAAAGATTTGTTTTGAGAACTTCAAGTATATGCCTATGTACATATTTTCAGAGGATGACTTCTGTTTGCCATCTCTTGTTCATTCATCAAACAAAAATGCCAGTGTAATAGAGGAATATCATAGTTGACTTTTCACAGCAGTTTTTATTCTTATAATTTGGTATACTCTTAGCTCTTTTTTTGGTCTATTGGTTTTGTTTTGTTTCCAAATTAATTGTAGCAAATTATCTAGGGTCACTGTGGTGTTGATGGTCAGGACCCTTTTGTAATGCCCAGAGCACTTAGAATACTCAGTTAGGTGACTTCCATCTAGACTCTCTCACATTTCAACTCATCAGTTAGACTGTCAGCTAGTAATCTGTGATCAAAGGAAAGTGCTCATCTTTCTTTACAGAGAAGACAGCAAGCTATTGGCAGAAAATTGTTGGGAACTCAGTCTTTCTCTGAGCTATCCAAGACCTAGCATTCATTTCTAGCCTATAAATATGTACATTAATAAGATAATAAAGTACATCCTAATGTACTTAATTTACACTACAATTCAAGTCCATAGCTTACATATTCTTCCAATTTTACCGATGCTTTATGTGTCTGGGAAATTGATCCCGTACCACACTGGTGACAATACATCAGATCTGTCTTACTTGAGCAGTTTACTTTCTAATTGGGTAATGATCAACAGCATGAAAATGAAAATGCTAGTGCTGCACCAGGCACGGGTACAAGTGTTTGGAGAGAGCTCAGCAGAAGGCGGTCAGGAGGTTCTTGTCAACAGCAGGCTCAGTGTGAATTGGCAGCGTGCTCTGTCTGCCAAGGGAGCAAACTGCATTTTGAGGGGCAACAAGCACAGCACAGCCAGCTGCTTGAAAGAGGTGATTCTCCTGCTATATTTAGCATTGGTGTGGCCTCACCTTGAATATTGTGTGCACAATATTGTGGTATCCACAATATGAGAAGGATGTACTGGTAATTGAATGCCTTCGGAGGAGTGCAGTAATGCTGGCAACAGGGTTGGAAGGCATGTCCTGTGAAGAGATGCTGGGGACACATGATTTGTCTAGGGTGGAGAAGAGGAGCCTCAGAGGTGATCTCATTGAGCTCTGTAGCTCCTTGAGGAGAGGAGGCACAGAGGGAGGTGCTGGGTTCTTCCCCCTGGTCATCATTGACAGGACGTTTGGGAATGGCCCAAAACTGCATTAGGGGAGGTTCAAACTGGACAGATGAAAAAAATTATTTACTACAGTAGTGGTCAAACACTGTACCAGGCTCCTTGGTGAGGTGGCTGATGCCCCGCACCTGTGAACATTCAAGAGGCATTTGGACAATGCCATCAGCAACACGCTCTAACTTTTGGTTAGCCCTGATGTTGAATTTTATTTTTTTTTTTAATCTAATTTGTTGTGGTATTTCAGGGAAGTTCCATACTTCATAGTCCTAGCATATGTGTTGCCAATAATGGGATGCTAAGAGCATTTTAGTTTTCTTGTTCATACTCAGAAAAATTTCTAGTAGAAAAATAAATCTTAAAGTTTTGTTTATGACTTGATTCTCTCCATTTGATCTTGGACTGAGACAAGTTTCTTATTCCTGTTGATGATCAGAGCGTTTTTTCAGACTCCTGGAACAATACAGTAATTTGAATGTTTATTATACTTCACCCTTTTTTAGTGCAGTGGTGACATGCAGTTCTTATTTTATAGTGTTCTGTATAAAAATAATCTATTGTTTGTATTAGTATGTATTAAAAATAAAGAATAAGATGTTAACGGGATGATAAGGTAAGCAAGTGCATATAGCAATATTTTAGCTGAATTCATAGTGACGAAATTTGCTGCAAAACTAAGTGTGATCCAAGGGTGAAAATTAACTGCAAATAGTTTCTTGAGTTTCATTTCAGTGTTCTTCTCCATAAAGACATGAAAAATAGATTCCATAAAATCCACAATGGGATACTACTGTTTTTAGTCTGGTACCTAAACCATGATTTGCTGTTGTAGTTTAGTACTAAAGTACTAAAAACAGTTTAGTAATAAAGGAGAAAATGTTTAATATTAGAATGTTTTTCTGAGACTTACATAGGCATTTATGGAAATTCCTAAATACTGCTACTTTTGGAATAATTGATATTCAAAAATACTAAGAAGTGCTTGAAGATATTTTTTAAAAGACTTAGTTTAATACTTGTTCAGTAGTTACAGTACCATATTTCATTTATAAAGAACTTTTATTGATGCTCAAGACTATACGCTTCATTTGAGTAGAGAAGGAAACTGTTCCTCTACCTTCTGTCTTGTTTGAAAACCTCATGCTATTATCCTATTGCTGTTTCTCACCTGACATCCTTCCTAATTAGGTGGATTAGAATACCTCAAGAAAAATATACAATGCCATCAACAGCACAGTGTCACAATGATAGGCTCATCGTTGCTCAACATGAAGAGAAAAACTGCAGGTATCTTTGAGGTCATCAGATTGGAAGATGCAAACCTTTTGCCCAAAGTTCTAATTTTATCTTTTTTTACATTCAACTTTTTTTTTTTTTTTTTTTTTTTCAGACTGCTTATTTAAAGTGGGAAGGCTGTTTTCAGCTGTCTGTTGGGAAGCATAATAAGAATTTGTTATTGACATAATTGAATTTCTATTCACTCACTTATTTTGGGTCTCTGAATTTTGAAACGACAATATATTTGCATAAAACAAAGATAGTGTATTACTCTCTTTGTTTTACTTCCCATTTAATCATGTTATAAAACATAGTTATCTCAAATAAGTAAAAACTGTCTCCACATTGTGTATTTTAATATTCTTGGTTTTTTTACTTACAGAGGAAGAACAAGTCATAGCTAATTGCTATTCTTAGCAATTAGTTTTTGTTTATGCTTTTCGCTACCCGATTTTTATTTAGGAAGAAGAATGTAAATACTTCCCCTCTTAATTTTATTTTAACCTTCATATATGGTGCTATGAGGCAGATTTGAAAAAACAGTTCACTATTGCTCTATAACAGAGTTTTTGTAGAGAGCTAATTCTTCTTTTGAGTTGTACAATCTTTACTTACACTCCATAGATCCAGCAGATACCAGCATGTGGCATATCATGCTTTTCATGATTTTAGACATTTATTTAAAAACAAGGTGAGTGTATTTTTGAAAATTGATACTACCATTGTGATGTCATGATCAGTAGTTTCTGAAGATTGGAATCTTCTTAAGAAGTCCACAAGCTGTGGAATTTTTCATTGTTGTTTTCTTAATGTAAGCAGCAAAGAGACCTGTATCTTTTTGTGTCTTAAGTTCTTTCTGTAGGAAGGTTAGGTTAGAATAGAGCAGTATCTCAGTTTCCCCCCCTTCTCAGCCTTCTGTTGGAGGTCTATGAATGGTCCTTAGCCTTGTATGATAAAGAATGTTATTTCATCATGTTAGAACAGAGATGTTGGTACAGTTTGTGTTCACTCTTTACCATTAGAGCTGAACATGCCCACCCAAATGCTTTCTTTTAAATTGACTTTCCAACAGTTATCCACAAATATGTATTTATGAGATTGTAGCCATTTGTTTAACTTTTTTATGTGTTCTCATTTTATATTACGTAGAGAATAGTGTTTAAGGCAATTTCTCCTCTTCTGAAGTTTGCTTTCTTTGATGTTGCATATGTGTATAGATCATCATAACTGCATGATACATAGAAGTTAATTCAAAAATTTTATATATTTTTTTACTATTGAAGTGTATGTAGAAATTATCATGTTAGGGACATGGAAGTTCTTGTTATGTAACTTAAAATTTAGTGCAAATTGAGAAACATGACAAGGTGAGCACTAACTATCAGATGTCTTGAAAATTTGCAATATGTACGTCTCCCATCTCCTGGCAATAATGGTAGCAACTAACAATTAGTATAAGTAAAATCAGAAATAAAACTCTTGTGCTATTACTTACAGTCCTGGTTTGTCTAGTTATTTAAATATATGACTTTCATTCTAAAACCCAGAAAACAGCATTAGAACCAGTAAGTATAATTTATATCCATTCGCATAAAGAAGTTACTGATTTTAATTTTTTAACTCATGAAAAGTAGGTAATGGGCACCAAGTTTGTTATTTTCCCACCTTTAGAAGCGAAAAAAGGAAGGAGTGGGGAATTACATTGTAGATCACCAGTTCAGTTCCCAGAAAATATACCTAAGCAATTCATTGAACCAAGTTGTAAGCACAAGAAGATAATAAGGAAATTACCATCAGCTAAATTAGATTTGTCAAAAACAGATAGTCAGTTTACTTATCTTCTGAGGCAAAAAATCAGGGCATGGAGAAGAAACAAATCAGTACATGTTATGTTTCTTCTTTGGTATAGTTTTTGACAGTAACATTATCATGTTTCTGTATGTATATCATTCTCTCGCTTGCATATCATACTTTCTATATGTATGCAAGAGAAACGGTCTAGATGAAAATGTAACAAAGTGGATATAAAACTAGAGCTTCACCTGTCAGCGTACTTATATGGAAATGGAAAACAAAGATACAAGAATGGGGATTTTTTTAATGTAGTCTTTCCTGTGTTCCATAATACTCAGTATATGGTTAATTCTTTGAAAAAAGAAATATTACCTTAAATTAGAGAGTAGCATGAAATGAAGAGGGTATTCAGTTATGTGAAAAGACAAAATCAGAATTAAAAGGATCTTGACGAATTGGAGTCGTGGATTGAGATGAATAGAATACAGTTTTTGAAGCACAAATGCAAGAATTTGTGCTTGTGCAGGGAAAAGAATGATTTAAAAAACACAGGTTGAGGAGCAAATAACTGGATAGTATTTCAGCATAAAACCAACTAAATGAAACCAAACAAAACCAAAAATCTAATTGAATACAGAAGTAGGAGTATAGTTTGTAAGATGAATTGGCATCAGTCATTCAATTGAGTCTTATCTGAATTGCTAATTTTGGACTGCTGAGGGCATTACCATTTCATACTTGAAGAAATGTGGAAATTGTCTAGAAGGTAACGCTAAGAACCAGCATAGTTTGACCTACAAGAGAAGATAGAAAAACTTGTGTTGGACTGATTCAGAGGAGAGAGGTCTGAGAGCCTTTGAAGAGTTTAAAACAAAACATCTGACCTCTCAAAGTTAAAAAAATAAACAAAAAAATCACCACATCAAAAAAAAAGATGCATAAACCAAGAGATAAAGGTATCCTTGTCTTCACAAAGAATAAGACGGGCAATAATAGACAAAGTATAGCAAGAAGAGGTTGGATTTGACACTAAAAAAACTCAAAATAGTGGGAGTTGTGAAAGCTTCCTTAACTGGGAAATTTTAACAATGTATTAGACATTTATCTTTCTGGAAAGATATTAATGTGTCTTGATCTTTCTTTGTGACAGAGTGACAAGAGGCATGGGCTACATGACTTCTTAAATTCTCTTTTAAACCTTTTTTTGTTCTGTGACTTCTGGTCTATGATTTCTAAATTGTACAAAACTCAAACTGGTAGTTCAATTAAAAGTAGCATGAAAATAACCATAGAAGCAATACTTTATTATTTTCTAAAACCTGGTGTTTCTTCTGATTTCCTGTTGTCTGCACTTGTATCATGAGTTTGGAGGTGATATGCCAAAACTGAAAGCACCTAATCTCTGATTTATTGATTACTGTTCATGAGGACACACTGAATAGTATGGTGAAACATGTTTCCTTTGTAGTGATTTTTTTCTTTTGTAGCATTCTCACAAATCCACTGGAATATATGTTTATCATTAGGAGTCATTTCTGACTGGTTATGTGAAAAATACCTAAGCTCCCTCATTGTATTTCGGCTTTAACATAATTGTTTAACATGTCCATATTTCTTTTCTATCATTTCTGTATGATTGTTTCTGAATAGTAAGCCATACTCAGCAATCACAACAGGTGTAATCATCCAGTTCCTGTCCAATTTATGTGGATAGTGGGTGTGTTAGGGAGAGAGATTCAATGGTAAAGGATAAGCAATACAGACCTGGGGAGCTTGAATCAGCCTCCAGAGCTATATTGTTTAAGTAGAATCAAATTGTTAATTTGGGTCATATGTACAATACACATGACTGTTTATAGTGTTTACTATATTGATAAATTGAGACTGTGCTCCTGAATAGTAATATCATCTTTTCAAAAATCAAGGCTTTAGAATGACACAGGGATAAAGGATGCAGCAATAAAAAGCAAGCTGATTCTGTGTTACTGGTGTTTGTGCTTGTGTGCATATTTATTTCCCTTTTCATGATAGAAATACTCTTTATGATCTCTCACAGTAAATACTATTTAATTAGAAGGAAAGAAATTTTAGCAAGAGAATTAGATAAGTTCTTTGTCCGTGGTAATTTCATTTTACTGCATAATTGAGAGCTGTAATAGCAATTTGGGATAAATATCATATGATTGATAATATTTATCCCAACTGAAATGACTTTCCCTGTTCACATCATGTTTCTGTTACGCAAATGGGGCTTCTTTAGTCTGCAGAAGAGGATGCTTGAGTGAGACCTTATCATCCTCTACAACTACCTGAACGAAGGTTGTGGTGAGGTCGGGGTCAGCCTCATCTCTCAGGTAGTGAGTGATAGGATAAGAGGCAATGACCTTAAGTTGTGCCAAGGGTGCTTCATGTTGGATGACAGGAAAAATTCCTTCTCTGAAAGAGCGGTGATGCAGTGGCACAGGCTGCCCATGGAGGTGGTGCAGTCACCGTCCCTGAAGGTGTTCAGGAGCCGTGTGGATGTAGCACTGAGGGCCATGGTTTAGTGGGCATGCAGGGGTGCATTGAGGTTTGGATAGATGATCTTAAAGATGTTTTGCAGCCTAGATGACTGTGTGAAATGAAACTTTTTTCTTGCACGATTCCAAGAGATTCGATCAATCACTTCCATGGATTTCTTCTTAAAAATAATCTAAACATGTTCTCCATATACAGAGATTAAAATAAAATCATTTTGAGAGAGGGCTTATTTGTTATGTGAGAAATAGAGAGAACTGAGAGAGAAATGGCTATTCTGATGATTTGCACATAAAAGGGTTACATTGCTGTGTTCTGTTGCCCTTTAAATTTTTTTCTAATTCATTGGGCCATAAAATGATGTGTTGGTTCTTTCTATTTTCCAATTCTCTCTACTAGAAGTGCCACATTTTTATGCAATAAGTTTGTAGTGTAAAAAAAAAAAAGAAATTAAAAAAATTCTTGAGAAACTGTCAAAAACTTGAATTTTTAAATTGAAAGGATTATCTTTTTTAAATCTCCTTTCTTTAGAAACGTCTTGAAAAATACTGCAATTTTTATTTCACTGCAGGTGACTTTCCACAAAAAATTTTATCAAATACTCAAAATAAGTATCTTCATTCCCGTGCCCCAGATTGTCTTATCAGTGCACAGTTGCAGGGCTTTGTTTCTTTGCAGGAATTACAGGTCCCTTGTTCACTAAGATTGGAGGCACAGTTCTGTAATTTGGCTTCAATATAGGAAGTATTATTGTTTAAATGCCGTGCAAGCATTATTAAATAAATAAAAGGAAGGCATTTCATTTCTTTCATATTTTAAGAATCACTTTTTCCAGCTTTCCTATCTTCTAATTGTGACCATAACCATTTGCCCTATCTGAGTTTTGCTGGATTACAGAATTAAAATTGCTCTGCAAACTTAGAAGCTCTGAATCACTTGGTTTCATGTTGAGCTTTCTGGGAGGCTTTTCTTTGTTCTTATTTTATTATTTTTTAATCTCCTTTCCAAGACTTGTTTCCTATTGCTTTACTTTCTTGCACCAAAATGCAATTTCCAAGTTCAGTATTCAGTTCAAGTCCCCAGTAGTTTTTTTTTCTTTCCATTCGTCCCACAAATTCTCACTGTGCCTGGGCTTAGTAAACAGCTTTTAAGGAGTTGCAAATTCTCTCTTGTGCTTTTCTTATGAGCTCCCAGTGAGGTTTTGGTTTTGATTAGATAGAACATGATGTGAAAAGAGATGGTCTTATTATGGAAAAGACATATTACAACCGCTTTAATCCATTTCTCCTTTTATTGACCTCATCATCTTCTCCGTCTCCTTGTTCCTAACCACTGAAGATTTTGCAGACTAGTAGCTTTCATTTTCTTTTACTGGAATTGTCTTTGTCCTAATCAAAGCAGAACTGTTGTTCTTTGTTTCCTCACCTAATTTGTTTGTCTACTGCCTTTCCTTTATTCTTTCCTTGTTTCCTCTGTTCTCTTTTTAAGTCTCTTGAGGACTTTCTCACTTCTTTTTTTTTTTTTTTTAATTCCTAATGTTTTTTCTTTTCCCTGCTTATATATTTATTGCTTTATCTCTTTGGTTTCTTCTTATGAATTGCCTCATTGGCAGTATTTTGAGCTGACAGTAATGTAAAATAACAAATCTTTTCAATGGCTGAAGGCATGTTCTACAGAATTTGGAGAAAGAGGGAAAAAAAAAAAAGTATCAGAGTAGACTGCAAGCTTGTAAAAATGTCATTACAGATAACATTTCAGGAAGGATAATGTAAGAGTGATTTGAATGTTTACTAGTTTTTGGCAAGTGACTTAAAGGGTTTTTACTGCAATTGTACGGGCAAATGAGGAGCAGTGAGTAGCTTGATAGTAAGGGGCTATTAGAGGTGGGAAATACAAGCATTGTTCAAATATTAAAAAAGCTGAAATAATAGGAAGAAATGATGAACATTCACTGGAATTTCGAGTTAAGTCTACTACAGACTACAGAAATACAGGAGAGAATGAGCTGTATGCTGGGACTGGGGTGCTGTGTGATATTTCTCCTTGTTACAGTCTCCCTCTCTCTCCATCCTCAGAGATCTTCACAATAAGAAATATTTAAAATTAGGGCACAGCATGGATTCCTGTCTTGGCAAGTAACTAACCCACATTTTACTTTAGATTTAAGATTTAGACTAGACTTCACGAGAGGTATAACATTTCAATTTTCCTTTCTCTTGAACATCAGTTAAAAAACTGTAAGGGCTCTAAAACCTCTACAGATAGATACCTCAAATATTCTTTACTTTAGTGATCTGTTAAAATTATTCAGTGTCAGAACTTCTGAATAGTTTTTGTGGGTTCTGAGCAGGTTTCTGATTGATTGGTTGCTGGTTAATGAGGGAGAAGAAGGGCAAGAGAAGCTGAAGTCCAGCTGTCTGTGTGAGAGCTCACCTGCCTTTCTCTTTACTTCATTTTCTCTGTAATGAAGGAACCAATTGGTTTAGAGCGATCAATGCTGACCTATTAGGATCAGACACTATTCTGGCATTGCCAAGGCAATTAAATTCAGCAGAGCAAGGATTACAAAGGGAAAAAAAAAAAAAAAAAAAAAAAGAAAGAAAGAAAGAAAGAAAAAAGGGAGGTTAGAGACTTTGAATTGGAAACGAGCTGTACTGATGTATTAAGATTGCAACAAAACCCAAACTCAATATCATTGAAAAAAATCAAATCATTATCATGTTCTCCTTTTGTGGGATGGGGAATGGTGAGACCATTGTGGTTTGTCCTTTAAGTTAATCTCTGGTCCTGCTTCTTTGAAGTCGTCTGTTTTGAAATTTCATACTGATATTTGAAGATCTCTAGTCTTGTTGACCATTATATTCTGCACTGTTAAGCTCGTAGGTTATGTCACTTCATAAAATGATTCTTTTCCACTGAGGGGAATAAAAAACTCTTAGTAAATAATTGTAGTGCGAGATGCTTCTCTAGTGGTAGATTTAGAAAGTTTGTCATGTTTTTGGATTTGAATAAGATGATTGTTTATGATACTGGCAAATCTTCTATTATCTGCTGTGGATATTTTTAAACAAAATGATTCCTACAGCGGTCTCTGTGTTGTCAAAACCAATATATTTGACAAATTGGAATTAACTTGCATAAAATGCTAGATGTTTACCTGCTCCATATTTTAACCTACAGATTTATTGAATGTGGACATTTACTAGCGGTATTATTGATGTTAAATTAAATGCAAGGCCCATTTTGTGCCTCCTTCCTGCTTGAGTGAGGCTAATGCATTATTTTGTAAGGTTCGTCCATTCTGTGTCGAGGTGTTCCTATAAAAATAAAACAGAGAAAGAAAACAAATACGCTGCAGGCAAACCAAAAATATTTAGAAATACTTCTCAGGTGTAAAATCAAAACAGTAATATCCAAGATCCAATGATCTCTGTGCTGCAAGAAGGTAAGATTTATCTTTTTATCTGATATCCTTAGTGCTATTTTTTTTATTTACCCACGTCTATGGAAGCTAACTTTGCTATTTTTCACCTCAGAAAACTTTATAAAGCTATATAGGAGCACTTTTCTAAATGTGTACAAAGTTCATTTAATCATCACTTGCTCACTGTCATTTTGAATTTCATCATATGAAAATCCTTTTTTTGTGTGCCCTTGAGCAAATAAGGGTGCATAGAACTGTTGTTCAAGCTTTTAAACACAGTTTTGATTGGATCTTTATAACTGTTATGACAAGTTTCACTTCATTTTGATGTTCAGTGCTCATAACCTCCTATTTAATGTCCATTTTAGCTGTTAAGTGTGGTTTTAAGCTGATTTCAGTAGTAGTTTTTGGCACATGCATATGTATACTTATTTAATTGTCATCGAGGAAATTCATTGAACGTAGTCATACATTCTAACAAGGGTTGAGGAGGTGGAAAATGTTACGAGCTCAGGTGAGCTATGGTTATGATGCAGCTGTGCCCTCTTTAGGGCTCACCACTACTTTGTTTTCAGATAGAGTTTCTACAACCACGTGCTTGGATGCTTTGATCTCTGAAAATATCAAAGGTGGGGACTTTAGAGATCGCTATTGGAACTGGCATGTTTCTGCCCAGGAATTTGTATAGGGTGCTAGGTGTTGGTGGCTAGCATTAGTAACTTCTGAACGAGTTCTCTTTTAGCAGGTATCATTCTGAACTCCATTGACACAAAGTATTTTTTGACTCACTACACACTGATATGGCATGGAGATAATGTTCAGACTGGATTTATTGTAGTTTAAAACCAGTCAGTTTAAGCTTTTGTTGATTCTCAGTAATACTGTGTACAGTCTATACTGCAGAGAGTACTGATGGTAAACAGGTCGTAAACAAACCTTTAAAAGATAAAAATAATAAAAAAATAGACCAAAGAGCATTAATCCATTAACAGTAAAAGAATCAGCCTTGCTTGTCCTCATCTACTGGAGCAGTGTTTAATCATGATCCTTTGGCACAAACAGTGCATGTAAACACAGAATGAAATTGGTAACAGAATATTTCCAGCAAGGTTTTTAAAAAGAAAGGAGTAAGTCAGCTACATATGAATTCTTCTCAAAACCAACTAAACTGTGTTTCTTCAGAATCAAGGCAGTTATTTCCAGGCCAAAGAATGCATTGCCTTGTCAGTTTCAGTCTTGCTTCAAATAAAATTCTGTCTGTAGCCCAAATCTGTTATTGAAATGCAAGTCTGAAATTTCACTTTCCAGAAAGGATATCACAGCATAAAATTTAGGTAATGCCTCTGAAAATGTTTTTTTTATGATGAGAAATTAATATTTCAAAAGTCATGAAGGTTTAACTTTGAGTTCTAATTTAAATATATCTCAGGCCTTTGGGATTAGTATTTATGAGAATGAGAGTCATTTCAAGGTTGAATTTTTTGGTGTAGAATAGACATTCTTAGAAGACCACTGGCACAAAACAAAAAACATGGCTGGAGTACAGATTCAGTTACAGTACTCTCCATTTGTGCTATAATAAGACATCATTTTATATGTAATTTATTCATTGTGGGTGTTCTTTTCTTTGTATGCATGTGCTTTATTATTACCTTGAAGCAGAGTTGAAAAAATGAAGCTGTAGGTATGGAACTAAATGCTGATATTTACTGATATTCTGTAACAAAAATATGTTAATTTGCAATAGAAACAGTGTTTGAAATGTTTACAAATTACATTGTTAACGCAGGCCTGATGAGATATTTTCAAAATTATTCTGATTCTGTGCAAGACAACAATTGTAGCTTTGTATAATGAGAAACTAGAAAAACTCAGTGCTCTTTTACAATTTACAAAAATAGCATGATGCAGAACAGAACTGATGCAACCAGATAAACTCTCACATTAGGTCACTGCTTAAGGGGAACACAAGTTCTGCTAAAAGATCTTTCCTTCACAAAACATGGTAGATGTTTTAAAGTCTGAATCTGTTAACAAATACCACAATGAAATCAGATCCCAGTTGGGTGAGGTGAGAATATTTGCTGTTTTTCACTATGAGATTAAAATATTCTCCTTTAGGAGAATTTTAAGCTCATTTAAAGGGATGGTTTGGATCCAGTAGTATCTACTTGTAAAGTTTTCAGACAGTGGTCATTATGTGAACTTGATCATTACGTATAAAAAGAGATTCAAACACTGGACAAATGTATTTTAGTATTCCAGCTACTTAAATTTTTTGAAGCTGAAATTTGTTCAGGTCGTAACATTTTTGTTTTTCTTCCTCATTTTTGGAAAATTAGTGAACGTAGAAGAATTTCTAAGTATAAGTGATTATTACAAATGTATTTTTGGTTATATATAGAAATCATATTTCTGTGGTTTGTGTATATAACAAAATGAAAATGTGATCCTAACATGAATTGGGCATGCAAGTTTTAAGTCTAATCTGGTCAGCATGGATAATAACGGCAGGTAAATTGCACCTTCCATCTATTTAGATTCTGAGGTTTCTTATGGAACTTATCTATGCTTGAATCCAAATTGTACAGTGTGATACTAATGAGGTTGTGTCATTCAAATGGCATGTTCAGCATACCATCTTGTCTCATTCATTTGGTTCAGTCACATTTGCTAAGTAAGCATGCTCTTGGATTTTGTTCCCTGATACCAGTTTAAAATGTTTCCATAAACGTTTCCCTAATATTTTAAAGCAGCTGAATTCTTTGGTTTATCTGTCTTTTTCCTGACATGACACTAAGAATCTGAAAGTGAATGAACACTAACTGGTGGCTGGGGAAGATTTTTTAATACTTTGCAATCTCCTCTGATAGCTGTCTTTAACCCCAAAGTAGTAATGATTTACATCTCAAGGAAAAATTGTCACAGAAAATAAGTTCAGAAGAGTTTGATTTCTCTAGTGATAGAGAAAGGAATTGGAATTCTTATTTTCATGTTTATTTTGAGGGATCTCTCCCCAGGAAGAACAAGAGACTGATAAAGTACTGCTTTTCTTTGTACAATATCACAGCCATTTCACAATTACTAGGAAAAAGGCTTAATAAAAGACAGCAGTTGTTTTGAGTGTATGCAGGGGCTGGGATTTTATCTTTTCCAATAGTTCTGGATAAAAAAAGTAGTAGATTAATTTATGAAATGGGTAAACCTGAAATGAATTTATTGTGGAGTTTTTCAGTAAATGTGGCTTTTCTAAATCTTCATGATAAGATGCTACTCAGAATAGAAACGGAAATGTTAGAACCTCAGTGTTCATCATTCCTGACATTAAGTACAGCTGAAAGTTTATGAAACACTGGATTGCTGTTTTTTCACATTCAAGACTACAAGTTCTGAGACTGTAGTAATGTATTGAGTTGTTCTTGCTAACTGTTTAAAAAATAAATAATGAAAAGAGTTTAAATGGCCCAGGAAGCAGTGCTGGTGTATTGTGGTTGTATCTGCATTATGAAACAATGTTAAAATATGTATACATTGCTTGCAAACATGTATGCATGTCTATTGTAGTTGGGTTTGATGTATTTGAGCTGCTGAGGGTTGTTGGAAGAGAGGAAACCTCTATAATTAATTAAATGTGAAGTAGATGGAAGATGTGTATGAAGATGATTTACATGAAAAGACATACATTGCATCAATCTATACCACAATTACCAGCTAAACATGAATGCAGTCAGATTCTTAATCATTTTATGGTGAAAACTGTGCAGGTTACTTATTAGCTTCAGCATGACTTTGGAAGCTTTGTTCTTATTGTATCCAGATTCATACTTCAGGAAGTGTGACCTAGTAGGGAAATTGCAATCGCCGATACTGCGGTGAGCGGCCAAGGTAAGGGAAAGTGGGCATAAGCCGGGAGGAGTACATACAGTGAGACTTCTGAAAATGAAAATGAAGTGTGAAAATTTGAGCAGGAGGAAATGTGAGGGAGGAAACGGGTAAAGTTAGTTCTGATGCTCAAAGGTTAGTTCTGAATTTCAAGTGTTCCACTGTGTCAGGGACAAAACTAAAGCACTGTTCTGTATTCCATGTGCATTTCTAGTTAATGAAAACACAGCAATAAGTAATAGTGGCTGCTACTATTTCCTAGATAGATTTCTTAGATTTATTTCATTATACTCAGAATAATATTATTATGGGGAAAAAAATAATAGTCTCCTAGTCATAACTGACATCAATTACAGTCAGGAATAAAATGCTAAACAACAATGAGGAGCTGCCTCCTGAAACACTATGTTAATATATATGAAGACAATCTATAAACTACTTCTCTTTCCAAAATAATGCAGTGCTGAGTTACAATTACCAACTTAATAAAGTGAAGTGGATGGTGTAAAAGGTGTTACAACACATTCCAGTGAATTGAATTAATATACTGATGAAGTATATCTGTAGAATCAAGATTAATATAACTATATGGTAAGATTCCTTCCAGAGATGCTCTTTACCACAGAGTTCTGCTGTCACTTCTGAAGCAAAAATCGTGTTGCTTAGAGGAGAAACTGTTCTTGAATAAGGTACGATACCAGCTAATGACCTTCAGTGGCAGCTATTGAAAGGTGATGTTGTAGTATTCTAAAGGTAGTTTGAGAATTCTGTATGTTCATAGCCACTTAGGGAAGGCCAAGTAAAAGTAATAATGATGGTGAGCTATCAGATATCAGAACAGCTATGGTTAAACAAGCATGTGAAAACACCATTTCAGCACTTTTTCTTCAAACACCAGCTTGTCCGTGCAGGTTTCTGATAGGCCATTCACTTTTCCCTTGCACAGCCCTAAGTGTACAGCTGTTAGAGCTAATAACCTAAATCATGTATTTCATCTTTCCTGTCTCACTGCTGTGTGCAGGATAGGAAGTATTGAAAAGATTATAATTGCGAGGTTGTGCAACAGATTGTATTCAACATGAAGATGTTCATTTGTCTGTTGGTTCTGGTTTTTTTAACTCCTCATTTTGGTTCAAATATAATGGCTGATTTCTTCATTGAGTAGACACGTTTTAAAATGTTCCCAGCTGCATCAGTTCAGCAGTACCCAACAGCAGGCAAAAGTAAAAGAAAACAATTTCCTCTTAAAATTCATGCCTTTGTTTTAGGAGCTCTGTTTTGTCGGTGATACGGATGTGGTGCATGGGCAGAATTCTTGTTCTAGCTGCTATCAAGATGAAAAAGCAGATGTGGGACACCAGTTTAAAAGTGTTATCAGAGATACTGAATGTGATAAAAGTTTGGATTGTGTCAGAGCACTTAGGTCTCTTTCACATTTTCTTTTCTTAAAGAAGGGAAAAGATGATTTTTAAAGCTACTTTTGAGTGGTTTTCATCATGAGCGTAGTACTGCATGTAATGACAGAGAAAAATATCAAGAAGGCTTATGTGAATTGGGGCTTTCAGAAGTTCAGGTGTGTTTCAGTGATTAAGCTAGGAAGAAGTTTATCCTTTCTACATAGCACATCTTTCTGTACTAAACAAACTGAGTCATATGGAGAAGTTTATTACATTATAGGATCCAAAGTAGATCATTACATTTGCTTAAGGAGCCTTTATTTCACTGTAACTTGACTCTAAGTGTATCCGTTTGCAAATTCACAACATTTACAAAACAACTTTTATATACAGAGAGTTTGCTTCTTTTTTTTTTTTTTTCTTGCAACAGGTGATGAAGCATCTCTCTGACATTTCGTAATATATGGATGGCTAAAAGGATCATGGCTTAATGTATTCTGTCTTCAAGTAGCTATCCAGACAAAGCTCTGATTGATTGTGAAATAAAAGATGTGAAGTAAATCTCAACTTGTTTTCCAATCTGCCCTTCACCTATCCCACCCTCATTGCAGGTTTTCTCACACAGGGATTTAGAGACAACTTCGTCTCAGTAATTAGCATTTTCCTGCCTGATACTGAAATCCTGTTTTGTCTTTAACAAGTGATCTTATGTAGCTGAAGATACCTTTTGTTTGAATTTCTGTATTTGTAGTGAAGGAGATCATTATGCTTGTGCTATTCCATGGCCATAAAATTAATTTCACTGCAGGAGTAGCCTACAACTGTTAGAAATTTGTACGCAAGCAGATATTGACTTTTTTCCTATCCTTTCAATGTTGCCTGTGATCTGCTATTAAGTATTTGAAATGTGTTACTAAGAGAGATCAAGGAAGATTCATTGTTACTGATAAAAGAAAAAAGTAGTGTGATTTTATTCATCAAGATTCAGCTGTTTTCATAAAATGCCCCCCATTGTAGTTCATAATGGTAATGCACTTCACTGCAGTGCAGTGATTATATTGTGGTGTTGTGTCCTATTAATGTCAAGCTATGCTAACCTGAAGGCAGTGTATAAATGACAAATTGCTACATTTTCCCCAGTGAGATCTTTCTTCCACCAGTGGTATAAGTGGTAATGTGTGGCCACCTGTAACTTTTCAGTTTTCCTGGAAAAATCCAGTAAGTGAAACACTATGTGAATGTAACCTAACCTAACTTCTACGTTTTTCAGGGGAAATATGTTTTTTATCAGAGACAAAATGAAACATAATTCTTTCATTCAGCTCTTTTTTTCCTAGATGCTTGTGGCACTAACTGCACTTGTATGGCTTGGGCTGCATATATTGACAGAATATTGAAAGGGTTTTGGTAAATTAGAAGTTCCCTTAATATAGCATTATATGCAACATTTTGATTTATAGCAATGTGACTTTACTGCATGTATTGGTAAAGATGTTCAGTCTTTCATTTTAGTTGGATTCATGAACAAGCTAGTATTCCAGTGCAGATTGTGATTAGTGATAAGGTGTCAATCACAGACAAATCCAAACTGGCTCCTAGAAATGTAATGATTTTTGTAATTTTATCAAAACCAGAGCAACTTTAGCTCTTAGGCTTAAAGTATATTTGAATAGAACAAAACTTCATGGCTAATTTTCAAGCACTTAGTTATGATGGATAAATATCACCTAGAAGAAGCTATCTGCAGCTTGAAAACTTTTGACAAGGTAGTTCCACTCTATTGCAGAAACAGAAGAGCAGCTAGAGCAAGATACACATAGGTTCAGGTAGTTGTCGGCCTTAAATGCTCTGAGGAATGCTTCGAAATAAAATAATTCCACTCTTGTCACACTTGAATTTTCTGACATGTATTTTCAGGTATTGGAAGTCATTGTCCTTCTCTTCCTCATTCTCACTGCTGCCGATCTGATTGTGCAAGGTGATACAGACCTACTCATAGTCCATATTTATGATCATCTTTTTCCGTGTTTTCTGCATTTTTTTTGCAGTAAAATAGAATTTGATTTTTAAAATACCTCGAACTGTGAAGCTTGCCAGGTTGAATGTACTGAACTGTCCATATCTGTTGAACACTCCCATAAATAATATTCAATTTGTCCTTAGTTTGCTCAGTTCAAACTTACGGTAGTTAATGTTTAGATCTCAGGTATACTGGAAAGTGTAAGCAATGCAGGTTGTGTACACTGATTAATGGAGGTAGCACTCAAATATTCACAGCAAGTGATATTGCTAATTGATACCATAACTGATTTTTCTCATAAAACTCCCAACATCCTAGTTCTAGAAATAATTGGTCGATGCTTTCAGTGATCTGTCTCACATCAGACTTTCGTTTCCCTGTTCTGAAAAGTGTCTTATAATTTCTTCTTGTTCATTTTGCAGTATCTGATACATGTGCCAATGTGAATATCAGTCTTAATTAAATAATTTCTAAGATGTCTGTAAAGAATGCTCACAGTTAAGAGTTTGCTTAAGGTGTGTGGTGATAGGAGCAAATGGTGTTAAGCATTTCAGTTATGCTGGGAAAAAAGAAAGATTTCTTTCTCTAAAGAAAAGAAAATAGTGAGAATTGTAGTGTGTTAAATTTGAATCTCAATCTATTTCACAGAATCATAGAACGGCCTGGTTTGAAAAGGACCACAATGATCATCCAGTTTCAACCCCCCTGCTATGTGCAGGGTCACCAACCACCAGACCAGGCTGCCCAGAGCCACATCCAGCCTGGCCTCGAATGCCTCCAGGAATGGGGCATCCACAGCCTCCTTGGGCAACCTGTTCCAGTGCATCACCACCCTCTATGTCAAAAACTTCTTCCTAATATCTAACCTAAATCTCCCTTGTCCCAGTTTAGGACCATTCCCCCTTGTCCTATCGCTATCCACTCTTGTAAACAGCTGTTGCCCCTCCTGTTTATACGCTCCCTTCAAATATTGGAAGGCCACAGTGAGGTCTTCCCAGAGCCTTCTTTTTTCCGAGCTAAATGAGCCCAGTTCCCTCAACCTTTCTTAATAGGAGAGGTGTTCCAGCCCTCTGATCATCTTAGTGGTACTCCTCTGGACTTGTTCGAAGAGCTCTGCATCTTTCTTGTGTGTATCCAGGCATTTTTTTTACCAGTACTTAGCTGTTTCTGGTAGAGCTTTGTTTAGAATTTCTGGTGTAATTTTAACATAGGTGACTCCCCTCATCTCTATCATTGGCTGTATTTCTCAGTATGCAAAACGTTTTACTGACATTTGGGCTTGCTTTGCTTTTTAATATTACAAGTTTCATGTACAATTATGACACCTCCCCCTGCTTTGTGAGTCCTGGAAGTCTTCACTTATTCTTAGCATGTGTGCTCAAATACTTGGAGTTGCTATACTTCTATGTGTTCAAGTTGCTCATCCAAGCAACCCTTTGATAAGAAGAGTTTTCAGTAATTGCCATATTTATTTAAAGAAAAAAAAAATATTTTCATTCTTTTTTGAAAGTCTTCTTTACCACCATCTTTCTGATATTGAGATGCCAGATCTAAATACAATTTTCCTTATGTACCTTCACCACAGTTTTATAGAATAAATCTAAAATTGCTTGCTTGTGCAAACAAAGGTCAAAAACACAGCTATTTCTTTGTTGAGTTACCATAATGCAAGTTGAGATCTCATTTTTTTATCTGCTTAGTTGTAGATCACTTTGCTCTAATACTTTCTAAATATTTCTTTTTGTCATATCTCATATAGTCTGATTACAGTGGAAATCTAGACAGCAATTGCTGAGGTGCTCTTGGAGCAAGAAATGATTATTACATGTTAAATTCATAGGCTGATGGAACATGAGGGGAAAGTGGAAAATGTTCTCAGATTTTGACACAAAGAATTTTCTTGAATATTATTGCATTACATTCAGTACATATAAAATGTGGAGGCTTCAACGTATCTGCATAATATAGCGTAAGCTAAATTGGCCCAAAGTCATAAGACTATATTACTATAGCTGTTTTTAAGAAAACAAGTCCTGATAAACATTTTGTGCTTTTTGGAAAGAATCTGGCTTTGTGTTGCACCAGTCTGAAAGTGATGCAGTGTGGGTTCCCACATCTCTGCTCCGGATTCCATGTGCGGATGATTTTAGAACCAGGCTTCAGAAGAGTAGTGTTTTCTTCTCTATTAAAAAAAAAGTAATGTTCTCCATTAGATTAAGTTTATGAGTCCTTTTTAACGACTTCGGCAGAGGTAGCACAAAGACAAAGGTGGTGTTTACATTAGGTTTGGCTGCAGAGTTGAATCAGGGGTAGGGCTTGGTTACAGAACACCAAAATCTCATATTCTCCTAACAGACTTCAAATTTATATGATGAATGAAAGTCTCTTGAGAGGTAATGCAGAACTGTAGATGTCCATATTCATGCAAGTTCTGGGAAATGCAGCTATTTTGGGTTGAGATCTGACCTGAAACAAACCCTGCAGAGATATGTGCTCAGAAATGGACTGTCACTAGGGATGCACACAGTGTTAAGATTCAGTCAGGGTCATCTTAGATTCCAGGGTTTGTTTGGGCTGTTTTGCTCAAACTAGAACTAGAAACTAGTAGTGACAAAAGTGCTCTTGCATGCTCACTATTCTTTACATGTGGAAAACAAGATGTTACTTACGTTAGTGTTAAGTTGATTAAATATGCCCAGACCAAAAATGTTGGCTGAGGTTGTTGGTTGATGTGCTGCTTATATACAGTGCACAGTTACATGTCCTTTATAGTTATCACGTAGCCAATATTTTTTACATTTAAATCTGTGGTGTAGTATATCTAGATAAACATTTTTGAAAACACATTTCTCCTTGTAATTTGCTAACTGCTACGTTGTTGCTTTACACCAACTGAGTTATGAAAGTTTGTTTCTGTACAGGCTTTGTGGGTGTCATGTACACTAGGGTTTGGTAACGTTCTTTTAAGTATTTGATTCTTATCCATAGCTTTGTATATTTGCAGTGGGGATTTCCTTTGGTATAAAACAGATTCTATTAGGCTTTCTATTAGGCTTTCTTTCTAAGTGCAGGAAAACTCATCAAAAAATAGGAATGCTTTCCACGTTTGTTCTGACCTAATTCTTTATTTTTATGTTTTTAATTTATGCACACTGTTTTTTTCACATGATTTAATTCTGGCAAGAGATTTTTTTTTTAATCCCTTCTGCCAGGAGTCTGTTGATTCAGCTGTGTAGGGCTGAAGGATTGTAGATTTTACAGAGTTGTCAATAAATGATGTTTAGGTGGCTATGAATAGCACTGTTTCCTTTTTCACTGAAAGACAAACAGAATGTCTTGTGTGCTGGGCAAAGTCTCGTACATCGCTGAGGCAGTGGTTAGAATGCAAATATTAATGTTTTCTAGGCAGTTAAAGTATATATGAAGTGTTAGCATTACTATCTCAAACACTGTGTTCCAAAAATGAAAATAAAATGCCAAATTCTTAAGAGCTAGTTTTGTACATATTGAGTCTAGTTATTTATTTTAGTTCCCTATTGCTGTTCTTTGTTGCCATGATAGTAACTGAGGGTGGGATATCAGTGCAAAGTATCCTTTAATTACCTCTCTTCACTTAGTTTTCTGTTTTAGTTTTCTTAAGTATTTAGAATCTGTGCTTAATATATTCCAGACTTTGTCTGTACCTTACTGGTGCTATTACAGTGAAGGATTAAAAAGGTGCATAATTGTTATGCTTTGGCACACATGCCCCAAGTACTGCTAAGATGCAGGCAGCTGAGCTCTGGTATTGGTAGTCCCCTCAGGGTATCCATAGCTGAATCAGTAGTGTGCTCAGCAGCAGCTGTTGCCTGAATTAAATGCGTCAGCTGCGCAAATGAAAAGAGCAGAAGTAAAACATATTGTAGTTGTTCAGAAATACAAGTGTTTGTATTTTGCAACAAGCTGCCCGAGTCATAGTTTCAAGTAAAGGTGAAGAATTGCTCTGGGGTGGGTGAGGGCTGCCTGATTTATCAACCTGGATCGTTCATTCAATTTTTTATGGCTTAAGATTCTACCAAGATCCAGCAGAGCACACAGTTTCTCTCTAGTTAAAATAATTTTCTTATTAATGCAATGATAAATATTGAGAACGCAGATTCTTCTGGTATTCCTGTCATGGGTATCTCAAGGCCAAGTGTAGCATGACTATACTAGTCACACTGAGTGACTAGAGAAGTCTGACATGTGGATGAAATTCCTACAGCATTTCAATGCTATCGATATCCATTTTTCTCAAACATTAATCAAAAACATCAGTGCCTTATCAGCACTGTTTAGGTCGTGAATCCAAAACACGTAAACATGTGAGCTAGTGTAAAGAAAATTAACTCTTTCCCAGCCAAAATCAGTAGGTATGCAAATGTAAGTAATAATTATCTCCTTCCTAGTAAGTTTACTGTTTCTCTGATTTATTTTTTTTTAAAGAAATTCTTCATTAAAATCTATTGTATGCAGTATAACTTCAGTTTTGACCACGATACCATCAACCAAGATGAGTAGTGTAACTAAAACAGAATTCCTTCATTTTGTTGCACTGCAGGCTGAGGCTGTGTATCATATGAACACTATTTTTCTTTAAGCTATTGTCAGTACAGGAATTCCTAAGTTTCTATGAGAGATGTTTTAACTATGATTTCAACTGAGTTCCCTTGTTTTTGATTGAACCTATTGTGGAGAACCCCACTCAGGTTTTGCAGTACTTTATTACCAGGCTGTTCTTGTTTCTGTTAGAATATGGTACTGGGAGTGGATGTAAGGTAACTGAGGTACACTTGTTTTCTTCAGTGTCTTGTCCGTCAAATTAGCATTAAATTTCATTTTCAATTTGTGTTGTATAATTTTGTTCAGCTCTTTATGGATAATGTGAACATAAAAATAAAGGGAACAACAGCTAATATTCATATGATTTCTAAGGCTTTCAATAAGGAGTAGAAGTCAATGGTAGAGTCTTTGGAGATTGTGAAAATATAGCTAACAAAAGGAAAGATGGAAGCTTTTGTTTTCAAGGTCAGTACATACTCCATAACCTACACATCACTTCAATGGAAAATCTCTATTTCAAACTCCTTTTGTACTTGTGATGGTGATGATGGTAATGGTAATGTACTTTTTGCTGATATTGAAACTGTCCTTTAAAAGTGATCACTTAGCTCACATTCTGTGCATTTTAAGCGTTCATAAATGCGCGCTTGCTAAATAATTGTACTTACTAATGTTGTTATCTGTAATATTGTATTTCATCTAATAAATTGCTCCAACAAAATGATGAGATGGTGCATATGCTCTGATTGTATGAAGGATGCTTCTACTGTTAATCGTGCTTCAGTTGCATTTCCTTCTGTCTGTGAACTGCTTAGGAAAATCTGCGTTTTCAAGCATATCATGAGTTATAATAGACATTTTGTTTTTCTGCAATCTGTATCTTTTAAATTAAAACTTTACTGTTCATTTTGACGTGGGTAACGTTGCAGTTTCTCATCAGCATCATGCTTCTGAGCCAACTCTATTTTGAATCTGTTGTCTAGTGTTACTCTCATGTGCTTTGTGAGTAGAAACCGTAGGGTCTCTCACGCCGCAGTGAATTAGGTGATTCTTGCTTCTGGTTCGCTGTTGTGATTTTGCTGTTGCTGTGGCTGACTGTGCACTACGGATTACCCTCAGTGTGTTAAGAAAAACGGAGGCTGGTATCAATTTTTGCCATTTTGTTGCAAAGCACAGCATTCATATATCAGCTAACAGCAGCTGGCTCACTTCCATGAACGTGTCTGGGGAGGAACTCCTGTTTCGCTGATTGTGAATCAACATTCCTGCCGTGTTCTTTGTAGGACTTGTAATTACATGGCAAAAGCTAAGTTCTGCATCATTCTTAGTTGTGATAATTGACCTACAAGTTGAATAGAGAATAACGTACCTGTCTGTTTTGTTTCAAGCAATTATAATAAAAGTCATTTTTAAAATTAGTTGAAATGTTGAGCGTCTGTATATCCATTTTGTAAATGGAAAAAGACATGTAATGGATGAACTTTGTTTTTCAATGAACTCATTACATTATCTAAAAGGATCAGAGGTCAGTAACTGTCACAGAACTGAAATCTGCATTTCTTCAAAATTTGATATGATGAACACAATCCAGAATTATTCTGTTGGTGAGCAGCCATTACTCTGGAACTTTAGTTGTACTGAATAAGCGAAAGATTGTGTTATATAGCAGACAAGTGATATTGCTAAAGATCCGTACATTCTGGTGGTTCTTAATTGAAATGAGTTCATTTAACACAAAACGCTTCCTGTATTGTAGGTAACCCATTCTGTGGGATGATGGTACTTGTTCAAGATAGTTTTCTATGCTGTTTGTGCTGTTTGTTCAATGTTTATTGAAATAGAGTGCAATATTCCACTTAAATGAAAAATTTATGGTAGGAACTGTTGGATCTCTTCTGAAAATGCAGGAATCAGTCTGAGTCAAGATTAATGACTTTATAGAATGTGAAGCCTCCAGGGTAATATAAAAGTGAATAAGTTATGATGTTCAAGAGAAGCTCTATTTGATTTTGAATTAGAGTCTAAGTGTACAACTCACACAGCCAGGAATGAAACCCAGAGCTAGCTTTGTTTCACAAAATTTTTCTGTTCAGATATTTAGTATGATTAATAAAAGGTACAGCAACAAAGACATTGATATATTTTACTTGTGGACCATGACAATTCCTCTTGACTGAGCGTGGCCCAGAAAACCAAAAGGTTGGACATCCATGCTTTTAAGTCTCCTTGAGTATACATCTGTGCTGTCTATTCCTGTTTTTCTGGGCATATTACTCTGGAAAGATTTTAATACATTTCTCAGCCCTTTTTCTCTTGGCACCCTACCAAATTTTGCTGTGAAATTTCTCTGTTTTTTATTCCTTTTTAATTATTTTTAGCAATTACTTGATTCTGTGCAAGTGAATCCCTCTTGTACAGTTTGGCACAATACAGTCCTACTGAAACATTTTGGTTTTTTTTCCCCCTTCCATAGGTATATTCGCATCGTTGGAACCCACAACACAGTGAACAAAGTTTTCCATATTGTGGCATTTGAATGCATGTTTACCAACAAAACCTTTGCTCTGGAGAAGGGTCTGATAGGTAAGAAATGCAACTGCTTCCATTTTACGTGAACTGTTGGGTACACTTGCCTTTTAAGACTGGCTATGACTTCACACTTGCTGTACTTCCCTTTCCACATGGAAATCTTTGAGTTATATGATGCTGTATGCATAGAATTAGTTGGCTAGTCCTTGTGGCTGCTTTGAAATTCCAGTGCTATGGATCAATTAGTAGTGCTGCAGGAATGTGAAGGTTCAAATTAAATTAACTGCTGCTGACAAAACCACTAGTAATTGAGTCTCTCTGTGCTCCTAATCTGATTTTTCTTTCCATGTGGTAGTGTGGTTGCTATTGCCTCCAGGTAGGTTTGCTTATACTTCCTAACTGGGATGGAGTAACCAGAGCTATTTCTTGCAGTGAAGATGAATTTGGGCACTTACTGCCTCTTATGCAGCCTGCTTTCAACAGAAGTGAACTCTGTTGATTTTTCCCTGAAGAGTTCTAGGCACATCTGTCCATGGCAGAACATTATACTGACTACCATTATTCCCAGAACACCATGCTGGTGGATCTCTGTTACTTCTGGTGCTCAAAACAGATTATTTAATACTAATTTAATTACGACTCTGTAATACTGCATTACTTAAGATAGAAGTCCTAGACAGGTATGGTTTACTAAACCATATCAAAGTAAGTAAGTTATGTCAAAGTAAGTTTTGGTGTAGGTTTCTTAATTCATCTATGGCGATCACTGAGCTTTCTTTCCTATAAACTCAGATAAGCAAGTTCTTGAAATTCATTGGAAAAATAATTAGTTTTGTATACTTGTAGGAGTGATTTCTGCCATCTGTGGTTTTACTCAAACTCAGAATCCTTCTAGTTCATTTTTTTTTCAGACCACCTATTACTGCTGTGATACAGTATCACAAATTGTTGCTTATTCTGAAAAATCCTCAAGAGTTCAAAATTTTAATTTTTAAGCATTCAGCTTTGGTAGGTGGAAGAGAAAACAGTTCACAAAAAAAGAATCAGAGGGAAGATTTTTAGTGAGGCATACTTTCAACTTTTTTTCCTGAGGAAAACAGTCTGACTCTGAAAAACTGGATCTGAGAGATGGAGACTCTATTTGACTTTATTAAAACTTACTGGGTTACGACAGATGCTTTATTGTAGTTACATATTTTGTGCTTTGAAGAATGATCATATGTTACATTCCATCAAACACCAGTTGTATATTATAAATGGTTATGTAGATCATAGAATGTAGGCTATGATTGTTAGAGCCAAGTCACTTTGTTGCTAGATTGTCAATATGTCTGTATTCCATGATCAAATTTCCACAGTATTCTTGCCAACATATGCCATGTGCATATCACCTTGCCATTTCCTATTTCAGTGCTTCATGGCTTTTGTTCATCTGTCTGTTAAATTGTGGAGATGTTTGTAGGTTGTCTTCTGCTTGTTTCCAGTTCTAACTGCTACCTTTACAGAAAAGGATATATGGGCTCCGATCCCATATAAAAATGTTCCATGCCTCCTAGCAATACAGAGAACTTCTATCATTTTCACTTTTCTTTTTCACAACAGATCTTACTATCAGAGATAAAAATGTGCTGAGCCTTGCACATAGTAATGCAGCTGCATACAAAGTCACTGAACAACAGAAATTCTATTCTTTGTTCAGAACAGGCTGCCCTCCTAAAATGCAACTGGAAATGCAGTGTATGTGTAGCAGAGTGCATTGTGAAGTACTTCTCGTGACATTTGAAAGTGTGAATTAATGAGAAAATTGCTGACTAATGGCAGAGTATCTTACTACACATCTGGGAGTGTTAACAGTGAAGAGGAAATTGGAACCAAGTAGAGGATGAAAAAGACAATATGCATGAATATACTGTAAACTAGGTTCACTGCTTACTAGGTAAAACTCACTGAGCTCTGAGCAGCCAGCGATGTAGAGTTTGTAAGGATAGCTGTTAACTTACACCCTTCTCTTGAGGCAGTGTGGGATTACAAATTTGACATTCAGCAAAATTACGTGGAATGATGCATATGCTGTTTAGAATCTATTAGTTATCAATAGGTGCTGGTGAAACCTATGCTGTGGTTATAGTTCTCTTCATCCTGAGCTATCAAGTTTTGAAACCATCTCCTGATAGTTGTTAAAATTTGGAAGGGTCATTTCTTGGTAGTGATATGAAAAACCTACTTCAATCTTAAGAGAAGTTCTGTAGCACATCATGACATACTTCTTGCATTTTTGTATTAGAAAACATATAGTGGGACTTGGACTTTCCAACCCCTTTAGATAAGAAGAAATAACAGGATGTTTGCATGAATGGACTCTAGAGCTCATGGAGCTCTAGGTGTACTGAATTACATACCTTAGCATGCGAGAGATCACAGCACATACCACAAGGACATTGTAATGGTCTTTTCATACATTCTTTGCTCTAGAATCTTCTAATTAGATCCACCACTTCTATCCAAACCCATTTTTGGTTACTATAAACAGGGTTTTGGCTATATACTAATAAGTATCCAGTGCTGAACTGTGGAACTATGCAGTCTTTCAGTGTGGATAAATCAGTTGTTGTGCCTGTACGTCATTTGATGTAATTTACAATAAGCAAATAGAAGTCCATAGAGCTTTTTATATTGAAGTGATGGTAGTCAATGCAATTCTAAAGCAGTAAGAAATCACAGAGTAGCTAATTGAAAGAGGAAATATGTGGATCAACTTATGACTGCAATGAGGCAGCAGTGGTTGAATATATGCAGATTTTATGGTGAGAAAGGGACAAATGGGAAGATTTTGGAACCACTTGTGGACAGGCCAGTTGTGAATTGGTGCAGGGACACTGGCTGTTCCATCAGAAATTATGTCTGTTTCCTCTTTAGAAATACTCTCAACAGCTTTGATCCAGCAAAATGACCTTATATCCATTTAGTGCTTGGTTTTACATACCTGTAATGGTTACTATTAAGGAAACATTTTGTCTGACTCACTGTATCAAGCAGACTGTCCCAGTTCCATAAAAAAAATTTTGTGTAACTACAAATAGAATAGTTGGCAAAAGTGTGTCTTAATGCCTATATGTGATTCATAACGCTGTAATTTCTATTTTATTTCTATTCTGTGTGACTGGATAGGTAGAAGTGAATTGAAAGCAGTTGGGAAAGCTCCAGGAAATATATGAAAATGCAGTAATCGGAATGGGTTGCTTCTAAGTTTCATTGAGCATAGAAACTTCATTCTTAACCCCTAAAAAAGTGGTATTGGGTCAAGTTATTGACTTCATTGTTTATGTAGTATGGGATTAAATGTGTCTGTTCTGACCTAATTTAATACCGTAACTGCTCTTTCTATAACTGTTTAATTAAGAAAAGGAAATGTTACTCATTCCTTGAAAGTCGTATGGTCATATTTCTGAAGGCCTTTGTGACCCTAACTCCTATCAAACAACACTGAAGATACTATTCAAGGACTTCCTCATTTCAAATCTCATTCCAGAATATTAAGACCACAGAGGTTTTTGTTTTGGGATCCTATAGATTTAGAAGTAATTACTGAATTTTCATTAAACCTATTCAACTTGATCAGAAAGCTGTATATAAAAATAGGGTAATTTATCAGATATGTTATTACTGATACATAGTATCGATTTAATGGCTTCACTGTAAAGTGAAGATTAAAAGACTGTTAAACATATAATAAGAATGAAGTGTCATCATAATAGCAGTTTTGTGTTGCTGTGATTTTAGATACTAAGATTTCATTGCAGATGATTAACTTGACACGTTACATTTAAAAGTCTGTATGCAAGATGATTTAGACAGTGTTAGTACACAATACTGGATGTGGTCCTGATACCACCCATTGACAATTAACTAACAGTTTTGAGGTAGAAGTAGCAGGAAGCACTTTTTCTAGCACCATCTTGCTGTTTTAGTGTTGGTATACGCTTTGTTGTCTTGTTAAATGAAGTAAGTGACAGAAATTAATTCAATCATATGAAATTATTCTCTAATGCAGATGTTAGAGTGGAAATGTAATTTTCCTTTTGGCATATTATCTCTAAATGCATATGCACATTAGCAGTTTTGCGTATTGGATTCACAGTAGATTGACTTAACTGCTTTGTTTAACAGGGGTGCGAATTTTTTAAAATCTCAAAAGCACAGTGTTTGTTTTTAATGAATGTGAGCTGCTGAATTTTGAATGGTCTTTAGTCATTAATATTTAATCTGAAATCCAAAACAAATTAAAGTTTTTACAAACAGGAGGCATAGTCCTCTGAATGCAGATGCTTTACCCAGTATGATGTGATGCTTGGTGATGCCTTCTAACCTACCCAATGGCAAGAGACTACAGTAATGGGTCAGGGGCTTCTCATACATCTATTTCCCCTGAATGTATAGGAAATTATTTCTTTTATCTGCTGCAAAGGGAGAAAAATATTAATTTCTTTTGTAGTCCCATGGTTAAAAAACCTTTAAACAGTGCTCCCTGCTGAGGTGCAATTAAGGACTGTGTAGCACACAAGTTTGCCTAGTCCACCGTCCTACTTTGGGCTTGGTTAAGGTCATAGGCAGTGCAACGTGGAAGGCTTTTACATGAATTTGTGTTTATCTGTGATCTGTCTCAGTCTATCAGAGTGTTTTTAAACTGATGCATTACATATGGAAGAGGGAACAATGAATAATGACCAAAGAGCAAGAGATAGATATAAAACACTGGAATGTCCTTGTTCACCCTCTGGGGAATGCTGTTCAATACGTATGAATCACTGTGAACATCTGCTTATGCACTACTCAGTACCTTAAGAGTACTCGTAAAGGAAAAAAATGAAGAAAAAATCATCCATCTTTTGCTCACTGACAGTTATTAAAAAAGAAAAGCAAACGAAAAACAACCGCAAAAAGTCACATTTAAATGTATAACAGACAGAAAGCAGTTGTATTGGTTTCTAGTGTGTGGTTCAGCATTCATTCTGCTGACTCTCTCCAAGGAAGCCACAAGAGGTGCTGTTTTCATGTCTAGTTTAATGTTAACTACACACGGAGGTATTTCATTTTGTATCTTCTCTTTTTAGAGGTTAGTGTTCTTTCAAAGCAATGCGAGTTTCCCCAGCATTGTAAGTCATCTCTTCTGCAACCATAGCCCTAGGAAATTATTAAAATTTACGACCATCTAAATACTGCAAGAAACCCTCTTTTTTTCCTCTTACAACAGAAGAGGACAGTGATGTGGTCAGTTTCATTGCTGCTACCCAATCTTCTATAAAGATCTGCTTGTATGGTTCCAGTTTCTTTTTTATTTCCTGTTTCCAGTGCTACAACAAAGGCTTATTTCCTAGGACATTTCTGAAATGACTGTTGTCATTGCTTTCTTCAGACAGCCTTCAGTGTTCAGTGAAACAGCTCTGTAGGTAGATAATTGGTTGCCAATTATGTAAAAGTATGCCCAATTCTAATGGCTTGTACGCTTTTGGTATGCTTTTGGGGATCAGAAAATCACAAGCCTCAGCACCTGAAAAATCAGTCTTCTATGTAATTATTTTAATCCAACCTGACAATTGCACGTTGAAAAATATTATTAGTGGAATTTTCTTTTCAAATCCATCAAAATTGTAATTCTTTCTTTCTTCCAAGCTGTAGACATGACTGTTCAAGTCTTCACATTCCAATGTAATGCCTGTGGTATGCATTACTGTGTATGTTTCAGCAGTTGCAGTATCCATGGCATATATTGGTGTTTACAATTTAGTAGAAGCTTACTTTATAAATCAGATTATTTCTCAGATATTTTGGAAGCATTTGAACGGATTAAAAAGCATCCAAGTTTATTAAGATAATATTACTATAATTAAATATACTACCAAGCAGTTCATTGCTCCATACTGCAGCTTAAGACCAAGGAAAAAAGTAAGTTTTAATAAATATTTTGATGCTGCCATAATGTAACTTCAATCACCTCCTGTTGTTTGCTTGCAGAATGTGCATGCTTTGCTAGCAAACATCTTTTCCATTCCCTAAAAGCAAATTCAATTTGTGAGAGTATAAACAGTGGGGAAAAAAAAAATCCATATTTGTAATCTCTTCTTTTGTTTTCTTTAACAAAGTTGGTTACTGTAATAGCTGGATGCTTGATGAATTAAAAAAAAGAAGATAGAAACAAGACTGTTGGTTTTTGGCAGTACATGCTTGTAAACAAGTGACCCGAATTTAAACAGAAAATCTAATGGGAGAAAGGAAGAAAACCAGAAGAATTGAAAATACAGCACAGATCAGAGTCCCCACCAGATGGTGTTTTTAATAAATGTATCAAGCAGATATTAAAGAAGATAATAAACATTCAAAATAGGGAGTGGCAGACTCCCCTAGAGAGAAGAAGCAGTATGACACCTTCTGCATGCTACAATTAGTTGGAATCACATTCTAATTAACCGTTGTAGGAAAAAAAAGGCAGTTAATGTACACTAATACAGTTTCTGTATGGCTGTTAAGGAGTTAGGCTAATCAGGGTAACATCTTGTGAGTCTGTGGATAAGTACAGAAATATAAATGTGAAAATGAGCAGGGTGAAGCTTAGAGGGCACACAGGTAAAATATTTTATGAACTGAGTTGTATTGTGTTCAATTAATGACTTATGTAGCTCATGGAGTGTCTGGAATATTCCACAGAGTGTTGGCATGAAAATTCATTTTGACATTGTATCTTGTACATGTTTTTTTTAACCTGGTAGCTTCTATTTCCTACAAAAAGCAGCACTGTATAGAAGATGCTTTAATGCCTAAGTAAAATGGGTACTCAAAAAGTTCTCTTACTGCCAGGGAAGAGGGGAAGAAAAGAAAACCAAGGCAAATTCTGTTTTGATGCCTGTGGACATTGTTTGCATTGTTGATCTTTGCTTTATTCAGATAATTTCTAGTGAAGTACACCTCACGTCTGCTTCTTTCTTCCCCATAGGAATCTGAGAATTTCTGAATGTCTCTGTTTCATAATACCACATCAAGACATTTCTAGAATAAGAATGCACTGACTTTACTAGTTTCTGATGAGCACACAGTGATGTTATCAAGTTTGATAGTGCAGTAAATTTGGGGAAAACTGTTATTTTTTCGCTACCTTGAATTATTACTTGGCTTGTAATGAGCCAGTGAGCTCATTTTATGAGCACATTGCAAATGAGCAGATTTTTTTCCACTTTAAGATTCTACTCCCAGCACCACTAGCACACTTAAAACACAGAATCATGTGATCACAGTATGGTTTGGATTGGAAAGGACCTTAAGGATCATCTTGTTCCAACTCCCTATGGTGGGCAGGAATACCTTCCACTAGACCAGATTGCCCAAAGCCCCATCCGACCTGGCTTTGAACATCTTCAGGGAGGGAGTATTTCCAGCTTCTATGGGCAAATTGTTCTTTACTCTCGCGGTAAAGAATTTCTTCCAAACGAGTAATCTAAATCTGCCCTCTTTCAGTTGAAAGCCACTTGTCCTATCGTTACATACCCTTATAAAAAGCCCTTCTACATCTTCTCTGTATGCCCCCTTCAGGTACTGGAATCCTAGCTCCTCAGAGAAAATTAGCTCTTTTGTGGCTAGAGACTTTAAAATTTGTTCTGAGATTTCATACAGCAGTATGTCAGCTATTTTCAGATGATATAGCAGTTTTAATATATATTTTAGGGAAAATCACTGTCTGTTATTAAGTTTTCACTCTGAAGTGGATTTAAGATGCTGCATAAATCCATTTTCATCTATACTATACTTTACTTGTTTCCCTATGTGAAAATTCAAATAACCTTAGATTTTAGTTGTCAGTGTTTCAAATTTTTTATGCATTTCATCTTTTGGTTTATTTGTTCTTTTTCTGATTTTTCTGGTTTGTTTGGCATGAGATTTTGGAAATTGTGTTGAATTGTTCGTTGTTACCACACATACATTGGTCATTCTTCATCAGAAACTGACAGTCTTAGCTTTTTTTTCAAAGAATATTTATTATCGTTGAGCTAAAATGGTGTTTTCAATGTGATTTGCCACATAAAAAGAATAAACAGATAACCTTTATTTTTGCATGTTCAGAGAACAGCGTTTTGCAACCTTGTTAATCTGAATTTTTTTCTAGAGAGTCTAAAAAGAAAAAAGAGTGAGACATAGATGTCTCATATGAACAGAGCATCTTACATAGCTTTTATGTGTCCAATCATCATCTTACTGAATGATGAGATGCAAAAAGTTTGGGAGTCTCTCAGTTACCGACAGAGTTCTGTATTGGTTTAAATGTAAACAAAGGTAATTAGATAATTAGGTGAATATGTAATTCCAAAAATAAACGTTGAAGCACTTGTATAACAGAGTTTCATAGTTTATATTATACAAGAATTAATGTTTCCTTGTGTTGACCATACTTTGATAACACAGTTTTGGGGTGCTTTTTTTTTCCAGTCTTTTTGCTGGCAATGACTATCATTACTGTCTGAGTTCTGAGCTGTTTTCTGACTGTATCACTGTGTGTATCTTCCTCATGTTTTAATTTGCAGTTCCTTCTGAAAATGTTGCAACAATTGCAGATTGTGCCAGTGTGATTGAGGGTGTCAGTAGAAGTCGCAATGCCTTGTTGAATGGAGACACAAAAAACTATGATTGGGATTCTGGGTACACGTGCCATCAGCTTGGGAGTGGAGCTATTGTAGTGCAACTGGCACAGCCCTACATGATTGGATCTATACGGTAAGAGGGTTTATTTTTCTCTAAATTAAAGGCAACGGTGAGACTTTTGCTGAATACAATTATTTTCTTTAGAATAAAGGGTGTTTGGAAATTATGGTAGTGAGGTGTCTAGTTTAGTAATTGTCCTTTGACATTTTTATTTCAGTATAATGGTTATGTTAAAAATTAAATACATGAATTGTGTGTCAAGAGACAGCAGTTCAATTCCAGAAAATATTGTATTTCAAAGGCATAATAATAGTAATAGTCAAATTGTAAGATTAAAGATGTATATTTATAGTAGAATAGAAATTCAATTGCAGCCTCACTTGTGATCACAGTATGAGCAGTTCTTCATATGCATCTCATTGTGAAAACTGAAACATTTATTGAGGAAAGCCATCATATCAGAGTCAACTAGGTTTACTTTTCACTATACAATTATCAGAAGCTCTTAACTTGAATATGAAGTATATTATAAGGGCACAGTAAACTGAATATTGCTTTACAGTGTTGGATTAATTATGTTATATAGATCTGGATTGTATTTCTGGTCTGTTCTCACAGTGGGTATGTTTGTGGATACGACAAACCAGCTTTTGGGTAACGTAAAAGCTTTTTGCACTTCTTCAGTTTTCCTTTGTGCTTTGGAAATAGTTTGAAGAACAGGACTGTAAACAGGTGAAGAAGAAAATAGAATTTCCAACTTCAGATTCAGAATGTAAATGATTTTGTTTAACAAAATCAGGCACTCAAAACCTTGTCTTGATGTCTGTTTGTTCTCTGTAAATTTAGAGTGTGTTGTCAGGAACTTAATTTAATTCTGTGATAAAAAAGAAAGCTTTCTGAAGCTGAAGCTCTAGTGAGTGAATGTAGAAACTGCAGGTTAGGTCCTTGTTAGCAGCAGAGGCCCAAGATAGGTATATATTGCTACAGTCTGTGCCATCTGCCTATCAGTTGTCTCTTTAGACTAGTTGATTAGTGAGTGAGATGTGACATTTCATAATTACCAGTTTTTGTTTTCCAGCAATGGAAAAAAAAGGAAGTCTAAAACGGTTTAGGCTGAAGGAAATAATCAGTAAGGAGGTGTAAAAAAATGCCTCGGACTGTGGTTGGTTTTCTTGGATCCTCTTCTCTGTCTACTACTACATTCGTATTCCGAAAAGTAGACTTTCTAACTGAGTTCAGAGAGAAAAAAAGAAAAAAAAGTACAAAATTCCAATATCCCTGAATCATGAAAATAAATGGTTCCTTTCTTCCAAAGCTCTGTCTTTTGTTTTCAGCTTGTAGCACTGCTGTGATATTATAAACATGAAAGTTTAAAGTCAGAAATCCAGACTCTATCCATTACAAGTGTACTGATTTGTCTGTTTCCTTGCTACACAAGTTATGCATACTGTGAGTCCAGCACTCTTCTCACCATGTGCAACAAGTTGAATAAAAAGCATAGTTGGCAGTTTTCCACTTTGGCAGTGAATATTTTATGCTTTTGAGTTTGATGTTTTTATTGCTAAATTAAGTATTGCATCGCAAGTAGAAAACTAAAAAGATACGGTAGTCGGATATCCTTAAAGAGGTAATTGAAAATGTAATTACGACGTTTTCATGCCACTTTGAGCTTAAATTTGAAGCAGCAGCAGAGACTTGCACATGTGAAGGAATAAGAGAAGAGTGTATTAACTAAAATGTATTGTTTTCATTTCATAGTCCCTCTGTCTCCCAGCCTTAGAATTTTCTGCTATCTTTAAATTGGTGAATCACTGTCACTTCAAGTTAGTGCAATAGTTTGGCTTTCCTGTATTAAATATAATGCTAGCATTTATTCTTCTTAAGCAGGAGTTCTGGATTTTTTTGTTTGTTTTGGTTTTGTTTTTTTGTTGTTGGTGGTTTTGTTTTGTTTTGTTTTTAATAAAACTTAATATTTAATGATGTATTAGATGAACGAGATTTTTGGTTGTCAGGAAATAATTGCACAATTGGGAAGCATATAGAGCGAAATAATAACCATTTTTGTTAGATATTTTTAAGTGAATAAGCATTTAATTGTTTATGTGCTATACTAAATATATGAGATCAGTCTCATCTGTTTTTCATGGCTTTTCCTGCATATACAATACAAGCAAAATGAACATCTTTCCTTAAAAAATGACAATAATAAGCAGCAGCAGCATCAGGATCTGATAGACATGATATCCTGCCTTGCCTGGAGAGAGAGATGTTAGCAGTATGTCATCCTTTCATTTTCATGTTCTGCCTAGAAAAAAAAAACAAGTGTTTTAAGCTAATATCTGTGTCAGATGATAGGCAGATGAGGAAAGGATGCCCCTTCAAATGGAGAAGGCGGTTTTACTACATAGCAGCTGCTTCTTTGGCATGGCTCTGTAACGTGTCTCCTACTCTGCAATGTGGAAGACAGTGACAAAGATCTCTGACTCTGGGAAATCTATGGCTGGAACAAAGGTCAAGTAACATACAGACGCAAAGCTGGAAGTCTTACTATTTCATCTTAATGCAAGTGGAAGAGTTATTTATTTATTCTTTTTAGCAGGTCTTCCAGACCGGATTAAATCGTATTAATTGCCTGTTTTCCTATTATGCTTACTTGAAAAATTCCTCGACCTCATTCTTCCACTAGGATAACATTTCCAGGAGCACTTCCTTTAGGCTAGCCACACTACAGAATGTCATGAATTGTTCTTCCCCCAGAAACTGAGTCATTGGGTTTAGATTCTAATGGAAGAATTAGAAATTAAAGTCTACATCCTTTACATTTGGAGACATCAGCATGCCATTAAGTATGTTTGTATCAGAGATACTAAATACGTAAACTTTTTTTTTCTTAAAAAAAAACAAAAAACCAAATAACTGAAAGGGTAGTAGATGCTTTTAGTTTCTAGAAATCAGAATTCCAGTGAAGAAAGCCTCAAAGTCAAAATGTGTTACTATGGCAACTAAACTCTGAGTATTGAGAAGAGCAGGGCTATTGGTGCTCAAATATGCATCAAATATGCTCAAATGTACAGAGAGCTGAATGATTCTTGAGTATATGTTATCTGCGTGTTTTCTGCCAGATCTGTCAATTTATTTTAGTATCTTTGAATCAGTCATGTTGGAAAGGACTTGAGAAAGTGATCTTGTCCAGCCTCTTCATCAAAATAGCATTACCAGGAAAGAACTAAGACCATCTTATTCATGGCTTTATGTAGACAGGTCTTGAAAACCTTCAAGAAAAGAGATCCACAACTTTTTTGGGCAGCTTACTCCAATACTTAGTTTTCCACACCATGCATTTTTTCTCTTTAATGTGGTTCCTGTTTTCTCATGGCTTTAGGCCATCTGGAACTTCAGTTTATGAACATTGTCTTATATTTCTCCCATGGTGTACCTGAGAAAAGAGCCTGATTCATTCTTTTTGATAACCTGCTTTCAGGTATTGAAAAATGCTGTAGAATCCCTCCACCATCTCAAGCCCTCTTAGGCTGAGCAAGATATTTTCCTCAGTCTCTCAGTGCACCTGCTCCAGCTTCTAGAATGTCTTGGTGGTCCTTTGCTAGATTTGCTTAGATATATCGATGTTGTATTGGCATACAAAATTGGATACAGTATACCAGTAGGGGTCTAATGAGTGTCAAATAAGAGAGAATAATCTCTGTCCCTTTTTCTGCTGATTCAGTTCCTGTTGATGCAACTCAGTATGCTGTTGGTGGCCTTAATTGCTTAGAAGGCACATTGGCAAATGTGTACTTGAGTTGCAGCCTCACCAGTGCTGAATACATCATCTTCCTGCTCCTGCTGGCAACATTACATCTGATACAAGGCAGGATGCTATTAGAGTTCTTGGCCACCTGGGCACACTGCTGGCTCAGCCAAGAGTCAACCAGCACACCCACAGCCTTTTCTTCCACACAGTCTTCCAGCCACTCTGCCCCAAGCCTGCAGCATTGCTTGGAGTTGTTGTGGCCAAAGTGCAGCACCCAGCACTTGTTCTCGTTGAACTTTATCCCAGCTATCCAGTTTGTTCACATCCCTCTGTAGGGCCTTTCTACTCCTCGGGAGATCAACACTTCCTCCCAATTGGTTTTGTCTGGAAACTTGGTTAGGATGTACTCAGTCCCTTCATCCAGGTCATTAGTAAAGATATTGTATAGGAAAAACCCTAAGTAGTTCCCCTAGGGGACACCACTCATGACTACTTGCCAGCTGGATTTCATTCCATTCACCACTGCTTTGTGGGCCTGGCCATGCAGCCAGTTCTTTACCCAGCAGAGTGTACCTGTCCAAGCCAATAATTGCCAGCTTCTCTAGGAAAATACTGTGGAAGACAGTGTCAAAGGCTTTGCTGAAGTCTAGGGAAAAGAATACCTCTCACCCCCCAGATGGGTCATTCAATCATAGAAGGAGATGAGGTTGATCAAGAAGCACCTGCCTTTTGTGAACCCATGCTGACTGGGCCTGATCCCCCCCAATTGTCCCCCACATGGCATGTGATCTTCCTCAAAATGATCTGCTCCATAACCTTTCCTGGTACCTTGGTCAGGCTGACAGGCCTGTGGTTCCCTGGATCCTATTTATGACCCTTTAGTCAGTGATCAGTAGACAATTCTGCTAGAAAAGAACTGGAAAAGCTTTTGTTTGAAATTAATTATAAATAAAGAATGTCTTTAGATTATAGAAATTTTAAAAATATATTTATTAGTTAATATAATGACTGTATTACTCTTCCATACTACAGCTCATGAGATACTTGAAACAGTCAGCAGGGAAAAACATACTTCTGCTGCTTCTTCTGTACCGTTGTCTGTCTGGAGAGAAAATAACCTCACTGTTTTTCCTCTCTGAAAAGGCACTTACCAATGACAGAAAAAAATATTAAATATAACTAGATGCAGAAAGGCAGCAATTGGCATGTTTAACATAATAGACATGATATAATTCCCTTTTTTTTAACTTTTAAATGGCTAAAGCCTTAATACTGGAATGCCTGCCATATCACAATAGCTTTAACTCCCCCTACATTTATCTTGTACAGAAAACTAATGCTGTTACACTGCAATTTTGGCTGATAGCTTTATATTTTTTCTATGAATTTCCAAAATAGAATGAAGAGCAGGACTTGCTATAATAACATGTAGCAGAGGGAGGCAGAATTCTTCTGTACCATAGTGGCTTTCAGATTAAAGTAAATACAAATGTATTGCAACTCTGTGAAAGTAGATTAAACATTTATCCCCGTTTAATCTCTTTGAATACTTTATTATTAATATCCATACTTTATGGTTAACTCTTTTGTTATTGGTATTCAGATTAATTCTTAAATTAATAAGTGGTACCAGGAAGCTTTAATGTGTTTTTTGTTTGCTTATATATCATCCTGTACAGCTTTTACACTTTCTGATATTCAATACCACTTTCTCCTTACAAAGTTTTTTCTTTCTTTACTGCTCATTTTCTATTCTTGCCTGAACTGAGCGTGAGATCATGACTCAGAATAAACGATTGCATTAAGCACGTGGAAAATATGCAGGAGTTTGACTCATTTGGAGTATCCTGGAAAAAAAAAAGATTAACTTTCTGCTGCAGAAAATATAAGGAGATTATAGGCAACCAGAGTAAAAAATGTGATTATAATTTTATAAAAAAAATACTCATTCCATGAGCTTGCTTTTCTTTTTCCCCATTTTTGAACAAATGTCATTACCTCATGTTTTGGTTTTCTATTGTCTTTGGAATTTCTGTAAGCATGTGCGAATTGTTTATGAGCATAATACTATGAAATATGTATGCTGTATTTGATAAATGCTGACTTAGAAAGTGAATGCCATCATGTAAGTTTCACCACTGTTGTTTGGTATTCTGCTATCACCTTTTGTTTAAATAGTTATATAGCAGCCTGAACTGAACAGTGACAGTCTTTGGGGGGATTCTGCAGAGACAACACAGAATACTCACACAAGCACAGAACAGTCAATCACAGGGGAACACATGACATTCAGGGAGGTACTGCTGAGAAAGTACAGCAGCCTCTTTTGATGTAGCAGACAATACAGTCAGTTTCCCATACCTATAACATGAAATTTTATTTACATTTGAAAACTGGTTATTGTGTAAAATGAGGCATCTTCAGCATGTGATGGAAAAAATAGTATCACATTAAATGATTACAGGCTTACGCTTAAATGCCCAAGGAAGTGGCATATTAGCCATATGTTTAAACTCATGATCTTCCAAAGAATGATGTGGATAAAGCTTTATGCAGTTTTTCCTTCTTTATCTTGAGGGCACAGGTTACCAACAAGAGCTAATCTAACTTTTTATTTTAATATAGAGAGTTCTAGGGTCACAGGGAATTTTACTTTAAAGAGCTGCCTTTCCAGTGCAAGTCCTGACATTTTCATTGAAGTGAATTAATATCCATCATAGCAAAACACAGTTTCTCTACAAAAGTTTATCCTGGTAACTTGCCTGGGATGTGTTTGAAAAATTATTGTACCTGGCATAAAAAGTGATCCTTGTGCCCAGTGTGCACTGGTGAATATCCGTTTTATCAAACTGCTTATCCAGAAAGGCATTTCATGCAGGATAAGTTTGAACTAGACTCTATGGTAAAGTCTTCTTCCTGTCTCTTACAAGAGATACTGCAGAGAGATGAAGTAAGAATTTTTTTTTTTCTTTCACAAGTCCCAAAGGAAGAAAAAACTTCATGAAGCATTCATGCTGAATTATTTTGGGAAAGAATCTTCCCACTTTTCTTTCACTGTTTGTTTGTTTTGTAATAATCCCAAGTCATATGCTTTCTCAAGCTTTTTAACTTGGGCTAAGTTGTTTTGGGAGAGAGCAATTGCACACATTCTTAAAAGGAGTACATGTTATACATATTTCCAGTTAGCCTTTTATTCAGAAGCCAAGCCAGTTTTGATTACAGTATTGTTAATTGTAATTACATTCACTAGCATGCTTCTGGTACTCAAACTCTTTGAAAACTTTGATCAAAGAAACAGGACTGAGCTTCTATGACGAAAAGGATCCTATTGAAAACCATAATTAGCTACATTTTAGCAACCATTTAAAAGAAAACAAATTTATGTATGTTTTTTTCTTTTCTGTCTTTCTAACATTTGGAAGATTCATCTAAACATAGATATTCAATCAATTCAACTACCATAATATTAGTAGTTAACAGATGAAGGATTTTAACTCATAAACTTTTTGTTTGTTTGTTTTTTAAAACAGAGAGTGTGCTTCATTCAGTCTCAGTATTTGAACACCTTCTAGCTGTAGAAAAGCAGAATGGGGAAGATCTCATGAGGCCTTGGGTTGGATTTTGTTTCTTTCTTTTGTTTTTTTAGTTAAGACTTAAATGTTGCTGTGGGCAACTATTTTTATTTTTTCTGCCAGCTCTGAATTTTTTCATTTGCAGAGTATTCAAATGTACAAAAAGGCTTCTGTTAAGTGTTCTGTTTGAGCTTCTTAAAGCTACTTTTGATGGCTCATTATTTTTGATAATATTAATGAGCTGGGCTTAGCTGAGGGCATTGAGGGAGTTTGTTTAAAATCTGCCTGTCCTGTAGACCCAATTCCACTTTGAATGCTAGGATTCCAAAATGGAAAATAAAGAACTAACCAGATTGCTCTAAACAGAAGGAAATAGCACTGTTTTTAAAGCAACAATACAGTCACACGTCCTTAATAAGCCCTTTCTGAAGAGTCCAACTACTGCTTTGGACAACATTTCTCTGTAAGAGAAAGGATTCTGTGTTCAGCAAATGGTGAGGTCATTTTTCCCCTCTAGCTGTCTTGTTTTTCAATGTTAGAAGTGAGCAATAATGTTTGCAGTTAATGTTTCTTCCAGCAGAAGTAGCAGCTAAAAGCAAGAAAGATTTTCTCAACAAGAAGTGAATTCATAATATAGAACTTGAACACTCTTCTGAAATATGATTAAAGAGAGACAGCTTGAAACTTTGCCTGGGAAAATCTGCAGAGTGGCACAAGATGCTTTTCTTTTCAAACGTCTCAGCTATTTTCATTACTGGATCCTTGTCTATTACTCTTTGAAAAGTGTGGATCTGCAGTAGCTATTCCACTCAGCTAAAGAATGAACCCAGATTGGCTGTCTTACATGACTTTCACAGTTCTCTGTGTGTGGCTGTCGTTACTCTGATTTAAGTCATCAGTGCAGTTGTAGCCATTTTGGAATGGTTAGCTGCTCTTTGTTTACTTGTCTATAGCAGGTTCATTGACTAACTAGCAATTTCCAGGGTAAACAAAATCCAACAATTTGTTGCTCTAGGAATTGTTAGCTGGCACTGGAAACAGAACCTGAGGATGAAGAGATAGCAACAACTAGTAATTGCCAGTATGTTGCAGTATGGTATATATTCTCCATATAAGTATTGTGTTAGGGTTCAGAGAACAAGGGTTTTAATAACAACAAAATCAGCAAAGCATGGTTTTTCATAGCAGACATAATGTGGACTGTGCACTTCAGAATATTGCATTTTCAAAATTTTGGGTAGTTTGAAGAGCATTATTATCATCATGCTGATTTTGCATCTAGTCATCTCTAACTGAAACAGAAAGATACCAGTATTTACAGCCTGTCAATCACAAGTCAACGCGTGGCAAAATTATGGAGAAGCTTGTTCTGGAGGTTACTGAGAAACATATAAAAGATGATTCAGTCATTGGTCACAGACAGCGTGGGTTCATAAGGGGAAAGTCCTGTTCAATGAACTTAATTTCCTTTTATGACAGGGTTACCCAAATTTCACAGGGGAATAATTGATACAAGCTTTTTGGATTTCAGCAAAGCTTTCGATAACTGTTTCTTGTAGTATCCTTCTGAACAAAGTATCTAGTGTGTAGTTAAACAAATACATTACTTGATGGGTGAACAACTGGCTGGCAGGTCCAGCTCAAAGGACAAAAGCAAATGGGGTTTCATCAGGATGTTGACCAGTCACTTGTGGGTTTCTGCTGGGCTCCATTTCAGGGACAATTCTCTTTAATATTTTCATTGATGACTTGGATACAGGTCTTGAAGGTATGGTGTTGCCTTCCTCAAGTGTAGAGAGGCATTTGAGAGAGATGTTAATAAACTGGGGGGCTTGGCAATCACCAACAGCATGAAGTTTAACTTCAGTCCAAGAAATTCCAGATTCTGCACCTGGGACTGGGCAATCTTGGATGTGCATATGAACTTGGGAATGAGGGGCTGAAAAGGATCTGGGGATTCTGTTGGTTGCAAGTTGAACATGAGTCAGCAGTGTGCCCTGGCAGCCCCAATGGCCAGCCATACCCTGGGGTGCCCAGGCCCAGCACTGCCACCAGGCAAGGGGAGGGGTTGTCCCTCTCTGCTCTGTACTGTGTGGCCTCACCTCCAGCACTGGGTGCAGGTTTCTGTGCCATGATGTAAGGACATAAACCTGTTAGAGAGCATCCAAGGGAGGGCTATGAAGATGGTGAAAGTTCTGGGAGGGCAAGGAGTGTGAGGAGCGGCTGAGGTGCTTGGTTTGTTCAGGCCAGAGCTGAGGAAAGGCCTCATGGCAGCTGTAGCTCCTCACAAGGGGAGCAGAAGGGCAGCACTGAGTTCTGCTCTCTGGTGACAGTGACAGGACCCGAGGAAACAGCATGGAGCTGTATCAGGGAGGGTCAGGTTGGGCATTAAGAAAAGGTTCTTCACCAGAGGGTGATTAGGCCCTTGAACAGGCTGCCCAGGTTAGTGGTTGTGGTCCCAAGCTTCTGGAGTTCAAGGAGTGTTTAGACAACACTTTCAGACATTGGGTTTGAATGTTGGGTGGTGCAGTGCGAAGCCAGCAGTTGGACTCTGTGATCTTTGTGAATCTTTTCCAACTTGGGATATTCTGCTGTTTAGCCACTTCCTGTAGAGATGCACATTTGTGAGGATGCGTATGGAATGGGTCCTTTGAGACCTCTTTCTTTCTCCTTTTTCCTTAGCAATTTTCTCAAGAATTCCATGCTTTCTTCCTTATATATATTATGATAAATTAGAACTGAGACTTCCCATTTTTCTTACTTGCCTTTAAAAAAAACACGTTGTTATATATTTACAAAAAAAAAAAAGAAAAAAGAAAAATCTAGTTAAGAAGACAGTGTAATCCTCTTAGTCAGCAGAATCTTTTTATCTTTCCCATTTTAAATGACCTTTGAAAAAAGATCTTTGACTAAGGTTTAAAGGAGGCAATGCCACTTGCCAAATAGATTAGTTCATTTACTGACTTTCAAATAAATTAGAAGTAATTGGGTGAATGTCATAGAATAGTGTTAGTAAGATGATTATTTTAAGTCAGTTACTGGCCTTAGGATAATAAGTATAGAGATAACATTGAGATGGCAATAACAGTAAAGACCTTCCTGAGCATTGGAGACATACTAATATAAAATTAATATAAAAAGGATTAAGAGGCAGAAGTACAGGACTAGGAAACATAAGTAAGCATCTTGGTTTGGCATTTGTTTTACTTATACTCAACTGCTTCTTCATACTTAGGTTACTGCTTTGGGACTGTGATGATCGAAGCTACAGCTACTACATAGAGGTTTCAACAAATCAGCAGCAATGGACCATGGTGGCTGATCGCACAAAGATTTCCTGCAAGTGAGTTTGATTTTTTCCCATGTACTTGCACAAAGCAGAACTGAAAAATGGTTTTCCTTTTTTCTTTTTTCTTTTTTTCTTTTTTCTTTTCTATCTTTACATAGATGACATCTCAACTATGAAAGGAATGATGGTTATATAGCCTGTGGATAACTAATTCCAGACTGTTCAAATACAGCATCACAAAGTTGTAGCATCATATTTGGTTAAATATCTAGACTTTCAAACCAGAATCTGTGAATAGATAGATGAGTACTATGCATTTTGCCCCTATCAGAGCACACAAATGCCTTGTACAGAGTTGAAAGGAGTGGAAGAAATGAGAGTAGGGCCCGAACCATAAGTCAACCACTGAACTCATTTATCTAAGCTTAACGTCTTCTCTGTGGTGATCATGAGGTCAATGCATATAAGACAGAACCTCTGCTTTTGAACAGGACCCTTCCATAGGAAAGAAAGCCATGCTTCTTAAAAAGATAAAAACAAAGGAAACTGACAACAAAACCCTTTCATTTTTATGTGTATACTTCAACCAGAAGAATTCAAGTATGAATACTCTCCAGATTTATACTCTCCATTGGCCTTTCTGTAATTATTGAGTCCATTGATAAAAATCTAATGTGGAAAAATTTTTCAGTGTTGATGGCCACCCTAAACAATTTGATATTTCTAATTCCAGCTGGAATTAAAAGATATGCTGCAAAATTATCCATGCTACATATCCAGAAGTCAGGCATGCTCAGCATTCAGTGAATGTTGGTATTATACAATCTCCTGAATGATTCTTACGATGATCCTTAGGGAGGTTCAGACTTTGAAAAAACCTATTTCCTTTCTTCTTTCCCCTCTTGTGTAGTTTTCCAGAAGACACATTTTCTCTTTTTCGTGGGGCAAAACTGAAGTTATTAGCTAATATGGGGACGGAACTCACCCGTCCTGTGCTTGTGCCAAGTTGCAACACTGCTGATACACAATTGCTAAAATTTATGTTTCATGCAGTTACAATGTAGTTTTAGGGGTGTTAGTGAAGAAGAAATTGACAGGTGCTTTCACTGCCTGTAAAGGAGCGGTGGTAGTGGTGAGCAGAAATCCTGGCTGGAGGCAGAATTGTAATCATGCTCAAAGACATCTCAATTTAATGGAAAAAACATCATCATCTTGTTTGCCCCAGCAGTGGTAGCACTGGGAAGCTGAAACCAGAAAAAAGACACAATGCTTTGTGCTGTTCTTTTACGTTTTGTTACTAATAGTCTAGGACAATCAAAAGAAGCATTTGGGCAGTGTGGATTAAATAGCTGGTTGACATCCTAGTTCAAGTATCTTTTCACTGTGTTCAAAACATGTTTTTGAAACCCTTAACCTTGGACAAAAATCAGTGCACTCCTGAACTAAAGGTGGCTGACCTTCATGATATACTTCAAAGTACTGACTCAAAACATAACTGCTCTGGAAGTTCTCAAAGCTTCAGGAACTATTATGGTGTGAATTAGAAAATTGCATTTTCACTAGCTTACTCTGACAGACATATATCCACCTTATGAAATGATAGTCTTAAATTTAAAGTCTGCAGATTTATAGTGTTCAACACTGCCTCTAACTATCTGTTCTCAATAAATACAAGACCTGGTTCTAAAGAACAGAAGACTTACAAGTCAGTGACTCATGCACTGAATCAAGTCCCTCACTTGTTGGGCAAGGTTTCAGTACAGTGAGGGAAACATTTTAATGATAAAAGAAAATTGAACCAGTCTCTTATAGGAATATGTATGGATCTGTGTTTTTAATTTTGTTTTGTTGGGAGTTTAAAAATAAATCTTGAAGCAAGTTGAAAGTGAGAAAATTAAATAATTCTACAGTAAGGCAGAGATGGTGCAGTTTGTCTGGTTTACTATTATCAGGTAATGAAGAAGGTACTCCTGATGTATGAAAAATATTTTTTTTCTCTAGTGCAGAGTTTTAAATTTCTTATCTAAGCTACTTTATCTAATGTGTTCTAGTCTGAGATTTTGTATGAAATGTTCTATAGCCTGATGAGCAGAGTACAGGTATCTTACTTCATATGGGACTTTCAGATCCAGCGTGCTGGTCTTTCTGTCTTTGTCCTTCCTTTACTATAGGTATATTATGCAAACAGCACAGCTCCAAAAGAGAGATTTTTTCCTCAAAATGTCTTTTAAGGATTTTTTAGGGACTCAAAACTTTTAGGGACTTTTTAAGACCTTTCAAGGACTCAAGCAATTCAGGAATTTCTCAGGGATAGGTGAGAGCCAAACTTGTGTGCAGTGCCTGACTCACCCTGGGGTTTAGGCAGCCAGTTAGAATTCCCACATTTAGCAATTTGCCTTAATTAGACTATGGCATAATAGGATGGAATTAACAGTACCCTTATCGTTTCAGCCTGCATATATTTATGAATGCAGCATTTGTCTATTCTGCAAGAAACAAAGTCTATTCAGATTCTAACAGTGGTTTGTCTCAGCCAAATCCTACTTTTTTGATGAAAACTGGGACATCCCAGCCCTTAAAAGTATAAAAATTGTAATTACTTAGGCTTATGCAACTTTGCTATTTAAAAAAAAAAAAAAAAAAAGACATCCAAGAGATAAGTCCTTGCGTGGGACTTAGACTGTCTGCTTGACTGCTTTGCAGAGCAACAAGCCAGCTGTTACAAAATAACGTTATATGTGTATTTTTTGTGAGACTGAAACGCAAACACCTTCCAAAAAGTGTACCTCAAATTATCTCTGTTTCTTTTATAGATTTTAGGTATGTGAGGGAATTCTAGGTAGGTGATGGTGCCCAGAAATCCTGCGCTTACTCTTCCTTGCATTACGTCTGTGTTAAATATCCTTCAGCAGGCTCTCAACAAATAACTTGCTACTGCTGCAGTAGCAAATGAAAGTGGAGAGAGTTAAAACTTCACAGGGGCCCACATTCAAAGAGATGGAATACGTGCAATGAAAGAATTTACTTTTTATATTCTCCATTCGCTCTTTCTCTCTTCAAAGACACATGGATAAGAGTTGTTTGCTTTGCTCTTTGCCGCCTGGCTTTTTCTGCATAATCTTTCAGTGGAGTTAAAATCTTTTGCTGAAGTCATTCATTAGTGCATAGCCTTACAAGTGTTTTGTGAGATCACCAAATAATTTTGCTGCATCTCCGGCACAAGGGTGACAGGTGACAGGACAAGAGGAAATGGCCTCAAGTCGCGCCAGGGTAAGTTTAGGTTGGATATCAGGACAAACTTCTTTACAGAAAGGGTTGTTAGGCACTGGAATGGGCTCCCCTGGGAAGTGGTTGAGTCACCATTCCTGGGTGTGTTTAAAATCCGTTTGGATGTGGTGCTCAGGGACATGATGATGAAGGACTATGAAGTTTCCCTATAAACTCTCAGTATGCCGCTTTGCATTGCTTTAATAGTATTTTTAACGTAGTATTTTGTGTAAATTAATAGTTCAGTGCTCAAAGGTAGAATCTGCCAGAGTATTCCTAACCTCCTTATCTCTCTCAGTTTTAAAAGGCTGAAGACAGAAGCTGTATGTTTGTTATCTTCACAGGGAAGCTTGCTTACCTCCCCTAAGTGAGTGCCAGTTAATGCATAGTGGCTGTGTAATTGTCAGTTTTAAAATTCTCAATGTAGATTTCCACAATAAACTGCTTTTCTCAACCCAGTATGACAGCAATAAAAAACAATCGTTGTCTCATTCTACTTCTTAAGACATGTGTGATAAGCTGGCTTGAGTGTGTTAGTGTTGGATAGTAGAGACGTGCACTTGTTAGAAAAATTTGCTAATAAAAATGCTGAAAGTCAAATGAAAAACAAGATCTAAAGGCCATTGGACATCAGGCCTCAAAGCTAATGATTCTTTTGATGAAAGAAGCCCTGTAAAGACAAATATGCAACAGGATGTCGTGAAGGTTATCAACTGAGTATCATTTTGAATGTTCTCATGAGTATTTACTGTGAAATGGATCTGATCCATGGTAGCAGATGTGTTATGTTCAGTTGCCCAGTAGGAGAAAAAGAAATCTAATATCTAATATTGTTTATTTATGAGCAGTTCTATAGCAATTGATATTAACTGTCTATATGGTAGTTTAGAGACAGATTTATCATTTTCTTTGTGGAGGGTATGACTTTATTTTCAGAAGTTTTATAACATACTGCATTATGTCAGGTTTTTTTCCTCCTGAACTTGTTTGCTATTTGATATGCAAAGTATACTGTTTTTATGATAGATGTTTTAGAGCTTCCAAACTTAATTTCATATTTCCATTGTTTATTATCTTATGCAATAAGTATTTCAATTTCTAAATTCTGAAATGAGTTCCCCTCAATTTTTTTTTTAATAGTTTCTATGTGGAATACTTCCAAGTGATGCCCCTTTGAGGCACTGACACAAGATTCATTAACAGATTTATTTTTCTTTAACTATCCTCAGGGATTTTTTCAAGAATAATTTTCAACTTTGTCCAGTGTTTCAGATTTTTGTCAAACCAATGTCCCTTAAGCATCTCCAGTTTTCAGACACTGCTTATTTCCTTTGATAACAAATCACAGCTGGAGAACACACTGGAAAGATCTGAGGCTAAAAACACCTTTTGAATTTAACTGTTCTAAACAGCTTTTTGAATGCATAATAGAGTTTTCCATGTTGTTTAAGAGCACAGACTAAGAAAATAGTTCTTGTTTGCCTAGTATTAGTGGCAAACTCAATTTTGCTCATTCTTTTTTTCCTGTGTGTACATCTGTGAAATCTTTGTAATATCTATCATGACGTAAACATTTCTTTTGCTGTAGAGGTAATATTTGAAGAGTGTGAATACCCTTGTTCATAACTGCACGCAGTATGTGTGACATACTCACAGCTCGATGATCCTTGAGGTTCCTTCCAGCCCAAGCCATTCCATGATTCTGTGTTATATGTAATTCCTCATACGTGAGCACAAGCAGCAGTTTTTAACTCCTGTTCTCCTCCGATTCCTACAGTGCAGTCTATGATCCCCACTGCAGCATTTACTTGCATCCACTTTCAACCACTGTTTTCTCCTTAACCACTTTCATATGACTGTTTTGTCCCATAATGAAACCTCTTGAGCACTTCTCAGCTGTTTTGCCTTTCCAGCTCTCCATAAGCAAATTTTTTTTTCTGTTGTTTGCTATTAGTCTGTCATGCATGTATTATCCTGTCATACCTAAACTGAGAAAAAAAAAGTCTCAATTTTGTATAATCCTTCATTCTGCCTCACACCTGAGCTGCCAAGTTAGCAGAATGGAACGAGATGAAAAGAGATGTTCTTGTATCTGCTACATTAACAGTATATTTCATCCACAGCTAATCCTGCTTTACGTGGAGTTAATTTCATAGTGAAAATGTTCTTGTACCTCTTATGTCAAACAGAATATACTTCAACCACAGTTCATCAGTATTTTACGTGATGCTAATTTCATAGCAACTCTAGGTAATCAAAATGTTTTATCCAGAGTTGCAGAACTTTGTGCAGACACATTCATATGATACAAAGATGAAATATAGTTAAGGAGGATGTCTAGGAAATTGCTACGTTGTTAAGCTCAATTTCAAGTTGCACTTCGCAGAAATGAACTGAGGGTTCTCATTAATCTGTTCATTATGCTGCTAGTAATGCCTGCTGAAGCAAGTCAGACAGATAAAAAGGGTCATTTTGTGTAATTATTGAGCCAATCGAGGCATTAAGTACGTATTTTACTTGGTGTTTATATGCTCATATTTTTTTGTTCATAAAGCAAAAGAAAAAATAAGACTTGCGTTATTAAGCATAAAAAATAAGATTTCACAGACAGAAACCAGAGTTGTATACAATTTCAGAACATCAGGAGGCACTCCGAGGTGTATAAATACTGCTTCTAGCACTGAATTTGATGGCCTTTGTTTTAGCTGAGTCTAGTCTGATTAAGAAAGGTCTAGTTTTTTTCAAATTACGTTTCTTAACAGAGATCCGGGATCACAAGAAAGTTTTCAGCTCATTAAATAAGCCTTGAAAAGAGTAGCAAGGTGGTGCTAACTTCAGCATATGTCTCTTTTGAATGCTTTACCGTGTGCTTCTTTTGCTGCAGCTCTGCATGCACTCCATGCATTTAAAGTTGTATGGCTTTTTTTGCTTTGCTCTGCTATTCATGGGACTGCCATGTTCTCAGCACATTACTGTGAGGACAATGAAGAAAACATCACAGTATTACTGATGTCAGTTTGGATGTTAGCTCAGTTCTGCCTGAGGGAATACAACTGATACCCAATAATACCCATAGTATCAGCAGTGCCTGTTTTTTTATCCTATAGGAGGATCCTTCCATATGCACTGTGGCAGTACATTGGATTGTACTCACTGAGGCAGAACATATTCTCTCTTTTGAAAATGTCTATGTTTGTATGCTTATAGCTGAATGCATGTACATGCACACTCTCAGCGCCTTTGTGAATCAATATTACTACAAAAAGTCATGCAAGTAATAGATCTCCTGTGCAACTGGCCCATTTTTCTGCTTGAGATTGAAAAGGGATGCCTAATACTTAAATGTTGTTTTGCAGATGTGTTTGTTTACTTTGATATTGATTATTGCATAAGGTCATCTAACAACCCAATAAACAGAGATGCCCAAAAGTTCATGAACAAGATGCTGAATTACTATTCTGTCTGCAGTCTCCCTTTCTTGCAGGCAAAGTCATTAAATATAGCAAGTGCTGACATCTCCCTGTATAGTCAGGAGGCCAGGCAGATGTCATTGCATCTTATGCTAAATGTGACATTCTGCTTTTATTTCTAAGGATCTGCCCTAATTAGGTTGTTGATATTTGAGATCTAATTTCATTAATACTTGGAAAAGTCAACATTTTCTTATGGTGGACAAAACAAGTGTAGTCTTAAGCCTTACAAGTATCCTGTGTAAAGATACATACGGTTTGAAGCCATTGATTTATTCACAGTAGTATTTTTACCAGGGCAAATTATATCCATGAATCACAAAATGGAAAAACTATTATATCTTTGGATTCATCCTTTAGGAATTTCTCTACTTTGTGGATGTGGTGTGGTTTTTAGGATAACACTCCATCTGTTTGATTCCCTTCTGCATTTTACACTTTACTACTCTGTCTCTGTATACTTCAGTATTAAGGTACTGACTTGGGAAGAATGTGCTAAATTTGGTTTTATCAGAACCAGAAAGGAGTGCAGTTACATTGTCTCTGTTCTACAACACAATAACAGAAACACAAGTTGCATTTGCTGTTTTTATGTAATTCACTTCAGTTTCATCGCTAAAATTATTGCAGTCATGGATGTATTTACATTTTTTTTTCTAGGCAGCCCACGCAAGTTTGAGCCTGAAGTCAGCAGGCTTTGTTTTCTGACCGTGAGGTTAATAGATTATTCAGTTTGGTAGGATAAAGGGCTATAGTTTTCCTGCCTTCCATTAGCAAACTTCTGTATGTTTCTATTGCTGTTATGAGAAGGCGCTGATGCTGATTTACTTTTTTCACTGTTTCGTTCTTGTTAGAGGCTGTGGTTCAATTTACTGCATTCCATGGAGGTTTGACATGTCAATTAGATGTTATCAACAATAATAGAAGGGCAGTTGCTGTAAATGTGAAGTTTTTATGAGTGGTGCACAAGGGAATGCAAGAGAGAAGAGTGATAAATACAGTGTTACGTTATATGCTACAAAGGAACTGATTAATAGAGAGCGTGATTCTGTCTCCTACCGCTAAAAATATTTGTATGTATTTGCTGTTAATCAACTATTCAATTTGTGTGAACAGTAGCTTACAAACTGTTCTAGGATTACAGGGTAAGAAGTCCTTCCAGTTAAAAGCAGCCCACTAGTTGTATTACTGGTTATGTTCATGTGTTGGGTGGCTGTTCATTATCTTTGCTATCTAAATGAACATCAGAGGCAATAAATACTGGTAATGAGTGAACACAATGAAAGCAGTTCAACCTCTAGGACTGTGCATGCGTGTCTTCTGCTTGTGCTATGATACAGGAAAGTTTGTAAATAAAATGGACTTGTAGGTCAAGATGCTCAAGTCCACAGCCTCAGGATGTAGGCGTAGAAAACACATGGCTCGTTCATGACGCAGCATAGAATTTTGGTTTGTGGCATTCTGTCAGACATTTGGCAGCAATTTGCTAATAATTTCATTTTTTTGTAAGATTTTAGAATATAAATTATGTTTCTAGAAATACAGAAAAAAATCCTATTAAAATGTCCAAAATGTTGAAGCAAGCTAAATCAGTGAGTAACTGCCTGTGCAATACAGAAGTGTAATTGGATGCCTGTATTGGAATGTGGATATATTTGAAAAGTAGTACCTACTTTTAGCTTTACTGTTGCTTAATTTCACTGTTTTTTAATGTCGTTTCATGTAATATTGTTTCTAAGATAGCAGGTTGTAAGCACTGAAGCTGCAAAAGCAGAGCTATAAAGCAGTCTTGTACTAGGAGTTTGTTAAATAATTCAGAAGTATAGACTTCATTAAATATATTTTACATCAGAATTTTTAATCTGCTTTATCAAGCTTGAATTTTCTACAATAAATCATATACAATAAAGAGTTTTTAGTACTTCAGTAAACTGTTATTAGAGGTATAAGATCTACAACTATGTACAGGTATTTTGTCAGAATTTGTCATTGCAGTGGGAAAGACCAATCATAACTACAGAAATATCCACACATTTTCTTCAGATTATTTCCAAATTATGTCTCCTCCTTATAGGAATTATGTTTAGAATAAAAACTTCTGAGGGAATTTTTACCAAGGGAGGTGGCATTATATATATTATATATATAAAAGCGATCATGTAACGAGCACTGTGACAGATATTTAGTTTCTAATATTCTTACATTTATTCTGGGCTCATTATATTTCCCTTAGCCATTTTCATTACTTCTGTGATTAGTACTGCCAGTCCTTGGTGTTTTATATTTTTTCCTCAGTAGACTGAATAAGATATATTTGCTATCCCTTCAGTGGACTATAACATATGTAGAAGTAGTGCATTATTATTTGGTAAGTTTTGGCCCTAAGAGAGCTGCAGAAGGCAAACTGTTACTTCAAGCTTCTACCTTGCATCCCTCGTTTGTGAGTGTGCTGTCATGATGGAATACATGGAAACCCAGTTTTAGGGCTCAGGTTTGAGTCGACAGAGATAATAGGTAGAACTGCACTTAATTTGTGTGTAAGTTAAAAACTAAAATGCAGAGGACCTTTCAGTCTTCACAGTCCATTTCTTCTACTTTCTCTCTCCCCGTTAGTGACCTGGAAAACAGAATGAAAAGGAAGTGGCTGAGCACCAAGTGTGGCTGACTTCTGTTATTTATGGCTTTGGCACTCTGAATTAATATGCTGTTTAATGACAGCTTTAGCAGGAATAGTTTTATTTTGCTTTATTGTTTAGTACTGTTATAATGGAAAACACGTTTTTTTATTGGCAATTTATGAGGTAGCTGTAGATCTTATTTTATAAAGATAAGTCAGTATCGCAATAATGTTATAGCATTTTTAAAGCATTTACCTGTACTGTTAGATGCTCTACAACAGAGGCAAATATATTATTTGTTAATAGAGCAGGAAATGTAATACTTACCATGCAGTATGTACTACAGTGCTTTTCCTGTCTCTGTTGGTTGCTTACTCGTGTACACAGCTTTTTATTTGGCAGCTTCGTGTGGTAGTTACTTGCTTGCTGTCTTGTTTTCACTGCAGTCATCAGACTGATTTATCGAAAGTCAACACAACTACTCTTTCCTTTTCCTTTCATCTCCTTTTACAAATGCCTCCACATTCATCACAATGAATACTGGATTTCAGCTAAAAGTTGTAGTCATCACTGAAGTATTCCACATCCAAATAACCTGAGGTGTGTTTTGTCACTGACAGAATAAGACGCGTGCAGGCAAGCATTAGAAAGCAAAGTGGAGGTTACTTACTGAAAGTTGAAATTCTTCAACTGTTGTTCATTTCTGCTTGTTCTTTCAACTCTTTTGCTTAGTTTTTGGAGGGAGGAACAAAAAATGGAGGTTGTACGACACTTTGGAAAAGGAAGAGCTTCAGCATGCACTCTCAAAAATCACATAGTTAACCCAAGGCAAGCCAGGAAATGCATATGATATGGTTATTACATCTTGATGAATTTTGGTTACAAGTAATATCTTTCTCTTTGCTCTTATGCCTTTAGCCTGAACTTGATTTCAGCTATAATCAGTGCTGCTCTGGTGATCCCACAGTACGGCAGTATTTTTGTAATGCCAGTGGATCATTAGAAAATCTCAATAAGAGATAAGCTTCCACTTCTTTCTTAATTTGTTCCTTCTGGAAGAGGAGAAAATAAATGGGATGAGTCACTATTTATATCCCATTCTATATAATAAATCTCTAGAAAGATATCAGTTTTTCATGGAGATAACCAGGCAAGAATTTTAAATGCTGAGAAAAGCCATTAAATTCTTGAAGAGGTGAATTGCAATTTTAAAGCTATAGATAGCTTAAGCAATAGCAAGCTATTATTATAATTTACATGGACATCAGTTTTTCCTGCATTCTTCTTGCAATAGGCTAATAAAGAGAAAGGAAAAAAAAACATGAAAGTAGAGGGGTTTCTAATGATATTCTTCTTGCTGAGAATAGAATATAGTGAATAGGTTGTGGGATGCACAGAACCATCGTGTTTTCAGTGACAGCTGTTGGAGAGATGAAAGCATTTTGCCCAAGAGTCTGTTTATATCTTTGAGCAGAGAAAGTGATTTTCATTGCAAGGAGTTCTAAGTAAGATGGGCAGAGTCAGAGAATAAGAGAGCAAAAGATAATTATCTAAATTATGTTCAGTCTATTATAGAAGACGAATATAGTTAAAATGTAATTAAATATGACAGGCTCACAGGATGCAAGCATGGCTTAGGAATGCTAATCATCAATTACTGCATCTCCTTAGGGGAGTCAGACAGAACAAGAGAGTTAGAAGCTGGGTGGCAGAGGTGAGATGTAGAGTGTTAAATAAAGCACCGTGGAGCTGTAGCAAGGCTAATTTCTTTTGGAAAATTGAGCTACTTTATCAGGAGACCTTTGCTGGCCATACCAAAGTGATGCATTTCATCTTGAGGACCCTGGTACGAGTCTGAGTACGCTGATAGTTCCTAGTGTTATCTTAGAGGTGATGACCAAGACTGCTGTAGATTGAAGTGCAAATCCCAAAAGAATCAGCCACCAAGGTGGGTATGAAAGCAGAAAAAAAGAAACCATCTACACTCCCTGAGTATTTAAAAAAGCTAAATACTGAAAAATCACTAATCACTAATAAAGAATACACAAATACAGGAAGTCCAAAGGTGGCAATGTCACTTAATGGGAAAGCACTGTCATTAGCTTGAAAGGTTTGTTTCCTTGGCATAGGGGAGCCAAGGTGAAGAAATGGCTCTTATTTTACAGAAGTATTTAATCCCAGACCAAAAATAGAGATGCTTTAGATAAGGTTTAATGCTGCTGTTCCTTGGATATAGTGACATATGAATGCATCAACACCAGAGATTGGTGTCACCATTGAATTTGCTGGAAATTTTTGTAAAAGGAATTATGAGAATAAATGTATTATTTCTCGTGAGGAAAGGAAATAAACAAATATTCATGGCTTGACTAAACATTTGCAAAATAAAAATTCTGTGGAGAAATTCTTATGTTAAAAGTGTAACTTGCAGTAAAATAAGAGAATTAAAAAGAAACTGAAGGTTTGCTAAGGATGTCTTTTGTTTAATTGAGGAATGCCACTGAAGATGGTTGTTATGGCTTCATACATACATAGAAGTCTGAATGAATTTATTTTATTAGTAGAAAATATAAAAAGAGAGCACACATAAGTCATGATACTTTTTTCAGTTACCTGTCTTCCCATACTGGTATAGATAGTTACACTGCATAAATTATCTTTCTACTGCATAATTATACTTGTATTGGAGAGATATTCCCTTGTATATATCAATGTTAGCTGAGGAAATGGCCATAAGTTGTATCAGAGGAGGTTTTGGTTGAACATAAGGAAGAACTTTTACTCTCAGAGGGTGGTCAGGCACTGGAATGGCTGCCCAGGAGGTGGTGGAGTCGCCGTCCCTGGCGGTGTTCAAGAGGCGCCTGGATGAGGAGCTATGAGATATGGTTTAGTGCTTGTGGTAGCAATGGTAATGAGAAGACAGTTGGACTAGATGATCTTGTAGGTCCTTTCCAACCTTCTGATTCTGTGATTCTATGTGGTTCTTCTATGATGTTCTCAAGTGCTCTGTTATAGTCAAAGTTGTTGCAGCATTTTAGTGATGAAGGTTGATCTTCCTTATTTCCAAACTTTTTTCAAATCAGTTTTTCTTGTTTTCTACTATGCTTTTTTCTTTTTGCTAAGGGAATAAATTAAGAGACCTGATGTTCTCATTATCTCATCAAGTGCTAATTCTCTGGTGGCAGTATTCTTGAATCTTAATAACTCTTCTGCAAGCGGTGTATAATTTTAACATTTCAGGCTTTTTTTCCCCCAGTGGGAAGGGAACATAATGGACATAATAAAATAGTAAATATTCTTAGGATCAAATTTACTGAAAACCCTAACTCAATTCAAATCTCACATTCTTTTTCAAAAATTCTTCAGTTTTTTTATATTTTATAGCATGTTTTGGAATTATTGAAAGGGTAATTATAATCCAATCCAAATAACAGCAGTACAGAAGAAAGGAAGGGAAGTGGAAGAACTTAAGAGATTCCTGGAGTTGCTGATCTAGATGAGCGTTCTAAAAGAATCTGCTGAGGCCTTTCTCTCAATCCTTCTTGCTACTTACTGATGGTGAGAAGTGTTTTGTTCCAGTTCTGTTGAGTCCTTTATTTCTTCTGTGAACATTTCTAAAGGTATTTTGGACACTTTCAGTATAATTTCATCCAATGCTTATCCTGTTTAGTGAGTTAATCTGGTTATTCTTAATGACATTTTATCTCTAAAGCCTTCTATGGTAGAGTCTAAAAGTTGTATTCTGTACCTACATTTCATGTTTTATGAGTAAAAAGGTAATATAAATTCTATTGTGTTAAAACACTTATCGGCCACAATGGAAAACTGGCATAGGAGCCTCTAACTCCTGTGACCTTTTTAATTTTTCTGTTTTACTGTCAGTGTGTTCTGTGAGCACAAAGGTGTGATTGGCAGTGATGTCCTTTGCCAGCCATTCATGAAGCTCCTTGTAACGTGCTGTACCTCACCCAAATCAGAAGAGTACAAATGAGGCAGGAAGGTTATAGTGTTCCCAATCAAGCTTTTAGAGACAAAGCTACACTCTAGCTCTGGGAGGGTGAGATGGAGAAATCCTCACAGTCTGAGCTGAGAAGAATGCATTAGGTCACTTGGAAGACTGGGCCCCCCACTCTGCTCCACTTACAGAATGAGTTGGGGTGGTGGTTTGTTTTTCCTACAGCTGCAATTTTCTTTAACTGAACTTTCACGATTGAAATTTTTCATGAGTAGTTAAAGGGGCATCTACTTTTGTCTTCTCTCTTGTTTGTAGTACTATGAATATTATTCCTGCATGGAGGTTATAGTAATATAAACTGCGTATGAATACACAGAAGCAGAGACAAGGCACTTAAAAATAAGAATGAACAAATTGCGTTGGAAATTCAGGTGCTACAGAGTGTTTCTCTGTTTGCCCCTTTAAGTGATTATGTACTGTCATTTGGATGAACTCCCTCTGTACTTCACTGCAAGCTGTGGTGACCATATGTAATATTTGTATGTCTTTCTGAATTTTTTTTTTTTTTTTTTTGTAGATCCTGGCAAACAATCACTTTTGATAAACAGCCTGCATCTTTTATCAGAATAGTTGGAACTCAGAACACAGCTAATGAGGTAAGGATGTGCTAATACAACTTATATTCTTGAATATTTCATTATACGATTTTTGGTATCTTGCCATGAAATTAATAATACCCTCTAAAGAGAACTTTTTTTCTTCCTTCTTTTTGCTCCAGAAATCTAGCAGAATGAAAACGAGTGCTTTCTGTATTTAAATATTAGTGAATGGTGTTATCATACTTCTGCACTCTACAGACTCGTAAGGTTGTTGCTAGAGTGGAAGATGATTTTGGTTTGATGTGTTTTACAGACAGAGTACCATCAGTGTGTTTCAGGTTTTGACCCGTACATTGTGCAAACAAGCGTTTCTGTCAGGTTTGGTTAATATTTAAATAATTCCTTATTTTGATGACTGATGAAAGCAGCATTGTAGTGAACTAGAGAAAGGTGTATAGTTTCTGATTACTTGGTTTATTGCTTTTGTATTATCTTCTTAATGAATCAAAAGCAAGAAAAATGTCATTCTTCGTAAGAAAATCTTATTTGTATAAGTTTCTCTTATAACTGCTTTCATATTTGGTAAATCAGTTAGCCAACAATGGCTGAAGGGATTTCTTCTGTTCATCTTACACAGAAAAAATGTCTTGTGACAACCAAGTGCAATATCATTCTCTTGATTTCAGTGAAACAATTTACTGTCTGTATATTTAAGAACATGTATATGTCTTTGCAACATCAGGACCTTATGTAACAAAACACTAGAGGCACTGACAGCTCCTTCTATGTCCTTCTGTGTACTACACCCACAGAACATTGTACTTTCACCCTTTACAGTGAACCATAGGTAGTGGTGTTAGAGCTTGTCAGTTCTACCCTTATTAGTGATTTGTGATTATTAGTGATTACTAATTAGGATTGGATCAGATGACCTGCAGGGAACCCTTCCACCTTCAATCATTCTGATATTTAGTGTAAGAGGGTCTAGTTCTTAGCATTGAATGAGTTGTCAGATAGCACTGTTTGTACAATGAGATGTCAACATTAGCTTTCAGTAGACAATTGGAAAGAAGCTGACCATTAAATCGAACCAAAAATATCAATTATATTTTAATTTTCATAAGGACTGCCTCTTACGGAGGACAGTTCAGTCTTCATCAGTGAGTACTCAGAAATACAGAATCAGAAACTGCCTCTGTGTTTGTAATATGTGCATGAAAAAGGCCTTTTCCATTACTGATCAGTATAGGCAGTACTATTTGCTCTCATGCCAATCCCTGTGATTTCTTAATCTTCATTAAAAGAGAATATGAGACGTGTTGACTAAACTTAGGAAATCAGCCTACAAGAAACACTACTTCCAGCTTTTAATTCTTAAAGATAGCCCGGAAAAGTAATGGGCATATGGACTTCTAAACATAATTCTAATTACGTCTGTTTACATTTACAAGACATTTAATATTTTGTTTAATTACTGATAGATGGAACTGTATAACTACACTGAAGATCAGCATGTGGAAGTTGAGGTTATGCCTATTCATGCAAAGGTTTGGTGAAACTATAAATGCATTGCCATTCTAAGTCCTTTTGTCTTTAAGCACAGTGCCCCATGCTTATTTATTTTAATTCTTAGACAGTTTATTGCCCCTAGAGCTTCTAAAAAAAAACATTCTTAGCTTTCACAGACTACCATATTATACTCCTTTGATATATATATATTAAGCAAATAATGTATAATATTTTGTCATAAAGTCCAAAGTATGTAGCAAGATATTTTCCATAAATCTAGTTTGAATAACAGCATTGTAACAAAAGTTTCAGTTTGTTCTGGAGTGGATAGTCTTGCTAGTCACTTCCATAGGAATGTAAGCATTTCCAGAATTATTTGCCCACAGCAAGTGGTATGTTATGGCAAATAGTTTTCATTTTAAACAAAAGATGTCAATGGCACCATGTTCTCATCACAAGTTTAACTGTAACGAGTAGGAAAGTATTACCTACTTGTGGTGTCAGTACACTGCCACAACATACCTCTTAACTTTGAGGCACAATCTGATTTTTGAAGCTACAAAAAAAGCAAGCACAAAAAACCACAAAATTTCTCAGTTTTGTAAATGTTTTCATCTTTTAAACTCATCTTTCATTCACCATATTTTCTGTGTGTTGAAAGATAGGATGCTCATAGATTTACTTGACCTAGTAAATTTCTTTTGTATTTTACAACATGATAAAAATGTAACTATTTTTCTTGAGCTTACAGATATACCACCTTCATAAATAAAATAATTTTTTCTTGGCCTTCTTTACCATTTGTCAGGCAGGTCATCTGATGCTTCTAACTGAATATATACACTTTCTCTTGTTATTCCTTCCAAGTAGTACTGACCTGGAAAAAGCATCTAATTGCTAATGGGAAAGCCTTGTCTAACAAATTACTGCACCAGCTTATATGTACTTGCTTTGTATGTCAAACCTTCTTTCAAATCTCCAGGTGGACTTAACATGCTACTAATTAGAGAATGATACTGAAGTGTGATCTCAGCTTTTATAGAGAAAATCATACCAGATTTTTTGTTTCAAGAGTGCTGGGCTTAAATACATAATTCCAATACTGAAGTACATGAGGTCTATCTGATTCTTTCACAAGGTGTATTCTGCATATGTTAAAGTGACAGAGTAACTGAAAATGATGTTGTGAATTCTCAGAGTTAGTAACATTTGCCAGATGCTGAGAATTTAGTGTGAAAGAGTGGTAACAAGAAAAGTTGTAATTTAAGAATTAGTTACTTCAGATGTTATAGACTAGTATCAGGTAAATTTCAGTGCTAACTGTACTATGTTTTAACATACTATAGGAAGTGAAACTTCAGGTGAGAAACCTTGTTGGTTTAAGATACAGTAGAAATAAGGAATTTCTAAATCATAGATACCCATTCCTTTCTTTAGAGTGTACTGTCTTTCAAGGAAAGCTATGTATTGATGAGATACATTGTTCTCTTCTAAAAATACTGATTCTGATAAGTATGGCTGGAAAAATGTCAATGGCTGTTACTTTAAAAAGCAAAGGAGAGCAATGAATGTAAAAGTGGCTTCTCAAGAAATGGAACTGAACACAAAAATTGGCTTCTTAAGAGCAGTAGCAGATGGAGGGAACTCACTCCACTGTAGACATTAGCTTGACTTTAGAAAAAAATCACCAGAAGAAATGCAGAGAAAAAGCCGTTTTTCCGTTCTTTGCACATGTGGCAATGGTGCAGATAGAGAGGTGGCAGTGCATCTTTATGTGAACATAGGTACATATATGTGGAAATATGAACATACATCACAGTGTATCTACATAAAATCTGAAGGAATTTCTACATTGAAAGGAACCAGAAAATATAACGGAGATTTAAAAAAAATAAAGCCAGTGACTGTGAATGTTGTTTTTTTCTTTTTGGTTTTTTTGTTCATTTCATTCATGCTGTTAGAATTTGAATTAGCTAGCTACCTTCTCAGAAAAGACCCAGGGGCTATTGCAGACATGTCATTGCAGATGTCTGCTCAATATGCACTTGTGCAGGGATGGACAAAAAGAGTAATAGGATTTTCAGTTGTATTAAAGAAAGGATAAAAAATATAATACTGTGTATTCCTCTATGAATATGTAGTATACCTATGTTTTGTTTATGGTATTTGATTTTGTCCATTTTAACTTGACAAGGCCTGGGAAAGAGCAGTTAGGATTAGAAGCAATTGCACTTCTTTGTGAGAAGAGCTTTAAAGACATCAGCTACGTATAAGATCAATGATAGTGGTCCAGGTATTGTTTGAAGCCTCCAAAACTGATCACTGTAATAAAGGACACATTCCATCTGCTTCAGTAGCAGTTTCCTTGAGCAGTCTTGAATACATTTCTGCATAACTACATAAAACATCTGTAGAGCTACTGTTGTTGTTACAGAAGTGGGCTATCTTGAAATAGGATCATATTGGTAACAATTTAAATTCCATTTCTGGTGTGTGTGAATAGCAGTCTTTTGGAGATGTGCTTAAATCATATTAGATGTATAAAACAATTAACGTAATTGTTGTTGTTTTCCAATAGCATGTATTAAATATTTATGTTGTCTGGCAAAGGAAAAATCACAACTATCTCTATCTGCCTTAGAACCATCTTTCTGATTTTCAGTGTCATATGTAACAGTTTGTATAATTTGTAGGCCTTCTCTTGCTCCACTCTTATAACTTGTATCACCTTGTAACATTGCTGTCACATGGAATAATGGTTGTGAGCTCATGTTGAGGCATTCTTATTTTATTCTTATCAGTGCTTTTGCACTGATCTGGCCTGCATACTTGCATATAGATTTCATCTTACTTTGATCATGCTTTTGCCAGCATTTAATTGTTTATCTTCCTTTTTTGTTCTCTCCAGGTGTTTCACTGTGTGCATTTTGAGTGCCCTGCACAAAGTGGTACCCACAAGGATGAGGGTTGTAAGGAAGTGGCAACGACAGAGGTGGGGACTGGTGAACAGCAGCTTGTTTCTCGTCCTGTTCGAGCTGCAAGCACTAGTTCTTTGCATTCCCCTCCTGGATCCACCTTGCGTTCGCATGCTCACCAACCATAAAGGAGATTGAAAGGGAGCTTTTGCTGCCCCACTGACGTTATATAAAATTATTCAGAACCTTCTTGTGCTGGCACCTTTTCTTTCTTCTTCACTGTGAAGAAAGGGGACCGTGTCTTGTAATGCTGAAATGGCAAAGGCTTTTCCCAAGGACATGAAGAGACTGCTTCACTCTTCTCAATTTGTTCAAATCAGGCTGGTCTCCAAAGGGGGAGAAAATAGGCCTTCAGTCTTCATCAAGTACCCCATTAACACCCTACCTCTCTAATCTAACCAAGGCAAGGAGAACAGAAGAAAATAAAAGGCAGAGCTACAATGAAAATCTAACATGACTTGAGCAGAATGGAAGGCATATGAAATAACCATTTGTTCCTTGAAGGCTTCCATTAGCAAAGAAAATGTTTATGGAACACATCAGTACAGAATATGTGTTATTTTTGAAAGTTATCCTTCATTCATATTCCTTTGTAACTAGTAATCTCTTTCAAAAATTGTTTTAACTCTGCATCCTGCTTTCTCTCTTATTTTTGGCTGCAGCAAATGCTGTGCAGTAGATTAAGGAAATATCAAACATGTTTACCTGCTGAGATGCAAATTCTCTCATTCATTAGTGGGATGTCAAGAAAAGTCTTTATGATATCAACAAACTAATTAATGGATGCTGTATTAATCTTGACCCTAGTCAGCTTTTCAAAGCACAAAATTGTCATTTCTTATAGTCAAAAGGAAAATTTTGAAATCAAACTTCTATCTTGAGAAAAGCTTATTTTTCACTCGTGAAGGTGATTACTTAAATTTTACGCATATTTCTAAAACAACTTGCAAGAGATCATCAAAAATTTTTGGTCTAGAAAGTGAAAATTCATCTGGTCACTGACAAGCAGTTGTTCAGAATACAAAAGAAAGAAGTTGCAGAAAGCTATTTTAATCCAAGAAATTATGCTTTACGGATATGCTCAGCCTGGATCTGAATTTAAGGGCAACATAAACTTTCTCATAGTCTTCATAGAGTGTTATGCTTTTTACACTGTATTGTAAGGGATCTGGCTCTCATTTTACATCACAGAATTAATTATCCATCCATGTCTGGATTAAATTGCTTACTATTTCACTTATTCGATGTGTTTACACATTAATGAGAATGCAACCTCTCGCTTTCCAGATCCAGGTGACTTAGGAAAAGCTCCTTGTTGGTCTTTCAGCATGTGAAGAAGTGTTTTGGTATTATGACAAACACTGATGTAATTGGCAAAATTGATTAGGAGGATTGTTATTCCTCTCAAAGCATATGCTGGAAATGTCAGCCATCCAGTTTTATGAACATGGAATTTCCTGTGGTGACAAATAGCCTTGTCAGAAGAAAACTAAGCTAGTATAGGATAAATATGGTTTTCCTTTGCATTACCATAGTGATAAAATGAGCTACATATCAATATAGCAAATAGTATGCTAATTTATCACAATATGTAATTTGAAAGAATTTCCCTGCTGTGTGCTGATTGTGCTTAAAACTGGAAGAAATACAACAAATGGCAGCAATGAATCAGTAGAAACACCATAGGAGAAATGCTTTCTCTTTGTTGTTTCCAATAAAATTGACTAGACTTCATCAAGAATATTACAGTATTTTTCACTGCCAAATTACTTCTGAGTACTGACATTTGCATGCTGTCCTATCCCTTCCCACTGTTGTCATCTGTCTTGTCATGTGTGTCAGTGAAGATGCATGCAACTTCATTGTCTATCATTTTTAATACATGCCACGGCCGCCTCATTTAGCCTTGAGTTCTGAGGCAGGATCTTGCTTATGAGCCAGCGCCCAGCCTTGGTTGCCGATTACGTTATGGCTCAGAAGCCTTTGGAGCATGATAGAGTTGAGACTAGCTACTGGGGGTGCAATTGTTTTGTGTAAGTGTAGGTCCAAAAAGTTGGATTTTTTTTTTCTTTTGAAAAGTAAAAATACAAAGATTGTAGTTGTAGTCCATGCAGGAACTTACTGAGATGGATGGAGCATGTCTTGTCTTTGGTAGTTAAGACCTTTCGTGTCAGTGATTATATTTCTCTGCAGTTTGATCAAACAAATGTACTTTTTCAAGTTGTGGACACGCAAGGGATGTAACCTAGCTGTTAGTCACTGCTATAGAAAATATTTAATTTAAAAAAAAAAAAAAAAAAGAACAAGAAAAAGAAGTTTGTGCCAGATGTTCTGAGTTTAGGCACTCGGAGAAAGAACAGGATTTTCAGTTTGTAATCTTTGATGAGCACAATTAATTTTTTGGATACTAATAAGCCTTACAGACCATACGCTATTGCAGATTCTTTTTGATCTTGTTCTATGACTCACTGTTGAAGAAAAATGTCTATTTCCCATGACATTAGCCCTCTGCCAAGAATCTTAATGAAAAGATAAGAGAGAATCTCAAAGCAAAAAGAATCAGGTCCTATAGAAATAACAATTCGCACCCCAAAAATCATTCAAAACAAAAGCCAGTATAGCACCGTCTTTTCTTACGGTCTTTATCCCTTCCACAACTTAACAATTTCTACCTTTTTATTCAAAGAAATAGTGTCTAAGGGACCTGAACTGTGCTTGTTCTTCTAACATTATCCACCCTCAAACACCCCCAAAATCTTTGTGGCCTAGTATAGATCTCTGCCTTAAACACAGTGCCAGCAAAATATTACTACTGGCAAAGGATGATATCACACAGGACTGACCTGTGCTTTTGTGTGAGTGTTCTCATGCTAAGTATTCTCTGCATTTATTAACTCCTAATATGAGATGTAGCTCTTGAATGTTCTTCTAAAATCTAGGTTGTTTTTTTCTTGCAGTGGAAATAAATTGTGCTGTTATGGCTTAATATCAGCGCACTTGTAAGCATCAGGGTTTAACTGAGTCATGAGATACTGTAATTATTCAGAACTGCATGATCACTTTCTTTAATTGCAACAGAGGTTGAGCAGAACCGACCACCTGTTCATTGCATTCTTGTCAGAAACTGTAAGATAGACCTGTTGTCAGCTTTCTAGACAACAGAATTAACTATATTGCCAACACTGAACCATTTTGTCTAGTTAGTACTTCAGCTGTAGTTATCATTATCTTTAAATTCCCTTGTCCTCTTTTTCTCTTATTTTTCTTCCATTGATTGAATTCGGACTTAGGGCCAACTCCTATGTAGTTTCTAAATTCTTTTTATTTAATGAACTAATTCCAAGTGAATTTTAAAGATTTTTATTCACAGAAATCTGTGGCCAAAAATTAACTTCAGCAAGAGCAAATTCAGTATTTGTAAAACTGATTTAAATGTGAAAATGAATTTCTAAAGTAAGCAAAATTGTGCAACTCTACTTTCAAACAAGCTCTAAAAAGTTTGAATGACAACAGGAATGGCAATGAGAGAAATTAATCCAAGAATTACATGAAAGACAGCAGAGAGGAAGAATTGGCCAGTGTTCTTAGGAAAGTAGCTGTTTTTCATTGCACTTTCCTTCCTTTATAGCTCCATTTAATCCTTTTTCCATGCAAATCTGTTTTGCTTGTTCAATATGACAGTTTATGGTGGAGCTCTGTGTTTTTCATCATTGCTGAAAAGTTGAAATGAACTTAATGCTTCTTCATCTTTACTAATCATAACAACAAATCAGAGAATCTTCAGTTTATTACCTGACTTGATTTCCATGAGAGAAAAGAAAGCAAATGATATCAGTAGTTTTTTTACTTTAACTAAATTAAGTTTCCTAGCCAAATGCATGTGAATATCTACTCACATGCTTTGTACGCTAAAGTCAGTGTGAAGATCAGAAGGCATTTTTGTCTGATTGTTCCATGATCATTCTGCTTATACAAAGTCACCCACCCAGAGACCCTTGATATGGAATCAGAATTCAGCTGTGATTTCAGAGGAAGCAGAAAAGCTATACATTGTTTTTCCCCTAAGAAAACGTTTGTTGGTTTCTATTTTGACAGGTGGTGACTTACCATCAAATTTGCAAATGAAGGCATTGGTAATTTGTTGTTGTGGCTGGAGCAGTCAGCAAATACCAGAGCCAGTGGTATTTAATGGAGTATTTAAGAGTAGACATTTAGGCCTGTATGTTGTAGCAGTTGCTAGAGGATAGAACTGCTTAGAAGATAGTACTTTGTGGATCCCAGAATTCTTGAGGCCTGGCTCCCTTTCCCTTCTCTTGATGATGTGTTTAGGTTAGAACCCTCAGCTGTCTCTGAACTGGTTCCCAGCAGTTGTACTAGTTAAATTACATGCAGAAGCTCCACAGGTTTTGTACAGGATACAGGTAATAAAAGTACTGGTTCAAATTTTTAATGGAATAGCGTATTCATATCCCACATACCAATTTTAATCGGAATACCATATTCGTATATTTGTTAAATGGAGCTTATCATTTAGCTTGAATTTAGAATAGGTTCCTAAAACTCCTAAACTGAGAAAAACTGGGTGAAATGTTCATATTCTGTGGTGTGGCAGGATGTGAAATCACTCTTACGGTTGCTTAACATGTGCAAATGTCTAAGTAAGGTATGGGTGAGCAGGTCCAAAGCTGGTTTGGCTGAAGTTGTTAGGAATTGGTGATCTGGCTGTAGTGAATAAAAGAGAGCAAATCAAATGCTTATCTCAAAGACATTTACGCAGTCCAGTGAACACAGACATGTTGCTCCTAGGTGCCTTCCATGTGACTTGTGCTCTTTACAGAGTGTGCCTACATTCGAATTTTGCTAACTGCTCAAAACCACCGACAGACTTCTCAAAGGCCATTCATGAGCTTTACTGCAGTGTTGTCTGGGGTAATGTAGAAGTCACACCAAGAGTCCATGACAGAATTTGAGTCAGTTTGTCTTTGGAAATGGTTCTATTACAGAGACAAAGCACAGATTAACATAATGTAGTATAATATGAGGAAAATGCAAGTATCTGGTACTTACACATAGATTGACTAGATTTTCTAACACTGTGTGTATTTGATTACTATGATAAAAATAAAAACAGTGGAAATAAGTGAACAACCACTTAAGTAATATGCCCTGGTAGTAGATATTAACAACCCATCAGGAAATCAGAGTTTTTCTTTTCCCGTTCCTTCCAGCCGAATAGAATAGCATAGGTAAATGTTCAAAAATAAAAAAGAATAATTGATTTGTTACATAAATGTCATCAGAGTTTAGATTATCATAGCTAAAAATCTGAAGGAGTGGTGACTTCTGTCTGCTTAGGTATAAATCTGCCACCCCAGTACCTCCTGCTGCTCAAGGCCCTGAGCTTTTGTAGTGGATGGAGAGCTACACGGTTAGTGCAGTGTAAGTACATTTCTTTGTCAGATCTTCTACTCATCTCTTTTGTGTTTAGCATCTTGGCATATCCATTCTGTTAGAAGAAGGTAAGCTGTTTTTTCACAGCTTTCACAGTTACTCATTGACTCCTGCAGACTGGCAGATACATCTCTACAGCTGCCTGTATTAAGCAGTTTGCAACACTGTTTTACAACAAATGCTGTATGTCCAAACAGTACCAGCTGGCCTTGAAATATCTGAAGTTGGGCTGTATTATTGTTGAGATGAGGGTCTGCACCTCTAAAACTCTGTGCCATGCAATTCAAGTGAACAGTAGTGGCTGCAGATTCTTTCTGGAGAGAAAGTAGGGAATTTGTACATGTACCAGAAATAATTCATTTTCTGTGTTGTTTTTGTTCTACATCCCATGTCTCTGTACTCCTGAGCTATCATTGCTAGGTGGTTTATGATTAGTACCTAGAATCCAATAAATAAGTTTAACAATTGACGTCAAGAACTTTTGTCTTTAATGAAAAGTTATATTGAGTTTTTGAAGCATGATTTGTCCTCTGAATTGTTTATCAGCATCTTCTATAGCCGGAGTTGTGAGGAGAAAGGCTGTAGAAAGGCTGTTATATAGTTGCATGCATGCATCTGTTTCACAAGTTGAAGTGACTTGGCAAAAAAGTGTTTTTACATGCCTTTTTCTTTTTTTTTCTTTTTTTTTTTTTTCCTTGGTGTAGTGAATTTTGGCAAGGAATCTATAGTTTAACTGAATGTGGATGATGAACTGATGAAGAGAATGTAATGCAGCAAGATTTTATTCATTTTAATGGGAAGAGTAACATGAAGGTCTGATTCCTGTAGTCTGAGCTACTTCTGCTTGTCTCCTGTCCTCACAGCTCTTACTTTTCCTACAGGATTCCCCCAGTCTGCCTGTTTCTCCTTTTTGTTTTCTCTCTGTCTGGAATCATATTGCTGTTGCTGCAGTGTTTCCTGGAACTTTCTCTAACCTGGGATATATTAAGTATTTAAATTTATTTTATTTAAATTTACATCTTTTTTTGTTATATACAGGATTCAGTAACCTAGTCCCAGTTCATTCACATCAGATTTAAAAGTCAATTACTGCTAATCTGTTAAGAGAGAGTGAGCTTTAATTTGACTGTCTGTGGATATGGAAAATACTAGCTGTTTTCAAATTTCTACTTTAATAATCTGAACTCTGTTTTCCTTAAGAGAAAAATCAGTTGAGAGATTTTCTGTTGATTTAAGTAGTAGGTTAGGCTTTGCGTGGGCTTATCTAATTTAAATCAAATATAATTGTGTTTCTTGTTCATTGTGATGTTCACATATGTTCAATTTGTTGGTTGTTCATTGCTCAATGTTCCAGTTGTATATAAGTGTTGTTTTCTCAATAAACTGCATCATCAAAAGTGAACCTTGAAGGAATCCGCAACTTTTCAGAATTCTTGTTTTGGCTGCTTGTAGATTCAAATATTACCCTGAGTATGTGGGCTCTTTGTGAGAAATATAGCAGTGCTTCACAATTCAGTGCCCATGTCTATTAACTTTCTCTGTTATATTGCAAAATTTTCTTTCCTTCCTGCTTTGCTTGATTTCATTATATTGGTTTTCTTTGTGGAGTGGTGGTTGCTATTGTTCCTTCAAATATTGTAAGTTAAATATTAAGAGTCAGGCCAAACAGAAGTTCCATTTTAATGAACTTTTTCCACTCATTCCTATCAGTGCTCCTCTTTCTCAGCTGGTGGTAATTTATAACTCTATGATTATGTTCGCCTTCTCTGTAGCAATTACCATTTTATCTTGATAGTCTTGTGCATTAAATCCCTCCCCTTGTTTCTCATGTTTCCCAAGCATCCATTTCCCATAGCCTGGTTCTAAACTACCTCAGACCTTGCTGTGAACAGATACGAGATTCATTTAAAATGAATACTTTGTCGTAGTCCTTTAGATGCTAAGTGCATGTACATGGAGCTTAATCAGCCTGCCAGACAGCAATTGCATTGTCAGGAGCACAGTCTCTGGAGTAAGGCACTTAACTGGCATGAATTCACAGGCACACCCACTGGGGCTCCTTCTCAGCACTCATTCATGAAAAACATTTAAGGAGCATGATTTTTGATGTGGGAAATGTACACCTTTGTGGTCTTAGTTCTTTGAAGGAACGTGATATTGCCTGCACTGGACTGTTTTAACCTATTTTTTATTGTGACAACCATTGCAAAAGTTGCGACATCACACCTTCACTGCTGGTTGGTAGGAGTTGCACTACTGCATTGGGCTGTGCTTATTAGGTGCAAATAATCCTCCACACAGCATTGTTTGCATGACCTTGGTAGCATTTTATACTGCAGTGGATATGCATTGCCAACCATTTGGGCTGGTCAGGTTTCAGGGAGAATGCTGGTTGCAGATTGCACTGCAGTGATCTGATCAGTAACTTTGGGAACTGCCTGATTTTGTAAGTTAACCACTCAGCAGTCTGGTAAGCCTTGGTAGTACTGATTTACAAGAAGATATTCACATCCTCATTTTCTATGAGCTTGTAAAAAAAGAAGCATCACAGTTCTTCTCCGTAACAACCAACATGTTTGTAGTGCAAGTTACAGTTACTAAACAAGCATAATCCATTCTGTCCATTCTCTAGCACTATATTAACAGTTTGCATGAACAGCTGAAAAACAGAGGCTTCTGAGAGCAAGGAAGGCTAGCTCTGGATTTCTTATTTAAGAGTTTCAAAGAGCAGCCAAACTCTCCACAGTGAATACAGGACCAGATAATGCTGAAATCAAAACATCAAGTGAGACTCTTGTGCTTTGTATTCTTTTCTTTAGGGATTCTTCTTTTAAGTATTTAACTTCATAGAAAAATATAGGATATATTTAAAATAGTGATGACCAGAAATGCGCCTTTTCAAGAATGAGAGGGCTGTAATTTGAGAAATAAAGTGATCTTTTATGTTCAAACACTTATCTGCAGTTTTGTTAAAGTAATGGTAGAGCCTTTCTGGTGCTGTTCATGTATTGCATTTAAGAATTTGAGACTTCTGGCAGAATTGGATGTAGGTCCCAGCACAGCAAGGCCTCTATTGATGTGGAGCTCATAATGCAGCTCCATTAATATCAGTATAGAAAACACTGGGCATTTGCATGCCAATGGGCTTCCTTGAAGCTTTGAAAATGCTTGAAGCTTTGAAAATGCTGAAGTCAACAGCTGCAGTAGGCTACTACCAGGATGTGCCACTGTACTCTTAGGAAGAAGAAATTATGAATACACAACCTTTGTTACCTGCTAAGTGGAGAGACCAAACTCAAAGGTCAGAAGTATAATGCCAGTTCAAGCTGAGATGCCATAGTAAACCATAAAAAATAAGGCATAATATAATTAGATCTGATTGCTTTTGTGCATTTATTAGCTGTAAAATTGTTAATGAGTTTGACAGTTGTTAGGTTTGGAGACTAAGAGCTCAGTGATTTGAAGTGTCGTATCCTGCTGTTCCTTTTTAAAAATGGATGTATACATTTTAGAGCATAAGCTGCCAGTCACCTAATGAGGTGACTAAATTTAGACATTTTTAACATATGGGATTAGTGATGCAAGGAAGACTTGTTTTTGAAATAGTGTTTGCCTAATACAGTACAGGCAGAATGTAAGCCAGAAAGTTGTATAATCCAGTCAGTGAAAAACAACTCTGAAACCATCTGCGCTCCCAGGTCATGTGTTCAAGTTATAAAGAAGGTGAACACTTTTTGCTCTACCTTAATGAATCAAAGGCTTCTTGAAGGCTTTGAGAAATTTCCATTGCAGCCCTCGGGCAAAATGTTGGTTATGTCCAAGATAATGCAGTTCCTAGCATCGTGCTGAAGTATTATATGAGGAAAAAAAACTTACAAAACATAGAGAGGAGAGACAAGTTAGATGAGAGCAAAGTGTGGAAGAAATATTCTTTCTCGTTGCTCTGGTAAGGATCTAGTTTATCTTTGTACTTAGGCTTGTAAAATGGTTCCTAAATGAATAGGTTCAGAACATGAGGGAGTGCAGACTGAAGTCTGCAGACACCTTTCCAAACAGAAGCGGAGCGCAGGAGCAGTTGGTTGCCACAGTCCAGGGACTTTTTTCCAAGTTACTTCTAATTCTAGAGGATGGATTCACTTGTTAACAAGTAGTGGCAATCTAAGAACAGACACTGTGACAACGTCATCTGAGTTGGAAAGACCGGATACATACCAAGTAAAAATCATTTTATTTTCACTACATGAAGCAAAATGCACATAAATGGGACATTTTTGTTAATCATTTTGTAGTTTGTCCTCTTCTGAGTGCTACTTGTATACCTTTGTAGGCTGTGCTCAACAGATCTTCTTGTAGTTTAAGGTAAAAAAGAATTAATCATGTAAGATCTCACTTGAGTCTGTCTACTCCTGTGCTTTCCCATTCTTTCCCTTTTTCTTTTCAAAACATTTACCAATATATGTTATTCTGTAGCAGGAAAAGGGTGGGGGTTTGTTTGATTGGTTTTGTTTGTTTGTTTGTTTTTGTCTCTGAAGTATCAGAAAAGCAAAGGTATATAGGAAAAAAATGTATCCCATTTAATAATCTCAAAATTATCTCTTTTTGCAGCAGTCATTGGGAAATAGCATGTGTCTACTCCATGCAGTGCCAACTTTAGTCCCATTTATGTACAACTGTTCTTTGCTATCTGTTTTGAAGATGTTAAGCTTGGAAGCTGAAGCTTAAATTTTTAAGCTTTTATTTTTTGAAGGCTGCATGACTCAGGGAGAAACAGAAATAACCATAAATCTTCACTCCTATCAGCAACAAGCAGCCTGCCAGCTGCAGGTTTCCTTCTGGCTTGCAGAAGGGACACGGGCCAGTTATTATCAGTGCATTCATGGAAATGCTAGTTTCTCTCATTCTGTTTGATCAAACAAGCGTGGTTTTTGAATGTTAAGATTCATGGTGTGTGTCTTTGGGATATAGTGGGATCACTTAGCACTGAAATATCACCATCTCTAGGATACAATCAAATAGGCAAGAGGGGTTATTTTTAGAATGTGAAAGGTATATTTGGCTTCTTATTTTTTGAGCACTTATTCTTTAAGAGAGGATATTCTGTATCCTGACAGCTCAGTTTCTTTAAGCCTTTGGAGAGAGATATGATGTCCTTTGTTAGGCATCCCTCCTTTGACAGTAGTCCATAGCGGAGTAAGATTCATAAAGAACCTTATCAAAAGCTTTTTGGAAACCTACATATAATATACCAAATTGATCACTGGTACCATTGTGCTCACTGACTTCTTCAAGGCTCTTAACATATTTATAAGGTAATTATTTCCCCTGCAAAAGCCATCCTAAATGTCCCCATTTTGTTTACCAAAGAGAAAGTGGAGAGACAAGCCATGCTTCTGTGTACCATGGAACAGTTTTTACCCTTTCCTATCTGCTCTGAGTCATACACTCTTACCCATCCCCTATATCATTTTGACTCCTTCACTACTGCATTTAGTGTGATTTTAGAAGATGGGAGTCACTGCTCAGGCTCTGTGTGTAGTGTGTATTGCTAATGAACCCACACCCAGCCAGGGAAGCACAGGTATTGACGCTCATATCTCTGTGTACCCAATGGATGCAAACTGCTACAAGCAAATCAGCTGTGGGCATGCATATATTTGGACAATGTGAGATTCCTAATTTGAGTTGTAGAATTTGTGAGCTTTGAAAATGTGGACTGTTGTGTTCTTTGTTAATAAGCTTTGTTGGTAATTCCAGGATTGCTGCTGAAAATATATAAAAGTAAAAGGGATTCTAAGAATAGCTAACAACTGCCCTTGCCTTGGAGCCTGTGCGTGAGACCAAGTCAGAGCTGTATTTGGAAGTATTTATTTTTTGATAAAAAGCTTTTTTTGCATGGTTTCCTGATTTACTTAGGCACAACATGTAGGAAGAAATCATACACAAACAAGTGTACTTGAATATATCAATGTGGGGCTTAATAAAAGAGTATTAGAAAGGTTAGGGTATGTCTGTGGCTCCCTAGAGCGGTTCTACAAGTCTGCTTTGCTCAGCAAGGCAATTTGCTATCAGTCCACCATTGCAATGGATTAAACAGATGCCACTGTAAGGATCTCAAAAGGTCTTACTTTCTATCATTCCCATGAAATGCACATTTAAGATGTGTATTTTTAAGAAATGAGAATGAGAATGTGGAACAAATAGGTGATTTGACAAGTGTGCTCCTTATGCTGAGTGCCTTTTGCAGGACCGCTGATGAATATCCTTGTAGTTTTAATTCAGACATGACATTATCATGTTCTGTTATCGGCTGCTGGTGGAAAAGATATTTTTACTAAAATGCTGACACAGTGTAGTTTTATTGCTGCTTGCACTGTCCAGATTTCAACATCATATAATGGAGATGATACTTTCTCTTACAGAAGTATTTTCAAGCTAATAGTATTACTATTAATAAATAGGATTTTATTAATATAAATGGAAAATATGCCATGATACTTTTAGCCATGCTCCAAGCCAAATGGCACCAATAGAAGTTTGCTGCAAATGCATAAGCTTGCATTACGATAACATTTTGATTTCTCGTGTTATTAATGATAATATGAGACAGAAACAACTACCCTTCTAAGTGATCAGAACAAGGAAAGGAATTAGCCTATAGTTTAGTTGCTGCCACAATAATGTCTAGGTTAAAACCTATTAGGATGATCATAAGGGAAGAAAGCTCTGCCTTTGTGACTGAGGGTATTAGAAGACATGTTTTCCAGCAAGAGCACAGGGAAAGATAACAGTTGATATGTACACTTCACTCTCTCCTATATGTTTAGTGGTACTCTTTCTTGGCCTGCTTCCAGCAGCTTTCCTCCTCTTTGTGCTGCTGTAACTCCAGTGCAGAGGGGTTTCCATCAGTCACAGTGAAGTTCTCTAAAGTTCAGTCTATTGTGAGGAAAATGAAGCATGTCCTTATTATACAAACACTTTCTTTTTGCATGTTCTTATTTAGAACTGATGAAAATATTTATTTAAATGCAAATAAATGCTCCTTTATCAAAGGTATTTTCTCCAACTGCAGACCTGGAGAATTATTTGGGCAGAACACTGAATACAGCATTGGCAATTTCAAAGTCCTAAAAACTAACTGGGGAAAGTTTTGCCTCAGCTTTAGTTTAGCCCCTGGTTAGAAAAGTCAATTAGCTTCAGTAGTCTTTCCACCTTTCTGGAATTGGGAGCATTAGTATGAACACGAGTGTTATCCTGCACACTTATTATATCCTAATTCCTCATTGAAATGACCTTTCTTTTTGTTTCAAACCAGAGTGGGACAGCAAGAAATCCTGTAGTCTTTTGGCATTTGCAAGACTCAGGTATGATTGATGGAGTGTTTAACAGCTCCTGCAGCCCGTTACACTTGCACATAATTTTTCTGGTGATGGGCCAGTATTTGGACATTAGGGTGTATGACTGCGATGATTAAAGCTTCTCCTCAAAGAGGATACTAATACTCCTTTCATGCTGTTATTCATACCAGTGACCTCAAAAGACACAAACTGCATGTTTATTAATATCCCAGAGTATTTTTTTTCCTGTTTTTCCAAGTATAAACTTTGGAAACAGTGGTAGCTGCTTAGGGAAATGACTTTCTTGATTACTTAAATGTAACAGTTTCTAAGTTTAGCTGTTAAAGGTCAGATTCTCTCTCAGCAAGATAAGGAAAGGGGATTCATCTTCAAGAAATAATTCTTTGGCCAGACATGAAGGAGCTCATGAAAGGCCTGTCCCTTTTCTTTGAAGCTATCGTGATCCATAGTCAAGGAAGTGCTCTTGTAATGACTGCAAGTATTTTCAGTTTTATAAAATTGAGAAAGTAGATGAAACATGAATATTTGGGGCCATATAAACCAAATGACCTGCAAGTAAGGTTAGTGTTCATAACATCTGCTTTCCAAAGCTGCCAAATCCTGACTGTCCAAGCAGTCAGAGAGAAGTAGGCTGGATACTGAAGCTAATAGGTATCTACATTATGTGGACTAAATCTGATCTATAATTCTTTCCACTGATTGCAATATGAAACAGGTCACATCAACCAGTGATGTCACGGGTTGAGGCATAGCAGTAGGCACATAAATCTGAGATAACGTGGAGGGACACTGCATCATATTTAATGGTTTGCTTTTACTGAGTTGGAGATGCTTGTGTCATATCTAAACTCAAAATATCAAATGTTTTCAACTCGAATCCGTATTTGCAGTAAGGTAACTACAGTACAGTCTCCATCACAAATGTCACTTGCAGCACCTCCCCATTTTACTGAACATTAAGGATGATATAAGATTACAGTTGCACTCGTGATGTAACTGAACATACTATTCTGTGCTAAATGCTATGCAAATGCCTATTTCAGGTTTAGTTTGAAAGTGTCACCTGATCCAAGGAAGATACTAATGCATTCCATTTCCCTGAAAACACTGCAGAAGTGACTAGCTGACAGCTATAGTGTAAATTTTACTCCTGAGAATGCGAAGTAGCAAGTTGCTTTATCATTTTCTTCCTCAAATATAAACAAAATTGCCAAGTTTTTTTTGGAGTCATTTTAATTTTGATGTTGTTAGGCAACCTTATTTTTCTCAAGATTAATGGTTTTCCTTACGTGTCATTCTCCCTATCATTTTTTCTTTTCCATCCCTCTTCAGAGCCACATTACTGAAGCACAGCAGATTCTGACAAACAAAAAGAACTTTGTACATTTTATTTATCATGAAAGTGCTAAAAGTCTAGCTTTTTAGCTCACTTAATCATTTTGACAAGATGGCAATACGATGTATCATCACCAGACAGATGACACTAGACAGATGACAATACTAATCCTGCAGTAGGCTCTCAAGGGAGATTTTTATTGTAAAAATTGACATTTATTGTATCAAGGTGAACATAATACATTTAGGAAAACAGCAATTTGCTACTTTGTGTTGTTCAGTCTATCTCTAGGTCTTTATCAGCTTTAAGTCAGAGTTTCTGCTAATCTCAGCTGCCTCAGACTTTGGGCTCCGCTAAAACTGGCTGGTCCTTCACGTCAGCCCCCACTTCTGGAGCTGTTGGGATGCTGATGGATAGCACAGATGTTTGCTTAATGGTCACTTCCTCAGAGGCTCCTGTCAGAGCTGTTGGCAGGGTAACAGAGGAATTACCTGGAAATTGCTAACTCACTTTCACTGAACAATAGGCCATTTTATTGCAAACCATGTTTGACCAGTTTCTGAATGTATGAATTGCTTTCAAAGAGAAAACTGTTCCTCGCATAGATTATGTCACCCACCAGATGCTTTGTAAAATCCATAATTTTGCTGCTGGCTGGGACTGATGTCTGAAGCTTCTAATGGGATAGAAGTTCTTTAAAATGTATCTGCCCTGTTTAGCAGTTCTGGAAGAAGAAGATAGGCAGCAATCTCTAAGGAATGAGGGGGGAAAAAAGCCCTAGAGTGTAATTTTTGTTTTGAGCAGAAAATTCTACCCCCTTCTAAAATTCTAATCCCTTCTGGTAATCACTATCTGTCCTGAAATACGAGGTCTGATTACTTTTTTTTTTTTTCCCATTGTAAATACCAGTAGGAAGAAGAGCAGGCTGCAGGGTGGGGGAATGGACTTTGCTCTACCCCCATGGTTGCAATCAGGTGTTAGAAGCATTGGCTTCCAATATGTTATGCTGCTCTTTTTGCTGCACTGATTACTTGCTGCGCCTGCATGTTGAGCTGCTTTTAACTCATGTGCAAACTTTGATCTTTCTTTCCTTTTTTTCCTGGCATTAGCATTTGTTCTGTGACCTGTTCAAGAGACACACAGCTCAAGCTGGGACTGTTTAAGCCTTGCTTATGCCTGCCGTATGTTGACTTACCCTGAGATACATTTTTCTTGATTTCTCTGATATATTCAACGCCACAATCCCCATATGGTTACTACTTCATTGTGTATTCCAGTGGGAGTTTATTTTCTGCTTCTCAAAGGTTTGTCACACAGGCTATCCTTAGTGGAACTCATTGTGTGCCTGGTTCATCTAATTATCCTCCCTAGTTAGAGATGCATCAGGAGCTCTGAGTTAAATTGGGGAAGGCTTTTAAAGTTGGATATCTGAACACTGGAAGCTGTAGAAACAGAGTGAAAAAAGGGCATCATATATTAAACAGCAGTATTCTAAGATGGGAGGCAACTTGAGTTCCTACCTCCTGCAGCTGACTGCGTCTCAATTTCCACTGAAAAATGAGGGGAATCAGCAAAGAGAGATACCCCCCTCCTTACTGCCCCCTCAGTGACCTGGTGGGCGAGAGCAAGTGCCCTGGCTTGCTTAAGGCTCCTCTTCCAGAGGACAGCAGGAGTCAGTGAAGCCAGAAGTCACACTGGCAACTCATCCTAAGGCAGTCTAAAGAAATGCAGACTAAGTGAGATTCTTCAGAATATTTTTTGTATACTTAGTGCTGTATCCCAGCACTGAAGAAGAACCAATTCAGATCATTGCTGAAGAAAAGTAAATGAAGATGCTGCCTTTTCCAGTTAGGAATAGCACAGCATAGTACAATTTATTATACTGAATGTTTATCCTTCAGATATCTATTAAATTTTTCTATTCCTACCCATATTCACAAAGGAATTTCACATAATGTCCTACTACAATTTCATCAGATGTTGAAAAGCAAGACTAAAGGATGTCACCAATTTTGAGAGCCAACAGTATATGCATATCATTAAGAAGGATGAATTAATAGTAACAAACAACACTGGTGTAAAATAAGGCATTATTTTAAATTACTTTTGCTTTGTCTTCCTTTTGATTTCAAACTGAAAATACACTAACAATTGTCGTTTTCTGCCCAACAACCCCAAGGTCCTCTCTGCTAATTTCTTTCTCCCTCTTAGTCAAAATCAGGCAGATTGGTGACACCCAAAAGCAGTGAGTCAGAGAAAGACATATTCTAAGATCTGCAGCACATGCAGTATTTATAGTTACTGCCTACGTTATTACCTCATACCTCTAAAGTATCAGATATATGGTACCATGAAGGTAAAAAAATAGGAATAGTAGACTAATAAAAAAAAAATAAAGAAAAAACCAAAATCTTATCAGACATTGTTCTGAGAAATAATCAATTAGTTATAGATACTGCTTGTACAACTGCTACTGTACAAGCCTAACAGTAACTCTTCACCCACATTGCTAGATAAATAATGCTTTAGATGTATGAATATATGCTCAAGGGTGTAAAATCAAAAGAACAATCACAAGAGCTTTGTTTGATCCAGCTCCCCAAGTCTCTCACCTAACTGGCTAATGCATATAAAAAAAAATGAAACAAGGCAGGCACAAGAAGCAAAGACCATGTGTTATATTTACCCATGCTTTCTACTCTCCCAGTTCTACTTCATACAAATCACAATACTCAGCAATGGTCTTGCACCAGTCAACCAGTCAACTGCTATAAATTCCAGAGTTTTGTATGATAGTTACACAGTAAACAGCACTGTTTTACACACTAAATCAAGGAATTTTACCCAAGAAGCTATAATATCAGCTGCTTTCCTACATTATTTGTATCGCTGATAGATAAGGTCCATTTGTGCTGCTGTTGCTGCTGCCTGAGACTGAGAATGCAATGATTTCTCAGAAATCTTTTATATTTCTTGCTGTCCTGTGTCACCCAGAAAATTAACTCTGGCAAAAGCAATAAGAAGAGTGAAACAGACAGTGTGAATTCAAAGCATATTTGAGGGAGACTTTTGATTGCACAGTTGTCTGGTTACTACTCTATTTACTCTTTATGAAAACTGCAGTGGAATTTTCTGCCTAGGCACTCAGATAATAAAGAAACGAGTATTGGATGTAATAATGAATTAGGAGGGTAACATTAAAGTTTGTAGCTGAATCAACATTTGTTTCTATAATGTAGAATTACAAAAAATGTTTGAAATAAAACCCAGTGTAAAAACATGAGAAAATATCCATCTCCCAGCAATGGCAGAATTGGTTGTGCACAGAAACATGCATGGCTTGAAGGCAATCTCTTTTCCCAAAGAGCTGCTGTTTTCCTAAGACGAAGGGGCCTTTAAATACTCAAGAAAAACTGATATGGGTCTGAGCCTACTAGCAGATCTCTGCAACTAACATTTTGTGAAAACGTTGTGCTCATAGTCTTCACTCGCAGTCCACCCACTTGCAGCCTCTAACTCAGAATCCATTGTATGGGAAGCAAATGATTGTATGGGAAGTAAATGCTGGTAGAGACACATATTAAGGAGGACCACTGAAAGTCAGAATCATCACCATGTTGTGGTTTTTTTCCTTATTATATGTTTTTAAGTCACTTGCTCTAATGTAGTCTAACCGCCTCCACAATGTAAAACAGGTTATGAGGTCACTGTCTCGAGGAACTTGAAATCTAATTTCAAGCAAAATAAAAGGTAATGTAGAAAAACAATTGCCAGAGGCTATGGAAAGGTCTGTGGAAAAGCAGAAAGACTGTGCAAGCAAATGAAAAAAATTGCTGATTTTTATGTACCACAGACTGGAGTGTGGATTTAAAGTGACTTGCCCAAATGTCTATTACATGAAAATGGAAATCACAGAGAATTGATCTCTCTCCCTAGAAAACACAGCATACTATTTTCATTGTGGTTTTAAAACTACGGAAAGCAGTCAGTGTATTCTGTCCTGCTATGGCCCTTAATAAAGATTCACTGTACTCTGACAAAAGAAACGTAACTTAGGGAGTTGGTTTTCTTCATTCATATCTATAGGCAAAGAGATTGTAACAGCTGTGTTTCTAATAATACATCTGTATTTCAAAACACAAAATCTATTTTGTCTAAATTTCCCTTTAACGGGGTTTGGATTGCAAACCAAGACTTGTGGCTTCACTAAGGGAAAAAAACTGAGACATTTACAGAAGTCTATGTATTTGTACCAATGCTCAGTCTGGTGTGCTTCCACTAAACAGCTCCATTATATTCAGCCTGAGAAGTAAGATTTAAAATTTATGAAGGTAGGAGGGAACATCTATGTTAAGGGGAAAAAAAGTGCTGAGACAGGGAAGAAAAACCAACAAGCAAACAGGAAAACTTAGGTGAATAAATTCAAAGCTCTGCACATTACTGTCTGCTCTTTCCTGGTCCTGCTACTATTCTTCTGGACAATCATTTAATGGCATGCATTTGCTACAAGCACCCCTTTGGCACTAGGATATGTCAAGAAAGTGACTACCCTACAATATAACCAGCCAGGATCAATGTGATTTCTCAGCTTGATGACAAACTGTTTTTCCATGAAAGGAGTTGCTAAAATGTACCCAATAAACTTAGCTGAAAGGCTGTCAGGGCTCAGCCTTGGACTTCATGAGAAACTTTTTGCTTGACAAGTTCACTAATTCATGATTAAAGGAAATGAGGAGATTCAGCACATGAAACAGATTGGGAAGAAACTGCTGGCATGATTAACAGCTGGTAAAAATGTGAACTTGAAATAATTACACTGTTCTCCATGTTCATGGCCTCTTTGTACTCATGTCATGCTCTTTTGATGACAAAAAGCAAAGAGGCTAACCAACCCACCAGCTGAGACCTGTAGGAATTAATTTTGTGGACTCTGATCAAGAGAAAGTCCTCTAATGGTTATAGCAAGGAAATAGCAAACCAGCATCCAGGGATTTACTATCAGTAGCTGTAGGACTTTTTAAGCTCTCAGTACGGTAGATGCTCAAAAGCCATAAACTTAGGGCAACAAAAACAACAAGAGGTTTGGAAGACTAGGATAAATAAAAAACACAGCACAAATCCTTAGGAAAGAGATGGGAGAGACATTAAAAAGAAAAACAGTCAACAGAATTTCCATGAAGAAAACTGAGTTTTCTTTCAAAAACTCAAAAACTTTCATAGGCACCATTGGTCAAAACCTTAGATCTTGTCTGTCAGCCAAAAAAAAAGGAGAAAACTGAGAGGCTATGGCAATAAATAGATAGATAAATAAATAAATAAATAAAAGCAGATGTGGGAAGCCAAAAATTGTGAAGAAGCTTAGTTTTGGAGACACTGATGTGAAACGAAATTTGCATGCAAATATGATTTTCATTAAACCACTTTCAAGGAAATCATGCACACATCTTAGTCATAAAAGACAGCCGTTGACAGTCTTGGTAATAAAGGTAGAAGTGGAGAAATAGTAGCCCTGATCAGCTAGTTTAAAATTATTTATCATTATTTCCCTCCAAATTGTTGCTTTTTCTGAACATGAAAGGCACAAAGTATACTAAATAATTGCAAAAACCACAGTTAATTAATTTAGCACCCCTGCTAGAGAAACCAGTCCAATTTTCTCAGTGTCAGGTGGGCTCTCCAGTACCTTCCCCATCTTGGCATTCTGCCTGGTCCCTCCCCAACCTCCTGGAAAGGCGAGATAGCACTACTCTAGGTTTAATCTGTCTTATGTCTGCAAGTAACTGAAGCATCATGGAGAATAAATAAACAAAGCTGTGTTTGATCAAGTTCTGTATGTAAGGTTTTTTGTCTTTAGAATCTCGTGCAAAATAAATGCAACTAAGAATGGAAAAGTGCATGCTGAGATGCTGCAGTTACATAGTTTGGCAAATTGCAGATCTCATCTATCACACCTGTTCTTTCATGCTACATGCATAAATCCTGTTGGATAGAAGACAAGAGTGAGATCCTTTAGGAAAACATCCACGATCAAAGGCAGCAGGGAAACTTCTGAAATGAGAAGCCTAGATCATACAGATGCTGCTGGGTGCACCTGAGAGCACATTGTGATGTACTCAATGTCTGTGCCAAATGTAGGTCTGAGTTCTGTCAAGCTTGTTATTTCTGGTCATGCCATAGAAAGGTTGCTGAGTCATTTGGCTGTTCCCCAGTCTTCTAGAGAGAGGATTCATTAATCCACACAGTGCTAGCCCTGACCTAGGTCTGCAGCTATGTCATGGCTCAAAATGGTTAGCTCAGATCCAGTGTGAGCAGAGCTCATGTTCACAGCTGTTTTTTGGCTTACTCCTCATAGCTCTGGAAATTGTCCCTGCATGCTATCCTGCCTGCCCACGTGGTCCTGCCAATATGGCACACACACTGAGATACTTTGGATCTGCCACAGTTTATAGCTGGGGCTCCTTGCCACATAGAACAGCTCTATGATTTACAGGTCTGCAAGCAATATGTCCATGTTCTCCACCACTGCACCTCAGCTATAAAGTGTCCCAGAGCTGACTACCTCTGTATCTATAGTGTAGGGTAAACTACTATTAGGATAATTTAATCCTAGAAAATATAGATTGAAGAGTAATGTGCAGAGCAATTCTGCAAATTATAGCTCTGCAAGGCTAGGGTGACCATGAACTGGGAATGCAGGAGAGGAAAACAGATTGCAAAGGTCTCATGAGCTGAGAATGGAAAAATGCTTGTCTTCCACAGTGTCATGCTGCATCGGATACATGACTATAAGTATTTTCAGCAGAAAAATAGGATGTGCTTCTTAGGTCAGCTGAACCATACATGCTGAAGGAAAGGCAGCTAAATGGAAAATTCTTAAAGGAAGTGTCATGTACTCAAATATTTAGAGAGAACCAAAGTGGGTTTCACTTGTCCTCTGCGTACCTTAACCTCCTGGAAGAACACGGAGATCTGCAAGGGACAGCACTAACTGGAAATGTTCCCCTTCTTGGTTGACTGTCGGGGAAGGAAAGATCCTTTATGGAGTATGTAAGCAACCACTAAATTCAGCCTTGTCATTCTAAAGATGACAGAGGTGAGCTAACTTTCACTGCATCAGTAAGACTCCCGAATCTTTAATGACTAAAGGAAAATTGAACATCAGAACCCCTCCCCAAAGATTTACTTAAGTTTTTCAAGCTTTTCATCTATCCTCAAGACAGGAACAAAGTATGATTTTAGCAAGTGATAAACAAAAAAAAAAAAAAGTAGCTTTCAAACAAAGCAAGCAACCCAAAATATTATGGATTTCAATATGTAGATGTGGAAAAACATAGAAGCCTTATCTAGAAGGCATCAAGGATAAATCACAGCAACAGCTCTGAGTTCAGCACAGAGCACTGCAGTCATAAATTCCTTAAAGTGTTGTGGCTGTGATAGTGCCTCTAATTTAAAAAAAAAAAAAAAAAAAAAAGCAGGTACTGCACTTGTCTAGAACCGGAATGGCTGAGCTGTAGCTTCTCCATATCACAGTTCAGGAGTCTCTGGAGAGTATTAGAAAATGATGTCAAGAAAGCTGTAGGAAGAAAGCACCTCCTGTCCTCTTAAAGCTTGTACAGCTAGCAGTATCAGATACATGCAGCAAGTAAGGAAAGAGATGAAGTGTTCAACAAAGGAGATTAGTGTATGCTTTGAGAATTATGAATCCTGGAATGTTCTGATTTGCCCACTGGTGGCAAGTGCTAATGTGGGGCCAACACCTATAAGACAAGCAGGTGCACTGCTTAGGAGCTCAGTGAGAATGGGGACCCATCCTTCACCAACTAGTTTGCTCTTTTGCAGAAATTCCATATTTTTAAGATCTCTTCCTGATGCAACACTGTGTGAATCTTCCACTGGGCCTCAGTTTTCTCATATTTATGACTCCAGCCTATCTTTACTGGAGTTTCTAAGGCTGAATTAGCATTTATGCAGTATTGTGAGACCTCTGAAGAGCTGGCAGAGCACAGTATAATCATCAGTTTTCTATGTTTTTAAATACTGAATAGGGGTAACGCAGTATGTCCTGCCGTCCTCCTTCAGAGAGACAAAAAGGCAGAAGGGTGAGTCGGATAGGGTAGCAGAAAATCTTCTTCATTGTCATATAATGGAAGATAAAGGCTTTTTTTTTTTTTTGGCACTTTCTTCTGGTGGACACATTCTAACACATTTGTGGGCTACAGACTAGGATTTTGATTGATACCTCTGTGCAGTATTTCTGTTCCGTGAAGAATCAATTGTTCTACTTAGCAGCAAATAATATGAGCCCTTTCTCCCCTTGATAGCTCACCTTTGTGAGTAAAGTGAATATTAATAAGCAAGTCCTGGTTAAAAGTCCCTGGCTTCAGTGAATAACCATTTGTTCTGACAACACAAAGATGATTCAGGAGCTGGTGGAAGCATGTGAGTCTTCCTTGGAGGGTGCAAAAGCCAAGTGTACTCCAATGGCTGGTAGGAGTGGACCAGGGATGCCTATGGCAAGATTCCTACTGATTCAGTATCTACTTTGTTTTCCTGTCAATTCTGCTGGAAACCTTGGGTTTTCTGCAGTCTTCAAATTAAGTTACTATCCTCTTCTGGGAGAGCCACTAACCATCCCCGCTTGGTAGCTGACTACCTTTACAGGAAGGACCTGTGCACTGGGAGCATACCTGGTATGGTCAGCATGAAACTGGTTAGGAAGTAACCTTAACCAAGGTATGGAATTGCAGAAAGCAGGAGGCTAATCACGTGTCTTTAACAATAAAAGCACTACATCGTACCCAGTCCCACTGCAGTTTTCTCCAGACTGCTTTGAGGCTTCAGCATCTTACAAAAGTCTGGAAGAATAAATCATGTCTTTACTACCATCTCCCGTGACAGTAATACTGTTAGAATTGTAGACCTGCAACTTCTGTGATTTATATATATCCCCCTTTGTCCCACAACCTCCTCAAGCCCCCTCCTCAGAGTGAAACGAGTCATATTCCACCCCCAGACCACACAGCCATAAGCTGGCCAGCAATGAGGGCATTCTTATGTGTCAGTCTCTGATTCTGACACTACTGCGTCTTGCAGCAAATATTTCACGTTCCCAAGTCACCCTGAGTTTTGATAAGCTGTATGTAAAGTAACTCACCAGCATCAAAATCCTTGTTATTATTTCAGCTGTGCCTCCGAGATAAGGCAGGTTGTAAACAGATCCAGTTGGACAGCAGATTTGCCTGGAATATGTGTGCTTGTTCTTTTGGAAATTTCAGAGAATGCTTGCTTGACTTGCCCTTTAGAAAATCTTTGCTATATTAGAGCTTCCTCTTTCCTGCTCGCAGATTCATGTTGTCTGCTGGAAGCAGCTGACAAAAACATCACATTCACTTTTTCCACACAGAAAATGTTTGATGTTCTGCTTCTCCATTACGTTGATCTGCAGCACATAACCTGAGAAGTGCTTTTTGTGGGTACAGAGAACAATGTCAGCCTGCCCAGCCTGCCACAGTCTATCTACCCAAGCTGTCTGCAGCAAATTATTTACCCACTGAGCTTGAATTTTGTTTCTGAACAGATAACAGCTTCTGTAAATGAATCTCACACCCAGAGCTACTCATTGAGTATTTTGCGTGAAGAAATTTTAGCAGAGGGACTGCACTCGTACTCCTCGCTGTTTAGCACTGTAATATTTGCAATCTAATATCAGATTGACATGGGACTGTTCCATGAAGTCGTACCGCTGTTGGAAAATAGATGCTGCCCAGTATCATCAGCTCTGCTAAGCTTATCATTAACAAATAACGTAGGCATGATTTAGCTATCCACCCGAAGTGCAGAATGCTCTTTGTTCCTCAGATATGTAATTTAGGTCAAAACATACACATTCTCCATCAGCTGCCATCTGTCAGATGGCTTCACAATGTGGAATTTTGGAGGCAGTTATTTTACTATACTTTCTTCTAAAAGAGCCATCCTGTAGTGAGAAAACAGACACTGATTTGGTTTCATATCATCAGACCTTGCATGGTAGAAAGAGATTCAGGAGTGGTTGCACCCCAGCACTGCTCAGCAAAGATTAAGACACTCTTCTGCCAGTTTTGTTGCTAATTCCTCCATTCTTGACAGGCCCTGGAGACTGGAGGTAGTATGTTTTCAAACCTTCTTTCCCCAGTGTGAGAGCAATACCTTACAACATACTCTTTATTTTTGTGCTTCTGATGCTCTTTCATGTTGGGAATGAAACTGAAAGCAACAGAAGATTTTGTTTCCTGATTCAGTCTCTCACTAGACTTAATGCTTGGCAAATAAATGCTCCCAACATTGATACATGAATGGAGATTTCAGAAAGATGGGATTGTTTGTAAATAAAGGGAGACTTCAATGTTTTTCTGATATTGTGAAGTATTTTGTTTTGGGTGCATTTCAAAACATTTTCTGTTCTAGTTCTGTATTTAGCACTGTTGTATTCATAACCTCCTGCGCAGTATTAATCATAATTATCAGATTCAACACTACTGTAATATGTAGCCAGAAAAGGTTTGGGAGCCATTTCTCCTCCTTATGTAGAGCGTAACACCCAAAAGCAGGATGACTAAAGCCCAGCAAAGCTTGCTGTTCATCTAGTAACTGCAGTAGGAAGGAGTATTCCCAAGAGGTTTGAGAATAAATTTCTTGAAGTATCACTGCAGAGACTTAGCCTGCTTTGGCAGCAAAGCTTTATTGCTTGCCCATTGTATTTCACCTGTGTATTCTACTTGACCAACAGGGGCTTCCTCCTCTCACACTGCTGTTCACAGGATCCAGCTGTGGCGAGAAGAGGGAGGACTGAGGCTGATCAGTTGGGCTGATCGCCTGGGGTTTGCACTGAGCCGCTAAAAAGACACCTACTGCAAAAAGTTGAGGAGCCAGCAAATGCTTGTTTCTCAGAAACATCTGTGTTTGAAAAATGAATGAGTTAGATAAAAGAGAGGCTATTAGCTCTTCTAAGTAAATTATTTAAACTTGCAACCTGTTTATATCTTTTTCCATATGAAAAATTAATATACCACAGGCCCTTTGCATTTTCATGGTAAACAAATCTATTTATAGTTTCTTCTCACCTAAGGAACAGAGAAAAGGGATTTCCACTGCCAGGGTCAGAAATTTTATGCATCAATCCTGCTGCTACCCTGCCTCTGCCCCAATGGAGACAACTCAATGAGCATCTAAATATTAATAGAGAGAACCCATGAATCTCCAGAGCACAGAATGCTACTAAGAAAGAGAAGCTGAGTCAAAATTGCTGCTCTTAACATTTGTGAAGGATGAAATGAGGATTTTCTTCATGTACCACTAAGGAACTTGGCCTTAGACTGATATTTGATAAAAATAATGGTCAATCTTCAACTTGGGTGCATAAGCTAGGCTTCTCTTTCTTTCTTTCTTTTTCCCACATTAATGCACTGCCTGAGCAAAACCACCCTCATTTTCAGCAGTGCTGAGCAAATGCCCCTCTGATTCATTTCACTGGCAGTTAAGAAATCTTGCCACCTCTGAAAATCAAATACTGCTTAAATTTACAGCTCCTCTATTTCAAAGTATCTCTTCCAGTCTCCATCCATTTAAATGGAGAAATGAGAAGCCAAGGGCACACGGTGATCTGGGTAGTTAATGATGTTTTTGGCAATGTAACGAATGAATGAAATGCTTGGGAATAATGGCATCAACTTGGATTTAACAGTTTCACAACAGTGTCACTTTCCAAAAAACAGATTTTTCCCCATGCATTTCTTTATGTACCAGTTGTGGCAGATCACAGTTGTGTTCCCTCCCACACCTCCGTTTTAATTTCTGTTATACATCTGAGCAGGCAAGCAGACTGGGCATGTTACTTACTGCCCTGTTTTCAAAGGTGTAGGAATCCTACCTCATGTCTCAGATTTGCTGGACATGTGGCATGAGGTGATTGTTGCCCTTCTTGCCTTGGAGAAAGGAAGAAGAGAGATCAATTCCAGATTTGCTTGAGTGGGTCACATCATCATTACCACACGATGTCAAATGTTTTTAGTGAATGGAAACTGCAGACTACCTAATCCCTCTGGGACAGTCGCACTGAGCTTATCATTGTAAATAGGAACAGATTCTCCTTTCCCTTGTGACCTCCAATTAGCATCTCTCTGACTACTCCCATGTATTTCTAGCCCTGAGAGTGACTGTGCCTGTGTTTGAAGCCTTCCCGCACCTGCCCTGAGAAGTGGCAGCTTTGTCTTCCATGTCCTCTGTGCGGGGTGGCTGTCTGGCAGCAAAGTTTTATTATTTGCCCATCTGTGAGACTGCTGTCTCGGGCATTTCAGCATCTTTATGGACCTGTCTTTCAGGACCTTCTGCTTCCTCTCGTTACTTATTTATTGCATTTAGCTGCTTATTTGGCTGACAGTGCACTGTCCGTCCTTGTATACCTTATACCCTCTGATGCGCCCCATACATTTTAAAGACAATTTTATTAAAAAAATAAAAGTAGGTGTGTTAAATAACGATTTGTCTGGCCAAGACCTCAAAGGAAGATTTAGCTGAGCTACAGTGTGAGCTTGATGCTGTTGTGGAAGCTGAGGCAGTATTTAATTTTCCTTCTGCAACGTAATTTGTTGCAGCATACCCAAACAATTGCCATTGAGATGCTGGGCAAGCAAACAATGAAGGGAAAGCAATCCACCAGCAATTTAACACTTTCTGATCTCCATACACTCATCCAGGTGTGTAATGCTGGCATATTGGTTGACACCGTGAGTTTAATGCAAGCACATATTTAAGGGGTCACTGTTTTGTTCTTTGATCTTCAGTGAAACACAGCTGAAATAACACGCAGGGACTTCTGGGCTGCTAGAAGTTTTACACAGAACCAACTGCAGAGTCCTTTTCCTCTGGAGATGGATGATCTACAATGACTATCTATTTCTTTCCCTGGTATTACTAATGTGAAGTGTATATTGAGTATTGCTTTGTGAGAAATCCTTTGATACTTTTGTTAAACATTGTCCTTTGCTAAAGCTTTATCTCTAGCAACAAATCTGGTGTGTTTTGTACAGACGAAATAAGCGATAAAACAGCTTATTCTGTTAAAGGAGACCATTCACATTTAAAATGAGATTATTCTTTACAAGAAACGCGGCTTATCTGTCCTAGGGAGAGGTTCCTTCCTCTCCTCAGATATCGCCCTGAAAGGCACAACAAAGAAGCATCTCTTCGGAGATCTTCCTAAGGCAGCAGCTACCAAACCATAAGAAATTCCCCAGAGCTGCCATCTCAGCACTTCTCACAGCTGCGCCATCAGTTCCAGGGCCGTGCCTAGAAGGGTCTGAAAATCCCCATCCCCTTAGGTGTGCTGTCCTGATTCAACCTAGGGCACGGGCCCGGCTGAGAGGTGCTAACAGAAAAGTCACCTAGAGCCATGGGTATTATCCACTATTGCTTCTTCACGGTGGCAGCAAGGTACAAAAAGTTCGGGGAACTTCAGAGATGACAGGCTAAAGGACTGAGGAGCAGGCAGCGTCCTCCCATCCCCTTCCACCAGCAGGGAACAACACTAAAAGGCACAGCTGAACGGACTGCGGCTCAGAGGCTGCTGTCACGGGATCGACCTTCACAACCCCGGGCCTGCCGGGCGCGACCCTTCTCGAAGGGCAGTGCCCGCCCGCAGCCAGCCGGGCGCGGCTCGCGGCCACCGCGGCGCCAGGAGGGGCAGCGCAGAGGCTCGAGCCGCACCGCCATGGCGGCGGAGGGGCGGCCCGGCCGCGGGGCGGCAGTTCCAGAGCCGGAGGGACGGTTAGGCCCCGCCAGAGGGAGCCGGAGACCGCCGGCCCGCGGCTGAGGTAAGGAGAGGCCGCCGTGCGAAGGAGGCGGTGGCGGAGTCCCGAGCGCTGGCAGCCCGTGCCTGATGGCTGCCGTGGGGTTCCGGGATCCCTAATGAAGCTGCGACGGTCAGTTCAAGCTGCTGCTCTGTGGCTCGCAATCCGTAATTTGTATCATTCGATCTGATAGTAACTCTGTGGTCGTCATGCTTATCTACGAGACGCCCTGCGAGGCGCTGTTTTCCCGGCTCGCCCAGTCGCGCTGCGGTAACTCGCTGCGTAATTCCTGGCTACGGCGCTGTGCCGGAGCTGCTGAGGCGCTCTCGTTTGTGCCAGGATGGAGCGCGGGCCTCGCTCCCCCCTGCACCCACACTGCAACCCTACCCGACATCTCCTCAGAGGTTCGAATGCCACAGGTGTTTGCTGCTTCTGTTCTAAGCTTGCAACTTTTTTTTTAATTGCTGTGTTTACCTTCAGGTGCTTGTTAATTTCTGAGGAAGGTCAGTGCAGCTTCATTATGTTGGTTTCTGAGGGCTAGAAATCAAAAATAACTCGGCACAGTGAAGTGTGGCACTGTTAAACGCCAGAGAACGTTAATTGCAGCTGTCCTTGGAGCTGCGTCTGAAACCTGGATCAAACCCAGCTTGCACTTGAGTGAGGTGTAGGAAGAGCTAGGTATGTCAGCAGGACTGCCAGGCAGAGTTCTGAGCAGGGCACAGAACTCTAGGAGGTCACATTTCTTCTCTGAAAGGGGTAGTGAGGTGTTGGAACGGGCTGCCCAGGGAGGTGGTGCAGTCACCATCTTTGGAGGTGTTCAAAAACTGTGTGGATGTGACTCTGAGGGACATGGCAGGGATGGGTTGGTGGTTGGACCAGATCGTCTTAGAGGTCTTTTTCCAACCATAACAATTCTATGAAAGGTATGTCATCCATCCTCACTGGAGTTTTGAGCGTTTAATTTAGAAAGTTGCCTCCAGACTCCTGGGATACAGGCTGGATGAAATTCCTTGTTGAGCAGACGTGCCTACAAACAAAAGTGAGCTCTTATTCTTTCCTTTACATATCCTCATCATAGGAGAGGAGATGGAGGTGTCGCCTTGGTATATAACACCTTGCTAGAGAAACCGAGCAGAAAGTGAGTGATTGCTTGCTTTGCAATGTTGTGACTTCCAAAGTCACATCTCTCTCTTTTCCTAGAAATAAGCCTGCAGCTTACTGGGAGAGAGCTGGAGTGCTTGTTACCTCCGTCACTATGCAGAAAATAACATATGGGAAAGGGAAATTTGGCTCCTGCATGAGCGGCTTCAATCGCTTGTGAGCCCAGAGCTCTGATCCCTGCCTCAGAGACTACACAGTTGTTATAGCCATTAGTAATGGTCCTTTGGGAAATGCTCAGAACCAAATGCTGCCTTCCCCAGGTGCATGTTTCAAGTCTTCACGTGTTCTATTAAAGGAGACTGTTAAATCAACAGGCAACAGCTGAGTGAAGGCTTTTCCTATTTAGGATCTCAGTACTTTACTGATGCCTAAGACTGCTCCTTTAAAAAACAAAAACAAAAACAAACAGAAATTATGATGTGATCCTCTTTTTCTGTATTTTCTGTAAACTTAAATATTTCTGTATGCATCTAAATGGCATGAATAATATATGTATGTATATCTATTCAGAAACACAAATGACTGCTTTGGAAATAAGCAAAAAAAAAAAAACCCAAACCCAATGTTTTAGTGTTTAAATTCACACCAGTATGTGTAAGTACTGTGAAAATGTCAGGATGGAGATTTCAAAGCTAATGAAAAGAACTGTGTCAGCACACATATGTACTAGTCGTGCAGATGAAAGGTACAGAAAGAGCTTCTGAAGTGGAATTTACATACATTAGCTTTGTAATTGTATGCACAACAGGCAATTATACAAGAGTTAATAAAATAGTAGTAATGATTTGTACCAGGTAATTGAAATTTATGAAGCAGTTTTGGTGTCTCTAATAAAGCTGTGATGGCCTCAAGTAGAGATAATGAGTATGACAGAAGTGACTAGCATGAATAAACTCAATTACTGCTGCATTTGTCTAACAAAAATAGTAAAATATTTTTTTAAGTGTCAGAATGTTAGTATCATCATTATATAAATGGGAAACTGAGGTAGGAATGTAAATCATGCTTCAGTTTGCTTTGCAACTGAATACAAAAGACAGAAGTGGGATGCTGCAGTCTTCCATGGCAACACCCTTTCTCCTACTTAGTAAAGTGTTGGCTGTTACTACAAGCAATGGGTAAAGTGACTTGAAAACCTAGTGCACGTTTCTGCAGGGGCTGCTGGTGTGTTTCAGCATTACTTCTACCCTGGTGGTGTGCTCCCCAAAATGCTGTTGTGTTTTTCAATTTGAATTCTTTCCCTGTGTTTGCACTGCTTGAACTGTAACTATTATTTAAGTGTGGAGTTCTGTCTGAAGCTGTTAGCACAGAAGCAAGCTCATGCTCTGGGGTGCTGGTATCTCTGTGCCTTTGAGGTGTGTGACAAAAGGAAGAAGGGAGATGTCTGAATGTAGCAGTGTGTTTGAGCAGGGCTTGCTTTTCTAAGTCCTGTTTCTATGCATAGGGTTTGCATTAAGGTTAATTTTGTGTTTTGTATACCACAGTATATATTTCCAAGGTGACAGCAAGTGCTTTTCTTTAGCAGAAAGTTCCGTGTAATTTACAAATAAGGTAATTGCCATCCAATTGGAAAGGCCTTTGCTTTCTGTGTTCTGTGGGGCTTTCAGTTGGACAGAACATTGAGACCTTTGTGCTGGGAAGGCCTCGCTTCTCTTTATGTTCTTGTTGTATTGCAATATTGGTCTTTTAAAGAAAGTGTGTTCACTTTGGGGTAGAATGAAACAGCATGGAATAGGTTCTTTCAGCACTGCCACCAGTCACACAGCTTTCTCATGCTTCAGAAAAGCCCTGGATTGTAGTGGTCTGGATGCTAAGCAGCCAGAATTGTTGGTTCAGAGTTATTTGGAAGGATGCATTAGGAGAGATGGGAAAATTCCAGGAGTAAGGCAGTAGAAGTAGTGGCAAACAAGTCAATTTGGTCAGTGTTGAGTAAGGACTGTGGGCAGCACAGAGGTTGGAAGTCAGATTGGAAGGAGTGAAGTACTGGTGAGAAGGCATGAGAAAGGGGGAAGGCTTGCAGAAAAAGTGTTTTTGCATGGGCACCAGCAATTATGGTCTCTTCCCACTTGTTTTGCTTTTAATAAACATCCTGATCCCTGCACTGTATGCTCTCTGGGCAGCATGTCACTTAATTATTTTTCATTGGATGGAAAAGCTGTAATTCCACTAAATTAAAAATAGAGCTGTAAATGGGCTTGGTTTGATCTCTGTGGCATCTGTAGCGGAGGAACAAGATTAATTTCAGCAATTAGATGTTAATTGATGTCTGAATATGTCTATTCCTAGAAACAGCAAGACCGCATATAGCATAACCAGCACCATTAAAACAGCATCGTCTCCCCTCTGTGCTTTGCAAGAACTGAGCTGGAGGGGGAACTTGCCAGGGACGCTGGTAAATAGAGTGCTGGGGATGCTGCGAAAGGAACAGACGCTCGTGGTGGGGAAGAGGAAGGGCAGCCTCTCTGAATGGTTAAGAGCTGGTGGTTAAATGCACAGAGTGTTGCAGAAGAACTGTGCTTTTGTTTGTTAAACATAAATCCACTTTATTTTCATTTCATTGCTGGTCAAGTCTGCTCTAAGACTCACATCATAAGCAACTACAAAGGTTTATTACCTTTGATGAAATACCCGATGAAGAGAAAAAATATATATATAGTTTTTCAAAGGCCAAAAAAATATACTAACAATTTTGATTAAATGGAATAAGAGGTCACTGAATCTGGTCTTTAACCTACTGTGTGTAACAGCTTCAGCTACATCCATTTCAATAATGAGATTCTGTTTCTGTGCTGCCTGTGCCTTATATATGAAGCACCATGCACTGTATATATTTCATTTTGTTTCCATTTTACAATACAGTAAAAATCTTTTTCAACCAGAATAGATGCTAGCCTTGGATACTGAAGTGCTGAATAGAACAATAAATCCTGTGCATCACTGGCCTGACTTTCATCCAGTAGTCTCAAAGAGCTTTATAAACATCAAGTAAGCTTTCCAGCATGCCGATCGCAACTGGGGAGAGTATTACTGCTGTTCTGCAGCTATTATTATTAATTTGTATCACCACATCACATTCAGGACTTTACTACGTACATAGTGAAAAGCTAAGTCCCATCCCAAAGACCTTTTGAACAATTGTAACGACAGAAAAATAGGATTGAGATGCAAGAGACTGGAGGAACACAGGATAACGGGACAAAGAAAATTAAATATATATGAAAGTGACCAGTGTTGGAACAGCGTGGTCTGCCCAGCCGTTGTCATCTATCTTCTGGGCAATGCAGCAGAGATGAGATCTGAGGAAATGTGTGCCTAAGGCGCTCTCGGAAAGGTTGTGTCAATATTAGGAGGAAAAAAATTGTAGGCTGGAGGTTAACTGAACTGTGGAGGAGTGAGGACCATTGCTTTATGCATGGTAGGAATCAAAATGGAACCAGTGGGTTGAGGAAAAGGGGAAGTAGAGTGGTCAGCTCCTAGCCTGTACAGAAACATCAGCAGAGTGAACATGGATAGTGGGTGTTACTGCGGAATTTGCTCTGTCTGTGCTTTGGGGTAATCTCAATCTGGTATTCCTTTTCCCAGACATCAGGGTGTTTGATTTCCTTTGGGTTTTTTGGAGCAGAAGAAGGGAAGTACTGAGATTGTACCACTGTGTGTGGAGCCCTGCACGCAGCCTGATCACCTGAGGTCGGACAGTAAGCTGCAGCATGTGCGGAGAGTGCAGTTCTGGTGATTCAGCAACTGGAGAGGCAATTTGAGGAAGCAGTGTCTGGCAGGTTTAGTGCAGTAGTTGTTAAGTCTGGTGTGTCACTCAGGCTCACCCTTCCATTCTTTGTGGAGTCTGAAAAGCAGAGCACTGCTGTGCCTGTTAGAGGAATGGTCTCGCTTCTGTGATTCCCTCCCCGGCCCAGCAACAGTTAACACCTGGGACAGCAGAGTGTGCTTAGCTCAGAGCACTTCCTTCACTGATAGTTAACTACTGCCAGAGGGCTGGGACCCTTCAGGCCGAGGGAGCTCAGTGCCTCTGGGCCATCCGTGCTCTGCAAGAGCTCAGTGTCTGTCCAGCTGACAAACAACTGGAACTTCTCTCATTTTATGGCTCCTCTTTAGAGTCAGACTGCAGACCTAACTGTGGAAATGCTCTCTAACTTGGGTATCTCAAGATGCAAACACTGAGGAGAAGAATCTGCAACAAAGCTATTCACTGTACCCTGGAATTCGTTCTCCAACTTCTGAGATGCACATGCTCCTGTCTAACTTTTAAAGGCATTGGTTGCACCTTCATTGCTTGCAGATGCTGAGTGTTTGCAGAGAAGAGTGTTTGTGACTCCTTCATGCAGCTTCTATTGGCTTAGAACCTCCACTGTCTGGTTCTATGCTGTCATTCCATTTCTGTGCTTCTTATTTTTCCTCCAATCTCCTGGCTGCTTTTGGTAAAGCTGAAACAGGATTTGCTTTTTTTGTCAGCAGTTTGGGCAGGGCCAGGTCATCCTTGATGTGAGAACCATCTTAGGTTGGAAGGGATCTTAAAGCTCAACCAGTTCCAGCCCCCTGCCATGAGCAGGGCTGCCACCACCAACTCAGGCTGCCCGTGGCCCCATCCAACCTGGCCTTGAGCCCCTCTAGGGATGGGGCACCCACAGCTTCTCTGTGCAGCCTATGCCACTACCTCACCGCCCTATGAGTAAAGAATTTCTTCCTAACATCTAATGTAAAGCTCTGCTGTTTTTATTTTAAGCCCTTTGCTGCTGAAGCTTGCTTCTCTGGCTGGAGCCTGTGAGCTGGCAGAACAAACGTGATAAAATCTCTGTGCAGGTCCAGCTCCTTATGTGCTTCCTTAGCATCCCCAGTGGGCTATGTGAGGTGATTGCTCTGTCGGGGAGCTGTGAGTTGTGCTCTGTGATTCTCTGCATGTTTTTGTACAAAATGGCTGTGCCTATCAATTTCTTTCTGTGAAGACTGTGTTCCTTGTGTTCTGCCACACTGGTCCTGGCTTTTACCTATTTTTTATCTTTGCATTTCCCATTTGTGCATTCCAGTTCACGCTTCCATGTTACACTGTAGTATTTGCGTCTCTTCTGGTGCAGTCAGACTTCTCAGCCATTTTGGTGCTGATCTGTTGTAGTCATATATGCAATCCTTGTAGCTCTTGGTCTCCCTGAAGATGTCACTGAAGCTGAGAATCCAGCTCAGAGGCTATCAGCCAAGTTTGTGGGGGAAAAAAAAACTAACCAGAAGAACACAAGACTGTGCAGGTCAGAGCAAGGTTTTCCTTTGCCTGCTGACAGGCTGCTGCGATTCTCCTAACTTTGGTGAGGGAACAAAAGTTCAAGCTTGGTCACTTCGTAGGTGGAAGACTGCTAAGGAAATTCAGGTGCTGCAAGGAGCATTTTGTCATTGTTGTTGTTGACAGGAGGTGGCATTCCTCTCTCTTCAAGGGCAGCCTCAATAGTTTGGTGTGATAGCAGGGGATGTTGTCCTTCTGGAACTGCCATCATTCATGCACGACATGAAGATTGCATCCAGTTTATACTGCAGTTTAAAACATTCCAAGGCACCAGGATTCTTATTCTGCATGGCCTCCTCGCATTTCCATGTAAACAGCTTCAATGCTGCCTCCCTAAATCTATGTCCATATGATAACAAGCGTTTGAGGCACTGTGTGTGAAGGACTGTATTTGCAAGAGAAGAGGAGTGCATCTCAAGTTTTACTGAAGTGCTGGTGATAAATGGTAACTTAGAATACGAGGCTTGAGCTTAAACCAAAATGAAAACGGTGTTACTTTGTGGTGGGCTATAAGGCACCCGTGGCCTTGGTGCTGCTGCTTAGTTGACAGGCTGTGCACCCTGGTAACTCCATCACTTACAGCCATACATCTCTGTAAAGAGACATCAGTCTCATTTGGACATGATCTGTTCTTTCCCACGTGAATGAAATGTGCAGCATTGCCAGTGTGCTTGGGAGGGTGGTGATTAACCTGCGTTTAATCCACACGTTCCAGATTGTTGTGTGTGAAAATGGCTGGGCTTTGTTTGCTTCAGTGTAGGATACTCAAAGGAGGGAAGGTACTCTTTGTATTTGAGGTTTTCTTTCTTTAGGAACAAATTCTTCACGATCAGGCTGTGTAGTCAGAACTGCAGGTGAGGTGAGGTCTAGCAGTAACATTTCATAGAGAACACTTGGATTTTTGTAGCACAAAGGATAACGAGCAGTCCTGCTGCCTGGTGGCACCTCCAAAGCATGGATCTCAGGCACTCGTGGTGTTCCAGATGCTGTGTGAAGCACTTCAGTTCTCTGGCCTGGAAGTGCTGGGTACCAATGTTTTGCATTGGATTAGAAGTGTTAGAAATCCTTCTACGTTACATTTAAACTTGTGAGTGCTGTAGAGACTTGTACCAAACGCTTCTGACATTTTATTTTTTTTAGCTTTTTTCTGCTTTTTAAAATCTAAGATGAAAAAGAATGTAATTGAGCTGCCTTATCTGTGTAGTTCTTACTCTTCTCACATATGAGAGGAACTGCTTTCTTTTCCTTTTCTTTCGCTACTAGTTGATTTGATCTTCTCTTGATGTTGCTTAAGGTAAGATACTACCACACACTGAAATGAGGAGGGAAATGATTCCAGAGGAAAGTGATTCTGTGATTCTGTGATATGAATATGTCATAAACAATGTAAGACAGTTCAGCTACCACTGTGAACCATGCATTAATTGCATTAATTTCTCACCTTGATCTAGCATGACAGAATGTCTTGGGTGTTGAGCAGCAGTTGATTTCTAAGTGCCTTCTTGATGCAATTTCAGTCCACACAAAGCCACCTCTGTGCGTTGCATGGGAAGATTTGGGCACTTGAAAGTAGATTCCTTCTATTTGAGCAGGGGTTTTGAGAATCTCACAGCACCTAACTGTGGAGTTCAGGTATCCTGCCTAATTAGTTCGTTATCTTTCCACACGTGATAGCTGTTTGCTAGCAGATTGCATGTTGGAGTTAGAGTGTTGTCTGCATGGGTCTGTGTGCACCTAAGAGTCAGCCTGTTGGATCTTAAATGTGCTTCCTTTGAGCTTCTCCTTTCGTGTAAACAAAGCTGAAAGGAAGTCTGAATTTGCATTGTTGCAGATATTCTGGACCAAACAACCTCTCTTACTTTTCTCTCAAGATACACAATGATCATGAAGGTAATGCAGCTTTAATAGTAGCCCCTACACTAACAGGTAATTCTGTTTCCTTTGATGGAGATTTGAGCTTTTGCTGCTGGAGCAGATGATCTTCCTGCCCTGGAGCATACTGTAGGCATGTGTATAGCAGAACTTTGAGGCTTTGGGGTATTTTGCCTCGTTAATGTTTTCAGGCTTCCATAGCTGACCAGCTTGTAAAACCTGCACAGTATGGGACTGTTCCTATTTTATAATCATTGTTTAATTTGGTTATTGCAGTTGAACAGTGAAAACAAATTAATTTCCAGCTACTTAAGCCAGTTCCATGGATGCAGCTTCTTGGGGCAAATGCATGACTGATGCATGTGGAATGGTCTGAAGTGATGAAATGTTGAGGGGCAGAGGGTGGAGGTCCCAGATTAACTGCTATAACCTATCCTACCTCTGCATAAGAAGCCTCCTGGGTAATTGTTTTAACTGCTGGGTAAATCAAAGTCAGCAAAATGTTTTTAAATGAGAGAAAAGCAGCTTGGCCAAAATACGCTGTCTTACGGTAGGGAGATAAGCTGTTGAAGAGGGTCCAGAGGAGAGCCACAAAGGTGATCAGAGGGCTGGAACATCTCCCCTGCAAAGAGAGGCTGAGGGAGGCGGGCTTGTTCAGCCTGGAGAAAAGAAGGCAGCAAGCTGACCTCATTGCAGCCTTTCAGTACTGAAACGGAGCCTACAAACAGGAGGGAAAGCAACTCTTTGGAAGGGTAGATAACAGCAGGACAAGGGGAAATGGTTTTAAGTTGAAGGAGGGAAGATGTATGTTGGATGTCAGGGGAAGTTCTTTACTATGAGAATGGTGAGGTGCTGGAACAGGCTGCACAGAGAGGTTGTGGATGCCCCATCCCTGGAGGTGTTCAAGGCCAGGTCAGATGGGGCTCCTGGGCAGCCTGGTCTGGTATTGAATGGGGAGGTTGGAGGCCCTGCATGTGGTGGGGGGCTGGAGATTCATGATCCTTGAGGTCCCTTCCAACGCGGGCCATTCTGTGAGATAGAGGGGACACAGTATAACTGTAATTAACAAAAAAACAGTAACCCTATTTTCATTGTTCAGGAGGCATTTCTTATAGTTGAAGCTGCAGGGTTCAGCCTCTGATGACATTGATTGGCTTGCAAAGTCTATTTCTTCTATTCTGATATTCTAGAGGAAGTGTATTGGAGGAGACACAGAGGGAACAAATGAGGCACCAGAGCCTGCTGACTAATTCGATATATCTACAAACAGTGAACAGCCCCAATACTGCAGTAATGAAAATTCTCAAAGCTTAGATCTAAACCATGTTGGCAGCTGGGAAAGGAAGCTGGAAAAAGGGAGAACTTAAAAACATTTTGATTACAAATTCATACATCCCATTGAAAAACAAAAGAAAGAAACCTGGAGCATCATGACACAAAGCATCTTCCTCTGATTCCCACACAGCTTACTGAGTGCGTGGCGCACACACATCCCGCTGCCCAGATAAACCAGAGAGAGCAGAGCCTCTGTGCATGTTTGCAGGCTGTGTGGCACACAGTGCTCAGCTGTCCCACTAGGCTCATGGGGACTGCTGGGAGCTCGTTCCTCTGTTATTGTCATTTGTCGACAACAAGCACTAGGGGTTACAGAAGATCTGGGACTAAACCAAATGCTGCTTTATTGGCAGCTGCCTTTTGTTCAGCTGCTTCTTTGTAAAGGGAAGAGGAGTATTGTCTTTGTAGCTCTTCGTGGCTTATGTTTCAGCTGTGCATCAGATCTGACTACAGGAACGCCGGTTTAACGCTCTTTGAATTGAATGCAGGTAGCCCGTTGTCCCCTGGTCTTCCATTCGTGCTCAGTGACCTTTTACTTACCCTTGGCTGCTGGAAATTTGTTGTCTTGGGTGCACTGCGGTAAGGCAGATTCAGGGCATGTCAGTTGAGCTATGCTAGGAAGTTCTTGTTCTCCTTTCCTATGAGATGTACCAGTGGATGGTCTTTGTCTCCAGGGGCAGGGCAGCTTGGTTTGCTCTGGCTGTTTGAAGCGCTTCGTGTTGTAGTGCGAAAGGGAGAGCTGCCCGTTTATCTTCTTGTAGCTACTGTGGAAGGAAGAGAACGTTGCATCTTCTGTCAGAAACAGATTATATTCTCAGTTAGGGAAACCTTGCAGGGGGAAAGAAGAGCAGAGACGTAGGTAGGGGGTCTGCAGCAGAAGAGATAGAGTCCCTCTCCTTTTCCATATGGACAAAGTGATGAGGAAAAAAGGATTTGCTTTAAAACTTCACTACTGACTGCTTTCCCAAGCAGAGCTCAGGTTTTTGTCTCTGTTTAAGGAGGGGCTCATTTTAAAGCCTGGTGAACTAAGACATATTTTGGATTGGTTTCTTGGGGTATTCTGATGTGCTCTGAAGCACTGTGACACAGTTGCTTAATGCTGTGCATTTAATTTGTCTACAGAAATGTTATTAGCAGCGTCACACTAAAAGTTTTTTGGAGAGTGTCATCTGCAATCTGCTGTGTAGCGATTCTAGCAAACTCATTTTCATGGCATTGAAGTGTTTGTTGTTTCTTTCCTGAGATTTTCACTAGCAGCCCAAACATTTGCAAGCCTTTGTGTTTCTCTGATGTTGCAGCATTTCCAGAGAGGCTCTTAAATGCCAGTGGAAAGGGAAGGAATCTTAGTGGTCAAAATGAAGGAGCTGCTAGTTTATCTAGGAACAAGATTCGTTGCAGTCAGATACCAGAAGTCTTTATGTTATGTATTTGATACATCTCTTACTTCTCAGCTTTACTTCTCAGCTCTAAATGCTGCAGTTCAATACATTTCATCCATCAATCGTTAGGTAAATCTAGATGTGAAACCAGTCTGCTACCAAGGGCCTGGGCTATGAAAGGGGAAGCCGTGGAAGCTGGAGGAGAATTTCTGCTTTCAAGGCTGCTAGAACTTAAATGAAAGAAAAGTCCTTTAAACCCTGACCTTGAGCTCCTGGATTTCCTTTGTTCATGTTCTCTTCTAGGAGCCACATATTGGCTTTATTTACACTCAGTAAAATAAATCAATGTGTGACGCTGTCTCCTACACGCAGGCAGATGCTAATTCTGGTAGAAATGTTTTTTTGCGTATGTGTTATTCTGCAGTTAATGCTGTCAGAAGGCCTCTTAACAGTCTGTATTTATTTAATGCTTTTTAAAGTATTTTGGTGTTTTACAAACGTACTTGCATGCTTTGATTCCAATCCCAAAGGACAGATGCCCTGGGAGGAAATATAGCCACATTTCATAGAATCATAGAATGGCCTGGGCTGAAAAGGACCACAGTGATCATCTCGTTTCAACTCCCCTGCCACAAGCAAGGTTGCCAACCAGTAGACCAGGCTGCCCAGAGACACATCCAGCCTGGCCCAAACCACCTTCGTGTGAGAAGGAGAACAGCACTTCAGCTAACCTCAGGAAACTCTCATGGTTTGGAGATGGTGGTCTGATGTAAGTGACCCTGTCTAGTGACCTGTCCTTTTAGAAATCATACGCATCTATTTTCCATGTCTTGTGAATATCTAATACTGAGCCAAAGCATTAGATCAGCGTAGAGGAGGGTAAGCTGTGTCACATCTTGGCACAGGGCGCTCACTGATGCAGGGCCCATCCTGTGCTTGACTTGGGTTAGCAGGGTGTAACCTATGAAATAGTGTGGTCCAGGGCTCCTATTGAGCAGGAAGAGACTAAAACTGTGGTAAAGAGATCTGCTGTTTCTGCTCAGGTTTATCTTCATGCACCTAAAGCTTGGGTCACTAATTAAAGCTGGCTTCTTCAGGAAGCTCTGTATCCCAGATGAAAAAATGGGCACTGTCAGTTCACTGAATCAATGGAGTTCAGCTGCGTTCTGCCCACAGCCTGGCTTCTTGCAGGGGCTGATCAGCACTCATCCTAAAAAGCAGCCAAGCATTGCCTTTGTTGGATGCCAGGAGGATGTCCCACCCAAGCCATCATCCCCTTCCACCCACACCAAGTCTCCCAGTGCCGTGGAACACGTGGCCACTGTTGGCATGCCGAATAAGAGGTGGTGGTGTGTATGAAGGAGGCGTGTGTGGGACATCTGTGTCCCTCTGCTGAACTTTGCTTGCCAACTATTTAGGCCCTAGTTGGGAAGGGGGATGGTTTTGGCACAGATCTGAGCAGCCCAGCGTGGCCTTGGGAGTCCTACACTTCTCCCTTCTCTTTTACAGCTTTTGACCTGGAATTTGCCACAGTGCTGATCTGCTGCCTTTCTGAAGGTATGAACTGTGGGGATGGTACTGTAAAAGTGGGAGAAGCTGATCTGAAGCCTTTTCTTACTGCTGGAGGAGAGGGCCTGCAGAGTAAAGGCAGGTGGTGGCCAGGTGGTGTAGAGGGAGAGCACAAAATTGATTTCGGAGGCGCCTTGCTATCTCCACCATTACACACTGTGCTGTTAGCATAGTGCACATCACTGCCCTGTTCTCCTGTGTGTCTGGCATGTTCAGTATGTACAGATACACAAAAGGAACGTGATTCTTAATGGGTGGGTTTGGGCTGTGACTCCTTCTTAGAGGCAGTTTCCACACTCCAGTAAGTTGGGGATACATGCATGCTTTAGAGCCAAGTATGACTTCTCTATCCTTGCCAATTTATATAAACAAATTGCTGAACTGCCTGCAGGTGAAGGTTGCATGGTCTGTCATCTCTGGAATTAGTAACACCTGTGTGAGTGAGACTGTCCTGTGAGTTTCCTACTCCTGTTGCAGCTCTGGGAAGACCAGCTTCCACATCCTCAAGGTAGGTTTTTTCCTCCATTTGTATAAGTCTTCGTTTGTTAGGCTCCTCACCAACACAAAATATGTTATGCTTTCTCTGCAATACCCACACACCACCAGAGAGATGTCGCACAATGCCTGGTTAAAACAGTTTGTACTGTCCAGTTTATCTGCTGTGAACCTTTCAAGTTCTGCTGCCTTCATCACTCTGGGAGTTGGCATGCAGTGAACTGTTTCTGCCCAGTTATGCTGGCACAGGTAGGGACCCAGTAGTCATGAGCAGCAGAATTATTTGCAAGCAAAGAGACACACTGCAAGAAGAACATGCTTCTGTCTGAAATGAGCAAATAATTTTTTAATCTTTTCAAAATACAGACTATTTACCTGATAGCTTCAAGTTAACATGCTGGTGGAATATGTGCAGGAAAGTTTACATAGGTTCACTGACAAAAATCACTTCTTATTTCTCCATTTTTTCTCTGCATGTAGGGATTCAATTTATTATTTATGTTTTCAAATAAAAGACAAAAATTAGCTGTTCTAAGACTAATACTATCATTTTTCTTGTATGCTTTGAAATAGCAGTACTCCAGTGTAGTCCATCTACAAGCAGTTCACAGTTAAGCCCTCTAAAACAGAAAATTGCACCAAGAAATCCATAAACAATAAGAACAGCAAGGGTCAGGCTGTCTTACTGTGAAGAATTACATGGTGCAGGATGCCTGTCACCTTGTGTTCCTTCTCCTGTTACTGCCTCAGTCTCAGCTCCCCGTGTGCTTTCTGTGAAATCAGAAGGGTTGTATTCAAAATATGTTTCAGCATTAGAATTATATTTTGCTGCATTCTACAAAAACTTATGTAATCTTGATGGTTTATTCAGCTCCATCTGACAGGTTTTATTTTCAGACTGCTCTCAAAATAAGAGCTCCTCCTTTCTCCGGAAAGGTGCTTGAAGTTGGCTATGGAAATCCAGTCTGTGGTGATGTTTAAGTGACTGAATCAGGGCTGGTATGAAACAGTCAGTGCTGCACCAAGCTTTCTGCTTGCTGGACGTTTGCAAATTGTACTGGGCTAACAAGTTTCATTGCCTGTGAACTGATACAAGTTTAATTTCCTCTCTTTCCTCTCTGCCTTCAGGCAAATGCTGGTGCAACAACCCCCCAAAACGCACAGTTCAATCACAGACCAGCACTGTCGTCTTTAATAGGTTGCAACTCTTTATAAACAGCTTTATTGTTTCACACAACAAAAAGTGATTAGAAAGAGCAGGTACAATACACAACTTGGCTGCTTTGGGATGTGTGGGTGATGGGTCCTGTGAATCCTGAAATGTTCCAGGGTTTGGGATGCGGGCGCAGAGCACTGACTGCTGCAGCCGTGGAGCAAAGGGGCGAATCCTGCACGTGTGCAGCTGAGGCAGAGGAATTGGCTTTACCTTCATCATCCAGACCAAGAACAGCAAAGGCAAGGAACTGGTTCTGATTGACAGAGTATATTTGCTTTGGGTCTGCGTGACCCGTGGTGTCCATGTCAATCAGTAGCTGTTCAGTAGTTGTGTTGCTTGAGAATTGCTTTCATGAAGCTCAATGTAAAGATGCCAAACAAACACGCAGTATCATGTCGTGCTGATGCTTTTGAAACCAGATTACCTAGCAAATGAGTGATATTATTCTGTAGGTAACATATAAACATGAGGATAACTAACAGAAGAAATAATTAAAGGTAGAACAGACAAAAAAAATGCATCCTTGGATGCTTGATCTGTATGGATGTCCAGTACCTGCAGGGCTGCCACCAAATACTGCCTGCTTGCCTCTGGTGACTGCAGCATCAAACTAGCCTTTGGATTCCTTGTACTGATGAAGTCCACAGAGAAAGGTAAGAGCACTGAGGAAAGGATTTATGCTGGAAATACAACTCAGCCTTACAGTGAACTAAGACACAGCTCTAGGAATTTTGTATAGTAAGCAGCAGCAGTCGTTTAACACTTAAAAAATAACCTTTACTTTGCAGACAGAAACAGCATCTCAGTAACTTTAGACATGATTATCTCTATTTTCTGTCGTATTCGCATGGTCTCTGAACAGGACATTTTGGGGTGGTGGGGGGAGTGCTGTTGGGCAGTGTAGTTGGTCAGGGAGATTCTGCACAGGGTGGGTGGAGCAAGCCTCTAGAAATCACAGCAAGCTCAGAAGCCAGGGAGTAGAAGGCTGACAGGTGCCTGAATTCAGCAGGAGCTGATGCCTCAGGCTGAGGTGGAATATTGCTATCAAGGTAACAGCTGGCATAAAATCAACAATGCCTATTTATCTGATCCTGTATCTACCTACATACACACACACAGGAAACTCCTTACACATATCTACACATACACACGTACTCTCATGCTAGGAAGAGCAGAAGAATTGCTATTGAAAAATAATAGTAACCCAGCAGTTACCAGCTCGCAATTCCACAGCTCTTAGCATGCCCTCAACCTCCTCTGTTGTTTGGGGGTGGGGAGAGTGTTTTTAATGGAATTGGGAGTGAGCAAATGGTGCTTCCAGGGCTAAGTCTGTAATTATTGATAATCACGTTGAAACTCCAGCAAATTCTGGTAGTGGTACGTGCTGCGTTTCCAGAGAAGGACTGATAAAAGGCACATAGGTGTGTTTGATCCCCAAAATATAGTTTGATTTGCCAGCAGATTTGTGTGCACACGGCATATGAAAATACCTGTTTGGAACTATGATTGTTGGCAAGACCTGAGGCTGGAAATCAAAACCAGAGAATCGTAAGTGAGCAGAGGACTTGAAGACAACTACAGAATTCACAAGTAATTGCTGCTTAACTGACAAGTACCTTCATTTATATAAACATGGAGGGTAATGAAGGAGAAGCTCTGCATGCAGCCAGAATGAAGGTAACACCTCTGGCTATCAGGCACACCAGGCAGACTAGCCAAAGAAGCATGACTTAAGTCTGATACAGGCTGCTCAGTTCAAACTTCTAGCCAGCCAGCATTTTAAACTTTAATGCAGACAAGAACGGTTGTGTTCATCAACAGATGATAACTTAATATTTAGCTTATTCCTGAAGCTCATCATCTTCAGCTCATGCTGCTGCAAACTGCAGTATGCTGCAGCTGGTCTCCAGAAACAGGTCTGCTTAAAGCTTAGAGGAACCTGAAGTAAACGTAGTGGAGTTTGAATGCTGCAGAAGAAAAAAAAGTAAAAGGCAAGCTGTTGCTGGAGTTAAGAATAAATTCCAAATTCAGCTTATCTAGCAAAGGGCTCAGACGTTCTCTTCTGCTTCATCCAAGAAAGTCTTGCACTTGCTTCTTGGAAAATTAGAGATGAGATGAAGCATTTCAGGAATGCTTCAACAATGAACCTTTTTGTTAGGTTTTTAATGCAGAAATGCTGATCATGCAGACTTTCAGATGATAAAATGCCATAGCTTGTTTGTTTGAAAGGATTGCTGCTTTACTTCAAACAGACCCTGAATACTTTAAGAGGAATACAGACAAGATTTCAAGTGTTTTGAGAACCCAGAAGAGATGTCCTGGTGCTGCATTTCAGATAGAGAGGAATGCTTTGCTTTCACAGAAACCAATGTGTTTCACGTTCTAGTCAGTGTGGTCGCTGTGCTACCCGAGCAGAGCTCTGGGGGGGAAGGAAGGAGTCTTCTGTAAGTCAAAAAAGAATAAAAGGGATGAAGCAACCAGGAAACAGTGAGCACCATCTTCTGTTCTCTTGTGTAAAGGGAGAGGCGATGGATGAGAATCGATCTCTGTACTTTTTATTCTCATTACTTACACAGTCACTGCGCTGAGCTGCGAGTTATTAACTCGGCATCCTACTGCATGCTACAAGCTCTGCACAACCACAGCACAAAGCAGTAGTCTGCTTACAGTTAAACCACTGCCCTGAAAGCTTGCTATTGTCTGAAGAACAAAAGCCTCTTATTAGAGGGTACAGTCACTTTTTAAATTCTATCTGTAATTTCAGTGATCTTTTCCTGTCTCTTCAGATGCACATACTGAATTTGAAATTGTTTACTGTTAGTCTTATAAGGTTCTGCTCACTTTTCTTTCTGAGAAAATAGGAGCGTATTGCAAAACAGGAACGTCCTGTAGCAAAATATCCCTGTTTCATTGCTTCGTGTATAATGTCTGCTTCAGAATTGACACAGTAGAATTCTAAACAGCTGTATTCACAAAGACTGAACAAAGCAGTTTTCTGTAGTATCAAGTTAAGAAAGTTGGTACTGTTTGGCAAGTAATCATTTGCCTCTTTACAGTGCATGCTCTGAGCTGACTTGAAGGAGTTGGTAATCAGTATGCACTAGTCAATGTGCAACCTCTGCCTCCTGCTTTCATGCCTTCTTTCCTCCTGCTTCAACTTCACATTGCAGGATGAAGCACAGAGAGTTTATTGGAAGCTGTGTATGAACAATGTAATAAAACTATGATTTGGACTATGGTGGTTTTTTTCCCTTTAAAGGTTTCAGAAATAGCCTAACATCCAGAACAATGAAATAACGTCTGCATTAAGCTGCAGCTAGTGACAAAACAGCCTGTGGCTGCAGTAAAAAGCACAAGGAGGTTACCACTTTTACAGCCCAACATCCAGATTTCATTCTGCTTAAAATAAGGTATGGGGGCTTCCAAAGGAACAAAGCTGGTGCCTTCTTTTTTGTGCGTACTGAGAACCCAAGAAGAAACACACTCAAGCTGAACTACTTGACCAGCTGCACACACTGACGCCTCAATGAAAAGGAGAAACGAATAAAGAGGAGACAGAAACCCGTATCCTTGTGACTGCTGGCTTCAAGAACTGTTATTTAAGAGTGGCTCTTTGCAGCACCATTACAGTTTGTTTTCTTTGAAAAGCTGCTACCAGGGACACGTAAACCCACTGCTGCACAAGTTCACCACGTAAAACATGCACTGTGAATATTGTTCAAGTTCAGTCTTATTCACTCTCTTTACCAGTGTGGTCCTTCATGAAGTACACACAGAGGCACTCTCACGTAAAGTTACGAGCTGCTCACACTAGAACTGTACCTTCATAGAGCAGTTTTGCCACAGCAGCTTTTGTGCTGAGCCGCTGCTTAATGCTTATGTTACCTTTGTTTCGTGAGGAGTATTATAGTCAGGTACTTGAGTGGTGAAATAAACTCAGTAAACACAGTTCATTTTAAATAGCGTTGTCTAAAAACATTTCTGTTTGTTTTCTACTTTTCAAAGTACCCGGGAGCATGCAACATTATTTCCAGCACAAATTGGCTACCAGCTCATTGTGACATTAAGGGATCACTTCATTTAGACCCTCCCTTTGCTGCTCTGCTGACAACTGACTGCAGTAACTACCACATGACAAGGAGATTATCAATTCATTTGTCTGGGCACTTCTAACTGTGTGCATCATGCAGGCAACACGCACGGGTGCTGTCATTGTGCTGGTACAATTCTTAAGGCTCTGGTACAAAACCTCTATTTCTAATGACACCATTAATATCAGTTATCTTGGTGAGTTTTTGTTCTGATACAGTCACTGTAAGTTAAAAAATACGTTCTTACAGCTTAGAGATTTTCAAACAGGTTGTAGCATACTCACAGAAGGAACTGCAATGACTGCAACATGAACGGTGCAACACAATGAGTTGAATATAAACAGGCTGTTGTATTCAAGAGGCCAATGGCTTGCAGATGTGCCAAAAGAAGAAAGTCATTCAAGATTGGAATCTATTCATCACGTTCCACAGAGAGATAGAAGTACTCAGTATTACTTTTGGACCGCTGAGTTGCACCAGGGCTCTTTTAGGGTGCTGCCTGTGCACTACTGAAGAGCAGCTCAAGTTCTCTCATTAAACAGCCACATCACTTCTCACTCAACACCCGAAACCAATTCAAAACAGAAATCAGGTGTAATTCAGGACAGGCTCTGTTGTCACAACCAAAACTGTCACAAGGCAATTCTTATTTTTCTTCAGAGCCTCAGTTTGCACCCAGCTGTAGGTTTGACACTTGAAAACAGGGAAGAGCTGTATTACCCAACTTACCTTTAATGTAACACAGCCATGCTGTTCAAGAATCACACACAGTTTGCTAACTGAAAGTACCACAATCATTTTTGAGGAAATAACAGGTGTGCGTGCTCCAGAAATGAGGCACAATTTCAATTCCAAACAATGTTCAAAGTTGTTTTAAATAAACACCTTGCTGTTCTCTCTTCCTCTTCGATACGCATTTATTAGCTTTGCGCTTCTTGCTTCTAAATGATTAAGAATCTATAATCTATTTCTTGAACATCCATGAAGCATGCAGCGACTGCAGGTGCTGATGCATGAAAGAACACTGAGGACATTTTAAAACTTCCATGGCAATGGCAGAGTGCACAGTCTGCACCTGACCTGCGCAGCAGCACGGACAACCTGCTCTTCTGATCTAACTTCAACATTAAACCAATATTCAGGCTGCGGGAGATTGAGCCAGGTCTGCGTACAGACAAAATCTCTAAGTTGGAATGAAGCAAAAATACAATTCTCCCCTTTCAAAATGGCAGAAAATACCGTTCGCCTTCCACCAACCATAAATGCAGCTCCAAGTTACTGGCTTAACGTTGGAATTTTCCCCACTAACATACTTCTTACGTGAGCTTGCAACGGATTCATAGTGCAAAATAGCCAGACCTGTTGGAATAGGCAGAAAGGAATTCAAACTTTAATCTGATTGGTTTAATTTTTTTTTAGCAGGAGGAAAAAGAATAAAGTTACAAGATTCTTTTAATATTTTCACAATGTTAAACTAAAACTGAGCTCTAGGCTACATGTGTAAGTAAATCTAGAACACAAAAGGGTTAAATAAGATCTTCTTTTAAGATACAAGAACTTAAGCTTTCTTTACGCTTAACAAACTTCACAGAACAGATACTGCAAAGGAACAACCCCGTCCCCAACTTCTTTGTTTAAAGTGAACATTGTCCATAATTCACATGAACTTTTAAGTAGCGTTCTCGCGAGAGCCACCTTGAAACCATCTGTGCACTTGCAATGAGTTTGAAGAGAACATTAAGGAGGAACAAAATAGCATCTTCAGTATTAATGCAGAGAAGTCTCGCGTGTCATTCAGAATGCCCATCAAATGCTACGAATAGGGTTTTGTAGGAAAAGAAAGTGCGTATCGCAGCAGCAGCTGAAATCCGTGCTTTCAGAAATTCTTCATGGCAAATGTAAATCATATCCTTGGACGGTCCCTTTCAGCAGGACCGCTTCCTGAAAATGCAGCACGTTACTGAAGATTTTGCTGCTGGCTTCATGTTCTTGAATAATAACTATAATAACAATAACTAAAAAAGAATAAATCACTTGCCGTTCGGATAGCTTGCATTTTATAGCGATGGGACACTTCTGATTTGCTTCATGGCTAACTTATGCTAATACAGTCAGATGCTGAACGCGTGTGTGGAGATATGTTTAATTTTTATTTTTAAATTAGTTATCTCCTTGTTAAATGCTTCTACCGGAGTAACAACATGACTTAGCCTATGAGGAGTTAGTTACCTGTACCAAGTGGAATGGAGGCTGACTCATCCAAGCGTTCTCCCACAACGCTGGGGTTTTCCAAGTGACGGTTCCTTCACCCCTGTGATGTTTTCTACCTGCCCAGTATTTGAAAATGAGACAAAATCTTTCCCTCCCTCGGGTTTTCTTACAGATGTACCTGACTGTTACCCTTCGCTTGGGATCAAGCCGGGTCACTTCAGTACAAACCCTTTTTACTCGCGTAAGCCCTGTGTGCAGCAGGAGACGTGCTGAATATTCTGTTTGCTTTTTGTTCACAAACTGACGAGACCGGTGCCACTCAGTTCCGCTCAGTGTGACATACCGTAACACAGACCCATGGGTCTCAACAGAGCCCAAGCATTCTACTCCATGTAATGCTTTTCATATTCACTTTCTATACCGTCTTTGCAATAGATGCAGGCAGAGATGTTTGTGAGAGCGTTCAGCTGCATAGAAACAGGGCTGGTGTAACCCGTGTGATTATCTCATTGACGTTCTGATGTGAGGAATACAAACTCAATCTGATACAGGGTGTTTCACTGGTTGTTCCCCAATACTGTTACTGAATTCCGTTTGCTACAAAATGTCCTTTTTTTTCCCCAATATATAAGTCTAGCTACAGAAAGTCAGTCTGTAGAATCCAGCCATGGCTACTGTGCTGTGAATTAGCCTTATTTGATCAATTATCAGATACCTGCACTTAGCAAAAGGCAAACAAGAGCCAATCAGGTTTCGGCCGGTGGGAATGGTTGCACTGCTCAAGTGTCTGTGGAATCTTCACACGACCCTCAGAATCTCTGTGGATGCCATGTAAAATGTATGCACCATTTACTGCTCTGGGATGGAGTTGGCTTTAAAGTGATCGTAATTTAACCAAGAGGAAAAAAAAACAAAACACAACAAAAAAAAAAACAAACAAAAAAACCCTGATAGGTTCCTTATAGTAAGATAGATATAAAAAATTTTTCATAAGAATCTCTGTCCCCCTTTCTTTTTGGCTTCCTGGGAAGAACCAGAAAGATGTTCCTACCCCAACAGAATCCCTGATGCTGGTGACACTGCCTAACTCAAAAGCCACACGCGATGAAGGCACGAGTGACCAGTCAGGTCTTCTGGGCTTAAGCAGCTGCAGTTGCTGCTCACGGTAGTATTTCACCTCCTCAGGAATAACCAGGCATGAAGAAGTGAAAGGCTGCACATTAAACAGTTTGTCTGAAAGCCACGTGCATAGCAAACTTTTACACCAGCTTCTATACAACTATTTGTGTTAACTCCGCAGCTGGAAGGTTCCCAGCGTAAGGCTTTTAGAGTGACTCCAGCAATAACAGAAGCCTTTGGATTTTTCTCGTTTTGATTAAATCCACTAGCCATGCTCAAAAATAATGTTTCTTCATGTTTTAATTTTTATACGGTGGCTAGCAGGCACCTTAGTAACCAGCCAGAAATCAATTTCACCCACCATCATCCCCTAAACTACAGTACCAGGACGGTTGGCTAAAGAAAGGAAACTGATTGGCTGTAGTCTGAAACTTGCCTAGTACAAGGTGTCTGGCTGACTTTGTCCTAAATAAGGCTAACATTAGTGAACTAAGAGAACAGCATTTGGTTGCAGTCTTGCACTCAGGAACATCCTTCGCCGATGCGTTGGCAAGATCTTCCTACTTTCCGATCCAGTTTCACCATTTTCATAATGGCTTCTTCACGTCCACGTCCCATGTGGTCAAACGTGCAGTCGTGCTGTTCAGGAAGGCGATGCAGCATACAGAACACGTAACCTACCATGGAAAGGGAGACAGGGGAAAAAGCATACGGGAAGTTAAGGACCTGATTAAAGTGGCAGAATCTTACCTGAATCGCAAGTGAAGTAGCGCCTACTAAGGAATTGATCAGCTGCCAAAAATCAGTGCTGGCTCCAAGCTTCTACTTACCTTCTTTACATGGCATTAATAAATATCTGATTATTTATGGTATTTCTTGCACATTTATCAACACGGTGTCAAAGCTCAAGTCACACGAGTGGTTTTTTGCCATCCTCTCATCTTACAGGAAAAGTCCCTCAAATAGTCTAAACCTGGCATGCCCAGATGATAACAAAGCTAATGGATTTTCTTTTTTTTGAAGAAAAGCACGCTTCTCACCTTCACTGAGCTCCTTTCTACTTTACATGGAATGTCAGTTACGACACTCATGCGTACAGCAGCCCAGGTGTGGCTCCCAGCAGACATTCAAGTCAGGACTGTCAGTACTGACCGAGAGAGAGATCACTGCCTGACGCACTCCTGCCTTCAGGAGCTTGTTGTCATGGACTGTTCCAACACTAACATGGGGGCAAAAGGGCATTTGATGCAGGACCATGTCAGGCCACATCATCGTGTTCTGTAGATAAAAAATGTGAGTTATCATTGTCTCTCTCTAAAGCTCATGTTTCTCAGCAATCCAGGAGGGCATCTCCAGCAGCCACCTCCTCCTCCTCCTAGTCCACCAAGAAAATCAGCTTTTTGACTTACTTGGCCCAAACATTGTCTAGCAGTACAGACATTGTCTCAATTTTCCTATCTTTAAAATGAATGTGATATTGTCATAAGTAATACTGGAATGATACAGCAGTAAAAAGAGTTACACAGCCACAGGGTCCACGTAGTCCACTGTATATGAAATGAGGGATGCTACTGCCTATGCTGCAACACTGTTCCTGAATATGGGTACAAAGAGCATCACTTTGCCTCCCACGGATTGCTTTACGTTGCTGCCAGTCCTTGAATGCTCAAGAGATTCAAACTACAAAATGATGACATTTGACAGATGGTAACAGATAAAACTGAGCGAATGATCAAGAGTATGTACATGTGTGTGTGTGTGCATGTGTGTGTGTGCATGTGTGTGTGTGTGCATGTGTGCGTGTGCATGTGTGCGTGTGCATATGTGTGTGTGTGCGCGTGTGTGTGTGTGCATGTGTGTGTGTGTGCATGTGTGTGTGGCTCAAGCATTTCAAGCTCCTGAACCATAGGACGTAATAGTAGGAGAGGACAGGCTACTTTTATGTTATTGTGACTGTTATGAAAACAGAAAAGGAAAAAGTACCACACGCAGAATTGTTCTTCAAAATTCAAGAAAATTGACTTATCTTTGCTCGTTGTTTGAATAGCACCAACTAGGAAAATATGTGTCTGTTATCTGTGGCTGGCTTTGAAACCCAGTAATAGGAACAGAGCAAGAAGTTTCCTGTATTGGCACATGGAATTCAGGAATACAGAAATGATCCAGACTGAATTGAGATATAACATCTCTCCCTTGTGATCACTGCCTCTACTTCAATCTCAACCTGCTCACACAACACTGAGATGTGATGAATATCTTCCTCAAGGTGCCAAAAATTCAAGGTTTGATTGTTAAAATGGGAACAACCTTGGAGTACAGTTTTAATGCTGAATTGGCATTTTCATTCCATTCTTTCTTACAGAAAGCAAGGACTGAAGTTTTCCCTTCTTTTTTTCTTGAAATAAGAGTTCAAGTTATGGAACCAATGTCACTGTAGACACAAGGACACATCAACAGCTGATGAGATCAGCCAAAAAAAAATAATTCAAAGTCCATCAACTTATTTGCAATGGAAATAACAGAAGCAGATGCCTGAAACCCTGCTTCAGCACACTGTGCTCAAGTCATTTCAGTTCCCAGTTAGGTAAAGACTGGTTTTAAGTCCTAATGTTTTACTGATTCTGTCCATGTGGTTAATAAGTCTATGTAGAAATGCTGTCTCACGTGATCTAAAAGATACGGAGTATGTACACAGTCTTCTGCAGAGTTTCAACAAGTACCCTTTGGTTTGATAAAGTTTAATAAATCTAATGAAGAAATACATTTAGAAGATGATTTATCACTTCTGAACAGGACCTTTCATTTGCACCATCTCTCCTCCTTCTACTAAGCCCCTTGCCTTTTGTACACCAGTATAACTTCATGGTGCTCCTTTTTACTTCGTTCTCTCCAAGAAAATACAACCCATTCTGCACTTTGTCACATCTTTATCAAACACGCTTTAGTTCTTTTGAGAGCAACTGTTTTCATATAAGGCTAACAGTGCTGTATACTGCATTCATTCCAGATGAAACACACAGTATTTCTTCTGTTCAACAACTATTTCCTTATTCTTCAAGAATTTCTATATTCTTCTGAATTTCTATAACTGTCCACGCAAAAATGACAGTGATTCTCATTTTTTGATCCTCATTTACAGTCTGTAAAAGTGCTTCTACTAATTGCAGCAACTGAAAGACCTAAACCTGTTGTTCATGTATCTATTTGAATTTGAATTGCTAACTAGAATTGATTAAGTGAAAGAATACCCCCACATTTTGAACATTGCTCAGGACTGGTTTGCATCTATCAGCTGTTCTTATTTGAGAGGGTTTATTCTTTTCAAAAAGCAATAAGAGTCTTGTAAATCTTATTTCTGAACCAGACTTCAGAACTCCAGTCCCATTACTCCAAGTGATTAAGTCATTTAAAAGACTGGAACTTTTGTTTCGTTCCTTTGTGTGAGGTTTCATTTAGAATTTAAAGGACTTGGATAACGTTACATGGCAGCCAGTTGAGTAACAGCAGCTCTGAAAATTTCTGTCATTAGTTCAGAGCAGATTTCTTCAATTAAATTATAACTGCAATACGCACTCTTCTCTGCTCTGCACATCAGGTCATTCTGCAGTCTCTATGCACACTAATGCTTGATGTAGTTTTGGTGCCATCAGCTTCTACAGCAGTTAACTGACTTGTACTGGGACATATGGCCATTACATACACTTCCATTCAGGTCCTTAAAACCAATCCAGATTTAGAGATGAAGCTTTGTCTGCTGAGTAGTTGGCTTGTTATGGCTATAAAGCAGAGCTGGATAAATGTGCTCTTTTGGTATATTTACTGTTGATTATTGGAACATATCAAATATAAGTTGTTTCCTTTAAAGGATTTTACTGCAGAAACACTTCTTTTAGCACATTACAGCTAAAAGGCAAAATAAATAAACCCTCTGCTACAGAAAAGAGCATTGGAAAAAGGAATCCATCTTCCAACTGAAATAAGTTTACTGTGGTCATCAACCAAAAATAGTTCAGACTTCCACTCTGAGCATAAAAGATGTAGATCTAGTAAACACAATCATACGTCTCAAAGCACTGCAGTTGCTTTCTGATTTTAGAAGTAACCCATGAATCACCTGTTCCTCACACCTCTAATGCAGACATCATGGAAAAAACATTATTTACTGCATCAAAACCTTATGGCTCCTTTAAGTAGCCTAGAAACTTCTCCATAATCAATCCAAAATTCACCTCCATTTCATCACCAGAGCACCAGTGGCTAAAGCCATGACTGTGCTATGGCTCTGCCTGACTTGTACCCATACAGGTAACTCTTCTGCACAGGACATGCTGAAACAACAGCATTCAAAGAAGTCCACAATTGCACACAAGCACCTGTGAAGTTGATTTCATCATTCCTGAGGAAACTGCTGAAAAAAGGTAATGTGAGATGAAAGAATATAATCAGCTTCTATTCAAGACCAGAGAATAGAGCAGACCTAGTTCACTGCATGTATAATGAAAAATGACTGCATTTTCCTGCATTCAAGAGCAGTGACTGAACTGATGTATGGAATGATGGTGAGAAAAAAAACATTTAAGCAAAAACTATATTTTAATTTTTAGACTTTGCCTTCAAATTCTCAAAGTTACTACTGTAAAAATATCAGCAAAATACATGAAGCATCAGAAATAATTCAAGTAAGTGGCGTAATAATTCATGACACAAAAGCCAAATTGTAACTGGGGGAGGAGTCCCTGATTTTGTTCAGTATTTTCTCTATGTTAACTCAACAGAATACAGCCAGGCTTTCTGGAATGTGGCATAAATGCCCACTATGCAGATTCCTGCCAACCATCACCAGAGTGGCACAGCGCATGGCTGGGATCACTCAGGTGGGGGTATTTGGTCAGGCACTGTGTCTTCTAAATGCTGCTGGAGAACATCACACTCTTACAGAAGATACAGGTGATACAATGATTCCTGTTACTCAAACTGTCATAACAGAAAGGAAATTCTATCCCTCTTCCCCCAAAATTCTGGTCTTGATCTCACTGATGAAACATCTAAATGATGAAACAACTAAAGGAAAACTGTTCTTTTCCTTGTTTGCAAGAACGTTTTGAGAAGTGGTGGAAGTGGCAAGCAAAGTTATTAAATATTTATACAGCTTACATATTTACAGAGTGGCTTAAAAACATTTCACAGTGTCTCTATTTGAAAGATCCTGCTGTATATTACTCAAGTAGTTGCGTGTTCCCACAATAACCTTTAATAACTGCCTGCTATTCACATTCTTGTTCTTGTAAGAATAGCATGCAGCACGTCGTGCTTCATATGACAGATCCATCTACTGAAGAAAACTGAACCCCATGTATGCAGAGGTGTGTTCCTGCGTTCCTAAATACACGTATATGCAGAATTCTACAAGCCTGTGTTCCACACCAAGTGCAAGAACAGATTTTAACATATCATTGCAAGGTAAACATACCTTCAGGATACAGTATACAACATGGCTAAGCCACACAGAGAAGATCAGCTCGAGCAGTGATACATGCTGCTCCAGCACTGCTCAGAATAACTGGACATCATTCTCCAGTAGAGTGCAGTAATCTTCACAGTAACATTTATGCATCTCCCCTCATCCGCTCCAGCTGGGAAGGCAGCTTAGTTTGTGCAAACTGTACTAGCAAAAAAAGCTGTTTTTAAGAATGCAGGAGGGAAATCCTTGTTTTTCAACACTTGAAATTGGTAAGAAAAAAAATGTGCAAGTACAGCCACTGGCTACAGAGACAGAGTCAAGACCCTGAAGACTTGTGCAATGAATACCTGAGAAAACCCAAGCTCTCTGGATCTCAGTGTAGTGCAGTTTATCCCCCCAGTATTTGGGTGGCTGTTTGAAAAAGTATTCAGCAAGAGAAGAAAGTAAAGCTGCACTACAGTCTAGCCTAGCAAAGCTTCCAGCACTGCTTGTACGCAGTGCTATTTTGTATCTCAAAAACATTCTAGCCTGTTGAGATCCTTCTACACAACTCCCTTCTTGCACAAACTCCAAATATCTTTCTTTTTTTTTTCTTCTCTGGGGGAATGCTGTGCATCAGCAATGTCAGCTTACATTACACAATTCAAGGAACGTTCTCCTTTCTTGACATTTTCTATAAAAAGCAAGCAGACCCAACCCCAACAAGCTGAACAACACACTTTGGGAATTAAATAAGCTAAACTCTTCTCATGCTTCCTTTTCCCCAAAATGCCATGGACCTCAAGTCACAGTAACTTGGCTGGGAACACTGTCATTCTTTCCTGTGGGGAAAGAGCAATACCTCTTACTGTGGTGAAGGTTTTTAACCAAATAGGTGTATTTAGTAAAACTCCACAAAACATAGTTTGATGCATTCCTTCCTACCCTTTCCATCCCAAGGATAGGAACTTAAACTGCTAAGTGCTCCAAGTGACAAGTTTCCAAATATTAATACACACAGTGCCTTAAAATGGATCTCTCAAGGCATTTCAGTTCCATGTTCCTTAGCAAATCTTCTGTGGTCACTGCACCCTGCCTTTCACTATCTTCTGGTTTACACATTTCATCCATGATGCCTTGTTGGGCTGATGGTTGGTCTCGATGATCTTAGAGGTCTTTTCCAACCTCAGTGATTCTCTGATTCCCTGACTATCAGAATGATCAATAGCTGAATCAAACACAGGAAAAGAACCAAGGTGACAAGATACCTTAAAATGTTCCTCAGTCTGTCAATCCATCCATGGCACTGGAAGTACACCTGGGACTTGAATATGCTACTCTGTGCTGAAGTCATTATCTCAGGTTTCATGCTTAGAAGAACACCAATCTGTGACATCTGTGATGCTAAATAAACTTTTATGCCTGAGACTCGGGATGCTTATGAGGTACTGCAAATTAATTCTGTATTTCTGCTATGGTGTTTGCGCTTAGGAAAAAAGGGGAACAAATACTTCTTTTCCTTCTTGCTCTGTTTTCTGTCTACCACAAAGAGGATAAAGCAGTATGTATGGGCATACATTAGAGACAAGAAAGCTATAATTGAAACAAACCTCCAAGGGAAGACACTGTATACAAAAGAAAGGTGATGTCATCATAGTCCTGTAGCAGCCACTGGACAGGTACTGCTGAAGATTCTCCAAAAACTCCTCAGACTCCAAGGCAAAGGCCTTTTATTTCCAAGTTTAAGTCACATATAGCCTGCATTTCAAAGTGTATTCTGCCTCTTTTTAGATGATCATAAGCCTGAGAAGCTGCTTCAGAAAGCACAAGAGATGCAGTCTTGCTCTGTGCAGACTGCAAACAAACTACCTTTTAACCCAATTTGTGCTAATTTGAAATTCAGTTTCCTATTTATCATACTTCTTTACGTCAACAGATAGATGGCCATTTTTTCCTGATACAGATTTTGAACAGGGAATTTCTATCACTTGAAGACAGAGCATATATTATTCATTTTTATTATTAACAATTTAGAAAGAGATTTTATGTAAGACACTAAGCTATTCCTTGATTCTGTACCTACAAAGAAGATCCCAAAGAAATGGTCTGCTCTTATTTCTTTGAAGATGGTTTACTTAGAGGGGAAAAAATCAGGCATGCTCTCCTAGGTTCAAGCGCTGCTTCTGCACTGGTGGATACCAACTTCACAGAAGTCAGGAGCTTCTTCATGAAGAGAACTGAGGCTTCTCAGGAAATTATTTCTGAATTTCAGGGGGTCCTCAATGACTTTGTGTGACAGATAGAGCATTCCTGCTTCAAAACAGGACACTACCATTAAAAAAGTTTGCTGCAGGTCTGGTCCATCCAGGCTGGGTAGGGATTTGAGCAGCCTGGTCTAGAGGGAGGTGTCCCTGCCCATAGCAGGGGGTTGGAACTACATCATCTTAAAGGTCCCTTCCTACCCAAACCATTCTATGATTCTGCGATTCAGGTTCATAATAAATGCTGCAGTTCTCACTCATGATTGCACCTCTGTTCCAGTGTGTGCCAGAAAGAATAGTGGTGGTTAGTCTCTTATTTTTGACACAGTGGATCTGTCCTATGGAACACAAGCACATTAGAGTAACTACATTTACATCAGAACTCCTTCACCTCACTAAGGATTTATTTGTTAAGGTCATCATCTATTAGAGACAAACTGAGCAACTTAGATTCACGATAATTCCCACTGATACAACATGCGGTATTTGCTTCTGGACTACTTTATACTAAAAAAATAAACAAACAAGCAAACGAAAAAACCAATCTGCCTACTCATTTCATCTTATGGGTCTTCCTCCAATCTTTTTCACCATCCAAGTTGCAATCCAGAGCAGCCAGGCACAAGCAGCCGCTGTGACCCCACAAGCTGACATACCAGCTAGCATAAATGGCAGGTTGCCACTGTTGTGAAATACAGTGCAACTTGATAAAAACTGTAATTATAATCATATTATTTCTCAGTGTAACCAGACAAAATATTTTTCTCTAAGAGACTTTGCCAATTGTTGAAGCTAAAAAATTGGTTTAATTTAACAAGACAATTTTCAAATAAAACATTCTGCTCCCAACAGCAGTACCAAACAGTTAACACCACTGTACAACTAACCTAAGGGAGAGGGGAGTTTCATACAAAATTAAAAGGTTAAATCTTGTGTAGATGAAGAGCATTTCCCTTTTTTGAATAACTGTGTGGCAATAATCCTGCAATGATATGTCCTGGAGGACGTAACACCACCACTGTGCTCATTAAAGGAGCACTCAGATCCATGCCCCTGTGCCCAAGAACAAAGTGAACACAGACCCTCCCCTGTCATTCCTAATTTCACAACATCCCGTAGGATGCGGGAGAATGATTCCAAAAAACAGAGCAGAGGCTGGAAGATATGCAGTAAGAAGGCAGAACTGTGCCAAAAAGGAATCTCACTGCCCAAGATCAGACACCTCATAAAAGTGAGGTAAGCCATCTAACTAGGTGCCACTATTGTAAGTGGGAGTACTCTTATAAAACACTAATTCCATAGGCTGTACCACCATAGATGCAAATATCTGTTTCCCATCCAGAATAACGTCAGATCTTGGAGAGGGGAAAAAAAAAAGTGATTACTGAAAAAGGACCAACAAGCAGAGCTACCTTAACTCTGTAATGGGGCCTTGTGTACAGGGCTTGACATTTTCCTATGAGATAGATAGTAGTAATACTTGTAGACGTCTGTGCGCCAAGCCCATCAGAGCTAATGCGCCCATCCCAGAAACTGAGGATTTAATTAAGAGCCAAAGTGTACCCAGTAATTTAATTATAATAGCAAGCAATACTGGTGATTTAATAATGTATGTGTATCGTTTGCTTAGCTCAATGAAAATGCAAAAAAGACAGAGCTACTAATAAAGAACTGGAATAAATAATGAATGGTTCTGTACTAACTTATTGTACGTGTTGTGTTAACTAAATCTTCTCCTGGATCCTTGACATATTTTGACTTCATATCACCACATGCTGAATATGATTCCAGGTTTGAATCTTAGTGTACTTCCTGAACGATATTATTTACGCCTTGGGCTGAAACAGAGGTTGCACCGTATTGATCCAGTTTGACTGCTGGTCTTGCCCAAATCACTAGAGAGGCAGCTCTCTTGTTTTAAAACTTGGATTAAATTTTTTTTAGGCCTTTATCTCCCCACTAACATTTTACTTCCAGTGCCTCTTAGACTACCCTTCCTGTTCCACATAAGTCTTCTATTCCTGTACCCTCTTTACAGCCTGTACCGAGAGTAATTCTTCTCAAAGAAAAACAGAGCTCCATTCAGAGGCTGTATTTATACCACAGAGGAATACACAGACCTGTATGGATGCACGTTTCCCCTTCCCCACCTCCTCTGTTTCTTTCTTTACTTTTTTTTGAGAACACTTGCACAACAATTCCTGCTCCTGCCTGCTCACAGTATGGCAGGCTGCCCCATGCCCCATTTATTCACCTATTTGGGCAACTCTTCAGGAAGTCTGAAACATTTAATGACTGTGAGCAGCTCTGTAAGTGAACATTTTCATTTCATTTTGATACAAATACAGACACAATCACATAAACTTATTACTTTTTTAAAAAACTCCCTAAAGAAAATTCCACACGGTAGAGATTATGCTGCTCATACACAGTTTTTCACCTCTAAAAACTTTTCCTCAGGGCCAGAAATATTTGATACCAAGAGCTCTGACACAGACTGGTATTATTTTTCACTTTTGGGAAAACTGCTATACAGTGATCTTTATCCCACAGCAATCTCCACAGTTAAGAACTCTTGCAGAGAAGTAAATAGTCCCAATATTTGGCTTTAACACTTTCTTATACCTTATAAAGGTGAAAGGAGATCAGTGCCATGTTTTCTCCCCCGCTTCCTTCTAAGAAAAAATTAGACTTTCAACAAAAAGAATCTGTAGGGCATCATTCCTATTTACCTGCTGCATATGCTGCTTTCTTCTTTGTATGGGTACCGATAGAAGAGACCCAACACAGCACAGCAACAACACTTACCTGTCCCTCACACTGTAACACCTCTGCCAGAGCTCCCTGAAAGTGATAAGCTGAAAAACTCGCTGTATGAAATGCATTAATATAAAACCTCATATTTTAAAAAGGTGGGCTTAAAAGCTCAACTGACCCATCTCAACCACATTTACTGATCAGGACTGTAGGAAGGTAACCAACAAGCTCATTAAACACTACTAAATCAGAAGAATCATAGAATCGCTCAGGTTGGAAAAGACCTTAAAGATCATCAAGTCCAACCACGACCTAATCATACTATCCTAACTAACGACCCTCTGCTAAATCGTGTCCCTGAGCACCACATCCAAATGGTTTTTAAACACATCCAGGAATGGTGACTCAACCACCTCCCTGGGGAGCCTATTCTAGAGCTTAACAAGCCTTTCTGTAAAGAAGTGTTTCCTGATATTGAACCTAAACTTACCCTGGTGCAACTTGAGGCCATTTCCCCTCGTCCTGTCACCTGTGAGAAGAGTTACCTGTTGTAGATCTTTAGGTAGCACGATGGGAGAAATCAGTATATCAGTAACACAGCCCCCACTGCTTGGGTATACTGGAGGAATACACTACATAGAATTTGAATATTGTATCTACCTTATGAGCCGTGTTACAAAGCAGACCATGAGCCCATTTACAACTGCAAGTCTACAGACAGCAGAAACATACACTGAAGCCTTATTTCTGAGTCCTGTCCTTGGAACTGTTCCATTTGTACTATTTTCAGAATACATATTACTCAGATCCATAATAGTTAACAGCTCCTCTTCCTTATCATTTCAAGTCATGATATCACTATCATTTACAGTCTTGGGATAACATCATAGTGAAATTAAACAAAAGCCCTTTTGTTGAGTTTAAATTTTCTTGGTGGTGGTGTTTTTGTTTGTTTTTTTTAAGCTAAGATGCTGGGCATTGCTGGAATGGGTGAAGCAAAAGTACTCTTTTGGAAACAAATTCCCAAGGTGCACAGTTCACAAAACACAGCCAATTATGGTACATCTAAGTCATGGCAGCGAGTCTTGCCAGAATTACATGATGTCACCAGCTCCTAATAAGATTTGTTTTTCCTTTAGAACTAGTTATTATTGAATTGGTTGACTCAGTCTCCAGAAGCAGTGTATGTATTTAATTTTCATCAGTGGAAGTACATCTGTTCTACCAATACATTATCGTGTTTGGAGCCGTTCTGCTTTGTACCACATCAGCCTTACCCTTCCGCAAAGTGGAATGGCCAGTTCCATTACCAATTCTGCTGCATGCAAACAGGTTCCATAGAAACGGAACCAAACTTAATATTCTACACAGTTATAAGAGAAGCATTGTTTTCAGTACATGTTGGGCTGTTTTCAAGCAGTTGTCAGAGCTTTTTCTTTTTGCTTATCTATACACGTCTCTGTTCTTCTTCCTGTTCTTTTGAAGATTATTCTAAATTAAGTGAGTAAATCAAATCATTCCAAATTTATTCTGGCACAATCCAAACAAGTGCCTCATCTCCTGTGTTTATGAACAAGCTGCTCCATTACACAAGTTATGAATCTGCAGCTGTTTGTCTTCCATTTGCTTTATTATTGCATCACAGTGAGTCTTGCTGCTATACTACCTATAACAACAGTTGAGTCTCTTCTCCATGAATGCATTTTGCTTCTGATGGCCAACAGCAATGCTCAGTGCTTGACTTGAGCCTGTTTGCTCCCATCATCCTCCTACCCCTCTGCTTAGCAGAAAAGCAAATAGAAGTGAAGCAAAGGACACTAAAACAGTCTCAAGCAAAGAATTCTACCAGCAGCTGCACTGAGCTAAATTAAGAACAAGGATGTGGAAAAGTAAGCATATCTACAAACCAAAATGTTCTTTTGTATACCTACTGCCTGTGCTCATGTGTATGTATGTGTCTGTGCATATAGGCATGCATTTATACACATGAGACAAGCCAAATACTAAATTACCAAAGACTTTAAAAAAGAAAAAATGGTAATACAAAAACCACCACTGAGAGTTTTGTTTCCTGCCCTTACCAGGATTACAGATTTACAACATTTCTAATGCCTTCTTATGGTAGTTGGATCTCTTTTTAAAACATTAATGAGTAAATGCAAATTAAGTCCTTTGCATCATTAATAAACTATATATTTTTGAATGCTGGCAACTGGCAAATTATCCTTAGAAACCCCATCAGACTAAGTCAGGAGACGTTTAGGATGAAGGATGTTCTGTAACAGACACAAGGACAGTTTGTTTTTAACACTGCTCTTGTGCAAGATAACCATGTTCCCCACTGGCTTCTTCCCTCCCTGACCTCATGGTCAGCTTTCCTTTCAGTTATTTGCTGCAAATGAAAGTCTGTAATTACCAAGTTTGTAATTCTGCTTTTCTGAGTAATCGCCCCCATGATCGCTGCTCACATACAAAGGAATGTGGTGCATCAGTATCTGCATGGACATAAATTTGTAAACCTGACATGGATTTTAGCTTCTCTTTTATCTCTATTTTTCTGTATGAATGAATTTGTCATTTTAGCTGACACTGTAATGAAACACGTACACCTTGTAGTACTGTGGCCTCCTTTCTTCTCCATTCTTCCTGTCCCCTTCACTCATCTAAGAAAAATGCACTATTTTCAGTGTTTGTATGCAGTAACCTTATATGAAACAAGTAACAAGTTCTTCTGGTACAAATTGAGTTATAAACTATTCAAGCATCTTTTGATTTTCTGTGTCGCTAAGCTGCAGCTGCAGCAATCACCTCACTATTAAACATGTTAGAACTAGAAACCATTTTAGAAAGGCAATCTCATCCCCTCTGATCACACTCTGCTGAGACATTTCACCAACTTCTAATAAAACTTTAATATGGAATGTATTCAGGTTGCACTGAAGTCACATTCAGTGCCATCTCTGACAATCGTGGCACATCTCATACTGCAAAGATTCATACAGGCTCCCAAAACTACTCACAAGAACAACAGATATTCCTATCAGAGATGCACACAGTCTTATCAGCAGCATCTCTCTAAGGCTACCAGAAGACAGATGCACTTACTTTCCAGGGCACGTTATCTTGGCCAATCCATTGACTGCAAGAAGACAAAACTAAAACCAATTCTGCATAGGTGGTGTATGACTTACAGCCTGTTAGGACGTGGCCTGTAAACAGTAAATCATTCTATACAAACCCACCGGTACACTGTATTAATTTCTCTTTAATTGGTTAATTGCTGACCAGGACCTGGATTTAACACGACAGATGTGAAACCCCTTTAATGAGCTCTTAGAACACCCTTGTATGTCTCATGCAATTCCACCACTATTAAAGATCACTACAGACTCCCATTTAAAGCTTTGGCTTTAAGTAGCAAGCGATGCCACAACCGGTTTTTGTTGTAAAATGCTAAGCCTCTGCCATGAAATCAAGCAGTGTTTTCTGCTCAAGTAATTTCCATGGCTCTTAATTCTACAACTCAGAATATTTAAAAGATGTATACAGCTTTATTTAGAAGCAATATAGATCTGGAAATTAAGATAATGCCCATAAATTCATAGTGCTATCTGCAAATAAAAACAAGCTTGCTTTACCCAAACTACATTTCCAGAAACATGCTGGATAGCTACTGTTAGCAGCAATTTTGCCAGCTTCAAAGCAAGTCTGTGATGAACACTTCCTTATCACACTGCTGAACTGATGACTCCATTTAGCAATCAAGGATTAGATGGTTGATGTCAAACTGCCTACGCTCCCAACAGAAATGCTATAATGGAATACAAGTGTAAGAATACACTCCTTTTAGTTTCTTAATGAAAAAAATTGCCCACTAAAGCTAATATTGAATACATGCATCATCTCAATACAATCTTTTTAAAAGATAAGACACTGAACTATCGAGAGTCCAACCAAAACTAGAGAATATGGCTGTCTGGAAAGCACTGCTAGTGTAACTGTCATCCAGAAACAATTCATACGGAATTGTTTTTGTTCTGGTAGTGTTGATTTAAAGGTTACCCAGTCAGAGAGACACAAAATGAGAATTCATTTCAAAATCTCTTTCTCACTGAAGCTTGCAAAGTGCATCAGCAATTAACAATTCCTATCACTTCTCCTAGTTCCCTACGTGAAAAGGCTCAGAACTCGTCTTACAAATTGCTCTTTTGAAGATCAAAGGGAAGCTGAATTTGTCTATGTGTGCTCTAGATGAGGTGGTAATTTACTGGAACTTTCAGAGGAAGGCTTGGCAGCAGGCTCGTTTGACAGCTCCAGGGCACAGGATTCAGGGGAGCTCTGTGACTCTTCCCTTCTGAGTTCCTTCCTTGCCTTTAATTGGCACCTCATTAGAAATTAATGAAAATGACATCCTCTGTTCTTCCTGCTCTAGGCACAGAACACTACAAAAAGGCCTATCACAATTCATAACACATTCAATTTATATAGCAATAGCTCTTAAGCATTATTTATGAGATGTGAATTTCTTGTCAGCAGTTAATAACTTGTACAAAGTGGACGCAGAATGAAAAGAGTTCTTCCAAGTATGCATGCATGAAAATAAACAAATTTTTCTACAGTTGAAAAATGTTGAGTTTGAATTTAAAGTACCCTTACTGGAACATCCTTCTCAGTAGTAAATTGTTTTTCTTCAAGGCAAAGCCCTGCAGCACTGTCAAATCTGTCTAAAATTTCATGTAGTGTCAAGGGAACAAGTTAAACAGTATCAGCTCTCTCTGGACAGATCTTACAAGAGATGGTAGAATCAACACTGCAGCTTCCCAAAGATCTCAGAACCAGGTGTAAAGCTGTAGGTGAATACTCTCTCTGCCACATTTTTAAAAGTTTGTGCCCTGTTGGACAGGACAAGGCAGGTCTTATTTTATGAAGATTAAAAGCAATGGATGTACTTTTAGAAGTTGCTTTCAACCTCAGTGCTCTTACATAGCTCCAGTTTTAGAATGAAGGCAAAATTAATGATGTGACATGTAAAATAATATGTCACCTTCTTGCCAGTTCTTCCCAAACTTGCAAAACTCTCTTGCTTCCAACATTAGAGGAGATTTTTCCATCTGCCAAAAGGTACCTGCAAGCACCCTCATTCATTTGGATAGGTGACAGGAGTAGACAAAGGGTAGAAACTCCCTGAGTCTGAGCAGAGAGAACCATACCGAACTGTCCCTGATAGTGCTGAACTTCTTCAGTTGGAAAAATATATCCCTTACTGGATACTTCAAAGTATCCCAACACAGTATTTCCATAATAAAAATTTCATTATAGCCACTGATTTCATGTTTGGTGGCTTCAGAGATAACGTGTTAAGTTCTACACCAGTGCTCCAATATTTGAAATGAAGCCTGTCTCATGTCCAGAAGAGTTTACAGCGGATACTGAAGAACAAAGGATGACAAGGAATTTTTTTCAGTTTTCTATTATCTCATTTGTTATTACTTATTCAAAACACAGTTTGTTATTTCAGTCTTTGTAGCCAGCTTCACCAATCATTTCTTTCCTCACTGCAGCTCAGATGGAATTGCCTTTTAATACAATAAATATTCTACACATAGCAGATGGAATGTGAATTGTATCTGCCTATGCAAATCCTTTGGCAAGTGCCTCCTTGTGGAGCCATGATAAACCAACTACAAACTCTCCAAGTGTATCAGTACAAACATGGACAGAGTGAAATTGCAAGCTTTCAATACACGACTACAGGGAGAAGAAAGGAAAAAAAAAAAGCAGCAAGTAAAACCACCATGTGCATTACCATAGGTTATGATAATCAGTTACCAACAACTGTTGCATGAAGGAGAGACCATCTCCTCTGGAACCCAGTCACATTTGCTATTATTACTTTGCAGATAACATCAAGCCCCACATTAGCTGCCTGCATGAGATCATCAACCTCAGCTCAGTTAGCTGAACAATACCATCAACTTTGGAGAAATCAAGCTGGACACTATTCAGTGCATAATCAACAGCAATTCCCCCCTCCCTGCCCATCCCTTTAGCTGACTGTGAGAAGAAAAACCATTTTCAATTAGATAGTGTTTTTTCTTGCTTTTGTTTCAACCTCATCATGAAATGCAGAATGTAGTGCTGACCTATGCTTAAACTCTGTAAAAAAAAATCTTGTCATCTTTGCATATTCTCTGATGTGCTTTGAGTTTCTTCTGTCAAGTGAGCATGGCACCCTCCCACCTTACACAGACTTCAGAAGCTAAACTGATTAACATCTAAGGATCTCTTCAGACAGGACAGTATATCGGGGGCAGAGTTTTAAAGGGAAAATTAGACAGACAGGAACTAATTACAACTTTCTGCCACCAGTGGAAGACGTAGCTTCTGTTTAAAGTATGGCCGAAAGCTACAAGGTGCAAGTGTTCTCCACACTTCCACCTTGACACGGATCTGAGCACTGCTGTGGTAGAAAGCCGGACGTTACTGACAGACAGTACTCACCACAGCGACATGATCCCAGTTCCTGCTGTACTAGCTCCAGTTTTGTTTGGCACTGGAAGCATCGGCGTCTACTCTTCTGTTTGGATCGACTGGTTTCTTCAGGCCTGTCATTACTGTCATCCAGTAGCCGTGGCCGTTTCACAGGAGAAGCCTCACTCTCCGACTGTGAATCTGTTGTATTCACAACAAATATTTTAGGAAAAACATTAGAACCTCCTTGCTGAGGCAACCCTTTGGGCAGATTGAAGGTATATTGCTTTCAGCTGGGGTCACCACCAGGCAGCTCGATACTTCCCCTTCTATTGTATATATACATTTTCTTAACAATCACAATCAAGTAAGAGACAAATTATCTTTGTTCTCTGTAAAAACCTCTCCCTATGACAATACTCAGCAGAAAGCAAACTGATTAACTTCCTCCCAGCCATAGCCAGGTTGTGTACAGATGCACAAAGAGTACGCGCCATCCAGAACAATCGCAAGCTTCATTTGTAATCTCATTTAGTCTCTCCTACGTGTCTTTGTTCTCCTTGCACAAACAAACTGAACCAGGCTTCTCATGAAAAACAATCCAAAGAAGATTTGACCTATTTCCTCCCTGGGCAGAAGGAAGATTCTTAAGACACAGTGTGTAAACTGCCTCTTATGACTGAAGACATTACATGAAAGCACCATACCGTGCTTCCCTCTTTCCACGTGGATAACAATTTAAATGCAAATTAGTGGACACCAACAACACAAACTACGCCCAACCTGTACAAGCATGCTGTAAATCCAAAGTGCTCAGCTATTTAAAAAGAATCAGTCTGAACACCATTTGCATTAACACCTTTATCTATAGAATTTTCTGCTTGTTTCTGGAAAGCATACTTCATTCAGAAAGTATAAATCAGTAGGTGATGCTTTAATTAAGAACAAGTGAATCAGTGAGATGCTGGATATTCTGTTGTGGGCTGGAGTTGCCACACTGGTGCTTCAGAAGAGATCAAGGTAAGTTGCTACCACTTTCCTCTTTTAACCTACAAAATTCCCTTTAAAAACAAGTTTCCTTGCAAAGTAAAAGTTTCAGAGTTTACTTCAGGCAACGTGGCACTTTTTTTTTTCCTAATAACGAAGAGAATTTTGTTGGGACTCTGCCCAAGTCTTATCCGTGCGGCACATCAGAGGGAGCAGACTTCAGCCAATCTGCTGCTCTGCAGCCCAAACCAGGTCAGGTCAGACAGGCATCCTCTCTCCCAAGGTTGGGCATAATTGAATCAAATCTGTATTTCTTTTAAATAGAAAAAGAGGAAACCAATCTTAAACCTATAAAGAATTACATTGTTCATAGCAACGTTGCAAGGAGACCAGCTGCAGAAAGCCATTACTGCAGTGAGTCAGTAAGACAGTGACCAAGGAAAAATACAAGTATTAGTTCATTTAGTCCATTTTTAAAAGGACAAATAAGAAGATAACTTTATCTTTCTGTCAGGGCTCTACTCTATCAAACATCTTTTGGCCTTTGTATCAAAAGTGAAATGGAAAACATGACTACTTATTGTCAGCTGTCCTGGCTTATCCCAGAAAAGTTTTTAAATACTTTCCTTAAGGCTAACTTGAATACCTTACATAAAGTACCTTCTGGTGCAGCAGCTGAAAAGGAGTAATTTTGCAAGTAGCATTCTGCAGAGATAACTGCTACAGCCAGACCATTGCCCATATCCTTGTTATTCCAACTATCTCATCTGATCTGCTGCTTCACCATATCAAGCCTTTCCCTGCCAAACACATAACCCAGCTGCACCGCTAACACCTGCTAGCCTCTCCAAGGCACGCTCCAGTAACTTTCCCTGCTTTCTCACATGCGGCAGAAATTAACCCACTTTTCTTACCCATGTTTCAGATCCTGTCTCAGCAGCTGGATTCTAATGTCACAGCCGTTATAAATATGCAACCTGCCTCACTTAGTTCTTCCTTCTTTCTGCCATATCACTAAGATACGCTGAAAATGTGCTTGGTTTTTCAATACAAACTCCCCACATCTCACATTTCACAGAAAAGTGAACAGCTTCCTGCACAGTACACAGATGATAAGTTTTTATTAAGCTGCAATAATTCTATTTGATGTGTGTCTCAATACAGCTTTTTTCATCAGCGTTGTAGATTACAACTTACACCTTACAAAATATATCTATGAGGACTAAGCTAACATTCAGTATGCAATTATTCCATCCCCGCATGCCTGGCTGTGCAGGAACATTGACAAAGAAAAGTTGAGTCTAATAAATTGATACATTTATGGAACAAGTTGTCCTGCCTTAAATTAAATGTCTGCAGAAGATGATCTCAGAGAGATGTCCTCAGACCAGACTGCAGATCCCAGCTCTCACTCCCAGGCAACCACCCTATCACACAAGCACTGATTTTCACAGCGCCCAGAGGAGTAGGCCGGCCTTCCCAGCAACACACACCTTGTACACTCTCACTGCTCTGATGTAAGGTTCAGTACAAATGTGTTACAGCCCAGCTCCTTGCCAAGGATGGGGACCTACACAGTTTGCAATTATTCATTTCCCAGAGAAACAGATTGGCTGCTATTATGAAATAGCCGCCTCCCACACACCTCAGCTTTTGGAAACACAAGCCATCCTGCTGCTTCTCAAAAGCATATTTTGCATCCTACATGGAAAACAGTGCTTATTATTAAGTCCAAATATGGAATCCAGTGTCTACTCAGTTCATGAAGCCACATGCCTTAGTGAGAAAAACAGCTACTCCAAGTCAGGCTAGTAGTAATTTAATTAAACATCCAATTATACATTTCCTATTAACTGGTAACGGCCAACTGAATAAGAACATAAGTTGACTGATAGGATAGAAATGAAAGTTACATACCTGATTTTTTAAGCTCATATTTTTTTGCTGTAAATTAAACTGTTAACACTGAGCTAACTCAGCCTAACTGGGAGAGACAGCTCCAGCTATCCCATTACTGACTGCAAAATGCCCTGAGCACACAAGCTCAAGCTAACAGTTGTTACAATAAGGACCAATAGCACATGTGCTTACATCTCAGAGGTAGGAGTGGGGAGAAAGCACAGGTGAGAAATCTGAGAGTGAACTCTCAGTATAAGCCATTTCACTATCAAAAATGGCTAGCGAAGAGTCTTGCTGCTACAGCTTGCCTTAGAAGGATGAATTGTGAAACAAGAATTACTTCTTTCTAGAATGAGATGAGAAACTTCACAAAGATTTCTCAGCTAGAGTTAACTTGACTGTTGTTAATGAGGATTCTTCTAACTTGTATCTAAAGGCGCAGATTCTTCTAATTGTGGCATTTTATCAAGCTCCCATTTGAAGTGAGAGAATGAAGCAATGCAGCAGAGCAGGATTTAAGCAGCAGACTTGACTGAAACAACAAGTACTGCTCGTAGAAATTCTGTTGTGCCTCAGACAGAAACTCACATTTGCTCCTCACTGTCACTGTACTTGTGTTCATTATTCTTTCTCCCCTCAATATTTTCCAAATAAATTGTGTTAAGACTGTCAGAGTCCGATCCCAGTCTCTCTCAATCTCTTGTCATGAACATGCAGACTGGCATCTGCATGGCTTCACTAACAACCATGGTGGCTGTTTCATGGCATTTTGGGAAGCAGGTGGGGAGCTGTAAAAACCCAGCAGAGATGTGTGCTGAGAAAAAATAACAGGAGGAAGAAGGGATGGGAGACTTGTATGGGAAGCAGCAGCCCTTCTCTGTTGCTGCTTGCTTCAAGAATGAGATGAATCTGTTTAATCTCTGGTTTGATGACAGCTTTTGAGGCACTCAATCAGTTTTTTTCTTTTTCATAAAGAACTCATCCCACTGACAGACTGACATTTACAATCTCAACTGCCTGTCCAAACACCGGTAACAGCAATAATTAATGAACCCTCAAACTTCACTGCCATCTACTTCAAAACCATTTTAAAAGCAGTATGAGCTGCTAAAATCTCTGTCCATGAAGAGCCTCACACAGGTACAGACAGTAACTACGTAACAAGGATTAACTCCACTTTGAGCAATGCTCTGTCGCCAGCTTCTGGGGCTGTTTCCCCCATTTTTCCTCATTATTCCATTTTTAGATGAGGGATTACTTAATTCCCTGGCATGTTGACTACGCATTATAAACATCTAGAGGAAACTGCTTCTTTACAAATCTTCCCTATTACATTTACCAGAATCATTATTTAAAATCATCTCCTCTGCTTCAACTGAACCTAAAATTAACAGTTATACCACACTTACATGCTTGTTGACTACTAATGAAGAGTGAAAAGTTCAAGATTAACATCTTAGAAGCTGAATTTGACAGCTAGGACTACAATTCTTCCCTGCTGCTGTTCAATGCTGTGAAAACCTTTATTTTCAAACTCTGGTATTTGCATTGAGATGAGAATCTTATTCCCAAGTGCAATCAGGACTGCACGTTAAGACTGTCAGAAACCTGAGTGCACACCTCTCTGGAAGCACTTACATTTATTTTGGAAGTCCACGTCAGATTTTCTTAAAACACTACAGATAGATGTACCAATTTCTCAGACAAAGCCTTCGGTAACAATTAACCACGCGATCTCTTTTCTACTATCACTGCAGTGTCCTTAGCATCACCGTTTCATTCATTTATTTCCCCTCTCCATACAGTTCTAAAATGATGGGGATGCAGTAAAGCTCACTGTTGAGAGGCTCCTGAAATAGCCCCTACAAAAGTCAAGTCCTGTCAGCCCCTTCTTTGCTTCAGAAACCTCCTAATGAGACCACAGAGACTACAAGTAACCCCAAGAAGCTGTGTTACAGAAATGATTTCCATACCAATTCACAAAACCACAGCAGTTGTTTCCTGCGGCTCTTGTAAATAAAAACAAAAATGAACAAATTGTAGCCTGGTTGTTTGGGATTCACACAATGGGAAGAGTTACTCTAAGATACTCCATATGTGAAACATCGCAAGTGCACCAGTAAATGTCACCACCTCCCCTATGCCGATCTGTTACCGTTAGCATACACTTCCAGCAGAACAGAGGAATGTGGGCACCTAAATAATTTTATTAGATATTTAATTTAAGCATTAGAAAGCACTTTTTAAATTTATTTTTACTTTTTTTTTTTTTTTTTAACTGTAGATGAGGTCCAGCACTAAGACAAGTTGCCTAGAGGGGTTGTGAGGCTCCATCCTGAGGGTACCCAAAATCTGACTGGATAAGATCATCTCCCACCTCTGCTATTCTGTGATGATATGATTTCTAGATGGGAGAATGTGTCTATATATATAAAATATATATCGCACCAACATATAAATATAAGCAATAACTCCTTGCCTCTCTTACATTTCCTCCTCTAAGCCTGTATTGTTGGTGCTATCATCAGTCAAAAGGAAGCATGCTGTACTGCAGGGTAACTTAATGAGGCCATTAACTGCCATCTCTAATGAAACGGAAGAGGCTCATCCAGTGCCAGCAACATAAATGAATGAAATGCAAGTTGAAAATAGTAAGACTAACAGGGAGCTACACAGGATACTGCATGCATTTTATGTAAGTTATAATTAGAGTGTGAAAATGCATATTATCCTTTCCTGTCAAGAAATTTCATAATTGCTAAATTAAGCAAATAGTGAACTAGTTTTCATCTCCTATGTAGGCTTCAGTACTATGTCTCTTTCATGGTTAAATTCTTGCATTACTCCATTCCTCATGCATCTCTGATGTCAGTACATCTTCAGTTAATGGAAATATTAATTTATTTCTTAAACATTTTTACATACACACCAATTCAAACAAGTAGGTATTTAAATGTACTCAGGCACTCATACTGCCCAGTTCCTTGTCTGTTTTAAGGCTGAGGCCAGAGAAGGTCATTCCCTGAGTCACATCAAAGTGTGATGCCTCTACACTTCTGGAGCCCTCAACAACTGATCGGTTTGCAAAGGCAGAGGAAGCTGGCTAGTGCTGCTGAGCTGTCAGACTAGTGCTTGCTGCCCATCTCTTGTTGGGTGTGTGAAATATTTGTATTTTACCCTTCTAGAAAACATACCTTAGCAACTTTGGGTTAGAGCTGGGGGAAGGACACAGGCAGATTCAGTTCAACTCTGAATCACAAGAACAGGATTATTAAGTGAAGGAACAGTGCACAAATACTGAGAGCTAAGTGGAAAAACAGAACCACAAAAAGGAAGGAAAAAGCCACAACACAGGAATATGTATGATGAAAGAAACACGAAGGTCAATGCAAACGTCTCTGCCATTCCACAGCACCTGAAGACTAGGTGCTAGTATTCAAATATACATATATGCATATGTGAATACCTCTGTGCAAACACATACAAATAGATACTGGATCAGGTAAAAATGGGAAATCCAAAAGCATTCACCCACATCATCACTTTTGTTTTTGCTGGCTTTAATTGCGAGTCCTCTTACTCTTCACGGAGCTGTCTAAAATGGGATTAACATTAATAGATAACACTATAAATACTGCAGATTTGCTACCCAATTCAAGACTGCGTAAGTAAACAGCGCTGCTGTGCTTCAGAATCCTAGTAGTATACCCCAACTATGTCCTCATCAATCAAATAGTACACAGTATTCAGGAAGGCAATTCTTCAAATGAACAGCCCAGAAACTAGTTCTATATAAAAACTCCTTGCTCTGTTATTTTTCATTCACAAGCACACCCTTCCCCCATCGGCATAACGAGGGTTTTCCAAGGCTAAAACACAGATTCAGAAGAGGAATTGTAAAGAGCTCCTGCCTGCCAGTTGTGGAAAACATACATATTTCTAATATTTATCTTTCCAAAAACTTATTTGTCATTAACTGTAGAACCCGAATGATGCCATTAGCAACAGAAAGTTTGCAACAAGAGACTATCATTGATCTGATCAATGTTTAGAGAAGTACCTAAGAGCTCTTGTGTTTTGATTAAGAAAAAAAATACCCGATGCATGAAATGGGGGTTCTGAAATATACAGCTAATCTACTTCCAAATTCATTTCCAATTCAAGTATTTTACATAGAACTTAAAGATCAGCGTATACTTTGATTGTGTTAGTTTCTTCGAGCAATTTCATGGGAAAAATGTAACCCGTCCTGGCACAGAATACAATTTCTGCAGACCTTATTGCTGACTGCAAGATACCAGAACTCAGGCTGTTTTAGTGGAAAGCTCTTATGTTTTGAAAGCAGAAGTTTTAGGAAGCATCTGAATTAACTTGAACTGAAGACCACATGTCCACTCGGGAAGCAGAACAGACCGCAGAAAATAAGATGCAACAGTACGTACACTGTCTTATGTATTACACCTAGTTTGTTTTCAATCTTCTTTTGGTCCAAAATATTGGTCTCATTAGTTATTTCCTGAAGTTTATTCCGTGGATAATTACTTGGAAATGAAATAGGAAAAAAGTAACTTCTTTGCATAACAATTACTTAACAGAATTTTAAGAAAATTCTCTTTTTTTTTGTTTTTCCCCTGTTCATGCTCAGCACCCTTTGAAGAGACCCTACAATTACTTGTATATATTTTTATTTTTTGGAGTCACTGAAGCCTGGAGGTGTTCAAGGAACGTTTGGATTTTGTGTTGAGGGATATGGTTTAGTAAGTACTGTTGGTGTATAGGTGGATGGTTGAAGGTCTTTACCAGTCTTGGTGATTCTGTGAGGTTCTCCTGAAACATAACTTCTAAATAGAAAATAGGAAACAGTTATACTGAAGCTCTCTGATGCTGTCTGAAATTGTCAGTTTGTAAATATAACTGGCTGTGCATTTTTAAAGGTGTTTGAGGATAAATAATTAAAACTAAACTGGTTCAACAAGCTTCCAGTGCAATAAAATGCCAAAGTAAAAAAAGGTAAAAGCTGTATTTTTCATTTGCTAAAGCCCATCATTAACAAAGTCATCTTCCTGATCTGAACAGGTCAGGATGTTGGATTTGTGAACTTCAGTATTTGACTGGATGAACTGACAAGGTGGGACAGATCCCAAATAGCTGTGACAAGTGGCCAGGAGACCCTTTAGACACTTCCCCATTAAAAAAAAAACATATATATTGTTCTTAAATTCTAGTTCATCAAAGTACTTTCTTCCTCTCCTCGTGGGTGAGAAAAAACTTGTTTCTCACAAGATACCCGAGCAGCCAGAATCTACTGAAATTGGTACACATTTCTGCTGCTCAAACCAGAAAGCACTGCAGAATATCCCTCTCTGCACAAAATAGTTGAATACAGCTATGCTGATCTACCACACTACAAGGAACGAGCAGTCTTTTATTTTAAAGTTTTCCTCTTGTCAGCAGAAAGTATACATCAGCAACGTGTATGGGTATCACATCTGACTGTCTCACACGCACTTTAAGTGGCATTAACCTGTTCTGGTACAATTGCCAACAACACAATGTCATAAAATGGTAAACAATATTAAGTATATGAATTACCATTTTCATCTTAGGACCAGAGGGAATGGCTTCAAGCTACGGCAGGGGAGATTCAGGCTGGACATGAGGAAGTATTACTTTTCAGAAAGGGTGGTCAGGCACTGGAATGGATGCCCAGGGAGGTGGTGGAGTCACCGACCCTGGGGGTGTTCAAGGAAAGACTGGATGTTGTGTTGAGGGACATGGTTTAGTGGGAGCTACTGGGAATAGGTGAACGGTTGGACTGGGTGATCTTTTAGGTCTTTTCCAACCTTGGTGATTCTATGATTCTATGATCTACTAATCCCGTTCCATAACAGTGACTTTATATTTTAAGGCCTGCAGTAGCCTGCCATAAATTGCTCTGACTGACTGATTAGAGAAAGGGATTAATCCCAAAGTCAGAACTGTTAGCTCCCAAGACTCAAGACATGTGTTGTCCTACAGGCCGCTACAACTGCCTGGTTTCCTCACTTCATACACAGCACATAAGAAAACAGGAACACAACCAGCAGGTGTGAAAGTTCATTTCAAATGAATGCCTACCATGAACAGAATGAGCTTCCATTTGTCTTAGTGTACTGCAGTTTGAACATAAGCAGTTGTAAATATTCCCATCCGAAAATCTTAAGAGAGTTTAAAAACATCTATTTATTTTATCCCATTTGTATTGAGTAGATAAGGCTGGAAACCAGTGTTTTCACATGTTGTCATGCTGCTGCACACCTTTTCGTTTCTAAATGTTGTATTTTTTCCAATACTCCAGCAGAAAATTCCATTCAGAAGTACATGGCATAAGTGATTAACGTATGAACTATGAAGATTCTTGCAGAACTTCTCTTTAGATTAAAGGAAATATGGACTAAATTTCAAGGCATTTTTTCTCCATGGCCTTGTAAAGAGATGATTTAGATGTCTGGTACAGAAGTGTGCTAGACACTGTGACAGATAAAAGATCGTGACAGACTTTCTGTGAATATTACCAATTACTGTGTGCTAACAAGCTCTTAAAAACCTTCCCAGGAACAGCTGAAGTTTTTTGTAACTCATAGGCAAGGATCATCACAGCTATACCTGACTTTTAACAAATTTTTTGATATATTGACCCCAAATTCACCTCTTCAGATTCTCCAGCCACACTGGTTATAACCCATTTAATCTAAATGCACGTTAGATGTTTAGTGTAAAAGACCAACCATACCCATATTATTAATGAATGAGGGCATTTTTTAAAAATTGAGTAAGGTGATACTGAGAATAAATCCTACAATTGCAGCAAATCTTTAATGTCGTTTAGCGATGCAACTATTACCATCCTTACCATTAGATGAATTTTAATCTACAATAATTGTAACAATTGAGAAGGCTCTTAGATAACCAATACTGGAAACTGATGTAAAGTATATGTACAAAAGCCATCAAGCTTCTTCGAACAGCAGTGGAATCGGATCTGTCTATCCAGATGCATATGGAAGCACAGAACAGACATTACAACGCATCAAAGAAATAGGCAATAAGATGAAACAGTAAAAACCCATCAACATACATCATCTGATCACGGCACAGTGTCATCTCCCAGCCTCTATTAGCTCTTGCTGCATCGGTGCAAGTCCCAGATACTTTATCCTGTTTATAATTGCTGATGAGCAATAATAAGGCCTCCATGCCTCAGCTCCTGTCCGTTCCACTTCAGAGCTCACCTATTAGGTTATAACTTTTATTTACAGCCTTGCTTGATGTGCTGGTCTATTAGAGTACAGCTGGAAACTGAGCAGAGGAAAGAAAAAAAAAAAGAGCATCTCTAATGGACACTATTATTGCCAGGGCTGTGTGATTTATAGTGCTTCTTGAAGGCTGTTCTATCATTGCTTTTCTTTTGGTGAGAGAGCTCTAAGAAGGTTGGATTTCTAACACAGTGCCCTCCAAAAGTCAAACACTGAAGAATACCTTAGAAGTCCCTTGAAACAACAGCAAAATATCTTCAAATTGTTTTAGTGGCATCAAGTCTCTTCACTAAGCTTTTGTACAGTCTACGCAGGCACTCAGCACTTCAGATGAATAAAAGAAGTCTAATTAGTGGTGGAGCAGTTCTTTTTGTACTTACTCAACTCATACCAGTTGATTAAAAAAAAAGAAAGAACTAATGGCTTGTTGCAGATGCGCGTTGTTGAAAATTTGTAATATCCATACTTTCACAAATTGTCCTTTCTACAACTCCAAAAAGACTGCTGTGCTGATAGCTGAGGTTCAGTCTCAAAGTATTATTATATGACATCAATAAACCTGAATCTTCAAAAAAGGACCGTGCATCTGCATGACTGTTAGTGCAATCTTTACATCTTCTAGACTCAAATCTCATACTAAAAAAAAACACAGAGCATACAAGATACTCTGATCTTGCACAAAACAGATACCGCCACAGCCATCTAGGACAGATACCCTAATAAAATGTGAGTTTGCTGCCCATATACCTGCACAGAGTATTAAAGATGTCTCATGAGCCACAAGTGAGAAACCATGTATTTGAAAACTCCCCAACTTTAGGGATACAATCTACAAATTGACTTCATTATTACTGCACTTCAACAATCTGCATCTACTGGTCTCTCTACACACAATTTAAAATAGTTTGAGCACACTGCAACGGCTCTACTGATTTTTTCCAGTTTTCTTTAACTGTGTGATATTGTTTTAAAATCTGGTTGTTTTGAATTGCACATCAAATCATCTTTAGGTTCCACAGCAGAAAAAGAAGAGCAACATGCTACACAGTGCTTGCTTGCACAACACAAGAACCCAATACAAGTGGAATCTGGATGCCCTTCCGATTAAAGCAAGCCTCAGAGAAGCTGCCATAATCATAACAGTATTTAGCCATTAAGAAACAAGTCAAAACACAAGAAAAGCTGCACATCTTTATTTCCTACAAAACCTTCGGACTACTGACTCTGCAAAACCTTCAAGGCACCATCCAAACTAATAATTGCAAGTCTTTACTCATTCTTTTCATTGTAATCTTTGTCCTATGGGCACACTTTGGAATATAAATACTTTTTACCACAGCAGTGATTCTGGCAAAGAGGAAGGAGAAAGAACAAAAGCAGACACCGCTATTTGGTGTCATAACACCATTTTTTGTCTGCACAGCTCCTCCAGCACACAAGCTGACAACTGCATGAGGTAAAAACTGTTTTTCGTAAGAGAACTTTCCCCATGTCTTGACAGATTTATTGTTTTGATCTTTCTTCGGTGGTTACATTAATGCTAATAAAATATGAAAGGTTTATGCCTTCCTTAATATCCTCTTGATGGGAACCTGCATGCAACATATGTAGGTCAAATTTCTAATTTTCCATCTCAAATGCTGAGGTACGGCAGACTTTAGGGAAAAACTATGCTTGAAGGGAAAAAGAATCACACAGATGAATTCTACCAAAACAATTTTCCTTCAAAGTGCTCCAGAGCAGAAGAAATGCTGAATTCTTACTGAAGAGAGGCTTATATTCAATATGTGGTATTGAAATGCATTGCTTGTATTCACCTAAGTAATGTCCTACGAAGGGAGACTAAATGGAACTGAATGTAGTGTGAAACATTCCATCCACACAGTCTGCTTCCTGCACTTGAAGATGTCATACCATTTCTGGCAAACATATTGTACCCAATGGTTTCCTCTCAATTCCCACATTCCTACCTAGACTCCTAAAAGCAGACTTAAAAAAGATTTTTCTTTCTTTTCAAGATGGCACTGGAAAGTAGACTGAAAAGACAAGCTCTGTAGCAAAGTGCAACTCCTGGTAACAGGTTTATTAATGTAAGGGATAACAAAGAAGATATGCAGATTACTGAGCATTTAATGAAGAAACAAAGGAAAATAAAGCAATATAAAGCCATTAGAATTAGTTGACTGAAATTTGTGGCATCAGATTAAGATACCCTTATTTCTCATTTAATACCAAATCAAATGATTAATACGTAGACATACAAGATGACAAACACTGGCATAAACTAATAATAAGAGATCTACTGAGAAAAGTTAGCCAACCATTTAATGGATGTTTTCCAACATATCTACCAACTTCAATGGCTTTGTTCTAAGAAGCTCTTACTGCTCCCATATGGCACTACAAATAAAGTACTGATTTGCCTTTTTGCTAATCATATGTGCATTTATATTATGAATATTCATTCAGTCCTCTGTTTTCAATACGTATGACATCACAGAAAGCTATTTAATTACCCTGCAATGAAAACTGGCATTAAAATTTACAATAATTAACATACAAAGAAAATACAGTTCAGTAATACCATGACTAAAGCAGAGTAGTTTGCAAGGAAAATAGAAGCAAACACTAGTGTTTATTTAAGTATGCTTCCACATAAGGGAAACCCGGTCTTCATATTCTGGAGAAAACTCTATCCAGCACCTTCCAATGCCAAACTTATAAAGTCCTTGGGCAAACAATATTCACAACAATGGCACAGCTTACCATGCATCATCTGAGAGCTCTGAGCCTGCAGGGTAACACAGCTTTTCTTAAGTTGAATCCACTGCATACCGAGCCAGTTAATAACATGCACACATGGAATAACCACAGTTCAGCCAAATATATGATAGCTTGAAAGACTTTTTGAAAGAGTGACCTCTGAGGAAATTTACCTTACACTTCTAAAGAATTAGAGCCCTTTATCAAGACAACCCTTCCCTTCTGCATCCAATACAGCTAAATTAATACATAAATGTAAATACAGGCAATATCTATTTTGGAAGCAGACCCAGCTAGAATTCCTAGCTAGGAAGTAGACCTAGCTAGAATGTTGCTACCATATAGATGCGTTTCACTGCCTCTCCACAGGAGGTTAAGTCTTTCCACAACAGCGTTAGTGGAAAGGGTTGTATGGGCTCTCCTTAACACACTGCAAAACCAAAGTCTGAAAAATGTCTGAGCCAACACAGATAGCTTGGATGCCTTCCTGAACAAGCACTGGTATGATTCCTTATGACAGATCTGTTGCAGATGTAGCAACTTCAGCCTGGCAGTGACCTAACACATCACTAACACTAGCTCTGTGACAGATTATCTAATCTATATTCTCCACGTAGAATTAAAATCACTGTTAAGGACCCAAAGCAGGAAAAATTTAATCTTGATTAGAGCAAACATCAGCTTTCTGTATTGCATTTTCAACCAGAAAACTCCAAACAGCTTTATATTTGATATTTCAAATTCAAAGGGGAGGATTTCCAGAATAATACAGTATTTGCTGTACTTAAACTAGCTACTTCTGTATTATTGAGGCAGCCAAAGCTAACTGAAAACATACTATGTTTAATGACTTATACTTAACAGGGCTCTGCCACACAACTACTTTATATAAAACAACAGCAAATCAACAATGTCTATTTTCAATTTGGCACACTCTAGATATAGTTACTAGCTTTGATCATTAAGCTACAATCATACAGCTACATATTATACGAAATCCTACTCCTTAACCCCCCAGAAACACATACCTGAGTCACAAGATCTTTTGGTAGGTGTGGTTAATGAGGCATGAGCTGTACCTGTACATGGCCCACCTGCAAACAGAGAAGATTTTAAGTCTCAAAATGCCATCTATATTTAACATCTAACACCACATCAAAATTATGCTTAGAAATATAAAGTAAGCTGACAAACAATTGTCTTCAGAAGAACATCTGGAAGTAGTCTACTATTCTCAGTATTTCCTTCCTAGTCAAATCCAAACGTCTTACACTGAAAGAACAGATAAGAAGCTGGAGCAAAGAGATAAGTTGTGTTATACTTCAGTATTTTAAGAGAGTTTTAATAAAGTATCGTTGTAATTGTGATTTTTCCATTGTTGACAAAGGTGCTATTTATGTTGGAATAAAGCTAGAAACTTAGCTAAACAATCTAAAACTAACACACAGGAAGAACTGAGCACTTCCTTGATGTCAACAGAAACCCTGACACAGACTCTAGTAAGATAATGACTTTGCTTCTTATCTTGTTCTCATTATGTTTTCAAAGTGCAGCACAGTCATACATTAATAAACTCTTTGCATGGTTAGGTTTTTTTTGAGCTCTGGACTGTTCCCATTCATTTGGTGTCTGCTTAGTAGTAAATTACTTTCTGGCTTTTTTCTCAACATACATCATCGCTGAAGAGTTCTCCAGAGATCTTGTTAAAATAGCAACCAATTCAGTGCATTCAGCAACTGGCAGGAATAATAAATAAAAATAAAACCTATACTGGGAAGCCAAGACAACCTGACAGTAGCATTACCACTGGTAATGACATATCATAGCTTTGATAATTGGTTATTATAAATTGGATGATGCTAGTTGCACTAGATGACCTTTAAAGGTTCCCTTCTGACTCAAACGACTCTATGATTCTATGATCTAGTAGAGGTTTGGCTATCAAGACACCAATAATCAAGTTTGCATTGAATTTCTTCAGTGTAAGTAATAGCACGCTGTCCATACAGCAGAGCTGAGAAAGGTGGCAGGATAAGCTTTAATCTAAGTCTTCACGTGCCAAGAAATGCTTATTCCCTTTTTTATTCCCCTTCAGTTTTTGTAGATTTTGGTAGAAACACTGTGTATTTTGGGATATGTTTTTCTCTTATTAATTATTTTTAAATTTGACCTGGTTGTAAGCTGTTTGTTTCTTTTTACCTTTTCCCGAGATGCTCTACCTTCAAGTTTTTTTTTTATTTTGACATATTTCTCCAAGCAAAAGGCCTTGGTTACCAATCTACACTGTAACACTCATGGCATCGTAGGACCATGAAAGGAAAGGAAAAGTAGGCAACGGGGACAGAAAGTTGTAAGGGAATTATTGGGGTGCATTTGATTTAACTTCAATGCATTTGAAAGCAAAGATTTCACAGTTTTTACAAGTTTTTCAGTGAAGGGCTTGAGTTTCCTGGTCTCCCCAAAAAATCCACCTCGTAACATACACCATTTCTTAACAGTGCAAGAGGTAATCTTTAATGTGACAGGAAGCTAAAGGCAAGCTGGCAATGGCTTGGCTTGCAAGCAAATGGCTAGACCCTGCTGGGACCATTCTCAAAATTACCACGTCAAAATTACTAGAAAATATTTACATTTATTTATATTTCAGCATCCAACTAAACCTAAGATCTTCACTTGCCACTCTCAATACAATAAGCTAGTATCTATTCTGCACTTCCCTGTATTAGTTTTTGTTTCACTTAATCTTCTTTCATTAGGCATTACCTTCATATATCTTCAATTTGTGTAGCGCAGCATTAGTTTCAACACAGAATATCTGGGGATTTGAATGCATACATGCTTAATAATTACAGGCACGCACAGTGCCTAATAAACAGTGAAGGCTCCCTGTCCTTTGCAGGGCTTCCTTCTGCTACTGTTTTTGTTGTATCATTAAAAATGTCATGCATAATTCAATGCTATGTAGTATGGGCTCAACTGTACAATTCTGTGTGGAAGTCGTTATATTGAATCCTTTAGTGTACATAACACCCAGCACAGATACCTTAATGCTATTTGAAATAAGGGAGTGCATTTTTCATAGCTTTGATAAAAATTCTGCACGAGAGCAAAGCAAAGTCAGCTACAGCAGAGCTTTTTGGCTATACCTGAAAGTAGCTTATGACTTTGAGTGTTTCAGGATAGATCTGTACCTTTGTTCTGAAAAATAACTTTTTCAAGGGAATTTGACTCTGATACACAAAACACTTCAATGCACAGCGAAAGGCCACACGTCTAACTTCTAACATAACACCCACAGGACTGTAGATTTATTTTTCTCAGTATAACCAAGAGATTAAAATGGAAGAATAAAGATATCTTTCTATTCTATATCCAACTAACAGATTAAACAGTGGCTTCTGCTCCTATTTTTTCCAGTACGTGCCTTCTGACATTTACAACTCCTCTTCCAAACAAAAGCAGCTGCCGCTGAGCAATAATGTAGTTCTGAGAGCAGATGATTAAAAATGCAAAAATACTAAAAGCCACTGAAGAAATAATTGTGACAATCACTGAGTCTGCAAATTCAAACACTATTAAGAAAGGACAAAACAAAATCCTTTAACCTGAACACTATATGGCATAGAATGGGTCCCGTTAGTGCAGCTGCTATGTTTTTGGCTTCTCATACAACCAGCTTTCTGGTAGGTACTGCTAACCAATACATCGATTGGGAAAAACAGGTTGTCAAATTACTAAGAACTATGCAACTCAATGAATAAGCAAGCATTTAAAAACAAGGTTTCTCGGGAAAATCTCTGAAGTAGTAAGATTTTATGTATTACCCGTATTTCAGCATTTTTTCTTAATTATTATAGTCTATTCAAATTTATTTATCTGTGTTTATATCGAATGCCTTTCCACATTGCTTACCTATCCTCCTGAAAGACTAAGGATTGCCAAGCAGAACCCATGTTGCAGGACATGCTCTGAGAGGGTGTAACTTGTTAAAGAACCTTCAGAATTGGGGCAGTAAAGTGAAGTGATTCAGACTTTCCCGTGCATGAAAAGAAGCAAAAAATACAAACTCTCCTTCAATCCACAATATTTGAGCCAGGTGCACAGTACTTTGAAGCACAGCATTCTGAATCCCATTGACCAGAGGAAAACTGCAGAATGGAGTGAATCCGTGCTTACATAAGAACACAATATTGCACTGAAACAATTACAGATAATACAAAATCTGTAAGCCAGATAACGAACAAACATGAAAATTAAATTAAGGAGCACAAAGCTTCGTAAGGTTTGTTCCTCTCTGAGCACATCCGAATGCTGCTTTGAGCTTTCAGCACTGTGTTGGTTCCTCCTCTACAGAAAAAGACCAGCTCTGACTATGCAAGAGGCAGGAAGAGGGTGATCATAAAAGAGGAGAATATTCTTGAAAGGCAGTGCTGCTGCAAGAACAAGGAGAATTTTACTTCTATTTGCAATACAGGAAGAAAACATCTTTGAAAATCTGTCAAAACCAGCAATCTAGTAATGTACATTTGCTGAATCGGTAGAAATCTAATCTAATTAATCTACACAATTGAGTTTTTGAAAAAAGTCGTTGATTACAAACACAAATACATAAACAAATGGTGATGTAAATCTCTAACTTCAGTTTCCAGACAGACAGGATAGTCTCTATAGAAATAAAAACAAAGCATTTTAGAGCACTTCACTATTTCCCTGCAGCAGAACGTGTAATTTATGTCACGTCATTACCAAGCTGATAAGAGGATTATACCACATACAAACATATACTTTTAAAAATTTAGTTGTACAAACGTGCCATTATTTGTTCTGTGGATTTTTATCTATGTGCAGCTTTTGCAGAAGGAAATGAAAACCGGAGTACTTTGCTGCTGTTGGTGTATTTAACAACAGAAACAAGTGAAACAGCTACGATTCAGATTCCATTTGACAGCTGTCAGGCTCCCTTAGTTGCTTTTCCTCAGTTTCCCCATTTGCAAAGTAGACATGATACTTCCCTCCTTCATGGATAACATCTGAAGTGTAAAAATGTGCTTTTGAAATTGGCAGTGAAATTATATTATTAGAAATACTTGTATATAAGCTTGATAAGTGGGCAGTTCTAAACCCACATTTGTATTATCTGGCTGAGTTTCCATTTCATGTTCCAAGAGGTCCTTTCACTTTAATAAATGGGACCCTAGGATGCACTATATACTCTGCAATGTGAAGTGACTATAAATCAGAGAGAACAATTAACAGTGGTCTTATTCTGCTGATTTTCATTATATTTTGAAATTATCATGCCACAGGCAGGGAAAGAAGTGTTCATTTCATCAATCTGTGGGCCAGATCTTTCTAGCTTATATGTTAAGAAACGTTCTTCAGATAACACTGGGACTGTAAGGATCAGATTAAAACTTAGGGAAAGATCCTCAAATAATGCCAAAGGCAACTCTTCTACCACACATAGTATATTTTTTCTTATCAAATTTCTAACTCCCACATGTTCTGTACTGGCACCAAATTTTAAGCAGCATTTCTCAGAAGGCAACTCCAATAGCATCCATTTCAGAACAGCTCTGTATTTTGAAGAATTGTTGTAGATCTCCAGACAAAATGTGCTTAAAAAAAAAAAAAAGAAAAAAAAAAAAAAAAAAGCATCTTTTGTGATAAATGTTCAAGAAAACCCACATTTAAAAAATGAAATGAAAAACTGGATTACTGTTAATTTAACATTAAGCTCTAACAAAAGGCTCTTTCTGTACAGAGTACCTTTAAAGAAAATAAAGCTAAAAATAATCTCATAAGATGAAAAACATCTCCTACTGTTACCTAACTTCACAATAATATGAAAAAGCTGAGAGAACAGTTAGTTCTTGTGACATACAGATCCAAAGACTGTAACATCAAACAACAACCAGATGCATTTTCTGTAGTGGAGGTGCGTGTTCTCTTTTTTCCTGATAAAAATTGACAAAATTGAGTAGAAGAAAGAATGTGTAGATCTGGTGAGTTTGTAAGGAAAATCAGAATTACTCCTCATCACCATTATCTAGCTATGACAAAGCTCTGTAGCTTTGTTAGTTATGTGAGTTTAATTGCAATATTAAATCACGTGGGTCAAGTAGGCCAGTTTTGTAGTCAAGAGCAACTTCAGCTGTTACTGCACTCTTTCAGATAGGAGGAAACACCTACTAATTGGTATCAAACAAACAGGTCAGCAGCAAAGCAAATTAATTTCTACAACCATCTCTAACAAGCAAGACAAAATAAATTCTAGCTTGGTTTGTTTATATATTTAATATATTATAAAAGCAGGTACATACGTAACATTCAATCAAAGATGAGCCAGAAGAACATCCCCATAGCCAGAACTATAAAAATGACAGGATATACAAAACTGAGTTGTATAGCAATGAACAGGTCATTTCTCAAGTATTTTTCAGAGCGTGCACAGGAAAGCTGATCTTTCTGACTCCCCTGACAAGCCCAAGCAAAATACAAAACCTGAAGTAGTTTGAAGTAGGTAGAAATCTTTCACGTGTTGCCAGAGAAAAGGCTATTCAACAAAGAAAAAAAAAAAAAGATTTGCTTTGTTTGTTCACTTTTGATGAGGTTATGTTGAAAAAAAATGACAACTTGTATTTTTTTCATTATTACTACTCAGAAGACCAAAAAAAAAGTTATTATGTTCCTAGTACTGTAGTCTGTGTTGCTTTTTACAGTCATGCCTCAATAAGCCATGAAATGTAGACGATAAACATTCAAAAGCTGCAGCAGAAAGAAAACCAATCTCTCACCTTTCTGCCAGGGATCTCTCATGGGAGCCTGCTGCATCTGTGTGCCAGCTGTAGAGCCTCTTATGTACAAAAAGTAAATTCACCAAAATAACTTCATAATTGGTTGCAACTCAGCGTTCACAGCACATGCAAACGTTTAATGAGAGAAACAATGTTTTAAAGCTTTCTTTAAACTTGTCTTGAAAATCATATGCTTGAAATCAAATGCTTGAAAAGCATCTGAAATAATTTGATGAAAATGCTGAAGCTCGATATGCAACAGTTCAAATCTTGAAAGCTATAACAATAAATAGAAAAAAATGTACAGGCATTCAGCCCTGACAATCACATTTAGGCTTCAGAAACAGCACACAGAGTTAAGGTGTGGACAGTGACTGTCACCCTTTCCATGCTGAAATCCCAGCGTATTTTGTGACATTTAAAGCAATACCTCAGGTCTCTGTATATCTTCTTACAAAGTCTTTACTGTAGAAATGCAAAGCATTTAACAGCTCTGAAACATCAGATATTCCTTCTGTCCTTTTTCAGTTGTGGTTTTTGCTAATTTGAGGAGGCCAGGAAGAGTTAAGGACGTAATTAAAATAAAATAATGTCAACTGAAGCTAAGAGCTACTGAAATATCAAATCTGATCCAGCAGCCAGAATTCGAGTTGTTCACGCTGACATTTCTCCTGTCACGTAACAACATGGTTAGTTTTAAACCTGCACAGTGTCAACTTTAGGTCTACTCACACAGTGACAGAAAAATAATGTGACAACCTCAGAGAAAGCAATGAAGACTTGAAACTACACAAAATTATTCCATATTCAGTGTGACCTTTTCCTTACCAAAATACATAAAACCTTCCTTAACAAGCTTTTTTTTTTTTTTAATCCTTTTTAAAAGTGTGGGTAGTTTAAGGTGGAGTAAGGGGCAGAAAGAAGCAGAAGGCCTTTCACAAATTCCTTCTTCCTCTGTTAGAAATAAACAACTCTCCCTCCCAATGAAAAAGGAAACCATTGCCAAAGCAGCCAGTTGATATGGTGACTAACACTAAAGTTACTTCTGCCTTGACTTCCTAAATGAAAAGAGCCAAAGTGAAAGATAAGAATACATTAAAACTACACAGAACTTCAACACACAGAAACTTATCCGCATGGATAAGCAGAGGAACAACAATTAGACTGATTTAACAACCTGTTAAGAAACAGATCATTAAAACCCATGGAAATCTAGACTTGGTAAAGCAGTACCAGCATCAATACATTCCTTATCTGCAAAAGCTCACTGCAGAAAACTTGCTGCCACTGACAATATAAAAGACAGGAAAATTTGAGATGGAAAAAGGCAACTGGAGTAGTATATATGGAAAATAAAACAAACAAAATAATCCTAGAAGTCTTTTCCCCTAAAGCTTCTCATTTCCCTAAAAGCATTTAAAAATCAGTCAAACAAACCATATGCAATACTTCATAAAACCAAAGCATAAGTGAGGGGGGAAAAAACATCCTGAAACTTGCACCACCATCTCTTGGCATAAATTCTTAATGCATTTTTGCTGACCGCAACTGTAATACTGAGAACTGCCTTCCATGTATAAAGCAGCCCTGCTCAGAACTGAGGGTTTGGAAAAAAAAGTCACTGTGACCTGGGCATGGATATGAGAAGCTCAGTAATTGTCACACTGAACTCCTAAAAATTCAGTGCAAGGAACATTTCCTCTCCATCACTCACTGAGTGTTTAAAAAGGAAATGACTACTGGAAATAACAAATAAAAAAACCTACAGTCTTTCCAATACAGAATATAAATCTTACCACATGAGCTTTCTATGGTTCTCTTCAGTCGTCGTAACATGAGTGGAATTTCTTAACTGCCTAAACGACCTGCTACAATTCTGCCCAAACTCTTTACCGTGGGAACTAAACTGCTATAGCAAATGCCTGGATGTGAGATTCTCCTCAGAAGCACGACAGGGAAGAGAGAGAAATGGGGTACATCATGAGACTCCTTCCTGAGCGCTCTCATCTTTCCATTCTCTGATGGGGATTACCTTAATAACCCAATATATTGATTTCTGGTGCATTACTGCAATTCTATTCTGAACAGAACATAGCTGTACATCATCACACAACGCTGCAAAGTATCAGTCTTTAAAGGGCACAGCTACAATGAGAGCAGCGTGTGCCTTACAGAACTTGTTGAAAAATAAATATTGCACAGAAAAGGATGCCCTTAAATTAAAATCAAAAAGACATTTAAAGTTTTTGCATTCTTCATTACAGGAAAGACTCTTCCACTCTGAGACCATTACCCATCAGAAAAGCTCCATCTGTGCATAATTATTTCTGATAAATGGTATTAAGCTTCATTAAAGAGGTAGTGGGGACGTGAGAGAAGACAAAAAGAGCTCTAGCTCTAAATAAATCTCTCCACTGTATTTCACTTAAAATCACCCCAGCAGGAAGTCATAAAGAATTTTTTATAGGTAATATTTTCAAATGCTCTGCAGGCCGTACTGCCTAATATCCATCACCTTGAGTGTATGTTCACAAGCACACAGCGATCCAGGGTGAAGGACATGATTTTTCTCCCTTCTTTCCCTCTCTGTAATCACCTTCCCATATACCCCCAAGTGCTTCTCAGCCACAAGAGAAACACTTTAACACAATTTAATTCGTCACTGAACACAATTCATGAAACCTGACCCAATAAGCACCAGAAAAGCACCCCGTAATGCCAGATAGTAGATCTCTGCTAATAAGCCAGCAGAGGTGCTGAATCCCACTGCCCTGCAAATGCCCAAATGTGATGCTACAGCACAACATTTTACTGGAAGGGTGTTTTAAAGCTTTGTTTTTTATTTTTACATGATACTACAGGTTTCCCCTGGACAAATGCTGGGCAGAAGGAAGAGATGGGTGTTCTGCAGCAACTGTGCGTGTGAAGGAGTGACAAGTTACACAGCAAGTTTACCCTTATTACTGATACCAGAAGGTTCAAGCTTAAACAATAGGAAGTGCCTATCACTTCTTGCTGTATTTCTGAAAGTATTCATTTATATAGGTAGAAAACTTAATTTTAAATTAAGCATTTTATTTTTGTCTAATAAGGTACTGCAATCCCACAACAGCAATTACTGCTTTGTCCATAGCCGTTCTGAATAAACAAGAAGAACATAAATGCAAAGCCTAACTACCTGTAAAAAGAATAAATACTTTTGAAACTCAGTAAAAATCATCCTACGCAAACATTGAACACAACTGAAAGCAATCGTGCCGTATCAAAGATCTCTCAATCCTTGTGCTTTTTTGGCATCCTTATTTTCAGCAGAAAAATAAGTGCAGCTCTAGGAGATTCTCCATCAAAAATGAGTGTGTTTCTCTTACAACTTGTACATCTGTCTACTACACAAGATGCATAGATGAACATAGCTCAAGAGAAATTCTCTCTACGGAGAGAACCTTCTAAAATAAAGCTATGGTTTGAGCAACATGAAACTATAAATTATTCATTTAAGCTTAACTTAAAGAATGCAGATTTTTAAACTCAATATACAGTGTGAACTTGTAAAGAGCTTTAGAGTGAAGCTCTGTATCACAATACACTTCTACTAATTTTAAATTCTTTAGCCTAGCTCAAGGAAAAAATTTTGCCTGATATTTCAAGAGAGAACAAGAAATAAAGAGGCAGGTGACCATGCGAAGCTTAGTTTATCCAAGTGACCTAGCAGGAATTTAAACAAACACGCATTACAGACAACATTATGTGCAACTGCAATGATTAAAAATCAAATAAGTACATATATTAACTTACTATCAGTCTGAGAAAAATTCTCAAAACAAAAATGCCTCAATATTTATATAATTAAATTATTTAAATAATAAAATTAAATGATTAAATTGCATGCTGCATTTCATACAGCTATAAAGTTAACCAGAAACTCCTGTGACCCCTTTTCCTTTGCTCTTTGGTTAACATCATCAATTTGCATTTCCTGAGTAACTTCTACTGTTTACCATCAAAAGACAGACCTCCTTTACTTCCAAAAAGAAGTCAGCAGAACATAACATTGCGAATGACGAGAAACATATTTGTTTCCTCTGCTCTCACTTAGGACTTGTGCACTTACATTCCTCTTTGCTCGGTGAAGTTACATTCAGTTCTGTCAAAAGTTGCTGGTTGGAGTTAGCGGCCTGCGTGGTTAGAGAGGTATTGCTGTTGTCACTGTTTGTTTCTCCAGAGAACAAATCTGACTGGCTGTTGCTTGTGCTGGGAGTTGAGTCATCATCTGGCTGCTTCTTCTGGAAATCTATCAAAATCAAGGTTCCATACGTCATCTCATTTGCTTAATTTAATACATTTTACTCAAATACCAGAATAATGAAAATCACCCCCAAATACCAGCAAAGGTATTATCATTCTGACTGCTCCTGATCTCAAACACCACAAACACTGCAATGTGAAACAGTGCACTAGGTTATCTGAAAGAGAAAATCCTTTGTTAATGTTTATAGCTTCCATTAAAATAAGTAAAGATTTCTTAGTGCGGGAAAAGCCATAATTTTTAATTTTCCAGTTCGTCATGTTTGCCTTTAGTATTAAATGCAGTTATTTATGAGAAGCAGCTCCCTCCTCCATACTTCTTAACTTTAAGCTAGAACCAAAAATGAAATAATACTTCACACTTCAGTTAAACAATAGAGACCATTATCAGTGTATTATGACTTACTGAAAAAGAAAGAACAGAGTACCACTGCACAAAATTAGATCTCAATATATTGTAGGAGCGGGTTCAAGAGAACACAGCAATCCATACCAACCACAGGACAAACTCCTTCCCAGGTTCCCACTCAAGCCACAACTTGTTCACAAAGGGAATTCCTTCTATTCTCATCCAACTTACCCATGTGTTGCCTCTCTGTGCTTAAGTCCTCCAGGGCTACCTGTGCTATGCTCTTCCTTTTGTGCCCGCACTGTCTTACATTCTTACATGCCTGGGCTGAACTGAATCTAGAAATAGTTAGGCAATCCTATCCCCTTCTCTTTTCTCATTCTGTACCTCCCAAGACATAGCTTGGTCAATGCTTAAAAACAAACGAACAAACAAAAAAAACACCAAAACAAAAAACAAAGATGAGTATTTTGCAACAATTAAGCCAGGCACATCCAACCCATGGCCCGGCACAACCTGCAGTGTGGCCACCCACACCACACCACCATGGCACCCAGCCCCATCACTCAGCAACAACTGAAACACTGGTGCCCTATTAACACTGTCTGCATTGTAACAAAAAGAAGAAGAGGGTTCAGTGCAGACCTAGCACAAATTAGGGTAAATAATTTTACGCATTTTGATACCGGCTAAACACGGTCCTGCAAGCAGAGAAAAATACAAAGCCATGATTTTCTGTTCTAATAAAGAAATTTGTGAATAGTTTCAAGATTGCCCAAAAAAATCATAAATTTCTTTGTATACCAGTGATTCTATTCAGTTGGCCATAAATACGCTATCATTCAACTGAAAAATATGATTGTTTCTCTTTATCAGATTTTTAAGCCCTATCTTTAAGCCAGAGAAAAATATCCCTTGCTTCACTATCACACCTTATTCACATCACTGATTTTTTTGGCAGTAGGTGTATTTGTAAACAACTATTTTCAAGGATGAAGTGCAGAAATAGTAAACTTACAGCAAAAGTCTCAGAGGAACATCTTGAGACTTCACTGAGAATTGCAGCTACTGCCATCAAACCAGCCTGGTGCAGCCCAGGTAAGCTAAAAGGTTGGACAGCCACAATCTAAGCCAATGCATGTTCTGCAGCATTGTTTATTATCTGTTTGTAAATTAGACTTTTCTGGGCTGGGAGAAGGAATACATTTCTACCAGTTTCCAGACACTGATTTAACAGTTTAAAATGCATTTCAAACGTGCCAGCCAACACTGCTTCCTCCGTCAGCTGTATCAGACAGGTAATTCTAGGAGCCCTGCAACATGGGAGACAAGACCTTTACTACAACAGTTGAACACAAGTGTTAGCAGCAGTACTCCTCCAGCTGGCAGCTGCCTCTCCACTTTCCAAATCCCTTCTGCTTCAGTGCATGACAGAGAGAGGAAAACTAAGCTGGGGAGGGCAGGATGCTGAACCAGACCACAAAATAAGATTGCCTCAGATGACAAAAGAGAAAAAAAAAAAAGAAAAAAAAAAAAAGCGCTATGTAGGCATCAGTGCAATCAGTGGTATGAGATCTGCTAGCTAGCCGAATACAATTGCCTGCTCCAGCACCAGCATTCCAAGCTGCTCACTGATCTATGACAGTTAGGTTAGACAAGGGGAGTAAATCACTATGGTACGTTAAAGCTATGTGCAACATTATAGCTACACCCCATAGTCCAAACTCCATAGCTAGGATAGGTCCCATTCTCAGGCTTACCTCCAAAACAGATTCAGGTGAAATGTTTTCAAGTGCAAAGCCCCTCTTGCGGGCCTTCCAAATCCCATTGTCTTGATAGTGGATCAGCCACAGCACTAGTCTCAATTCCTACCAGCCATATCACTAATTTCAGCCTGCCATCCTCAGACACCCCCCAGGAATACCCCTCTCCCAGCCAAGTGGATTTTGCTTAACATCCAGTTATTCCCACAAAGCAAAGCATTTCCTCCTAGTAAAGACAGCTGAGGATGAACTGCTTTCACCTCCTGATGTTCTTGAATACATTAAAAAAAAATATAACAAAACAACACCACCACCACAAAGGCAGAATGAATTCATTTTGCAAACATAATGCGTGTATAAGTGAAGGTTGCTTGTTATGACAGAGAGAAAAACAGTGCAGTCTATAAACATTTGCAGACGATGATGCGTCAGAAACACAGGTTGCCAACGTGACACATTGGGACTGGAAAGCACTGTAGTTGAACAGTCCCTAATTGCTGATTTTGGATTCAAAAGTAAATTGCCAGAAAAATTAAGCTGTAACTTCTGCTATGGAAGCCTCAGTCAGAAGTTCAGCTTGGATAAGCACAAGCTCAAAGCCAGGGAAGAGTAGGTGGCAGCAGACAGGAATTCATCTGCATCGACAACAGCCTGGTGGAAAGCTCTTTGGGAACAGACCTATTCGGGCCTCACTAGTTATCAACACAGTTTCATGTAAGTTTGGCTCCTGATCATTATTAGTGTGCTTGTAAAAATCAAGTAAGCTTTGAGTTCTTTGATTCTGCACCAGCTATGATCCAATAAGTGCAGCAATGAGACCTGGAACCATCAGTTTAGAAGCTCCCCAATTCTTCACACCTACAATGAGATAACAGTTCTGGCAGAAGGAGAGCTCACAGCTGGAGACGCTTTGGAAATGACAAATAACGGTTGAGAAAATAAGAGAAGATTGTACAACTTGCCTATAAAGGTGACTGCAGAGACAAAGTGTTTTATATGAGATTGCATCCAAGGCAGCACACAAAAGCAAAGCTGCACTGTGTGTGCATATCAGAAATGGGAACACCTTCATTTTCAAGGAGTGGACAAAAAAAAAGCTTATGCTCAATATTACACATCACGAGGAATCCACAAAATCCGTCAAAAAAGTGAGTGCAGAGTTACAGAAACAGCACTATGGGGTTTATTAAAGTTTGGTAAGCTAAAAATTCACAGGCTATTTTTTTCCTAGATAGATGCAAATACATAGGTAGGACTAGCTCAGTGCCATCCACTAAGGGCATTTACAGATGAATGCAGAACATTTTTTAAGTAAATGGCCTAAATAACAGAAGTCCCGACAGTCTTTTAAAGACAGTGCAGTGGATACCAGTGCTACAGTTGTGTCCCCTAAAGCTCTATTTTTAATAAGCACATAAACTGACTTTATATTTTTTCTGAAGAATTATTCTCTTTATCAACCTGTGGATAAATTCACCAACTTAAAAGAGCATAAAAGGCTGTCAGAAGTCATCATGCTGTGACTGCATTTCCCATTTCCCAACAAGCTTCCTAGTAACATAATTTGAGTAGCAAACATGGCAGCAGAATCCACCATGGCACTAAAAGGCCTTTTACCTTTCCCTCTCCAGGACTTTGTGTTCAGAACTAATTTTTATCCAGTCTGCATCCTATTTTGATTTACATTTTCAAGGAATTTCTGAAATACTGCTTTACAATTTGTGGTCCAGAATTTTACTGCTGCAAATAGGTAACTTATGACATGTTGTATTAGCTGTGCTACACTTTCCTGAGTAAGAGCAGACCGCATTTGGCTTCTTTTAACCAAAAACCTGTTAGCAGGTTAACAGGTAACTGGCAGACCACCTTCATCTCCCTAAAAGGCAGTAAGAGTTGGCAACAATTACAGCACCAATTGTGTCTGAATGAATCCAGTTAACTGCTGAACAAATAAAACAAAACAAAAATATGAACACAATAACAGGCAAGATCCTGGCAAGATCTGAAGGGGAGGTTTCACTCAGATTGAGATCAGAATGTAAACTCTACTGAGAGAACAATGACCTCCCGTTACAGCCTCAGTGGGAAAGAAACCAAAGCAGAACAAGGGTTGGCACGTAATTTATCATTTCCAGAAGTTTTTATTTAACCACAGACACATGCTAAACACCTTCATTAACTTGTCTCTTTTTTACTGAGGCTTTCACTATGCTAGCAAAACCAATGCCAAAACGCACAACGGCTGACTGAAAATACATGAAATTACTCAACATTCTGCTTTCCTAGTTAACAAAATGCAATGCTACGACTTCATGCAGCCTTCTACTGGCACACAGGCTAGGAAGGTTTCTGCACTTGTCAAAAAATGTTTTCTCCTGTTGTTGGCTTTATTAGTTAGCAGGTGGAACCCGCACCCAAATGCAACTTGACAATCAGCTGCTTCTCACATGGGGGATTAGCAGTCGAAAAGAGCTCTCAGTACAACACGTGAAATCAATCCAGGAAGATTGTACTGCATGGATTGAGAAGCTGCTAGTAGCAAGCAGCAACACTGCCAGTTTTTGAGCTCCAAAATCCTTCTGCCTTGTTGTGCTTAAGGGCCACCCCCAGCATTCCAACTCGCAGAGGCAGAAACCTCAGGCAGAACTCTGATGCACTGGATGTTAATGGTAAGTAGCAAAACAAAAACAATGCTCTTAGCATTTGTTTGGAAACAGCACAATGACTATCTGCATACACAGACGTGATACAAACATTTTATGCTTTCTCTATACAGTACACTCAAATAGTTTAGATTGAAAGGGAAGGAAGAAACCAGGTATGTTCAGAGGCATCTAAAGAATAAATTCCTTTGCTGGACAATCTTTTGTCTTTTTGTAGTTTTATAATAATATTGATAATGAAAAACATCCATTTATGGCTTCTGATATTAAAACCATCAATACCTGACAAAATAGCTAAGATAATAATGAGTTCTTGACTTTCTCTGAAGTGCAAAGGGTCTGTACCTATACTGGGAAGAACCCTTTTGCTCCTGATAAGTAAATTTTGTAACAGCAGTCAGTAGAAACTTCAGGTTCAACCAAATATGAGCCATATAAATGTATCATTAAACATTTAATTCTAAAAAAGACAAGTTCGCCAGAACACTATACAAAATGACTTAAAAGTAAGCCTGAGCTTTTTTTCCCTTTTGCATTGATGCTATGGCATAATAATCATACAATTTATGACATTTACAAGTGATCTTAAAACTAAGCTCTTCTCCCAGCTTATTTCAAGGATCAAGGTTACAAACACTTCTTTTTCTCTGGTCTATAACAGATGTTGTCATCAATAAAGAATGGGTTCATTCAAGTAAATGATGGATGTTGCAAGAAGTGTCAGAGTAAACAGAATGCTAAGAGGAAAAAATTAGAGTCTTTAAAGTAATTTTGGTTGACAGGCTATAATATACCTCTTAGTCACATTCCAGCCCTACAGCTCCCATAACTTAGCACTGTAAAATAGCAAAAATGGTGTTTGGAGAGTGTTTGCTTCTTACACTGCATTAAATGTGCAGGCTGCACATTCTTCTAACCAGAGCATCTTGTTCTTTTACAGAGTATAAATTAACACGGCAGTGTTAAATTGCATGTTCAGTAGAATCACAACACTGCACGCAAGAGACTTTTACCTTCCTCTAACCAGAACACAGCTTCACACTTCAGAAAAAGTGCTTTTTTGAGAGTATTCTGTGAGAAGTAACACAAATATTATGACACTGGAAGCATTACAGTGAACTGATTGTTCTGAGTTATTGTATCATTCTTATTCTTCATGTGACTGTTTATACACGACAACCATGGTGTATTTCTGCAAGTCCTAAAGATTTTATTTACCTTTTTTTTTTTTTCCCCTCTTTTAAACTCCTCACTGGACTTTTCTGGTTCACAGCCTACTGCAGGCATTACAAGTGGCATTCCTTTATACCTACATTTTGCACAATAAATTAGTGTGAAATGGGTAAAACCTTTCCCTTAAGTAGAGATCTGAATGAAATCTAAAGCTCTGACAAAAGACTAAACAAAACTCCATGGAAGAGAAGATTTTTTTCTTTTTGGTAACAAAGATGCAGTAGCCCACAGACACAAAGACCCTGCCCTAAGGGGAATACATAACAGAACTGAAACAAGCATTTGTATCGGAGAAGACAACCAAAATCATGAAACACAATCAGAGCTAAGAGCTATACAAATCTGTATCTACAAATAAATATAATGCACACACATTTAGAAAAATATTTCTTAGTAAGTAAATAATAGCAATAACATTGGATGAACTGAGAAACAGTCGGGAGAAAGAAATAGCTTGCATAAAAATACACACATGATCAGCAAAGCTCATCGCTCCCGCAATTAAACACAAAGCACAGCAAGAGCTCACAACCTATCAACAATACTGAAAAGATTATATTCTCTGCAACTGAACTTTAGAGTTGTGAGCACCTTTTAGAAGAGCAACGCATTATTAACAGGAGTTTCAGAAAACGTGATTTGCATGTTACAGAAGCTGGGCTTTTCAGATACATCTCATTTTCAATAAGCAGAAATACGAGAAAAAGGGTAAAATAAATGGGAAAGAAAAAAAAAAAAGATGATTCTACAAAGGCAGGAAGCAGACATCATAGCAGTAATTGCCTGTATTTATCATTCAGAAACCAGAATCAGGTTACAACCTTCACACTGAAGAGCTGTTAGGATATTTAACACGATCGATTTCTGTTTGTTTCTTTTTTAATTAAACCTGATAGACATTGCGTTTTGGGTTAAGTCCCACCTCAAAAGAGATGAACCACTGCTTAAAGGCGACACCACAGAGGAGGCCATCCTTCTCCTGGCTGCACAGAAGGACTCCCTACCACAGTTACGTAGGAAATCTGGATTTGATCAACAAACTTTACCTGTTACTTAGCAAGAAAATTCAAAAGGAACTAATAAATAATTCAAAGGAACTAATAAGCAGTAAGCCAACAAGCATAACATGATTATAAGTGATCTACAAGTCAGAATCCAAGTTATTAATGAATACACGTGCTTACATCTTTTAAGAGAAATGCAGTTTTGCATTGGAGTAGCAGAATGTACAGCAGCTCCATTAACCAGGCGCACAACACCTTCCAGGACGTTATGGAAAAACCCACCATTTCCACAGCAGATGACCCCACTACCCCAAAATAGCTGTGAAATACTGAACTGATGAAAAAGGAATTTCATTACCATCTACAAAAGTTCCCCCTGGGTGCGGCTTCCCTGCACAACACACACTCCTTTCTCCATCTGACCTAACAGTTTGCCTACTGGAGCTACTTCAGTGCTGGACAGTAACAAAGTCATTGAAACCCCCACAAAAACACTTGTGTCACATTCCCTGCTGTTACTTTGAGTACTATGCTTACCTTACTTCATATAAAATTTCATTATTTCATAAAACTTGCCAATATAAAGAACAAATATTATTGCCTACTATTACAAGATCCAAAGTACTGAAGCTATCATAAAGGATTATTTTAACAATCCACTCTTAGGTTTCCTATTACAAAATCCCTCACATCTGTGGTTAGCATTTGTACTCTAATCCAGCACAGAGCACAGACAGTGAGAAAGTACTAAATAAAGACAGCACTGCATTGCAAAAAGTGTAGCTAACAGAGGGCAGCTATGGAGCACCTGCACCTGACAGCATAACCAGGAGATTAAGAGAATTTATTACCTGATTAATTGAAACTGCATGAATTCTAGAGCCTGTGTCAAAGGATATCTGTACTAACTCAACCCACAGTGAAAGTATGAGCTTTAAATAGACTGTGGAAACATAAAGCAGCCACTCCTCGATCACGACCATGAGAAATATTTTATTTTTCAATGATAGTAGAGAGCGTGCATTTATCTGGATGAACATCTACCAAAACTGACTGCTAGGAAATCACCCAACCCAGAGGGCAGCCTGCCATGGAGCCCTGCATGCTGCCACTGCAAAAACTGGCAATGATGGCACACTGAGAACCTCTTGGGAGAAACAGCGTGAGAAAGGCTGGTACCCTGCAGCCAGCAGAACTAAATAGATATCAAGATACAGAATGAGTCTCTAAAACTGCATGGATGCAGTAATTTGCAGGATCCATGTGCTGCTTAAGGAGAACGAGCATTTAACACGATCTGAGGGTAATACAACATTGGGGATTAAATATAAGAGTCTGAAAAAAAGTACCTGGGGAAAACTTCTAAGAAGCTCAGATCTACAGAACTTATTCCCAAAGCAGACTTGGAAAATCTGCAATATGAACGTTTTACAGCAGACAAAACAGAATTCTAGAAAAGACACAAAAGTTCTGAACTGCCTTAGAGAAGAACAAAAATAACACAACACCGCAGCTCTGCGATTGCCCTGAACTTCTGCATCTTTATCACTTGAATTTTTAGCAGTAGTACCTCTTCTTCAAATTGAGCAAATTAGTAAGAAATGTTCTACTTCAAATTAAATTCAGATTGACGGTACAATAAAATCTATGAGGCTCATATAGAGGGAGAAATGTTCACTTTGATTAGAATCTGATAAGTAAACCCATAAAAAAAGTAAACTAATGAAGTGAACTTCTTGAGGCATTTTTATTATAAATGAGAGATCTTGAAAACATGACTGTTAACTGATAGAAATAGATTTTAATTCCCATTCACATTTATTTTGGACACTTCATTTACAAGACATGTAGGAATTAATATTCTTTTAATAAAAGAAATGCTTCAATTAGCTTCTCTTGTACCGGAGCTATCTCTGTAACACATTTTATTGTGCCCTTTTCCAACACCTAGAGAGAGCCCTCCAGTTTCAAAACATGCCTAGTATTTTTTAATTAATTCATTCAGCCCACATTATGTGGTTCTAATCAAACTGTGTATGTGTCTCATTTCTGTCAATAGCAGTCACTTGTACAGCTGAAACATTCTCAAGAATTTGCCTACGAGTTGCCAAGATTTTCACCAGGGATGAAAGGCTTTTTACAGCAAATTAAATCTTTCTAGCACTAACCTATGGTTCATCCCCTGTAAATCCCCTTTTCCCTCATCTCTGCTTAAGGCATCTTAAAAACTACCATCAACAAAACTCTCAAAACAATCCTCAGAATTACTCATTTCTTGGATGTTTTTCCCCAGTAATTGCTGGGAAGCTGTTCTAGAAAAGCTCTTCCCAGAACAACAAGAACAGGGGCTCTCACTCCCTTGTCTCATTTCCATCCCACTAGCTCATCCACATCCTGAACAGCGGAGAGCTGAAGGCTTCAAAATGCCACCACAGTCACTACATGATGGAAAATCAAGCAGGTCTCATCTTATATTTTACACCCCTTTCTCTCTCTCACCCTTTTTGAAACAGCTGTCTGAGAAGATGATTTAATATTTTATCACTATTTAGGTTTAACCACCAAACCTATAAATTGCAAGGTAAAGCATCAGGAGTTTCTTTCTACTCTTTTAAATCTCAGTAGAATCTGACACTTCTCGTTGCAATAAATACATGTCTTTCACAAACAGCAGTGGAGAACAGTGCAGAAAGAGAGAGGTACGTGAAAAGTGACAGCCTTCAGTAGCGGCAGCATAAACTTCGCTCGGGTTGGAGCCCACGTGAGCAGCCTGTGATTGCAACACTCTATGGCAATAGCCAGCCATAGGTGTTTTAACCACAATCTGAGAAAGCTGCACATTTTAACGACTTGCCAAAGCAGTTTAGAAGCTTAAAGAAGTAGCTGGAGCCTCTCCACGCATAGAAGGGACCTTTAAGATCATGTAGTTCCAACCCCCTGCTGCAGGCAGGGACACCTCCCTCTAGACCAGGCTGCTCATAGCCCCATCCAGCCTGGCCTTGAGAGCATTTCCAGTGAGGGGCCATCTACAACCTCTCTGGGCAACTTGTTCCAGCGTCTCACCGGCCTCACAGTAAAGAATTTCTTCCTAACATTTAGTCTAAATCTACCCTCTTCCACTTTAAAGCCATTTCCCCTCATCCTGTCACAATATACCCATAGAAAAAGTCCCTTCCCAGGTTTCCTGTAGGACCCCATAGGTACCCCTTCATCACCCTCTCCATCTTATCACGTAATCTTACAGAAATGCACGAGAGCAGCATTCAATCCGACAACAAAAAGAGCTAAAAGGAAACTGTTCAAGATGCAAGGAAAGGAAAAGCCATCTAGATTTATGAATCTGAAAGGTCAAACAAAGCAAACTTTCACTAGATGCACTTGCTACAACCTGCCCTAAATTAAATTCTGAACGTGGAACACAGCAGCTCAGGAATGCAACACCAAGTTCCCTTTGCATATTTTCTTTATGTACTTGAAGTTCATGCATATTTCCCTATGCAGTCTTTCATGGAAAAATGTATGAATGTATGCAGGTATCAGACAGCTGCTTTCATAAAATAAACACTGCTTAGGCTTTTCTGTGAGTAACAAAATGTGACTGTTTTGAATTAATGAAAACAATTCTTTTTATTCCTACTTATTAAAGTTGTCATCTAGAAGAATGAACAAATGCTGAATTAAAGCAAATGGAACAGGCATTTTCATTATTAGCCAGTTAATCCCAAAGAACATAGCTGGAACACATCTCAAAATATGGAATTACTATAAGCTGGCTGCAAAGACAAGCTGTCTAATGAGTTCATATCAAAAGCATAGGAATTTTTCTGCATTTATTTTTCCTTACAAATCCTGACTATTTCAATATTTAGAAGCTTCCTATACATTCAAAGAAATGCAGAAAAGGAAGAGGAATGAAAAAGACTGCTGTCTTTAGTATGATACGGTCCCCCCAGTGGAAAAGATGGATAAGTACACTTATTTCTGTACAGCAAATATATGTGAGCTTAAAGCATCTCTTGCCATGATGAAGTCATCCTTCTATGTCTCAGCATCAAAGGACAGCTCCTGAAACTGGCTAAACCAACCTCACCTATGACTTAATACAGAAATAAGGTGGCGTAAACAAAGAATAAAACAAAAAAGAACAATTCTTTCACTTCCTAAATCCATGATACGTGATTTCTGACTTTTTGAGTCAAATTTGGCAAATTATTTGACATGAGAATTAGTCTTTTGCCAGCACTGTTTCCACAGGCTGGGCTGAGCTGAAGAGGTTATTAGACTCCAAAGTTAGAACAGAAAACCAAAGTCTTCATCACAGCTGTGCTGTTTAGACCTTAAAGAACACATTAATTAAATGCTGGTAATAATGAGATCCTGAGAACGAAAATGGATTCTGCAGCCAGTCCTCCATGTTTCGAGACTTGCTTCAAGGAGTTCCACAACTGGGACTCCTCCTCACATAAAGGCTCCAGCTGTTTTACTTTCTCTAGATGAGAGCCTTAGAGAAAATTTACAGGACTACACAAGTTCTTCTATTAATAAAACACAAGACAGAGAAAAATATATTTTGAGTGTTCAGCTAGGGGCAAGGGTGAAGAAAGAGCAATATTCGTTATGTTCAGGAGGAAGAACAGAAAAAAATATGCCAAAAGTCCTACCAAAAAGGAAAGCAAGAACAAAAATGCTATTCTCGCATACTCTGCTGGTTTGCTCACTTTTGGAGTGCAATACTCAAGAAAAGCAAGGAACTAAAACGTGCTTTCAAGAAGGGTTTGAAAGCATTCTTTCAAGAGTTCTTTGTTACGCCTCAACAGAGCTAGAAATAACAATTACACAGTATTGCTTCTTCAGGTGCTCGTACTGTACAGAAATGGCATGTGATTGACAGATTGAACCTATACTGAAGATTTTGTAGAGAAAATATCTAATTTTTCTGCTTTGTGGTGTTAGTAAACTAGAGGATAAATGGTTAACAGTAATGTGCTTCTCCAGTTAGGATGGCCAGTGGTGCTTCAAGAGCAAGTAATTAGAGACATTACTTTGGAAACTAATTGAGAATGAGCACGTAAAATTCAGTTCAAATAAGTAAGTATGAATAAACTAAATGATGCATACATTTTCAGGAACAGATGAATGATTACTAGAAGCTAATAACTGTTTTGTGCATGCTGTTCTGATTACCTGATTAAAGCACAATGTCCAAGAGCCTCTCTTCAGTAGGCTAGCAAGAACAGCAAAATGCAATCAATTCCAGCAGCAAGAGAGAAAGTAGAAGAAAAATCTAGTTAACTGACAAGCTTGGAATAAACCTGGGACAGGCAGCCCAACCTCCTGCCATCGTACTCAAAGACTCAGAACAGTGGAAAATCTCATATGTAACCTAATTCTCTTTTACAAGACTCAACTTGGTCTTCAGGAGCAGTCTAAGAGGTATCTCCCACTATGAAGTCAAAAGTATAATACAGCACATTAAATAACGTGAAGTCTACCAGCAGAGGGAGGTGTTCTACTAGATTGCATTTTCCAAAAAAACTAACTTCCCTGCACACTGATTTCAAAATCATTCAGTCATCATCAATAGGGAGCAAGCTTCCCTCTTTCTTTAAACACACTTTCAAGTGTCTCTTGTCATGCACATTCGCTTTAGACTAATTGCTGCTATGAAAAATTTGATTTTTGACATAACAGAAGCAACTTAGTCCCTAATTCAACACTTCCATCTCAAGTAAACTATCAGCTGAAAACCCCACCCTTCATCTTCTCTTTCTGACCCATTATGTGAATACAAAAGAAATTCTCATCTTCTGTGTGATCAGGAGATAATGGAGATTTTTTCCAAAACAGAAACTACTTCTGCTTTCATCAGTGGAGAAGACAAAAATGAAGCGGCATCACCATGCTCTCTTGCGTGATCAGTTCAGCAAACCACCGAGCTTAAAATACACATAAATTAAAAAAGGGAGAGAGAGTTGCAGTAGCAATACTAATGCCGTACATCTTTGCTGAATTTTGCTGTAAAAATTTGTGGGAATGATTAGTCCTAGTTTTCTAGAAGACAAAGGAGTGGTGAGAACAATGCCTAATATTTAATTTGTGCATGATTGTGAGCAGACAGACAGCTCTGGGAAAAGATTCAGAGTACAAACATTAGGAGAAAAATTGCTGCAATATTAGGTATCTAAATCACTCTCCTGAAATGCCTCTGCTGACTAATAATGGGCAACTCAGTAATGCATGGGAAAAAAATTCCACAAACATTCCACAATTCCATTCTGCAAAGGCAAGGAATAAAAACAAATCCCTTGTGTTTGAGAAGAGAGTTATAGGCTTCCTGCAGTTGATATTTGCAAGACTAAACAACAGTAAATGGAAGTATTTAAGATAAGAGGAGTAACAGTGGTTTTGGTTTGTTTTTTATATGTATTGCTATAAAAATAGGGTGCACCAATTCCATTTTTCAGGAAAATACCACAACTGTGTCATCTACTGCACTGGCTGTTTCTAACTGAAGTCTAAATTCTTCAATGTAAGAACTTTAAGAGGTATATTTTAATGTTAAATGCTCCCATGCTCTGATCTTGCTGAAAAGGCAGAAATGTATTTAAGAAAAAAGGTGCTCCCTATTAAATGTGTTTGCTGGAAAACAGCAGAAGTCAATCTAACAGGTAACACTCTGTGGATGACTTTCCACAGTTCTCCCTCACCTAAATGCTTTAAGGTACCATTTTGATGCTGTCAAATTGTCTTCACATTGAAATATCTTTGAGGCAAGCAACTTCAGAAAATCTTCTGAAGGATGGGCCTTATTCTCATAATCACTTTAGGACCATTGTGGCAGGTGATACTACATGCATTACGTATGAAATAAAATTTAACAAAATAAGTCTATTTAATGCAGGCTACGTTGGAAGAAAAACTTTTTTTTTTTTTTTTTAATTAAAAAGAAATACTAGAATCAATTTCTTTTTCATACTATAGGCTTCCATTATCTCTACAAAAACTACTTCCACAAAAACAAAACCAAACCTCAGCACTGTTTATGAAAAGAAAATTGGGGAACCACTAAATATTTCATAAGTCAGCTTTAACATTTTCTCTCTTATTTGTCCAATGTTTATACAGAGGATTACAGTTAATAAAGAAGATTCTCCTCATAACAGTGGCAGCTCAACTGAAAATCGGTTTAAAATGAAGGTATTCAAGCTGATAGATCTAAAGATTTTAACTATGAAATTAATTTTCAGACTTGTGTACTAGCCGTGCTGATATTCCACAGATATTTCACAATCAAATATATCTGAATATGAAAATTTGAATATCAAACTTTGTTTCTACAAGGCAAGTCTACTTCAAGTCTCTTACATCCAATTTCACAGAGACCCAAGAGTGTCCCCAATTACTTCTTATCTTCTTCCTGCCAAATTCAACAATGACTAAAGAACACATCAGCTCTACAAACAGTCTAATATGAAACCCATGCATTTAATTCCATCAACATACTCCCTTGCTAATTAATTTGTGACCTCTGCAACACACAGTGGGACGTCTATCTCCAGTCTCTTCTAGTTCCCAGCTCAGAACATAATTCAATCTGGGCTGCAATGCTGGTCTGACTTCCTGCTTATTCCTTCATTTCCAAGTTCTTCAGGCTATATTAGGACTTGTCAGCTACATCTGGGATAAACAGCGAAGTTACAGAAGCCTAGCTTTCAATTACAACATTTCTCTATTTCATATTTAATATTAGGAAGAACACTTTTTGTTTTGCAGACATTTACACTCACAGCTGTGCTAATTCTGTCTGGTCTGTCCTGAGGTGAATTTTGCATTATTAAATCACCACTAAACACAGTCCTGTTTGTGATGCTTCCCGCTTGAAACAGCGGATTCCAATTTGCACATTTAAAAGAAGTTCTGAAAAACAAAGATAAATCAGTGACTCGAAAGAAACCGTGGTGACAGAGACGGTGGATGAAATCCAAGCTTCTGTAGTATGTTCAAGTGGAATATTTCAAGCTGTTTTATACTGAACTGTACACCATTTAGAGTGCAAAATGTCTCATGTAATCTATGTCTGAAGGTAAAGCTCTGTTTATTGTCGAGTTATCTTTATGGTATTTTCAAATAGACTTCGAATACTGTTAGTTACATTTTCATAACCATTTTGTAAAGGTATCCAACTGTCTTCAGAGATAGGAAAAAGCTGTGCATGAAGAAAATTAAACCACTTGTCCAATTTCATGCTGGAGAGAAGCATGACGAAGTCAGGAAGCCTACATTCATTTCAAATTTGGGAAGGCTGTGTGTGTGTGTGTGTGTGTAAGTATTTTTAGAAGCTGTGAGAACAGTTTGCCCTGCTTTCTTACAGTCTTGCACTCTTAGTCATTACTGGATATAGGATGCTGCTCTGTCAGAGCTTTGGTTGGCCCTGGACAGACGTTCTTTTACTCAGCTTCATGAATTACTTAGGAATTGTTCACTTGTGCACAAGAAACAACTTGAAGACATCAAGGAACACTGTAGAGAGAATGGAACTGAAAAAGGAAGAGCAAAAAAATAAAAATAAAAAAAATCAGCAAATAATACAGTAATCTGTGTGAAGAGCTTAATGCCACAAATCAATTAACATCAATACTCTGATAGCAGCCATTTTGCTTGCAGATTGTAAGGTTTGCCACTTGCATCTTACTTAATCACACTGACCCTTCTAATCAAAACTTGTTTTCTAAGACAGTCTTGGAAAAACAAACCATCCAATCTTCCAGGAAACAAACAGAACTTAAGAGAATACTTAAGAAGCCTATTATTTTGCTTACAGGAGTTTTTCAGTCCTCAACTTTTTCTCTTTTATGTCAGAAGATTCCATCATCCAGCATGCAAAAATTATCGCTCTCCTATGCTTCCTTATGAAATCTTAAGTCCCCTTCTTTTTCCGTATTCCCTCAAAAAGCAGTGGTTTCAGAAACAAAGATGGTTTAGCCCATACCACGTATTCCTCAAACAGAACTGCAAAATGACAGCGATCTGCAATACCACGAGAATAATTGCACGAGTCTGAAAATTCACAGCAATCCTTCATGTTGAAAACAGGGCACTACTCTGAAGGGTATTCAGAGAGGTTTCCACATCAAAAGTAAGTAGCAGAAAAGTAATGACTTTTTAAAAAGCATTACAGTCACAAAGACCGTGCTACGAACAGACTGGTGTGTCAAATTCACTGTAACACCAGACCTTCTGAAGCTTTTTCTTTAATTCATGCTACAGATTGAGGCAGGCACAGGTCAGTGGACAGTGGTAACTGTATGTCCACAAATGATGCAACACCATCTTCTAGGCTTTAGATTCATGTTTATGATTTTCTGCATTGCCTACTTGCCAGACCGCTTTTGTCTGTCTGCGCAACGTGTAATACTCGTAGTTGTATATGTATTGTCTTCTCATCAAAGCATAATTCTACTCTCTTTTTCTTCTGCTTCTGCCTTCAAGCACAAGGAAAAATAACAAACCAAGGCTAGAAGCAAGTACAAACAACTTTACTCTTAATATGCTGTGTTGACAAAGCATATTAGAACTGGGTAAATGGAAAGCAGGCCCAATGCACCTGAATGCTGTCAAAAGCAGATGATGTTGACAGTAACACGTTTAGAAGATGTGAAAGTTAGGAAAGATACAGAGTTATCCCCTCTGCTATTCTGAAATCATCTCTATGGTATCTTTAAAAATCAAACATGGAAACAAATCACAATCTGCTCTTCTGATGCTGAAAAAGTGGAGTTTCTATTATCATCACTTTCTGCTCAATGACAGTTGACTGAAAGGCTTTCATCAAATCTCATGAGATGAAGAACAGAAAGCTGCAACTTTTCACCTGGATGTCTGATTAGCACTAAAATATCCTCAAGAACATCATCTGTTAAAAATAGAAGTTAGAAGCACAACTCTCTAACAGAAAACAACTGTCTAATTGAAGTTCAAATGAAACCGATCCCAAACTGCAAACCTACAGCTACTTTGCAAAATTCTGCCTCACTGACAAGCTGCAAGTTATTTTTACATTGCAATTTTTCACAAGAAGAGTAGAACTGTCTGCAGCAGGTTATGCCATGGACACACTGCTGCTGCCTAGGAGTTCCTCCAAGCTCCTGCGTTCGGTGCCTCCTCTCGCTCAGTCTTTCAGAGTGGGTTGGAGCAACCAACAGGAAGTAGGAAATCCACAGCTGAGAATTTCTGACATTTTTCAACTGAGGTTACGTGCCTTTTTTAGGCAAAAGATAACATCTGTTCTGTACACAACTGCAAACAACAGATGCAAACAAAAACATCTGCACAAGAGATTTTTGGAGGCACCATTTCAAGCACATAATTAAAGATCGCATCAGAAAAATGAAGAACACTACAATACACATACATCTGCTTGAGAACACTTGCTATTTCTTGAAAGTGCCCAGAGCAGGCACCAAGACCTTACGCAATTTCCTTTAACGCCACCACTCAGTCTACAGATTACTCCATAATTCAAATATTCATCCAGAACAAATCTGTGGATACAACTTACATCCTGCTTTTATTATTTAGAAAACAATCATTTGACATCTCGAAGAAAGCATTAAAAAGTGCTTGGTTAAGTAAGATTGAAAATTATGAGAACAGTGTGCCCTTTAAGCACTCACTAAACATCCCTCCTCCCCCCCCCCCCCAAAAAAAAAAAACCTTATGATTCAGTTTGCTCAAATGATAACAAAATTGAATCAATAAATCTCTCAACTTTCATTAAGATTATGCATTTCTTCTGCTCTCCTAAAGAATGACCTGGCAAACAAAAATTTTTGTATGAAGAGATCCAGTTGGTTCTTAGGGTTTCTTTTGTTTTCCCTGTAGAGATTTAACCAGTCTGCCCATAGTCCCTCTTTTCAAGTGGGAATGGTGCCTGGGGAACAGAACTACTACTTAACAATGTCACTCTCCTGCTTAATCCTCTTCATGTTTTTCATATGGCAGAATTTGGTCACAATGGCAAAAAATTTCTGTTGTGACACACTATTATCTTTATCTTCCATATTTCACTATCTCTTTTCCTCCATTGTTTACCCTAATTAAGGCCTTACTAAACAAGAAAGTAACAGTTCCTGAGTTCTCCAGCCAGTGTAGCATTGCTTCCTCTAATCAACACATCCAAAAGACAAACAAAATAAAACAATCAAGCTGTTTTAATCCAGTACTGTGACAGGCAGTTATTGTCAGAGATTGCAATGCACAGTATGTTTCTGAGCCATACTCTTAGTGACCACAAAAAGTACAACTAACAAGAGATGCTATTCTGTTCTTTTTCAATCCACCTTCATACTCAAATCAAACCTCAAACTTCCCCATGAAAGTGATAGGAAGGCTGAGCAATAATTTTAAAAAAAAAGCATGCAGAAGAGTAGCAACTTCTGTTTGGATCCAGAAAGCTCTACTATTTCAGCTAATTTCATGAAATCTTACTTTCACTGATTAAGAACCTTCTCCCTCAGCTATCCACACCAGTTAGATAGCCTCCACTGAGAACAGTTTTGTATAAATATTAATGTTGTATATCCATAAAGTCAGCCAGCTGTGATGAACAGTTTCTCTTCAAAACTTTGTTTTGATTTTCTGTGGCACCACCCAATATTAAATAAATTGGGTTATAGCTTCCAGATTCCACCGAGACTTCAATCTTTATGTTCAATTACATTTAAATACTTATCAGTAAGGATAAAAAAAAAAGATATGCATCTTTAAATATGTAAAATGCATTTTAAGAGACACTGGCAAAGAACTCTGCATCAACAATTCAGGATACTGAGGAAAAATTTGTCTCTGTACAGTTATTTTTTTCCCTGTTCTTATTTCACCAGGCTCTCAAAAGAGCAACAAAGTCACACACAGAATCACAGAATGGCCCAGGTTGGAATGGACCTTAATCATGAAGCTCCAACCCCCCCCACCACAGGCAGGGCCACCACCAATACCAGACCAGGCTGCCCAGGGCCCCATCCGACCTGGCCTTGAACACCTCCAGGGATGGGGCATCCACAGCCTCTCTGGGCAGCCTGTTCCAGCACCTCACCACTCTCACAGTAAAGAACTTCCCCTGACATCCAACATAAATCTTCCCTCCCTCAACTTAAAACCATTTCCCCTTGTCCTGCTGTTATCTACCCTTCCAAAGAGTTGATTCCACTCCTGTTTATAGGCTCTCTTTAGGTACTGAAAGGCTGCAATGAGGTCAGCTTGCTGCCTTCTTTTCTCCAGGCTGAACAAGCCCATCTCCCTCAGCCTGTCTTCATAGGGGAGGGTGCTCCAGTCTCCTGATCACCTTTGTGGCTCACCTCTGCACCCTCTCCAACAGCTGTCACCTCCGGGATGTCACTCATTCTTTTATGATTCATAATGTTCACTTTCAGATATCTGAAATTTAAGAATAACTTCACTACTCAGAACCATCTCCTGATGTTTTCAATTAGCATAGCTGTAACATGTTCACAGCGCTTAGTGAGTTACGGTCTGCTGGAAAAGCAGCAAAATACAAGAAAACACAATTTGGACAATATGTAAACTGTGATTATACTGACAGAATTGTTCTGAACTGACAGTGTACAATGCATCCAACCCACTCTAAGTCAATACTTTGCTCTAAGATGATGTCACATCTTCCAAGTTTTGATCAGTAACCTGATAGATCTGTACTGGAATCAGTTCAGCATTCACACCACTGCTGTTCAAGCACCTAAACAAAGGCAGGCTCAGCTTGAGGTAATACATCAGAACTTCACAATCAATCACTGTACTCATGAAGTAGCTTGCTTCCTTGTGCTAGAGTCTCCAGAATCTCTGATTAGCATGTTTGTAATATGATGGCTTGTTAATGCTTACAGCTTTCAGAGGTATAAGATGTTCTTCAAGCCTCAACGGCATTTGAAAAAATGATGTAATCTCCACATAGCTGAGAACATATATATCAAGGTTGAAGTCCTTTTACGAGAAATTCCATTCTAACCCTACATTTACACATCTCTTTCCTTTTCTACTCATGTTTCTTCCTCCTACTACAGTGAATTTAACATCACTGTAAAGATTTAAGTGCTTTGATCCTGTCCTAATTAGTGAGTACACATGCACACATCTTCACATCAAATCAAAAATAAAACAATAAATAAATCAGCACTGTAGACCCCAAATGACTATAAAACTGCAGCTCAGCATCTCTAATGAAAAAAAAAAAAAAAAAAAAAAAAAACCAAGTCATTTCTAAAAATGTGATTTTTTCAGTTCTAAATTGACAATTTGACTGCACTTAGGAGAGCTCTGCTTTCATCTCCAAGAGATCTCAACAACTAACAACAGTTACTATTGCTTTAATTTTCTACTGGATAGCAGACTTTGCCCGACCTCGGCAGAAAACAGTCCTGGTTGTGATTCTACATTCACTCAGCACTGGATTTCCCTCTCTCCCTATTACACACCACAGTCCCTTGCCCCCTCCTCCCTCCTGCATATGTGTTTTAATAACAAAAATCAGGTACATGAAATGGAAGGGGAAAATTTGGGGCCAAAATCCACAAAGAATTACTTCAGAAATTGTGACCTTTAGCAGTTCATTTCGTTCTGCTACATACACCAAGTACCTTCTTTATCATTTCAGTAAGAGGTAATACACACACACAACACTCCCTCTGCCCAGTACTGTGCTACACCTTCCTCAAACAGAAGCCAAAGTCGCTTCCACTGCCTGCACGATTTTCCCCTCCCCCAAAAATGGCAAGGAAACAGCAAGCGCAAGATGGTAAAAGAAGCTTGTATAAAATAAGTTGTCATACAAACATGCTTTACAGCTCAATTATAACTAGCAAGACAAAGTAGGCACACCAAAGACTGATGCAATATAAATCATTTAAAAGTTCATACACTATGAGTTCTTAAAGGTATTTTTGTTTTTAATGGTATGGAAATAGAGTACACCACAATTTTTAAGCAAGTCAACAAAATCTAGAAACTTGTTTTGTTTTGTTTTTGCTGTATCAAAAAACAGAGCATATAACATTCATAATGCTCAAATTGATGCATTGATGCTGAAAAACATTTCTCTTCATTACCTATCACGTTTCACCCACAGTACTAAGAAAAATTAGAAAAAAAAAAAACCCAGGAGAGAATATTTATTTCCTCTTAACAGAACAAGTCCCACTAGAATGGGGAGAATTGATGGGATGGTGCAGAAGGAAGGAGGAGAGACTAGATACCTTTAGAAGGGATGATGTTTGAAAGGCAGAGTATTTTCTTTTTCTCTGTGATCCTTAAATGTACCTAACAATGCAGCAGTGAGGTCAACTGTGGGAATCTTCATCTAAACTCTGCGTAAGACTACCAAGGAAGTGAAAGGAAATCAAAATACCTAAGGCTGATGATGAACGTGGTTTTAAATTGGCGTACCCTAGAGGCTTCGAAACTGCTGAGAACAGAACACACCTGGTGACAAAGTTGATTTTATTCCTACACTGAGATTAAGTCTATATTTCCATAGTTGCAAGCAGCATGAAGACACTGGGTAGATATAAACACAGCATTGGGATAAAACACAAAAATGATCAAGTATTAAAGATATTCACGATCTTTAAAAATTGCTTATTACATCAATATACTGAAAAGCAACACAGCAGAGCCCCCAAAAGACCAATTTGATGACACTTGGAGAGGAGAACAAAGAACACAGATTCTGAAGTGAACATGACTGGGTGAAAAATTCACGGTCCTACAGTGTGGGAAAGCAGAGAAGGCAGAATAAGCAGAAGATTGAAGAGAAGAATGTTGATTGCAGTTGTTTTCACAAGACTGCACCGCTCAGCACACAGGCAATGGATTTGTGTCGGAGCACTCAAGACCCGTTCTGCTCTCCAACACTTTCTGGGTGATGTCACACCAGTCACTTCAGCTGAATCCCTTTCCACTTCTTCCACTTGCTGGCCTTGTCAAATTAAGAGTTTGAAATCACTGAGCATAAAGCTAAGCAGAGTAAAGCCTCACATCAGTTTCTCATCCAAAGATACCAGATCTTTAGATTCAACTTCAAACCTCCAGATAATACAGATACAGTTCTCCTATGTCTTGTGCTGGCCTTCTATGCATATACACCAGCAGATTTACAAACACTATTTTAATAAAAACCTGGATATAAAAAAAAAATTAGTGCTTCATTATTTATTATTTCTTTTACTGCTTCAAGTAGCACTAAAGAATTTTTTTTCCAAAGAGGTCGTCTGAAGAATTAGAACCAGAATTTCCTATTCTGCACAAACATACAATATTAATATTTAAATAAAAAAATTTGCAAACTAGCTGTAGCCCAACAAATCAACCCAGCACTTCTCCTCTATTTTAGTACTTGTCTGGGAAAGCCTTTCACCAACAACACTGTTCTAGTCTGCCTTTCATGGACAAAGCATCAATCCTCCCCACATTGCTCATTGCAGCTAGAATAATGTTTGATCTAATTCTGGCAGATTTTCATTTCAGAACCAATTGTAAATCTCAGCATGGGATTACATACAACTTCAATGAGACAGTCTCATCTGTGCATCACAGACATGCACTTGTTTATATTTGCAGTATTTTCCTTACTGGGGTGGGAGCATAAGGAGAAAGGTTAGTTGAAAAATGAACATTACAAGAAGTGACACTTCTTTCCTGTTAATCATATTGATATGAAATCTGACTTAAGTGCTCACAGCATTTCTATTTACCTTCATAAAGTTCGAACAATGCTCTGTCTACCCGTCCTTACAGGTGCTTTTCACTGCATGGAGTGAGTTGCAGCAATTAATGCAAAGCAAGAAAGCTGCTCTGCAAACCTGCTGACAGCTGTTTAACGAGAGAGGTGGAAAGCAGTGGACACGTCCTGCCGCTTAATGGATACACAAACACCCCCAGTCATCAGCCCAAAGCAATACTGGCAGAGAATTAACTGAGATACAAAGCTCATTTAACAAAGAGACCCACAGCAATCTGGACAAAATAAGACTGTGAAAAGGTTGGGAGAGGGGAAATGAGAAGATGCATTTCTTCAACGAGATGGCAGTCTTTAATTCGACAAGTCATTTTATTTAGCCTTATTGCTTCAGTGCACAAACTCTTGCCTCCACTTTGCAAAGCAAATGCTTTTGTACGGATCCGTAAGCTCTCTGGATAGAGCATGTCACAGGCTTGCTCGAGTCTAAAGGAGATTTTCACATTAATAACACCACCACCATACCATGTTTTCTTCAGACACTCCAGAACGTGGCTGTAATTTAAATGATGGTTCCCCTCTCACATTCAAAATGAAATTTCAACCACTGTCAGACCTACTGCGTGACATTACTGACAGAACAGCAAACTGATACCTGCTGGCAGCAGAGGGAAACTACAAGAAAACCTGTCAATAATAACAATAAAGATCCTTACTTCGTTCTCATTTAAGAGAAGAACACATTTATTTATTTATTCATACTGCAGCAAAACACAGCAGCAGCCCGAATGGGGCTACAGAATAAGGTACAGTGTGAACAAAGGAGAACACGCAGAGACAAGACACAAAAAGTTTGGGTTATTACAGCATAATTCAAATATTGTCAGGAAATCACAAAGGTCCAAGCCTTCCACAAAACTTCCGCAGGATTCCACTGTTGCAGTGACTAAGTTAAAAGACCAGCTCATGTTTGAATATTCATGATTGAATAAAAGCAATCGGTGCGTTTTTAAGCATCTTTCTGTGCATGGCACCATGAGCACACTTTATTAATGAGTAATAAAATTTCAAGCCCAAGAATCCTTTGCAATAATCAAAATGAGGAAAATGTCAAGCTGTCTGTTTTCTGGAATCTGACATTTCCCATCACAGAACACAAACACCTGAAGTGATGTGTAAATCTACCACATGCTCTCCTCCTTCAGATTCCCTCTTTGAAGTAACTGCGTATCAAGAGCTAGAAAAAGTTTATACAACCACAAATATTATAATGGTGTACAGAGTCAACATTCTGCAAAATTTTCAAATTATGCACCCATATTTTCTTCCAACATCTTATGAAACACAAAAAAATGTTTTCCATGCTGCAATATTGAAAAATGTTTTTCAACCTTAGCAAAAATAAAACTCCCTTCACTTTTTTTTTTTTTTAATCATTTTTTCGAATACATTTCTTCTGATCTCTGAGGATGATCTTATTCCAAAAGCTGGAAAAAAGAACCCTCAACCTATTCCATTCAATTGCTTCCACAAGCCAAAAGGCTGAAGTACCGTCCAATGCAAAAATAACTTAAGCACTTTCCAACTAGAATGTATCCAAAAGAAGATGACTGCAACATTGAAAAATCTCATGCTGAAGGCAGAAATGCACCATAGTTGAGATAACGCTTCTTCTAACAGCTGTGACAGTTTAACCACCTTTTGCTGCTTGTCCCTTAGTCGATCAGACTACACACTGTGCCTTAGCTGTGCCAATCAATGGTGTAACGAGCCACAACCAAATAACCAGGCTGAATTTAGAAATATACAACACCCCCTCTCATCCCAAAGAACCTCATACAACAGGGCAAACACAGCTTTGCTGTCGAACTGACTCTCATTGAGCAGCACAGAATTCCAGACCAAATACACACCGGAACCAAGGGGCAATGCCAACATGGGAGCTAGCAATGAGCCCTCAGGACAGCATCCATCACACCTGAGACCCACACTTTAGTAGCAGATATCCTAGAGGGAGCCCCAGTTTTCAGAGCAGTCACATTCTGAACATTTGATGATGTTTGCAAAATCCAGTAACTCTGTTACCTTTCTTTTAATACCTTTATGAAAAAGTTTTCGTCCTATAGACTCTTCCTGTAAAGGCACACAAATTTTATTATCTTTGAATGCACCGTACTTTGAAATAATACATCAATACCTTTCACACTTGTCCTCTTTCACCTCCCCCATCTCCATGCAGCTCCATCAGCTTTCTAATACCAAAACTTCAGAATCCACTCACTTTTTGACACAACTTAATGTCTCAAAATGCTTTTAGAGGTACCTCTACAAAACACATGTAAGTATTCCTCTCTGAGAGGGTTAAGTATTTGCAACAAATATTCTAACAGCAGGCACACACCTTCTGCAAATATCCTTTCTTCCATTTTTTAACTAAAGGACAAAACTCCTTTCTTGGTAACCATGCGTATCTTTGCCAGAAGTATCAAGAGAACCGAAGTTTTAAAAAGATTTAAAAGAAGCAACGCTGGCATTGCTTCTAAGAGAATAAATAAATTAGAAATGCAAGCCTGCTACTCCACAGGGAAATCAGCTGCCAGCAAGGGTCAAAAAATAAGCCTTCCTTCACTATCAGTTATTAGATGGTTGTCCATTCATTTGGGTCATTTTCTTTACTCCTTTTCCTATGGAAAGAACACCTACTACTCCAGACAAGATAACAAATGCAGTCTGATGCAGTACAGTAATTTCCATGACATTCCCAAATTTATCTTAGCAATAATGAAGGGAATTTGTGAACTTTTTTAATTTTCTTTCTTTCACCCCTGAGGTGCCTTTAAGCATCACTCTGTCCAAAACAACATTTTAGTACATGTTATCAAAATGGACTCCTTTTTTTTGGAATATGGAGATCACAACAATCAAGACGTCTCTAGGTACTCCTGATTTGACTTTCAGACTTCTCAACAATACATCAGTAGTTTGCTACTGGTTTATTAATTTCCACTACCCTTCCAGTACAACTCATGCATGACTGTCCCTCCCTTGCTCCACCTCACAATTAGTGCTGTGACCACAATGATACAGTGACCCAGAGAACCCATCCAGGTGTTTGTGTTAGATGGATTACTTTGTGGCTTATTTCCACTTGTTCGTATTACTGGCAGAACACTGAAAAGAAACTCAGATTTTGACTTAGATTTGAGCTAGCTTAAGCTTTCTATGTTTAGACAACCAAAATTAATTCGTGTATCAGCATAAACATTGGACGAAACTTCCCAATGCTAAGCCTGTATCTTGCAACCTGGGGGTGAGGGCTGGGGGCAGCTCGGGAAGAAGGAAAGACTGGTCCAAAAGTCTGAGGCACAGTTATTGGTTGATGGGTAAAAAATGGTAAAAGAGCAACAGAATTAGTAAGATCTAATGAAGTCGTCTCTCTAGTTCTTCATGAGAAGATGATGCCCAGAATTAGAAGAAGTTCACAGAAATTCAGTATGTAGTGGAAAGATATTAGATAAAAGCAACTATTAAACCTGGAAACAGTTTAAGCCTTCTGAAAGTGATTTTTAGGAAAAGCAGTAACCTGAAAGATAACATTATGCCTTGAGGGAATGGTTTTATCTTTAAGACAAAACAAAAAAATGGAAAATATCATAACATCGCTTCAATGTCAGCTGAAAAATCTGTATCTCATCATCTGTCCAACACAAAGGACAATGGCAGAAGAAATCTGAGCAGTGATTTCCACAGCTTATGCAACTTAGTTCTTCCCTGTAGGTTAAGCTACAAATATGAAGATGTGGAATTCTGTTTTGGTCTTATTGCTTCTAGACAATAGAAAAAGTTTTAAATAGAAATATGTACTTCAGAATTTATCTTGATTCCTTATACACATGAAGTGAAGAGAGACAGTTAAATATTTTCAAAAACAGGAACATTGATGTAGTGCAACTAAGCAGATCAAGCTTTCAGACTATATTTTAAAAGCACTGAATACACGGTTGACTGGGCACACTAATAGCCAACTTCAAATACTAGCTGAAGTAGCTTTATAATGGAAAGACAGCCTAACCAAATGAATGCCAAGCAGGAAAAACAGCTTATTTTTCCATTACTCCTTGTTTACAAACCCCACAATAGAAGTCTCTCCTCTTTGCCTTCTACCTAATTTGTCATATTGAAAACCATATACACAAACTTTCTGTAATTGGAAGACAGAATTATTCAGTGTACAAGGCTAATGACTTAGGTTACGTATCTCAAAGAGTACTCTAGCACTGCATTGCTTTGGTTGCTTTAGAAAGTGTTACCCACTGTTTCAAAAACAAAGTCACACCTGGGCTGTAGCAACCATGTCCTCATTGAGTTTACAACCTCAAGATATATGGCCTGGCAAAGAGCACAGTCAAGTCCCTGTACTTCATGAGTGAACTTCCAGCTATTTAAGGCATTACTGAGTGGGATCTCCTGGGAAACTGTCATTTTGGACATAGGAACATAACAGAGCTGGCAACTCTTTAAGGACACCATTCTGAGAGCGTATCCCCTTAGCATAAGAAATCATGCAGAGGAGGCAGGAAACTGGCCTGGCTGAACAAGGACCTACAGGTCAAACTGAGGGAAAAGAAGGAAAAGAAGGAAAAGTTCAGGCAGTGGAAGCAGGGATGGGTGGCCTGGGAGAACACTGGGATGCCATGTGGACATGCAGGGATAGGATTAGGAAAGACAAGGTACAGATGGAATGGAATTTGGCAAGGAATATGAAAGAAGTGGTTTTACAAGTACACTGATCAAAAGAGACAAAGGAGAGCATACCCCTCTGATAAATAAAGATGGGAGAAATGGACAGAGGAAGCTGAGGTACTCAGTGAGTTCTTTGCCTCAGTCTTCATTGGCAGTCAGGCTTCCCATATCTCTCATGTCTCTGAACCTCAAGATGGAGGAGCGAAATCCCTCCCACTGTAAGCAGAGAACAGGACCAGCTGATGAGACTGAAAGTATACGAGTCTATGGGGCGAGACAGCATCCATACCAGGATCCTGAAGGAAATGGCTTGATACAGTTGCCAAGCCACTTTCCAGCACATTCAGACAGCCATGCCTGTCAGGTGAAGTCCCCAGTGACTGGAAAAGGAAAAACCATTCCCATTTTTAAGAAAGAGAGAAAGGGAGACCCATGGAGCTAGAGGCTGGTGAAGTCTCACCTTTGAGCCTTGGAAGATCATGGAACAAATGGGGCAGGCTACCTAACCGTGGATGCCCCATCACTTGCATTCAAGGCCAAGCTGCATGGGACCCTGGGTAGCCTGATGTAGTATGTGGCAGCCCTGCTCACAGCAGGTGGGTTGGAACTAGATAATCTTTAAGGTTACTTCTAACCTAAGCCATCCTGTGAACTAAACCTGGTTAAGACACATTTCTTTAAATTTAGGAGTACTATAGTAGAAATTTGTTTTATTCTCCCTGTATCTGAAAAGGTTAAAATGCCCTTTCTCTAGTGTTTCCACGTTCACATGGTTCATCAATCACAGATGCAGTCTTGAATTTAATAGGCTGAAGAACAACCTGGGATATATCTGCATCGCAGCATGCTCACACCAGGTTCAGTGCAGTGAGTCCACCACTCCAGCTAGTTGCCAATCTGAGTCAATTACACAATCCTGATTGCTTTACATGACAAAAATCAGAAACAATTGAACTTCACATTCCAACTACCAAGTCTGTATTGGCAAAAAGCATTTTCAAACAACTATGGCAGAGTAGCAGGAATTAAGAGATGCAACACTGTAGATTACAGCAGAACTCTAAACATGTCTCAGCTCCTTAACATTCCTTGCTCTCAAAAAATGCATAATACCCAAGAGCAAGGGGCAGCCATGAGAAGGCATATGAGAAGAAAGAGAGAAAATGAGCAGCTAGCAGGGAAACCAACAGGATAATCTCTTGAACATGTCCATAATTAGAATTCTGGACCAAAGCGCAACACTGGCTGTAACTCAAATTTAAAAGTACATTTTCCAGGAGAAAATTTGGGATTCAGAAGTATACAGGACACGTGTTCTTAAGCAGTGACAGGAATTCTAGGATTTATTATTATTCATAATTGGTGAAATGTATTGGGACTCAGCAAAATGTGAAATTAAAAATTTATGTAAGGAAAGCAGTATGAGTTACAAGTTTTTGTTAACCATACAAATGCTTATTGCATTAGTAGTACAAACAATGATGACAGATGAGAAAGCTGGGGTTTCCTAAACGGAATGAGAAGCTTACAGGACACTAACAACCACAACAGAGGCCTCAAAGCATACAGAACTGTTTTGGCAGGCAGCTGTAAAACCAACAGATGTAAAATAGAGATTTATAAATGTTATATTGCTTCACTCGCTGCTATGTTTTGCAGCATACCTGAGCTGGGAGATGCACACTGTTCTCTCAACAGATGCTTGGCTGCATTTTGGAAAGGACACTGATCCACAGAAATGGATTGGGAAATGTCATCTGCAACTAACAAATTCTAGTGTGTGCAAGGGAGAGTATACAAGACATTGCTTCTGTCATTTACACACCAGGTATAGGTAAATATTTTCCCTATTTTGTATAATATTAAGACATTCAAATAAACAGTAAGAATTCTCACACCAATGATGGGAGCTCATTGGTTGTTTTGTTTCAGAAGGTACAGATGCAGCTGCTTCCTGTTCATTCTGGTATTATGACATTATGTGCATTAACAGCAAAACTTAGGACATGTTTGAAACAATCAACAGTAATTTGCTTTAAGGAGTTGATAATCTTTGCTCTAGTAAACCAAGTACAATAAGCATTGTTTCATTGTTGATAAAAGCCCTAAATGGCAGCCTCTGAAGTACCTAAATGTCTTCTATAAGGTTAAATAAAAAAAAAAAAAAAAAGGAGACACCTGAGAATTTACTTATATCACTTTGCAGAAAATAAGTATTCAAAGTAAGGGGTTGGCAGCTATTAAACAAGCCTCTTTTTTTCTGTTCTTCAGATACAGGAAGTCCAATAAATTCCAGATGCTTTTGTACTGTAGTTCTGATCGGTCAGAAGACAATACAGGTAAACAAATAAATGCATCCTCAGGAGTACAACATGAAATGCAGCACAGACTTCCCTTCTTGCAGCATTCTGCACATTCTCAGATCCAGCAGAAATGCTCTTGTTCCTTCTTCATGAGGGAGCAGACTGCATTACATCTGAATAACAGAAACATCAGCTTCTCTGACGAGTGACCAACATGACTTCAGCTTGCCTTCAGACAGAAACAAGGCTAGCACTTCCCACCACTCATGACCAGTGGCTATTTGGTGGCACTATTATCCTACACTGCTTGAAGTGCTTCTAGTAAGCAAGGCAGCCAGGATTTAATGCTTTTAAGCTTTGAACCAAGGTAGCAACAGACTGTGACTTCTGTTTGCTCCTTTGGTGGACAGACTGCTAAGCAGGGGAGCAGCAAGGAAAAAATGTTAATAGAAACACATGCCATAATCAGTATCCTTAAATGAAGGGTAGCTTTATTTTGTTCATCCCATCCCCCCCCAAAAAAAACAACCAAACAAACAAACAAACAAAAAAAAAAAACCAAAAAAAACCCACTTGCTTTAAAATTATTTACTTCCAACAGTATCAATGTTTCTGAACCAAATACTGATGACATTTAACTCACTTGGGTGCTGTTTTCTGTATCATACAGACAATTTAATAGTTATTTGACCAACAGAACAAGTACACTGAAATAGTTTATAAAAGTTAATACTTCAACCAAGAATATGGGCTTTAGTTGTTTTCCTTTTCTCCCTAGACCCTGATTCAATGACACGGAAGACAAACTGTAGTCTCACCTCCTAATAAAACCCCTTTTTCTCAGTTACAAATCTGACCCTGCAGTAACTTTAATTTTAAAAATTGTTCTTGTATTGCAGTTTGCAGACACCTCAAGAAGGCTCTTGTCTGTGGTGTATGACTTCATTCGGGATATTTTTCAAATTATGTGACACTGAAACTGTTCAAGTTCTCATAATGAGAAAGTGTTACTTATTCTGCTAGCATCTGGAGAACCCCTTCTGCTGCCCACTGAGAAACACAGGAATTATTAAGGGATGGTACCATCTTCTAATTATCTAGAGTCTCCATAATGAACATATTCATAACAGTTTTTTGTACATGGACAAAATTATTCAGAATTTTTATTCCTGTTGCTTCCTTTCTCAGAGTCTCTCTCGTTGCCATGTTACCTCAAACACTGGTCCAAAAATCCCATTAAAAGGCAAATTATAGAGATTTAAAAAAACAAAAACAAAAACCCTCTACATGTGATGCAATTATTCCAAGCAAAACAATCCAGGACAAGCTGTAATATGCTATGCAGCGCCAACTGGTCAAGAAAAGAGAGAGAAGTTCCAAACTAACAGAAGGAAGAACTTACTATCAGAGTGACAGAGCACTGGAACAGGTTGACAGAGAGGTTGTGGAGTCTCCTTCTCTGGAGATAGTCAAGATCAGCCTGGACACCTACCTGTGCGATCTACTGCAGGGAGCTGCTTTAGCAAGGGATGGACACGATCTCTAAACATCCCTTCCAACCCCTACAATTCTGTGATACTGCGAAGCAGCTCAGTAAGCACCTCAAAGGCACCACTTGCAATGAAGTCCTGTTTCAACACACAAAGTTGCATGCAGTCCTTACATGGCTTATCACTGAAGAGCAGTGAATGTATTTAGGCAATTAGTTTAAATAAAACTCTGGGTTTCCACTTAATTCAGAAGGGGTATTTTCTTAATTGCAAGATCCTTTCCATGCTCTGCATGAAAAAGAAACAATTAGAACAATCTGAAACAAAATGAGTGTGAAATTCTTCCACCACCTCACATGCCACTGCAGCAAGTGTAACAGATGGTCAATTTAACTTACACTCTCAGTTATTAAACATTACCTGCAGCTCCATTAAACTGCCTTTCTACTGGAAACACTATATAAATTACACAGTACCCACCAATGCAGAGGATTAATTTGACCTTTCTCTAGGGCATGATGTATTCGTGCTCAAAGCCATTCAAATACAAAGTTTGAAGGATATTAGCTGTTCTTCTAGTGTCAAATTTTACAGTTACATCTTTAGTGGTGAGCTGGCGAGTGTCAGTCATCCGCCTCATTGTTTCTCTATTACAATCACCATGAAGTTAATGGACACTAGAGAGAGGAGGAAAAAAAAGCTGACTGACAGATTAAGGTATTATAAAGTAGTTGTGTGAAACCAAGAAAAAAAACCTAAGACATACCATTTTACTCTGTTGCCATAAGGGAACTGCTGCATGCAATTCACATGACATCTTTCACCTGTTCTTCTAAATATAGTTCAATAGCTGCTGAAAACAACAGCACACAAAACGGGGCCACTGTTTTCAATCCTCTGCCTGGAAAAATCTAAAAACTGAGATCTTTCTCAAACACAGATTTTTTCCAAAAATTAATAGCTTGCCTTGTGGCAAGCTACAAAATTAATTAAGTACATTACAATAATGGTAAGAAAATTAAAATGACTTTTGAAATTCAACATTGCAGCTGGACCGCTTATTTAATATATTCAGATCTCCACAAAGTACGGGGGCTGAGAGACTGTTCATTATTATTAAAAGCTCAAGTAAAAATACTCCTGCTTTCACTAACTGCTTCCTGAGAAGTATGAATAAAACTTCTCCTATGCTTACTATTAAATGCCCTCTAGCACCTGAAATCTCAAGAAATTACTTACTTTCCATCAACTAGGTGCTCCATTCTTCTTGACTGAGCTCCAAGACAAAGAAAATTAGGAAAAAAGAAAAACTGCCATACAGCAGAGAAAAATGATTCAGGGTATTTGGTTGCTATACCTCTATTCATTTAGATATATGAGCACATGAAAACAAACAGAATTTCAATATAGTTATGCTCTTTCCACATAATGGCTGTAAAACTTAACAGCCCAAGGAAACAATAAACATTCCTTAAAGCAATCCTGAAGAATTAAGAATTATATTTTTTCCTCCTTTGCAAATACTTGGCTTGGAATAACAGGAATATTCACATAGGCCACTTCCCCATTCTCCTCCTTCACAACAACCATGTTTCTCCAAACACAAACTGAAGCAACAGATGCTCCATACGAACATCAGGAACCACTTTTTCATCATGAGGGTGATGGAGCACTGGCACAGTAAAGCTCAGAGTGATGACAGTATTTCCATCCTTAGCAGAAGATCTTCATCCTTGGAGATACTCAAAGCCATCTGGATGTAGTCTGGACATGGTGTGGGCAACTGGCAAAAGGCAAGCAGACAAGTCAATCCCTAGAGGTCCCTTCCAACCTCAACCATTCTGAGATTTTATAAAAATGTGGTCCGACAAAGAACAAAGAATTATGGATGGTCTCACTGTCAGCTTAAAGACGACTGCAATCTGTATGCCTACAACTACAAGTAAATATCATCTCTAAGAAATGGCTGCAAGAAGCTGCATCCTATCTGTTGGTGGGATCCGGCCTCAACTACATTCAGTTTTGTCATATTCTGATGCACTACAGCAATGCTGAAAGTGAAAACCCTCAAGGAATTATAGTTGTCATCATACTTGGAACAACACAGAGAAACCGTCCATAGCTCTATCCTGACTTCTCAGAGACAAAAATTCATGAGATCTCATACCTTATCTTTGTGAATGGGAGTTATCTGCCAACATGGTACTAGGAAGCATCTAAAGAGAACCCTGTATGGCTGCATAATCAATTCTTACTGAAACGAAAACCGCTGCAAATATCAGCTTTTCCAAGGGAACGGTATTCTTTTGTGATCTGGCTGCTAGTAATAAGTATAGAATGGTGATGTATTTAATAACAATCCTACAGAATTTAATTCAGGGAAAGGAAGAATTAAATACCTTTAACAGATGTTAATTGTGTTGCTTAATTAATTTCAGGCATTACAATTAGAAGTCTGTGTGAAACAAAAAACAAGACCGAGGAGTAAAATTTATGTGAAAATGCTCCATTAGAGCCAACAAAATTAGCAGGTCTGGCAGTATTAAAACCCTACATTCAAGGCATACAGGTAGCTACCCAGGAATATGATATCCTCCAGAAGATCATTCAAAGCCACAGAGAGTTAAGATAGAACCTGTGACCCTGCTGGGTAGAACATCAGCGTGAATGACTGCCAACAGTTTGAAAGCATTACTCTGTAGATATTTAAACACACACACTCAAACACTTCAAGGAAGATCTATCATTCTTAGAATACATCATAATAAATAAAAGAAGTATTAAAAAAAAAAATCCAAATGCATCAATACTGAAAAGCAGAGGTTATTTTAAAGAATGTAAGTGGAATACTCTCAAACACACAACACAGCACTGTTTAATTTTTCCCACTAAAAATCTGAAATTGTTGTTCTCCTTTGGTTTATGCTCTCTTGTTGAAATAGGATTTTATATATCTTTTTAGTTTCTTTAACACCCATTTTTGTAATGATGACAATAACTAAAAGCATATGGAGTAGTAGAGTAAGAATTGAAAGGCTTTATCAAAAGCCAGCAAGACATTCTATCCCATACTCCACATTTAATAATAGGGTATGGCAATTGATAAACTGAACCAAAACTAAAACTGCTTAAGAATCTCTGGTCTTCCAAATGGGCAAGAACTTTTGTTTTCTTCTACTCTTCATTGTAGCACAGAAATTTTATGGATATACATAATATAAATCTCACCTTATTTTGTTCAATGCATAGCAAGACTTGGCTCTTCACTACTCTTCGCTGCCATCTTGCTTTATGATTTTCTGCGTCTGTGGTGACAACGATTGATGCCATCTTCTCCCACCACTACTTTCCCATTTCACTTTTAGAATGATGATTTTTTTGCTTTTTAGCAATTTTAATCTGCTAACATTTTTGTATTGTTCATCTAGTATAAGAAAGATAAGAGCTACATATGAATGATAAAATATGATTTAGATTAGAAATTAGTAAAAGGAAGGTGCAAAACCAAATGCACGCTATATGCATGAGACTTTAAGAAATAAAATAGATTTAAATGCTAGAAAAGCTGGAGAAGTTCTTTCTTTAAATGTGTAGCTCAAAATCAGAAGTCAAATGCACAGCTTAAACTGTATCATCATCTACGGAAAAACAGCTTTGAACTATGCATATTGCTATGTCTGTCGTTTTCATAAAGTATGAAAGTCAACTTATTGTACTATAACCATAATATTGCATGTTTCTTATACAAATAAAATGGTATTTTGCTTGTCTTTACTATCTCACTAAGCAATTCTGATAGATACGTTTTTTCTGCGTTTTGCATCTGAATCATGACTTCTAGAAGAGAAAACCTGCTAGCAGTTAGGACCCACATTTATGCACAGCCGAATAAATAGATGGTAGAGACAGCACCAAGGAGAATTCACTGAGGAAATTTTTAGCTTGATTTGCCTAATGCAGCTAAAATAGACATTTCATTTCCAAGAACTTGAACAAAAACTCTGAATAAAGCATCTGATATAAATTAATTTTCTTACACCAACTCAACAGAGGCAAAGGGAAAGGTCTATGCCAGGTTAATAAATTAAATTTCCACTGAGAAGCTTCCTAAATTGAGCAAAATCTGGCTAATGGAATCTGCACAAGAGTCAATAGCTTCCTCTATGGCCCTGATACAGCACAGTACATCAATAGGACTAATATTCTTTTAAAAATATCTCCAGCATTACGATACTGTCACCTTTCCTTTGCTGTTTCCACCTTTCACTCTCCCAGTCATTCACTGTTACATTCAATGTAGCTGATTAGTTCTTATTTCCCTAGCAGCATGAGAGACTTTTCCCTTGGAACTGTTGCAGTAGTAGACGACACATTTCACGCGGTGCCCAGTGCATTTTCTCCTCTCTTTTTAAATAATTACATGATACACTATGTTTGAGGACCTTTTGCCAGGGGCAAAATACATATTTTTCATATACAGATACATACACACACAGACACAGACACACATATATACATATGTATATAAGCCTTTCACTGCCTCAGGCAGTGAATTATTCCCCACCATCACCTATGCTGAGTTGAGCATTTCCATTTATCTGATAATTTCTTGTTTCAGTCCATGCAAAAGAATTCAAACACATACTAAAGGGCACAGTGTTCAGAACGCAAGCACTAAGATATACCTTTTCAAAGCACCTTACTTCGAAGAATCCAAAATACATCATACATGGCAATGTTTTTGTTAAGAAAGCACACTGGCTGAAGCAGACAAATTACAAAAGCCAATTGCTGAAATGGTCTTAAAAAAAAATCCACAATGAAATTTCACTAAGATCATTGTTATGCTAAAATTAAATTGAAGTTAAATTGCAATTAGCATACAGCTTTTATTTACTGCAGATCATCTAGAAGATTTATTACAGCGACTAAAGCATTAGGGAGTAAAGTAGCCATGAATTTTTTCAAGCTTGCTAATACGTTTTTCATCACTGGTACCACATGGTACAACCACTGTGCAGATTCTATTATTTCAAAATTTACAGAATAGCTTTGATGGGTTCCAAAAAAGCAGTGATTTCTCCAACACAGCTTGCAACTGCATGTAAGCAAGTGCAGCACTACTGTTAAGTGCTTTGAAGAAATCTGATAGGAGAGGCATGGCTTACTGACATGTTGAAAATAAACAGCAACTCAGACTTGTGTTCAGATGTTTAGACTGAAGCCTGAGGGGATGCAATATGAATTCTCAAAACTCGTATCTTTCCTTTACACAAACACTGATCATTTCTTCTTCCCCACTGATGGAGCTCCACATATCCACTTCACTGGCTACCACATGCAGATGAGAAGCTACTGCTATGATCCCCCAACACACTCCTAATAGAAAGGAGAATTAAAAGTGAGCAGTTTCCCTATGGATTCCCTTCCAGTTAGCTACCATGTCACACCTTGTCAGCCACTGTAAAATAATCTAACCTTATTCTGAATTTTTAATCATGTAAGGGTCCAAAAATGTGCCGAGATAGCTAAGATTTATTTTCAGTTCCTTTGAAAAGGTAATAAGCATATATATAGAAAAATGCTTACTCATAACCCAATACACTTCAAGTATGAGCATATTTGAAAACCTTGATCACAAACTAAAACAGTTTTGAAACCTCATTATAAGAGCAAAAAGGAAAGGCCCAATCAATTTAAACACCAAACAGCACAGATGCAGAAAATGGCTTCAAAATGTAGCACACGTTTTCATCTATACTAGAGATGATGACAGAAGGAAGAGAAAAAGCATCATCACAAATGACTTTATGTTGACAAAGAATAAAACATGTTAATGTTTCACTTATTTTTTTCTCAGTGAAAGACACCCAGGAGCACACTGCTTAACACTTCTAATATGCATCTCCTTCTTAGAGAAGCTTCATAATATTGGTTTTACAATTCTTCAACACTTTGGGTTTGATTTCAGGAATGTAAAAAGGTTGCCCCAGAACACCTGCCTGGTAAAGAACGCTTACTGCTGATAAAACAAGACAGGCAACGAAGCACACCCTAGGGATTAGAGCTGCTTCTCAAAAAGCTGTAAAGAGATACAGACGCTTCCCTTTCACATCTTGTACTTTCTGTAAGGTACTGCAACACAGACAGATGCGTATCTATCACTCATCTTCTGAATCAATTTGAGGGTAGAGGGGGGGAAAAAAGAGCAAAAAAGCCAGAACACTCTCTACTAAGAGGAAGCCATTTCCAGCAAACACCCGTAGACTGAGCAAGTGGCAGCACAAATCACTGGCATCAGTGGAACGCAGATATATCCAATGTGGTCCCTCATCAAACAGCAAAGCTCTTCTCAAACAAGTGCTGAGGCAAGGAAGAAGATTCTTACTAATTCTTACTATGCAGATACTCTTTATAATGAGTTTTGTAGTATGCTTTAGACCAAAGCCTAATTTTTATTCAGTTCCAGGAACTTCACTGCTAAATACAGTCCAAAGAAATAGTATAAAAAGTATACAACCCAATCTACAGATAAGGTATTTTTCTTCACAGTTGCTTAAAAAGCAAGAGCCATTTATAATCTGGTTTGATCTCAAATGAATTATAGAGATGTTACGGTATCATCAAAACCCCAAATGCCGAGTTCAAGTGGATCTAAATCATCCCAACAACTGTACCATGTCACATACTAAAGAAGATAGTGAACTATTATGACTAATTTCAAACAAAGGAATTTCTATTCATGAGATGGTAAAAAAAAAAAAAAAGAAAAAAAAGAAAAAAAAACATTCCCCCATATTCTGTGCATTTCTGTGCATTTCTGTAGATCAAGTGTATTATCTGAATATTCACCAAAACTTTAAACAAAAACAGTAAAATAATATTAATAATAATTCATGTTGAGTTGGCTCCAATCACAAGGACTGTCTGCGCAAGGCTGTAACCAACGCTTACAATGCACTGTTAGAAATGCTAGGTTGGTCTGAGAGCACTGCCAGGGTACATGAAGAAATGCAGCTCAAAAGCGACGAACACCTATGAGATGCCCCATATCTGCTGGTGGCCAAACTACAGCTGAAAAAAATCTCCTTTAGACTGGCTTCATTTTTGCACGAGACAAAAGAATGCTATTTGAAGACAATAACTTTATCCTAATAGGTTAAAAGCATGTCTTACATGGTTCTACTGCCAGCCCATATTAGAGCAGGTAGTAGAGAAGATACTAGAAAAAAAAAAATCAGGAAGAATACAACTATCTCCCTGAAAAACCTGAGCATGATTTTAGTTGTCACTTTACTGGCCATCCCCCCGAAAGAAAAATAATTAAAATAAATCATTACTGGCCTAATGAATGTAACAGGTTCTAAATTAGTAAGTCTAAGAAAGGTCTCTTAGAAAAATCTCTTAGAAAAATCAAAAGCTCTTTTGTCTAGATCTGCTAATTACCCAGTTATTTCACTTCCCCTCTCTCCCCCCCCCAGTATGTGAAAGTGTTGAGTCATGCCTCTTGGCAGAAGTCTGTGCTCCACTTCTATCAAATACCAGGTTACCTACATTCATGCCTCAGCTTTATCTGAAGGACATAAGTCTCTAAGTAGGCTGCGGAAATTACTTTTAAAGCAAAACAAAGAATTTCCTTCCACATCTCCCTTGCCTCTTATTGGTTATGCTGACCACTCCATCTCAGTAGATCTACCTCTTTCCACAGGTTAGAAGCAAATGTTTCCTCTGGAGTATTCTGAAACTTCTGATCAAATTATTAGATAGAAACTGAATTATAAAGCCAATTTGTCTTCCACAGGGAAAACAGTGATTCCTCATCAGAAATTTCTAGTAAAGGCTGAATCAACTTGAAACAGATTAAATAGCTGTAATGAAAGCACTTGAACAACATCAGTTACAAACCCGCATCCAATTTTGCAAAAAAGCTGCTTTTAAAGAATAAAAACAACTTGCAAACAGGGCTGGCATTTAATTTGAAAAATCTTCCCATCTCTTAGTGTGCCACGTACAATTCACACTGGCGAATGGAAAACACTCTCACAATGCAGTTTTTGAATTATAATGCTCATTAAAGGCAAAAGTCTCTGAAGGGTTATAAACTCTTCAATACCACCACAGATGGACATTCTTCTCTTCTGCAGTTTGCACTTTCTCATCATTTTTCTTATCTTTACCTCCCTCATTCTCCTGATGCCCTGACAGCACTTTTTCCATACATGAAAGCAAACAGAAAGCAGACTGATATTTACATTATCATCTTTCTAGGAGAACTCTACTTCAAGCAAGATACCGCTTATCAAACAATTTATTTTAATAAGCGGTAAGATTTTTTCCTTTATCTTCTAATCAGAAGACAAGAACAAACGTAGTAATAGAATGTCAATGCTAATTTAAGAGGAGATGAAAAATGAGTTTATAATAATGCAGCACAATCATGTTCTACAGTAGGTCACAGAGGCATAAAACTCTCAACAAATTCATTCTCATTTCACTGTGTTTTTTCTTGGTAACAGGGCAGGACTGAAGGTCTTAGCAGGTCTTGCTGTACAAACTCATATCAAGTTACAGAGATGCTGAAGTTGGCTTTTAGCATCCCAGTTTTTCTAATCAGTGGTTAAAAGGGGAGAAAAGGCAGCAAGTCTTCTATTTGCTTTGTTTTAAGCAAAAGGCAGAAACAGACTGTAAATTCATCTCTGCATTAAAAAGCTATTTAATAAATGATACTAAACAGTACTATACAGGTACTACACAGAGGTTTTAGTCCCCCAGACTGCCCAAAGCTACACGTTCAAAGGATGTCATCCAAAGTTTAAAAGCCGAAAATCCTCAACGCCTTTCAGCTAAACAAGCAGCAAGATTGAGTAGAGAACACTGAAGCCTTCAACCCCTGAAGTTTGATGTTTACACAGATTGCACAGCCATTTGGCCTAAGACCGCAGAAAGCAGAGTGAACAAAACAAAGGATTGGTTCACCTGCTCAGTACCACAACATCAAAATAGTTCATGCTTTTCTTCCATATTCTGGTCCTGAATTCCTTAGCATTCCCCAGAAAAAAGGAAAAATCTTAAAAAAAAAAAAAAAAAAATCACTGCTAACCTGGCAGCTCCAGCAAGGATTGTGAGATTTTAAATTTAGTAGATGTTATTCTAATCCTGTTTCACAAAAGACAGATTAAAACGCTTTAAAATTGCAGGTCAGAGTTTAAATGTTGATTTCTAGTCACTGTTTGCTTTTAAACACCTACTTGCAAGAAAAATTGGTTTTATATGAAGGTTAGTACTTCTTTCTATTAACCAAGAAACTAAAGGATATTTACATGCACTCAGAGTAATTCACCTTAGTATTTGTCCTGTTTTCTTGGACATTCCTTGTTTGCTAGGTTATTTGTCTAGCCACAGTTTAGGAATACATTTGAATGTAAACTGGAACTCAACAGAAAATTCAGAAAGAGGAAATTAAAATTGATTTCTTGATCCCTTCCTAAAACACCTATTCACAGGGAGCTATTTTTGTTTTCATTTTTTTCTGTTTCAGAATTTCAAGTTTGCCGCTAAAATAATGAAACCAACCAAAATTAATAAAACACTTTCTCCATACCTCTAGAAGAGGTTACTATGACAAGTAGTCATAGTATTTAGTATTTCCATACAAGAGCTAAGCAGAGACTTCTACATAAAGTGCCCTCACACCAGTAAGACCATTGGCTTCACTTTTTTAAATAGTCACTCTCTTTTAAATACCTCTGAAGCACAACACAGAAAAAGATGCCTTAAATTACATAAGGCTTGAGGTTTTGTCTTTTTCTGAAGTTTTCAAGAAAAATGTACAGTTTCAAGTACCACTGATAACATGTTCAGAAGCCAAAGGGAGCTAGCCGCAAGCTTTCCCTCCTTGCAGGTTGAAGTATGATTCATTTCTCAGGCTCAAGTACGTGTGTAGTGGGAATCACAACTGACTGCTCATCTGCCCTTTATGGGGATCTGGTCATTGTAGCTGGCTTTTGGAAGAGAAAATGATTGCAAGTAAAAAACAAAACAGTTATTTCTGTTCCCCTGTAAACAGACATACTGTACTTTGCTACGCTGCCTACAGAAAAGGCCCCAATAAATACATTAGAATCCCATTTTCTGGAGTATGGTCAGCATAACACAGAGCTGCTCACATCAGCCATTTATGCAGTACTAACTCACAGTAAATATCTTATAAATCACAAGCAAAACAGCTTTCCTTCAGTCAGAAAGAGCTCAAGAGAACAAATACATGAAATCTGACCTTTACATCAAAAAAGATCTTGGGTTACCACAAAAACAAAAAACAAAAAACAGGTTCTGTTACAAAAGCTTCCAGGAACTCTACATTTCTAAAGCCATTTGATGAATATTCCTATGTATTTTTGCCTCATCTGAGATCCAATGAGAACTTTCTGAAGGGGAAAAAAAAACAACAAAAAAAACCATTGAAACACATCAGAGACCTACTGTTATCCATGGCTACCAGCTTTACTGATTTGGAAAATGGTGCTAGTCATCTTTGGTTTGGATTTAGAGATGACCTTTTTTTCAGTTACTCATGGATTCGAGAAACCAACTTAAAAAAAAAAAGTTACTAATCCTGCTAGCTATCCAGTCACCTATGATGAGCAATCATGCAACTAGGCTCTGATTTTCTCACATGCTGATTATCAAAAAAGCTGCTATATCAACTTAAATATTTACAGTTAGAACAGTTCTGTTATTTTAAAATAGTAATTACAAATAATAACACTGAGCAACAATGCATGTTTGAATATTTCTAAACACTATATTTGTCAACTGGATAGATGTAAACACCATTAAAGCCTTACTCATTTCTGGGACTATTTATACATGTCACAATTTCCTCTACATAATACTAAGTCCCATTAAAAAAAACAAACAACAACAACGAAAAAAAAAACAAAAACAACCCAGAGTTGTCATAATGTAGCTGTAAATTGCTGCTCAAAGCTTTTCAGTAGAAAGTTCCACCAAGGGCTTGAAGCAATGCACAGAATTTGCTGAGACATAGAAAATGTCATTGTGAAACAGTGCACCCACCTATACTGAGATCAACTTCCTATCTCCTCATATATCATAGGGCAGCACACATAAACAAAGGTGAACAATAGCTCATCTATTAAGGCCTATAAAACTACACTAAACACAGCTAAAACAAAATGGGAGACAACACCAGTATATTTCAATTTCAGCCTGTAAATGCACGAGACACCCACACTTACTTCCGAAGACACCTTCTAAAGGACTGGAGTTTGTTGAGGATTTCTCTAGCTTTGAGAGTTTCTTTGCTTTGTTTTTAATTTTATGGGAGTAAAAGAAGAGCAGAACAAACCCAAACGTACACAAGTACCAACGGAGAAGTACATCTTTTATTGCTGATTTAATTTACTGAAAATAACATTTACCTGAGATAAAGAGAATTCAACAAGAAGCAAGTGAACACCAACCTGAAGTACTTGAGACACACTCTGTTAAAACAAGCTTACCTTTGGTCTTCTCGAATGCTTATACTTTCAGTCATCTATAGGCTGCACATCAGGACCAACCTCTACAGAAAGGCTTGTTAAGCACTGGAATAGGCTCCCCAAGTGGTTGAGTCACCATCCCTGGATGTGTTTAAAAACCATTTGGATGCAGTGCTCAGGGACATGATTTAGCAGAGAGTTGTTAGAGTATGGTTAGGTTGCGGTTGGACTTGATGATCTCTAAGGTCTTTTCCAACCTGAGCAATTTTATGATTCTATGATCTACTGGCTGCTTGTAATTCACTATGACTACCCCCCAGAGCTAAGCATAAATACCTCAACCCCAAAAGGAAAATCTCATGCTATCTGGGAACTGAGATCAAGTGGCTTTGCTACTAATTCTGCTGAGCTGCTAACATATGTGAAATATGTATAAATAGGTAAAGTTTAAAAATCTCCAAGGTTTTCTCCTCTTACACTAAGTTCGAGAAACGTGTTAATTTCACTTGCTGGTTTATTCAAGTAAGCTACAGCGGTGCTATGGTTAAAATTACACAAACCACTGCTTCCCTCACAAATTTGTCCCATGGAATTTTTAAAGCAAGGAAGAGAGAAAAGCTCTGTACTATGCACTGAAGAACATCATTTTCTTGCTGGACTCTGTAAACAAAGATGCCACTGGACTGCTCACTCTGCACTTCAGCTGGTATTCTGACTTCTGCTTGTCACTACAGAGACAGCACACGTAGGTCAAAACTGTGACCTTGTGGCATCAGAGAAGAATCAACATTCTTGAGTCATGATTTTTGTGGTTCTGTACTTCATGTGATACATGAGTATTCTAGGGCCAGATTTCAGGCATTAACAATACTTTTTTTTTTTTTTTTTTTTTTTTTTTTTGTCTTTGAGCCTGACTCAACGTAAGCATTAAGATGAAAATCAACCAACTCTAAGTGCCTTTCATACACAAATTTCTTAAGGGGCATCATTTAACCATGCACGTGGTTACAAATGTTTTCCTTTCCTGAAAATGAAAACAACACAATTTATACTGAGGCATTCTGAAATTTTTCGCATAGAAGAAGCCTGCTTACAAATTACAACATGGCTGGACTTGATGATCTTAAGTGCCTTTTCTAACCCAAATAATTCCGTGACTATGCTTTCTACTTTACATATACTATTAAGTAGAAACTCATGCATAGACAATATTTATTATTTTTAAAGCAAGGTTATTGCTATATTACATATGTATAACTTCATGAGCAGTTTCCCTCTGATGACTAGCTCTTTGAGAAAATATAAGATTTGTAATAGATATATGAAGACTGGCATGAATTAAGAATGAGCAGAATATTTAAAGCTCCAGATGAAACAGCTTTACAAGAGTTAAAAGAAAAGGTATGTATTAATTCTAACAGCGCTACATCATTTCACAAATAAAGAAGAGAAAAAATACTGAATAAAAAGCATCAAGAAAATGAAGATCAGAACTGCAACCACACTGTGTTCTCTAAAGGGAAGGAAAATAACAGAAGTTCCAGAATTTTCACAGACTCACAGAATGACTTGAGTTGGTTGGAAGAGACCTTCAAGATCACTCACTTCCAACCTTGACACCGATGGCAGGGCTGCCACTCACTAGATCAGGCTGTCTATCCCATCTGGCCTGGCCTGAATGATCTCCAGGGATGGGGCATCCAGGCAACTTGCCCCAGTGCCTCAACAGCCTTTTACAGGATAAGACAAAATAATGAAGCAAAAGGTCCCACACAGCATCCATTCCTTAAAGGTATTAAAGGAAAGTCAATCTGCCATCACAGTGAGGATTCAACAGCCATAATGCCTTGCTCACCATGTAGCGCTTATCTTTGCCAGACTACTTGGATACGAATCTTGGGGCCTGTATGTGGATGTGAAGGCATAAATAGACCAAATCAATCTAATTACAGACTTTGTGCAATCAAATTGCCTTTCTGTTCCATAACTTCTGACACAGAGTTCTGTTACACTAATCTCCTGCATTACACTCAAGAGTTAAGATGTAGAGTGGCAGAGCAGGAATGAAGGATCGAGCTTCTATTTCAATCTGAGCAATTTAATCAGTGTGAGAGGCCTGACTAACTTTGAAGACAGCCAATTTTCAGTTTAATATGTACTAATGGCATGCTTACTTCAAGTCAATTTGGAAGAGGAAAATAAAAATATTGTTCCACAAAATGACTTGTTACTTCCCAAGATGTAGACAAACCTTAGATGAACACTGCTACTGTACCAAACATGAGATTTTTTTTTTTTTTTTGAAACTTCACAACCATTTCAGTAAAGCAATGGAATATCACCATCCCTCAGTAACTAATGAGGAATAGAGTCACAGAAGTGGAAGGAAAAAAAAAAGGACTTGCCTACTACCACAAAGAAATGCTCATTGGCTGTGAAAAGGAAATCAGATCTCATGCTCTTGGCTAGCTGTCTCACTGCTGGATCACACTCCTTTCATACAAATTGGATAGACAATTTAGAAGTCATCAGTTACCTATTGTTCTATTATCCAGATCACATTTGTCCTGTATGTCTGCTTACCTAACAGCTTAAATCACCTTTAAAAGTAGCTGTACTTCCCCTTACATCTAGCTGCTGAGCCAGAAGGTTTTCACAAGGGAGGTTTTTCTTGGTCTTGCCTTGCTTGTCTATGCAATGTCTGCTGAAATGATGTCTGAGTCAACCACCATGACTGTTCACCTAAATTTTTTCTCAGCGTCCTTAGCTGAAGGTTGTTGCTGAAAAGCAGCTTCTTTCTTCCAAGGTGTACAAGCACAAAGGATGTGTCAGTTCAAGTGAAGAAAGAGCAATGAAAATATTGGAATGGAACGCATGAAAGAAAGGTATTTAAAAATAAAATGAACTTACACAATATTTGTTGCTTTTAGCTTGAACTCACCAAGTTTTGCATAAAGAACAATCGAATGCTGGATGATTTCTTCAAGTCACAAACGTTAATATCGATGGTCACAGTCGTACCCCCTTCCCACAGTACCCTGGAATGGTAGAACACTGAACCCTCCTTTATGGTCACCTAACCTAGCACATAACCTTACTATGCATTTAGTAAATGCTACTTCTAGTCTCCTTCACTTGTAAAAACCATTTTAAAACTAGTGCTTTTACCACCTGGCAGTTTTCCTGCAAAACCTCAGCCTGCTGAGTAGCAGTACAAGGGGAAATAAAAAGGTTAGCTGTGAGCACTGTATTATTTTCTTGTGGAATTAACGCTTACCCTCTTAGAAAACATGCAGTAAACTCAACAGCTGTCCTTGTGCATTTCTAAGTACTCTGCATGCAGTGCTGCAAAACACTGTCTCCAGTGACAAATTATATTTTATTTGAAAGACAAAGCATCAATCTGGATCATACTTCTCAGATGAATGAATTGAACATTTCTAAAATGTGCTTACTGATACTGACCTTTCTTCTCAGAGAGAAAGAGTTAAACAACTTCCCTTATTCCCCAAAGACTGCTGGTCTCATACAGCAGTGCCATGTTTTATTTAAAACATGCACTCTCTCAGCAACCACTTGTTCTAATTGGCAAGGCAAGGCTGGGTCCCCAAAGCACACAGCTCGTTACATTCAGTTTGGATTACAAAAACACGATGAAACAAACTGCATCGAAATGTACAAATTAACAGCTCAAGAGTGCACGACACAGACATGGAATTAGATTGTAATATGGAACAAACTCCACAGGGAGGCTAAGGAACAAATCACTAGTGTCTCTATAAACTACAGAAGGCTTCCAAACGAGCAAATGAACAGAACAGCACACAGACTTTTCTATAACTCAAATAAATTGCTAAATGTGGAAAAAAAAAAAGGAAAAAAAGAAAAACATTCTCCCATAAATGCATGCATAATATACAAGAAGGAATGGAATTACACAGGTTTAATAAATGAAACCTGTGGGTTTCACAGTCTGAATAGGTAACTCTGTTTTCATGCCGACAATGTGTGACCATCATGGCACTTAAGTCATACCTAATTTTTTTATTCTTTTATTTTTTTTATTAAATCACATATGGGGACTAGACATGGAACTAAACTGCAGCTGCTTTTTCAACAAGTCATTTGGAAAGGTTATGAGTTAGAAGATGAACAAGATATTCAAGAAACGAAAAGAAACCAGCTTTACCATAAAGAGAAAAGTACACTAAACAGAAAACAGAACTACAAAGCAAACTAAAAATAACAGAAGTTCAAGAAAAATAATGGACAGAGCTCTTCTGTCTTCTTGTCAGTCTGTGCAATGGGCCTGGCAACCTTTTGAGATAAGAAAAATATCAATGATATCTAGTCAAATTTTAAAAAAATTTAATTGGGTAAATTTGGCAGTCTTTTCAGGTAGCCAGCACTGAGATGTTGCATTTTTGAGTGTAATCCATATATTTTATTATTATTATTATTTTTAGAATAAATGAATCCCAGATTACCAGGCTATGAATTTAGCAAGATGCAATCCAATGGAACAGCCCCTAATCTCCTACAGGATTAGTCTATTAACAGGATTCACTGTCTGCAAAACACTGAAATTCTTAATTAAAATGCATTCAATTTTCCTAGGCTACATGGTAAAAACACTTTCAAATGTCACTGGAAAAAGCCCTACTAACTTAACATTAGTAGTAGCCTGAAAGAAGAAAAAGCTGAACTACCTCGAGAAACAATTTGAGTATCAGATGCAAAAGAAATTCCCTTTCATCCACTAACCATTAACAGAAACACTTCACAGGTCTGTCCTCCATCTACTTTATATGGGGGAAAATGAAAGAGGAAGACCAAGGAAAAAGTAATTGAGGAAACCAAACTAGCAGCTGAAGCACCGGCCGCCTACTGACAACCTATGTTGCACACAACATCTTCACATAGGCAAGTGCTGGGCACATGAGGCTGCATCTTCCACATGGCACCTTTAAGGTCCTTCCATGGAATGCCTAGCAAAGTTGACAAAATATTGACAGGAGACAACATAGAAGCCTTGCACTCTGATACTTCCATGCCATGTCGATACAGACAGAAATGAAATATGCCTCTCATTGGGCGAATCCCCCTAAGTCAGTATATTTATATGGCATATACACAGAAAATATACCGATTCCGTAACTCAAAATTTAATCTCTATTTACATTTAAAAGCACAGCAATTTTAGCTTCAGAAATTCATTTCTCCCACATTTCCAATTTATACATATTATTTACTAGAAGCATATAGCATAATCATGCTAGATGATTTGGTTGATGGAACCATATCTGACAAAACTAAAACAATTATTCCTAAGCCTAATACAACCATGGTTGAACAAACTCATTTTCCCCTATTAATTCATATTTATCACCAAAACTTCAAGATAGGTCCAGGGAAGAGGCAAAAAACAAAATCCTTTCCTATTCCTTGATGAAAATATTGCCCTATTCTAACAACCCAACCACAGCTATTACTCAGATCTTCACACTTTTTAAAATAGCAGAATAATGCAGTAGAAATAATCTTTGGGGTCAGCAGTGCAAATCAAGCTTATGAACACGTGAAGCCCAACTGTAGACTGAATTCATTCATGCAATTGTTCACTTAATTCCATTTCATGTTTTTTTCTTTTTGCAAAAGTTCAAAAGCACACATCTGACTTTGTCAAGTTTACTAATTATGCTAAGACATCTTTTCCCCACCGGTCTTCCGCCTCTCAAGAATTCCTTGGGCACAGAGTAAGGGAAATTAAGTACATGCCAAACATCATCTATGTTTGTATCTGGAATGCTACAGTTCTCTACCAGCAGGTGCTCTAGAAATTAGCAGTGTCTTTATTGCCACTTCAAGCAGCAATACAATCTTCCAAAGAATTGTTCAGCTTCAAGTCTGAGCATACAATAAAATTCAGAGATGCATCTTTCCCCGTCTCAAGCACCAGTCAGTGAGTGCCACTGTTTGTAATAAGCAGTCTCTGTACTTCAAAATACAAAGCCAGAAACGACTACAGCAACAAATTCTAGCCTAATGAAGCAACAAATTGAGGCACCAGCTTCCACTAGGAACCAGCAAAGGTAAAAAACATTCTGCTGCCTTTCTGAAAAAGGATGCATTTTGTACGCAGGTAAAGAGAACTGTTTACACAGGTAAAGCAACTGTTTGGTGCTTTCTTGTTTGTTTTAAGCTTTTGAAAATGCTTGCTCTTTTTCCAACAATGAAGTACTACTTTATTAGTAGATAGCACAAGGATATGGAAAATGTAAGCAGGACAGATTAATTATTCATTTAGGAACAAAAAATTAACTAAGAAAAGGGCTGAATGAGTATAATTTATCAGGAGCAGGATGAACATGAACCAGCAACATACAATATGCAAGCTATGAAAAGGTTTTTAGTACCCTGAAAGCTTGACTGATGGACAAGCTAGAAGTTCATTAAAAGTAAAAAGTACTTAGGCAGGAATGTTTATGACTTTTTTTTTTTTTGCCAGATCATCCTTAGAGTAGGTGTTGTTACCATCACATAATACAGCATTCTAAATCATTCCCAGGATTTGCAAAGACAGTGAAACGAGGAAACTCCATTATTCAAGTGACTCTGAGTCACAGAAAAGAAACCAGATTTTGTAAGCTCTGAAAATTGTGTATGACTTGAGTGTGACAAAATAAATAGCTGCTGAACAAAACAGAAAGGTTAAACAAAAACACACTCTGAGCGAGCTCAGGATACAGGGAGATGAGCTACTTCCAGAATCAGGTGATACATAGGAGATATCAGTATCCACTTCTTACTCGTCCCATCAGATCTCCAAACACAAGAAAAAAATAAAATGTACCATTCAAGTTACAAAACTTGATAACCTGGCATGGAGACAAGCATATGGCTGATTACCAGCAATACCCATTCCTTCCTTGATAACGGAAGATTAAAATTCTTTGATTTTATTGACCAAGTCCTTCACAGAACATAAACAACTCACAGCTGGATTAAGACAGACCCGAACATACACTTCTGGAAAGTCTCAATCACATAAAAACAGAATTGCTTTGAAATTGATTCACAAATCCATGAATACCCTAATCACCATTTCATGATCTCTCAGTTTTACAAGCATGTCTCCCCATCAAGCCATCCAGTGCTGCACTTACCTTCAGCTTCACACACTACTGAACAACCCAAAATCCCATTCTTGCATTCCTCTGGACAATGCTGACTGCACCATCACAAAAGCTAAACTTTCCAGACTCCCAATAGATCAAATGGATTTAAATCAGAGCACAGACTTGCTGTTTCTTTTCAAGCTACTGAAGTAGAAAGTCTAGTTTTATAGTTTTCTGTATTTAAATATTTATTCTTTCTCTGTAATAGTTTATGCTGTGACCGTTCCCACAGGCTCCAATTAAAACTGAGTTCTTGTAGCACCAGGTGTTGTTTTTGTGAATGTTTGTAGAATTCCTACCTGAAAGCAGGTAGGCTTCATAGAAGTGGCTTTTCACAAGCACTCTAAGTCCCTACCTGATGTTGATACTACAACTTCCCTAAGCATAACAGGGATAAAACTAGATTAATAAAGAATACTTCAAAAAAATTTCACTCTACATTTTAATTGTTCAAATTTAGCAGTCTGTATTGAAATTACAGAGGTAGCACTATTAGGCCAAAAACATGTCACTAAAGCAGATGCTCTGGCTGTGATTTGCATTTTTTCCACTTATCAGCTTGTACTCTGGTTAAGTAAAACCTACACTTTACTGTGTTTGTACTTGGAACGTGCAAGAAGTCTGAGACAACTATGTCTCAACCATCTGAAGAGCAAATTTATTTGAAGCAATTTAGTATGCAAGATTACACTTGCACTGTACCTGGAGATTTTGAAACACTGATAGCGTGTGTTCAGCACAGAACTCGAGGCAGAATGTTGTATTTTGCAGAAATACAATTAACTTGAAATGGCATAAGAAAAGCTCTTGAACACTTCAGAGTCTGCTAGTTCCACTGGGCTTAAACAAAACAAATCAGCTATTCCTTCTTAGAACAGACAAATGGACTGAAGGGAACAAAGTGAGTTGAAGAGGACAGTTATGCTCAAGCTCTTCTTCAGTATTTAACTATCTTCATGCACCAGCCAATTTAGCATGAGGAACAGCAAATTTGTCCTTGTACAAAAGAGCAAAATGCCCCTTTAAGATCTAAACCAATAAATTGGTGTATTCTGGACAAAGGGTTCTATGTATTTGAAATAACCAACTCACTCTTGTCACTGAGAGTTTAGCAACTTCACCTCCATAATAACATCTTAAAAAGTACTCTCCTGTTTCATTTAAGATGTACAAATACTTGAAACAAAGAGTTTCAGTCCCTGTGCTACTTCTAGTGAATTCATCTTGATTAGAACGGAGACACTGGGTCAAACAAGAAGGTACACTGACAGCCCATGACTGCCCTTTGCTCTGCTTCAGAAGGTCTGACAAAAAAGACAGAAAGGTTCCATGTAATAACTGATATTGCAATATAAACCCAGCAATGTTGTCAGTCCATGCTGATCTGTTGACCTTTTCCCACAAGTCATGTAAGAACATAAAGCTTATGCAAATAGCTTTAGTGCTGCATATGTCCTAAATTAATTAAAACAAACCAACAAACTAGATTAGATCCCTACCCTGCAAAAGGAAAGAAAAAGAGTCATTTTGTGAAACTACTGACCTTTTTCGTTGTGTGGATTTCTTTTTTCTAAAACAAAAGAGAAAAGAAACAATGGTCAGGAGAAGTAATAATTCCCAATTTTATCCTGCACACAAATATACCACAATACATTTGAATGAATAAACCATCATATTAAAAGGAAAAAAAAAAAAAAAAAAAAACCACCAGAATTTCTTCTCAACATCACATTTTTTGAGTGCCTGGAATGGTTCAAAACATATTTCAACAGCTTTCTTGCCTAAATTCTTGCTATCTGTGGTGGTTCAGTTTACACAAACAACAGTATGTGTCATTATTTCGATACCATGGCTGGAAACTCAGTAAAAATATGCTAAAAATATTTTCAGTATAAACAAGCTAAAATAAATGCAAATAAAATTTTGAAGAACTTAAGAATTTTTTTTCCCTAAATCCCACATGTTTAGACATCACCTCATATTTTTACAGCAGAAAATGAATTTGATTAGAGGGAACAGCTTTTCAGGAGAATTACAGAATAGAAGCCAAAAAAGGAACAAAAATTTATTCTCAAAAAAACAAATAAAGAGCAATAAAACAAAGATCTTTTGTTTAATGAGTGGCCTAATGGTTCTAAAGTTCTGGGTACACTGATAAATCCAAAATATTAAGTACTGGCCATTCTGCTATCTCAGAATCAGCAAATCCACATTTTTGTGTCATGTAAGCAAGTCATTTTCCAGTGCTGGTAAGAACACAACAGTACTGAGCCAAATTGAAGACCTAGTAGTTCATATCTCTCTATGGTTTGTAGGGAAAGAGTATATGAAAAGGCTTGCACTTTTTTCACAGTTTCCTTCCAGTGATCCATGGCCTTGGAAACAGCCAGAGAAATTTACACCAGATTTTGCTGAACAATCTTTGACAATCTTCATAATTCCATGTTTTTGTCTGAGGAAGTGGTGTTGAATCCAAGATTTGAAATCCACCAGTCAAGGTACACTTCTGTACAAACTTCTGTAAAAGCAGTTTTTATTTTGGCAGAGGGATGGAGTAGGAAGAAGGAGGGCATGGGCAGTGCTCCTTAAATTTCAAAGATTCCATCACTTTTGCATTGGAGCCAATGACTTTTAAAAAATAAACTCAAAAAATGTGTAAGCTCAATACGAAGACCAACTTAAGTTCTAAAAGCAAATACTCCATAGACAAGTCAGAGGCAGTTTCAAAACTTTTTTTCATCTTTTTAATACTGTGTCTGTTTCCCCAAGAGAAATTAAAATCATGAACAATGATACCACTTTAATTACAATTTAAAGCAAGCTTGTAATACTAAACAACAGCACAAAAAAATTCAGGAAGACAAAGCCAGCAGATGCTAACAGAAAAAGGTCAATAGCAATTCCTAACACTTTAGCTGGTAGCAATAAAAGAAAATGATATGTAGCAATGGTAAGCAGCCTACTAATGAGCTATGGATGATTTAATTTTCAAAGGCTACAAATTAAAAAAAAAAAAAAGTGAAATGAGTTTTTCTATAGCAACTTTTTGCTTTTCATCCACATCACATTCCAGAGGATATTACAAAATAAGTTCTACAAAATTCTGAATTGCAGTTTAGATAGGCATTTTTGAGAGCAGCATTATACTTGTAAGTGCTGTGCTAACAGCAGAACTGTAGTTCAAGGCTATTCCTGACTCCCATAACCTTCAACAGCAAGTTGCATCTACACAAGAGGCTCTTGATTGGCAAATAAATGAAGAACCAAAGTGAGGAAAATCCGATTATGCATACACAGCTAAAGCAGAGGAAGAAAAACTCATGCAAAGACCCTGCAGGAGATGCCAATAATGTGGTTTCAATAACCCAACAAAAAACATAAAGCCTTTTATTGCACTTACCAGCAAAGCATTTGGAACAGAGATTCATAGTCTTGCTGGACCTGGGGAAAAAATAAAATAAAATAAAAAATTGAGCTAAAATATTCATTATCATTTGAATCAATACAGAGAATTTCAGACAGGGTAAGAACTTACACAGCTAGGAATCAAAAATAACAATAGGCTAGAAGTAGCCAAACTAGGAACAGGGATGAGGAGGAGATTACATCTGACAACCTCTTTCCAATTTATAGAGCTTTAAAAACACAATTTTCACATTTATTTACCTCATATTTAAGAATAAGTTTACCTTTTAAGGTAGACACTGCACACTTACCAGACCTATCTATTGCTATATGACAATAATGACAGACAGGAAAAGCAGATACATTCCGCTTTAATATTAAAGCTCTCCTTGGCAATAGGTTTGCAGTCCTGACAAATCTTGGATACAGTATTGCAGCAGAGAGATTAAAATACTGCACTTATAAGGACATAGACAGATGTGCTCTTGGAATGCTAGCTGGAATGGTTTAAGGAATTATTACCTCAAGCTGTTCATTACTCCCCTCAGCCGCATCCAGCAGTAATTTAAAATAACCAGGCTAACTTTGCACTGACATGGACTAGGATAGTTCATATGATCTGTTAGTGTGGCTCAACTTTCAGGGCAGTAACCTTCAGCTGAGAGAAAAACAGCAACATCTTAAGTCTCCCAGATGTCTCCAAAGCATTCACACAACTGTGCCACAAGCGTTCAACCTCCGAGAAAGTCAGCAGGCTCACAAACAAATAAAGTTAAGGCTACAGCCCCCTCCAGGACTACAACGAAATCACACAAAGCTTCCCGCAGCTTACAAAATACTCTAATATCACATCTCCCTTACAGAGTGACCTGGAGAATACACTCACGGTCTCTAAGCACTGAAACATCTTCAGGTAAGTACAACCCATTTTCTGTGCACACTGCCCAACATCTGATTCATTCAACATTCCCTGAATGCCACTGTAAGCATTAGCATCATGCTGAACAGGCCTGAAAGTACATATTGGCAGGTAAGGTTCTACCAAAGCCATCCATGCTCAGAAGGCTTTTTTACCCTCCTCAGGGCAGCCTCTTACCAGGAAGATCTCATTTAGGCAAATTAACTGCATATTTATCTATAGAAATATGTATATTTAGAAACAACTGAGGCTACCTAAACGGTTTTCTAATTCCAACCAAACATGGACAGAATTTTGAGATGAGATCCGCACTGAACAATATAAAACTTAAGAACCAAGACTCAAACCAAAAATCTTGATTTTTTTTTTTCTCCAAAGCAAATAAATCACAAAAGATTATACCTATTAGAATTATGTACTTTTTCCCCCAGAGCTTGCAAATGAATATTTTGAATGACTTCTCAGTTCAAAAGTAAATCCAGTCTTAATCAACCAGATCTTAGCATTAGTCACATGAAAACACTACAGATGCTCTTCAATTCATGCAGATTTTAAAGCTGGTTTATATCAGGCTCAAGAGTTCTAGGAGAACACAGTTCACTGCAGATATGAGACATAAGCATTTGCCAGCTATAGCAAGAGCCACAGACACATGAAAGCTGGTTTTAAACACATGAAAGCTAGTATGTGCACAGGAGAAAAGTTAATTCCCAGGAAAATCAGAACAGCATTTGTAGCCATACAAATACGTATCATACTGGTATATACCCAAAGATTCAATATCTATGTTAACAGCCTGCACATATTTTCTACCTTGAAAAGAACTGCAATTAAGAACAGCACGGTGAGTCAACACCTACAGCATTAGTGTGCTGCAGTTCAGTACTCACTGCTTATGGATTAGACCTTCTGGAGCAGCTCAATATGCCAGGCAGGAGCTTCTCTGCAAAGCCATTAAACCCCAGAGGCAGCAAAGAAAAAGAAAGGTAGAGTTCAGATGGTTCATACTGATGACATCGGAACGGGCAATGACATAAGTTTCCATCAACCAACTCAGCTGTTAAATATCAGTCCAAATCCTCATATAATATTTACTTAACAACACACCAACAATGAAAAGCACACACAAATGCACAAATATAACATACAGCCATGTGTAAAAAACAAAAAGGGCTGCCATTTACTCTTAACAAAAAAGTTGGATAAGCAACCAAACAACTTCAGCTCACTGCTACTCTTTCAAGGTTCACTTTCAGATGCCTCTATATGCTTTTTTAAGGCACACAAGTTAGCCAGAGGCTGCAACATTGGATGAGAACCTTGACTGCTTTTCTTGTTCCTTGACGCGTTTCATTGGTTTGGTTTGTTTGTTTGTTCTTCTTGTTGTGGGTTCCTTCTACATAGAGGTCACTGCAGATAAACCATACTAAGATAGTAACAGTGCTGATTAACCACCACTCCTTGTGAAAAGTGCAATATTTAATTAAGGCCAAAAGTTTTACAACAAAAATATCAAGCAGTGTAGATATGTCAATTTTAGGAGGTATTCACATCTGACAAGTAAAATACACATTTAATGGTGTTCTGTTGCACTGTAAATCTCTTCCCCTGCTACACAGGATTTCTTCATCCCTCTCACTAGCCCCTTAAAACTGAGCAAACCCGCATGTGCCATTTCTCCTCATGTTCTTCCTATCCACATTGTTGAATGATATTAATCGTATTTGATTTCTTTATTTCTATGTTCCTGACAGTCTTTTCAAATATACACCTAGAATACAGGTTATTTTAAGGCAATCTTATTTGAAATGCTCCTATCAGAAAAGGGTCATGACATAAGGTGGTCATGGTACAGCCCTCTTTGTTTCCACTTCACAGTCACAGAGGGCAACTCAGAAGCAGATGATTTCTAGGAAATGCAGTACATATTGGATTTCTAGGAAAATTCATTAGAACGATGAGAATAAAGGTAAATAAAGCATAGCTGAAAGCCTAAGTTACACCTGGCAAGGAGAACAGACTGCAAGCCCTCAGGCTGATAGCCAACACTTTCACACCCTTCTCTTACAGTTAGGTTGGGGATATTCAACATGCTTCTGAATTAGTCATCAAATGACTGGTTTTAATGGGAGATATTAAGGTAATTCCCAGATTTCCCTCATAAAAGTCAGCTTCGTGCTTAACAGCATGTAGTTCAGAGCTACTGCAGTATATATTTTAGATCTAGTGTCCTTACAAAGTCAGTTTTGTATTAGTAATCTACCACCTCCACCTGCACATAATTTAAGCTGGTATGCAGACAGATATTCATATTTATGGATAAATCAAGTCAAATAGAATTGCATTATCTTAGAGGCACAATAGAAACTTAAACCTTACTTGAAGGTACTTTCATCTGACAAAAGAAACCATTTAACTAAAGGGTGATAAAAATCATGTAGATTTGGAAACCACCAGGTGAAGCAATGCTTGGAAGGTCAAGTGGCAGAGCAAATTAGAGGCAGGGGAATTTCAAACCAGCTGGAAAATCCCAGAGGCTTCAGAAGTATTGCATGCAACTATTTGATAAAACTTGGTCCGAAAAAATCTCAGCTATTTAAAAGGTTTCCACTTCCAAGAAGCAAAACAACAACAGAAAAATCTCCCTTAAAAATACAGCCTTGAAAGCAGTAACAATGAATGACAGGGGCTTCGAAAAAGAAAAAATTGCAGAAATAGGTCATCCCAGAATTCACATTTATAATTCAAGTAAAAAATCATACGTAAAGGTAAAAATACCAAACCTCAATTTGGGATATTCATATCACCTCTCACTAGGATTATGGTACATACAAATTTTCTAAGCAAATGAAACTCTTTGAACCAATAGATGCACACAGAGACCATCGCCAGGGCTTCACTTCAACGACATCAACAACTGCACCTCAGATTCAATGCACACAACGGAAAGAGGGAGGAACTGACTACCAAAACTAACATTTGTCCACTCCTGTAGACTGATATACTGTAACTAATGGGCAAAATCAAAAGAACTGACATTCTTATTCAGCCACTCTGCTTCTCTTTTCATATATCACTTTCATTACATTCTCACAAAGGCAGGGCCTCACCTATTCCACTAAAAGCTCTGAAAACTATTTACTTGAACTATATACCCTACTCTACTCATTATTACTTTTAATTTTTGCCATCTCTCAAAATACAGATGGGAGGTACTGTCCAAAACAGTGTGCATTCTACTCTTCTGTCTCCACTGAAGCCCTTTCTCTTCCCCCAGTAAATAACTTTATCAAAATAAAGCCACAGCTAGAGAATGAAGATAGTTTCACCTCAAAATCTCCAAGACTGATAGGTGTATCATACTTGATTCTAATAGGCAGAATGCAAAAGAGAATCTCAGTCTGAAGATTCTAGAATAAAATACATGCTGAAACTCACAGCACCAGAAGAGAGTTTAAAAGCATTATACAAAAATCCACTTCTTCTCAGCATCCTCAGACTTCCTAATGAAAGCAATTTTCTGCCAAGAAACTTGGATAGACTTACCTAATAAATACCAAAGGTTTTGTAACAAAACCTTACATTTTCCAGCAGTCAGGCACTTCCCAGCTTCCCCATTCACATTTTAAAGAAGAAAGATGAAAAAGCAAACCAGAAATGCTAAAAACCAATACTTCACAAAAGTGCTAAGAGGCAACACAAACACAAACTGGTATTCCTAATGCTAACGTCCACCAGTGGGCAGATTCATACAGCTGCACTACAGTAAAAATAAAGTAATAATTCTGGCACAGGTGTATATTCTTAATACCTATAAAAGAGAAGAAAAAAAAAAACAGAACAGTAATTTCTGGGAGTAATTTCTCTTTGGTTGTGTTTTAGGACAGGAACAATAAGAAATTTGGAGAAAAGGCTTTTATATAAGACAAGTATCAGACATTTCATTTTAAATGTAGCTTGCACTTGTTACTTAAGTAACTATGATTTTGCATTTTTTTTGGTAACAGGACTTTCCAGCATACCTAGCATATCTTTCTGATTTGGAAGTTCTTATGATTTGGCAGCAGGAAAACGTATCTGCTTCAGTAGCTCTATAACTGCATTGGTGATTAAACACATCATGTCCTTCTTGGTCCTCTTCCAGCACTCAGAGCGGGATGTCAGCATTCCCACAGTCAAATCTTACTCAGTCCGTGAATGATACCTGCCTGGCACCTTGAGGGCTGTGTGCCTGACAAGCATTAACGTGCACTGAGTCATGTCATTAATTACTTAAAGCTACACAGAAGCCTCCTCCCTGAATTTCCTGCACATGCTGTTTTTTCATGTGTTCAACAACTTAGGACGACTGTAACATATGTTAAAGTAATGCATTTATACTGCCGTAGTTAATGGTCTGTCACCATTTCCATTATAAAGCAATTTTCAAAGGTTTATAACTCTGCTGAAGAATTCACTCTGAGCTGAATCCTGGCACATACTATAAGCAGAACCACAGTCCACATGTGTTTACTTTTGCCTAACCAGACCAGAAGGGTTATTTATCATTAAAAGAAAATTGATTCAATTTGGTACTTCCCTTACACTTTTCATCATTTCTCAGAGCACACAACACCTCACCTTGTACAGAAAGCAGGTTAATTAGACTGAGTTAATAAGACCTTCAATCATCCTCTTGAAATTTCTGTATATCCTCCAGCTTCTGTAGAAAGCCATTTCATTGTTCTAAATCTGATGCCAACTCACAGATTAAATATATGCTGTATATTTGATATTTTGGTTCCTCCTTAGTTTATAATCTCGCTAATAGGATACAGAAAAGATTTTTTTGGACAGTTTAAACAACTATTCATGTTTTTAGACTGAGGCAGCTCAGTAATTCTTCAAGAATTATGTATGCCAAATTCTTTTCACATAAAGGAGCAGAAGTGAAGCATGTCAAATGCAGATAAACTTGCAGCGAACCTGGCAAACAAATGCCCACATAGACTCAAACTGGTTTTTTACTCATCTAAAATCTGAAGTCAAACGTCTCACAAAGGCAGCCAATGTCTCTTCTTCCTGAGCTGTTCTACACCCCTATGCCTGGGGTATTTATTTGTAAGAATTCCACCTCAGTTAGGAAGCATTATTAGTAAGATTTTGTTGTTATTACTATTATCGTAACAGTTTTACTAGCTCGGAAAATACATTCATATTCTGCTTTAGATTCCTGGATTCCTCATTTTCACCATAAACAACACAGCGTTCCTTACCATTATTTTTGGTAAGCAGCAGAAAGTCGAGTCACATGCCAGTACAGACCTCATCATCCTGCTTCAATTTGAAATGAAACGGAGAAGAAACTTTATGCACAGCACAGAATATTAGAGTTGCCCTTTTGGCAACTTTCCACAGTCAAAAGATACGCCAGTGCATCCCAATGAAGTAGCTGAACTCTGATTTAGTATTTTTCCAATGGCTAAGCTAAAGTATTCTGCTAAAACTCTATGGCTGAAGCACTTTTTATATGTTAAATATAAAGGGACGCTGAAATGCTTTGTTTACAATAATGCCAGAGCACAGCACAGACCCACAAGAGGGAAAACGGGGAAAACACCGCAACAAAGCAGCTCCTTATTCTTACAAAATGTATCTTGGGCTCTGACAAAAGCACTGATGGAGTTTCAATTTACAGCCTTATCCAAACAATTCATACAAGAAACTGCAAAGAATCTAATGCATTTAAACTAGGTAAGAAGGGTTGGAACAACTCAGAACAGATTCATTTCAGCTTCTAGCTCAGTGTACACAGTTGTTGCTCTCCAGTCAAAGATAAATGCACCATAAATACAAGTCTCCACACTCATTTAAACAATAAAGAAAAAAAAACTCAGCAGCAAAATCCTATTATAAAACATTCCCCCAGAAATTCTCTGAATCTTTTTCACAAAGATGCACAATCTACTGTAAAGGACAGTATAAAGGTTGAAAAACTAAGTGGTGCTCAGCAACAGGACAAAGGCCAATGGTACAAACCGGAGCACAGCAAGTTCCATATGAACCTGAGGAACTATTTCTTTGCTTCAGCAGTGACAGAGCACTGGAACAGGTTGTCCAGAGAGGTGGTGGGGTCTCCTTCTCTGGAGATATCTGCCTGGAAAACCACCTGTGAGACCTCCTGTAGGGAACTGCTTTAGCAGGAGGCTGGATTAAATCATCTCTAGAGGTCCCTTCCAGCCCCTACCATTCTGTGACGCTGTATTAGTCAACTCTAAGAGGCCTTTAATAGAAAAGTAGGAACAAAATCAGAATGTTCTGATCCACCTACTTTCCACCAATTCCTAAATAACATCACTATTTATATGCATTGCAGGTAATAAATAATTTGCCTTATGACAACACAAGCACCTTCCTCAGATTTTACAATATTAAGTTATATTATGTCTTTTTCTTCACATCAGACATTCCAATGCTCTACTGATTAGCAGAACTCAAAAACCTAAATCACAGGATCAGTAATAAATATCAGAACTTTCTTAGAAAAAAAAATCAGTTGGAAAAGACATCAAGAAAGCATTTATTTCATCCCCTGACTTAAAGGCATGACACCAATACATCAAACGTTCCCAAGACACTTATTTCAACACTCTGCAACTCCAACAACTCTATTTAGATTAAGAAAAATCTAAAAACTTCCCTTTCTTGTTCAGTTTAAGGATACAATGTCTTTTCAGCATGCAGAGCTGTTAAACAGACTGACTCAGATCATCCACATGTAAGGCCAAAACGACGACAGTTACACCAGTCATCCTTAAAAGATCACATTTTTTAGCACCCTGACTTTTCTACATTTCTCCCCATTCACATCCATTCCTTGCCCAACTACAACAGTCATACTGAATCAGAACCCATAATAGCAGCTTTAACAAAGCTGAGAATAACAGAAACCTTAACAGAAGAGTGCCTAGCACTATTCTTAGCTATACCAAAAATTATGCCTCTATAATCAAGGTTTTATCTATTGCTGATACCGGCTTTTGGAGATGGAAAACGACTACAAAGCAGAAAGCAAAGAAAGAATCATTACTTAGTTCTGTTTTTCAGTTTTCATTTTGGGTTTCTCTATTTATTTTTTTTTATTTTTTATTTTTATTTTTTAAGTCAAGCTGATATAATGGTTTATATTCATCTCTCTATTTTAACTTCCATATCTGTTTCCAGAGAGCTGCTATCCAGTCAGCTCTTTTCCAGAATTTATGTAGTTGAATAGTCCGTGGAAATTACAGTACCTTAACAAGGCCTTGCTTTTAAACCATCTCCTTCACCTTAGCTATGATATATAAGCTTGAGATTAATCACATTAAGCAAAAAATATGATGCTAGCTAGATTTTCAAAACAGTGAAGAAAGTTACTTACCAAGTCAAAGTTAAGCATAGAATACAAGACCAAACAAACCAAAAACCTTAAGCATCAAAAGGCAGCCCATCCTCCCCAAAAAACAACCCAACATAGAAAACTAGTTCAGGTTCAACCCTTCATTTGTTATTAGGCTGCACTACTACTACAGCAGCATAATACAGGGGATGTGGAGCCTCTACAAGCAAAGATAGAAGATGAAACCAAGAGCACAGAAGAAAGGAATCTTCACATGTAAGAGGTTTTTTTGTTACCATATGTTTACACCAAAATTATTTTTCTGACTAAAGACAACTGAAAATGCTTATTAATATTATCATGCCCTAGAATTAGTAGAACTTTTAGATAACAAAAAAATGCCTTGCAAAGTAGTTCAAAAACTTTGATTGTACGTATGTCAAATAACATTTACAAAGACAACTTACTTAAACTAGTTAAAATGCTGTTGCACAGTAGTAGGCCAGAATTCATAAACACATTTTGTTAAGTACATTAGCACCACTGTTGCACTGATACTTTTAATGTTCAATATTATACAGGCAAAAAAGCCATTTGAAATGCTGATCATCCCAAGTACAGAGAGAGAAAACAAAGGTTCGCTGTACATAAAAGACGTGACAAGAAGAGTCAGAACCACAAGAATTATTTTGGTGATTTATTTCTACAAGTTAAAAGGAAAAAGCACAGAAAGCAAAGGATCCTGTTCAATGATAAACACAATGTAGCTCCTACCAGTCCTGGAAAAGGAATGCTTTCTTGCTTTGTTCAAGAAATACTCTTCCCTTGTTTGTTCCCCTGTTATGTCTCTAAATCTGTATTTACGCATTATGGCAGAACTGAAGCACTTCTTGAAAAGCACATTAATGATTTTGATGAGGTTCCTGAAATCCTATCTTATTACTGTTCATAAACCATCTAAAAGAAGTCTCAAGTACGCAAGCTCGCAGGCACGTTTCCTCCTCCCCTGTTAAATTAGGTTTTAGTGAAATCTTCGAAAGGTTAGCTGAGACAAATTCACATTCTTCCATCCCAGCAAGCCTTGTTTCCAATCATCAGCCAGGAAGCAACACAGCTCTTATTTAGATCAGTGCTCCCTCTGTACCTGAATAGAGGCAGTCGTTTTTGATTCTCACCTGGGAAAATGCAGCTGTCGTGACACTGCCCTACAGAACAAGCGTTTTTCTTTCCATAGAAATTCAAAATTAATTGCATCAATGTCTGCACTAGGAGTGATCTTCCAGTTCACTGTTTAAACAAAACTTTCAGAAATGAAACAAACCACTGGTGAGTCACGATAACCAATGCTAAACAACAAAAAAAAAAACCAAGGTCCTTTTGTTGCTGGTAGCAGATACACGCCTGTAAACTCATTCTAATCCCCCAGAAGTTTTGATTAAACTTTCTAATAGCTTGCAGGTAAGTTTTGTGTCAGATTTTTCATGTCTCAGAATGCGAACAGAGATTTCCAGGCTCAAAAAAACATCCTGGAGTAAAGAAACAGAGTTCCACTTGCTAGCTATACTGCAGCAATAGGACAACATAATACCCATGCTGAACACCTTCTGCAAAGTCTTAGTCCAGGTGAACATTCTGGATATTTTAACTTGAAGAGAGGTCAAACCTCATTTGTTGGGTTTTTTTTCTTTTAAAACAACAAAACCAGAGTTTAGTGTAATTCAAAGGAACACAGCATTTCTAACCAGAAAAAAACTGCGCATAAACATAGCCCTTAAGATGTTTGTGCTAAATGTTCAACTTCTAACATTTCTGAAAAACCAAATCAATCAGGTAAAACTCATAACAACAAAGAGTTCAAGGAACAAACCAATATAAACATAAATCTTTGGCAACACCACTTAAAAAAGCAAACAAGCCCTCAAGAAAATAAAAGAAACACTATGAGCAAGAGTTAGGCTGACAGTGATAAACAGAAAGCCTTATGCAAAGCAAGATACTGAACTACTCATAGAAGTTGAGATTTTTTCTTACATGTGCAGCCAGGCATAATCACAAGTTGTCCAATACAGATCAACTGACAGCACAGAAAGAAGCAGCACCTTCTTTTAAGAGAAACACTCTAATGTTCCCTTCCCTGGTGTTTCTTTGACAGTGGATGATGGTCACGGCTACTGCCACCCCTCAAACCCTTCACTTGCATGAGATGCACGGCTCTATAAACCTTCCCAAACCATCTCGTTAGAGACAAATGCCAAAGTGAAAAATAAAAATATAAGTCTGTACAGTTAAGAAATACTAAATGTTCTTTCAAGCACTTCCACTTCAAGCAACGAAGGGAACATTGCAACCATATACGTTTGGAATGCTTTACACGAGAGAGCACGCAGTTCATCACTGTGCTCGTTCTCTCCTTGCTAACCCCAGGAGGAATCGCTGCCTCCCCTGTCACTTCTGATCCACACACTCAGCACAGCCTCCCCCCATGACACCTAACTGCTATTTTTGTGTAGGTTTTCACTGTTCTTGGTCGGTTGTGCCTTTTTTTCTTTAACACATTTAAGCGTACATTAAAAGCGCAAAACCTCCACAGTGATCATTCTGAGATTAAACTGCTTTAACGTCCAGAATTCACATGACCTAAAACAGGAAACACCTTTACAACAACTTAGTGCTTCATGGTGTCAAAGTAATTTTTTTTAAGTATTCTAGATGCAAATGCAGTATCTCCAAGAGCAAATGCCATAAAATATGTAGTAATCAACTATTTTCAGAAAGAAAAACTACATTAGATGCCCCAACACTAGGAAAAAAAAAAAAGTTACTTTCAAAATATGCATTTAAAATCATCCTTCCCTCACTGATCTGAGAGCAAATAAGAAGTTACCCTCAACCTTCTCATTACCATAGCTAGCCAGACATCAAGCTACTTGTCCTTGCCTACTTGTAACAACAGAACTGAGTTCAAATACAGAAGACCTAAAGAATAGTAATGCTGCTCCAAAAACCAGATGGAAAGCACCCTACGCATTCTTTTAGAACACAGCATTCTAGTTCTTTGGCATTTTATTTTCTTACAAGTCAAGGCAAGACAACATGTGTCTTGATTTATTGAACAGTACTGGTATATTAGCAATTCAATTAAGAAATTTTTCCATAGAGAAAACAAACTCTGGGAAAAATAACAAACCCATGTGATAAAAGAATAACTTTCAGCAATGCAGAAGCTGACTACGTGAATGTCTGCATAATTTACGTGTAAATAACAGAACAAAGCAAAAGGATAAAGTTAAATGAAAGTATTTTGAGACATAATATATAAATGTTAATAACAATAATCCAGATGCTTTTCCTTTTGGCTCTTCTGCACAGAGGGACAAAATCTTTCCAAGCTTACCTAATTATGTCAATCACATCAGGCCATATTTCTACGAATTTCAAACTTTATTCTTCCTAGTCTAGAAAGTCAACAACATCCAAGACATCAATATCTTAGCTCCTTACTAAGTGCATGCTTACTAACACTGCGTGGACCAACAAGTCCACGGTAGGAGGCTATCTTCCACTGACACTCTCAGACTGAGCACGGTACACAAAAATCAGCTCAGACCAAATACACCCACGCTGAAATAGATCCAAATGTTTGCTCATTATGGAGCTGCACTGGCATTTACACATTAGTCTTAAAGCATCCGCACTATCTGATTTTTTTTCCCTCACCTTTCATGCTGCCTTTACCTCCTCAAAACATGTGTACAACAGTCTAGTTCTCAAAATACCAAAAGGAAACAGCAACGACTCATTCCTAAATATTCAAGATTGGATAGTTAACATAGTTAATCTAGCAGCCCCAATAAAACATTCTTAGTTCAAATGTCCAGAGAGCTGTGCCCTGGCAAAAAATCCAGCTGTTCTGATGGTGATGTAAGAGCTGTTTGCTCTTCTGCACATTCAACTGCAGCATGCAGGAAAGCTAATGCTTCACATTTCCATATCATATCAGTATCACATTTCCAACTCATATCAGTATGAGTTCCTAGGGAAGAGTAGAAAAGAGCAGAGGAAACAAACCAACCCAAGATATCTTTCCCCTTACTGCTTGTCTTCTGCATGATAGGAATCAGGAATGTTCTCTTCCAGTGCTCTTCGCTCACAGGTCTTACTACCAGAACAGAAGATAAGACAAAACATTAAACAGGATTCAAAAGAAAGATTTATCCAAGCCCATTTTGGACAATTTTTTAGCTAACTGACGGGGAAGGGGGAGAAGGACACAAATCTTAAACACAGACAATTACGGACCAGTACCCCCGTTTTGTTTTTAACGCCCTCGTCATGACTACAGGAAGGATTCTGTCCCAGTCTAAACCAGACTTGCTTCTTAAATTTGGTATGCCACTAGTCCATCGCATGGAACTGTTCAGAAGCTTTCAGAAGTTGCCTTTACCTATCCAATGTGCTTGTGTAGGTGGATGACAACAGCAGAGGCAGGGCAAACCCAATGCTACCAGCTGAAGGTTGAGAGACTGCAAAATAAGTAATTACAAGGACACCGAATGCACTACCACACCAGATTGCACAGCTCCCAAATTATTTACTAGCAAATGAGATCACACAAACTGAAGCATTTAGTAGGTCATGACTAACTGGGATACTCACTTTTCCATTCAAGTTTTATACATGATCTTCTAAACAGGGCGTATAAAAGTTAGAAACTACAAACATTAAAAATAAAAAATAAAAAAAAAATCACAAAAGTGAAGAGCTGCCATTTTAGCGTGTTATCTCAAAGCCTTAAAAGATTCCCCATTTGAAAACAATTTTATCTCATGCTCATCACAGTGAAAGTTTTTATGCCGCTACTATTTGGCAAGGACTGAAACACTGTACGCAATTCCTTATTTAGACCATTCATCTACAAGCTGGAGTTGATACAAGAGAATATTTGACAGTCAGTTTCCACCTATTTCTTTTCCAGAGTGCATCCTGTGAAGAACTCGCACTTCATTCCATTGTCTAACTGAAGAGCTCAGTTCTGCTCACCACATTTCACTTTAGCTCTGGGCATAAAAATTGTCTCCAGAACTTTCTTAAAAAAATTAAAAAGTAAAAAAAAAAAAAAATGCAATAGACATGGCAACAGGAAAGTGGGAAAGGAAGTCAGGAAGAGATTGCTTATCTTGTATTAGGTACCCCATCAACTCTCACACACAGCCCAAGTCTACACACACACACACAAAGCCAAACTAAATTGATTGTTTATTCAATAAGAACTCATATGTACACACCTTATATGTATGCCTTAAAGCATACATATAGAACCACTGAACAGGCTCTGCCCAAGACCACTCAGATGATGCGACGTTACAGAACAGTACCAACACAAGACAACTGTTAGTAGCATGCTGCCTTTTTACAGTACTACAGAAGCTGCACTCTGTGGGTCTCTGCCAGTTTGCACTGAACATTTATAACTCTCTAGGTACTCTTACATCTGCAAAGCATAAGGGTTCCTGCCGCTGTTAACACCAAATGAGCTCAACTAGTAGCAGCACTGGTGAGAATTTACTGCGTAAAGGAAACGTTTGATGGGAACACAATACCACACTTCAGTATCAGCGGATGAATCACATTAAGTCTGTCTCATATTCAGAAGACCATCCCTGAATTCTGCAAAATTTGAATCACAGCCTGCTTACATTTGTATTGCAAGGCCACAGTGAAATTCAACTGCAGTGGGCTTTGCTAATCACCATCCATCCCGTGAGATCTGAAAATAAATCCACAGGGAACATAAATTACTCTCGAAAAACATGAAATGTATGACTGATATCATATCAGTCATATGTAACAACCAGTTATTAATGCAAGGGTCTTGTCTTATTTACACAAGGGGAAATACTGACTGCTATGATAACAGAAATAAGATAGGTCTTATACAGTATCATATGCGAAAAATAACCCAGAATATTTCCAGAGAAATTAAAGGAAAAGTAATGAAAAGGAAAACGTGGCTGCTTGCCTCCTTTTTACACTATGGGTATCCTGGGCACTTTTCTGCTTCTCTTTTCAGCATAAGAATGAGTAATTTACAGCACGAGAGAATGAACACATTGGGAAGTATTATTATTAAAAAAAAACTAACCCAGGAAATCAAAGGCAACATGAATATTTAATCCATTCAAATGAGTAAGAGAGACATTCTCAAAACACTTGAGCAAAGCTAAAACGAACAATACTGTGTATTTCAATTCACTTCCTGATCCCTCAGTAAAGGTTGGAGAGAACTTTCACTTCTTGAGACTTTATTAAATTCAGCCAAAGCCAAGCAGTGGCCTGACAGTCCCAACAGGTCTATTGACGAAACAAATTTCCAAGCTTGTAAGTTCCTCTGTAAAGGTTAAAACAGCAACAGGAAAAAGCAGAGAAAAGATTTATTATTCTACAAGTCCCCTTCTTAACTTAAGTGAAGACCTCAGACTTTCAATGAGCTGCAACTTCACACTTCAGAATTAAGCTTTCCTCAAAAGGAAGCTGTACATTATCTGAGAAGCAGAATTTCTAGGACCGCTGAACACCAATTCAAGCTTTCATTTTCTATGCATCACACGAGAAACGAGCTTTGCTACCCTATCTAAATCCTAAAGCTTAGCAAAGAGCCCATGTTATTTTTTTTCAAGTCAATTATACAAATCAATTGTTTGAATTGATAAAAAAATAAAAAGCTAAGGCTCACTGCTTCAATATAAGTGCAATAAAAACGGAGATTGGTATAATCATCAATTTAAGGCTTCTGAAACAAGCTGTCTGAAAGCCCCCATCACAACAGGAGTGGCACAAGAGACCAAACACACTGCAACCATTAAACTCACACAGTCAGCTCTTGGCTTTGCACAAAACGTAAAGGAAAGATACACCACCCTACAGTCACGTGGTCTGGACAGAATTCTAAACATTTAAAAAAAAAAAAAAAAAAAAATGGAGCTTTTAAAACCCTTATATTGAAATTAAATGGTTAGCATTGTAAAATAGCTTTTTTTAATGTTAGAACACTATTCCTTGGGAAGAAAAAAATAAAAAGAAACCTGTGGAGAAAGCCCTAAATCCTCCTATGTCCCCAGTCCTCTCACATGACTTTTAAGCCTACATTTTCTCGCTACGTGACCAACACTTTCCTTGTAGTTTCTCCACAAACACAATCCTAACTTTCATTTAAGTAACTCACCTTAGTTCTCCAGTCAACTACAGCAACACAACCACCCTTTGTTGACAGTTGACAGGTTGTTGACTGTGTTGACAGTTTCAAAGGAATAAAGGATATATTCCTTCTTGTATTCTTTTTGCTAGCATGTAAGAAACTTTTGAGTACACTTTGTTCCTTTTTTTTTTTCCCCCCCCCAACATCTGTAACAAAAGTGTTCACACCACGAGGGCAGGGTTTGTTTCTGTAACACACCAGGAACATTTCATCTCACAGCATCCAGTGAAGCCCAAAAGCCTTTTCAACAGCAGGAGCAGAATGGTCTGTGGGAAAAGATGAAGTGTTTCTCAACAAACCTTCTCAGCTCCAATGGGAGACCATCATATCTGTCTTTCCTTGTACCTTTTCTACTTCCTTAAAGGTAAACATTTTACTTTGAGTCATAGATTCTTATTTGGAACAAAAGCACCTTAAAAAACAGCCTAGCAGTTGGCCAACCAGATAAATACGCTGGTTTTTACTGATGTACAAAGTGGTGTCCTTTATGTATCCGAACAACGAGCTTCGAAAAAATACTTTATCTTGCCAATACACAGCTGAAGGTCAGTGGCTGTAGCTGGATTTCTGCCATTCATAGCATGTAATATAAAAAAGCTGTGCCATTTAATAAAAAAAATTAATAAAAGGCTAGTTAGGGGAAAGCAGAACCTGTAAGAACATGAGCCTTCTCTGTACAAGCTGCGTTGTGTGAAGGCTTTACATCGTACTGACACTGCATGTAATCATAAAAGCAGAACCTGTGTGGATGGAATAACTCATTTTTCATTACTGACTCATCATCCAAGTCACTAATGCTGCTGAAACTGTCCTATAACAAACATTGTGCCCTGGAATTTGAGAGCTTACAGCTTGTTCTGGACTAAGGGCTTGCTTTTTCCTATGGAGTGCACATATCCAGATTTCACTGAAACCAAAGCTCTTTTTGGTGCAAGAACAACTGTTTATCATGGCAAAGACTGGTAGCAAAAGGACCAATACTGTAATTTCAAGTTCAAGTGTTGAATGTTAAACATCCATACCAATGATGGCTATCGCTCTGCCAAGTTCATCTGAATTTAGAAGTATGGGAATCTGAGAGTTGTGCTGACTCAGGGCACCCAAATTTCAGCTTTATTTTCAATATCACTCCCACCCCCACATTACCGCAGTTAAATTGCTCCCCACAGTCCTGCCAGTGTGCTCAGTAATCCTATCTCATTCCCTACTTAAAGCAATAACATACCTATCACTCTATTAGGGAAAATCCTATTGCCACCAAAGCTCCCGACACACAGACACAGCGTACATTCTGAGGCACATAAAAAGGAGTTAAGGGCAGGAGAAAGTTAAACACCGCACAACAGAACTGTACAGAAACAGGAGAACACATGGATTACAGTCCTATAAGACCCAGGATTTCCCAGTTTTTCCTTACGCTTGAAAATCACTGTGCAAGCTCTAATAACCCTTGTGCAAGAAGTCTGTCTCTTACAGAAAACAGCAATGCCACCTTTGTAAAGCACAACAAATACCTGAAAGCAGTTACTTCCACCTGGAAGCTGTTTGGGAATAGGTCACAAGGAATTTAGATACACCGCTACAGAATCCAAATAGCCACAAATGCTGCACCAACGTAATTCTGAGAACATATTTTCCCAAAACAGATTGTGCACAGGATAATAATAATTTAATGTGAAGTGATGCATCTTACCAAGGAGGAAATTTAACTTTGTTTAAATAGAAAACAATTTCTGTCAGTAGTTAGACAGAAGAGTTACCAATAAGAAGCCAAAACTACTGGAGTATGGCACTGCATTCATTGTAGGTGCACAATGAAAATAGTTACATTTCTGTCCACAGCCACAGACAAGCATTTCACACCGATACTTAGAATGCTAATAAATGACCATGTGTTTATGAGCCATTTTCCCATTTGTGAACTGCAGACCAAGCTAAGGTTAGTTATTCATCCCGTTTTATGGCATCCTCTGATTTGAACGCTCTGAAATTTTACTACAACACTGAAAGCTAACTACTGATTAAATAAAGAGCAGTTTGTTCTGTTATCCTGCCAGCTGGTGAAAATATTTGAATGTACAACTGTTCAACATTCATTCCAACTCATTTCAAAGTTGATATAAACTGTTGCACTGTTAAATGTGTATATGTTTTATAGAAGAAAAGAACTACACGATTGCACCTGAAATGCAGTTAAGTGAAGTCAGCACACACAACCCTATCACGTGCTGACTAAGCAATCACCCCACTAAGATACTCTCAGTATTTCTGCCCTGGATTCAGTCCTACAAGCCCCCAAACACCGTTTGATCATATTACATAAGTATGGTTGGCAACACAACGTTTTCAAAAGCTCAATGGGATTTGATGCAGAAATCATTTAAATGCTTTGAAATCACTTACTATATTTGGACTTTCAGTGAAGGACACTCGATTACAGGAACTGTGCCTGCCTTGTTACATGAATGATAAAAAGTTCTTTTTGTTTTTAACCCGATCGTGTAACTTCCAGGCCCTGCCAGTGAACAAATCAGAACTCCACTTTCACAAAGAAATATATTCCATCCAGTGCTACCGGCTGATAATTCAGATGGTTTGAATTCTTTCCCAAGCTTTTCAATATTTGAAAGTCTACAAGAAGACTAAACAAACCTGTCAGTGAGTGAAATCTGGGAAGTTGAGACTACAGAGACTCCCTAGCTTGAAAATGTCTATTGATGCATGATTATTTTTTTTCTAAAACAATAAAACAGCAAGAAAAAAAAAAAAAAAAAAAACCTTTAATGCTATAAGGCACAGAACATTGTTTTTGCTGTTTTTCTCACAAATTTCTTTCAGCCTCCTGCACTTCACTATCATCCTCACTCCTCTTGATGGCATACAAGTGATAAAGTAAGGTTCAAGTCCTTTCTGACTGCTTGCACACATAAAGCTGGAGTTTGTCTGTACCTATCTGCTGCCACAAAGAGTTGTCCTGCAGTTCCCCAGTGATTGGTTCCAGCAAGTAACACGTGGGTCACACAGCACACAAGTAACCCTTGCCCAGCGCTCTGACCCAGTCACCACTCAAAGCTTCCTCCTGCAAGCAGCAAGTGGTACAATCAGCAGCGAGCATTCAGCACTGTCCATACACACCTCTCAGTCATAAATCTCTAAGTCTGCTATAAGATAACAAAGCACTCAGTTTTCAATCTTCTGCTCATTCTCCCCAGCAATATAAGCAGGCTCTTGTGGCTGAACTTATTTGTAACCTCTCCTAGCATCAGCTATTTCCTGATCTACACACCATGTTACATTTCTTCTCTTTTACCCAATTACTTCAGGAGGAAACTCCATTTGGGGATTTTAAATAATTCTAGAACTGAACATCCTGAACTAACAGGTGACAGCACCACATAATGTCAACATTTAGGGGGCATTTTGCATCTGTAAGATACAAGTTAATATTTTCATGTAATTGCTGTTCCAAGCGTAAGCTTTAATGTAAAACATATTTACCTTCTACTTCATTCTGTGGCAGCTTTGTACACAGCTAGCACTAACAACAGAATGGGTAAAGCTCACAGAAATTAGTGGAAGCCTTTAAAAGAAAACCATTAAAACTTCAGCAATGCAGGAGTACAAGAAAGCATTACACATTAATCTGACAAAACAAAAGCCACTCATCTCTCCTCTCAGCATCTAACTAATGATAAATGCAACTAGGTAACCAACATGCATGCTACAACACAGGGAGATAGTTAAGTGTTTAGCTTCATAATCAAACATGCTACTAACAGCCCTAAGTCCCGCTTGGATCCAAGTTTGGCAGAACTAATCCAGTGGGGGTAATCAGCAACCCACAGGTCTCAACTCTCACATTTAGCTACCTGCATCTGTAAGCCCCATTTTGCATTTTAAATATGAAACTTCTTTTAATTCCTACAACTAATTCAAGACAAGCATTAGCCTATTCTTCTCTACTACATGAAGTCAATTAGCAGCCTACCTTAGGAAAATAAATTATCAGGACACCACAAAAACCTTAAGTATTACCCCCAATATGCTACCCACTCCCTTAAGTCCAAAACTGTTATAATACAACTACATTTATGCAGTGATTTTTTTTTTTTTAAGCAGTATGTGGAGAAGTTTGCAGTGTCTATATAATTAATAAGAGAGATGAAATTTTGTACCTAGCCACTTGACATTTTCCTTATAAATTTAAAACTAAAGCCTTTATGCAAGTACAGCAGATGTAAAAATGGCTGGAGGACAGAGAGAACAAGGTCATCCTAAAATAGTAAGTTTTTATTCTCTGAAAAAAATAATAAAAATACCTACTATTTCTCCCCTACTGGTGAGCACTTAAGAGAAATGGTGATGAGGAAACTAAATGAATAATCAAAATGTGAATATGCTTCACCCTCCCCTCTTTTCACCTCCTTCAAAGTTTTCACAGAATCACAGAATGGCCCAGGTTGGAAGGGACCTCAAGGATCATGAAGCTCCAACCCCCACCAGGTTGGTAGGGCCACCAACCTCCCCATCCAATACCAGACCAGGCTGCCCAGAGCCCCATCCGACCTGGCCTGGAATACCTCCAGGTATCCACATCCACAACCTCTCTGGGCAGCCTGTTCCAGCACCTCATACCTCCAATACTACAGAACTTCTGTGTTTATCACAGCCTCCCTCAATTAATTCCCTAGGGTACGCATTCCCAACCTCCTCTCTCACACCAAGCCTTGAGAGCCCTCTGTAAGGAACTCTTACTGGGCTGCAGCTGCACTGGCAGCCCCCTAAGTGAGGCTGTGAGTGCTGCAGTAGGCAGTGTGGGCCTGCTGAATGCTCTGCCCCACTAACTCAGTGTTGGCTACAGTGTATGAATCAGTGCCACGCGCCAGCATGCTAGCCATGAGAAATGATCGCACGCCAGGCGATGGATGACAGGGCAGGGAACAGCGCTTTCCAGAAAGGGTGCCAGATGAAAACTTGGAATGAGACCCCCAACTCAATGCACTGCGCCTTGCTCATATTTCACACAGCACACTTCCCACTTCTCAGGCAATTGCATTTCAATTACCAGCATAGAAAGAATTCAGCGCACACGTTCCGCTCTAAAGTTCAGGGGTTTTAAACACCGACTGAAAAAACAATCCTTCATCCTGTGACAGGAGAAGGAAACCTTTACGCAGATTGGTATTTTGGCTTTTCCATCTTCAGTGATCCAGATTAATGCAAACACAAACTCTAATCTTCACAGTTGTCATTTTCACAAGGTAGCTTTTACTTTCTAAGCGTTTAAAGCAGACAGCATATATTTATTTACATGAACAAAAGTGAGAGTAGTGCAGCACTCAGACACCATCATGTAATCCTCATCATTTTTCTGTTTTGAAATAACATGGAGAAAATGTGAGAAAAAGCTGCAACTTCCTAGTATTCTCCTTTGCTAATTGGTACCAAAGGAAAAAAATCACCATCAGCACATTATTGCATCAATTCAGGCTGTGGGAAATCAAAGCCAGGTTAAATATTTCATTCACACGCACGCACAGCAAACAGCAAAGGCCCTTTCGTGCAATCAGCTATTCATGCACTTCTGGAGGTAATCTTGGGCAAAGGCACAGTAACCAAGCACTGAGCGATCATTAACAGCTGGTAATAAAAAAGAGCCCCATAACATTACCTCATCCTGAACACTCATCCAATCTTTGTGTAACTTGGTCAGAACACAAAGAGAAGACACAAGTTTTAACCACCTAACCGCTGTGACACTGCTGTACACTGCAAGCCTACTGAATCACAGAATGGTCCAGGTTGGGAGGGACCTCAAGGATCATGAAGCTCCAACCCCCCCCTCCTGCCACAGGCAGGGACACCAACCTCCCCATTCAATACCAGACCAGGCTGCCCAGGGCCCCTTCCGACCTGGCCTTGAACACCTCCAGGAATGGGGCATCCACAACCTCTCTGGGCAGCCTGTTCCAGCACCTCACCACTCTCATAGTAAACAACTTCCCCCTGACACTCAGCCTAAATCTTCCCTCTTTCAACTTAAAACCATTTTCCCTTGTCCTGCTATTATCTATCCTTTCAAAGAAATAACTACCGCTTCATCAACTATACCAATGTTGAATTCTACACAGAAGCAGAAATTAAAAGGCATTCTAAAAATTTAAACAAGCAAGCAGAAGTACTGACCCAACTCTTTAGTCATCCCAAATCCCTCAGAAAGATAAAATCCAAAAGAAAAAAGAATGTCTTCATGATCATGCTTGACTCAATTAAAGCTTTTAATCATATATCCTTGCACCTTCCTCAGCTGCACTCTTTACCCCTTCTGTAAAGAGACTGCCCCTTCTGTAAAGAGGACCCCTTCTGTAAAGAGACTGCACAATCCTCCCTCTTTCACCACAGTAATCTGAGGAACCAGAGATAGCTTTGTTTGGCCTCTATCAACTAGGAAACATTAATAACAGCAGACATGGACTGTGACCTCCACGGACATGATTTTCCTTCCTCATCTTACTTCCCACTGCTTGTACTTAACGCACTGTCCCTTTCAACAGCAGACTGGCAAATGAACAGTTTGGATCTTCTAGCTATCTAAGCACCAATTTTCTTTGAGACAATGTAAGAAGATGTTTTCTCTTCATTACAGGAAGGGAAAAGGCTACCTACGCATCCATAGAAAACATTTACATTTGACAATTCAACCAGAATCTAAGCAAATTAAACAAGCCCATATTTAATATGTACCACCTAAAGATAGCTACCAGCTAATACATTTTGTGATAAAGATTATGCCATACTTAGCACTTGCTACATGACTTTAGCAGAAACAAGAGTTTCTGAACCATATCTACAACTAAACAACAGAAAACCAACATACAAATATTAATATGTCCAGACATGTGGTAGAACACAGATATCTTCTGATTCCTGCTAGCCACAAGGAGACAGGCATACACACAGGACTGATTTTGGAGACAGAGGTAATACTTAGATATATACTTAGAAGAAGCAGAGAAGTTCCCCTGCACACTGAAGGAAAGCCTGTGCATCCAAAAGCTGGCCTACTTTTTCCAAGCTAGGTGTTCAGTCAATGCAATAGAAGTGCACAGTCTGCCTTCAGAGTTATCCTGCACAGATGATGAGGCACAAGAAAGCTATACAGGAGAAGGCAAGGCGCTGTTCATTAATCAGATAACAATAAAACCCAAGAGGAAGATCATCGACACCATTCCCCCTACCTTCTTCACCATCTGCCCCTCACAGCCACCCAGACAACATGAGCTTTTAGAGCAACCCTGTCTGCATCACCACCTTACAGAAACCTCAGCAGCTCAAATGTGTATAAAGCATAAATTCACTGTGGTAGTTACTGGTTGAGAAGCCTTCATTTTGCCCACAAATAACTAAAATAACTCTCAAAGCTCCACTTGTAATGTTCATGCTATTCATATCAGGAAAAAATACTATTAGAATAGGTATTCAAAGCTGACAAAAGGAACTTATGCTAGAGCTGTCTTCACTCTCAAAACTGACAGACGCACCTCAGCAGTATTCTGTGTTTTAGCAGCACTTCTGTTAAAGTGTGCAACAAACACTGACAGAAGCCAGAAATTCATCACCCACTCGGATAATGGAAATAATGACAGAAATAACATGGACAAAAAACCAACTAAATCACTGTTTGCCTCAAAAGCATCTAGAACTCAGCAATGTGCTGGCAAACTGATCCAAGGACACACACCGAGAAAAAACAACAATTACAGCAACATCTGCTCTGCTGTCTGAAAGGTGTAGACTTACATTTCTTACAGCCCTGGACTAATGCTATTTAGAGTTTCCAATTGCAGTAGTTTGAAAAGCAACCAGTATTTTAGTTATCTGCATTTTGGACACGTGTCAGAGAACATGTTAGCTCAGGCAACTGAATTCTGATCTGTAATACTAAAAGCTCTTGTTACAACAGTAAGTGATGAAATCCCCAGTATTTTACTTGATTTTGAAAGAATGATGCAACACATTTGTTCATTTACTATATAATTCTATACACTGTGCAATGATATGTACATTGTGTTTTTACCACTTGAATCTGTCTTTACAAACTGCTTGAGCAGGACAGGAAGCCTTCATTATTCACCAGAAAGATTTCTGGTCTTGTTTGAATTAGTCACAGGAGAACATTAATAATAAAAGGAAATACTGTGTCGCAGAATAATGGATAATAATGGGCTCCTATCTTCATCAAGAGAGTGCTACAAAACCACCTGAGACTTCCAGATGTGTAATGCAGGCGGTTCTTGCTCTGCTAATTGCATAGCAACCCTTATGATTGAAAGAAACTTCCTCCACCCACCACAAGCACTTCCTTAGACATGAATATCCTTGGAAACAACATGTCAATGGCTCAACACTGTTTTACAGCAGGTTCTGACTTAAAACAAACATCTCTCCATGAAGAACAGAGCTTGGGAACCTGCAAAGACTCCTTGCTGTCAGGTCTTGCATTCAGGAATCTTAAACAACTGTGGAATTAAATAGAGCAATATGGTTCATTAACGATGGAAAATATCCAGGTGAGAAAGCATGGTCCAACTGACACAGTCACATATGCTTACAGAGCTAATAATAAATCTTTTCCAAACTCGAACGCAAAGAGAACACATCCTGTATTACAAAAAGGGAATAAAATAAAAAAGGGAACAGCATTCAGCAAAAGGGGCACAACATCTATGTACTTGGAGTCAGCACACACAAGCAGAACGTTAAAACAGCAATATGTCCAGTGCCTAAAATAATGCCAACTAACCTGTTACATTAGCAAACCACAGGCAAAAGAGGGTACATAGCAATATTCCACTCTCATTTACAGTATCTAATCTAGACAAGAAATATACTCTAACATACGTACACTACAAGTCTCACAAATACTTCATGCACTTGACAACATTAGGAGTTACGAGCAGAGTCAGTCATTTCCTTAAATCAAATGAGGAGTCAATTTGTTCCATCTTCAGTTAATTATTATTTGCAAGGCAACTTTAATTTCAATTACTTTGCAATGAAGTATTAATCCCAAAGACCCAGTGCCAAGAAGAGATATCTGAAGTGTTCAGATACTATTGTTAATTGCCTTCTTTTGAAAGCTCAGAAATGAATTAACGCCTAGGTTAGTTAGGTAAGTTATGGGTACATGTGGATTATTCCTGAAAGCACTTTATCAATTACAGCACAATTGATGGCTCATTTCGTGACTCTATTTTCAATTTTTTAACATTTTGAGCATTTTTTTTAAATGAAATCACACTACTTTCCACAATAATGTTGCTATTAAATGTTAAATCAGGCTTACATGCTTATTAAAATTAGAAGTGGAGAGAACCCTAACTCCTAAATCACACAATGTTAAAAACAAGTTTTATTCCTTCAAAGACACACGCAGTCAAAAGCTGATTCTAAAAATAGAAATTATTAGATTTCTAATTTCTTAATATGCCAGCAATTCAAGAGAACACTAGAAACCTACCTGCATGAATAAGCAAACATTTGACAACACATAGACAATTTGGAAGTCACTAATATCTACTAGTTTACTGGGAGATTTAAGAAAAAATGACACTAGGATACAAAACAACAGGCAAGCATTACTGCCAAGCACTACTGCAAGGATCTGACATCATTACCTGCTCTTGTACATGCTGTCAGGAATACCTGACCTAAGATTTACCCTTCTCCAGCTAGAAATGCATTTTATAGAGCAGTACCAGATATTTGTAAAGAAAAATTTTGTAGTAAATGAGTTACCAACAATCTAGAATAGTACTGATAGCATCTTTGACTGAAAACAATCTAACCTACAGCTGGAAGGACAATAAAGCTTCCAGTGCTGAAAGATCCTTTCTAAAAAGCAGCATTTTACCTACCTTATATACACAACTTCCTCTGACACTGCCTCAGCAACATATAATTAAAGATCAACACGCTGCTGTTCTGGCGACAGGGCTGATCTCAGACACAGCCAAAGAATGTCCACGAGGGCATGGCTTTGGATTCTGCTTTTCAAAGGAGTCAGGAAGCTATCATGGGGTAAAAAGAAAAAAAAAAACCCACAGCACTAACACTGCTTCTAATCTGGTATTTTTGTTCCCTTCTCCCTATCTCTTAATTGTTTGGAAATTAAATAGAACTTCTACATTCAAACAGACAGAAGTTAAACATATACATTACAGAACTAGGCCCTCAAATTAAACAACTCACCCAGTAGCATGTAATGCACACACTGAAGCTAAGAACTAAAGATGGCAATCATCACACAACCTCCTTTCCTCACTGTTTGTCCGACTGCTTATTAAAATTTTAGAAGAACCAGTTTTTATCTCCTGCCAAAATTTCTCATTAGTTACTCCTTAAACTGCACCAAATAAACACTGTAAATCTAACACCAGCCAAAGTATATTTATTAAGTGACATAACGTCAGTAGAAGTCATTTTAAAAATAAATTTCCCTACAACACAAATAAAAATTTTACGTCATTAAGAAACTGAAATTCATCTTCCTCACACTGACCTACCAGGTTGAAGTTCACAGCATCTGTATGATGGGCAGACTGAGCAGCAGGCAACAAACAGGACACCTCCGATCCTGGCACAAGACATACAGCAAAGTGGTCCCTGCTGCACATATTTGCAAGACCCCAGAGAGCAAACCAGATGTAAAAACTCATCAATTATTTCCTAACAATGTTTCTGTACAGGTATTACCTCAATCGCCACAGTGCTACTTCTCAGACACTATCAGAAGACAAACTGAAGAGCAGTTGCCTGACATGATTTTAATATTCCATGAATTGCAGACCCAATACATTTTCCTGAGTATCGCTAAAGAAAAAAAAGTTTATACCCCAGTTTAAACCTAAGTTCCTTCACAAATCTCGCATCTAAAAAAGTAAATTCACGCTGCAAATATGCCTGATTTTTAATTCTAAGTACAAAGAAGGGATTCCATGCTGGTGAGCTCTGCCAACACTGAACAGCCAGGAACCGCTTCAAATATCAAGTGCCATTTGAGCACTAGGGGAGGAAGAACACATTGATCTGATTTGCCTGCTAAGCTGGACATCCTTCTCTGAAATCCAAATAAGTGTTTCACCACAGTCAAGATCAAATACTGTCCACAACCAAGACTTAAAGATCCCAAACATGCCTCTAAAGGTGGTCTATTTGAGGAGACACTGTGACATTCTAAACTTCAAAGAATATAAGCACTGTCTTGCTGTGAAAACATATCACATTGATAAAGTCCACCAACTGCTACTAAAGAAGCCTACACTTATTGACAAACTCCTATATTAAAATAATTTAAAAGTCCACTAATAATCGGCATAGCATGTCAACGAAAATATGTAGTGACCCACTGGAAGAGGTTGTGGATGCCCCTGAATCCCTGAAGGCATTCAAGGCCAAGCTGGATGTGGCTCTGGGCAGCCTGGTCTGGTGGTTGGTGACCCTGCGCATAGCAGGGGGTTTGAAACCACATGATCATTGTGGTCCTTTTCAACCCAAGCCATTCTATGAATATATCCATCACGGAGCTAATGCTTTGCCTCACTGTGATGTCAACATCCTAAAGGAAGTACTGAGTTATAATGCTTCCATCACCTTGAGACTTCAGTGTTACGCATTAGGCTCACAGAGCAACAACATTAATGTTTCTGTGGAAACCTGAAATGTTGAAATGGTTGAAACGCAATTAAAAACAATAGCAGTAGTTCCTTAAAACTGATACTTCTGTTATACCCTTTTAACAGACAAGACATGTATTAGAAATTTAGGAGGACCCAAAGCACTTTTTCAGTCTAACACAGCAGTACACAAAATGCACTGCAATTGTGCTGCAGCACAGCAGTTGAATACTTCAGTAGTCTGAGAGCTATTCTGGAGCACTAACTGGAATAATCATTAGCAGTGACCAAACTGCAATACCTCCTCTAATCACAGTTTACGAAAGAAATGCAGAAGTACTGACAGACAAGAAGACAGAAGGAAATCTGGGCGGTGACCCACACACATCACTTTTTACTGAACTCCTGCAAGCTTCAAAAAGCAGCACACAACATCCACTCTGTTCTTCTTAGTTCCAGTAGGAGCAGCTATGAAACTGAATTTCATTCTGATCAGTATGGAACTTACAGTCAGATTAAAAGGTGCTGGTACAGCTGCCTATAATTGGCACTGCATCTGTCTATAATTAGAAAGTATTTCTACAATATTTTATATGAAGATTTTGGATAAATTCAAGGGTTTAAGCAAGTGTTTGTTTTCCCAAATTCTGGCTTCCCCGCAGAAGTAAACAGACAGTTTTAATCAAGCAGGCCTATTTTTGGATCTTCTTAAACAAAACACCCTCACACACCAGCTGCTTGAATTTATTCATTCCTTAAAATTATCACACTGCAAGATTAAAGGAAACAAAACCAATTATTTTTTTCATAAGCAGCAGGGCTAAATTATGGAACCACTTGTTGCGGGATGTTGTGAGGGTCAGCTGTGCATATGGATTCGATAAATCATTACGCAAATATGTAAAAAAATTAATTAAGATCTGTTAAGCATAAATCCATAAAACAGAGGACAACCTTATGTCTGATTGCCAGAAGCAAAAGAGGTATATGGAGATAAGCAGCGCTGCATGCTTGCTCTGTTCCTACGCTTCCTCCCTTAGTGCTGCTTATCACACAAATCAAAGACAGGGCTGAATGCATCCCTGGTATGGTCCAGAACAGCCGTTTTTTATTAAATAACAAAACCTCCTTTCTGTCTTGCCTACTCTATTAAGTACCACAAAAGAAAGCATTGTTTTTACATTCCTAGAAAAGAGTTTATTACTGTTAAAATATTAAACCCAATTCATCTGCTTTTACTCCAAGTGCCAATAACCCCTATTCCTAAAGGTCAGCTTTTGCAGCAAATAGAAAGCTTAGCCCTGCTCCCAAATGCAGTACCTTCCTTGCAACTGTGCAACCTTCCTTGCTCACCGTACAGAAAAGTTCAGAAACAAAAGAAGTCTACTTTTTGACTGCAGTTGAGAAGCATTGCTGCTTGTATTATGACCAAAGGAAATCCCAAGAACTTCCCAATTTATTTTTCTTTATTCCGCATATTCTTATCCAAGCAGCAAACAAAACAAACCCCAATTTCTCTCCCCCCTCTTCCCTCAGATGGAAGCTACTCCATGTCTCACAATTCTCAAAATCTTCCAGAATTTCAATCCAAGGAAAGAATTCCAATTCTTTTGTAGTTCTCCATAGCATTTCCCAGGGAAACCTGGGAGTAAATCAATCTGTTAGGCTTTTTGTTTCTGCCAATTCATTAATTTTTCCTTCCTTCTTCTGCAGTACACCTGCCTCACAGCAGCTAATGATGGCTTTTGCTACAAGCTGCTTCACGCTCTTTTACCCATGGATTTAACATAACATTAAATAAGTTTGTGCATAATATATAAATAATAAAATATTCAAGTATTTTAGTCTTGGCCTAAAACCAAAACACAAAATAAGGACCACAAAAGCAAATTTAATTCTTGATTTAAACCCACTAGACTTTAGCTGGAGAGGTGACCTATAAACATCTGTATAATTCTACAACAGTTAGTTAGTTTTACTGCATTACAGCAAATTTGAAAGTAACAAAAGCCATGAAGTTTTTATACTTAAAAATGTTGTATGTCTTGTACGGCGCCACAAGAATTACCCTTCTAAAACATCAGCATCATTACATTATTGATTTAAATCAAAGTAGAATTTGTAGGGGGAAAAGATGAGATGGTTGGTCTGGATGATCTTGTAGTCTTTTCAGCCTTGGTGTTTCTGTGAAAACCTGACATTTGTTGCCATCAACACAGAAGCCCTGCCCCTCCCTCACACAGCGCTATCGCAAGGCACCTTATTTCTACTTCATCACATCTCACTATTCACTCAAGGACCTTAGTGAACACGAAGGCCTCTAATCCACAAAAGCCCATTTGGTAGCAAATATATTGTCTTGCATAAGCTGACAATTTCACTGCTTCTTCTAGAACTTGCTCCAAAGCTCCTGTAAATGAAACCCTGGCTAAGTAAGTACATGATCCAAGCAAAGCAAACAACTGATTCTCAGAGGGAAAGGTATCGTGTATTCCTACAGTGTTCTCAAGCCTCTTTGGAGATGTTACTTAGAAACATCTAAGTACTGTTTCAACAGCAAAATTAGATTTATGAAGGCATTATTCATTCAGGACAGTATACACAGCCTATGAGAATATAAAGTATTTATTACAGAGGCAGACACTGACAGTTCATATGGAACAACCAGCAGCAATCACCAAGAAGAAGACTAGCCAAAGAAGAGGTTTGCTAATGGCACAAAGATATTAGTCACTATTTGTTTACAAGCTAGAAGCAGGCTTTGGTGATATACAGTCACAAGCCAATCGCACTTGCATTAAGTGATTCACCATTTGATCAAGTGTGTAATTTTAGTAAACAAAACTGAGGGAAGAGTCAGATTGGCATGGCAGGGACCTGGTGATACATAAGCAACTGGAAAATCCAGACTCAGAAATAAATTTAGGATTAGGCCAGTAGTCAGTGCTTGAGGCACCATGTCTCACCACGTTTGTGATGTATGCAGTGTCAGAGAAAGGCAGAACAAATGGCATCACCCTGCAAAACCCTGCTGGCATGTTCTCAAACAATACTGCCATCAGTTTTAGCTGACTACAGTACCTTAGAGTTGCCAGAAATAAGATGAGATGAAACTAATCATACTGTGTTTTCCATCAACTTCCTGCTGGCTGCCACCATTTCAAGACTGGAATTCATTTGTTTTTATGTCCATTAACATATTTCCTTGTTTTGTTTTGTTTTTTTTTTTTTTAGTTCTAAGTCACTGAATGCAATGGTTGCTATCAGTCTGGACTATTAAAAAATAAAAATAAAAAAAAAGAAAACCAAATCCAAAAAGCATTCACTAGCACTGCAGAAGTTACCCTTCTCTGACTTACCCCTCCACAGTCTACCAGCCAAGAAGTATTTTACCTTACCACTCTCACCTATGCACATAACTGTGTAATAGTAAAACCTCAGCCCTCTCATGAGCTGTACACAAATGAAACCTTCGTGGAGTGCTCCAAAAGCCAATGGGGAACTGCCAAAATGAAATTCATTAAAGGATTATGCCTCATCTCTAATAAGCAAAGTGGCTTAACTGGAATACGTGCATACTGCAATATTTTCATGTTTTTATTAACTTAGAGCTGAAGATTTTATATATGCTATAAAGTAAAATGGGTTTCTAAAATCCACTCATCTAAGAAAAAAAAATTACATGGTCTGTTAACCAGGAGAGAAGAAAGATTTTTTCTAGATCATAAGAATGACGAGCACAGCATAAACTCTAAATGAAGTAACCTAAAATAACAGCTTGCATACTGCACCCTTTCCAACCTTTGTACACTAAGACTCTTCCAATAAAAACTGAGATAGTTGCAAGACTGAAGTTTAAAACACAAAAATAAAAAGAGAGGGGATGGGGTGAGGAATAAAACATTTCCACACGGTAAGTTCTGTGAATTTCTTATAAATAAATCAATATCTGTGAAAGAAGTTTTTGTAAAATGTAGAGATTCAGTGCTCCATTTGAACTTGACTAGAGCAGAAACGGCAGGCTGGACATTCTGAAGAGAAAGGGAAGTCTGCAGAAGTTTAAAGATGGCTTCTATGATCTCCCACAAAAGGTAAGAAAATGTCAGTTGTTGACCTTAAGGAGATGTTTCTGAAGTTCTGAACAGTTTTACTCAAGTCCCTTCTTTCAGTTGTTCATTTTTCAGTCTCTCAGATCTTGAAACATCAAGAGTTTAGCAGTTTTCCAGTCACTAGAGATTCCTGCAACTGACAGGATCTGAATTTCTAATACAAACCTCAGCGTTTTAAGAGAAGAATCCCTCCAACTTTAATGCAATAGTACATACAGTCCTCTCTTGTGAACTCTTTGAACTGCAACACTATACCAGTGTGCATTTCAGGAGCTACGTTGTGACTACGCACCAGTAGGTAAATTTCAGCTCGCAGATTCACAGCTCACTTCAATTTTAATGTTTCCCTGAGTATCTACCAGAATGTTGTCTATTATTGTGGATTACTGCACAAAATATTCATCTCACTGCAAATGGTGCCTTTAAAAAAAAAAAAAAAATCAAGCCAAAACAAACAAAAAACAATAACAAACCCCAAGATTATTTTTTATAGCTGGCCAAGACCTACTAGGTATAATCTAGGCCCTTCTGTTCGACCCAGTGACAGAGAATTCTTCTGAGGCCTACATGGTTCAGGGAACCCAAGAGCAGGCATTCAAGAACTCCCAATCACTGCACACGATACATAAAGAAAAACTATTCCTCTACATACCTTTATTTAGAAATTTCATACAAATTAGTATGTTACATTACTGGTTTCCGAACTTGAATGTTATAAGCCTGAAGATAAAGGGCAAATACAGCCTCTAAGCTGTGAAAGCAAAAGAGAAGTCACTAAGAAAACTATATCCTCTGTAAGACACACTGCTGGCATAACCCTGACATCTAGGGCAGAATTCCAGCTTCACACGCACACCAATCTTTTTCCTAGCACTTTTTGCTTTCTTCAAAAAGCTGCTATAAAACTGTGACTCCGTGAGAACTCATGCCAGGGCAGCTTCACTACAAGGACATGTCCATGCACATTTACCTGCATATCTCTTCAAGCACTGGCAGGACCCAAGTAAGTCATGACAAGACAATACTTCAGTTTCTTCAGGACAGAGAAGCGTAACAAGCCTTCAGCTGACAGTGCACTTTTTTTTATTTTGATGGTTGTTTGTACAAGAAAATGTATGTCCTAGGAAAGAAGCAGAGTCTTTAAAGGCAGATGGTTTTCTGGAGAGTCTCCCATCGCCACGAAGCACCTCCTCAAACACGACGCACCAGCTTTCCTTTTCATTAGCACAACATGCTGAACCAGCTGAAAAGTTCAGCCCAGAGAAGAAGTTCTCTTTCAGTGCTTTGTGACTTTCATGTCAGCGTCACATTACACAGCCAGTGCACCGCCTTACAGATAACAGCAACTTGTTTGCCACTGTGCTGTGGGAAGCAACAGGACCAAATATGGAGCCTAACAAAACAAAAATCAGCAAAATAGAACCAGTATACAGTAAGTTGTATTTTGCTTAATCACTCCCAATGGTGCCACTGCACATATTGCAGTTCAGGTTTCCACCATAACTCAAAAATGGGTTTTCATTTAAAACCCTGCCGCTCAATAAAACACCCCAATGTTCAGGCACATCAATCTCTGTTATTGCATCTCCTTCCACTCAGACTCCACTCCCCCAGGGCACCGTAAGCTGTGTGACACCAATATCTCAAGAAGGTACTGTCTCAGACAACATAGAGCTCAGGTGGACCCTCAGAAACCTACTGACTCACATTCTTGGAACATCTCATAAACACGAAGGTTAGGAACTGATTTTTTTTTTTTTTTTGCTATATACATTGCAGGCATTCTGTGATCACGTGTGCCTGCCAGCACACCATCTGCCATGATACATCTGATTCTTGAGAAAAGGAAATCCAGACAGCAGACACAACCCTGGGGATGACAGAAGTTCAGCAGGGGACGGGCCGATTTCTCCCCCCCACACCTCCCCCAAACACACACACCTTTTAGCAAACGGGGATGACCCTACCCCCTAGTCTCCAGAAGAGGCTCAGCAAAAGCGAGGACCTCACCCAGCGCGACCCCCACCCCCCACCCCACAAGGTGACAAAAGCACCATTTTCTCTCCGCGCGCTCCCTGACCCGCACGGAGCCGCCCTCCCGCCCGAGGCACAGCGGGAGGCCCCGCCGCCCCCACCCCACTCCGGGACGCGCCCCCTTGGCCGCTGCCCCGCGGAGCCGAAGGCTCGGAGCGCGGCGTTCGGCCCCGGCAACCGCCTCCGGAGAGCCCCGCGCTCGAGGTGGCGGCAGGGCCCGCCCAGCTGAGCCCGAGGGAGGCCCAGGCCGTGCGGCCCCCCACACCCCCGCTCCCCGGGGGAGAACAACGCAACCCCAGCGCCGTCGCCACCTCCCCCCCCGCCCGGCTGCGGGGACGAGGCCACCCTTCTCCCTCAAGGGCAGCCCCGGGCTCGGGCCCTGCCCCCGGCCCCGCCGCCTCGTCACCCGCTGTCCGGCCCCCACCCCCTCGAGGGCCCCGCTTACCCCCAGAAGCCGCAGGGGCAGCGCGGCGGCAGGCTAGGCGCCTTGCTGCGCTCGCTGCCGGCGTCTCCCATGGCGGGGCCGGGGCCGGGGCGCGGGGCGGCGGCGGCTGCGGGCGGGCAGGAGGGCGGGGGGGGGGGGGGGGGCGCGGGGCTTCGAGCCGGGATTCCAGGCCGGTCAGCTGGAGCCGGGCGCGACCACCGGGGCGGCAGCGCAGGGGAGGCCGCGGCAGGGGGGACGGCCGCGCCCTACCGTCCGGGCCCGCTCCGAGGCGGCGCTGTCTGCGGCGGCCCCTCCCGCCCGCCGCCTCCTGTGGCGACCCAGCTGAGGCTGCGAGGCGCGCCCGCCCTCCTGCACCGCTCGGCCCGTGACTCAACAATGCGCCCCCCCGCTGCGCCGGCACCTCGCCTCCCCCCGTCCTGAGCGGAATGGTTTCACCGAGCCGCCGGATCAGCTGGGAGCGGCTTGTACCAAAGCTCAGCCGCGGGGGGGTGGGGGGGCACAGGATTGAGAAGGGGCTGGAACTCGGACAGAAACAAGTTTGGAAGGCGCCTACAGACTCGAGAAGGTAACGAGTAACCCTGCAGGGAGGCGGCAGGATGTCCGGGCTCCGGCAGAGCTACCTGCGCCCGCCGCCCTCGTTCGCCCCTACCCGCGCGTTACACACACGTTGGTACGGCCGCGGGACAGCCGGCGGAGTGTGGTTGTCGGTTGTGGCGGCGCACGCGCGGTAGGTTGCGGACGCGGAAGTGGGTCGGCGGCGGAGGGGTTCCCCTGGGATCTCCCCTGCGCCGCCCCGCGTGGCCCTGCTGGGACGGGTTGGCACGGGGGGCTCTGTGGGTCTTGCCGGCTGGGTCTTGTTTTATAGGCGTTGGTCTTCTGCCTTCTTCAGTATGAAATAAAATCGATTGTTTTTCTGAAATGCGCTGGGTTTTCTTTTCTTCTTTGGGCCGTTACGTCTGTGCTGAGCACCGCTCGCTGCTGACAAAGCGGTGCTGAGGGCTGACTGAGGCCCACGCCTCACATTTTGGGCCCTGTAGAAGGGGAGATGTGAGGATTCAGATCTGGCGAGCAGAGAGGCCTGCAGCAGGGCCCTCACGCAGGCCTAAAGGCCGCTGCTTTTTAGACAGGAAAGGAGAAGGGAATTTCCAGCGTCTTGCCTTGAGAGCTGAGCAATGGGGATTGTGCTTCTGCTGTGGGTTTAGCAAATGGCTCTCAGCCAGTTTAACAAACATGCTTACTGTACCTTGGCTTCATCTGTGAAGTGAGAGTATTGAGCCCCTGCTAGAAACTGCCTTCTGAGATCTGAGTGAAAAATGGTATGTGGAAAAATGCTGGTGTGGCAGTGAGGGTAGGCGGAGTTGGAGCAGGTTCTTGAGGTGCTGTTATACGTGGAGCGGGTTTTGATGTTCACCTTTAAAAATGAACATTGAAAGCCTATGCTGATGTGGTAATTCACTTCAAAATTAAACAATGTTATCCCCAGACTATGCTTTTCTTTTTTTATTACAAGAAGTCTATGCATATTTAACATTGCATTGAAGGCATCTGAATAACTTCGGCTCTGTTCAGTACTGACGACTTATGGAGGAATAATCTGAAGAAGAGAAAATCTTTACAATTCAACTGTACTTGAATTCTATGGGCAGAAGGAGCATGGATGAGAGGATGGTAATCCTTAATGAGGAGCTAGTGATCCTGCAGTTTTTCTCTGGGCAGAAAAGCTTTTGCAGAAAAATCAGAAGGAATCCAGAGGAGAGCAACATACAGTCTGCAGAGAATGAAAACCTTTGAAAGTGTAATGCTTATAGTTCAGCAAGTGAACAGTTGCATTTGGGAAGAGGCATAACCATTTATTCATATTTAAAATTGTAAACAAAAGTAGGAGGTTTTCCAGCAAGATATTGAGTTTAGTTAAAGATGTAAGAGAGATGTTTCTAAGGAAAGTGACACACAAGTCAAATAAGGAGAATGTTCTCACAGTGAAGTCTGATTTTTTACCTCTCACTGAGATGCTTCATGCTCATTCTCAGCAGGGCCACACTAAAGGATTAGATGAGGTAACTTCACAAGATTTGAGAGGCAAAATCCTACCAGATTTAGAAGTGACAGTTAAGCACCATTGTTTTTCAAGTGTTCCCTTTCTTCATATACACTAGAAAGAGTTGTACCTGTGTATAATCAGAACGTTTTGGGTTGCTTATTTTGTTATAAACATGATTGGCTGATTGAGATACACGTGCACAACCATGGAGTGGAGCAGGTGGAGAATGTCACAAGTGTTGTACATCTTCCTTCTCATCTTGAGATGATAAAATGATCAAAGTGACTCATGTGGTGCCAATCTGTCAGAGAGACTCTTCAGTTGATTGAAATAATCACCACTTTTTATTTCTCTCCAGTAGGTTGATCTTCTTCGTAGTTAATTTTTTTCATTTGTAAGATCATTCTTGTTAAACTCTCTACTGAGATTCAGAAATAAAATGGGTATGTGGAAGAGGGCAATGGAAAGGACATCTGAGCTGCAGTCATACCTAGTTATAAAGGTGAAAAGTTATGATGATTCCCTGTAGCCTAGGAATATAGGCTGTAGTCCGTGTAAAAACTAACCTGCAGCAAGTCAGCATCTGCGATCCCAGAACAAGGCAACTGAACCCTGCTCAAGAGTGGCACACATTCTTCTCGCTGAGTGAGAACCAGGGCTGTCAGCCTTTCAAATGCCTGCTCTTCAGTGCTTAGTTCACCTCATTTTCTACATTTGAAAACCTTATCCTTGTGTGCAGCTGGCATAGCAAAGTGTGATCCAGCTGAATGCCTCAAGATTTGCATATTCATTTAGTTTGAATTAGGTGTCAGTGCAAGCAATCTGTAGGCAGAAATGCCCACGCCCTATCCTAAGGCGTGGGCTTCAAGGAATCTGACTCTGGGTTTCTTTGCTGCTCCAAAGGCCTCCAAATTAAGGAAGGCAAGCTGAGTTCATCTTGGCTCTTGATACTGGTTGTGTTGACAAAGCAGAAGGAATGGAATCATCTGTGAATTATCAACTTATGAGTAATGTAGATTAGAATCTTTTCATTGGCACATCTTTTTAAAACATAGGACAAAGATTTAAACACTACAGAAGAAGTGTAAATAGTTGTAGAACAGAGTTTGGAGTCAAGACTTTGACATTCTTTTCAGATGTTTTAAATCTCTCCACGACTCAGTTTTGCTTTCTGGAATGGAAACATTTGTACATCTCATGGACAGCCTGGAAATAGAATCTTTTTTGGGTGGCATTTTTAGAAATGAGAAATTGCTGTTCTTATTATTACTGTAACTAAAAGAGTGGCATTTCTTTGCAAGTAATGGCTGGATGGAAGGTCCAAGGTGAAAGTGATAACTCTTAACACAGCCAATTGCACTTTGCAAGGATATGACTAACCCAGAGGCAATTATTATTAATAATACTTTTATTTATTTCACATTGTGTGTTACTTCCACTTCCTGCCCTTTATGTAATCTAGGGTACTGTGAGAAAAGCACAAATGCAAAAACTAAGTGCTGTTAAACAAAACTTTCTAGGCTAATCTAAAAAATGCCAGACAAAATATTAAAAACTAAACAATAAAAACATTTGGCATCACTTAATAAAGGGAGAGGGGATGCCTCGGACAAAAATGGAATAGTAACCCCACACAGATGTGACAGTGACTAAGACTGAAACCATTCACAGAAAAATAAATCTGCAGATGTTCTGCATAAGCTATTTTTTTATTATTATAAACTGTGAGACTCATGAATGTGTAACGATGATCACATAGTGCTAGGCATTTCCTGGTGATGGACGGCAGACTCAGCAAAGGCCATTCTTAGCCTTTGAGAGCTCCTTTTAGCAAAAGATCTCCAAGCATTTTTTTTAAAAAAGGTAAGCATAGTCACAGCAATTGTACTGGGAGAAAAGCAGCCTTGGAAAGTGAAACAAACTGCCTGGGGTCACGCAAGAAGTCACCTGCAGATCTAGTAATAGCAATCACATCACTGAGCTCCCAGTGTAGCAGCTCATGTGGGGTCTAAGTCTTCTTTCAGAGCTTGTGTCATGGATGCTGCCTTTGCAGCCCCCACGACCTCCTTCCTCTGCTCTGGGTACAGGATCACTTAGAAGTGGCATCCCAAATCACCTCCTTGATTTATAAATTAAAGGGTTAAAAATACTATAAACATCCTTCCATTTTAAAATGGAGCTGAAGGTAAAAGAATATAATTAAATGGAAAGGTGAAAGATTCATGATATTTAGATATTTCGTTTCCTTTACCTGGCTTCTCTCCAGCATTCTCATAATACCAGACCAAAGGACCCTTATCAGCACCATGGTCTTTGAGGTCTAATGCTAGCAGAGACAAACAAGCATAATAAAGCATATAGATCAACCCAGTCTTCATTAAATGGAAGGTGCCTGCCCCTGGCAATCTATTTGGAGATGAGCTCTCTCTGCTCTTTCCTCAGCTACTCTGAAGATGTCGGATGGGGGAATCTGCGTCTAAACGCATTTGCAGGCACCTCAGAGGGTTTATCAGTTCTCTGACTCCTGACCCGCTGCTTTCTGAGCACAGCTGAGGCGAGCAGTAATTCCCTCATAAACACCGCAGTGTCAGGGAGGCTTAATTGCTTAGCAGCATGAGAAAGTGCTGGCTGGTTCAATGACAAAAGGTTTGAGGAAAATGAGGACCGGAGTCTACTGCTTTCCCTTTCTGCCCCTGCTCACTCCCCTCCACATGTTCAACATGTAGCTTTTTCGGAGCCGTGGCACCAACATTAGCTGAGAAAATCCTGATCTTGTCATTTCTGGTGTCCATGTGAGCACAGCAAGATCAGTAGTTAGAAGTCATAAGTGCAGCCTGGGTAATTTTGTAAACAACAGCAGCACCAATTTCTTTTATAGCAAGTTAAAAAAAAACAGACATTGCCTCTGGAAATGAATAGCATATAGAGCAGCTGTTTCAAATTTGTTTGACTCTGTTATAAAACAACTTTAAAGTGTTAACAGTTGTACCCATGACAGAGCTTCCTCTGCTGTGTGTATGCTTAAAGTTTTCCCTTATGTCATATGACCAAGCAGCCACGTTTGTGTTCTGCCCCCTTGTCCTTTGGGTCACCTCCAAGGAACATCCAAGCAGATGCTGGCTGCAAACAGCTGGGCAAGCTATGGGCACTCCTGAAGGCTGCCATGGGCAGGGGCTGAAGAGGGAGGATGAGGACAGGCTGAGAGCTGGGGCTGTTCTGCCTGGAGAAGAGAAGGCTCTGGGGAGACCTGAGAGTAGCCTTTCAGTATCTAGAGGGGGGCCATAAGAAGGAAGCGGACACACTCTTTAGCAGGGTCTGTTGTGGTATGACAGAGGAAATGGTTTCAAACTGAAAAAAGGAAGATTTAGGCTGGATGTAAGAAGTCTTTTACAGTAGGCAAGGGCAATTGTAAAAGGGCAATGAGTCACTAGCAAGGGTTGTTCAGAGAAGTGGTGGAAACCCCATCCCCAGAGACATTCAAGGTCCAGCTGGACACGTCTCTGAGCACTCTGACATTTCTGTAGCTATCCCTGTTCATTGCAGGGGAATTGGACAGCTGACCTTTAGGGTCTCCTCCAACTAAAAAAATTCCATGATTCTGCGATTCTAATGTCAGCTCCAGCAATTGAAGGGATTGTTTATAAGCAGGTGGAAGAGAAAGGGGCTGTAAGTAATTGCACATGGTTCTATAAAGGTCCTGGAGTGAGAGAGGAGGCAGAAATGGACTCTGCAAATTCTTAACATCTCCTGCTGAACATACACTCAACCCTCTGGCTTCCCAAGCCATTCTTTGGCTTTAGAAGACTTCTTTGACTTCAGGCCATTGACTCCAGGCTGTGTGGACTACAGATGTGTAAATTCATAGGACAGATGAGATATGAGGAGGGTAGGGCTTTACATTTTGCCAGGAGACTGGTGAAAATACCCTCACTTAGATCTGGAGCTGAGGGCTGGCGCAGGAATGAGAAATTGAAAGGTTATGTATGTCTAGCAGGGAAAATGAGTCACTGTTTGGGTAGGTTAGTGGATTTCAAGGGAGATTTCTGATATTTTACAGGCAACTTTTAAACAGAGGAACAGGTTACAGGCTAAATCTTGAAGAGAGGAGACAGGAGGAGGTTCGCCATAGGGACAGGTCAGTGGTTAACAAGCTGAAAACAGTTTGGTGAATTACCACAGGCAGAAACCACAGCAATGGAGAAGAGTCACAGGAGGATAAGAAAAGAGGAGATGTAGGAGTAGGCATCAGTGAGGGCTTGGTAAGCAATGCAGAAATTGAGAGACTTCTGAGCAGGGATCCTCAAGCCCTTGCTGTTGCAATTAGCCTCCTGACGCTGATCTGCACGTCTGGGACTGTCACACTGCCTGCTGCTGTGTTTACTCATTCCTTTATTAACCCCCCTCAGAAGGGTTAGCAGGGATGTGAGAGGCACAGGGAGGCCAAGGGAAAAGCTGGAACATTGGCTTTGTCTGTAATAGCGTGTATTTCTGAACTGATGCAACAGTTTCTCTTTAACACCCTGAGATGGGATTTGGGTCAAACAGCTTTTTCCTTTTCTATTGCCTATTTCTAATCAGTTTTCCAGCAAGCAAGAAAGTACTCTGCTTTCTTAGTTTTAAAGAGAACTTTAAAAACCCTAGTCAGGAATTTATGCTGGCTTTTGGAGGACATGTATAGACAACAGCACTGAGGCAGACCCAACTGTGCTAATTAGTAAAGTGCTATCATTACCTGCAATTAGTAGAAGGGTCTCCTTGCCTTGAGCTCATTCACTGCCCTGATCAGGAGGTCAGACAAGTCCTTCAGATCTTGAGTAGGCCATGATAGCCATTACAGTGCTCAGCAGTGGGCACATCACCTGCTTCCTTTGGACTGTGCTGCTGTGGTTCAAGAGGTTTAACTCTGAATCAAGGCACTCAGGAGAAGTCAGAGCATATGTGCTGGGCCAGCACTGAAGCACACATCTGGTGCACTGAAGGCATGGCCATGCTGCCTGCAGAGCCTGCTGCATGCAGCCCATGTTTGCTGCTGTACACTGCATCTGTGCAACATCTGTGAGGAGATCAGGAGGGCCCTCAAGCAAGCGGCTCAGAACCCTGCTGGTTTGCACACATGGGTGTGATACTGAAAATCTTTAAATCCAAAAGTAAGTAGTGTGAACACCCACGAAAAAGAGCAGAAGAGTTCTCCTGGTGTGAAAACCTCTGTGACACTAAGTGGTGTTTCATTGAGCTTGCAGGGTGGGCTGGCAGGGCCTGCGCCTGTGATGGAAGAAATTGACAGGGCACTGAGTGAGGACTTCTGCCTTCTTGAGGTGACCAGTCCTATCAGAAATACTGACAGGACATACTATTTTTTGTCTGAAGAAATAATGAATGCCTATTTTAAGTCCTACAGCATGGATCGAATACTATTTTGTGTTTCTGCCTGCTAGGCATGCCTTCATTTAATTGCTTAGCCTGTTCAAAAGATACTAGTAACCTAGTTACATATATGCTACTGTCATGGTTACAAATGGTTTCCTTAAAAAATTTAGGAAAACCAGAAAGGGAAACAGTTGGAAATAAGATGTAAGGCTCATTACCACTGCTTCTCCAATGCATCTCCTGCCTAGGGAAACCCTACAGGATGTAGGGTTCTTTTTCACATAGAACCCTGAAGAAGAAACAGGAGGTATTCAAGGCCAGGTTGAATGGGGCCTTGAGCAGCCTTATCTGGTGATTGGCAGCCATGCCCATGATAAGGGGTTGGAACTAGGTGGGCTTAAAATCCTGTCCGACTGCTATTCTATGACTTACCTTGGGCATTTGACAGAAAACCACCTACTTATTCCAGAGGGAGATTTTGGCACCTGTTGAGTGAATGAACTGGGAGAGCTTGCTGGCAGCTGCTTGGGCTTTTTTTCTGCTTATGAATATCATAGCTTGCAGCAAATCTCTCCTCTGCAAAAAAAAAATAAAAATAAAAAACAAAAAAAATCTGAAGCATCCAGTCAAGAATAGGGAAAAACTGGCATGAATGTCCAGATGGCGCTGAGCTGATATACCAGAAGATGGTTACGAAATTATGTCTTCTCCAGCTTCCTGCATTATTCCCAAACTGTGAGGCTATGAACAGATAAGCCCTAGAGACCAGTATTTCTGTCAGTGATTTCATGGAGTATAGCTGTGGGACTTATAACAGCCTGAGTGGGACAGCGTTACACCACTGCTATTGGCACATCTGTCTAACAGCGCACTGACCTGTTAAAAACAAACGTCCCCGTGTAGACCCCAGCTCACTGTTTCCTTCTCCATGCTAACAAATGTGGCTATAGCTATTTATGTAGCTACAGATCTAGCCCTGCTGCTGCTTCTATTCTAAGCCCATTCCCCAGGAGATCTTTAAAATACAATTATCTGCAGCTCCACTTAATCACACAATCTGTCCCAAGGTCTGTTCCTGCTTTTTTGGTCCCCCTGTTGCCAAGGTCTCTCTCAAGGTAGTCTGCTTTCTCTTGTCTTTGATCCCATACCAGCACCTGACTGTACCCCTTGCCAGCCTCTTGCTGTGGGACAGCCTGCTGCTCTCCTTCGCTGCTACAAAAGCAGATAGTGGGGTGGTCTTACTGTATTTAACCTACTCCATGTGGTACATCCATCCGCTGGGACTTTCTTTTTGCCAGCCTCCCATTGCTGATTTTGTGCAGGTGTCACAGCACTTCCCCAGCCATGCTATTTCCCCTTCTCTCACCAGTCAGTTGTCCAGAGCTGAGCATTCAGCTTTGCAAATAACCCATTCAGGGCCATCCTTCTAGGCTGTTGTAGAGAGCTGAGCAGTGAAGAAATGGAGCAGGTTATGATATTTTGGGTTCAAAGAAGAGCCCAAACTAGAAACTAGCAGGTGGCTTTTAGTGTGCAGAAGCAGTGCCCATAGAGGGCAAAATACAGGCTTATGATCTGTGTGGTGGCACTGAAGGATGACTGAAATTAAATTCTGCTCTCTGAGTCAGTTGTGTCCAGTTTGAGTTCAGCTAATTTATACTCCTGAAAAATGCCACACTTTTTTCATGAGGATGAGAACAAAGTTGGAAGCAAAATGTGTAAGGACTACAGTCATAGGTGAGGCAGTAGAAAAAAGGGTGAGGGACAAACTCTCAGTAGGCAGCTCTAGCTTCATCCAAAGTTATTTGCTGTAGAATTTCTCACACCCGTGTAGTCTATTTCTGGAGACAGGCTGCCAGATGCTAGTTAACCAGGTGGTTTGCCAATGACTCCCACATTATATATTGATCTGTTCTGTGCTCCCTGTTGCTGTCTGGTAACTTTATCAAGGCAGAACTGCCTTGGTGTTTTATGTTTTGACAGTGCTCAGCAGTACTGGGCTGCTGAATGAAGCACGCACAATCCTCTACATGTATAAAGCCATCAAAGAAAAGAGGATAAAGCACCCACTTATTAAACTCACCCTTCGTGCTCTTCCCCTCCCATGCCATGCTAGCCATGGAAAAAACATAACAAAAAGCTCAACTCTTCCCCGGGGAAGCAGTAAGCATCCCTTTTCCTCTCTCAAGGTGCAAAAGCTGCTTCTCAATCCTCTGCTGAACCAGCTGCCCAAAGGCCAGCATCACTCGCGAAGGGCAAGCCAACCAGACATGTTACTCCAATGTGATACCAATGAGTTTTCTTTGTCCCTTCTGCTGTCTAATCCCAGGTTGTCTGCAATCTATCCCAGACTGATTTCCTTCTTTGCTGAGTGTCATCACCAGCTGCTCTCAGTGACTGCTCCACCTATGAATGTGGTGGTGACAGAAAGGGCAGTCTGCAGCTTCTGGCTGTTTTGGTTGGTGCATGAACCAAGGGAGCTCTGCCATGCAGTGTGCCTCGTGTTTTGTGCTGCACCTCTCTGGTTCTAAGGTATTCAGAGAAACACATGTCCCATCATCATTTTCTTGTCTGAATGCTGGAAAGAATTAACACTAACACATCCTATTTTGTGTCCATTTAGCTCAAAGAAGTACTTTCTTCTTTGAACAGCACTGACAGTACTGTATTTTCTTGAAGTGAAGATGACTGATCACAGAATCAGAGAATCACAGAATGGCTTGAGTTGGAAGGGATCTCAAAAATCATCTCCTTCCAACTCAAAGGTCTAGGTGTGAGTCCTTGATTACCATTACCTGATTTACCCAGCTGGATTCTCCTGACACTAAACAACTGTAGCAGAGCACAATGGCACCTATACTGCATTTTGCTTTCCAGAGTCAAATGTTCTCCAGGAGAAAGGAAGTCATGTTTTAGATTTGTGCATAAGGTGCAGAGCACTAACTGGTTTCTAGCCAGACAGCTCAGTCAGAGCTATGTTGTTCCTCACAAGAACTACTAAGTGGCTGAAGAAAAGGATTGTGAATGGGTTTCTGAGGAGACTGAAGAAGACAATGACCTTGATGAAGGGTGAAGTTTATCTATTGGGTGAAAATTTGAATCTGCAGAACAGTTGTTTTTTGCACTGCTTGAGTTTAGTTATAAACTTTCTTTTTCAGAGAAAAGATCTTTTTGCCTTTCTTGTGCATGCTTTTTGCTCAATCATACCCTTCCCTTCAGTAACTTATTTTACATGTCACCTTTTGCCTGGCAGCAAAATATCTCAGAATGGTTTGAAAATCAAGGAGGGCAATCTTACAGCAGAGAAATAAAAATGCCTTTTTCCAAGCTCAGTTCTGCATACTATCTATAAGTTGCAGTTACTTACGCTGCCTGAATCAAAATCATTTATTGCCATTATAAAAATACATATATTTTAGGAGTTTCAAATGGGAACTTGTAGCTTGATGCACAGATTGGTGCTCACAGATTTATTAGACATGTGATAAGCAGCTTGAGAATAAGAAGATAGCTGTAATCATTTGAAGATGCATTTAACTTTTAAAAATATGGAACCAAAAGGTATCTATTCACTGTAATGTTCAGAAAGCATATGCCCTATTTCCCATTGGAAAGGGTAACATGTCTTAAATTTTGCAGCCATAGTTCAGAAGCAGCTTTCATCAGCTCATGCAGATGGCTAAGAAATAGATTGCCTATTCCATTGAAAAGGGTAAAATCTCTTACCAGGATTTGTTAAATTGTTTTCATAAATGCTCCAAATGTTTCAGCATCCCCTTACGTTCTTGTTTCAGGTAGTCTGCAAGATATTTCCAACATTTTTTAATTTATTGCTGAAGGATCACGCAGATCAGGGAAGCACAATTTTTGATCCTTCTGCTTCTTTGGCTTTAAAACCACAAGATTCTAGTGATGAAAGTATGAATGTTATTTTACACCATTATTTATGTTATAATAGCCTCAACTGAACCTTTCCTAGGATTGGGATCAAAGTGAAAGAGAAGTCATGCGTGTGTCACTTTCGCCTCTTGGAGTTTCAGAAAGCTTTATCATCTAATGGGCAGTTAAGGAAATAGAACCAGAGCTCCCAGGTTTTCACTAATGGTACTGCTATGAATTAATTTGCACAAATCATTTGGTTTTTATCTGTCTTGGTTTTCAATAGCTATAATTCTTTTGCTACTAGAGGAGCATAACCTCTATGTTGTAGAATGCTTCCATGACACGGAAGGTATTGCATTAAAGCTGAAAATGACATACAATGAGGACAGCTTCAGATTCTTGTCACTTGTCTTTGCTGATGCTACACTGGTTCCTCCCCTGCAATCCACTCCACCAGTGATGAATTTTCCTCTTGAAATTAATAATGGCAAGCTTGTCAATATTTTAAAACCCAAAGTTAATTTTGTTCTCTTGAGCCTTGCATTTGGCTCATGAAAGCAGGAGCGTTAAACTCTATTATTTGAGAAGTCTACTGGGATGCCTTGGTGTGGCAGTTGCTGCATACATTTAGTGACACATTGCTATTAAAGTCCATTAAGAAGGATCTTTCTGGGGCTGTCAGCACACTGCAGATTAAAACCAGAAAAATAAAGGCACACTCAACAAATGCTGCTGTAATGGTTCAGATAACTGCAGAGAGAAGGACTCATCTTTGGCTTGCCATCAGTTTACTCCTAGGTTCAATGGAAAGGTTGCTTGGCATCCTGTATAAGCTCTGGAAAAAAAAAAAAAAAATCGATGTGAGGATGCTTGGATGAAAGCCAGAATTGCTGCAGTCAATCCAGAATATAGAAAGATTTCACTCTTTCTGTATTCTGCTCCATACAGTCTCTTTATATTTTAGTGAGAACTAAGCTTTGCTATCATGACTCCAGCAACACTGCAGAGTTATAGGATGTGAACAAATTGTCAGATTTTATTTGGATGTTTAAAAATACATTTCAAAACCCCTACCATGACACTAATAAAAAAGCAAGGTATGTGAAAGGTGAAAGGAGGAGCCGCCAGGCACCTTCAAAAGAGCTGGAAGCGAAGCATAGGAACAAATGATCAGTTTTTAAATTGGCAATGATTCACAGCAGGACACCTTCTGAATCCCTGCTGCGGCCACTGCTTAACTGGTTTGGAAAGGGGAGGGGAACATGAGATATGAGAGATGGATTTGGCACTGCTCCTCTACCCTGGAGGGAATGGAGGAGTGGCAGAGGCAGCCCCAGGAGCAAGCAGTGGTGGTGAGCAGTTCCCACACCGGCAGGCATGAGGCAGTGCCTCCAGGATGGGTTGTTGAAACCACCCAGGCATGCCACCAAGTTTTGCTTGAGCTGTAATGCCATAGGGAGCAAATTGACAGTATGGAGAGCTTAGCGAATTCGCTTGCCTGGGGCATAATGGTGTGATCAGATATATGAATAAAGTAAATACAGAGCATGGGGCAAGCCAGCATGCGATCATGGTAACACTCTTGCTGAAGTCAATGGTGAAATCATCTTGTCCTGCTTTTTTTTCCTGTTTCAGTAAGTATACTGAAAAAGGCTCTCGGATAGAAGGAGCAGAGATTGCTAAGGGATGTGAATGAATGCAGCGTTTGGAAGGGAAAGGTCAGAAAACACTGAAAATTCTAAATCAGGAAGTTGGTCCCAGTTGGGATGTGGAAAATGTAGGTGGTAGAAATAAAGAAACACAGACATTCCCGGAATACAAGGATGAGGAAATAAAAGGCAGTGCATATAAAACTGTTAAAAGGAAATACATTTTATACAATGCCTAATTAGCTCATTCCCATAAGATAACATTAAGCCTAAGAGATTAGTAGGATTCAAAAAAAGGATTAGACATTTGTGCGGATAATGTAATTGGGGATGTTCTTATTAAATAGAATACATATTTTCTTTTGTTATGAAAGGATATAAACCCTCTGGCTTCAGGGCCTAGGCCAGTTACTAACTGATAAGAATTAGAAAGAAACTTCCCTTCCTGGCAAATCATTCCCTACTCATCCTCTGCTACTTTTCATATGTTTAATATGAGCAATTCCACAGGGCACTTTCACAGAGGAATTATTTAACTGTATGGGCCATTTGTTTGGTATGTCAAGGCAATTCTGTTTCTTCATAACCAGACATCCCACTGTGACAGATCGCAGAAGTCTCAGCAGTCTGCAACAGAATGCTTTATTTTGTTGCTAGCTCTACAAGAGAGCTGACCTTGGAGTGCCCACCTATTAAGCACTACCAAATAGTCACTAACAAATCTCACATATCTATACTACCTGTGACAGTCGAACTCTCCTACAGAGTTTACATGAGATCAGTTAGAGGGGGTGGCTGGCATCAAAGACTCCACAGCCTACAGATCTTGAGAATGTATCCTTCTCCCACACATGTGACTGGGATTATCCCACGGATGCTACAGGCTGTCAGGAACTGAAACAAAACCTATTCATATAAAAATAAAAGTCATAATCAGAAGAAAAAAATACTCAACACTCTGCCTTCAACTTCCAAGCAAGATAGGAAATACTCTGGCAGTAGCCTAATAATCCTGTTGAAATGCATCAGAAGGCCTTATCTAACCTGGGTAAAACTAAAGTGTCTTGCATCTTGATTACTGAAACATTCTTCTCTTTGTTCTTGCCAAGTGCAGTTTCAGTCGGTGCACATCCCTGCAAAATACTGCTGTAAAGATCATCCTCCTAATCCATCAGCTCGAGGATTTTACACATTCTTTGCTCTTCTACTACATTCCTCTTCTTTACCCAGTCAAACACAACCTATTTATCTTTCCTGTCAAAGCACTTCCCATCCTGCCAAAGAGCTCTCCTTTGCTATGACAATGTCGTTTCCCTTCTCATCATTCTGTCAGTGTCTATTTCTCACTTGTTAACATTTTTATAGAAACAGTTCTGTGCTCTAGTCCTCGGTGCTATTGGCAGGAATCTTGGTAAAGAGCTGTGAAATCCCCTCGTTATCTCTTTCCAAACCTCTGCTAAAGCCCTATCTTTACCACACTGCCTATGAAGTGCTTGGCAGCGGTTTGGCCACTCCTCACCATGCTGACAAACGGGAGCCCATTCTTCCCTTCCACTTCCCTGTCTGCCCAGACTCATCCATCGCTCCTTTGATTCTTGCAGAATCAATCTGCAAGTGGGCTGATTGAGGGATCCTGAATACATCTTGAGAGGGTCAGGAATGTGTTTTGGTTCTGACAAATGTCTATACAACAGCTTCATCGCTGACTAGGATTCCCAAGAGTCACTGCAGAACAAACACTGATATTTCTCACTCATTTTGTATCAGTGTTCACTTGAACCTGCTTTGGCAGGGGGTTGCACTCGATGATCTCTGGAGGTCCCTTCCAACCCTATGATTCTGTGATTCTGTGATTCTGTGAGTATTCCTGAGTACTGTTGCGTTGTGCTAGTGAAATACCAAAGTTAGCAACTGCTTTTATACAGGTCACAGAAGGAGCTATATGTGGAAGGTCATATATATGTAGAGATCTCATCCAAAGATGGCTGCATTGCAAACTGGACTTCAGAATGAAAGCTTTCATCTCAGCTCTGTTCTTGGCAATGTTTCTTTTCTCTCATCTGTTAATGACTCTTGCAGTCCGTGGGGGTGTCTTTTGTGTACTAAATGCTGCCATTATTTACAAAGCACTCCTGTTGAATATGCTTAAAGTCAGTCCTGCAGGACAGTTTCAATCAAATCCAGTTCAATTTATTCTGTCTGAATAAATCTGACATGTAAATAAAATTAAATTAATGGTGCTTTATTTGTATCCTGTTACAAATGCAATAAGCTTAAAGTAATGCTGACTGTAAAATCAGCTGAAGACTGTAGCATAAAACAAACCACTAGAAAACATCGCAAAATTTGATATCTGGCTTGCAAGAGCAATCAAGGGTACATTTAATCCAGTGGGTCTCTTTAATCATATTTGTTCACACTGCTTCTCTGCTTCAGTATAATAAAAGGTGAGAATAATTTGGTCTCCTGTAGTGGTTCTATTTGGTTTAACAAGCATGCAAAATACCTTATATCTGCTCCCAGCTCACTGTTCTGGGATTTGAAATGATATTATTATTAATAATAATCTTACATTTATAGGACACCTTTAATCCCAAAGCGCATTATAAATTGTAGCTGAGGCCCAAAGTGCTTACTTAGGACTGTCAAAATGTGTGTGATTTCTAATTATGCAGGAAGAGACTCCAGATGCGGTCCTAGAAATTGTAAATATTGATATATGCATTGCAGAGCATCTTATCTATTGAACGCCTTCCCAGGAAACGTATTGCCCAGAAGGTCTAGGATTCCTGCCAATTAGATTTTAGGATCCTTTCTGGTGCAAACGTTACCCAAAAACACCGGGGAAACCCCAGCCTTCACCAAGAGTACTACAAAATGTATTGCAGGCACACAAACTAGGCAGTCTCGGGATTTGAAGGTCTTATCTGGACCATTAGGTACAGGAAGATATATGGACTGCAGTAAAGCAACTGGGAACAAGTAGCTGTATTCACCCTATGAGGACTCAAACCTCTGGCTCTGGGGAGCCCAAGCATTCTGAACACTGCCGTCTGTTCCCATGCAAGCTGCTCTGCTTCAAGCTGCCAGCCCAGGGAGTAGCTAGGAGCCTTTCCAGTCTCTTGCATACTCATTCTGCATAATTTACAGGAATACCAAGGGCTGTGTTTTATACAGAAAGAGGATTTAGCAGACTCAGGGAAGGGATGCACAGATATCTGGGGCAGCATATGGGGAAGGAATAGGGAAGTGGGGCTATGATTTTATGAAGAATACATTCAGTCCAAGGGATCCAGCACACAGTGGGCTGATTGAGGTATCCTGAGTACGTCATCCAAAAATCTTTTATTTTGATTTAAGAAACAAGCATTCAGTGGGTTAAATAAATTTGTAAGAGGAATAAGCTCTAGCATTTTTTTCTGATCTTTCTCCCAAATCCTCTGTTACATGGTTATCTTGGATAACCATGCTGCTCACATGCTTTCTTCAGTTATTCACAGGCATATGACAAATGCTACCTAATGGCCAGTTTATCCTATTTATGCTTTTGTACTCTTCTTACAAACCTGAAGCACTTTGATTTCTCACAGTGAACTACAGAAAGTCAATGTTCATTTTTCATAGATTGGATTCAATAATAAAACGGCTTATGTGAAAATCTTTGAGTGATCTACAGAGTATTAAGGTCTGTGTGGATATATCTATACTTTGAACCCTTCTGTATGACATCTTGCAGATGTCTCATATGATACTGATTCATACTAAGGCTGATTCATCTGCTTACGTGTAGGGTCTCTCCAGATCAAGGGTGAAGCTAATGGGATTCAGTTATTGGTATGTGCTAGCAGGATATGAATATATACTCTTACATATTGTGTTGTGCCTTGCACTCTCACTGCCCAACATACATGAAGTTCTATCTAGAAGTCATAGGTCATCCTACGCCCAGGGAGAGGAGCAGGCGGCTCAGACTTGCCTTAATCTTAATCCCTGTGATCTGGAGATATAGGAGTATTTACCAAAATGAATGAGTGGAGAAAAATCCCCTTAAGATATAGCTCATTGCAACAGTAAAGGAACAAAACTATCGCATAAATGGGAGAAAAACCTCAAGGCTACATACAAGGTCTCTGGCAATGCTCCATATACTAATTGCTTCTCCAAGGCTTTGGATCTGATATTTGCTTCAGAATGGGGTGTATGGGCTGTGGCCTATGCTCATGGTAAAGGGGAGAATTGTTGTAATTAGGCCAGGGCAGACCTAGACAAAGTGGTACTCCATGAATACTACATAAACTTGCAATAGCACTGGAGAGAAAGAGTTCCCAAGAATGTAGTAGCAGGCGTTGTGCGAGGGTGCGTTTTGGAGATATAGACAGAAGGCACTTAAATGGCTTCTGCAAGCCCTGAAGTTGATGTCATTTTAGATCAACAAGTGTCAGGAAGTTTCTTCAATCTGTGCAGCTTGTATCTCCAGTTTTGTTTCTATATTTGTTGCAAGTAGCATCCACACAATGGAAATTTTTGTTTGGTGATGATTATTCTCCTGAAATTTGCATAGTAATTGCGCACCATCTCCATTCTCCCAGCCTTTTTCATTTCTGTGCTATCCAAGTCAATCACCGCAACACATGCCTCCACCCCAATTAAACTAACGACAGTGCAGCACTTGCAGATAAATGCTTAAGAGAGGCATCCAAGTCAACTGATACTTCAGTTAGGGCGATTTGAGCAATAAAGAACACACTTTGCTATCTGATGGACTTTATCAGCTTTCAGCTCCCACAGTGTTCTATGAGATATGTTTCCCAAAACAAGATATGTGAAAATGGAAGGAGAAATGCCCCTTGGCTGGTCACAGTCACACTCTTGCTATCATCAGAGCTTATGTCTAACAAGGTTGTTGCAGCACCCTGCTTATCACTGTGCTTTGAACGTGTCCCCTTGTACAATAAGGGAGAGCAGCAAGCCAGGGCAGTGCTACTGCATCTCACCAGGGGCACAAGATGAAGCATGGCCAGGAAGGTTGTTGATACAGTGGTGCTACACATATGGGGAAGGCTGTTCTGCCAAATGAAGTCACCACATCTCCCTCACCTGTCCTGTTTTTTTTTTAATAGATCTCTTCTCTGTCCTTCAGGGCCTTTCATGCCAGAGTGAACTCCTCCAGCATAAGGACAACCTGCTATAATGCACGCTCTTCTTCCAGCCCTTTACTTCCCAGGTTTCTCCTACCTAACTTCCCAATGCCTCTCATCCCCTTCACCTTTCCATCCTTTTAGGATTCCTTTGCAAAAGGAAGCGACTTAGAAAGAATTTAATTACCCCAGTAAGACTGGGGAAGAGACTTGGAGATCGCATTCCAGAATTATCTTGGAGATGTCATCACAGCTGCTGCAGAAATCCCGACTGACTTAGTAATGACGTAGTTCTTCAGCCTTTCTTGCTGCTGCATCACATTCCCAAGAATGGAGAAAGTATCAACTGCCAGATTAATCTCCTAAGTACGAAGAGACGGGGAAGAGATCCAGTGTTCACGTCCTCTTGACAATTTTGTAGAGGATGAACAAAAGAAAAAGGAAAGAATCAGAGGGAAGCTCTCTGAGCAGAAATATAACACTTTTTTTTTTCTTTTTTTTTTTTCTTGATAGAAAGGTGGGAAAGACAGAAACAAACAACAGAAGATTAAAAGCAACAACAACAATGAAACAATCCTGCAGGAGAGGCCTCGAGTGGAGACAGAAATGGAGAGCCAGAGAAGGATGTGCCTGTGCCTCCTTCCTGTGCAGTACATCAGCCAAGCCCTGTTATGCTCTAGAGTCCATAGGGACAAGCTGTTATTGAGAGCAGCAGTACCCTTCCCAAAATGTAATCCAGAAGCTTTTTTAATTCCTCCTGCAAAGGCTACAGCGACAAAACCAGCCAATGCGCTGTGACTCCAATGATTCTTTTCAGGCAAAGACATGAGATAGAGCTGCCACATCTTGAAGAAGTGCTCGAGCACCCACCTGGAAGCCTGACAGCATTGCTGGGCACACCCAGCAGCTATTCCAGTGATTGGCAGTACAGGTTTTGCTGACAGTATTTTGCAGTTTGTTTTGTGGATGAGCCCGTGGCTTGGCTGGTGGAAATTTTTCCTGGATTTGTCTGGTAGGAGTTTTCACTATTTGCATTATTTGATTTTCAGTAAAGGCTATTTTTGACAAAAGTATTAAAGCTCTATAAATTTATATTCTATCTCATAAACATGGTAAAATGCCTTTTTGACAAATCTAATAAACATAAAAAAATACCCTGTCAATAAAATCACTGAAATCCTGCCAGGCTGTATAATAACACTGCATTTCAGCACTGCCTTTAAAGAAGGAACACAAAACCGCCCTCCCCTTTGAGCCATGATCTGTTGCAGTTTGCTGACCTTAACACATTCAAAGACCCTGCGCTTCTCCTTTCCACCAATCTCTGAGTCTTCAGGACAAGAATTAGCTATGGGGCAAAAAGTACAGAAGATTCCTATTTCACAGGAGCAGATATTGCTCCGGAGCCTCCAGGTTTGTCAGCCTCCCATGTCTATATATTTTGTACTCATTCATTTCACTCTTGGTAGAATGGAATAGGTCTCATAGAAGTGCCCAGAAAAAAATGGAATGAGCTGGGCAAGATGGTGGGAAGATCATTTTCCTGGGGCAGAAAAAATACAAAACATCCTCACTGTCGAAGTGCTGTTGGAGTATGAGCTACATTTCTCATTTAATAAAATAGGCCTAGCTTTCTAGAGCAACACAAGTGCTTGTCTGAGTCCTACCTTCTACAGATGCTCTGCTCTCTGATGTGGTTCAGCTCTTTGTTAAGGGACATTTGGCAGTGGTACTCAAAGGCTCTGGGATACTGTTAGTAGCGCTGTTCTGTTATTTCCATTTTCTTTATTAGTCTGATGAACTTGGTGCAGTTAAATCTGTGGTGGAGATGAGCAACACCCTTGAGTTTGCTGAATTGTGCTCCTTCCTAATCAAGCCAATGAGTTCTTCTTAACCTGCATCTTCCAAAACTATTATCTTGTCAGCCTTCTTCCACAAATACTTGCAGAATGGTTATAGAAATCATTTGAAGTTATTTCTTGCTCTGACATATAAACTGCCAAGTGTGAAATGTCTCTCTACTGGTGGTGTTTATTAAGATCCTTCTGGAAAAGACATGCATCTTGTTGTGGGCTCTGGTTTGGCAGCTGATAGCTGAATGTAAATGGGAACTCCTGCTTGCAAAGTGAGAGATAAACAGCAGGAAATTACGAAGTATGTCTCTGTCCCAAGACTGAAGTGACATTCTTTAGCATTCTCTTCTGCTTTCTCCAATTTCATGGAATGTATTTAATTAATTTCTGTTATAAAAAAGACCTAAATTAGAGAAATTTGCTCAGAAAACCTTCCTTTCATTGCACAGCTATATTAACTTTCTGATGTCACAAATGTCGAATAAAACATTTATGTTCTTCTCTTTATTGGCTAAATTTGTCTCTGATTGTAAATCCACAGAATTCAATTAGATTACATCAGTTAGCAATTTCGTCTTGTTTGTATAAGTTCTGAGGTGGAAATATTTACTAGCGGCTCTAATTCTCTTATTTCTGGAGTTTGCTAGTCTGCCTTTACTGCCATGAGATCTATTACCAGAAATGGAGCCAGAGGACAGCCAGATTTATGTATGAAAGATTTTCCATGGTGAGGAGCAGTTGCCCAGGAGGTGGTGGAGTCACCTCCCTGGAGGCGTTGAAGAAGCATGTGGATGTGGCACTGAGTAACATGGTCTAGAGCAGTCACAGGCATAGGTTGGTGGTTGGACTAGATGGTCTTGGTGGTCTTGCCAACCTTAATGATTCTATGCATAACTTTTGCCTGGCCTCCATCTGACCTAGATTCCCTCTCAGACTGGGTGTCTGAATGTGCTTCTTTGAATTTTGTTTCTGATAGGCCAGGCTACGTATCCATTGTCTGGAGCTTCGTCACCAACCTCATACTTCATAGTGAAGTTCTAGTAGTGGGATTATTCTGAGATAAGGACTTTACTTACAAAGTGTGGCTCTTCTCTGAGAGTCCTTGACATTTATTTAGAACTCTTTTTGAAGCTGTTGGCTGGGTGGTCACTTGATGCTGACTTTGTCAAGAGCTTCAAACCGAGCTGTGTAGGCCCCAGGCAAGGTTGCAAATGCCAATTTGGAAATTTTTAATTAATAAGCCTCCACGCAGCAAAGGAGAGTCAAAGTGTTTCACTGAAACCTCTAAACTGGATCCCTCACAGATTCCTTAGGGATGAAAGGTGCTACAGAAATGTAAGACATTAATGCCACTGTCTGCATCAATATGGCTCAGTACCATGAGGCGAAGCATCCTTCAGAATAATAATGCAAAGAGCATTGTTTGCTTCACCTTCACCAGAAAAGTCAGGCTTGTTCTATAGCTTTTATGCACGTCTAGGGAGGTGATGAGAATGCTGACTCTAGTTGCTTGTTACCTTCTCTTTCCAAATGAAATGGACATAAGTTGTATGATGATATCAATATAAATCTGCAGTACTACAACTGAATATGTGAAAACAGTTTATGCTATTGAAAATCTGCAGCAAGCTAAAGGAATTCTGTATATTTATTCCAGATTTATAGTCACCAGGACCATAACATATCCTAATTGTTATTCACTGACTAGTAGAGTCAAATGTCTCCTTTGTCAGTGGGATTCTGCATTTATAGGTAAATCTCTGCTACTGAGGTGTTAACACTGTATTACTGGTGTAACTATGAGAGATGAACATCATTAAGCTGGAGTGCTCTGAAACACCAGTTGTAGAAGATGTCATTATAATAAACTGCATCCCTTGTCCAGTTATGTCTCTTTTGACCTAGACTTCCCAAGTACAGAAAAACACTTCTGAGTTCACCTGAGATCTGTTTTCCCATGCAGCCATGATCATTTGAATAGGTCTGTCAATGAGTTTCTTTTGGATCTTCAGAGCTCTCCTTTTCTCTGGCATCTGTAGTCTTCATTAGTTTTACTTTGTCTAGCCTGGAAGATAATTGCACCTATGCTTATACCTGTTTGTATATAGATAGTGAATAATGACTGAAGAATTAACAAAGTTTTAGGAGAAATTTCATAATCTGTTTATCCATTTGCTATTTACATGCTCCGTATTTACATAATTCAGCTTTTTCTCCAGAAGGAGGCTGAGAAAAGACTGAGTAAAAACTGAGTTATGACCCCAGAAATTTGTGCAGCACTAAATGCTCTGTTTGTTCATTTACACATAATGCTGTCATGTAGGTATAGTGCTGACACCAAGGAAAAATAAGGCGAGAATGAGACATCAAGAGTTTTGAACAATATAGCAGTCAGGTTTTGCAGTGAATTCCAACACTGTCATGGACTGCAGATCAGTCCCAGAAGAGTGTTTCCTCTATTAGTTTCTGGATATCATCATCTTGTGCTATTTGTGTTATTGCGGATCAATATCTTTAAGGTGTTTTCTTTCTTCCCTCCCCTCCCCTCCCCTCCCCTCCCCTCCCCTCCCCTCCCCTCCCCTCCCCTCCCCTCCCCTCCCCTCCCCTCCCCTCCCCTCCCCTTCTTCTCTTCTCTCCCCTCCCCTCCCCTCCCCTTCCCTTCTCCCCTTCACTCCTCTCCCCTTCCCCCTCCTTCCCCCTCCTTCCCCCCCCTTCCCCCCTCCTCCTCCTGCTCCTCCTCTTCCTCTTCTCTTTCTTTCACCTTCCCTGTCCCCTTTCCCTTTTTCCTCTTGAGAAAAAAAAAGAGCAAAAAGGAGAAAAAAAAAAAGAGAAAGGCAGAAGTATCCATACTGGGATATAAGTGGTCTGTTCCAGCACCATCAAACTTCTTCCTAGAAGAGCTCTGGTCTTCTCTCCCATGCTGCACATTTTCCACAGTTCCTCATTCCTAAATACCGGAAGAAGAAGAAGAAAGGACATTCTCAAACTGTGCAAGGAAGCCACAGGAGGTTGTTTAATTCAAATATCCCCAAAATATAAATGTGCCTCACATGAATGAAACAAACTTTGGAAGTTCTCAATCACTTTCTCATCAGGTGCTCAGAACAGTGAGAGGCAATCCTTCACATATCTTTTTCCTTCCATTACAAGAAGGAATCTACAGGAGACATCACCTGTCTTCTAAACTCTCAGATCACTAACTAGTGGAATCTCTATGTTTTCATACTGATATAGCATGCTTCTTTGTTTCTTCTGTTTCTTTACTTCTTCCTCATAGGGTGATGTCAAAAATGTCATTCTTTATGAAAGCTGTGAGGAAAGGCCAATGTCAGTGAGTGATGTGTAAGGATTGTGACAGAGAAGCCATAGATATAGGTCTAATGTCACTAATAATACATGAGGCAGCATAACAGGAGGTTTTTGGGAAGAAAAGCAGCACTTAAGAGATTCTGGACAGTCCTCCTCTGAGGGTTAATTCTAACAATTGGCCCAATTTATTCTGATATATCACTTCCTTTGATATACTAGGTCATTTCAAACATTTAACCTTGAAAGGACAGTGTTGCTGTTGCTGTTCTTGTATGGCCCTGCATAATAAACTTAGATTAGGGTTGGCAGCTTGGAGTCTCAGGCTGTGTTCTAGGGATGCTGTTTTTACTGCCACAGCAACTTTTCCAGCTAAAGCACTGTCTGGAGAAACTCAGTAATGACTCCAATACTGCAAATTTTAAGACATTCTGGTTTCTGTCTCAATATCACCATAAGGTCTCATTCTCTCCATCACCAATTACTTCACTGGGAGTACCAGTTCTGGACAGTGCTCTTCCCTATAACATTTATGCATTTTGGGGTACAGTTGTGGAAGAAAAGAGATTGTGTTATAACCCCTGCCAGCCAGATCCACTTCCTACCCATCACACCCGCACAGCTGCTGGAGAGAACACAAAGATAGTAGAACAGTATCTTTTGACTCCTTTTCTCAAGCGGATACTCCAAGAGGACTTTTACTCAAGGACTTACTTGTCTAAGCACTGTACAAATATTGGTAACTAATTTGTATTCTGTGCTACTCTGATTTAGCAAACAAGTAATTTTATTTATACACTGAAGGCTCTTTCCCTATTTCATTATATTAAATTAAAGTTTGGACCAAGATCATCTGATATTCCTTAAATTAGAGGGAAAATATGTATGCTGCATTCATGATTGAATGGGTACAAGAAATCCATGATTGCATTTATGTCAGTGAGATTATATTAAATTATTGGCTTTATTTTTAGACTACATGAAGTCTCACATGCTGTGGGACTCTCAAACACAGTTGTCAACACAGCCAGATAGGTCGCTATGGGATCTTTTGCTATGATTGTACTGGGACTCCTGTCAGACAGTCAGCATGATCCACAGCCTCCTGGTGCCTCCCAGAGTAAACCAGCATAAGCGTCTATATCCTGATGCTTTTTCCCTCTTCAGTACTCTTTCTTCCCATCATTGCTGCTAGTTCTCTGCATACCACCAGCAGAACTCATGCCTCACCCCAGATCCTTGTGACTGTCCTGGAATTTTTCCTGAAATACCACTGTAGATGCTATGGGAGACTTCGGGGTGAAAATGCCTATTGCACAGAGCTGAAAAGGCAGAGGGCAGTGTTCAGCCTTCCTCTGCCTATACCACATTCAGCTCTGTCAGACATGACTTTGCTTAGGATTTTCATTTTATTCAGGCAAGAGCCAACTTGTACCGATTGTATTCCATTGCAATCAACGTGGGGCACTTAAAGGCAGCTCTAGCATTGGGCATCTGAGCAGGAAATCCCTGATTTACACAGAGAAGGCACAGGGCAGCATGCAGCAGGAGGATGGCTATCAGCTCTGCTTGCTGCAAAACTGGCACAGGTTTGTTTAGCTCTTGGTAGCCTTGGAGCTAGGCGCTTATCACCAGTCACAGCTCCCTCTGCATAGCGCTAGCCTTGGAGTAGGCACTCAACAAATCACAGGACTCTCATCTGCACGGCTCCCGCTGGTTTGGTATCTCTGTTCCAGGAACCTCATGAGGAACAACAACAGTTCCCACAGCATTCTCTGGGGACACCTTGGCAGGCAAGCTGAGCAGCTGGCATTCCCATTGGCAAAGCTATGGGGACATGCAGATGTGACGTAAAAAAAAGAAGGGTGGGCTTCTCCTCTGTGCCCACAACAGGCCACTTGATTTGCTGTTTGGTGGAACAACCCTCACTGTTCATTAGGAGGTCGCTCCCCCTGTCCCCACTGGTGCATGAAACTCCCCATGCCCTGTGCTCAGTGCAGTGGCAGCTTCCCACAAGGCAGAGTGACTGTCACTTACTGCAGCTGGAAAGCCCTTCATGACACAGATCCCTGCAATAGTTCGGTCTTGCTTTCCTCAAGCTTAATGTGACTGTGCATGGTGCCCAGACACAGCTCATCTTTTAGAGTCAGTCTCTGTCAGAAAGGGCTTTGGCACTGGGAGCTCACTCCACTGTCAGGTCTGTGCTAAATCCATCTAAGACACACTTTTCTCTTGGTGTGCTTTGAAACAAAGCCATTGTAACCACATACTTATTCCTTTCTGACATCTCCATTGCTCTGCCTCTTAGGAACTCAGCATGCTTTGTTTGAATTATAAGATGATTTTAATACGATGTTTGTATCGTGCTCTGAATTGTTTCTATTGTTGTTCTACAGTGCCCCAAGTGTCCTGGCTGCAAAGTGCTGTAAGTACAATTCAATTATTACTTTGCATAGGTAAACACTGGAAAATAGGTTAACTAACCTACTTAGTATTGCTTAATGGATAGGAGTAAGCCTCGAGAATACGCGTAAACACATACGCCAGAATTCACATAAATAATCAGCAGATATATACAAATCTATACATGCACCACAGAATTACACTTATGCATGTAAACTGCCAACAGGAAACATGCTGAAAAGATCACCTTGAATTTCTCTCGTTTTGATGATGGCAGCTTAAGTTTGAATGCAAATCTGGGCTCATTCACTCTAATTCCTGTTTTCTATAAAAGCTTGTCTTGCTTTTATGTGGCTGCCCCAAACCAAAGAAGAACATCTCATCCCTGTTCATTACAGCAGTTGGACTAGATGACCTGTAAGGATCCCGTCCAACTCAAGTGATTCTATGATTCAATGATTGATCTCTCCTTTGGATAAACTGTACCCACAATGACAGGCTTGTGGAAAATCTTAAACCAAATGGATTTTCTGGCCTTCTGAGACAAACTCTGAGGTGAAATGCTCCTCAGCTTCTGGCAGCAGTCATACAAAAGGCAAATTAAACATGTTCTAAAGTGCCGTCGGCACTTTCCCACTTCCTCCCGAAAGTCTGTCCCTGTGGGGCAGGAAAGGCAAATGGCAGCAAAGTCACAGTGTGCCTTGCATGTGAATGTGTGTGGAAAGGGACCAAAATGACACTTCTTCCAGCACATACAAAGAGGCCAACTCAATGGAGACAGTATCAGACTTTGTCCTAAGCTGGTGATTGCTCATGCAATCGCAATGATTGAGCACAGAATATGCAGGGTGCAAATAGCCTTCACCTTTCCACAACCAGATGATGCTGTAAGCTTCCAGCTCAGTGGAGCAATGGGAGGAGAGTGGGTATGTTTGAAGAAAGCCAAATTCTGATTCAACCTTATTTCTTTGCTCTTGGTCTTTTTTTTTCTTCTTTTTTTTCCCCCAGGCATACAGCACTTGTCCTGTTTTCTCAGAAACCTTGGAGTTGTTTCTCTCTGCAATGCTATTGTCAGATTTGAGTAGGAAGAAAAGCACTGAATCAAGATAATCAATATCAAGAAAACCTGAATATCTGAGGTTTTTAGGCCTTGTTCTTGGCTTTTATTTTGTCCTGACTATTGTTATATATGGCTTTGCCTGAAAAAAATTCAATAGGAATTAGAGATACATGTCAAGGATCCCTGTCTCATCCTTTACTGAATATTCTTGCACCTGGGGCAGAAGATAAAGAGGAAGGAAGGGTCTGGAGCATGAGCTCTGAGAGGAGGATGTGGCAAGGACTGGGTTGACCTCTTGTCCCACTTAACTAATGATAGAATGAAAGGTGATAGCCTCAAGTTGCACTGGAGTAGGTTCAATTTGGATATTAGGAAGAATTTCTTCTCAGAAAGTAAGTGGTGAGGCATTGGAACATGCTGCCTGGGAAGGTGGTGCAGTCACCGTTCCTGAAGTTGTTCAATGTGTGGATGTGGTACGGAGGGACATGGTCAGTGGGCATGGTGGGGATGGGTGGTGGTTGGACCAGATGATCTTAGAGGTTTTTTCTAACCTTAATGATTATGATTCTATGATCCTGTTGTTTATTATCCCTGATGTAAAATATTAGTCCAGTTCAGCAGAAACCCATGCTTTCTCTCTAAAGCTTCCCAACACTACAGCCCTGGCTGCTGACATTTGCACTGCAATATCACCCAAAATTGATTTGTGAGGGCCTGAACAGTGTGGTAATAGGACATCAACAGCACTGCTGGTCCATGATAGCCCTGCCACTGCTGATGCTATTGGAAGGATTGCAGAGGTGACAGCAGTGAAGGACATTTTAAAAATATGAAAAACATTGAAGGTCTGTGAATATATTGGTCCATATGGACCCTCACTTGTGAAAGGCAGAGTATTAGTTTAGATTTGCAGATTGGATTAAGTGGAAGCAACAGTGTGCCTTGCCATTCCTCTGATTAGGAGAGGTTTATATGTCTGCTCTCTTTCTTAAAAGCTAAATTTATCATTAGCTGTCTTGGCAAGGGAAATTGGAATGAAATTTCAAGCTATTAACTTTTAACAGATAAATTTACTTATTGACCCCTTCCATAAAGAGGAGCAGAGGAGACAGCCACACTGCATCAGATCACAAGTCCACTCAGCCCAGCAGCTGGTAGCAGAGTGGCAGTGGTGAATGCGTCAGTGTAAATGTCAGAACAGACTGTCCATGCCTTGCCTGGTTCTCCTCCCCAGCCTCTAGCAATCAGTGCTTGAAAAGCTTCCTGTTTTGCTAATCTAGGATTTATTTCTAAGACTGAACCTTCCAGCAAAAGCTGCAGAATGAGGAAGATTTTCAATGATGTGTAACACTGTGAGAAGTAGAGAAAATGGGAGCATTTGAGCAATGTCTTGTTTATATCAGGCAGGGCAGGAAGGCTGCCTGCTGCTGCACTACCAACTGACTGGCCTTGACCCCTTCTTTTTCTCTGCCACAGCAAATTCCAAGCAATGAAGTCCTGGAGATTTCCAATCACAGCTGTACAAGTAGTCAGTCTTGTCAGCTGGTGGTGAAAGGATCCATTTACCTTCGTGACAATTAGAAAAAAAAACATGCAAGTGAAGAAAGACAAATTTATTTCTAAGGTAAAGGAGCATCAAAAGTTTGAAGGTGGTATCCAGTGCTGACGTGTTCCTGCAGCTCCAAGCAGAAAGTTGCAAAGGTTGCTGTTTGTGTTGGTGCTCTTACCTTATGTTTCTGAAATCTTTTTCCACTATGGTCAGAGAACCAGCAATTTTCACCAACACTTTGTGATGAATAGGCTAGCAGAGGGAAGAGTGGGTGAGGGCAATAAATATTACAGATTTCATTCTTGTTATCCTCACTGGAACTCCCTCTGAAACCTTACCTCTCTTTGTCTTATGAACAATGCCTGTGTCCACGGTGTACAAGCTCTCCTCTCCCACCATCCTTTAGTAACTCAACATCTGTAGACTGGAGCTGAGGATTCACTACCAAATAGATAGCGGAGCTAAAAATGAGCACAAAGGTGATCTGAACTAAATCTTTTAAAGCTTTCAGACCATGGTGCTTTGATTAGCAAGCAGACAAGAAAGCTCCGTACCCTCACAACCTCATCCTGCAACTAACTGCTCTTCTAGGCCAGGAGTCTTACATGAGCAGAAATTGGGAAGATTGTTATCCCTTATCTCTCATCAAACTTTGTCATCAGTTTTGAATGTGACATTTAGTAATGTAGCAACGGTAGAGCATAAAGGAAATTAAAAAAAAGGAAAAGAGGAAAAAACCCTCTCAGACTCCACATAAGAATAGCTTCTGCCATTTCCCTTTTGTATCCACTGCTGAGGTATTTGAAAAGAGCAGGAGATAAGTAGCCTTATGACTATGACAGATCAGCAGGCTCTGAGGTACCAAATGCGGATTGCTACTGCTGGCACTATAATGGCTATTGAAATTCATATTTACACAGACATTTCCACGGTGGCACTGCAAAGAGGGAGATGTAGAGTAGGCTATGGACCATAAATGATGCAACCATGCTACGTAACACCAAGAGCAAAAACCCTGTCACTGCTAAGTGACACTGACCAGTTCCTGCCATTTGGAGATCTTCTCTGTCTTCAGATTATGGATCTTCCTCAGAGACAAAGGACATGCTTCAGCTTGGAAAGTTCCTGCCAGAGGCATTCTGCAGAGAAGTGAACGGATGTCCCTGATGTTCAACAGAGTGACAAACTGCTACAAGGTGTCTGCTATGCTGCCATGTTCTCCAAGGCAGCTCAGGGGCTCACCTCTGCATGGTGAGCCAGTGGAGGCAGCTCAGGGGCACAAAGGTAAGATGGAGTTTTCAGTTTCTCTTAAAGCCTTTGGTTTTGCTTATGATTTGTTTTGCAAAGCTCATTGAACAAGGATGGGGCTTCGTGCTACGTGCTGTGGCTTAATGTAGCTACAGAGACATTGTGTGATTGCCCTCAACACATGGGCTACAACCTGTTGTGTCATCCAAGACGTGTTTCAGAGAGTGCATCAGGTCTGCACAGGGGTAGTTAAAGCAATAATGACTTCTGCTTTCTTTGCTTTAGCTCTGGAATGTGAGAGACTCAGAAACAGCTGCATCAGGGTTGCATGAGGACAAGGGCATTACTAATTCTCAGACACAATCTGTGATGAAAATCATGAAGCATTCTGCAGGTGAATTCAGTTCTCCCGATTTCTGGACTTGTGAGGTAAGTATTACTGTTCCCATATCGTAACTGGGGAAATGGACAGGTTCACCTAGCAGACCAAGGAAAGACCTGGGAAAATAAGGCAGATACCTTTTCTTCAAGTCTCCTGGTCTATTTGTGATTTCCTTGCTATTTTCTGATAAAGACACATATCAGTTATTTTTTCATGTCAATATATTGTACAACGTCTATGTCCACAGCCCCTGAACATCTTTCCAAGCATTTGGAGCACTATCTTTCCAAAATCCCTGTGAAGGAAATACTGGAAAGTCTCTTTAATGCTTAAGGAACAGCAGTGCAAGGGGTTAAAGTGTGTGCCATTGCCTTTGGTTTGAAGAAACCCAAGATTATGGAGAAAGCTGAACTAGAACAAATAAGGATGCACAAGTCCTGAAAGAAAGCACTGTTATAACTTAATATTGGATATTTAAATGCAGAAACCTTATTTCATCCTCTTCCAGGGAAGGGAGGCAAAGTACTCACCCAACTTTCATGTTTGCACTTCTCTGGAGAATAGAATTTGCACACAGTTGTTAGATCTCAGTTATATCCACACATTTCTCTCCAGCTGCTGCTGTTACTCAGCAGAAAGGTGGGATGTTTCTTTTCATCTCTTATCTCAGTGCTTTTGATTAACTGATCCTCAAGGAAAAGAGGGATATCCATATCTGGAGGCTCCCAAGGGTATGTCCTGAATGGGGCTGATCACCCCCTCCCATCCTGTGGATTTCCATCATCAAAGTGGAGGGACATTTCCAAGCAAAGACTAATAACTCTAACTTGTGTGATGGGTTTGTGATACAGTTATCCCATCAGAAAATTTTGCTTTCTGGATGGCACGGTTAGCTCGGTGCTCTAATAGTGGAGGGTGTAGGTTATGACCAACAAGCATCAGCAGAGATGTGTGGGGGCAGAATCTGAGTAGCAGTGTGACCTGAAGGTCAGAAGTGAGGGCTGCTAACAGATTTTGGTTTGTGTCAGATTTTTATCCAAATGCCTTTATAAAAGAAGCATGTCCTTCCTGCATTGGACTCACCAATACTCAGGGTAACTTCATTGTGTCAGAAAAGCTAAAGTTTCTTCCAGAGTTGCTAAAACTCGGCTCAAAAAATTAAGGTTAATAGTGACTCCACATCCGTGTCTATTCCTCTCTCTAGGTAAATGTTTACTTTCTTTGTTTCTATGTCAGTGGCAGTGACCAAATAAACTCTGAGTTGCAGCAGGATGTAACGAGTTATTGCCGGAGCCCCCAGGGTCATATGGAGCACACGCACATAATGCAAGAAGCAGATAACTTATTTTTACTGCGGGGAGAATACAGAAATGATCCCCAGGTCTACGAATAGAAGCAGCCAGTCCCATAACCGTTAAGGCCACCAGGCTGCCTTATTAAGGTCAGATGCAGTGTGTCGTGTTGAACGCAATTATTCCACCGCTTATAATTTCAGTACATTTGATTCTGAATATAAAATGAGACAATTTTCTTCCTGAGGATAAGAGAAATGTGTGCCTTTGCAGAGCAGGAGACACAATCACTCTTAGATGGGCCAGCTTTATTTCTTCTTGATGAGGCACGGACTCCCCAGGGAATGAGTCTGAAACAGAATCTTCAGCAGAGAGGGCAAAATAGAAAGAAGAAAGTTTTTCCTCTGCTCATGAGGCTCTTTGCTTGGATGGTGGCCTGTTGCTAAGTGGCCCCATGGGAATAATTCCCAAAAGGATCATAGTTCTGTGGCCGGAGATTTCATTCCCTTTAGACCTCTTTCATTTCTCTATTCAAATCCTAATACTGAGATTGACCCCGTAAGCTATTAGTTGCCCTCAGCTGCCATTCTTCCTGTTTTAAAAGCAGGCTTGACAGGGACATTAAAAAAAGGGACTTGTCAGACCTGGCAAATTTTGCCATTAGGTAAGTGCAAAATACTCTTTTCACTTATTTATTTATTTATTTCCTCTTTTTGAAGTGAATGGGATTGGATTCTTTGTTTTCTTTCACTTTATGCTGAAATGTATGGTGGTGCCAAATGCTTAAAACGTGCTGCCAAATCTGGAGAGCAGCATTTTGTATGTTCTTTGTTCAGGCATGAATGCCTGTGCAAGGTGCAAAGTAAGACTAGCTCGAATACCACAGTAGTCCCAATCAGAGAATGTTACTAGCAAATGCTAAAACAGGGCAGCACATTACCTTGGCTCTTCTGCCTCTTGTCTGAAAACAGGATCACTGAATCTGGGCATAATCCTCACCCTATAAAGCTGGCACAAAATCAGAACGCTAAAAACCGCACTACCTGCTGTCTTGCTCACTTGCAAACTGGAAATAAAATTATTTTTTTTAAATGCTGGGCTCATGGGAATTATAGCATTGCCAGTTTATTTCCTCAATAACTTTCAGGTGTCCTGTGATCACCTGTAACTGCAGCACAAAATGGACAGCAAATGACGCACTTAACATTAAATATCCTCTACAACCAATTCACTTCATACCCAAAAGGGAACTAAGGGTTTTGGTTATTCTCTTGTCCCATTAGATTTTTCTCCTGACTAGCTGATAGCGTTCTGGGTGATGGCAGTGCTGACAACAGTGTTCCCTCCCCTAAGAACTGCTTTCATGGTGATCGCTCTTTGTTATAGCAGCACAGGGGCTGGGCTCAAGCTATAAAGAAGAACCCTTGGAATGAGCGCATTTCCTCCTTCTACAAGTGAGGTGATCTCCCTCTTGTGTCCTCGGAGGGACAAGTACACACTGCCTGCCAGTACAAGTTTAAAGTTCCTGAAATCACAGGTTCTTGAATCTTTTGGTGACCTGGGTCATCATCCTTAGGAAAATGAGTGTGGTCTGTGTTAGCCCCTAGGAAGAAAGACTTCACCTGCACAAAGACACAGCTGGTGCTAACAGCCCCCAGAGCTTTATTGGATGAGCCCTGATCAGCTGTGGTTAATTATCCCACATAGTTTTGGTAGTGGGTATTAGGGATGTTAATTCATTTTTTTCTTTCAGTTCCTCCTAGCAGAGGCAGCCAGAAGGCAGTTCTTTAGGAAGGTAAAATAAAGAGAGATTTTTGCCCTCATCTCTTCTGTCAGTAAGCAGAAATACACACTAGCAGAGCTTTGCACTGAGAAATAGCAAATTTGGGTGGAGGCAATCTGAGGATGAGTCTGAGAGTTTAGAGAAACTGTCTCAGCTCAAGATGCTGGGCTGGAATCCTGTGATTTGTGTAAAAACGCAGTGTTGAACTACTACTAAACTCATAAATAAGTAGTGAGTGGGTTCACTGAAAGCATCAGTATCTACTAGAGGAGCTTGCTGTGCCTGGCTCAGCCTGTAGCCTCCCTGGGGATCAGCTGGCATTTAATTTTGATCACTGCAGAAGAGGGAGGCTGAGTTTGAAACAGTACTGACTTAGCTGATGTGTGTGAGTGTTATTAAAATGGGAAAAAGTCTCTCCAAATCCCGTGTAAATGATACACAAAGGATTTGAAGTGGGGGGAAACAATCAGAGATAATAATGAACTATTAATAGGAACTAGTCAAGTTTCACTCAGAGGGATTAAGACTCAGTCATGTCTCATTTAGGAGTGCAGTATTAAGCCATCCTTCAATATGACAAGGTTTATATTTTTACTGAGTTGTTTCCAAATGAGGAAGGGAATCTCAATTAATTCAAATTTTTGCCTGTTGTCAGTCATGCCTCCATGTGTTAGCTCTCATATTGAGAGTCCAGCCTGATATCTGATGTATCCAGCTGCAGCAGCAAAGGATTTACGTTTATAATTGACAAGGAGCAGTTGAGCAATAAGTACCAAAACTAGATGGCCAGCATTGGAGGCAGTGCCTAATGAAGGGACACTGACAGGTGGGGAAATACATCCCACCTATTCACTGGGAATCCCTAATGTTACCATAGAGAAGGAATTTGAAATGGTTAATTGCTTCACTCTGAGGAAAAACAAGTTTATTTTTCATTCATGCCGGCTGCTAGAAACAAAATCACAGCTGTACATGGAAAAGACCAGCTCAGCATCCTTCCAGGCACCTCTGTGCAGAGCAGCTATCAAACTCAGTGCCTGTATCTCAAAAAATGTGGTCCCTACTCCTTCTTTTGTGATTCTGTCCCTTGGTAGATCTCATATTGTTAGAAGCTCTTTCTTTCCCAATACCTCATTTTACATAGCCTCTGTAGGATTTTCATACTGTAGTTTTACAGCCCATCTAAGCAGCTGAGTCAGGGAGCTCATCCGTAAAGCTTCTAGAACATATGGCACGCATGAGTCCTCGTTGGGTCACAACTGGATTCATCAACTTATTTGGCTTAACACAACACACATATATTATATTTAGGTACCTTTTATACTGTCCCTTTTCAACTATGCTATAAATGATCTTCAGATACATGCAGGCAGTTATTTTGGTCTCCTTCAGTATCAGTTAAAAAAAACCTCAACATCAGCAGAGTTCTGGCCACTTGCTGAAGTATCTCTATTGATGTAATTATCCCAGATAGAATATCATCCAGAGATTTATTGCTTTGGGTGAATAGGATCTGATCATCCTTCTCTCGTACGAGAGAAATGTACAAACTAATCTCAAGGTAGTTGTATCACTATGAGTCCAGTCATTACTGCAGGAGCAAAATCAACAATTTAAGGGATCCTTTTAATCAACTTCTGGTCAACTTTTGTAGTTTCAAATCAGTTTACTGAGATTGTCTTTGCTGTGGAATGTCTCTTTGGGTATCTAAAACATCTATCTGTCTCCCATCTAAATGTCTCCGATTTCCAGAGACATCACTCACTGAAAGCTCAAACATTTGCTCTCCTCCCAAGTGTACTCTTCATTTTGATTTCCCTAGTCCTTAGCTGTGCTGTTTGAGAGCTCTTCCTCTGTACAGGACTTAGTTGTCATTGTTCTTCCCATGTTCTCCTGAGGAAAGCTGGAAGCAACAGTTCCCAGGAGCACATGTGAAGAAAGCTTGGTGAAGAGAAGAATTTCCTTGGATATATTTTACCAACCACTTTTACTGCTGTGTGAATATTCTAAAGAGTATGAATTTTGAATTTGTAGTAGAATTAGACTTTGAAAGCCTGCATTCACAGATAACAAGGGGCAGGAATTAGGGGTGGACAAGAATATTAAGACCTTTAGAAATCTAAATGAAGCCAGCACAATTTCAGCTACAGAATTCTTGCAACAGTTTGTGAATGAACTACGAATCATTTGAATTAATTAAAAGGTTTACAGATACAATTTCAAATGATGAATTAATTAAAAAAAAATCTCAAATCAGCGAACACACACTTCATAAAGAATAAATAGACTAAGAGATAAACCTAATTCAGGAAGTTATGTACAATAAATGATTTGCTTTACTCCCCTGAGATTTGGCTGTCTACCTTTTTTTTTTTTTTTCCTATCTCCATGCACTCACATACACACACACACACCCCATTCACTCTGGACAATTCAAGTATTGTGACATCTTGTCATTAGACTTAATCACCATTGTAATGGCCATTTTGCTGGTCAAGTTCCTCCTCCCTCATCTTTTCTGATTCTGCATTGTGCACCACTGTGATTTCTCTCTGTCTTGTGGAATTAAGTCTAAACGAGGAGACTTACGTGCTTCAGTCTTTAGATGGCACCAAAACTGAATGCACTAATTAGGGAGGCTTTATGATTTCTATTATTTGCCAGTTGCAAATAGGCTTATTGTTTCAGGGATTGCAGAAGATCACGCGCTCTGATTTTCTATGAGTTCTACATACATGCTGTCTGTAATGCTAAATCTTATGTTAATTAAAGAGCATCATCTAAATAGCAACGATTGCACTAGCTGCTTTGAGTACACTGTATGTCAGGAAAAATTGTACTGAACTACAAGAGACAACAACATAGAATTAGACTCTTAAAATATAACATTAACTGGTGAGCTTGTCTGCTGTTGGTAGAGAGCCTTTCAATTCCTTCCTATTCAAGTGTATGAAGCAGTGAAATATTTTCTTCTCATCTCAGGGCATTATTATCTTTAAGGAGTTTGTGCACTGACTTCAAGCTGTCTAGGTGATATTGACTGAAACAAAGCAATGCATACAATTGCATTTCTAAAGAACCAGTGCAAAATGATATGAAATTAAAATAGATGGAGACATTAAGTGCTCCCCAAGGGCAATAACACTGGTTCTTAATGGTCAGAGATGTACAAGAGACAAAACTAGGAGTTATTTACTACATAAATCTTAACAGACAGGCTTCTTGCAACTGGAGGTGTGGTGGAAGAGGGTTTGAAATTGCTGTTTTCTTTCAGTGCTAATGCTGAAATGGTCATAGCTCCCCAAAATGGATTGCTTCCCCTCAGTCCTTCCCTTATCCCAATGTCTTCTGCTAAGCTATTTGTTTCTTTAACTGCAGTTGTTAAAGCATGGGCAGAAGACAAGAGTCTTGGAAAGCTGAAAGACTTTCTCTTCAGATTCATTTTTCTTGAGCTGAAATTGAATTGCTTGCATTACCATTTATTTATTTATACTGCATTTCTGAGCAGAGCACTTTTGTGTCTAATGATCAAGTGACCTAGAAGATTTGAATTTTAAAAAGTGAGAGTGTTACTGCTGAAACCTGGAATCTTAGGCTTGGTTGGTACTAGAGTTACTAAGGCAAAAGAAAACTCCAGTGTGTGCAAGGGTGCTATTCTGACTAATCACTCTGGCTCGAGTCATTGTTTCAGTTAGATCAAAAGAGTGAATCACGTTCATTTTAAAAAAATATTCTAAATGTGCATTCTGTAGTACTGTTCATTGCCAGTTGAAGCAGACTGCTGTAGTGTTGGTCTAAGCCAGCAGCTAAAGTTTGATTTCATTAGAAAACAACAAACTCTTTGTTATCTCAGGGGTTACTGCATTGACAAAGAAAACACATGCACTGCAGCTTCTTAGAAAAATTCCTGTTTTCCCTGGGTATTTAAAGGTCTGCTGCAGGCTGTGCCCTCTCTCCTTGCCTTCCACAGAGAGTGGCTGATGTTCTTCGTATGGAAGCTGACTGCCTCCTTGGTTGTATTGTGGCCCTGAACTTCTCAGTAAAATCCTGATAAGATAACGAGGGAGATGCTGGGAAATCTTCAGGTGTTTTCATTGGCAAAGTGAGTGTGTGTGATGCTGTAAGAGTAAGAGAAAATTCCATTGCATCAGGGATATGGGAATAAAGAAATCCCCAAATCCTCTTGGCTTTGAGATGCAGCATGTCCAGTCCCCAGTGAGGGATGCTCTGGGAAGTGTCAGATTCACAATGCAAATTTTGTTAAAGATCTTTTTCTCCCAGTACTGCTCACCAAATGCTGGTACTGGCTGACTAATAATTCCCTGGAGCTGTCATCCTGAGCATTCTGCAGTTGAACAAGGGCTTGAAATAACACATTACTGGCTTCTTTGCAGGCCTCAGTTTCCTTGGGTAAATGCTGAGCTCCAAGCAAGTACTGTTAACACCCAGCCCACTTTCAGTGTTTTGCCTTGCTGGAACATGTGTACAGAGAAGCCGGGGCATCTCCATCTGTGGAGGCTTTCAGAACTCTTGTAGATGAGGCCTGAGTGACATAGTCTACTTCTGAAGCTGACTTTGACCTTGTGCACAGATTAGATTGGCTTTTGAAATACCTGAATTTTTCTAAATCTTGGAACTTATTTTCTGTTTTGATTATTTTGACTCGTGAGCTCCTTTTATTTCTTCTCTGAGTGATCTAAAAAAATGCATCCCCTTAAATATATATTTTTTGAGTGTAGAGAAGATAATAAGATCTACAGAAGAACACAGATGACCCAAGTGGAAATTTTAGTAGTACTACTACATCAGAGAAGGGCTTTAATTAGTACACCTGAAGTAAAGATAATCAATTCTGCCTGTATCTGTTACAGACACATGAGAGGGATACTAAGCAGATAGAGACCATCATTTGTTAAAGTAAAAGGTGTCTTCTTTAACCTTGCAGAGATCTCTGCTGCAATGCTTTGCTTCATTTTTTGAGCAGTTTAGCAGGGCTATGAATGGAAGGAAGAAAAGTGCTTTTTTTCTTGGACATAGGATGGAAGAAGGACGAATTCAGAGAAGGAGAAACTGAGAAAGCAAGAAACTATATTACTAAATATGTGATGTTTTAATATTTACGTTGCTGGTGAGTTCATTCTCAGGAACTGTGCAGATTCATCTTTGCCAGTAATGAAGAACTTCACTAGTGAATTCAGCTAGGATCAATGGCACTGAGCTTTGCTCTTATACAGAAGGGGACAGAGGATGAGGAGGTTGGGCTGCAGATTTACTTCTCACCTGAAAGATGTTTCTTTTCCAAGGATATACTATTGTGTGGGCTGCATAGTGTGACTTGGGATCTTCATTGCATCAGAGTAAGTTTTCTCCTGGTAGGTGAGAATTTAGTAGAGAATGGCTTCACCTGTCCTCATTGTCACCAGCCTTCCTGGGAACAACCTCCTTCCAACAGACTTGAAAAAGAGCCTTTGGCCCCACCACGTGCTCCCATGTTCACAGATGCTGGAGGGAGCAGCCTGAAGTGTGAGCAGCAATTGCTGTGTCTAGTTTGAAAATACAAAACTGGAGCCAATACAGAAAAAGTGACCTTGGATTATCAGATATTTATGAATCTCTGCTTTCTAAATATTCTACAATTTTGGATCTCTTTGAATACGAAAGAAGCCCCAAAGAGACTGAGAAAAATGTGAAGCAAGTAAGGAGAAAATGAAAGAGAAAGGCAATCACTGTAATAGAGATGGGAACCAATTTTCTTAAATGTCTAAGGGTCTTATGAAATCAACTCTCTTGTAGGTTGAAGGCACTTGGGGTGATTCTCATAATTTACCCAATTTACAAGGAAAAAAAACCAAAACAACACTTTTTAAAAAGCTTGGCACTCATTTAGCTGTAGGCAAAACAGCCCTTATTTAGAAGGTCTCTTTCTAGACTGTGTATGTCCTTTTCAGGATGGTAGATCCCTGGGGAATTCCCCCTCATACAAATTCCTTCTCAGCAGGCAGAGAGAGCAGCTAACACGCAAAAATGCCTGGAAGGAGTAGCTCATCACTGTGTTTGAGTGACAGCATGTAAACCATTCATTCTCTGCTGTCTGCTGGTATTTCAGCTCTCTGATTGGGATTCTGCTTCCCCTCCAGTCTGGCCTCTTCTTGTCTGTTTGTTTTGCTATCGTTTGTACAAAGATCATCAGATGCAAGTACATTTGACATATGGAGATAACAGTCAGGAAAGGAAACAACATATGGCAGACAATTCATATCCATCAAGATCTGCCATAAAACCATTTTTAGCAATAGAAAAAGAAGGGCGGAAAAAGATAGCAACTTCGAATTTAAAATAACCATGATACTCTAACAAAGAGGAGGGCCTAGGGCTTGCTTTGCTAGATGACACCTCTGGTTCACTGAGGCCAGCAGCAGTTGACACTCTGTGCTTCAACAGTAGACTAAAATCTTCTGCAGCGCATTGGCCGATTACTTTTTGACCATCATGGCTGATTAGTGACTTGTTTCAAAACCCTGATGGAAGCTTGATGGAAATCTTGACTGTTTAGTCAATTGAATTGTTACCTTGGAGTACTCCTGAGGTAACTCCTGTTTATTCCGGGTCTGTAGGAGTGAGGGAAAAGGCAACATGACATGTGTGCTAAAGGGTGAGTAGTCCTGGAGAACCCATTGTGGTCCTGCTGTCCTCCTGTATCTCTTTTGCCTTGTGACAGCATCACATAAGGGACTATGCAGATGGGATTGTCCAAGTCCTTTCCAGCAGGTCGCTAACATTGCCTGCTAGAAGGGTGGCTAGCATTTGTATGCAGCATGAGTTCAGGCTGTAGTCAAATGATGTGCAAGAGTGTTTAAATATATAGCACTGGGTCTCAGGAATACTCCTGGGATCAGGGTGCTTACCTATGGTAAGTTGTGAATGTATCATACTAGAAACATGTCACTCAATTTCTTTACTAAAAAAAAAAAGTCGATACTTTAATTTTACTGAATTGAAATGAAAGCCCTTTTTGGCTGGAGAGGAGGGTTCTGATATGCTCTGTCTGTTTGAAACACAGCTGTATTTGAGTTAATGGATTCTCGTATACTGAAAAGTTTTAAAGGAATGATGATTCTTCCAGGGTAGAAAAATACTGTGTATGTCACTAATATACATCATATTTAATAGTAATAAATGGCATCTGTTCAGTAAGCCACAACCATTTTTCACCTGGGGAACATGGCCTTTCACCAAAGAAAGTGGCCTTTTACTTTTGTTTGGTTTCAGCTATGGCATCTCCAGTTTGCTGAAAGGAAAGAGCAACCTAAAGCTCCTTCTCATGAAACCAAAATCTGAAGAGTAGAAGAAAAATAGCCACAATATAGTGAGATACGTTCAGAGAGGTTGTGCTCACAGTCCTTTTTTCCTGATGATCTTTCACATAATTTTCAGTGTGACCAACCCCTGTTCTCCTCTGCGAATTGCTCTCCCATCTGATATTTACTCTGCTCCAGGTGAAGAACAGTTGAGCTGTGACAATGGGGCTTGGTGGTATGACATCTCTGGAAGTGAAGTGATAGCTAATTTTGTTGGAGGAAGAAATGAAAGCTCTCTAAAATGGAAAAGGCCTATTGGATGATTCAGGAAATCTGGGTACGAATGGAATTTTTCAACCTTATCCATGGGCTAAATGTGCTTTACTGAGCAGTTACAAGAGAGCAAAGCTAGGCCAAGTGTATCTTCCATTCCTGTCTGGGGAGGATGAAGCCATTGCCTGGTCTAATAGGGTGTTAAAGTCCAGCCCTACCCAGAGCCTTGTCATAGAATCAGAATAAGGAGGTTTTGTTGTTGCTGGGCATGGTAATTCTTTACAGGTGCCAACTGGAAGGGTTTAAAATGCAAAATGGCATTTCAATGTTTAAGAATAGCAAGTAATTTGATGGCTGTAATAGAAAAGCTTCCAGTCCTTTAGCAATGTGTTCCAGAGCTGCATAACACTGCTGATAAAATTGCCTTTGGATTCCTTGTCTAATATTCCAGCCTTTCTCTCTCTCAGCAAAACACAATAGCTTGCACTAAGCCTCCCTGGGAGGGCAGCTAACAGCACATTTACTAGACACTTCAAACATTTGATCATATTTCTCCTGAGTGTATTTAATATCTGTTAATGTCAGCAGCCCCAGCCTGATCGAAATACCTGCATTGCTGGGAAAATGTTTAATATAAAAAATGACACGGGTAAGCAATCACTTACTGATGTCTTTTGGAAATGGATAGGTGACTACCTAACCCCCCTACCTCGCTCCCCTCCCTGCTCTGTTACCACCCTGCTGCTGTTTGCTTCTCTGAATGCATTAGAGTGGCTATTCTGAGTATGCAGGAGATGCCAGGAATAGTTTCATGTTTCCTGCCTCATCAAACCAAATTCAATCTGTAAAAAATTAATACACCCAGAAGGAACAGTTAAAAGCATCTCCAATCAATTAATGTTAAAATGGGAGCTAGGAGGCTGATTTGTTAAAGGAAACCCAATCCAGCTCAGTGCTTGAGAGGCTGCTGGGGCAAGAGTACAGTCAGCGAGTTAAGTCATAATGTTTCCAAGGGGGAAGCAAAAACGGTTTAGGCTAAAGATATCAATGCGTTATTCCAACTGTTCACTGCTTCAGGCTTAGGGACCCTAAAAGATGCACTGTTTTGGGCTGGGCAAGAAGCATCAGCAGAGAGAGTCTTTCCATAAGGGAATGGATGGCACATGCCCAGCTCTCTGCACTGGACATCTGTGTTTTCTCTTTCTTCCCAGAAGGAGCTGCAATGGGAAATGCGAGGATGCAGCCAACATCCTTGAGATCTGAATACTTACAGTAGCTTTGTGTGTCAAGATGAAATTTGGTGTGCCATCCCTTTGGCCTGTGGTCTTAAGAACTGGAAGTCAAAAAAGATGAAAGAGGGTTTTGGGGTTTTTTGTTGTTGTTTTCCCTGATTTCTGAGCCTCTCTTACATGGAAGAAAAGACTCATACCATCTCTTGACTGCAGAGCTTGAAGCTTTAAGCTGCAGTTTGAGAGGCACATGGGGAAAGCTGCAAGAACTGGCAACAAAGGTTCTCATAGTGGACTTAAACAGAAATCCCAGTAATTTTCACAGAGAAGGATTAAATCTGCAACTCTTTGCTGTCTCCTACGTGAAAGGCCAGTCCTCATAAAAGTGATAACTGAATTCTACTTTTTTTTTTTTTTTTTTTACCTCAAATGCTGTCAGATTGTTTCCAAAGTGTAGAAAAGTTCCAAATTATGTCTGAATTCAAATTCAAATGAAACATTCAAGCATTTTTCTTGCTATGTGGCCTCTTAGAGGAAGAAAAAAAAAAAAAAGGTGGGTACACAACCAGCTGAAGCCTATTGTTATTTTGCCTCTGATTAATGTAGGTCACACTTTTCTTCCTTGCAGCTATTAAGTATTTAGGTCCATTTATACTTTAATCCCTTGTCTTTTTCCTGTTTCTTTGTTGCTGTGTTACATCCTCACAGTCAGATAGCATTGAGATAAGTGGTAGAAAAATGGGAAGAGGGAGTTAACGCAGTAATCCAGCTTTGAAATAATAAAAAAAAAAAAATTGGCCTGAGGTAAGTGCTTGAATCCAGAGAGCTTACTGAAGGCAGAAGGAAGAGAGAGGAAAAACAAATGGGGTAGGAGAAACTGAGGCATAAAGAGAGTAGAGATATTGTGCAAAAGGACCTGAGTCAATATCAGGGTGCTGTACTTGAATGCCGTTCTTGTGAGAAAGATTTAATGGAAATGCATTTCTCTGAGCGTTGACCAGATGAGCCTGGGCTAGGAATAAAGGAGGTCTACTGAAAGCTATGATAGTGTTGCTTGGGTGTAAGTAAGTAGTTTAGCTGGTGCTGGAGTTATGCTGTTCATTGGGCAACTGTGCTCAGGAAGAGCTCCCGCATTCCCCTTTGTCCCTCTGAACAGGAGCCTCGTCCCTGAGAAATGCATCCAATCCATTCACAAATCTTTGCTTCTGAGGTTTAGAGCACGTTGTGGGCTAGATCTTTTCTGAGCACTATGTTCTTTGAAGGAAATGATCTCATCCAAGCTCGCTTTTTCTGCAAAAGTTTTGATACGATGAACTTCTGAGGCCTTTTCTAACCTGGGCTGTTCTGTGATTCTGTGGAAGTTGCAGACACTAGCACCAGCTCTGATTGCAGAGAGGAAGAATCTGTCTCCTAATTGAATTTAAACCATCACCTCTTCTATTTTCTTCTTTATTTTACGTAGAAGGTAACAGCAACTTCCCCTCCAGTTAAATCGGAGGAAACCATAGCTAAAGAACATGGATAAAAACAATTGAGATATTTTTATGTTCTCTATAAGAAGTTTACAGAGAAATATAATTATTGCTCTCCTCTGTCAATAACTGGGCATGTGGCTCCACAGTGCCCTAGGTTACACTTCTGGTTCTTTGCTGTTTGAAAGCCAAAATCAATTTCCCCATGAGATTTTGAAAACAAAAATACAAATTTAAGGAGACTTCTTGGACCTCGTGTTTTCTTTGCCACAACAGATATAAACTGGATTTTGCTGAACAGAAAGCATTTTTATTTCCTTTATCTGGGTCTGGGCAAGAGGAATGATGTTGCTGCAGCCAGGGTATAGGAGACTGCATGACTCAGCTGTGTCCTACACTGGCATACAATAAAACACAGCATGGTGCAGCTTTAATTTTAATTCAAAATAAATATTTCCGTAGCCTACAGAATTCCTTTAATACACTTATCTGGGAGAACACAAAGATTAAAGAAATCCCGCTAATTCCTTTATCTTTCAGATACAGGGCTGAAAACAAAGACGTTCAAACCTTGAGCTAAATAGAAGAGGAAGAAGCCAAAATCTGTGCCAGAGGTTTGACTGCTGGGTTTACTCATAGCTTCAGGTAAGCTTCTTTCCCCGGATTGTTTAGCATTTCAGAGGCCCTCTGTGCTCCTCAAGGAGAGCTGTGGATTACAGGCATAAAACCTTTGCATAGCTCACAGCCCAGGCAGAGGGAGAACAAACAAGCTAATCCAGGGTGCCTTCCAGTCCTGCATCCTGCCTCTGACCCTGGACGGCACCACCTGCTTCAGAGGAAGATGTAAGAACCTCACAGCAGGCAGATGCAGGGTAATCAATCCTTTCAGCCTTGTTCTCAAGCCCCATTAGATCTCATCCTGATCCCTAAATAGTTTGAGCTTGGATTAAACCTTGCAGTACAGTATTTAATACACTCTGAAAATTGGTGTTATCATTAACTCCCATGACTCTGGAAACTAATGTTATTCCCACACAAATACATTTTCATTTTGAATCTTTCTATGTCCTTGGTCTGCTACAGCAATGCATACATAGGTTTAAATGCCTCTTTGCAGAAAGTATTTAATGTTCCTTTATATCTGTGGTTATTTCCCTGTGATTATTTGCTGTGTGTCCCTGTTACAAACCTTTTGAAGAAAGGAATGGGAATAAACAGTATACTCTAAAGATGACACATTTCTTCCATCACAGTGTGGAAAAAAACGTCTCAGGGATATGTTCTTTCTGCAGCCTTAGCATCACTTTGTTAACTTAGAAACAGAGAGAGGCTTTGCACCACTCCCAACCCTAACCCTACCCCAGACCTTAATCCAGGCTGCAGACCTCAGCTGCTTTTGTTTCAGCTTTTCTAGTCATAGTTAGGATGAGCAAGTTCTCACAGCAGAACTATTTTTGCAGTCTGTCCCTTGCCAGCCTCTTTCCAGCACCCATCCAACTACAGCAGTAGCTCTTGCCTCTCTCCCAACACCTAACCCTTCCCCTTGCCCTGTTTGTTAGCACAGCCTCCCCAAAGACATTTTGGACATGTAAAGATTGTCAGTGAAAATGCATTTGCAGTCTCCCTCTTTGTTTGGCATCTCCTTTGGCTCCCCTTTATCTACAAATCTTCTATTGTTAGCTGAAACCCTGTCTGTTTTTCTCATCTCCTGCTCTTTTCCTAGAATGCCTTCTTAGTATCTTCCTTGAATATGATTTTTTTTTTTTTGCTAGTCATAACCCTATTTATCTCATGCAGTAACTCTAAGGAACATCTTAGGAACACTTTAGAGCCTATGAAGAGATGTTATGTGTGTCAGTTCAGCTTGGTCTGCGGTGCTTACATAGAATAGCTCAAACACTTTTTTTTTTTTTATTTATTTCTAACTCAGTTTGGCTCTCCACTATCATTTGTGCACATAGTGTATATGAATATATCTATGGTGATGTCCTGAATTATGTCGTAGTGTTACCTACGTTATATCTCCATACCACCTGTTGTACAGCATCCTCTCCCTAGTCCCATCTGTTTACCACTCCTCCGCCTTGCTCTATGTCCTTTCTTCTTCTCCTTCTTATAAAATTGCAATCTTTCTCTTTCCTCCTATTCCCTCTTTTCTTCTCCTCTCTCCTTCTTGGTGCTCTGGGCTGGGACAGGGGCTAAGGAGCATCCAAGAGACCTGTGTGTATATGCGTGAAATGCAGAGGAGGACCTTCCAGCATGAACCCGCACTGTGAGCCATGGGGAAGAGGGAGGTGGGCAGGGGAGGTGTTGCCCTGCTGTAGGGGCACTATGGTGGCATTCTGCACCAGAAACACTGGGCATGTCCTGCCATGGAGATGAGCTGTACAACAATTTAGGAGCACTGATTGTGAGATGCTTTTCACAGGTATAGGAGGAGCATGCTGCAGGGCTGAGGCCAAGGCAGATACACCATGATGCACAGCCCTTTGATGGCATCTGAAATTCCCATCTCTCACCCAGTGTTTCAGCGTTGCTGTTTTGCACTGACCAGTCATCTCTTTGTCTAAGATCTTCCTGATCTCACCCATCTACAAAATTGGTTTGGTGCTGTTTTTGTTACTTCAGCTGAATCCCTTTTGAGACCATTCACAAACATGAGTAAATTAAACAGTGTGGGATCCTGGGTGAAGCCTTGAGGCTTATGATGTTTGCTAAGGTGAAAATTAGGCTGTTTAATAATGCATTTCTTTGGACTTTCCTCTTCTGTAATGTCTCATCCAAAATATATTTTACCCCTTCCCTAGTGATGTCTTAATTTCTGTATTTTCTCTGTGCCATGTTTGCTCAAAAGCATTTTATCAGTCTGAACAAGTCATGACTTTCCTCTTAACACAGCAAATTCTGAGAGATCAGTGAAACAATTTTGTTTTCTGTGGGCATCATGCTAAACTCTATTTTCTTCCCGTTCTTAATGTTATTTTCAGGGAAGAACGGGTAATATATTCTGACCAGAGGTAGCTCTGCAGACTCCAAAAACCTATTCCTATTACAGTGCTGATCACGCCATCCCTTAGCACTACCAGGCTTTTAAATGAGATCGGTAGTAATTGAAAGAACATGAGAAAGGGCAGATTTCAAGAGCTTAGGGGCTGATTTGCCAAACAGATCAGTACTCGTACCTGGGAGTAGAGGCTCACAAACCTGTTTGGAAATCTGACCCAGGTCTGTGCAGTGACACCTCTTAACAAGCTGGTGAGTCTTCATGGCACAGTGTGGCCCTATGCAGATAACACTCAGCTCCCAGAGATCCGATAGATCTTTCTGGACCCAGCAAATTAGCCCTGCTGCAGAGTAAGGCAGCTTCACTGCTATTTTCCTTGCACTCTGGGGGATAGCTGGAACAGAATTAACTGCATGATCTTTGCCCTGTTCATGGTTTCATGAAGCAGGTAACTTTATGCTTTATGCCTATTTTTGCCATCCGGAAGCTCAGAGAAAGTGCTTCTGGGGGTGTACAAGCTCATCCCCAGTATCAGACAATGAGAAGCCTTCTTTCTGCAACCCCTTCTGCATGGATTAAACCCCCGCATGGATAGCTTCCCTTGTCAGCCAGCGGAGGTGCTGAGTGCCCCAGGCACTCATCAAAATTCCTCCTGCCTCTCACAGCTTCTGTCACCTTCAGGAATGTGAGACCTCTCAGATCAGGCCATTAATCCTGCTTCTCCCAGTGGAGTATGGCTTGTCTGGTGGAATGTGTTTCATTGCAACTGGTTCTTCAGGATGTTGTGACTGACAAAGCAGACTTTGGCTGCACATGTGGATAGCTGGGATCCTGCTACTACCTAACTCTATTGATCTGTTATTGAGTTCAACACTAACTGCTGGTGTAGCTCTGAAGAAGCTCAGCCTCTGCGGGCAGCTGGGAAGAAAGGCAGCCTCAGAAGGGAAATAGGTGCTCCACCTCATCATAGAATAACAGAACGTTCCAAGTTGGAATGGTCCCATAAGTATCATTGAGTCCAACTTTGGGCTCCACAGAGCACCACCCAAAAGTGATGGCCTGGCTTATTCAATGGGAAGAATTCCAGCAGGACAAAAAAAACCCAAACAAACCAAAACAAACAATCCCAACAAACCTGCACTTGGAAAAGTGCTGCTCCATATAGCCCTGCTTCTAAGAGGAGTCATGTAGCTGTTTCAGAGATGTGCCCGAAAACAGTGTTATTAGGAGGGCCAGGGTTTGTTCAGGAGGCTGTGGGATGCAGCCGTTCCTTGGGCACTACAGATATATTTACAGTATTAAAAGGTCAAACAATCCCTTCATTCCCTGTTTGCTTCAGAGAGTTTTGTTGAACATTCTCATTATTCGTTGTGGTATTTCTTTGGTTTAAGAGGATTTCTCTGCACAACCATAGTTATTAGAATGTGGTGTGTGTGCAGTGAATGTGTTATTACTATAACAAGCTTCTCCTCATAGTAGGTATTTTTTCTGAGTGTGAGGCTTTTACTTCAGTTGTGTGTGTGGCAACGCAGACAACATGGGGCAGGTAATGTGGAAAAAAAGATGGAGTAAAATGGGGAAAATACACAAAATTAGTAGTTTAGAGACATGATGACTTCTGCCCCTACCTTTGTTATAGGCTCTGTGCCAACTCTTGCCTTCCCTTTCACAAAAAGGTCAGGAAAATGAGTACTGTACAGCAGGCTGGGGACTTTTAGGAGGGGAACAAATTTTATTCCTCATGCAGTTTTCCCCTAATAGCAGGCAGTGCTTTTGGCCCTGTTAACCTTTACGTGAATTATGCGAAAGCCTCCAGATCTCTAGGTAGTTATTAGGAGACCTGGATCCTCCTATGGGACCCGAGGAAATGGCCACAAGTTGTACCAGAGGAGGTTTAGGTTAGACATAAGGAAGAACTTTTTCTCTCAGAGGGTGGTCAGGCACTGGAATGGCTGCCCAGGCAGGTGGTGGAGTCGCCATCCCTGGCGGTGTTCAAGAGGCGTCTGGATGAGGAGCTATGAGATCTGGTTTAGTGCTTGTGGTAGCAAGGGTAATGGCAGGATGACTCAACTAGATGATCTTGCAGGTCCTTTCCAACCTTGTGATTCTATGATTCTATGATGTTCTTTGTGCTCCTTGTCCAATACACGCATGAAAAGGGATCGCTGGAGAGGGTGACAGCAAAACACAGTGCAGAAATGCAAGATAGGTAAAGGCAATGAGGGCTTTCATAGGCTTGGGAACAGTAGGAACTCTGGCTTTATCAGGTAGCAATAATTAAAGATATTATAATGAAGCCAGGGAATCAAGAGCATTATGTCATGATTTCTACTCTGTATTTTAAAAGCTACAGCATATGGACCTGGATAAGGGTCATTACTTCCATGAAGAGTTAACTAAAGAGTCTGTTAAACATCATCTATTAGGATAACATAAACCTAAGAGTCTTAAGAGAGTTGGCTCAGGAAACGTCTGGCTTTAATGAACCTGGAATTGCTGGTGTTACTACAGAGGACCACAAAGGTCTTAGGTTTTGCCAGTATTACAGAAGAGTGTGACGGTTTTTAGGATAATTATATGCTGAGCAACTTGATGTCAGTGCCTATCAAAATAATGCACAGGAGAGTATGAGACTTGGCTGCTAGCTAGAAATACAATTAATACCAGGTAACATAGCTTTCAAGGAGGTAGGGCTTACTAAAAAGAACAACTTCAATTTTTTCTGTTTACAAATTTGGCTATCAACAGCGACTGCTGAGAGGTAATATGCTTTTGCAATGTGTTCAGCAATGTGTAGCCCAGCACAACGTATTGGCTTGAGTCAAAAGAGGGAGAGCATGCTGAGTGATGGGAGCAAGGTTTTTATAAAATAGCCTGTGTCCAGTGTTATTTCAATTTCTCTATCCATGATCTGGAAATAAATATAAAACTGCTGCTGATAGAATCTGAGAATGACACACAAACTAATGGAGTAGTGAATAAAGATGGGAACAGAGTGGTTGTGCAGAGTGATAGGATGGCACAGTGCCTGTCTCAGTGAAACACTTTTTAATGTTTAATTGCCAAATGCCGAGTCATCTACCTGAATTCCTGGAACAAGGAGCTGTTCTTATACAGGCAACTCTTACTCATTACAACCCTAACATAACTTTTTCCTTTCTTTTTTTTTCTTCCCCTTGAAATATCTGTTAGATGAGTGTGATACTTAAGTTTGGATCTTACCACGGATGGTTTTGCCAGCGGTCTTTGCCAGGTTGCCAGGTTTTCTCTGGTTGTGTATGTCAGTGCTAGTCTCTTACAGGTGAGGCTGACAGTGTTGTACCAGTGAATCAGACTTAATGGGGGTGTAGGTGACTGTTGAAACCTACTGTATGCTCGTCATTTGTCACTCTGCTACTGATACCCTTTTCCTTATGTGCTTTTTCTGCCCAGGGGCAAGCTAATCTAAGTGACTTATATCTTCACCAAGCTCTGCTCGTGACTAAAGATTCATGTTTTGGCTGATAAATTACACGTAGTCAGATGTGCAGTTGAAGTTTCTTGAAGTACTTTCTTGGACAACTGCCCTTCCCAGTTCATTATTTGGGCATTCTTATACCATCTGTCCAAACGACAAGTCCAGCTTACTGCAGCTGGGTCTTCATTAATAGACTCTCAGGAGTCCATCTTCATGCTGTGAGGTTTGAAGGATGATTAGCATCTCATACCCTCTTGGCCAGAGGGAGAGAAAGACACAGTATCAGAATTTCTCCAGCAGGTGTTAGTTCTGCAGTATCAAAGACTCACATTTCTACAGAACAACGTAAAGGTAATAGAAGGAGAATCTGTTGAATACTAGGAATACCTTGATTTTCCAATGGAAGAAAAATAACCACAAAAACTGTTAAGGGAGGGAGAAGTTGTACATTTGGAAATTGGATCCATTGATAGAATACTGTTTTTGTAGGGATTTTTTTTTTTTTTTCCCCATTATAAATAAACAGCACTTGTCCAGACAAGCCTTATGGAATCTTTTATGGTCACAGATTTTTAGGACATTGTTTTCACATCTATTTTGATGGATGACTGTACCAGGCAAATATCACTCAGGTGCTGGGCTCCAGTCCTGGTTTGCAGGATGAGGCACTTTTCCTCCATCACTATAAGGTTCTTCCCAGCACATGAATACACTGACAAAGCTCTGACCCTTGGGTTTGTGTCAGCTGGTGAGACTGCAGCCTAAGAAATCAGTTAGCTTTATTAAAATAAAGATTGAGAATCAAACCAATTTCTGAAATTTGTTAATGCATTTGAATTTCTTTAAAATGCATAGATGTTGCACAGACTTTGAGAAAGCAACCAATGCATATGTGAATTGTTGTCTGTTTCCTTCCAGAAAACTGCTTCAAATTATATACAGTAATATAAATATCTTAGTGGTTGTTGATTTTTATTTATTTATTTTTTTTGCCTGTGGTGATCTCATTGAAAGGAATGAAGTACTGTTAAGTGTACTAGTTGTATGTATCTTTTAGAACTTATTTGGTGGATTATGAACTGCTTCCTACTTCTGAGTAATTAGTGATATCTATGTACCAGCATTTGGATTTTTAGCTATCCGAACCAGCAGCCTGGGAGGGACTGTGGCAGTTCCCATGGGATAGGCTTTGGTAAGAGAGGAGGAAGCAATTGTATTTTCTCCTGTGTTTCCTTAGAGAGCAGTGACTCAGGACGGTGTGACAGATATCATACCTAAGTCTGACTGTAACACCAGAAGTAAAAGCAGTGGTGTAAATCTACGTGGTAGTGACAAAAGAGTTGAAGTCTCTCTGTCTAAAAATCCCCAGCATGTGGTTGTTGTGCCAGATCTTTTTACAGGAGAACTGATGAGTATGAAAAGAATCAGGAGGAAAACATGAACCTGCTTCATGCTGTGATGTAGTGAAAAAATAAATCCCTCTGGAGACCTGGATCTGAACTACCATCCTAAGGTTAGGGGGTTTCCATTTTGCTGCTGTCTTCACCAGCTTGTAGGAAGGCAACAGGTACAAGTCTCCTTTAGCAAAAAGTACCTTGCTAGGCACAAGCCAGTCTTCCCAGGCTCTTGATTCTCCTTCCTTTTCTATTATTTTATTTTGTTTTGTTTTGTTTTGCTTTGTTTTGTTTTGTTTTGTTTTATTTTATTTTACTTTTTTTGTAGCAGGTGTCATACATATCCAATCTGATCATCAGCTAACTGATCACCAGCTGAATGTATTGTGGATGACACCCTGTGTTTTCCAATAGTTTTGGGGTAAAACTGCCTGAGCTGCTGCATGGGTCTCCTCTGGAGGCATCTCTTGGGCACAATGAGTCCATCCTGCCACCATCAGCAAGGTGGGAGTCACTGGATTGTTTCTTCTTGACAGGGATCTGGTGCAGGCTGGTCCTGATACCCAGACTGGGCACACAGTGCTTCCACAGCCTGAGGGGCTGCTTTGTCTCTCCATGTTGATGAAACCTCAACATCTATAAATATTTCTGTCCTCCAGAGAAGACATTGTTCGTGTTGCACTACCTATGAAAAATGTTTGCCCCAAAGCTTATTTGTGGCTCCATTAACCTAAGGAACTTGTCTGAATGCTCCATTTGCCTTTTAAATAAAGAACAAATTATTGTTGAGGACTTGCATCCCTATCATTTCATGTTGCTTTCCTCATTATGAAAAGAACATAAGGGTCCCTGATCATTATTTCTGACTCTGTCATTAGCAAAGGTCTGGAAAGTATGTTTTCACTCCATTAGCCTTCAGAAATGAAAAGAATGATTGCATAAATCAAGAATAATTATTTCAACCACATTTTTTCATGCTTTGCTGTGGAACAGGCTGGGCCCTAAACTTGGTCTGACAAATTAATTTCTATTATTTGCGTTTTCTAGAAAAAACACACCATGTTCAGGATTTAGTTAGTAATGCAAATGACTCTGTGGTTTTATGTGCTTCTCTGGCCACGTATGACAAACAACAAGTTGCTTTTAGTTTCCCTCATGAAATCAGCCAATGCTCCTGTGATTTATGCCTGGAGCAGTGTAAAAGACATTCCTAGATCTGTCATAGCCCTTTTGCTTCTCACAGGTTTGTGGACATTTGTGTTAAACAGGGTCACCTCCTCTAATTGTATCCTTCTGTAATGATGTTGAAGTTCACTCTTACCTGCCTGTGTGATGACATGTGAGTCAGACTGTCTGAACAGTCCTTTTCATGTTCAGAGCAATTTCTTTAGTGTAGAGAAAGGATGAAATGAGTCCACCAATATTCCTGATTTTCCTGATTGGTAAAGCAAAATGCAGCTGTTTTTCTTCTGGTTACAACATTAATACTTGCTAGGTCCCTGATAAGATCTGGAAAATTGCCACAAAATGGGTTTGCAGTTCATGACCTCTTCATGGTACCTTTGGGTGAGACAGAGTGTGCAGGAATGGGAAGCAAGTCAGGGCCAGTGATGTGGATTCTGACTGCCCCACCACAGTTTCTTATCAGCGGATACAAGCTGCTCAGCAGCACCTTCAATCAACTCTTCCAATTCCAAAAGGAAAGCAATAGCTACTAAGATGCTATGAGAAATAATTCAGGGTTATTAGCAGTCTCAGACAGAAAAAGTATTATTTCTTATTTTGACAAAAGATGCCCTTTGATTGCTGGAGATAGTAAAGGTAATTACAAAGCAGCTGAGAGCTTGGAGTGAAACTGGGTTGAAGAAGACTATTTACTTCCCTTTTTCAACTGCAATAGCCTTTAAAACCCCTACTTTGAAGTGACTAATGAGCCATTTGACATGAAGGAGTGTGCCTCCTATAGTTCAGTGCAACTCCTTTAACAGCAAGTAGAGTTGTTTAACTGGAGATTTTGGTTGAAGTGAGATAGATCACATTTTTCCTGCCAGTGAAAAAGCTGAGTTGAAAATGTTTTTTGCTTGTTTGTTTGTTGGCTTTGTTCTTGTTGCTGTTTTTAACTGGTCTGTGTTTGCTGAATGAGATGTGGATTACAGCTTGACAACATAGTTCTGTGCATATAAGCATTCAATAAGAGACAGAGGTGATGAGGACAAAAGAAAACCCGGGTGATACTGTGAATCATGATATTGTGCCAGAATTTTATGTTAATTGCATGCCTTGTTTTTCTCACCTCTGAGAGTGCTAGTTCCTAGGAGAGGAAAGAGTTCAAAAGCTTGACTCCAGCAAACTCTCAGAAAGCCTGCAGTCATTCACTCTCAACTATTAAACCAAACCATAAGCTGAAAGACAGAGAGAGATGTCCTCTACCTGACAGTGCTGTAAAACAATGAATATGCTCCCTACATCCTTTGGACAACTTTAATGGAAACCAGAAGAGAATCTAAGACAGAAGAGGCCTCTGACCGTCAGGGTCAAAAGGACAGCATCAATCCTGAGACCAAGGAATTCTTCTTAGCCTTGAGATTGACCTGAACCTTAAAGAATCTGAGCCAAGGTCTGTGGAAAATAAGAAGTGATCTGTGTTGTGTTAGTTCTTAAAAGCAGGCACTAGAAAGATTGGCCTCACTGTCACTTTTTGCTGGAGGATTCATGGTAGAGGCAAAGGCCTTGACAAAATAACTCAAAGGAACTATGGGTATGCTTATGGAGCTGTGAGATTTGGACCTAACCTGCAAAACTAAATGAGACAGGGACTTGTCCAGCTCTGGTTCTTTATCAGTGACAGATCAGCTGAGCAGGTGCTTTGAAACATTTGGATGATAAGCACCAGGAGCTCAAAACGGACATCAAAGCTAGAATCATCACAAAACAAAGCAGAGTGGAAGTAGAGTTGGAAGAAGAGATAAGAAACATTTCGTTAAGGGCTTCTAGAAGGTCATACTGTGCTGTCTAATAGTTTTTGTTGGCCTTGGATTCCACATGTTGGTGCAGGGCTTTTCCACCCTCTGCTTTGCTCTGTTCAAGTGAAATGTTTGAAGGTATATTTGGAGACTTTTTCCTGTAGTGGACCAACGGTAAGGCCCAGAACCATGAGGAACTCTTTTGTGCTCCGATTTGAATGCTCACATGCCCATCTTCAGTTTGAAGGGCACTTCTTCATGAGCTTCCTCTGCTGGGAGATTCACGTGTGGGTTGCTGAAGCAGCCTTGCTGAAATGTGTCTGTATTGTAATTAATAAATACATTAATGGACTTTTCATTGCATTATTAGGACATTTCAAAATTTGCTCTGGGAAACCTTTCAACTCGATTAAATCCACCTTTGTCACAAGATAAAATGCTCTTCATAATGAGCTCATTAACATTCAGACCGCAATTCAACCCCATCCATTAACAGCTGGCAGGCAGGAGTTTCCAAAAAGACCCTAAAAAGCATTATCTCTGACCAGGGGCTGGTTTCCTAAATGTGTCTGTTAGTCCCATGTTGGATGGTATCCATTTAAATGGTACCCATTTAAAGATACTGCCAAGACCAGCTGTGATCAGGCAGGGATCTGGAAAAGTCTACCAGGAGTTCCCACCCTGCTATTGGGGTGTTTGAAATGAAAACTGCCCTGAGCAGAAGATGCCAGACCCATGTGGCAGACATGGGCGATTTCCTCCTCTCTCCTCCTTGGCCAACTTTCATTGAGAGCCCAAGTGTCAGCTGCTCGGATGAAGTGTGTTAGAGCCGGGCGTGACGATTAACTGTGAATGATAACAACGGTGTTTCAGTGGTAGCTAATAGGCTTCCAAGCTTAATCTCTCTCACTCTTACTGAGATAAAGAATAGATAATTCTTCCGTTACAATGATTGCATACTAAAGTTTGTATTTCCTCCATCCTGATGAGCCATGAAGCCTGGTTCCACCCAGCAGCACTTCAGAGGCCCAGAGCTGGGGTGCTGCCAGGTCAGGATTTCACTGGATCTCTGCTGACTTTCAGGTCTGTCTCCTGGAGCCAGGTGATTACAAGGAATTAATGCCTTTATACTTTTGTTCTGTCTAAAAAAGCAAATCTCTGGCCAACTGCTTGTATGGAGGTAGGGTTTGAGGCAAATTGAAATCATCCCCAAGTAGTCTATTTGAGTCTTCAACTTTTGGACAAAACTCACGACTTTGGGGCAGCATTTATTGATTTGAATACTGAGAACTGTCAGTTATGAGTCTGGCACAGGGAAAAGAGCTATAAAAGTGTCAACCAGCTATGAAGCTCAGCAGAGAGGCTGAAGACTGGGCTGGGATGATGACTTTCTAAGCACCAAGAACAGCTTTTCTGGATGGGATGAAAGCCTGTCAGTGATCGGGGTAAATGAAAAGCTTGACCTGAAGATTTGAGGCTTCAAGCAGCTGCTTTTTAGCATCCCAAATACTGCGGTGCCCGGGCTTAGCAGTCCATGCAAGAATGGGCTCAATGCGTAGCTGAACTTTGGTGAAACATGTATTAGTCTTCACTGGAAGAGGAGGCTGAGGGGAGGCCTCATGGCAGGGTACAGCTCCTCACAAGGAGAGCAGAAGGGCAGTGCTGAGCTCTGCTCTGTGTGACAGACAAGACCCAGGGAACGGCATGGAGCTGGGTCAAGGGAGGGTCAGGCAAGGTTAAGGACAGTGTCCGCACCAGAGAGTGGTTAGGCATGGGACAGGCTGCCCAGGGCAGCGGGCATGGCCCCAAACTGCTGGAGTTCAGGGAGCATTTGGACAATGCTCTCAGACATTGGTTTTGGATGGAGTTGGACTCAGTGATCCTTGTAGGTTCATTCCAACTCGGGATACTCTGTGATACTATGCTTCTGTGAACAAAGCAAGTTGAGTTCAGTAGGGAGAAATTGCTTGTAAATGAAACCTGGGCACCCTGCTTGGCTTCAGAACATTGCCAGCCACGACCAGAGCCCTCCTTCCATCGCACCGTGACGCATCAAGTAGTAACCTATGGGGAAAGCGCGGATCATCTCATCATCTCATCACTGGCACGGATGAGAGTCCCACAGCTGCGTATTTCAGGAGTTGCCCTTAGCTTCCTGAATTCTAACAAAAGAAAAACTGTTTCTTTTTTAGCTCAGCTCAAGTCTTGCTGAACTGCCTGGTAGGAGGTCAGATCTTTCAAAGATGTCTCTTACATCCTTTTTGACCAGCCCTGAATACATGGTCTTGAACAAGATGTGTGCAGTGCTAGTGGCTCATTCAGTGAGAAAATACTGATTTTGAGGACAGGCATGAGAGTAAAGCAGAATATACATCCCACTATAATGTGATTTAATGGACAAACAGCCATACATTATATTTAGGTTTTTACAGCTGCTAAACATGTTAGTACTTAAGCATTCAATGGGATTATAAGCCTTACTTCTTTTAAAATGCTGAGCTTCAGAGGAAGGCTATTTTCTTACAGCATCTAGCATCACGTCTAAAGGGTGTGAGATATTATTTTTAAAAATGTCAAAGCAGAGTTCATCCTTCATGTATTAAGCTTCATTCTATTTCAATTTTTGCATTTTCTCCTGCACAGAATTCCCGCTCCCTTCCACTCTGCCCCCGGTATCCCAGCTGTTCACAGTTCCTTGGCTTCAGCTTTATGAAATGAAGCCAAGAAACAAATTTCAGCAAAACCAACAGAATTTGCAATTTGCTCTACCTTTTCCAGGGAGAACCTTCTATCTGTGTCTCAAAATTTACTTTGCCATAGCAGCATTCCTCTAATCATGCCTTATCAGTTTGTTGAGCTCGTATCTTTATATCAATGGGACCCCTACAGATCTCCTATGGAGGAAGCAAAAAATGCTCATTATATTCACAGCTGGGCTGTCCTGAACCTCTCTTTGAAAATCAAAGCAGTTCAATTATTATTCTTATTCTTCTCTTTTGCTCGCTTCTGCATTGCTGGTTTTATCAGGGAAATGAGATGGGCACCCAAATACAGGTCAAGGTTAGGATTTACTCAAGGTCTGTTTCTAGCAAAATACTGATCTTACTGGGCTTGGGCATAGCTTTGGCAACCCTCTGGAGAAAGACTTTTATTTCTTGCCTTACCAGTGTCATACCTTGAGTGGCCTTAAATCCTCAAGATAGCAGAAAAACAACCCAGAAAATTGGATCATATCCTGCTGGGTGAGTGATTCGCATAGTTCACTGTAGGATTTGTTGAGCTATAGGAATTGTCTCAAGGAAAAAGAGAGGCCCACACGGCTGGGAGAAGAGGAGAGAGAACAAATACAAATTTGGTAAGGCAGGATATCCCTTCTTTTCAGCAGAAACAACTATGTTGCCTGAGCTGCCCCTGTACCGAGCCCCGAACTTGCCTATGGTGGAGCAAGTTCATCAGCCCCTCCTGAACACATGGTTCATTTAGGAAGTGGAAAAGATATTTTATCTCTTATCTATTTTTATCTATCTGACAAGTTTGTAGAGACAAACAGCAGTCCTCCCTCCAGACACTTCCTTCTCTACTCCTTCACTCTCTTTCCCTTTGCACAGCTGCAGGCTGTTCCTGTTCATGGGTGGCATAAGAGAGAGGCTCTGAGTTTAGAGCCAGCTTAGCACATACAACTGGGAAGACTTTCCTTCATTCTAATTGACCCGCAATTCTTTTTGATGCAACCGAGGAGGTAAAAACCCTCTACCTCAATAAAACTCCACTTTCAGCATTTTGTCCTCCAAGGTTTAAATTTATCACATGTACATTTCTTCCGTTCAGGCTTTTCCTCCAGGCTCCATGTTGTCTATTACTGTGTTTAAAAATGATCTGTGTTGACACAGGACTGAGTGGGCACTTTGTATTATCAGCTCCGGCACTTGCCCATGTCCTTTATTTCAAGCAACAAAAATGTATTTCACAGCAAGACATTTTCTTGAAAGGTTTTCCACTGACAATCTGTCTAAAAAGAGATGCTGCTGAAGAAGGCAGAAGGCAGGGTTTCTCCAACTTGTTTGGTGGAGTTATTGAGGAAATTGCTTGGGGCTTTGAGGCTGCTGCCATGGACCTGCGTGCATGCAGAGGAGCTTGCTATGCACTGCTCTCTCTTCTTCAACAGCAGGCTCTTTCTTTCCACTGCTATTGGTAGAACTGTCTTTAATTATCCTCTTTGGACTTCTGTGCGCAATAATCAGTAGTTAATTACAAACAATTAAACAAATTGATGTTCTAGGGTAATAGAGAAGGGTGACAAAGAGAAAAGAGCTGGAGCTGATTCCAACAACAGACAGTGCTGATGATGGGGCTATAGGGCATTCAATGGGAGAGGGCTGCAGTGAGAACCAAAGTCTCTTTCCTTTGTTGGAAATTTGCATTTGCAATTTACTTTGGCATTGCCATCTCTGCTGTAAGATATCAGCTCAGTTTTGCAGGCAATTCTGTTAATTTCCTGTAGTCTGATGGGAAAATGGCTCACTGGAGAATGGCAGATTCAAAGGCATTGCTGCTGCTTGTCCTGGAGTCGCACGGGTTTTCCAAGGTATCTCAGAGAAGAGCTTTCAGGCTCAGGAAGTTCAGGTTGAATATTGGGAAATTTTTTTTATCAGGAAGTGTAATAAAGCATTGGAACAGGCTGCCCAGGGAGGTGAGGGAGTCATCGTCCCTGGAGGTGTTCAAGAACCATGTGGATGTAGCCCTGAAGGATATGGTTAGTGGTAAAGATGGTTGGACGAAGTGACCTTAGAGATCTTTTCCAACTTTAATGATTCTACGATTCCAGTGGGGAGGTGAAGGTTTCATAGAAGTGGCCCAGATGTGTGGCAGAGCTTCTTCCCAGGAGCATCAGCCATACTAGAGAGAACTCTTGAGCCTGAGGTTTTTGTCATATGCCCCCTGCATGAAGGATGGCACATCTTAAATTGTGCACTTGTTTATAGTTTGATGCTAACACTAGCAAAGGGAATTAATGGTCTGTCTCTGGAATTTTTTTGTTGTTCTCTCCTTGCCATGGTCTCGGGTGGGAGGCAGAAATTTCTTTCATTAGCGAGAGAGAGCAATCTTGTTTTGAATTATTACTTCCTAATGACGTTCGCTCAGTACCCCGAAGGCACGTGGGGGAGGAGGAGCTGCTTACATCCCCCCACCCGCGTGCAGCCCCACTCGCGTGTATTTGCCCACGGCCATCGGGCCCCCGAAGCAGCCAAGCCCTGCCCACGGGACCCACGGGGCTGGAAGCGGGAGCCGCGGCTCCGAGCCGGGCCGGCAGGGGGCAGCGCTGCTCCGGGCACTCGAGCCGGGCCGAGCCAAGCCGAGCCGGGTCGAATCGAGCCGTGCAGAGACGAGCAGTGCCTGGGACTCATCCTGATCCATCACTAGGAAGTGATTTTCCGTGGCCGTGCTCCAGGCTCTGTGTAAATTATAGCGTTCCTCCTGCCATGCGCCTTCGTGGTATTTTCCTTGGGGTCTAAAATATTAATTAAAAAAAATAGCCCTTTTACAATGCACCACTATATTAAACTTACAACGCTGTAAATCGGCGCCGTAAAACTGTAACTCAAGGGCTGGGTGTTAGACAATCCTGACACGCTGCTGTGGGAGCGGCGAAGATCTTAACAAATTGCATCATATACAAGTTTCTGCAATGAACATAAAACTTCCCATTTTGTACCCCCATTAGTTGGTTTTTACAGTATTTTCAGGGGCAAAAACATAAAAATGGCAAACAATGCAAACAAGCAAATCAATTCTGAAAAATAAAAGTTGATGTGAGCCGGCATCCAGAAACTGAGTGACAGTTCGGCTTTCCTCTTTGCTTGTTTGTGTATTAGGAATGGTTTGAGAAAGCTGAGTTAATTTAAAAGTATTTTCCCTTTAAAAATATTTTCCCTTCAGCTTCTTTGCCTCCCACACGCACATCAGGACGGGTACTGCTATAAAAAGTATGGCAAAATTGGTCGTTTTTTACCTTATTTTCAGCGTGATCTCCAGATTTCTACCCCTCAAACGAAACCTGTGTTTTGATCCCTATTGCTTTTTGTGGCTCACAGACGCTCTCAAGGGGCTTATGCCCCCACAGCAAACAGCAAACACTGACTCAGTCTGCCCATTTTGTTTTGACCTTCAAAGTACTGCCCTGCCTGTTTCTCCTCGCTATCGGAACCTTGGCAAGAAGTTTTGTGATCATAAATAGAGGTGTCATTACAAAGCAATAACACGGGCTGTGGCTCTCCCTCTCCCTGAGAGGTGGGCAAGGGTACACAGCTTGTTACTTCTCCCTTTCTGTGTGAGGGAGCTGAGAGCTACAGTGCGTTCTGAAGTTTCCTGAGACATCACAGATCAGGTCCTCTGGCAAAGAGGGGAAGCAAGCACTGAATATTCTGATGCGAGTAACTTGCCCGCAGTGAAGAAAATCCTTTAATGTGAGCATGGTGTAGGTAATGCAGTATTTATTTACCGCAAAGAAATTGTAAAGAGCACAGCATTGATTTCTTGGGTTTTATTTTTCAGGTCACTTTCACGGGGCTTGGTCTGCTGGGGGGATTTTCTGAGAAGCATTTGAATGGCTGAAGACCTACAGTGCTGACCCCCGACCTGAGCAAGGTTTGCTGCTTGCAGTATTCCTGGAATGACACAGGAGCTCCTGCTGGAGTCAGGCCAGGACATTAAACAAAGCTGATTTTGAGGGCAAGAGGACAGATCTCCTGCAAAGAGATACTGATCACTCTGCAGCATTTGACTCTGTTGACCGTGAATCCTTGCTGGGCCCCATGAGGAGAGGGGCTGCCATCTGGAGTGAATGATTTGGTGGGACAAAGCTGTTTTGGAGCAATGTGAACATATGCCCCATGGCTAATTGTGGTGCTGTCCCACAGGGACCAATGCTTTTCCCTTTTCTGCTGACCTACCTGAGCACAAAGTCACTGTCCCTGGAAGTGTTCCAGAGCTGTGTGGATGTGGCACTGAGGGACATAGTGGGCATGGTGGGGGTGGATTGATAGTTGGATGAAATGATCTTAGAAGTCTTTTCCAACCTTAATGATTGTGTGATTCTAAGGTGTGGGAAACAGTGATTTTCCCCAACCACTTCAAGAGCATAATGTCATTGTGCCATACCCTCTCCTCAAGCTTTAAGAGGACACATAGTCAAATGCAAATTTCTAGTCTGCGAAAGTTTTAGTAGTCTTGACCGAAGTATCTTTAAGACTTCACCTTATCAGCATTTTCTGAATTATGAGGGAGTCTCTCCATGTCCCACTGCAGCAAAAGGTAAGATGGGGAAAAGGCAGCTCTCTGGTATCCTTCTCCAGCACTCAGTGTAAGCATTGGTTAGCTGCAATCTAAAGTGTGCAAAAAAGACTCCTCATCTGGGATAGCTAGAACTTGCCTTTCAGAGATGCCCAGCATCTTCAAATTGCTTTGTACTTCTCAGGAGTGGGGGATGTTCAGTGCCTCTGGAAAATAGGTCCTTTGTGACTGGAGCAAGGTAGCACCGTGTTTCATCCTCTGTGTTGCAACTGGCCTTAAGGGTTTTCAGCCTTCCCATCCCACATGCTGGCCTCAGAGTGGCTGGCAGGATGGTGTGGTTACTGATGCAATGCATAATCTTTCTTTTCTCCCCCCTCTATGTAATTCTCATCTTCAATGTTATGTATGTTTAAGCCATACACTTCTAGAAAGGAGTGTTAAAAAACTCAACTAAATTCAGAATAGAGAGATGAAAAGAAGCATTCTGTGGCTTTGGCAAAGCTGGCGGTACTAAGGGGAGAGACAATCCCAGGCATTCTTTGCTATTGAAGTTAATTGCAGGCATCTAGGGTTTAAAGACCTTGTGTTATTGATGGGGGTGTGCTAGCAACAGGAGGGATTGACTCTAACATTAAACTGGAATTTAGCATGTACAGTACATTATCGAGAGAAAGAAATAAGAACAAATGAGACTGTTATTATCTTTTATTATTATCTTTTAATTCCCCCCATTTTCCTTCTGTATGCTCACTCTCTCAGCCCTCTCTCTTTCAATAATTACAATAATCAACTTACAATGATAACAGAAATAATCTCCTGCAAGATAGCTAAACAAACCACACGTTATCTGTACTCAACTGTGCTCACTTACAATAGGTATATCACTTATGGAAAAGCCAATAAAGTTTTAATTAAAAAAGCGTGTAGGTTGTCAGTTAAGATGCAAAAGAGTGTGGAAATAAATGCAAAGTGGCCTATAAATTGCTTGGTATTTGAGAGAACGGGTAGGAGGGCAAAACCACCCCAAACAAAACCAAACCAAATGAAACCCTCCAGGTCTGAGGAACTCTATTTATGTTGCTCTATACAGAGCACTAATTGCCTGGGAATTCAAAAGAAGGGGGAAGGGAGAATCCTCCCTTGAGCGACAATCACATCCACCCACCTCCGTCAGCACTGGTAGCAAGCGCGGAAAAGTTAATTAAAGATTTTGCATCTCACAACCGCAGCGCTGGATTGATAGCTCTGGAACCTGAGATAAACGAAAGCTCTCCCACACTGTATCACCAATACGCCTCCAACCTTACCCTGGAGGCACCACCTCTGGGGATTACATGTTTGGTTTCCCTGGTATATGCAGGGCCTGGCCTCTGCTAAGACTGAAAGAGGACTGACAGATGCAAACTGATATGTAGGTGTTCATCTCGCAAGTGCAGGTCTGCATTCCTGTGGCAGAAGTCATGGTGGCCTGAGAAGGCTTCAGTATTTCTGTGCTGGCTGTTCTAAACATGCCAAAAGAGTGTCACATGAAGGCTATTTGGCACAGAAACCACAGAAAGAAAGAATTGGTGCACAGGTGCTGTGAATGTGAAACAGTTCTTCAGCTGACCAAAGTGGAAGGTCTGCTGGAGCCTATTGCAAAATGAAGAAAGTCTACAGTTCACAACGTGTAGTTCCCCGAGTTTGCCTTGCTCCCCGTAGTCTTCATCTCTTTTGGTTCTGGTGTGAGATCTAGGCTTGGTCTGCTTCAATCACTTCTTGGAAGACTCCAAGCTCTGTTGCTGCCAGTTATCAGTGGGAGGAGATTTCAGCAGCAATGGGAAGATCAGCGTGGGTCAATGGTTATGCTGTGTACAGCTCTCCCTCAGTGAGTGAGCAAATGCCTCCTGGGATTGTATTCTAGTTGCAGAAACAGCCCTTTGGATAACAGCATGATAAATGCCTTTGTGGTGTGAGGCAGTGTTGGAAATTTCTTCTTCTTGCTTGCTTCAGGTGTAATGGGTGCCTATCCCTTGCACAGACTGCCAAAATGAGCACTTTCATGTGGAGAGAAGAGAGGCCACGAGGTGGAAGGACCGATTGATTTCCTCTTGGAGTACATTGCAGTGGTACACCTCCTGCCACGGGACACTGAGTTTTGAAGCTGTTATAAATAGATAATGCTTACATATTTCTCTTTACATTTGCGGTGACCCACAGGCCATGCCTAATTACAGAATCACAACAGCCTACGGCAGGGCATCGAGGATCAGCCTACTTTAGACAAGAAATTGAGGCAATAGTATTAAAATGCATGACCAGGGTTAGAGATGAGACGTCAGTGAGAAAGCCAAGGTTGAAACATCAGACTTACATATTCCCAATCCTGTGCTTAACTTGTGTCTCAGGCAAAGAAATTGATGTTAATTGATGTTCGCTTTCATTGGAAGATCTCAAATTGTTTTGTGTCCTGATTTGCTATCCCTGTGCTACTCTGTTGTAAGCCAGTGGTCATTCAGAGGTGAAAAGGCTGCTCTGTGCTGCATTTTTGTACGACCTCTATGACCTCCAGCTCCTTGCAGGGAGGACGTGGCTGGGGATACTCACTGCTCTGTGGGGGCTGCAATGGAGGAATGACAGAAGACACTGAGGAAAGGTGGACTGCAGGAAGAAGGCTGGGTAGAGGTTGAGAGGATGTAGTATGTCAGTGGCACGTGTCATAGCCTCTGGGCAGCGTGGCCATACATTTGGGGGACTTTGGGATGTGAGGGGTGTCCGGAAATACTGCAAGGAGGTCCTTGCAGAGAGGAGGCTGCAGTGTCTGAGGTGGGTAGGACCACTTTGAGAAGGACTGGGAACAGAATCTGGACAAGGGAGAATAAAAGCTCATCCTTGTTGGCTTTCTTCAGAAAGAGCATTTCAGCCCCCACATTTTTACACCAGGCACTGAAGGAGAAGCAAGCTGTGGCCATCGGGCTGAGTCCAAGCCAAGACCCTTTGGGACCAGCAAAGAGGGGGCTAGTACTTAGGGACCTGATTGAGTGCTCTGACACTAGGCTGCATGATTGTCCTGGGAGAGCTGCCAGAAGCAAAGTGGCTTTGACATTCTTGCCATAGTAAACCCCTCACAAAAGTGTCCCAGTCTCACAAAAGGCATCATCCCTCAGAAAGCAGGAAGGAGAAGGCCACTATTAGCAACCACTGTGGAAATCCAGGGGCTCGCATCCAAGGCCAGATGTGGGTTCCCAGTTTGCCTCTTCTATGCCATATCCACCAGCAGTGAAAAGGCTCTGCTTATAGCAGGGGCAATTTCCTCTACAAATGCTTGTGAACAGCAGACATGACTTCTTTTCCCCTCTTGTTCTGATTAGGGAACTGCTCTGTTATTCTAGCAAGTCTGAAATTAGATACAGGTGCAAATTAACCGAGTCACAAGTGCATTACATTTGGTAATTTTTCTGTCAAGAGTCATGTTGAAAGGTTGCAGAGAATAACAAGAGTTGCTGAAAAGCAAGTGCCTGGTCCAGGTGTGCCCTGCTGCCCGTGCAACCCTGAGGAAGCAAGGTCTGTCTTCATATCCCATTCTGTGAATTCACTCCTTTCCTGTTAATTTTCTTCCTCTGGTTTTGTTGCCATCCCCCGTGGCTGGCCACAGCTGTCTCCTAGTCCTCAGGGCCGTGATTGCAGAACAGCAGTTGTCATGGTTATGTCACTGCCCTGGAATTTCACAAAGCGTGGATCCTCCTCCTTGCGTGGTGTGGGCCCTGTGTATTTTCCAGCTGAACAGAGAAGGGCTGTTATCTGCCAATCCGCCCAGCTATTACATGTAGATGAGAGGATCCAGCTCCATCCACCAGCAGGTGGATCGATGGATCTCCCACTCCTCCTCAACCCAACTGCTGCCTTTCAGAGCAGCTGGAAAGAGAGCAGTTTCTGTGAGGGTAGCTCCCTAGTAAGTCCAATTGGTTGCACTGTCACAGTGCACCCACCGGATGCCTCATTTGTCTTCCCCGTCTCTAAGGAGGTGTGAGCATCTTGTGTAGAGCATAGTATAAATAGTTTTGGAGAGGTGGGTGGCATAGGACAATAAGACAGCAGGAGAATGTATGAAGGTATTATTCTGCTGGGGCCGCTCACAGCTGTGTAATGCTCATTTTGCAGAGGGGATGTTTCTGGCTTCCTATGACGTGTTGCTCATCAATTTAATTCTGACGATCTTGAAATTCAAGTGCAGTAACTGCAGGGAGGCTTGGTTCCAGCCACCCTCATTGCGAGACTTTCTGCCCTTATGTGCACTAATTGGCCCAAGAGATTACGAGGTGCGTGAGCCATGGAACTGAGCTCCTGCCTCAAAGTTCTCAGATGAAGCTGTGCGTATATCTGTCAAATCAACACTGCAATGAGTTGGCAGGGCAGTGTGTGGATAAAGCTCGTCCTGCTGCTGTCTCACAGATAAGCGGAGAGCTTCATTCACCAAGCAGTTAATCTGGAGCGCTTTCACCAGCACTAAATCCATACTATTTATTTAAAGATTAAATTAATGGTTCTATGCAAATTTGCAAATTAGTTAATGACATAATTGCATCAAATGATAAGTATAGTGCTGCACAAAGCTAGGCAGGGAGATCATTTCAGGCCTGGGTTTCCTCTTGCTGTGCCATTCAGACAGCTTGTCACCCAAGTGGAGCTGGGCTCAGTGCCTTTGTGGAATGCATGCATGGTTGAGACAGGGCTCTATACCCTCCCCCCTCACCTGAGTATTGCTGCAGCACAAAGATTATTGCTCATAGCTGTGCAGGGTGTGCTGGAAATGCCTTCCCAATTTGGGTTCTTATTTTAAGATAAGGGAAAATGATCACCAATTGGTCATGTTTCTTCAAAAAAATCACATGTTCTATAACTGAAAAAGTAGGTCAGAAGTTGCAAACCTTCAGCAATATTTTCTAGAAAAAGTCAAAGGTAAATGCACTTTCAGAGAGCAGTCACTGTGAGCTGCTCATTATATTTCATCTTGGGCTGAGGTATTTCCTTTCCAGCTCATGTAGTCAGAACTGTCTTGTAGGAACACAACCATCTAAACAGCTGCTCTGAGTGGGACTTCGCTCAGAATCCAGTATCTGGCACCAGCTGATGCCTAAGAGTATCACAAATAAGCAGTCAGGTGATGATTCTTCCTTGGTGCTCTGTCCTCAGCTGCCTCTGTTCTGCAGTTACGGGACCTCCTGAGACAGCGGTGGCACCGAGGAGCAGTGACAAACTGGCTCTCACGACATATGCTGTGCCCTATTTGTTTCCTAAAATAGTTTTATTTTCTTTCTGAAACCTTCCTCATCCTCATAGATTCGTATGGGTTTATGGAGTATTCCCTATTCTTTTTGCTTGGGGTTAAATCTATCTGTAAAACATTTTAATTGTGGCATATAAGAGTTACAGAAACCTTTTGAGGATTAGATGTGAGCAGTGTAGGCAGTAGACAGGAACCTTTGACACTGAAAACAACTCATAACTCCCTGACACAACAAGGAATTGTCTGTTTTGGAAATGAGAATGATAAAGTGGTTGGAAAAGTGGTTGTGTATGTGAGGATTAAAATGGAGAAGGGGCAAGTGACAGAGAGAGGCTGATACAAATGTGGAGTAAAGAAATAATAGCAATAACCTTCATTGTGATAACCTACTAATGCCTTGCATGTCAATCCCTTTCCCACCTTCAGCTCTGCTTTTGGATCAGCTTTACTGCCTCCCTCCCCATCCCCTGGCACCTGTTTATTTACACAGGAACACCTCTGAGCAAACTAACCTTATTTGCTAGCCAATGTCCTGGGTCCTGTCATCAAAGCTGCAGCGTTTCTAATCTGTTTTCACTTATGTTGCTGATTCTGCCATGGCTGCTGGCTAATCACACAATCTGCTTTGTAACCTTGTCAACTCTGTCCAGGCTGGTAGTGTTGCAGCCCTCACTTACCCATAGCCACTTCTAATGCCAAAGCTTATATTTGAGCTCTGGTGTCCAGAACTGAAAGGTTAATCCTCCAAACCCTCCAGCACTCAGATCTCCTCTCGAGAAACACTTTTTCAGACCATTCTTCAGTGTACTATCACCGTGCTGGGAAGAATGTAGAAAGATGCCCTTTTAAGATAATGACATTAAACCTTAGGTCTAAACTCACTTTACATGACACAGATTTTGTTACTTTTCCAGCAGATTTTCTTATTGATTTCTCCTGAGCCTCTCAAGGCACACTCACATCTTCAGGTTTCAGAAGGATTTCAGAACAGAGTAGAGTGGAAAGTTTTCTTGACCTTTCTGACCATCGCTCTCCTCAGGATGTGCTCTCTCTAGGTAACGAGTAACTAGGAGAAACTCATCTGGATAAAAGGTCACTTAAGTTGTGTACTCCTTTAGTGCCATTTATTGATTGTACTTTATTTGGGGACATCATCTGCTGGAACAGGAGTTTAATATTTGGGTCACTGGCCTTTATCACAAGTTGACAATCTCAATTTCCAAAAAGAGGTGTCTTGGAGGTAAAGTGAATGGATGATAATCTTACGATGCATCAATTATACAAACTTCTAAATGACCTCTTATTCTCAAAAGACAAACATTAATATTAACTACCTATCCATCCCATTTTTATTGGAATGGTTTTACAATTTTAATACAGCATCAATTCCACGAAACTGTTCCTTGGATGGAGGCCAATAACAAACTAGGTATGTGTATGCAAGAATATTAAAAATCCTAAGCTCTGCCCGTCTGAAGATTGATATAGCACAGTATCTTTTCTCTGTCAAGAAACAAAAATTGGACCTTTCAGGAAGAACATAAAATCAGTGTAAGCAACTAGTGATATTTCCCTTCAGTCTCCTGTGGCTCAACATTTCTAGTACCAGATGTGGTTTCCATATTTTAGGCAAACTGCATTAAGTAAGTGATGCTCTCATTTAAAAAGAACACTAAAACCTTTTGTAAGAAACGTACTGACTCATGACTTCCCTCCCTCAACTGTCTGGAGTGTGGTATTGACTTCTGTGATAGAGAATATTATTTATTTTCCATAATCAGAGCAGGGAAGAGAAGGCAGGGTTGGGAGTTTAACTTGCTATTGTGGGTGGTCTTGATGTTCATCTGTAGTTCATCTCTTTGACAAAAAATTTAAAAAGCATTCCTGGAAATTAGCTGCTCACCTTTGCTTTCAAAAGAGTCATGGTTATCTGTGCCATGCAAAGAGATCTGGCGGAATCTTCAGAAGTCATGTACAAAGTAGAGCTATGATTGACTTTTTCCATTTCCAAAGATGTTACAGAACAGAAACTAGAGGTCTGAAAGTTCTGTAGGGGATAAAAGCATGGAGTGTATTGAATCATAGGCTCTAAAAAGAAAAGCTCAACAAGTGCCCTTCTTAGGCATAACCTGCCTCTTTATTCTCTTGCTTTTGGGAATAGAGCATGAGCATCAAATGGACTAAGAGAGTGACCCATTGTCCTGCAAAGCTGAATATCTGTGCATGTGTGACCAAAAGCATTTTGAAAATACGCATTTTCCCTTTGAAATGTTGATACACCCCAGAGTACTAGGCCACAGGTCCGTTCCAGTACATCAGTTTCCATGTTTCTCTTCCTTCTATGTGGTCATGTTCTTTTGCATCTTCTCAGACTAAAGCAAGCTGCCCTTAAAGTCTCTGTAGTTAGTTCTCCACATCACTACAAGTTTCACTTTATACAGAAGAGATACAGGTTGCCTCTTCAAGCAGAATAAAGCTGTTGCATCCTTAATCTCATGTTGCACAGAAGCTCGTATCAAAATAAAGACCAGTTTCTCTCTGTTCCTCCTTTTTCAACTTGTAGCACAACGGGCCAACAGCAATATTAGATCTCACAGAACTCTGAAAGCCACCATTTCCCTGGAGAGGGCCCTTGGATTTACTATCTCCAGGATTCACACAGTGACTGTTTAATTTCTGAAGTGTTAACTGAAATTTACTACAAATGCAATTTTATGCCAACACATTTGTTGTTGTTGTTGTTACTAAGGTAGCTATTCCATAGTTACTATTTTTGTTCCCATGACGACTGCATTGCTACCAGAGCTTGAGACGACAAAATTGCTATGTTGACAGAATCCGATTGACTGTTGCTACCAGTTGGCAGCAGAAAGGAAGCCTTTCTGTTAGGTTAGTATGTATATATTCAGGAAGAAAACAAAAAGGCACAAATTAGTTTTTGCTACTGTTAAATTTTACTAGCAGCAGAAATGAATGTTCATAATCATTTGGAGGCGTTAGAATTTCCCCTTAGAAAGGGAGGAAGGGGGTGGGCAGTGGATATCCGAATTTCCAGGAGTCTCTACACCCTGTTGCCCATTGTCCATTGTAGGGAATAGGTTGTTATCAGTAGTCAAAGCATTGCCTTTCTAAAACAGCTGCCCTGTGCACCTTCCTGGAATAGATGGTTGAGGTATGGATCCAGCTGAATTGTGCAGGAGAACACAGCACTTTGGAGGATGACCTACTGCCTACTTCCAGGGATCATTCTGAATGCTGGGGTTTTGTAAGCAAGGCAGCCATAGGCAGAGTAATGGAGGAATATGAATGTTGATTGGCAACCAGAGCATAAGCTGGAGCAAGAGATCTTGGAAATGGAAGGGAAATGGATCTTGAGTGGGAGGCTGAAAAGCCACAGTAGAGTAGGGTAGGGTAGGATAGGACAGGACAGGACAGGATAGTGGTGTTGCCACATCCCCTTTTGGTCTTGGGCCACACCAGTGCTTTGTGCCAGATTAGTCCTTGCTTCATTGGTTTCTTGAATTGATGCAGATGCTACAGAAGTGAGTTGATGGAGTCTTTCATCTTTAGCAGTTGTAGCAAGAAAATTCTGGCAGTATTTTGTTGCATTACATATTTGTTCTGGGAGCTCTGAGAAGGTTTGCAGTGGGAACAGTCATAGTTCCTTCTTAGTTGGGGATGGTCCTACAGTGGAGTCATCTGTCTAGCATCTTCCAAAAAGCCCTCCAGGCACAATTTTTGTCACAAATCTTAGGAGTTGCAAGTGCCTCAGATGACTTTTTCTGTAATATAGCCTGGATCATGGGTTTTTCTCCTCTAAATGTGATTATGGAAAAGTGTTTATTGTCAACATTACACTAGCCAAATGGGAAAGAGAGAGTTGGGCTGTGAACTTGGTTAAAGGTGAAGTGTTCTCTGTGAGATGTAGCTTACATAGGGAACCTGTTCCCCATTTTATGCTTAAAAATACCTGATAATCCCAAAAACCAGAACCAGGCACACACAGAACCTGCCTCTGAGCTGTGATTATTGAGCTATTAAATAACTCTCATACTCACAGCAACACCAGTGATGAGGCTGGAGAAAAGTCAGTGCCATCATTTTAACAGTGAAAAGCAGAGGAATGGAAAGAATGCACAGGAAAAGAGGAAAAGAAAGCAAGGTGAAATAGGCAGCTGTCTATCTGAAGAACATCTCATGTGTACAGTGCAGCTGAGGTTCTGGCTCTTGCATGGCACTCGTGGGTGCTATCATGTTAAAAAAAAAAAAGAGAAAAAAGGTCAGGAAATAAGTAGTCTCATGGTAGCTGTTCCTCACATTTCTCAGGCATGGCTACTGCTGGCCTGTCACTTGGTTACTCAGACAATTTGTGCGCTTTTGATCTCAGTACCTAGCAGCATCTCTCAGAGCACGGAAACAACCATAAGCCAACGTATATAATACAGTGTTGGGATTCCTTTTTTCCTTAAAAAGGAGAGTTTTGATTTTTTTTTTTTTTCTAATTTTATTTTTTAAATTCTTCACTGCCTGCCACTTCTAATCTCCCTGTAACCTCCCTGGAATCTCCTTGGCAGTGACTCTAATTTACTGTGAATTAACCCAGTCACCAGGGAGCTCCTAATGGCCATTCTACAGGTTCGCAGATTATCTTAAGCAACTGATATTTAGTGCAGAAAGAAGGAACACTTCTAAAAGATTTAGTAAATGTCATGAAAAGTCTATTACTTGAGTTTAGGCTTTTTTTTTTTTTTTTTTTTTTTTTTTTTTTTTTGGCTTTCCCAGCTTCAGGTAGAAGCCTAGTTACCTATTAAATCCTTGAAGAGAAAAGAGAAAAGACAAAGGGAAGCAAATGGGCCAGAGTGGAGGGAGATGTCAATTCCTCTCCTGCAGAGTGTAGAAGCACAAGAAGAGGTGTATGCTGCCTGCTGAGGCTCCCCCTGCACGAAGATGTCTTGTTGTTCTTTATCTCGCTCATGTTACTTAACAGCAAGGCTGGTTTGTACAAGCCCAGATTAGAGCAGATAAGAAAATGAAGTTCTGAATTATTCAGCAGGGGAGGAAGTGGCTGGAGTTTCTGGGTAAAGCCTGCAATGGAGCTGCCAGTCCTTTGGTTTTATATCTGAATCTATTTGCTCTGTTTAAGCTTTTTTTCTGGTTATGGAAGAACTAAGATGAGGAAATTTTTTTATTCACAAAGAGGCCCCTTCCATAGCAGTAGCAAAAATATGGGGTTAAAAGGACATCATGAGATCTGCTGATCTACCTTCCTACTGCAGCAGAGGTAGCAGTTGTTCTCTCCTGGCAGACACGTGACCAATGCATTCAAGCCCATCCACGGCACAAATACTCCTAGACAAGTAAGCTGTGCCACTGTGTTCCTTCGGAGCATCCCTTCTGATGCTCCTGGCCCTGAACCCTTTGCCAAAGCTTCCTTAAGTCCTTTTTGATGTACCTTCTGAGCTCTGCGGCTGTTTTGGGACCTTCTCTGTCTGGTTCAGAGTGAACACCTGTTGCTCATCCAGATAGCTTGAAGATTGCTTGTTTCATCCATCTCAGCATTGGGTTTGACAAGACAACAGGAAATGCAGGGGAGTTCGACCCAATTTGCCTGAAAAAGGGCTCTTAGGCTTCTTTGTGTCTCTGCAGGAGCTTCAGAAAGAGAAAGCAAAGCAGAATAGGCTGTGGGTTTCTCCTCTTTGCTTTGTTGCCATTTGCTCCCTGCCCAGCCAGTGTGGGATAATCGTTGTGGTGCCAAACCACAGTGCTCTCTGTAGTAGCTAGCTCCCAGCACTGCTGCTTGCAACAAGGGCTACTGTTCTACAAACCTTCCCAAGGAGTAAGCACAACATTTTCCCATTTCCATGCTAGTTAGGCATCACAGTGACTGTGTAGGTGTCCTGACCTTTTGTTCCTAGTACTGGGAGCATCATCTGCAAGACACATATTGCCATGGCAGACAAAGCTTTCATCTGCGTGCCTGTTTTGCATGGAGTAGTTGGGGTTGTCTGTATTCCTTTTACTTATAACTACACTCATTGAAGGATTAACAGAAACCTGGAGGCACTGAGACCTGCTGTTACTGTGCTTATTGACAGAATGTAATCATGCAATAGTTTTCCCTTGCTTAAAAAGCAGACTTAAAAAATTTCTGCACTCATACCACATCTTGAGGCCCACTCAGTTGTCCTGTTACCACTGTTTGTAGGGGTGTGCTTTGTGTTATGAAGATCAAGCTGAGCTTCTCCAGCCATTTCTGAAAGGGTTATTTTTAACCTGTGTCTTTCTGTTTGCTGCTGCGCACTCCATAGCATGTAACTGCCCCTTTCAGTTGAGAGGGGCTCAGTGCTTTAATAAAAGCAGGCCACTTCTTTGTGTGCTAAATGCTGGGCAGGCACAAATGCTGAGCCAAGGAGAGGATTCTGATCACAAACCCCTCAGGTGTGTTTTCCACTGCCTGTGCACAAAAGCAGATCTCGCCCACCTCAACCCTACTGTTCTCTCCAACCACAGAATAACTGACCTTGTAGAAATCTGACCAGGAAACCCATCCATGGAAATTTGAGGTTTTCTGGCAAGAAATCATGGTTCTCATGCAACTTAGGGTGTTCTCTGAGCAATGTGATTAAACATTACCTAAGTGCCTTGCTTTCTGACTCCTGACCCTTTCTTTAAATGGAGGGACTAGTCCCACCTTCCAGACCCAGGCTTCAGCCCTGCATGCAGTCCTGTCTGACACTGCTGGGACTGGATCCTCCAGGAGCATCTATCTGTCCATTCTCAACGCAGCAAACCCTGTGTCCAAGTTTGTCGCTTGGTCTCTTTAGGATCAGAAGCGTTTACAGTGTCTGAAACTTGTTATTACATAGAAAGCCCCCAGCAAAACCTGATATTCCTCACACTTCTTCCAGTTCAAAGTTTACAGTGTGGCCTCCAAATTCTTATGTGAGGAAACTGTGCTCTCAGCACCATCATCCATCTCCTTTTTGACATTGGAAGTCAGGCCAGGGCTTAATGGCTTGAAACACAACTCCTGTTCTCCAGCATCAGCTCTTCATGGCCTGTTAGAGCCCTCAATCCACACATTGGAAAAGCATTGGCTTTCACTGCCTTTTTTTTTCCTTCCTCATCAGACACAAATTAATGACCTTCAAACGGTACTCTGATACCGCCTCGAGCCCTCTGCTCAGCCAGCCTGCTTTGCTGTCAGGTACAAAGCTCATCTGATACGAACACTTACAAGGTTCCAAGGGGGTATTGTGTTTTCCAGAAGCCACGCTCTGAGCTCTCTGGCTGCATTACCACATTGATTAATAGTACAACTTGTGGTGTCTCACTCCTTGCAAATAGGGGCTTGAGCCTCCGCCATTTAACAGGGGCGTGGGATATGTGAAAAGCTGAAATGTCAGCACATCGCAGCGGCCATTAATCATAAAGCTGCTTTAAAAATGTAGGGAAACAAGAAAAAGGGATTATCAGAAGTATCAAGGAACCAATTTAATTGTGGCAAATACATGCTTGGTGGCTGCTTTTTAATTTTGCCACGTCTCAATTAGACAGGGTTGGAGTTCTCTTTGTTTCTGCTTTTGGAAAGCCTAAAACTGCAGGTTTGATCAATGGCGAGGGACAGAGAGGAAATGAGCAGAAGACGAAAAGGCTGAGTTTCCCTAGAAGCTGTCATGGTAATTTATGGCCCTGGCTGATAAAACTTTTAACTAGTCAAATATGAGCTAGGAAACAGTGAGAACAAAGCAAGCCTTGGAGGAATGTTCCCATCCAGAGAAGTCCTGTGGGAAGCACAACCTGACATGAGCAGCTCTGTGCCTGGGAGCTCAAGAAGAGTTCTTCCTGACTATTGTTCATCTCTTGCATGGCTGTGGACAGGTCTTGCTCTGGAAGAGACCAGTGCTGTGATTTATTTTTGTCTCATCTACTGCAGCTGGCAACAGCAGTCTCCCTGCTTGGGGTATGTAGGCTACGGCTGCTGGAGGGAGATGTGACCGATCTCAGCCGGAAGAAGGTAGAGGAAGAGGCCAAGGACGTGGCATAATTCAGAGCTCTGCTTCTGGCCTGTCCTGCAAAGGAATCAATAGCAATCTCTGTTAGAATTCCATGATGGGAAACTGCTGCTGCAGGTAATGGCACTGGCATTTTGGCATGTTTGCAATTGCAGGAGACAGTTCTCTCTGCCCTTTGAATCTACACTAAACAAAATCGTCAGCAAGATCTGGAGAAATTGCACAACTAGTGATTTTTTTAACCCCTGGCAAATGCCATAGCCTTTCTCCCTATAACAGAGGGTACCAACGTCCTAGACCAATTCTAACCCACTTGCTTCATTCAGCTGTTATTACATTTTCTGTCTGGAAGTTGTGCTGTTCTTGAATAGCTGCTTAACTATGTTTTTGAAGGGCAATGTGTGATAGCGAGGAGCAATGGGTGTTTGCAGAATGGGACAACCACCAGCAGAATACAGGAAGCTGCTTTCAGTGACTGGTGCCTGAAGCCGATGATCAGCTTGTTTTGAAACAGGAATTCAGGAGAGGAAAGAGTTCTTCTGGTTCCACACCACTGACATTCATGTGAATCTTTCTTTCAGCTCAAATGTTGTGCCACTCAGTCACACTAACTGTGATGGGAATATACCACCGCAAAGTAGGAGCCAGTGTATTTGCAGGCTGCATATATCTTAAATGCAGTGAAGACCTTAGATAAAGCCTTCTTTTGCCTGGAGGCTCCCTCCTGTAAACCTTGTGTCCTTTAACCATTGCTGGGTTGGGAAACTCCCTTTTTCCTCCTCCTTTCAGCAACCCAGAAATCCTTACCTAACTTTCCCCTGGTGCTCCATTGCAGAAGTAGGTTAGTAAAAGCTGATTCTCTTTGCCCACCTGATTTTCCCAGGGATCTGGGTGGGCAGGAAGTGCCAAACGCAGAGAAAAGGTAGAAAGGCCAGGGAGGTTGTCCTGTCTTCACTCCTGCAGCCCCTCGAGCATCTCTGTAGGGTTCTTGGGACATGCCAGCATTCTGTCACTGGTCTCATCCAGAGTTTCATGCAGCACAAGTTCTTCAAGATGGAAAGTGTCTCTTCATCTCAGTGCTGGTCCAAGGATTGGTGCACTGCTGTCCTTTCTGTGTACCAACCTCCTTTGGAGGTTAAATGCATTGAGAGTCTTGGGAACCTTAGTGGACCTTGGTCATAAAAACAAAAATGCTTCCTAGCTGTGCCAGTCCACCCAGGAGAGGTGAGAGAAGCAGCAGACACCCTGAAAGAAATAGATGGGGGGTGTTTGTTTGTTTGTTTGAGTATGACAGTTGTTACAGAAACCTGTTGCTGAGCAGTTGAGGCTCTCTGACTATTGGCAACTGTGCTACCTCCCCATCCAAGCCTGGCAGTCACAGCTGTCACTCTGCACCCCCATGACTGGCAGAGGAGGTCAGAGAGGAGTGCTATCCATGGTGGTGGCCACTCCGGTGTAACTTGGTTATGCACCAAAACCACAGTCATCTTCCCACATTTTACAGGGGAGGTGATCAGGCTTGCTCCCTGAAGTGTTTGTCAGGAGTTAAAAAAGTGCAGCTACACCACTGCTCACAGTCCTGTTCATCATCCAGCACATTCACTTTTCAGTTGGAAGAACACTGGCATCCCCCTCAAATTATCCAACATTTGAGCTGACGTTTGATCCAACACTGTTAATACGTAAATCCTAGCATAACTGGCAGCTACAGATGAGCGAACCAAGAAATTGCTTGATATATTTGCTTACACTGCATATGAAACTGGTTATCATGTACAGGAAGGATAACTCTGAATTATCAGTAATCCACTGGATCTCTGCAGCCTTTGAAACAAATTTTTAAAGATTTGCCCACACTTGAGGTTATCCATGCATTCAATTATACACATACACATATATGGTGTAATAGAAGGTGTTACCTGCATGGTGCTTGTTTTAGGCCCATGCCAATCCACTTCTACCTGGCCTCTTTAAAACACTGAAATCCCTTCCTTCCCCAGTGCCTTACTCAAAGCCTTGGAGGGGCCAGCACCAGTCTGTGCCACGGAGGAACATTTCGGACTTGATTTTCATTTACACTGCTACAACAAATTTTACATTGCTTTGGTAATGAAAAGAAGCCACGAGATGAATATAGATCACTCAAATTTAATACTCCTTTATATTATGTAAGGGAACACCATGAAAATGGAAATTGTGTCCCCTATTTTAAAGGCTCTCAGCAGGTGTCTATAAAACAGGAAAGTTTGTTTTACTGTCTGGGCAATGGGAAATTACACATTTTTCTGGGCTACTTGATATTGTGTTCCTGTCTGTTGCAATGTTGGCTGAGTGAAGAAGTACAGTGCCCCCAGAGAGGCATCTGAGTTGTAAATTGTAGGGCAAGCCTGGATGCTACCTGTGAGTAGCTGCCTGCAACAGAATGTTGCTGGGCTCAGTCATGATAGGAAAGGCAATCATGGCAGCCACATACAAGGCCTGTATTTGGCCATTCCCCACAGGCAAGGAGGACTAGACCAAGGCAAGAGCTGATTCCCTGTTACAATTCATCACCTCCTGGGATTTCTGATCCTCTGCCCCTTCCCTACTGACTACCATGCAGCATGTGATGCCAGAGGCCAAGGCTGCTCAGAGATGGAACATCTCCATCGAGCACCCCTGTGACCATCTGCAATCCCTAGTGGTTTGGTGGCTGAGCAGTCAGCCCTGCTTTGCAGGCTCACTGCAGGAGCCTGAATATCACCTAAGAATACTGCTCCCCTCACTGGGGAACTGAGATTTGTTCTGCTCTTCATTTCTCAGACATGATTCCAGCAGCTCCAGCCTTCAGGGCATGATTTGTGTAAACTGGGAGAACTGGTAGGGGCAAAAGGTGTCTTTATCTCCACCAGTGCCTGCTGTGAAGTCTGATACTTGGGGATATCTCAGGGACATAGCAGTTTATGCAGACCCATGCACAGAGAGAGCTGAAAGAGGATGTGACAGACAAACAGAGATACGGAAGATAGGAAACTGCTAACCTGAACAAAGCCAATAATCTCTTTCCTAAAGATTTCCTAAAGATGCTACTGTTGTCATGAATGAGGAGTGGGGAGAGATCATTTAAGCCATTCAATGACACTGCTTTGCCTTCACTTCAGGAAAAAAAAAAAAAAAAAAAGTGAGCTTTCCAGTACAGACAGCTCCTTGAAAACCCTCTAGCATATGGGAAGATGGTAAAGCAATACAAAGAACAGCTGGAAATGCGATGAACAAATATGTGGTAATTTGTAATATTGCTAGCCTTTACCTTCAGTTCTGTTCTCAGTTTTGGAGGTCTGTCCAGGAGAGGTGCAAGAGAAGTGAAAGTGGTTCAGGAACTGATAACCAGACAGAAAGGGCTTCAGAAGGGTGTGGAAAATACTGGATGTCTTTATCAAACAAGGCAGGTAAATAACGGGACAAGGTTGTCAAGTGTAAGACAATAGATTGGTTAGAGAAGTTATACTGGATCCTCTTAATTACTTTCTTTCATGGAGGTGAGACATTAAATTGAAAAACTGCACATAAAAAGCTAGGAAATTGTTTTTATGCAATACATACTTACAGGTCTGTGGGACTCCTTGCTGTCAGAAATTAACCAGAATAGAGCCAGGATAAAAAATTAGGCATGAATATAGATAATGGAAATTCCCTCAAATTTATACGATGAACTATAAATCCCCACGCTTCCAGGCAGAAGCCAGTATCTATGAGATGAGTAGTGAAGAAAACTTCCCCAAGGGACACATGCTTTTATAAATGTACACTGCAGAGATTTTCCTCTTGTCCTCTGCAAGTCTCAGTAAGGGTGTCACCACAGGACCAGTTCTGGGTCCTGCCCAGCCCCGTGTTCCAAGCCAAAAACCTAAGTGTGAGTCTGCATAGCTTGCTCTTTAACACCACACAGTCTCTTTTCTCCATGGTGACTGTCATGTCGAGTGTCTGTCAAGTGTTTTTCCTTGGTCTGTTACAGTGACAGATGAGGAGAACAGTGGCTTTTCATTCCTTCCTTTGGATTTCCTCTGTTCCAGAGGGACAGAGGACTCTGCACACGCTGTGCAAGCAGAAGCAGTTGTCTCCTGGTCATGCTGACAAACAACCACAGGTGCAAACACTTTAGTACCTCCATGCTCATCTCTCTACTATTAATGAGTTAATTACTCCTCACCCATGGCATGACTGGTGGGCAGCACCAAAGTAGGATTTGGCCTGAATAATGTGCATTTTATTCCTTTGGTTTTGAGTTTTGCATAGCCCTCATGGGGGTTACTCTGGGGGGGAGCACAGTGCCCTTTCTGTTATGCTGAAGCTGTCAAGAACGCACTCAAGCAATTTAGTCAAGTTTATTGGAAAATCAGTGGAGATCAGCTTTCAGGTCTTCTTGAAAGGTGGATAAGACTCATTCTTCTTCTCCCTCTTCAAGAGAAGAAGCTGGAAACTGGCAGAACTGGGGGCCGAGGTAATGGTCCATTTCACAAGCCTGTCCTAGCCTCCTTCTCTTGGGCTTCCCATCTGTGGAGCAGAGATATTTACTCACCAGCAAAAAAATGCTATTGAGCGGTAGTGTGAGCAGGCAGGTGGCAGCTGCCCAGTAAACTCATAGAGACCATAGAGAAATGGCCCAGCCATGCCACCTGGACCATCTGCAGGCTGAAGTCCACTCAACACTCACATGGCTATTAGGTGAACCAAAATGCTGGCTAGACCAGGATCACTGTTTTTCACATGCGTTCCAAACTTCCAGGGCTCCTTCTGGGAAGGAGCAGCACCGCCTAGTGCCCTGGGGAGCCACAGCTGTGTGCTTCAGGGATGCACAATCACCCCCCAGGCAGGGCAGCTGGCCACATCCAAGTTCAGAGGTTTATATCTCAGCCCTGAGCAATGCACAGCTGTTATTATGGCATCACCTGCACAGCACCAGCTCTATGGCTCATTAGCAGGTTGGATATATTAGTAACTGTCAAGCAATTGGAGAGCTACCTTGTTGGGTGAATGGATGAAAACACATTAACTCCCACAAAAGGGGGAGAGGCGGTGATTAGCTTGTGAGATGACAATATGAAATGTCAGAGGCACAGACAGTAAGCACAACTGTTCATTATTATATTAACAGCTTTAATTTTCTGCCTTTAAACACCAGTTTCCTGTCAGTTCAATTAGATTGTGTGTGTGTGTTTAATTTAGATCAATATACTGCTGTGTCTGGAGTTTTTTCTCACACATCCTCTGTGAGGCGATAAGGGGAGCAGCCTGTAGGAGCATCTCCTTTTACTGTCCTTGAGGGGAAAGGCAGTTTGTGGACAGGGTATTTAGGTATTGCATATCCCCATGTTTGGGGGCTGCAGCCTGCAGCAATTTGAGAGATTCCCACAGAGGTAGGAAGCAGGGCTGGGGAAGAGACAAAGGCACAGGAAGGTCTTGAAGAAGTGAATTGCAAATTGCATTATTTTCAGCAAGTGATATTACAGGCCACAGAAACTATAGGGAGGAAGAGCAGGAAAGAAACAGTCTTGTGCAAAGAGTGACTAAAAGGGCTGATTTTGATTCTGATGATGGTGAAATACTGCTCTAAGCCTGAGGTTGCTCAGATGGCGGTGATGCTGCCAGTGAAAGTAAGGTCAAGATTTGGGCTGGATGCTCAGTGCCAGCGAGCAGCTCATGTAGGAAATAGAATTTCCTTGGTTTCCCCTGTACAGATAAATAAGGGTATAACTGAACCCTGCTGGGCTAGATGGATGGAAGCCCAAGAAAGCACAGGGTTTCTCATGCCAATTTCAGCCTGAATTTGACCAGTACCAAGAGAATGTCACTTTGCCTGGCACCAAATCCCTGCATCTCTCTCATACTCATCCTTCCTGCTATTCAGGCAGAAGAGCGCCCTTTCTGCTTTCTGGGCTGGGAGGAAATGCAGTTTTCACCATTGTTTGAACTTTAGTGAGCACTCATGAGAGGGAAACACTAAACCAGAGAATCCTGTGCACCTACTCCCTCTTTCAGCTTTGTCTCTGATACTGGATTCCCATACCTAGTTGCTCTGTATTTTTCTTAAGGTATTTTTTTTTCCTACTGGAATCAATAGACTAATAGAGCATGACTCAAGAACCCGTATTTTTAGTTGCTAGTCACATTCTTTGGCATTATTATCCTTTATAGCTCTGATCTCTAGCAAGATCTTCCCACATCCTCCTGATACTCTGGATCATCAGGTTCTCTCTGTGAGCTCAGGTGTTTTACATTGGCTCGCACCAACTAGTCCTCACACCTGGAAGCTCCACTGCTCTGTTCTCATCTCCAGGGCAGAGAGGTGGCTCTCTGCTATAGGGACAATCCTCTGTGGAGAGAGAGAGAGGTGAAGGTCTGATAAAGGATTTCTTCTCCTTCTTTGTAATCCTATTAGAAGATGCTACTAGAAATAAGAGATGATGTTCTACCAGCTATGAATCTCCAGCAAACCCAATGTGAGTCCAAACAAGGGGTCCTAGAAAAATTGGGGTGGAATGGGGTTGCCTACTAACATTGCCAGGAAGCGTTCCTGGCACACAGTGCATACAAGGGGATATCAGAAATTCTGCCATGGAGGTGGGCAGAAATAGAAGTGTTGGGAAGGGCACTTGTACGGCATCTGCAGGCAAGTGCATCAAGGAGTGTTAGCAGCAGTCTCTATGCTTGAGGCTGTGTATCAAAACCTGAATTTTGAGACTAATGTGAAAGCCTGAGATCTCTAGAAGTTTAATAGTCATTGTGCATTACAGAGCACGGGAACTGTCATGTTAGATTAAACGAGTGGTTTTTTTAGCTCAATGCTGTGTCCCTGGCAGTGGCCAGCAGCACAAATTCAGTCTCTAGAAACAACTGAAACAAAGCGCTCGACTGCAATCCATAGCCAGGCAATGATCTGATTTTCAGTTTCTGAACATTTGGTCAATATTCTGATGTAGTACATTACGTAAAAAGCCCTTCCCTCCTCCCATCTCCAGAATCTCCTTCTCCATTACTCTGAGATATCACAGCAATGGAGAAATACCAGTGCCTTCATCAGAAGGAAGAGCCAAGTGGTCAGCACCTTCTGCACAGGGAACAGTGTTTGGTGATAGCTTTTGGCTTGACTCTTGATGGAATCAGGTTCCTTACAACTTAGGGAAATCTAGATGCAGGATTTAATATCCCATCTCTATTTCTCATGGCACACAAGCTCAGAGGTAAAAAATTTCCCTGGATCATAGGCATTCCTCGTGACTTGCTCTGGAGTCCTATTTGGACAATTATTCCTACAGTGATCTACTTCTTCAAAGTTAACAAAGTACCAGAGCCTGTGCATGTGTTAAGTTTCCATCCGGAGCATGACCCTTTCTGCTTTCTGGGCCGGAGTATAAACATTACAAATGAAATCTCCAATGGGTAAAGAATGAACAATCACTTTCTTAATTTTTTTTTAAGGGCACTTTAGGGCTTTTATCAGGAAAGCATCATGTCCATTAAGAAACAAATTAAGTCATTCTGCAGGCAAGCTAAGTGCTGTTCCCATGCCAGAATTAATACTGCCTCTTTCCACTGGGGATGTTTAAGGGTCCCTCCCCCATGCCCTAGGATTACAGCTACTTTTAGTTCATAGAGAGAGGATTAATCAGTAGAGCGCCTTTGCAGAGCTCCTGAAATAGAAATCACAAATCAGGGAGACTGGGAAGGAGCCTGGGAAGTGACAAATATGAAATGATGTTGCACTTTGTTTGGCGTCTGTGCAGGGAAGATGGCTGTGGTGGCTCAGAGGTGCAGCTCATTGCTGCAGGAGGAGACTTGGAGTCTGGGAGATGGAAAAGCAGGAGGGGGGGGAGGGGAGGGAGAGGGTTGGAGGGATGGCTGTCAGCTACAGCATCGAAACAAGGAGTTGTGAGACTTGGAGGAGCTGTCTGTATGGCTGAACAGTCAAGAGCAATAGCTGAACCCCTCACATCATCTTCTACTGTCACAAGCAGAGATTCTGATCCTAGTGCGAAACCAGAAGCTGTAACTTCCAATTTTGGGGCTTTGTTATTGCAATGTCAGAAACCAAGCTTTTCTAGAAATCATAGAATGGCTGAAAGGGACCTTAAAGATCATCAAGCTCCAACCTTCTCAAATCCATAGATGCTGATTCTCAGTCCATTCCATTACATGTAACTTACACCAGAGTGTAAGATATTCTCTCCTGTTAGTATTGCCTGCCTTCGTTTGGATCCATTTAACTTTGTCAGAAGGGTCTCAGTATTTCATCCCCTGTCCATCCTCTGGCGATATTGCAACTGTCCAGATGGTAATACAGGTGTGCAGAGTTGGAAGAATTAATGCAGTTCATTTTCATGTAAGCAGTGCCATTAGGAGTCCCTTTATATCAGTTAAAGTGTGACTGCGGAGGAGAAGGGAATACTACTTTAATTACATTGGCTTTGAAGCTAATGTAGTTAAGTCAATATGAAAAACTATGCATAGACCATCCCTAGAGATATAAATTGAAACAATTCCTGTTGAAGAAGAAGTCCAATAGAGAAAACAATTGACAAAATGGTTTGAAAAGGGATAAACATCCCATTTTCTCGTTTGCAACATTTTGCCCAGCTAAGACTGCAGTACATGGCTAAAGAGTGGGGCTGAAAGTCTCAGCTGAGCTGGAGGGAAGACAGCCTGACAGAGCTTATCTGGGAACTTTATTTCAGTTCCCCCGGGATATTACTTAGAGCAGGATGAAAAGGCAGCCTGACCCCTAAAAGAAAAGAGGCAGTGCTGCTTTACAAAGATGCCTGAGGTTGCTATTCTGGATTCAGGACAATGTCAAGAAAATCACTCTGTCGCTGCTCGTGATCCTTACCTGACCATGTGTGCAGCTCCAGTGTTTGTGCTGTGTGCGGTTTGCTTTTGGGTTTTCCCACAAATGTATAAACTTAATGCAGAAAGACCTAAAAAATACATATTTAGTTCTCGTTATTTTCAATGGAAAGTCTGGAAAAAAAAATCTGTAGGAATTGCTCTCAGTTTCTAATAATCCAAATTACTTGTATCATCAAATGCATTAATTTAAAAGCACCTCCCTCCAAAAAGTAAGCGCGAGTAAGTGGATTCAAAGAACAGTAATTAACCACTGAGGGGAGGGATCTCTCTCTCTGTTGTCTCTGGCTTCTTCTCCTCCATTTTCCCATGAGTTGCTGAGGCGTTTTCTCACCTTTTGAGCACCCTTTTCCCAGGCTGAGGTGTGGGCTTGGGTGGCCCCAGTTGGCTGTCTGAGGCCAGGGATTTTTTTTAAAATGCCTGCCTTCCCCAGGGATGATCAATGCAGGCAATAAAACCACCAGCAGGCATATATGCTGATGACCAGACACAGCACCACCCCGAGTCAAGAGCAGGAGGGTGCACATGCTCTCCTCACACTTTGCTCTAAGGAGACTGCAGGTAGCCTGGTGTGCTCTGTGAGCTGTGTGACCCACATCACTGCAGCTGAACAAGTCAGCATGGAAAGCCGTAGCATGGAGAACTACAATATTCCCTGTCACCTCCCCTCACCTGCAAACTCCAGTGGAAGTTTACCTAGCAAAATCTTCAGCTATGCATCTCCTCTCCTATACCTCGACAAATTTACAGAAGGCGCAAAGTCACAGGCATGTGTGATCCCAGAAATATCCTCTCTTGCACAAAATACGTTGCACAGACATACAAGCTTCATTATTTTCTTTGCACTATCTCTTAGGCAGCTGAGCTTTTTTGTTCTGCTGTTCACATTCAGGCCAGTGCCCTCTGCACACTGCTCCAGGGAGACCTGTGTGCATTGTATCCTAGAGTTGCCCTGCTTTTGACCATTATCTCCTTGCTGCAAGGGATGCTATTCTGACAGCGGAGCACCAGAAAATGCTTCCCTCATCTCTGAAGCAGTCAGATAGGAGGACAGGAGGGAAAAGCTCTTTCCAGCCCTTGTGTGATGTTATTAATCAAGGAGCTGGTCCCTTTCCACCAAATCTGCACAACCATCCTCTTACACTTCTTTTCATTGTTAGACAGCTGTCATCTAACTCAGACCCCAAGTATCCATCTCGTTTCTGAGGTGACATTCTTGAAAAACTGTGTTATTGAGCCCTGAGCACTAGGGAAAATGACCAGTGCACCACAGGTCAGATGCCAAGCTCCATCACTTCAGCAAGCCAACACAGCATTTGACCTTTGATGATGTGCTGCTCCTCTTCTGTGCATCTGGAGATGTAGAGGAAGGAGTGAAAAGGCAAAGGGGGGTGCAAGGAGCTTCACTGGAATTCATCTTAGTGTGATCTGATTCATCCTCCCTGTGGATCTGCTCTTCTTTAGGAGCCCTGGAGGGTGGCTTTCACTGCACCTCACATTTATTCGTTGGCAGAGCCTACCCTTAATAAAGGGAGGAACAGCACATCTTTTTCTTTTTCTTTTTCTTTTTTTTTTTTTCATTTTCTTTTTTTCCTGCCTAGCTGAGAAAAGAGAGGAAAAAAAAAAGAAAAGAAACCTGATATGATGTTTTCTTAAGAGGGTGGTATCTGGGAAGGCCCATTGTGGGAATCTAACAAGAAAAATGAAAAATGCCAAGTGGGAGTTGTAGCATACAGAGAGAATATACATACAGGAGGAAAAACTGGTGGTTTATATGCTAAGAAGGTTTGGAGAGGGGAAAGGAGGTGGTTGTAGTTGCACAGTGTTTTGTACAGTTGATCATAGAATTTAGAATATCCTGATTTGGAAGGGACCTATAAAGATCATCGAGTGTAACTCCTGCATTATGATTATGAGCAGACATTATCAAGATCCCCAGCTGAGCCACAGTCACTGCCTTGTCACTGTGTGCAAAGAAGGAAGGGACTGCACAGAAAGGAGAAAGCAGCACCTCCCCAGCATGCAGCCCCATCTGAGAGCAAAGGCAGCAGTGACCCAGTGGCTGGCACTGTCGTGGATAAATGATTGCAGAGCATATTGCTGCCATACTTCAGGGACCAAGCTAAGAGCTGTCCAGCTCTTTGCAGAGTGCTCTCCAAACCTTTTCACAGAACTACAGACTCTTAACCAACTTGACTGCTGTGAATGGTGCATTGGAGGTGAGGGCTTGGAAACATTCCCCATTTCTGAGTCTACTTTCTGATGAGTTTATTTCTCTCCTTTTCTTCCTCCAACTCCTCTCTGTATGTCTCTTCACAATGCTGTGGGGAGCTGCTGCGGGTGGAGAGCTTTTGAAAGTTGTTGCACTTCCCACTTAGCAGGACAGAGAGGATGATGGTGATGGTTTGACAGTTGGACTATATGATCTTAGTGGTCTTTTCCAACCTTTATGATTCTATGATCCTAACAGAGAAGGGAAATAGCATCTTGTCTACTCCTCGCACTCAGCAGTGATGCGTACCTAGAAGTGCTAGGCGTGTTTATTACCTGCTGCATGCACAGTCTGAGTGATTTGTGCTGTGGCACAATCAGCACATCAGCACACCCACCACATCAGCAAACGGTGGAGTCAGGCCCAAGAGCATGGGAACTGTGATGTATGGATGCATGCCCAGCTGCTGGGATTTGAGATGCCTTGTCCTCTGCAACTTTAAGCAGAGAGTTCAAAAGCAGAGATATGTGAGACACTAAAGCAGTCATCCTCCAGAGCAATTGACTTCAACTTGGCTACCCTGCAGGCAGTTAAGGAGCCTCATATTGAAAAGGGCCAGGACAAAGGACCTGGACTGGCTTGACCCGCAGTAGAATGCACTGGTTGTAGTAAAAGGGCTATTTTAATTTTTATAATACTATAAATATACATGATGCTGTGCTATTTAATATGTGGTGGAAGTTCTACAGAGTTGAAGCAAAGGTTTCCTGACAGAGCAGTAAGAGTTGTGTGCAATGTCTTCCCATTAGGGAACCTTACACAACAGATACTGGCCTCGGGAGCCAGTTGTACTGGTGTGGAGCAGTGGGTTCAGGGACTGCACTTCTTAAGAAAATGCCATTGATTTTAAGAAAGCTTCTACCTGAAGACCAGCTGTGCTTTAGATTACAGTGGGAAAAAATGCAACATAGCAGCTGCAGTCTTGGCAAAGCAGTGTAGGCTTCAGTAGGACTTTTAGGCCCAAACCCCAGCCTGCTGCTGGTGATGGCCCCACTGGAGGTCTGCGTGGCCAGATACCCAGATCAGTTCCCCCCTCCTCAAAAGATCTCTGCTGAGTAAATGGACCTCACTGGCCCATTTTGCTGTTACATTGCTTGTTTCCATTTCAAGATCATTCAGGCTGATGACTATATTAAATAATATGATCTCCTGGTACTAAATCTTGTTGTAACTCACTAACGGTGCTTTACTGTAATGAAAATAGGTCATTTGTTCCTCTTCGTTTTCTTTTGCTGTAATTTATGATGTTGCTTTGCCTCTGGCTACTTAGTTTATGCATTTCTATCTTCAGGCAGACTTTGTCAAAAGTTGTGTAGGAATCCAGTAACCTATAGCAACCAATTCTCTACTGCCTATTTATCCAAAGAAGTCCTATAGACCAATGAAACATGATTTTGTCGTGTTGAAAAATTGCCTGTTACATTATCTTAATCAGTGATGCTGTAATTATGTTTTAAATTTTCATTAGAAAATCTGGTTGTCAGTGTAACATGCATTGATTTGTATTTCCTGGGGTGAATAACCCTAGCACCTCTGAAAATGATACACTTGGTATTTGCTATCTTGCAGATGTCTAATTTTATCAAGAGATTGTGTATTTTCTGTCAAGATTTCTTTCTTAAGCGTCTTCAGAATTTTTTAACCCAGGCCATCAGAGACTGCTGATTTACAACACTTTAATATAATCAATTTATTCTAGCATCTTTTCTTTGATACATCAATTTCTGACCCTGTCTTATCTTAATCTGAAGGTTGTTAGCCTCATCTACAGTCAACATTGTCCAGCATTTCCCATCATAAGATCTTGGATTTAGTTATGTAAGACTGTTCCTGGGCATAAATTTTTCATGATTGATCAGTCTTTCTTTTGGGAGTATGTGCATTTGTGTTTGTTTCAACCAAAACGTAGCAATTTTCTAGAATGAAGACAGAAAGAAAAAAAGCAGACTTGACCATGTTAAGAATAAAGGTGACCTTTTACTACAAATGTTGTGTATCCTATGTGCTGTGGAAATAAGACTTGAAATTGAACACTTGAGTAGTTTATGAGTTAGGAACACGTCATATGTCTCCTTATGAACCTGGCCTGAAACTGTCCTCCAAAAATAGCAATTTCACATGCCTATTAGAAATCACTTTGACTGTAGAAGTGTGCCTGTCCTGGGCATGTTTGATGCCCTCAGCTGGGCAGAATTTCCTGTACAAGGAGGATTGCAGTCTGTAGTTGTATGGAATCAGCTTTTCACTGATGCTGGGGGAGCAGATTTGCTTAGAAGCATGACAGGGTTTGAAGCTTTACCTGGGAGCTAGTGAGAGCAAGAGAGAGAAGGAAGTGGACTGGGATGTGGAGAAGGGTGAAAGAGTGAAGTCTGGGATATGGTGAGCAAGGACTCTTGGCTTGGAAAATGGCTTGAGTGAGAGAAGGGGAATGTGGGAATGCGACATGGACTGTGGAAATAAAGGAGCAGCATCTTGGTGATGGTGATCTCCCTCTCCTGGCCACCACTGTGACATTCACCTTGCATATTGCTTCATATTCTCTGTTTCCATTTACAGTCAGTGGCAGTCATGAGGAACAATTCAGCTGACCTATATTAAGTGTCTGTTTAGGATGAATCATGCCCCAGGACTGCTGATTTCTCTGCCTTGACTACAAAAGCTCATCAGATGATGAGCTCAGATGGACACCTCTGTAGGATCAGATGGGGCCCTGCCTCACAGCCTGCACATCAGCTGACAAATCCCCTGGGTGTTTTCAGCTTTCAGAAGCTGATGAGAACTGGGCATCTGCCTGCATCACAGAGTCCCAGTGCCACAATAACACGCAAACCCCCTAAAGGACATCTTTCCATGTCACATTCTTAACCCTCAGCCACTGGGCCTATTGCTGATTCCTCAGTCCTTACCCCCATTTCTTCCTGTGAGATGATAATGGCTGGCTGGGTCCTCAGTCCTGAGGTTAGGTGCACAGGGAGATAATGGTGGGACCTTATGGGGACACAGACACCTTGGGTGTGTGTCAAGGACTACGGAGATTAGTGGGGTGACTGCGGGAGAGGAGACAAGATGGATGTAGGGAAGCTGAGACTAACAGGACAGAGTGCTTGGAAGCGCTAATGAGAAGTGGAAACACGACTCAGAGGTGAGTCTGAGGAAAGGAGCCAGCAGGAGACAGGAAGCATGGCTGGGAGCACAGGCACCAGCAAAGGGGTGAGGGGCAGAGGAGGCAAGAAACCCAAGCAGGCAGGCAGCAGAACAAGCACCATGGAGAGAGGAAATACATACTATATATTAAATTAGTGCTGCCTACCTTGTGCAATGAATAAAGCCCTGCAGGGGAAACACTGCAGCCACGTAGTTAATGCATATGGGAGCAAATAAATGGTTGCCTGAAGATGCCTGTGGTTTCCTAATTTTTCATTACTTGACTTTGTACTGTCATTTTAATAAGTTTTGTTATGTATCAGATGTACATACCATGCTATAATGTTTCTGAGATGAATGATGTGCATCCTCATTTTCACCCTGTTGCATCTCACATTGTTCCTGCGTTTAGTTCTTGGTCCAAAAAGCAACATATCCCTCCAGCTCTTTGCTTCTGCCCTACCAGGAGGTGTGAGCCTGAAGGAAAATCTGAACTGCTGACCTTCCTGCCTAGGGGTAAAAGCATTGCCCACTGAACTGCACTGTCACCTAATGCCTTAGCCTGAATGTAAATGCTCACGTGGTTTAGAGAGCACACAGTGGAGCAGCAGAACACAAGCAGTGAAATCAAAGGCATATATCCACTCTGTTTTTTGTATTACCGGTCATGTTTAATGCAGTGCATTTAAAATACCTCTAGAATACATTAGAGTGTTTTTGATGGTAAATTTAACTGCCAAACTGTTGCCTGCCTCACTGGGATCCCTTCTCAACTTCACATCCATGCATTCTGTGTCTCACTTCACCACTTATGGGAGAAGGGAGAAATGCACTACCAGCCCAGAGAGTGCGAAGCCTGAGGAGTTTGGAATCATTCTGGACAGTTCAATATCACCTGGGAGATGAGGCTGATGCCTAAGCAGCAAACATCACCAGGTCAGTGCCGAAGGACCAATGCTGACCTACTATTTTCTTCTTTTGGCACACCTCTCTGAGTCACACAGTGCAGACGTCTTGGTTCATCTGGCAATTGGAGAGCTAGCTGCCCTGACACCTAGCAGGGCTGGCCAGAAATAGAGATAGGGGGCTGTCAATACCTGCTCTTCTCTTATGCGCACAGGAAGCCTGTGATGAGCATTTCAGATTCATGTAACTATTGCCCAGGGGCTACCATTTTAAGGGAAGCACCAAGTCTGAACCCCAGTACAGCTTTTTCTGGAAAAAAGCCTGCCCGCAAAATGTCACAGACCAATAAAATCATTGCACAGCAATTCATCTAAGAATGAAAAACAAAACAAAACAAAACAAAAAAACAACCCAAAACTGTGAAAGAAATATTGTTAAAAACAAGAAAAAAAAAACCTGTCTTGTGGGCCTTGCAACACACATTACTCTGCTAATGCACAAAATTTAGGAAGTAGACTTGACTAGAAACTGAAGTGAAAGCCATGTATCTGTTTTCATTGTCAACAGTGAGAAATGTCAAGGAACAAGCAAAGAGCAGAAAGTGAAAAGCATGTAAGATTATGAAAAATCCTTGCAAGAATAAGTGTTGAGGTATCCTCTATAAACCAAAATATGCAATGGTTAGCATGCCAGCATCCATTCAAGTTAATTACTACTGTCCACTAGACTAAAGTCTTGTGCAATTAGTTGTGTGATTAACCAAAAGTCCCAACAGATAAGCAAGTGGCCTCCATAAAATCATGGGAAAAAAACATAAATGTGGAAGCATTGGGATTTGGTAGCACTTGAACATTCACAGAAAAGCAATGACATCTACACATACTAGGTTTGCAGGATCAGGCTCCTAGGGATCCCAGAGACAGAACTCTTCTGAGCAAACAAGCTCTCAAATTAGACATTTTAGTCTGAGCTACATTTTACTTGCAAGCGCCTCAGGAATTGCAAGTAAAAGCTTTTCTACCTTATTTAAAACAGATCTGAGAATGGCAGAGAGGATGGTGAAATTACACAGATATTCACAAGAAATTCTCCACGGTGAAAGTGGTGAAGCACTGGAATCCGCTGCCCGGAAAAGCTGTGGATGCCTGATCCCTGGAGATGTTCAAGGCCAGGAGTAATGGGACTTTGAGCAACCTGATCTAGAGGAAGGTGTCCTTGTCTACAGCAGGGGGGTTTGAACAGGTGATTGTTATAATCCCTTCTAACTGTTCCGTGATTCTGTGACTACAAATTAGGTTCCCTCTAAGAGTTGGAGAGAGCTGTGCTGTAGCCGGGCTGGGAACCAGGTCTGCAGAATGGTAACTCCAACCTGTTGGTTGGAGATCCACAATAACTGGCTGGGTCTACTATGAGAGGGTTATTTTAGGTGGAAATTACATTTAAAAAAAAAAAAAAAAAAAAAAAAAAAGATCTTCAAGAGCAATTCGGTTATAGCTAGATTTGAGGAATGGAATAGCATCTAAAGAAAGTGTTTCCTTGCAGCAAACAGAGTTTTAATCACCCTGGAAGTGAGATGGACAAAAGGACTGGATAGCTCAAGGAAATAGTCTGAATGGAGTCAAGCTCAGCAGTGATTAAAAGCTGCTATCACTTCGTGACTGTTGTGGGGATATTTGAGATGAGCTGATAGATCTCAGACCACAGGCATCAACATCTTTGCGGCACCACCTAATTGGATCCCATGTTGGCAGTCTCAGCAGTGATACCATGGTTTAAATGAGTTGTGGGGAGTAAATCCACTTCTCTGGGTGGGGAGCAACCTGTGGTGCATTGTCAGAGTGAGGGACAGAGGCTTAGGCATGCTTGTAATGCCAGTGGCTTTATTTTTCTTGCTCTGAGGAGAAATAAAAGCTCCCAGCAATTCCAGCTGTCAGCCAAGTCCTGCTCAGAGAACTGAGATCTTTCCAATAAAGAAAGCCAACAGCAAGGCAAGAATTTGTAGCCCTGCTTCTCTAATTGCAAGGCTCTTCTCTAGCCCCATTAATTTCCCGTGAAACTGAGAAGTTTAGTCAGCATTAAATCTGGGAGTGTTGCCTTTCACTGGGGCTCTCTGTTATGCAGCAGACAGGCATACATTTTTGCTGTGACAAATATTTTATTGACACTGATACAATATATACATTGCAAAAGAGCATTCTGAATAAGTATTCCTCTATTTTGGTGGAGAGACATGTATGCTATACAGATGGCTGGAGTAAATCTGGCCTTACAATTAAAATCTGTTTAGAGTTTGTAGCAAAGTGACTGATGGATTAGACTCAGTGCTCCATCAATCCCCCCCCCTCCTCATTCCTCTCTGTAGTACAACATTGATGGCAGGTCATAAATAGCCATTTGTACAAAGTGCAGGAACTCTTTAAGTATCATTTTATAGCTAGTATATATATTCCAAATGGCTGGCAAAATGCAAAGTGCCTGGGGTCTTCAACAATTGCAATAGGTCGTGAGAGACAAGCAGTACCTACATATTTGAATCAAGGATGCTACATTATATAGGAATGGTAATATTGTTGATATTCTGGAAACTCTTCTTTGGAGCACATGGAAAAAAAATTGTTTCCTGAAGAAGTGAGGCTCTAAACTGGGTTTTCTGGCCAAATTTCTGTCTGGTTACTTACAGTCCTACTCTTTAATTCCCCCTAGTGCTTTTGATAAGTGCAGGTTTTCACTTTGCTTTTTGCCCTATACTTTCACTTTGTTCTTCTCCAGAGGTTATTCATCTTAAGGCTGGAGGAAAGTTATGTCTTACATCAAGAGAACCAGGACTCTACCAGAAAATTATTTCACTGGTGCTTAACACAACTCTGAAACGGGCCTGTTGCTCATCAAACAACATTAAAACTAAAAGCAGAAGAGAAATGTGAAATTTTAAAGTAAAAGCATAGCCACAGCTGTAGGCACATGCCATGGTGAGGGAGGGCTGGCAGAATGGAGCAGAGTCTAAGTGCAGTCCCTTATCTCAGATAAGGAGAGGAGCAGCCTTACCAGCCCCTTGCAGGGAGAGACAGCCTGGAAATGACCTTTGCTGTGTTCATATGGGCTTCCTTCTAGCTTGACTTGCTTCTGCTTGAGATATAAAGCCAGAACTAAACTGTTCGGTGACCAAAACAGAATCACAACCCAATGAGCTTTTGAGCACCTACAAAGGAAGCAAACTTATTGGGTAGCAGGTACCAGCAATTCCTGCTGCCTCTAGCTGTGGCTTTTCAGGATGGAGAGCTTTACAAGGAGGTTGTGGTTCAGATCCCGTGGATTTACTGAGGCAATGACTTTCTATTGAACACCGTCTCCCAGGTTCTTCTACATGAAAATCTATATGGATTTAGCTCACAATTCCAGTGCTTCCTCTTGTCCCTGGGTTTGCACTTAAAGCTAAGCATGACCTCTACAGCTTCCCAGTGGGGGAAACTCCCTGATGTCTCAGATGGGAGAAAGCTCAAAGAAAGATCTGCATCTCTCTGCACTTTCTGGCTTGAAATTTTCCACTGTTTTGAAGAGTCATGGGGAGACTGCAGTCACTCCTAGTTAAGGGCAGAGATTACTAAAAAACAGTGCAAACTCTAGAGGACAAATCCTTTTCTCACTCTGAAGTGCTGCTATTAATTAATTTTCTGTGATAGTGAGAAATATTTTATTTGAGAACTGCACAGGGAGTAGTTCTCCTCCTTGACCTGTTGTGGTCTGACAACAGAAGAGAAGCTTAACTGAGGAACAAACAAGGAATTATTTATTTGTTCTTGGCTCAATTAATTCCTGGCTTGGAAACTTAATGCAGAAATCAGGCTATTTTCACATGTGCACTGTAGTAAAACGGTGTTAGGCTGAGCCATGTCTGGCATTTCCTCGTGCCTGAGAATTAGCAGGGAACCATTATATTTGGAAATAGATAGAATCCTGTTAGGACACTGGAAAATATATTCTCTTCACAACAGGATGCAGTAGCCTCCAACAGCCAAAAGCCCAGGGAACCCAATGCCAGGAAAACCCATCTGCTTGCCTGGGATGCCAGTCCAAGGCATATTCATGCTTAGTGTTAAAATGTATCTGCAGAAAAACACGGAAACTGAGATTTAGGCCCTGTCACTTAATACAAGCTGAGCTCAGCTTCTCAGGAGCACCTTAGAATCTGTTTCCGACAAACGTACCTTTTGAACTACTAATACACCTGCCAATAATGTTTTTAAAAGGAGCATTCTTTCAGCTGTAAGATGAACAGTTCAAACACCAGCCTGGCTCAGTGCACACTTATACGCTTTGTTACAGAAAGGGCTGTAGAGGTGACACATGACATACATGCAAATGTATGTGGGCAAATACCCATCTTGCAGGGAGGACGACAGGGAGTGGAGGGCTCCAAGACTCTGGCGATGGGTTTCAGTTGCAGGCGCACTTGCACCAAGCATCTGCATTTACTTGACGCGAGAATAGAAATGATCAGGTTATTGTGCAGACACAAAATGTAGCTGATTTCCCATCCTAGCAGAGGCAGCTAATTCTAACAAATTGCATCTGTAACAAAAGGAGTACATAAGAAAGAAAGGAGGCAGGGCCTGAGGGAACTGGATATGTAGAAGGACTTGCACAAGGACAGATTGAGAGGCCTTCCAACCAAAAACTCGCATGAATAGAGTACTGCACACTCATCCACTGCTTTGGCTAACAGACAAAGACCATTTTGACAGCCTTTAATGCTGCTCCAAAACTACACAGTGCAGAAGAGGCTGTGTGACACTGACCTGCTGGCTACCACTGTTGTAGAGAGCTGAGTTGATGGGACCTGGTAGCCAAATGGCCTCAAATGCAACAACAGGCTTTGAAACTTCCATTGCTACACATAACACACAAATATCCTGTATAGCCACGTCCAGCTTTGTTAACCAGCACATTAACAATGCTGGCAGCTATCTGGATGAGCCTCATCACTTCCTGTTGCTACCACTGAGGGAGCCAAAGCAGTCTTAGAAACAGTTGGACATTTGGACCAGAAAGGCCTTGGACTCTACTTGACATCAGGTATGTCGGTTCATTTTTTTCAGTTGATTGACACTAGTGGGACCAGAGGAAAGCTCATAATGGCATGTTGCTGCTGCTGCTGCTGCTCATTTTGGGCTATTAGCATGAACAGAAACAGCCATTCCATGCTGATGCCACAAGATTTTCAGCCATCTGTATCATTTAAACTCTTCTCTGTCCACTATGAAAAACAGCTTGGGAAAGATAGGTAGGGGAACAAATCCTTCAGCTCCACTTAGCAGCTAGAAGAAGATGATAAGACATGGAAGGAGGAGTTGCACATGCTTCCTTCTTTTTTAGTGCTTCATTTCTATGAACCCACTGAGGCAGAAATCCAACTGAAAATCTGTACTTCCTCTTAGTTGCTAGTAAAATGTAAACTTCCCAGCTTACCAAGGCCCAAGAGCCAGAGCTCTAATAGAGAAAGGACTCTTTACTCTGCCTGCTCAGGTAGAAGAGAAAAAGACTACTTGTCTTTCTCTATCTGCATAGGTTACCTACCTACAAGGCTTTGTGTGACAGAGCAATAATTACTATAACATGATAACATTGGATTTTGGATTTGTAAGATTAAAAATAATTTCAGTTTCAGAAATTCTTGTTTGGCACCAATTAATTAACTGTCCACTCCTCATGTCTCCCTGGATGCAGGTAAAGAGACGTCACTGCTCCTAAGTTGGAGCATATTTTGTTTACTCATGTATTGCTGCTCACCTGGGAGTACCAAACGCTACATTTCATTGATCTTGGTCCTTGCTTTGCTAAGTGCTTTCAGCTTTCATCCTGTAAGGATTTGCTGCAGAATACATAAATCAAGGTATTCAGGGAGCCTACAAAGTCTGAAAGCTTGGCAACGACAGCTGTTGGGGAAGACTTTGGGGTGAAAGATGATGGTCAGGATGTTGTTAGAGCAGAAGGGCCTCTGATGAGTCCTCCCTGTTTGCATGCTAATTGAAGTGAATAATCAGCTGTAGTAAGAGACAGAATGCAGGTGCTTCTGTGGGAATTAGAGGCAGATCTGCAAAGGAGTACCTGAAGTGATACATCTAGCCATGAGGGGAGTTTTGTAGATGGGTGTTCAGAAACTGTTGCTCATAAGATGTCCTCATCAGTGAGTGAGAAAGGAATGTAATGGGTTGAATGTCATCAGGGCTCCTGGGAAATTGGGGATTTAACTCTTTGCTGGTACTACTATTCTATACATTCCTCAGTTTACATGAGTATTCTCCAAATAAGTTTTCCTTCCTCACACAGCTATTGCTTAGGGCAAATACGTTTCGCTTTATGATCATAAGAATTGCAGTGAATATTATCTTCTTTTGGAGGTACAGATTCTTCACCAGCAGGAAGAGGAGGGCGTGGTGCCAAGCAAAAGCTGGCCGACAGCAATGGTCTCCTCTTCATAGCAAAAGGTCCCAGAAGGTGTGACATGAGAATTTTCTGTCAAGCCTCCAGGGCTGAAATTTCTGGCCAATCTCTCAAAGACTTGAAATTTCAGGAGGTCAGAAAACATTACTGAAAATGTAGGAAATCTTGTTTTTTATTATCCAGCTGTTTTCAGGGATAACTATGTAGTTGGACAGAGACATATGGTTTATGGTAGAATATCCATCTCCATAGATTTATTTTACATGATTATTTATCGTATTTGTCTTTCTTTAGCAGCACAACCATCAATTATACACAGTGTAAAGGAGAAAGTAATAAAATGCCAAGTGCTGTGCAGTAGTTCTCTTGTCTTGCCAGCAGCAGGACTGCTGATGGGAGCATCTGACTCCAGGGCCAGATGGCCCAAGACAGGATGGCAGCATTTGCACAGCAAGCCCTCCTGGCCCACACATACTACAGAAGATGTTAAGGATCCTCGTCTGACTCTCAGTGATTTCATCACAGTGTCTCTTAAGATTGTTATCCACCACGTTGCTGGTAGTCCACAGAGACTTTGCCCTCAAAATTGTTGAGACAAGGTACCACAAAACCAGCTCAGCTTTTCCATCCTCTACTCATGAGAGGTACTTCCATTCTGCTTGCTAAAAAAACACTCAGCTCTTCTCGTTCTTCTCCAATAGTGTCTAAATCTTGCTTCACTGAAGAGTCCTCTGTCAGTCTTCCCAAACTGGTCTGACCAGCAGAAAGCTTCACCACTCCCCACCCTGATTTTTAGCTCTCTTCTCAGTTTTCTTGACCTCTGAAATGGAGAGAATCAGCCAATAAAACTCTATGTTTCTCTTTGGCCTTCTCAAAAGACACTGGTTGCATGGCTCATTGAGTTCTATAGACAAACATTCTTTGGCCTCTTGGTGAAAATAGGAACATTTCTGGGAACCTCCTTTTTACAGAGCAAAATGAAGGGAGAAGGAATATATCAAGGTCTGCATGGTACAGAGAGGTTAATGGTATTTCAGCATCTACAGTGACACCAAGGCTGACCAAAACTAACGAACAAATAAAATCTTACGCTCTGTTTTAGATTTTCTTAATTTTTCTACTATTCTTCTGGGCATCTTGAGAACAACACGTAGATGCATTGTGATCCTGGTGACCCACTCTTCTTGGTACCATCTGTTATAGTGCTGTGTGTGTCCATGCCTACACCTTCCTATTCATTCTCCTCTGATACCACTCTTAATGCTTCTGTCACAGTTCTGCACATAGCAACCTCCACACAGTTGTCCTTCAACATTACCAGGTGCCTTCCCTGTTATTCTTGTCCTGGGGCAATCTCAGGCAGTGTACCAGTTCTTTCACTCCATGCTGTGACCTACAGACCTTTCTGCAGAGACATCCTTGCAACTGACAGTCCCTTTTCTCTGCTGTTCAGCCCTGAATCTTTCCAAAGCAGAAATTGCCATCATGATGATATTCTGGTGCCTGTTAATAGTTGCCAAGATGAGAATCTACCAGACTCATTGGCAGCTGTAGCCAGGATCCGTGTGTGAAGAGGTGAAAAGCGTTAACCTCCTGGCCAGGTACTAGATCTCGTTTCAAGCTTGGTTAGAGATGCTCCCTATCACTGAGTGGACTCTCAGATTGCTTCCCAGAGAGAAACAGCCAAAAGAATTTTTTTTCCCCAGTTACAATCTGCTGCTTATTTGGAAGGACAGAAGGAACCAATAAACTGGCTGTATGAGAACAGGCAAAAGACCAAAACACTGTACAGCCTGCATGAAACTAAAATTCCAGGTGGTTGAACTGGACTCTGAAAGAAACAAGAGAATACCATGAAAAAAGACAACCTATTTTCAAGGAGCATATAAGACTATAGAAGTATTTAAATATGGAGGAAAAAAAAATGTTGAAAGTGGGAAGGAAAGGGAAAGAGATCACAATCTCTGAAACTCCTGAAGATAGGGCTTGCTTTTCCTATGCATGCACAGTGATTTCTCAGCTTTAGTTCTGAACATTTCCTTCTGTGTACTCTGTGGACCATCAGATGTAAGACCAAGGAGAACATCTGAGCATAGTTCTGGTCATGGTAACACAAGCATTAGAGGGAGAGTATGTTCACCAAATCTTGGAGTATTAATATGGATTCGTATCCATACAAATAAGAGTAAAATCTTTCAGACAGAGACTTGATATGATTCTAAATTAAACTGTGAGTCAGATGCTAAGCAGGAGGCAGGTGTGACATACAGTTGTGGCAGGCAGCCAGTCCAGGGGGAGGGGGCTTATCTGCCAGGAAATCTACAAGCCCAAGGGAAGAGAGAAGACAAGAGTCCATTTTAGATTTCAAAGAAATGTCTTCTTTGGCTGAAGTGGAAGAGGTTTCTGAGAATATGGATGGGTTGGAATAAGATACAATTCAGAGTCTGGGAATGAGGAGGAAGAAGTCTCTATAAAGAGAAGTGAGGGAATTTATGAGGCTAAAAAATAATCATTTTGTGATATTTTATTTACCCTCACCACCCAAATCTAACAGAAAAGCAATCTGTTTTGATGTTTCTCTCACAAGAATGCCCTTGTTCTTTGCCTTCCAAACTGAGCCGATATATATCCAGGTCTAGATTTTCGTCAAGATTCAGCTGACAAAGTTTGATTTGGCTTGAGATGCAGAGAACAGAGAGAAACATTCAACACTGTACCTCTTGCCCTGGTGTTTGGGGAATGCAATGGAATATTGGAGGCTTGGCTGCTAACAAACTGGTGCCCTTTTTATTGTCTAGGAAAACCTTGTTTGACAACATTGGTAGGAGGAATCCACTCTTGACTAGAAGTGGGCTTTCCTTCAGGGTAGTAAGTTGTTTATTAGCTGGAATTTCTGTCTTCCCCTGGCTGAGAACAGCTTCTCTTCTATGCAATGCTGGTATGGAAGGAAGCTGTTTTGTCATTTAAAAGAAAGAAACAGATGGAATATGTGGCAGTGTTAAAAAGCTCCAGCTTGTTGCTACGGTAACTGAGGGAGATATATTTTTTAATTATTATTTTAAATTCTTCATTGTCTTCATTAAAGGTAACAATGATAGCAGAGAATAAACAAAGTGATGCCCTGCTGTGCAAATCAGTCCCTCAATAAATAAAATTAAAAGAGTGCTCTGCATTGCAAATGCTGATTCAGTCTTCAGAAGAGTGGAAGGACTACAGGTTATCTGAGGATGATGAATTATGCATGCTGGCAAGCTAAGGACAAGGCAGGGTCATTCAGCACCTCTGTCCCATACCTTCAGTTGAATGGATTAGGACAGACCTGTGGGAATGCTGGACAAAGATCCAGCCATCATAAATCAGGGAGCTGATGATAAGCCTTAGAGGTGAGGAGAGAATACTCCCACACCTCCACTATAAAGGGCATTGGCCTAGAAAGCAGGTGCAGTCGCTGTTGGCTCCTTGAGTGCCATTAAGCACTGGCACTCTGGAATGGAGCATCCTGAAATGATTGTATAGAAGTTATGCCTAAGTAAGAGATGAGTGAGTGTCTTTCACCAAAATTTCTCGCACCCAAGATGTTTAACAAACTTTATCAACTTCTTGTGCTTCTTGCATACTGTAATCACTCTGCCCAGCACAGAAATGCCACTATCCCTGCTGTGAACTACAGTAGTCACTTTCCTGTTCATAGCTACGTTCCCGGTGAAAGTACAAAAAGAGGAGGCATTCCCGACCATCTGAAGCTATACGGTAAATCTAGGATGGATGGTAACTTCTGGCTTGGAATTTGTCCTGGGTATAGAGGTAACGAGAGTGCTAATAGCAAACAGATTCAGCTGTGGTTTTGTTAGGCATCTCATGTCAATTAAAACATCCCAAGCTGTTTTGACTTTACTTGTTGGGTCAGCCAGAGTTAGGCAGGTGTGGTTAGGCATAGATAGACTAATATGATAGTTACAAGGAGAAACTGTCTAGGTGACTGAGCCAAGAGCTGGCTGCCTTTGGAAGGAAATGTTTTTCTCTTGATGAGTCCAAGGTCAGCGAAGAGAATGTCTGAACACAGTTCTAATTTGATGAAGAGATTACATTTTGTGATAACAAGTTCACACACAGCAAAATTCCTGTTACTATTTCTCCTGTCTGTGTTTGTTATTGCTGATGGAACAGGCAGATTAAAAACACAGCCAAGTCTGAGGAGGTTCTCCCTGGGGATGAGGGTATGTAGCACTCCTTCAGCTTTCCCGTCTCTGCCCCTAGCCCTATTCTTTTCCCAGAATTTCTTCGTGCCCAAGCATCCAAGCATGAGAGAGATCAGATGTGGGATTCAGGGCATAGGCAGCTGCTTCCCCCTTCCCTCAGCAGAAGCTAATGTGATCTAAATTTAAGACTGCTGCTGCTTCTTGCATTTCCAGTGACGTCTCCAGGGCTTGTGGAGTTGCCACCAGTACGGCTGGGACAGCAACCCTAGCTCTTCTTGGCTTGGGAGCCCTGGGTTTGCTTGGCAGCTCCAGGCAAATTTTCTTAGTTAAATAAATAGATGAGAGTCCATTATTCTATCCTTTGTGAAGCCTCACTGGGAGGAGAGTGAGTAAACATTAGTAAATGATCATCTCTTTTCCCTTTCCAGGTATCTTTATATAGCCAGGACCAGGTCAGTTATCAAGGCAGAAACAATCTTTTGAAGACAAAAGGTATTTCTGGAATCATATAAGCAAAAAATGAAACTTACAATTTGCACTAGCTATACTAATAAGTGATCTGGCTCTTTCAAGTACAGCAATGAAGAATTATCTAAGTGTCTGCTCCAGGACCTAGGTACTATTTTATTTTCCTTTACAGGTGGCCATTTCATGCTAAGCAGACAAAAAGAAGCACTAAACATCTCTCCTTTCTTCAGAGTGAGAAATATGGAGGTATCTGTCTTCTTGATTTCTCATGACTACAAATGCACTGGCCAACTAGACCATATCACTCTGGGAGCCTTCCTGATGCAAGGAGAATAGCATTATCCTTTCTGATAGCTGTTCACATGTCATTTAATCCTGACTCTTTCTTTCAGTAGGCCTAAGTGTAGTATTAAGCCGAAGATAAAGTAGAAATATTATACAATAATCGTTAGAGTTAGAATACGATAGGAGAATAGGTGGTCATTTTGCACATATGAGTACCCATTACTAAGACAGTTTTTGTCAGCTCAGCATTAGGTAGGCTAAGTGGAAGTTAAACATCCAGGAAATATTGGAGGTGTGAGACAAATGACTTGAGGCTTTCCATGGGCAAAAGGTCAGAAGAAATGGCCTCTCTGCCAAGAAGACAGTAGACTTCTACTTAAGTTACAACATAACTGGGAACATAACTTAGATAAAGATAAGGTGTTTTGATCATAATTGTATTGCATTGTTCCTGATTTACTTGCAGTATCACGTTATAAGGTTGATAAAAACATTTCTTTGTGTATATTACTGGAAATCTTATTCTCATAGGTATGATTACTTCAGCTCTTTCCCAGCTAATGTCTGTGGGATCACATGGCATAGCTGGGTCCAGTTCTTCTGAGCAATGCAGCGTATGTCTTCACAAATAAATGTATTGCCTCTCTCTTCACCTTTAATCTTAAAATCCCTTTGATTTCTACCTGACATTCTTTCTCAGTGTTCTGATTTTCTGAGAGCTGGCTCAAGGAGGAGATTCAACTTGTATCTAGGGGAGGATGTGTGAGTAGCTCTCTATCCAGCTCATCCTTGCTGCGATCAACCAGATAGCAGAGGGGACGCTTTCTTCATCTCCTGCACATATCTTCTCTTTTTTTTCTAGCAAAAATGGCAGCAGGTTGTGCTCTGTTTACTTAGGCACTGCTAAGACGCACAGGAAAGATCGTTAGTTTCTCATGGCTGTTGTTGATAGCTCAATATGACTGATAAAAGCCAATAGTAGCCTTTTGCCAGATAAACATAACGGTACCTTGGGAAAATACCTTCTGTATTCTTGACCTGTTTTTCTTTTTACACGATAATCAAATTACAGCTGCTGATGAGGCCATTTCATGTGTTACATTTTCTGGGATCATGTGGTGTGGTGGAAATGCAAAATGATGTGATTGAGCACCTGGTGGAAAGGCAGGGCCAACCCAGGGAAGCTCAGGTGAATGCAATGTACCTGAGAGACTAGAAAGGGCGTATCCAGGATCCACCTTTTCCCAGACCTCATTTAAGGGTTGGCAGTGGAGGCAGGGGTACCTTGCTGGTGATCCCTGCCTACCTTAGGCCTTTTGAAGGTAAGCATTTTTTCTTCATTTTTGTGTTTGTGGCTGCTGCATTTGAATGTACTCTTACTTGCTGTAGCCTTGGATCTTGCTGCTCTGCTGTCATTGCTGTGCTTTCCATTGCATTACAGATAGTCCAGGAAGTGTTGTCAGGAAAGCGTTTCCTCAGAGCGTTTTCAGGATTACAGAAATATTCCCTTCTTGTAATGAGGGGGAAGGAAGGACTTTCAATCTGTCTTGTTTATTTTTGGTGAGCTGAAAGACCAGGAGCTGACCCTCATAAACAACTAATTGTGGGCAACCACAACGCTGACCTTTGGATAAGTAAAACTGGGATTCAGGTTTTCCAGACGCAAGTGGAGGCAAGTGGAGAGGCCATGGTTTTTAAGGTCAGAACTTGCTATTGAGCACTAGCTCTTGGTGAGCATTCTAAGCCCTGCATCACTCACTTGTGATGTTTCCATTCACGTTTCTCTTAGTACCAGCATACAGAAGCCACAGAGATCGTTCCTGAGACACCTCACGCTGTGACTGGGATTATGCTTTGAAGAGTTTCAGTTTTTTCTGAATTAATAACTTGCTGTGAAAAAATTTGGAGTTGGAAAAACTCTTGGAGTTGATGATAATCTTTAGTGAGTACCATCACTGCTTTAGGAGTTGGATTTACTTCTACAGGAAAGACAGTGCCACATCCATTTCTTATTAATTTTTTTCTAATAATTTCTTGTGTATGCATGTATATAGACTAGTTTGTGTCTATCTATTTATAAATACAGAAAATATATTCTGAGCTTACCCTTCCCTGTGGTCACCACCTGGTCCCTCAATTTCAGCATTCCCCTGAAGCAATGAAAATAGCTCCAAGAAAGGAGACAGGTTAAGCTTTGTATAAATGTTTTTGTGGTCCTCATCTCCAGAAAGGCTGATTCTGTGCCTCTACCTGCCCCATGAACTAGAAATCTTCCACATGGGACTCCTTCCCTTGGCCTTTTCAGCATGGTACCAACAGTGAATTGCAACTGAGTGAGCTGAGGGAAGAGGATGCACTTTTGATTCTCTTTCTTTCCCTAGCTAGCCTCAATAAGGAGCAGGTTTTGGAGGGTGGAGCATCTGACCTGTCTAATTTTATCTGTATGGATGCAGATCCATCTTTTCAAAGCTGTTTTCAAAGTGACTCTGATAACAGGACTGCTTACAGATAGGACTGCAATGATTATTCAGAGCATTAATCAGGGGAAAATTTATGCCAGTTACTGATTAACTAATTACTGCAATCAAATATTCACTCCTTTCTTTGGAACGATGGGCATGGCACTGGGAGAAGGAGAAGGCAACAAAAAACAACAACAAAACCCAGAAAACAAAAAATAGTTGCTTTAATATTTTGTGAGCTGGGATAGGGCTCCAACTTGGGGAGACTGGAGGCTCTGAAGGAGAGCAGAGGCCTTCTTTATTTTCACTCCAGTGCATCTTTGCCTGCTCCAGCTTACGATTTAATGCTACACCAGGAAGGAACAGCCAGCGCTTCGTTAAAGAAGAAGCATTTGAAAGTGACCCTTGCTAATGGTGGAGAACGAGAGTTTCAATAATGCTGCTCAGCTTCCCTGATTCTGCTCTCTGCAAACCTCAGCAGAGACTGTCCCTATAGCCACCAAGTAAAGTCCAGCCCTTGCAAGGGGAAAAATAAGCTTCCTCTGTCCTGATCCACCTCTGCTAGGCTGTGACTTGCAGAGGCAATGTGGAGTCAAGTAGGAAGAAAGGGAGAGGGGCTACCAGAGCCTTCAAATAACACCTTGAGGTTACTGCACGTAATTCGGTTTGTTTTGAGGGAGGTTTGAAAAGCAGACATGGAGACAATATATAAAACACTGCCAAGAGACAATAAAATGACAACAAACTTGTTTATCTCCACAACTATCTGGAAGGATGCTGTAGTGAAGTCGTTTTTTTTTTTCTTTTCTTTTCTTTTCTGGTGACAAGTGACAGAACATGAGGGTGTAGCATCATGTTGCACCAGAGAGGTTTAGATTAGGTGTCAGGAAGAGATTCTTCACAGAAGGGTAGGTAGGTGTTGCACAGGCTGCCCAGGGAAGTAGTAGAGTTACCATCTTTGGAGGTGTTTAAAAGACATGTAGATGTGGCACTTAAGGACATAACTTAGTAGTAGACTGGATAGCATTAGATGGTGGTTTGTCTTGATAATCTTGAAGGTCTTTTCCAGCATAAATGAATCTATTATTCTGTTCTGAACTGCATTATTCAGTCTAAAGGCAAATCCTGAGCATCTATGTGACTGTAGAACTTTTCTCCTAAGAAAAGAAGTGGAAGAACCTCTGTGGTTTTGAAATAGGCAGCACACAGCCTTTCTACTACTTTATTAATAAGTTAAAATGCTACAGGATCAGGTGGCCTGTTGTACTGCTTCTTTTCTGCAAGCAAAACTTATATCAGTCTTTCAGCAACAGCACTTTCTATTAAATAGGAGCTTATACACAAGTATTTTGTCTAATACAAGCTTTTGTAACTAACTGACCACCAGTCTTTCTATTACTCTGCAGCTGGTGTACTGGTGTATCTGTTCTGTATATGTCACTGCCATGTGGTTTTCAATCTCTACAGGTTCCTGGGGGTTCATAGATATGGACAGTATGTGTGAAAGATAACTAAGAAGTGAAAGTGTTGTTGGCTGTCTTACATTTGTTCTATAGGTGATAATTCTTTCACTGGAATTTTTTAAAGTGTTTGATAAACTGAATATAAGGGGTCATGTATTGGTGTAGATAGTTTGTCTTCCCTTCAAGGTTTTGTTTTTTTTTTTTCCTAGTTGTAGATGTTAGACATAACAAGTGGAGATAGATTTGACCTAAACAGGCTCAAGTGGCGGGCCCAGGTGAGTCTCATGAGGTTTAGTAAATCCAAATGCGAAGTCTTGCATGTGGTTTGAGGCAAATCTTTGTTATTGCTACTGGCTAGGGGATGTAAGGATGAAACAGCTCTACTGGAAAGGACTTTGGAGTATTGGTGGATGGCAAGCTGGATGTGAATCAGCAGTGTGTGCTCACAGTCCAAGATGCCAACTGTATTCTGGGCTGCATCAAAAGAAGTGTGGCCAGCAAGGCAGGGAAATGATCCTGTCCTTCTGCTCTGTGCTGTTGAGGCCTCACCTGAAGATGTGCAGTCCTCAGTACAGGAGAGATCTGGACTTGCTGGAGTGCATCCAGAGGAAGGCCACAAAAATAATCCAAGGGATGGAATGCCTCTCCTACAAGGATGGGCTGAGAGAGCTGATGCTCTTCAGCCTGGAGAAGACTCCAAGGCGACCTGATAGTGGCCTTTCAGTATCTAAAAGGAAGCTACAAGAAAGAAGAGGACACACTCTTTAGCAGAGTCTGTTGTAGGACAAGGGGAAACTATTTCAAACTAGAAGAGGGGACACTTAGACTGAATATAAGGAGGACATTTCTTTACAATAAAGGTGGTGAGGTGCTGGAACTTGTTGCCTATAGAGGTGATGGAGGCTCCAACTTTGCAGACATTCAAAGTCAGGCTGGACAAGGCTCTGAGAAACTTGCATGTACGTCTAAAAGGGTTTTCCAGTGAAAGGATATGGTACCATCTGAGAATTGTGTTTGTCTTATTTATTAACTATGTTGTCATTGGCTTTCAATTTCTTATCTTCTACGGTATCCCTGGAGAGGTGGCTTGAGCTTCAGCTCTGCATGCCCCATCTCCACACTGCATTTCTACAAGTACAAGTGAACACAGGGACCTTCCACAACTGCTATTTTGGGCGCAAATAGGAGGCTCTGGTTATGCACTTGTATTGCCAGCAATGAATGTCTATTACTGACAGTAGAACGTGGTCTGCGAATCTTTGTGTGTTATCATATAAGCTAAGGTGAAAAGTCCAAGATTAGTAGGGAGAGTCCAGAAGAAGCTATAACACAGTAACTGTGAAGTCAGCAAGAGATTTGCAGGCGTCTTGCACTGCAATAGATGACAGCCCCAAATGGTCTGTATGTGTCAGTCCAGGAAGATACAGTAAAATCTCAAAATTGAACAACATGCTTTGGTTTTGTTTTTTTTTTTTTTTTTGCCATTAGTGGTGAATTAGGGGTCTCAACTTTCTCTTCTATGGCATTTGAATAACAGAACAGCTTAAGTTTGTCTGTTAGCCAGGAGTTTTTTTTTTTAAAAAAAAAGAGGAAGAAGAAATAGAAAAGCCTTAGGTGTTAATTGCTATTTGTTCAAAATGTAATAACTGCAGAGTTTGAAATTCATACCACATTCAGAAATGAGATCACACTTCATAATTGCTATTTCATACTGTTAGCTCCTTAACATCTTTTATTTTAAAAATCATCAAAAACCCTTTCTAGTGCCACTGACACCCACTCAGCCACCTACTCGCTTACATCCCACGTATGTTCACACACACGATATGCCCTAAAATGTTACTGAACATTCCAAGTCTCTTCTCTGTTGGTAATTTTTAAACATTAATTATTTCAAATGTTTTTGGGGTTCTTTTGTTATAAAAAGAAATGTGCCAGATGCTTACTAGCAATCCCTTGTTCTTCTGACGTGTGCAGTGCATTGTGCAGAACTGCGAAGGATGCTTCAGGATGTTGATTAAGGGCAGACCTGGAGAGCTGATCAGATGCCAGACACAGGGAAGTGATTAGTCCCCTCTATTTGTACTAATGAGGACATAGCTGCTCCTCAAAGTCCAGTATGGATTTTCCTAGTGAAAGAAAAAGCTTGACAAACTGGAAGGAGTCTAGTACAGGGTCACCAAGGTGGTTGAGAGCTGCACTACATGATGTAGAAGGAGGGGTTGAGGGAAGTGATTTTTTTTCAGTCTTTAGTAAGAAAGGCAAAGGGAGATTCATTTCTTTTTCTACTGCCTAAAAGATGTTCTTCCCAGAGGTGAAAGGATAAGAGGAGATCATTGTGAGCTGCAGCACTGGAAATTCCAACTGGACAGAAGGGAGAATTTTCACTATCATGGAGGTGCCCAGCAATATTCTGGTATCTCCATCACTGAATATCTTCAAAACAGCACCACAATACCCTGAGTAACCTAACTTGATTTGATGTTAGCTATGCTACAAGCAGGAGTTAGCGGGGCTTTTCCATCTTGGATTATTCAGTAGTTCATTGTTTGAGTTCCTTTCTTCTCCCAGGATTGCCATGTAGTGTGGTACGTGTGGTCATGTGAAAGCTGCTGAGGGACAAGGCCTTCCTGAGATATGTCTGTCTTTTGGGTAATGGAAACAGAGATATGAAAAAAAACAAAAAAACAAAAAAACAAAACACCTAAGAACACCTTGGAAGGCAAGTGCTTTCTTCATATGTTAACTTTATAATATATGTTAACATATGTCATATGTTAACTTTCTTAATATGTTAAATTTATAATCCACAGAGCTTCTGGAGGGAACGTGGTAGAGCAGCCTCTTTGTTCAAAACCCAGAAAGATGACATCAGCCCTGATTAACCTCATAGGTCCCAGAGTGAGATTTTCATCTAGATCTGTCTTGCCATTGGGACCTCTCTTCAATACACTCCTGAGCTCTGAGGTACAAAGGATGCAGCAGTTGTAGCAATTCTCCCCCCCATGCTTTTTAAAATTAGTCTTTAATTATTAAGAAGAAAAAAACTAGAATAAGTTTGTACTTATAGGTGATAGAAGGATGTAGACATCATGTGGGTGGCTTTTTCCTTGCCAGGTACTTGAGTCTTTTTTTGCATGGATATAACAAGCCACACTCATGGTGTTGGCAGGCTCCCTTTTTTTCCACATACACAGGCAAAATACACCCACTTGCATGTATCTCAGGCTCCTGAGCCCCCCCAACATGCATGTGGCCTCTCTTCCTTTCTTTCTCTGGCTAGGGAAACCCACAGGCAAAGAAACTGCTTGGGGGACAAGGGCATTTTACAAAAGGCTTATGGTCAGCAGACCTTCTCTATTCATGCAGAGTACTTTCTTCTGATCCTCACAGTGTTTAAGTCCCTCAGGTGAAAGGGCGTGTGGACTTTGCAAGACAAACAAACAAAAAGCAACCCAAATCAAGTAATTGAGTTTAGCTTGATTTTAAACAGGGTATTAGACATCCACAATCTCTGCTTGATCTTGTGTAAGAGCAGGAACCGCAGCCAATTCTTAGGCAGAAAACATGCTTCTGACTGGTTTCCATGGGGTTACAGATGTGGCTGCTTCATGCCATGGCTGCATCTGCACACTTACTGTCTCACTGGCAGAAGTGGGGGGGTCCTTTCCATGAGATGGTTTTGTATTTGGCCTTTATGCACTTCTCCCTCCTGGAAGGCACTGTAGTAATGTTAGGGATGATTAAAGAGGATGAAATTGCATGACTGAGTATTAAATATTTATTCCCTTGTATTCTTCATTTGGATTATTTGAAAATCCTTTGCTTAATTGTCTTGTTCTGCTCCCAAAGTAGGGCTGTGCTGCTGGCTGCAGCTCACACTCTTCATTGTTATTCTTACTTATCTCTTCTCTAGAGCAAAGCCCTGGTCAGAACTGATTGCACAGGAGACCCTATAGAAACAAATAAGATGACGTTCCTTGTGCTGCTGCAAATGCATAGACCATGAGAGCGAACAGATGGAGCATAGCAAAAGAGGTCACAACAAACAATCAGGGTTGTTGCTAGGAGTCACAAAGACAGTGTAATTATGGGCTTTATTATTTTTTAATGATTTCTTTTTTTTCTTTTTCTGAAGATGTATGCTCTTTGCCCACTGTTTGTAAGGCTCATTTACGCTCCTCAGAAATAGAGAAAGATGTGGAGGAACATGGGGAAGAAGGGAGAAGATAGGAGATGGCAGAAGGAGTGTTCCAGTGTCGATCAGGATGTAGTAACTGACAATCCAAGCAGAACCAGAGAGGAAAAACAAGATGCTCAGTCTGCTGAGATGAGTAAGGGAGCCAAGGGGATCTTGAAGCTGGTCTTACAAAAGGCTGAGGATGGCTATTGGAGTCAGTCCCTCTGATTGACTGCAAGGTTCTGTAGCCTCCATTTCATGGTTCAAACCATGAAATTTCATGGTTCATTGACCAGCAAAGAGTACCAATCTGCGCATCTTCTACAGGGCGAGTATATGCACGCATCACTCCCTGTGATTCCTGGTCCAAGACTACCATGCGTGGGTGGCAGAGACCCCAAGATCAGGGGCAGCCTTGACTGCCTTTGCGTGTGCGGGAGCAGCAGGGACTGTTAAGCACAGCCTCCTGCATGGGGCCAGAGCAACTCTGGGGAGTGCTAAGGCAGAGCTCTGGAGACCAAACAGGAGATTAACTTTTTAGTGAGAGTCTGAACTGAGGAAGAGAAAAAATATGTGGGGATATACTATGCTGGGGTAAATGGGCAGGCCCTGCTCCCTCATCCTGGTTGGGAAAGGTGTTAGGGCTGCTGGTGGGGAAGTGTAGGGGTAGTGAGGGCGGGGGGAGTGTGAGCTGAGGAGGCAGAGGCTTCTAGCAGTAATAAAGAGGGAAATGACAGATGAAAAATAAAGCCCTAGAGAGGGATGAAACAAGTTCTTTAACTAATCAGCTTGTCCAGCTGAGCAGTAGGGTTAATCCAGCTGTGACAGAGGGAAAAGATGAAACACATGGCAGGACCAGGATGGCAGGAGAAACACCATCTAGTCCAGCTCTGGGTTGGAGAAGGTGGGGAAGCAAATGTGGGGACTGAGCAAAGCTGCAAATGGCTCAGACCCAGAATTTTGGGTGATTCCTGTGCTTTCTGAGGGGTGTGCAGCTGTGTGTTCCCTGGTGTGATTGTCACCCTGTGTGCTGAGCAGCAGGCAGAGCATCCCTTTCCTTCTCCAGGACTCAGCTGTAGTGAGACATCTGTGTTTGTTTTTGGGCAAAGTAGAAGGTTTTGGACTCTGTAGTAGCTGGACTCAATCCTAAGGGAGTTGAATGCGTGCTGTGCTGTTTCCCCAGCTGCTCCTACAGACATTTCTGCCCCTAGGACATGTAGCTCAGCAGAGTGGAGGAAAGAGGGGCAGTTAGTAGTGGTTCTCACAGATGATAACAGGTTTATTTTGGTTAATATCTTTTCCAGAGTTCCCCTTCAGTTCCTCAGGGTTCCTTCAAGCCATGTAAGTCCTGTTCCCCCATCCAGTGGTAACACTATTTCAGACACTTTAGGCAGAGTGGGTTGCGCTCAGAATTAGCTACTTTTGCCAAGCAGGGTGAAAAATGATGATGAAGATATGGGAAGGAGCAGTCTCAAAAGCCAGAAAGGAATAGGGAGTGGTCACTGTCTTTGGAGGGTCAGTTGCCAAAGAAGAAAAGTGACAAGCAGTCAATTTACTGTTTCTCTGGCTCTGCAACAATTAACAGAGCAGAAAACCTCCAGCAGGGAAGGAATGATTATTGTTTTGTTATGTGTGGATTTTTCCTTCCCTAACCCCTTGTCAGTTGTGCTGAGAAGGCGAAACTTACAACCTTGATTTAGGTCCTTGATTATACCTAATGCTGAAGGGTAAGATACTGGGGAAGTAATACATGATTTATTTTGTGTTTGACTAGGAGACTGATGACTGAATTCTGCTGTCACATAGCCTGTAACGTGTCTATTAGTCCTTAGCAATACTATTCCCATTTGCACAAGTACAACTGTGAGCATAACGAACCCTGTAGTACATGATGTTATTGCTAGTCTGTAGCAGGCAGCACCATGGTCTACAGCATAATCTACAGCAGCTTGAACCGAAGTGCCAGATCTTGGTAACCAAAGGCTGTACTAACCTGTATGTACAAAGGATGATGCCCCGTGGGTGACTTTTAATGCACAGGTCACTCACAGGTGGATAATGCACAGTTTTCTAATAATGGAGTCAGCAGCTATGCACAAGAAATGTTTATGGAGCACAATAGCATGCTTCTGTACTTGGACTCCAGGAGGTATGAAGAAGTGAATTAGGATGAGAACCTTAGCAGGAAATTATTGCTCTGGGAGGCAGGCTACAAGAGAGAGTATTCCCTTTATTGCTGTTATTACTGCTACTGAGAGGTTCTCAGACCTTCTCCATCATCCTGCCAGAAGGGATGGGTATCTGGCAACCAAGGAGCTCTCTGTACTCAGCTGGCACAGTTTTCAGGGATTAGACCAACATGAGTCCCCAGCTGATCTCAGCACCATGGGTGTGAGGGCTATCATAGACTCATAGAATGGCCTGGATTGAAAAAGACCACAATGATCATGTGGTTTCAACCCCCCTGCTATGTGCAGGGTCACCAACCACCAGACCAGGCTGCCCAGAGCCACATCCAGCCTGGCCTTGAATGCCTTCAGGGATAGAGCATCCACAACCTCCTTGGGCAACCTGTTCCAGTGTGTTACCCCCCTCTGTGTGAAAATCTTCCTCCTAATATCTAACCTAAATCTCCCTTGTCTTAGTTTAAAACCATTCCCCCTCATCCTAAAGTCTATGGGAGAGGTTGGGAAATCATGCTGTACTGTCACCACCCTTCATAGAATCTAGACCTTCAAGGACTACCTAAGCTTGCTATTTGATGATCCCCAGGTTTTCTCTTCTCCACCCAGGGATCACACCTGATGAAATATTGGTTAGATAAATAGTTTGTTATAACTAGTACTTTCTCTCTCTGAGTTATCAGAGCTGAGCTCTGGAACACCTGCAAATCTGGGTCAATGTTTTATCTGTCCTTCTTCCCAGAGTACTGCAGAGATATACAAGCAATGTCATCCTTTCCTTGCAAAGGGGAAAAACAAATGGCATGCACTGTGTGTTTTTGCTTGAGATCAGTTGGTAAGTTGGTGACAGGAGGCAAATTTTGTGGTCCTGCTCCAACTTCACAGTCCTCATGACATTGCCCCTGCACTTTAATTAGAAGTGGAAGGCAGCAAGTAGGATGGAGTAAACCAGCAATGAGAGCCGCAGGGATTTAAAAGGAAAACTGCCCATCTTTGTGTTTGGTTTTCAAGAATGTTTTAACAGTGTAGAACAACACTGAGGCCAAAATGCCTGGGTGATCCTGCTGGGACTGAGCAATGGGCAAATCTTTGTTATCTTCACAGTCATAAAGGATTCTTGATTCAAACTGCAGTTACATTATACAAAGTTTCAGAAAGAGCTTGGCAAACCTGTACCTCATAATATGATATTGCCATTGCTGGTAACAGGTCACAGGCTTTGTACCAAATCTCTGCAACCTCAAATTGAAGCTTGTCAGGCCTGCTCTGTCTGGAGTTGACCTTGCTGCACTTTTGTTTTACTTGGTTTAGCTGTAACAACAACTTTGCTAATTAATCAGGTAGCTATGGCTAATTTGTTTTGCTTTTGTTGACCTCTATGTGCTATGTCTGTATTTATGACTCTAACATCATGACATAACACAGAGAAATATGTCTGTTTTGATAACAAATGCCTTGAAAACTGGTGGCGTAAGATGCAGTTTAGGGATGGAATGGGATGGGACGACAAGTGAGGGGGCACAGGGTGGCACTGGATGTCACATGGCTATAAACCACTCAGCAATGGCCTGATGAAGAAATGCAGACCTGGAGCTGGACAAAAACAACTTTCGTGGGCAGTGCAGAAAGTAAAGAACAAACACCAGATGTATGTAAGCTATACTCTACTTATTAAATTCAGATGTAATGTGGGGCTGCAGACCAGCGGTTAAAGAGTAAGGTGTAAAACTGTGTTGTGTTACCAAACATAAGAATGACCCTACGGAGATTCTATATCATCATTTTCATCCTATTGAAGGATTCCAGTGCGTGATGACAGATCCTGACACACCACTCCCTCCCATCAGAAAGAAGTCACCAACATCAAGACTGAGAAAAGCTGAGGAAGAATGGGAAGTGTGTGTATAATTATTTTAACTGCATTATTACTGCTATTGAGAATTTTCTTACACAATAGCACTCTTCCTTTTTTTTTTTTTTTTTTTTTTTTATAGTCAGATCTGTAGTATTATGACTTAGATTACACTGTTATTTTAGTTACACTAGCAATGGATTCTTGGCTTTATACATATACGTGTGTTTCCTCTTTGCCCGTAAATGAGATATTGAGCATAACATTTGATCCCAACTTCCTGAAGATAGCATGTAATTCTGGAATTTAATTGCAGTGCTTCTGCTACTGACTTAAGTAGTGCATTCAGCTTGTAGGAAAATCCAAAGAGGTGTTACATCACTAAGAAGAAAGCAGGGAAATGAAAAAGGTTTAAAAGGTAAACCTTTACCATTCATTTTTTCTGAAGAGAATTGAATAGAAAGTCTGTTTCAGATGGTGACCCTTGAACTTCTGCTGAACAGACGTGGTTATTTCTAGGTGAACTGGAGCAAAAATTATCTGCATAAGAGCTTAAATGGAATAGTCCTCAGCCTCATGCAAATTGCAACATATGTCATTTAGCCAAGATAAATTCCCTAATACTCCTTAGTTATTTTGACACTTAAATCCTCTGTCACATGCTTATGAGGGTCTTTCTGTTTGGTGCTGGGATGAATTCAAGGACACTTGTACAATGTATGCTAGGCTTTGCAGTAAGTCTCCAAGATAGGAGTGACCTACAAAGAACTTGTCCCAGTGCACCTCAGTAAGTGAGGGAGGGGGAGTTTCAAACAAAGAAAGCAGAACTACAGATGCATCCAACACACAGTGGTTCACTTGAGACTGTTATTCCAGATGACCTAGGCAGTGGGAACATCCTTACTGCCTTGTAGGAGGCTACTTCATAGCCTAACAACTCTCGGTACTAAGCTGTGTGGTTGCTGAAGTCTGGTGGGATTTTGTTGGCTGCAGTGATTTAGCTGATGTGTTCTTTTCTTGTTTTGTTTTTTTTTTTTTTCTTTCCAAACACCTCCCCTCCTCCTTGAGCCAGCTTCCAAGGAAGAGAAGGGTGGGGGATTGCTAGATTTTATTTTATTTTTTTTCCACTTCAGTCCTCTGCTCTCCTTGCCCTTTCCTTGGTGCTGCCGGTGGTGTCAGGAAGTCACATGGTGGGGCATGTAGACTGCAATATGTGCTGGGTGCTCTCTCTGCTGCTCCCCACTTGCTCCTGAAAGCAGTGAGCCAGATGGCTGAGCCTCTCCTGCTTCATGCACAGCCACTGGAGCATCTGAACCGTGCACCCTGTCACTGTGTATGTAAGCAGAGAGGAGGCAAGAGACATAAGGTTTGAGCTTATCAGAGGAATTCCTTTGGATAGGAGTTGAAATAGGCAACGTTTGTGCACAGAAAGAGCATGCACATGCTATGCCACATGAATTAACCATGAGGCGGGAAGCAGGAGGATCCCAGTTGATACTAAATCTTAGCTCACTCAGCTGGAGCACTGCTCTGCCCCATCCTCTTGAAGTGTATGATGGAAAGCTGTGGTGCCCAGTGCCCAGCACAACTGGGCACCAATCAGGAGGGCTGGACTCTGTCCTTGGTTCTGCCACCAGTTTGCTCCATTCATTTGGGTATATGTGGGGAAAAAAAAATTGATCTGGATTCTTCATTTCTGGGGCTGGCTATGTAGGACCTCAGATGTCTATTCTTTGGTACTGGATAGCTTCTGCAGCAGAACGTGTACAATTAGGAGACGTTTTCTTTGTGCCACTTGTCAGCCGTCGTGAGAGAGAGAGAGTACTTGTCAGCACACTGTGGCTCCCTGGCAGCGTGTGTGTGTGTGTGTGTGTGTGTGTGTGTGTGTGTTGTACATGTGCCTGGGAAGTGCTGCCAACTGGCAGCTTATGCTTTTCAAAACAGAAGTCCTGTGCTACCTCACAAAGGTCTCCTTAAATCTCTAGGTAAATAAAGATTCTCATGTCTGTTATCTGACTTTGCAGCCTTTCAGTTTCATTAAGTTAATAGCCTTCATCAAGGGCCCAGGCCGGATGCTTGCAGTTGATTTAAAACCTGTGAATTCATCAATCTTAAATTGCACTTCAAGCAAAGTGAGTGTAGTGCAGCCTGGGGACTCATGGATAGCCTGATGCTCAGTGCAGGACTTTGGTGCTAATACTACAGGAAACAGATAATCGGGGCCCTTTGTGCAATCTTTAACTGGACTTGTCCAGCTGAGAGCTGCCCTCACCATGCTGGTGGCCCCCTGTTCACCTCGTACACGTTGGGGTGATTTACCTTTGTAGGCAACGTGCTAAGCAGTCTATCACTTGGGGGCTGTTTTTGCAGGCAAGTGGGATGCATGAGCAGAGGTAGACAGATCTGGAAGATGGGTTTCAGGGCACCATTTTCTGTGCTGATTTCTTAGTGAAGTTATGTCCAAATTAGCTTCCACATTTTGCAGAGAGCGTACTAACTTCTCTTCCATCACTATATAAATAAGGCAAAGAAATCTTTGCTGTTCTTTAGAGGCTTCTGGGATTCTTCTTTTCACTGAAATTCTATGGAGTTTCAATCCTGGGCCCAGGATCAAACAAGATCCAAGAGAAACCTGGGACAGAGCCAAGCACACCAACAGCATAAAATGCATGCTTTTTGATTGGACTTGGGCCCTTGTACTGTCACATTTGGGTCAGCAGGTGAGGTCTCAGCATGCTTGTATTGACCCACAGGCATTGATGTTGCATTCCCAGTCAAAGTTCTATGGCAGTATCAGTCCATCTCATAAAGCGCTGGGAAGACTGTTAGAAGAGAGATAAAGCTTATGTATGCAGGCAAAAAAAACCAACTGCATTCTAATACATATATTTAATTATTTCAGTCCAAATCAAGAGGGTGTGCTTCTGCTGATGAGCTCTGCCCTAATTTGACTGAGAGTGATCATTTCTGACTTCTTGAGTTCTGCAAGTCCTTATGACTAACTGGATCACTGAGCTCACTTCTTGCAGCCCAGCAAAGTCCCTCCTGTTAACTCTGAGCCATTTCAGTACAGAAGCTTGAACTGCCACTAACAATAACAGGAGTATTAAAGAAAACATTCTCTTTTTTTAAGCCATACCCAATTTTGTAGTTCTCCACCTTCAGTCTAGACCATGTTTAATCAGGGGACACTCTTGGTTTCTGGGTGTACTGCAGAAACAAACTGAAGACAGAAGTGTTTCTGTAAATTGACTCTGGAGTGACTTCAGTCTTTAGTCTCCAGGGCTGTTAGTGTTGCATCTTTCGGCAGCAATAAAGAAATTAAAACTAAATCAGAAGGAGACAGAGAGAGAGAGAGAGGCAGCTGACTCCACATCCATACATGCGCGAAGCTTCTTAAGTGAGCTCCAGACAGTTTCTGAAAGTGTCCAGAGAGAAGAGGAAGAATGATATCTGTCTGTGTTTTTATCCCAGCTTTCTCATTTGTAGTTTGTAATATCTGATTTTTTTATTCTTGGATGCTTTTCCTCCTTGCTGAGTCCTTGCTGCTGCCTGCATCTCATACATAGCAAGGTCCTCATCACATCAAGAATTCATAATCATCCAAAAATATTCAATAGGAATATAAAATATTTACATGTGAAAGACTGTCAGACAGAATGAGTCACTTGTGTTACTCTGCTGGAAACTGTTCCCTTACGGAGGGCATGAATTGTGCCATGGTACAGCATTGTGTGCTTCCAGATGAGTGCAGTGGGCAGAGAGTGGGGGAGGCCCTAGGTGGTCTCCACAGCCCCTGTCCTCAATTGCTCTGTGGTGTGTGCGGGTGTCTGGGAGCCAGCTTCCAGGAATGGCAGGGTCCTGTTTTGTTGCACAGCCAGCCAGCCCTTGTTTTGCTAAACGCTAAGTAACAACATTGGACAGAAGGAGGCAAGGCAGTCAGGCCTGGTCAGACGTCTGACGCAACTGGTAGTTACATCCTGGAGTCTCACCGTCTTTAAGTGCCTTGCTAAATTGTTTTTAGCCCTTCCAGTATCTTCCATTCTTCTGAATCTGGTCCGTGTTCATAGCTTTCTCCTGCAAAAAGAAATCCCCGTGGAGGCTGTCCTTTGTTTGCCCATTTGTCCATAATACTTCCTAATTTCTGCTCGTGCTCTGGCTTTTTTCAACCAGCCCTTCTCCTGCTCAAGCTCCTGCAGATGGTCAGTCATACCCTCTTGTAATCACCTTCTTTTTCAATAAAAGCAGACAGATGCTGCCCAGTTGTCATTGCGTGAGCTGGGAGGAACCCAATGACTTTGGCAAGTGACCTGAGGATGTGTCCACATCACGTGGTGCCATGGTGCATTGCTGTGCTAGAGCACTGAGCAAACCTGACAGCAGGGTGCTGCATGAAATTGTTAGCACAGGTCATGGAAGTGACATGGCAACACCAGCAGATAGCTCCCAGCAGGACCAGTTCCCTGGAGCCAGCACCACACAGTGTAGCCCTGTGCCTTCGAAACCACAGCTGAGTCGTACTGTGCAAACCTGGAACTTTCTGCATGAGCTGTAAAGTGTGATGGAGATACGCTGTCCAGTTTAACTGGGAGCAGAACATGCCCCATGTTTTTTAAAAAACAGCTAGGATATGGCCATCTGCACTGTCATAGCAATGATTAGGTCAATTGTTAATCCCCAACTGAGCACATGTGCTTACCGTTCACCACCAACCAGCCAATATTCTTCTATAAATGCAAGGCATATAATTAAGTGGCAGGAACTTAAATGCTGTATTATGACTGGGAGAGCAATCTTGGTCATTTCATGTAGTAATGTGACAATCCTTTGAAGAGAAGGCCTATCAAGATACTTCTCTGTGGGAAGGTTCCCAGCCCAGGTCTGTCCTAGAACATGAACTGGTATCAGGAAAGGAATCCGATAAGAAAGGGTGGTTGGTAATTGCTGCTGAATCTTTCAGAAAAGAGATAAAATGCATCCTTTTAAACCGGTCATCCCTAGTGCAGCATCTGCTCCCATCCCTATTCATGTACTAAATAGCAACAGCTGTTGGAGCTCTTCTCATGAGGCAAAGCAGGCTCCAATTTTTTTCTGTATGTTGATTTAACTTTTACACAAAAGAAGAACCTATCCTGGAAGAAATACCATTATCTCACACTACTGGGGCTGTCTTCTGCCAATATGTAAAGGTAGGGAAACGGGTGAAGAAGTGATCTAAATTCCCAGAAATCTGTACAACATAGGATTTGGTTAGAACTTCGTGTTCTAGGAATGAAACTTTTGAGGCCAGAGCTCTTCTGGGCCTGCTGCATTGGTATGGGACACTGCCATTACATGGACAAAGATTCATTTACGGATAAGTTTTATTAAACTAGTCCTGAGAGGACATCTCAGGGGTAGGGCCAGAAGCTATGAACACAGCCACACTCGTCTCACCCAGTAGAAGCTCAGATAAGTCACTAAATCCCTCTGTGCTCCATTGGTAAAAAGACGAGTCACTGAAAACTTTCCCAAAAAATACCAGTGAGATGTTTGCATTAGAACAAGGAAAAGAACATTGTTAGATCTGAAATCTCCTTCCAGGAGGTATCTCTGAGGAAAAGCACTGGCCCACAGAAATTACTATTTGCTAGTTTTTCAGTATCTTCCCTGTTGATTCCAAGTGCTCTTGTTGCCTCTTCTCTGCTGAATTCTTGGAGCCTAGAAGATGCAGACACTTATCTGCCTGCACACACACACACACATGCAGGTTTTCTGCAGTGTCAGAGTGGAAGAGACTGTGAGGATCAGAGCTGTGCAGCGAAATGGAAAAGGTCTGAGGATTTAAATTTATGATTTAAGGTACGTGGGGGGGAAATCTCTCCAGAATATATTATAGAGAACAATCCTGTGTTGACAGAGGGATGAACTAAGTGACCTAATAAAAACTGTTGTTACACATTTTTTCCCTTCTGTCACAAAATAGAGGACTTCATTCTCCAGAGCTGTCAATCTAACACCTTGCACTAGCAGAAGTATTCACTCAGAAATAATCTTTGTGAAAGGAGAGAACCCCACTTAACTGCTTGCCTGGGGCAGATAGAATGCAGCCAGGAGGCTTGTTTGGCAACTAATTATAAATGCACTTTTGCTGCCCAGGTGCAGGAAGCACAGCTTAAGCTTTTATTCATTAACATCATTAAAATTTCCATTTCAGCTGTCGTTCTGGCATTGGCAGTGCTTGCAAAATTGTGGTCAGGTCAAGTTAAAACTGGCAGTCAGCCTGATGCTGGGTACCATAAGTTAAATTGCTTGAAAGAGCCAAAAAAACACTGATAGAAATGTTAAATCACTCAGTAGTACCTCCATGCACTTTAGATGACAGGAAGGGTGGCCTTGAAAATAGAAAGCGAAGGAGTAGAACGTTCAAGGCAGAAGGAAATGCCACGTCTGATTTGGCCAATTATCCATTTGTTTGGTACTTGGTCTTTGATTCTGGTGAGCACCAGAGGCCACGAAGGAAAGATTGCAGGATCTCGCATTGGACAGTTAAGAATAACCATTGCTTGGGGAAATAATGCTCCCTACCACCCTCATTAGTGGTTGACTTACATGCTGCAGTGTGAAGCTTTTATATTCATCATTTGTATCTTAACTTCTCTTATTGAAAATTTAGAAAATTTCAATATCCACAAGTAGTGCCTTCTTATTTGAATCCTTCTACACTCTGCACCTCAGAGATATCTTGTAGCAGAGATTTCCATGGGTGAATGAGGATGCCTGAGGAAAAGTATTCCCTTTGATGGAATACTTTCCCTATCTCTCAGTTTAATGAGATGTGCCTTTGGTGCTGGAGTGTGAAAGACAAGGTAAATAGGAACACTGAATTTACTTTTCTGCATAATTTATTCTAACTGTTTTGAATGCCTATTCTATTCATATGATTTCTAAAATAAACACACCTGCCATTAAATTCTCTTCCTATGTGGTTGTCATGCAATGCCTTGAAACAATTTTGTTGACTATTTCTGGACACCTTTGATTTCTGCTGTAATTTTATTTGAATATAAAACTGAACACAGCATTCCAGCTCTTGCCTACTGATCTCACAGCATTTTTAGTATGAAATTCCACCTTAGCTCCTGTGCATGCCCCAGCAAATAAAGAGCACTGCATGACCAGAAGAGTGTGGTTCCACAAGAAGGTTGATTGCAGTGTGACAGGACATGAACATTTTCTCATATCAAGCCTTGCTTGATAAGTATCAACGGACACTTTAAATAAACCCTTCCAGTGTTTGCTCTGAGCAAGAAACTTTACTTTGTTACGTGGCTGACTTCTTACATCTTCCACTAGCTTTGACAAGAAGCATTTACTGTTTGCAGATCTTGCCATCTCACTGGCTACTCATCTTTGCCATATTGTCCACCAACCTACAAACCAACACTGACCTTTCTAGGAGCTAAATGCATACTGATACTAATACTTTACTATGTTGGAAATTGAATCCTGATGCTAATTTTTTTTTTTTCTTTCAATCCTTTAGCCAGTTTCTCTCTGTTTGCCATGGCAGAGTGTTCTCATTAATACACTACCTGATTGTCTACTCTCTTATATGGATCTTGCTGAGAATGTTTTGAAAATCCAAGTGAAAAGAGGTGGACAGTTTTCATTTATCCCATGTTTGCTGACACACACAAACAAAGCTAATAGATTGAAGTGGTTTTGAAATATCCTTCCAGAGTTCCTGTTATATCTCAGACTTCCAGATATTTTGTCATTTCAGTTCTGTTTTCATCACAAATACAGAGCACACCCCACTCTGCTCTTCCAAACACTCATTTCAGAGGGCTGCCCCCAATACGGCATAGGGCTGGTATCAGCTGGGCTGCCTACTTTCTGTAGCATCTTAACAACTTCATTCTTCAGTTCCTTGAGACCATCAGATGTACTACAAGACTTCTGCCAAATTGCTTGACTATTCTGTTTTGCTTTCCCAGCCTTTTTATAATAAGGTAATAGGAGTTATCTCCTTCACAGTGGGTTGGGAAACTTCATTCATTCATTTTTGTAAAGTCCTTTGAGAACTTCAGAGGGAAGTTGCTACAAAAGTGCAAAATGTTATTATTCAAGAACTCAAACAGTGTTTCCTAAATATGCATATTTAAGAAAATTTCAGTCCACCTTTAAAAGTGTGACTGAATTCTGTATGAAATGCTTCTGTGATTAGCCCTGTTCTTAATGTATTCCCACGATAATACATATAGGACAGAATTGCTTCTCTTTGGATGGATGCTCTAGATTAATTATTTTATCCTATCTTTTCTCTGCATACATTCCTTACATATTAATATGTAATAATGAAAGGATTATGATGCCAGGCCAGTTGTAACCTCTGGTTTCAGGTTTTCTTCATGTAATCTCCTTCACATTTTTTTTGTTTGTTACAATACCATTTCTAATGCCTTTTTTCTCCCCTTTTCTTCTTTTCTGCTTGCTGAGTGAAATATGTGGATTTTCCCTTCTGAATTTCCAATGAAGTTTAAACTAGAATATTGTTTTTTGCCTTTGCTTATTCCTGTTTTCACAGCAGCATCCATGACAGAATCCCAGCTCTGGAAACATAGCTTCCCCTGCCACTACACACACTGCTTCTTGTCAAAAAACCCTGTACCAAACAATCTCTCTTGCCCAGCATCTTCTCCTCACATTTTCTTTTTCTTCCTAGGCTCCTAACTGCTTATTCCAGTAATCCCTTTTTGCATTTATTCATTGCCAGGCAGCTACCTTTTGACCCCCAAAGTGTTTCTTTTTTTTTCCTGTTGTTATTTCAACCTCTCTGAAAATTGCTGTAGCAATTTTTTTTTTCTGAGACACCTTCTTGCTGTGTGATAGAGATACTGATGGCCATTAGGTCAGATCCATGAAACCAGAAATCCAGTTAATCAGATGAATGGGCCTGTTGCCATTTTCTGAGCCTCAGACAGACATCAAGTCAGGACAGATGATTTTCCATCCAGCTCCACCCATCTCTGGGGCTTCTTCCAGGAGTCATTTCTGAAATGAAGGCTTTTAAAATTGGAAAATCAAAGGCTCATTTGCCTGAAGTCCACCCATTCTGCTTGGACTGTCTCCCCAGTAAGACACCTGGCTATCAATGCCATATAAATATGTGTTTAACTGTGCTTAACAAACTGTATCTCCACTGCTTTGCTATACAGCATTGCCCAAGACCAGATCAAGTTTTAAGGAGCTTGTACCATCCTCAGTATTTACTTTGACCCTTGCTCCACCACAGCTCTGCATGTTCACCTTCCTCAGTGCTTTGCAGCAACTTCCCAATAGCATATATTATTTAACATTGCTTCCTTTTGCTGAATAGGCAGGGATGTAGAATCATAGAATAGAATCACAGAATTGTAAAGGTTGGAAAAGACCGCTAAGATCTCATCCAATCACCAACCCATCCTCACCATGCCCACTGACTGTGTCCCTCAGTGCCACATCCACATGGTTATTGATCACCTCCAGGGACAGTGACTACACTGCCTCCCTGGGCAGCCCATTCAAAAACCTCACTGCTTTTTCTGAGATTAAATTCTTCCTACCATCCTACCATCCAACCTGAACCTTCCCACTACAACTTAAGGCCATCACCTCTCATCCTATCACAGTTATCTAGGAGAAGAGTCTGATCCCTACCTCACCACAACCTCCTTTCAGGCAGCTGTGGAGTGAAAAGGTCTCCCCTGAGCCTCTTCTTCTCCAGTCTGAACAATCCTAGTTCCCTCAACTGCTCCCCATAAGACTTGTGCTCCAGACACTACACAGCTTTGTTACCCTTCTCTGGACACACAGGTCCCTCTGCAGGTCATCCTTCAAGGGTTTATGATGTCCCCAGATGCTCCAGGTAGGCAGGCCAAGGACAGTGCAGCAAAAGACCCCCTTACAAGCATGATTCTGCTCACACCCAGCCAAGACGTGTAGTCCTAGGGGACTGACTAGCATTAGCTCACAGTTGCCTTTTATAGCTTCTTGTGGTAACTCAGTAATTGATGACACCACCCGGGCTTCTCAAAGAGGTGTTTTCTGCTGCATCTATCCCTCCAGCAAGAGGAATAGATGAGAGCAGGAAAAGCCAGGTGTCTGCAGCACCAAAAGGCAATTTGTAAACTGTGGGCATTTTGTGTCTTTACTTGAAAGCACAAAATTTGTCACTTGTTTGAGTAATTTACTGCTAATTACGAGCTTACAATCTGCGGATAGGAAAATCAGAGCCAATGTGCATTTTCAGAGGAAAAGGAAAATTATCCCAACAACTATATAATTATGCACTTAGCTGTGACTTGCTCCCGAGCCTTTTGGAACATTGCTTTTCAACTTGAGAAAGTTTACACACAATTGCATTAGTGTGTATGTGGACAGGGAGGGTAACGTGTATGAGACAGACTGAAAACCTGGAGGACTAAAGGCAGAGAGAATGGGAGGATGAAACCCGAGGTTAAACAGTTAACATTTCTTTCCTGAAGCCCGGAAGAATGTCAACTGGCCAAAACTATGCAACACTTACACCTCTTGGTTCTAAGTCCTGGTCTTTTGTCTTCTTCCTCTAGTCCACACCATAGCCTATATTTTCCCATACTAACCTCACAAATGCATTTTGTTAAACTCAGACCCGTATGTCATATTTACTAAAGTGAACACAAACAATAGAAAGCAAAACTTCATTTTCATTTCTGACTTAATGTAGCATTGGAGCTGGGTCACCAGAGCTGCCAGGCAAGTGTGTGAAGTTCCTGAAGCGTACAGCTGTATGCCCAGCAGCTGTGAGCAGAGATTTGCTAATGCAGTACTCTATACTTCCTTTTGTCTCCTTTGTGAGGCCATGAAAACTGAAAATATTTCAGAGGATTAAGTCATGCAGTTAGTGAGTTAATGGCGTAAGGGCAAGGAAATGGGAACCTGAGAGGTAAGAGAGGATGCCAGCTGAGACCTGAAATGGGATGAAAAGTCAGTGAGGCGGGGAGCTGCAGGAAGGAAAATGTTAAATACTTAATTGAATTTGCATAAGTGATTTCTTAATGATAAACTAGGGATAGGTGAAGCAGAGAAATTAGAGATGAAAAAGACTTATTAGGTCATCTAACCCATAAAGCAGTTCAGATAAAACAACAGTCTTCTGCTCAACGGCCTTCTCATTCTTTCTTGCTTTTTATCTCTTATGCATATACATATCAACTCCCTTGATTTCACTTGCGTCCCAATCCTAAAGTAAATATTTTCAGAAGTTTTTATTATTTTTTAAAAAAATTATTTCTCCTCCTTTGAATGAGGAGAAAATAGTGCAGAATTAATTACGCTCTGGGCATTCTTTTCTTGTTCCTGCTGCAGACAGAGCTGAGGTATTTTGCAGTTGTGTTGTCTTTGCTGATTGTCCCTTCTGCTGCCCAGCAGCCTTCTCGAGATATGGAGCATAAAATGGCTGTGGAGACTGAGCTGAGCCCTTAGGCTGCATGCTCAAATCCCCAGCTTGGCAGGCACTCCAGTACCAAGCACAGCTTCTGTTTTCATTCCACAGGCATTCATCTACCTGGGAATGGGCAGGCACCCCAGAAAAAAAAGTCATTAGGCACAGGCCTCTAACAGCCGTGAAACAATGACAATCAAGGTTTCCTACTGAATCTGGCAGGAATGGCTTCTAGGCACCTAAGCTGTGCTCTTATGCAAACATCCTCATCCAAAGATCAGCACCACCTCCTCTCACCAGACAAATCTGGTGTACTTTCTGCAGCTGGTTTAATCTAGGAGTCTGTGGGATGGCTTGTGCCAGTTCTGAGCATCTGCGATGAGTCAGTGTGCCTGGGAAGCTCTGGGGCTGTGGAGAAGAGCACGTATGTTTGGGCACTTAGTAGGATCTACAGGGATTATTTGTTTTGCACATGACAATAATCAGCCCCTGGATAGAGCTTCATCTGTCAGGTTTCAGTGCAGAATTATGAATGAATTAGGTAGTTCTTCTTCCCACTCATCAGAAGGTTGGTCTGGATCAGCGCCAGATTCACTGGGGACAGGCTAGTGCAATTAACTAATTTTTCATGAATAATGATCTGAAATTTTTTAATGACTCTGTTTCATCTATTTTCGTTCCCCTACTTTCTGCCCACAAAGGATGAGCAGGGTGAGCTGGCCAGTCTACCTGTGGAAGCAGAAATTTTAAGCAATTATTGCAGGAGAATGAGGAAATGTTAGATTAATTGCAAAAGGTATTGGAGGAGCTGATCTGAGATCAGAAACCCTCTGGGAGCTGACATCCCCATCCAAACCTGTTTCCTTTTTGCACAATGACTACTTGCAAGAAAGTGGCCACTAAAGGGGAGCCATGAACCAGATTTATTCCAGTGACTTCAGACTATAAGTGCATTTGCAAAAAGAGTAATCGGAGTATTAATGGCCTGAAAGAAAGAAGAAATCAATCAAATAAATGATTGAAAATGAATAATTCTCCAAGTCCTTCAAATCTTCAAATGCAGTGCAAGTCCCTTCTATCCTAACCTCTTCACTGAGTCTTCTCCCTTCTAAAAAGCTGTTGTATTATTTGCCTAAATTATTCATATGCTGAACTACACGTGTTGGCTATGGAGTTGTCCCATCTCCCTTTACTTTTGCTGAAAATGTTATTTAACTTAAAGGTGGCAGTTATATAATTTAATCTTGGTCTTCCATTATTAATGAATTTTAACATGAAATATGTAGGCATTTTTCCCTATTCTACCTTGTGGACTGTTGGCCATAATTATGTCAAATGGAATTTTTTTCTCCTTTTCTGAGGAAGTATTTATTAGCAACTGTCCTCTGTGGTGCTGACAGAGGAAGTTTAAATACAAGAGTAATTTCTGCCTCCTTATTTTTAGTCATCTCATAGGCCATTTTCAACAATGGTCCTTTCCAGTGCCTTGCAGGCTATTGCCTTGAATGCTGCAATGCTTTCTGGGTTGATGGATCTCTGCCCCTGAAAGTAATTCTGATAAAATCAACAGATACAGTTGCAAAAATAAGCTTGGCAAGACCCTTTTGTGAGTTTTCTTACGAATTTCCTCACTTGGGAGAGAGGTATAGCTTCAGTTATACATGTCTGGAAATGGAGGCAGAGTGCAGGGAAATCACCATTCATGAAGTGACTCTTGGCCACAGCTTCTCCTTACCAGCTCCTCCTCTTCTCACAAAGCCAAAGTTCTATAGGTGGCTGCCAGCGCCCCCCAGCACACAGCACAATCCCTGCTGGCAGCCACTCTGGTTCCCTGTGCCTGGACCCCAGAGCTGTCACTGTCTCTTCTGCTTTCTGGTGTGATTATTCTCACTCCTGTTTGCACACACAGATGGAGCTCAATGGATCCCTAATAGCATCCTTTTCTTAATTAACATGCAATTAGCTTAATGAATATTTTAACCTCATTATGTAGTTACTCATCTTTATCTGTTGTGGGCAAGTCTAGTGCCCAGCTCTGGCCTGTTATAAAGACAAGCCAAATTAGTCTAGTTCTTCAATTATATTCAAGGGAACTGTTTATTGTGTTTTTTCTTCCTCTCTTTATTTGGAGTGTCTACATTGTAGAGACTGAGCCTTATGAAGGCAGAACATGTTTTTTAGCACATCTTCCATTGACATGATTTCCTTAAAGATGAGAGATAGACAGGGGGTGGTGATATTAAATGCTCATGGGTGCGTAGTCTGATCACTTTATCAGGATGAATGCTATTTCCTTATCCATAGTACAGGATTTCAACAATATCTTGGCAGGGACATCTCCCTACTGTGGGTCTTTTCTGCTTACAGCCTTCCACACAATGTGGTGCTGTAGTAAATGCATCATAGCATGATAAATGCCCTTCTCCTTCACACTCTTCATGTTTAGGACTTTTATCTCAGCAGAAGCAGTATCTGCTTCTTGCTAGCTTGGGATGGTGGTCTCTCTGGCCAGCTTATGGATAACTTTCCTGAGAACAGCGTTCAAGACTGACAAGTAAACTATAGTTCCTTCACGCCAAAAAAGAGAGAAGGTACACTCTGGCTTAACAGTATGATAGTACTGTAAGGCCTTAGGTAAGGGCCTAAGGAAACGTGTCTGTTTACCCTCAAGTGAGCCTCTTGGCAGATTTTACCCTTTTCAACCAGTCAGATATTTTAACAAGACTTGTTAGGAGCCTGCCTTGATGTGAAGCTCATGTTGCTTCCTTCTACAGGCAATTAATTTGTAAATGCACGGTCAGGGAAAGCAAGTGTTGGGGGGAACAAAATTTGCTTCAGTGAACTCCTGAGCAGACTGCAAAGCAAAACGAAGGAGAGACTTGTTCAGCCTTACTAGACCGACAGAGTGGTGGCTTAATAGAACTCATCTCGGCTCTCTGGTTTGAATGCACACGTCAGAGATCTCGCTCCCACCATGATCTGGGAAGAAAATCAACCACATCTCTGTGTTGACTTGTTTACTGCTGGCATCTAAGCAACCCCCTCACTGCCTCTTCCCTCTTGTTGTGACCCAGGGAAGGCAATCATGCTTCCTACCCTGTGCCTGGGGAAGCAAGCTGGTAAGAGCCATTCAGTCTCAATGGGAATCCACACAAAAAGAGAGGAACAGACATCAAAGATCTTGACAAAAATGAAATATCTCCTGTAAAATGCCATTGGAAAGTTAAGAAAGCAGTGAGCACTATTTCCTTCAGGCTATGCTTTTTGTTGTTTTGAGTCAGCAAGGTTAACCAGAGAAATAGAGCAGAAAGTTGAGATTATTGGGAACAGCTGAACTTGGGTTTTCAAAGCTTTCCTGCATACTTCAAAGGAAAACAACAAACTTTATTTACACAATTCAATGCAGAGCTGAGAATGCAGTGAAGGAGAGAAGTGAAATACTGATGGGGTGTGAGCAAAGAGTAAGTGCAGAAATAATGAGGAATGCCTTAAAATATATGCCCCCATCTCTGCAAGCCAAGGGTCCTGTCCAGCAGGGCTGCCTTGGGTCCTTCTTCAGGCTGTGCATTTCTGATAGGCACACCTCCCTGCCAGGCCAGGCCCAGAGCTTTCCGTCAGCAATTTCCAGCTCTGACTTAACATGTCATCTTCAGATTTTTCAGAGGTATCACCCAACTCCTGTCTTTACGGAGGAACAGCCATGTTCAATGAGGTAATGATCTGAGAAAATTTGTGGGTGTGCATATTACAGCTGGGTCAGCCCATGCAATCCGTGTAAAGAGCACTAAGTCTGATTTGTCTTACTCTGGTATTCTTTAAGAAGCAGCTGTTACTGGGGCTGAATATTTATTGACAGGACAAATAAAGCTGGAGCAGCCATCCATCCCAAAGTCAAGTGGACAAATTCATATCACTCAGTGCTGTGACTGCTGAAGCAGTCACAATCAGAATTAATATTAATTAATACTGATCCTTTGGTTTAGCTGAAGCAGCCTCATACGTCAGGGTAATCTATTGGTAGTTCACTCCGCATCCCATCCTGTAGTTTCTGTAAATAGTTCCTTGTATTTCCTCAACACTTGGGAGGGCCTTGTCCCTACTCAAGGTGGAAGAAAAGCACCTTTCCAGACTTAGAAGAGGCAACTGATGAGATCCACGGGTTACAAAATTAAAAGACTATGATCTTTGATCATCACTGATTTCTATACAGGGCATCCCAAGAAATTTTTGCTAATGTTGTTGTAGATGAGCCCAGTTCACTGCCAGGGTAAAATTGAGTCAAGCCATTGACTCCAGTGAAGCTGAGCCACTCTAGCTGTATGCAGGTCTTTTTGCCTTGCCTTGACGCAACACAAGGCTCTCTATGACAATCAGAAAAAGGACCCATGTGTTGCTGCTGGAGGCAGGGATATATCCAACTAGCAGTGTCTGTTTATGTGCCAAGGAGAGCAAAGAACTCCACTTCTGTAGTTAAACATGGCAAAGGCTTTCATTTTGGATGTGCAGATCTCACAGTGTATACTCTCTTGTGATACCCGGGTGTGACTTGACAGCCACAAGATACTGGGACGTTCTGTGTGTGTAGAATGAATGTGCAGCCAACCCAAGAGACTGGCTGATCCTTTTTAAAGTATTTTTCGTTGTCTTTGTATAAAGTTGAAATGGATTCCATATTCAAAACTGTCCTTTTCATTAGCTGGCATGTTTAGAAGAGGCCAAGAGCTGGCACCCTCACTGTTAGCCCTGGTTTAGGAATTATGGCATGGAAAGCTGTTTTTCTTGGGTTCCCTAGTTAGAAAGATGACTTTATTCAAAAGGGTTGTCAATCCAAAACCTTTCAGCAGCAGCAATTCTGTTTAGAATAAAACAATAGACCCAAAGTTGATAATCAGATGCAAATTACACACCAGTATGCAGAAGACAAAGATAAGATTTGCATAAAATGTTTGCATGACAGCAGCTAAGTATCCCTATTTTTTTCCCAGAAGGTATCAGAGCACAATAAGTGACAAATCCTCCTCCAGGTCATCTCCCCCCTTCCAGCCCAGTCCTCAGCCTGCAGGCTGGTTGGTGGGGTAGAGCATCTCACCAGAGGGTGCCCCTTCTCCCCTACGTGCTGGGGCAGTAGCCTGCTGCTGGGGCCCAGGGTGGGCTTGAGGCAGAGAAAACTCTGCTTGTTTCTCCTCCCAGAAATCTCTTTCCCAGGAGGAGAAACTGTTAGCTATGAAGGTGAAATGGATTTGCTGCTTCTCTTCTTCAACAGCAGAGCTTGTTCTGCAACTGCTCTGTATGGAGCTTAAAATAGTCTTATCAGAATAGGAAACCGCTCGCCTGCTTCAAACCAACAGCTACATCTTGTGTAAAAGAGAGCAACCCAGGGTGCCATCGCTGTCTTAGTTCCCCTTTTGCAAGCAGCTGGCAGTTTCTCCTGCAGTGGGACACACTGGATATGTGTTCACACCAAACTCCAATTTAAAATGCTATCTCCTTCCTCTGTCTGCTTGGATGGGGGCCAGTATTGGTCAGTGGCTGTGATGTCTCCCAAAACCAGCACTGACTATTTGGCAGCATGTAACGTGGAGTTTTAGGTGTCCTCACTGACTGCTTCCTCTCACCTGGGCATTGGTTTGGGACTTCAAGAGAGACACTTGGAAGATGCTAGTGGCACCCTTGTTTGGAGACTGCAGTGACCTATCCTGTGTGATCTATGGGATGCTCACGGGGGCTGGCCATGGCTCAGCTGCTTGGGAAAGATGCAGTGAGGGGAACAGTGTGCTCGTAGCATGTAGGAGCTGAGCAACTTACTTCAAACCCTGAAGCGGTGTGACATAAATGAATGGGGAAGAAGGGGTTCTCCAGAGACATCTGTGCAACACACGTGAGTCTGACTCAGCCCTGGCTGCCCAGAGGCCCTTATGTCAGATAGGAAAGAGCTGAGCTGTGGCAGTTGTGGCAGCGGCTGCAACAGCAGCAGTGCCCTGTCCTCTTAATACGCTGCCATCTGCTTCTCCCAGCTACAGTTTATAGCTATCTCCCCCCTTACTCCCCCCTACTCCCAACCCCCCCTCAGAAAGTAAAAAAACATGCCCTGGTTTTCATCTGCTGTGGAGTATTTTGTTTCTCGTGGCTCTGGACTGATCTCAGCTGCCACTCAATGAGAGAATTGCGGAGCAGTGCCACCTTGCTCCAGCCCCAGCACCGTGTATCAGCTATTTTCAGCAGCAGTCATTGAGATGTGCGGACGTGGTCAATCTCTTTCTTTTTCTAAATCTTTCTCTCCCTCTGGATATGTGTTTGTACGTAAACCAGGACAAGAAACAAAAAAAAAAACCATCTGATTCTTGGAGCAGATTAGTTTGCATTACACAGCCGACAGGCTTTCTTGGAGAAGGCAAGATGCTGGGAATTCAGCATTTCCCCTTCATCAGTGATTGTTTCTGAGTCTTGGAGGGATTAAAATTCTGCATTTTCAGCCTCATGGCAAGTTCAAAAGTATCAGAAATACACCTGTGACGCAAAATCAGGCATAAGAAAACGCACTGTTTCTTTCATGGCTTCGTAAGTGTGCCTTTTTCCGCTTCTGTTGTTGGCCACTTCATTTAAGCCATACAGAAGCTGAGACCTGTTTCATTCCAAAGCACTCAATAAACTACTTTAAAAGAGGTAGACACAATGTTTGCCTGGGCTGGACAGATGAGCAGAGATTAAATCCTGCACTCAAAAGCCCAATATTACAAACATCCCATTAAATGTTACTGTCTTCCAACAACTCTGCTGACAATGTTTCTGTGTTCTCTGTGCCATGCAAAATATTTTTAGATTGCTACTAACCTCTCTGCGCTCATGTGGGTGGATGCATATGTGTGTGTATATTATTACCCTCAGTACTAACAATTGCAAAATGTACCTGCTTGATTCACTCTAAAATACAAAACAAAACAGAAATTGTTGAATACCAATATGCTTTGTGCTGAATACAGGATAGAGTGTGCACCTCCGAGGAATGCCAGCTACAAGGAATGTATAATCTTTCATTCATGTTATTGCTTTTAAGACGTAAGAGTAAGGTTACAATCTATTTCTCTGTTAAAGACTCATTAAAGTTCCTTTACAACTTTGTCTTGTGAAATGTGTTTGACTTGAAAAAAAACAGAAAGTGAGTGAGTACAGCTGCAAACACACCATCAAATGATTTTGGGGCAGCAGTTTATTAAAGATTTAACCCTTTGGAAATTTGATATTTGTTTACTGTTCAGATCCCCCCTAGCTCACAAATACGTTGTTTATCGCCCTTCATATTTTCCATACCATTAATTCTGGCTGGAGGCTCCAGCAACAGCTGTATTTGAAGAAAGCAGATTATAATTGAGAGAAATTTCTTAATGATTTTGTTGATGCCCTCTACCTTTCTTATTGATTCCAGTGGAAATCATCAGCTTGCTCACATCACCATGGAGCACAAATGAGGGGCATGTATATGAATCTCAGGCTCCCCTGAAGTCCAGCTGTGGAAGTTCATGGCAGGGAACAGGCTGAAACAGGGGATTCTCTGTCTCAGCTTGGGATGGGTGAGCTGCCCTCACTCCCAGCACCCTGTCTGCTCAGCCTTTCCCCCAGGCTGTGCAGAAAATCATGGACCTGGGAGAAAAGGAAAAGTGCATCCCAGGAGTCACCCACCCTGCTGCCACATGGCTGAATTTTGCCTGCTGGAGAATGAAGAAAAATTCCTTGGGCTGTGAAATTAAATTCCGCCTACCATGCTGATAAACCTTGAGCCAACACTGGTGATAGAGGTTTCTTCTTGATAGGATGAGAGGTAATGGTATTAAGTTGCACTAGTTGAATATTAGGAAAAACAACTTTTCCTAAAGAGTGTTCAGGTGTTGGAATGTGCTGCCCAGGGAGGTGATGCAATCTCCATCCCTGAAGGTGTTCATGAACTGTGGATGTGGCACTGAGGGACGTGGTCAGTGGGCAATACTGGTGATGGGCTGGTTGGACTAGATGATCTCAGAGGTCTTTCCAGCCTTATTGGATATATAGTTAGATGAGCACAAGTCCTATGAGGAGCGGCTGAAGGAGCTGGGATTGTTCAGTCTGGGGAAGAAGAGGCTCAGGGGAGACCTCATTGCACTCTACAACTTCCTGAAAGGAGGTTGTGGTGAGGAGGGATTTGGCCTCTTCTCCCAGGCAATGAGCAGGACATGGGGAAATGGCCGCATGTTGTACCAGAGGAGGTTTAGGTTGGACATGAGAAAAAACTTTTTCTCTCAGAAGGTGGTCAGGCACTGGAATGGCTGCCCAGGGAGGTGGTGAAGTCACCATCCCTGGCAGTTTTCAAGAGGCACCTGGATGATGTGCTGCATTATATGGTTTAGTGCTAGTGGTAGCAGTGGTAATTCTCATTACCTCTTCTTCTCAGATGGTTGGACTAGATGACCTTATAGGTTGTTTCCAACCTTGTGATTCTATGATTCTTTGATTCTATGATTCTATGATTCACCTCCTTTTGTTTTGATTACCATGATTTTGTAGGCTGATTTTGATCCCTGTTAAAAAAAAAAAAAAAAAAAAAAAAAGAGGGAAAAAGACAATAAGACTTATTCTCGCTTTCAAGATTTTAAATTTCTCACTGACAACATAATATTTTCTGAAAGTGTGAAGTTACTTGAATATTTTGAATCTGAAATCATTTACATTGCCTCCATTTCAATATGTTTGCAGCACGGTTGCTGTTTTTGTGACCCTCTCTGAGTTCAACATAAATACATTATCCTGCAAAGACTTAAATAAAGGTAGGTTAGACACCGCTCCTGCAAGCGGTAATTTACCAAATCAGGGATGATAAATGTAGAACTGTGGTTTGAAAACGGAATGTAATTTTCCACTAAGACAAGCAAAAAGAAGAAAAAGTGCTAATATGAGACATTTCTATTGGTAATTTCTTGATCGGCCAATGCTCATTTTCCAAAGAGACAAGCATCTCTTGTTTTCAGTAAAATATTATTTCTCAGGCCTCTCCCATCAAAATGTCTGTTGTTCTCAGAGGCTCACAGGTCCTTCTTCCAGACGTAGTAATTGAGGAAGCAGATTTAGTATGACAGCTCACACAGGGTTTGGAGAAAGGTAAGCCACTTCTCTGCTCTCTCAGGTGGTCAAACTCTGTGCTGTCCACATGGACAACTGTGCCTGAGGTTGTGGGCTGCCTTCCTCTCTTGCTTTCCCATCAGAGCCTCCAGCTGATGGAAGGAGGGACAGGATGTGTTGGGGAAGCTGAACAGGGTGCCAGAGTGGCATATTAAAATAGGGGCAAAGTGGGCAGAAAGAAAGGTCAGAGCCACCAGGGCCCCAGGCACTGCCAGCAGTTCTAGCTGGGCTCCCTAATCCTGGGCTCCCTAACCCTGCCTGTGGCACAGGATCCCATTTCAGGCCCCTGGGGCTGTCATTTCCTGCCCTAGTGATGTGCCAGCAATGCAAGCTCACATCCTGGCTTTCTCCAATTTTAATTTTTCCATCCTTTCCAACCTCCAGAATCCTTCCCACAGCCCCTGCTTCTTGACCTATGCTTTGTGCTACCCCACTGTCCCTCTTCCATCCACTCCAAGCCCAATTCCTATACCTTTTTCTACCTTTTTTTCTACCTGCCCTTGTTCATTCCTGAGCCAAACCTGCCCCAGTGTCTCTCCAGTTTTTCCCTCTCTCCTGGTTCTTGCTGTTCCCCCCATCCCTCCTGCAGCTGGGAGCAGAGGTGGCTTCTCAGTCCAAATGCTGTGACATGCCATGGATCTTCCTGGCAAGTCAGATAGTGTGGCTTACCTGTAAATGCAAGAGCTGCAGAACAGCTGTAAATCCAATCTCCAATGCATATTGTTCCTTCAGAATACAGGCTGTGCATCCTGATGAAATATGGCACTATTCTGTATGAAATACAAATGAATGGTTTATTATTGGCTTCTTAGAAATCAAGACTGGAGGTTGCTCCTCACAATGCTCTCTGATTAGAGCAGATCAGACCACAGTAGTGTGTCCTTCTGTCTCTGTAACTTGTGAACGATTTGATCCATATAAAAATTATGTTATTTTCCACCAATTTTCCTGCTTCACTTTGCTAACAGCCTGTTGCTGTTACTCAAAAGCCTTACCTGCTTTTCTGGTGGTTGTTTTTTTTCTTTGGATGCAGGTGTTGGTCTGGCAATGAGAATGGCTCCATCCTGCACAGGAGTGCAGCCACCTTGAGAGCTGCATGGAGAAACATCTTTGTGTGAGAGTGCAATGCTCAAAACGTGAGAGAAGTGTATGAAAATATGCCAGTGTCTAATAAGCCCCTAGTGGGAGGCTGCAACAGCTGGAATTGCATTTCCAAGCTTGGAAAAAAGTAATCCTGTACAGTTTTTGGTTTTACCTCAGACTGGCACTGTTCTATTCCTCCTCCTCATCCTCATGGCACAGTGCAAGGTCACACATGTCCTGCACAACACTCTGAAAGTGATAGCAGCCACAGCCATAGCTGTCAGCATCTCTGGCCCTTGCACCAAGCTAGCAAGATTAGCTCTTATTCTTCTAGGGACTAAATGTATCCAAGAAATCAATCAAACTTCAGCCTCTGCCAGGCTATAAAGGGTGGAAGAGGTGGAGGATCCCAGCAGGTCACACGATCTGTCACTTCTTCTCTGGTCTGAAAGACAGAGAGATGAGAAATGTCTTTGCTCTGTGTTCCCACTAACTTTCTTGGCATGGTGAGCTATCCAGCTAATAAGCAAGTAATTATACATAGGAATACACAGTTCAGTAGCAGTGTTTTCTGTCTGCCATTGCTTTTAGAAATGAGAGAAGGAAGAGTTCCTTTCCAACTCTGTGCATCTCCACTTGGCTGCCTGGAGCTGAGAGAGCTGCTCCTCACCCCTGCCTTCCTGTAGGCCAGCCCCAGCTTGCTTACAGCGATGAGGACATCTCAAATGAGCAGCAAGTGGATAAATGTGGTTGGTACCTCTGTAAATTCCTCCAACTAGAGTTTTCCTGTTAATTTCTTATATGCAGCATCTCATGTTATGTGGTTGTACAGTAACAGTACTTCTAACTCTGGCTTGCTAGAGAATTGGGTTATAAATAGTCATGGTCAATAGAAACAGAGGCTTTTGTCATGGATTTTCTAAAGTGGAACAGTCTATCAGGTTACAGATGGAAGACATCTGGATTTAGTTCCATATTCTGAATTGATTAAGATAGTTTGACTGTAACAGGTGCCTTGTTAAAAATGTTGCCAGAGTGTGTCATTGGATAGGAGAAGAAAGGATAAGTGTGTATGGATGTTCACAGAGATTCATGCAAGAACAAAACTCACTGGATCCTTAAGTCAAGAGTACTCCAGCAGTGGTCAACAGCATTTGAAGTTGAAAAGGGAAGAGTAACGTGAAGGTAGGTAGATCATGACCTGTGTATAGCACCCAACAAGAAAACTGCCTCTGTGCAAGTTACCCATACAGGTTTCATTCTCATACCCACTTAGAGGAGCTGAGCCTTGCAGGTTCCTTTAGCACTCTGTCTGGATTTGAGTCACACGAGGACAGTGGCTTTACGATTTAGCCAGAGGGGCCACCTGCCCTAGGTTTTGCTTGCTCCACATGGCTCTTGACATTCTGACTTCAGACCTCCAGGTTTTTCTGAAACTTTTTATGTGCAAACCACAGATGCTCACCTTCCTGCAGTGACAGTGCCTCTGTCTGGGGACAAAAAGGGACTGAGGAATATCTTGTTCCTCAGTAATTCTGTATGTAATGTAATTCTAAGCTTATGCATTGCAAATAGCACAGGTCCCCTTGCAAAGATTCTCCCAAAAGAATAGGGTCAAAGTGATACGGTACCAACTGGGGTGCTTTCTCACCAAGGAGTGGTCTTAGAGCATGTGAGATAGCAGCCTTGTCTGAGCACTCCCATGCAAGAGACTTCAGGATGTCCTTCTCATCATATCAGGGTATGGAAGATACAGCGTGCTATCTGCAGCCAAGGCCTTAATGGCATGGCCTCCACCAAGGCCTTAATGGCATGGCCCCATCCAAGGTTGTCCTCTGTAGATTTTACATTGGTCCCTGTCAAATCCACCCCATGCTGTGAGTGGGGTTTAGAACATCCCATGGGAATTTGAGTAGCACAGCCTTGTGCAGTACTGCTCAAATACAGGGCTTTGGCTGGAAGTGCCTTCAGGAGCAGCTCCGTTACCCTGCTGCTATCACGGGGCACAGATCACACACTTCACATCATCTGCCCAGCACTGAAAAGACCAGCAATTGATGCACCCTTTGCTGGCGGCAGCAGTGAGTGCCAGCAGGGGAGAATCATGACCCAAACCTTTGTATCTGCCTTTGTTGAAAAGCATCCCTTTCCAGTGCACTCTGAGAGATGCGTGCTTGGAGATGGGGGCTCAAGCAATGAAAGGAAGTGTAAGAAAGGAAGAACAATCTCCTTTGACCAGCACCAGCTTGACATTTTTTCAGCTCACTTTTTATACATGAAAGGGAGGGTGGGAAAGAAGAAGAAAGCATGAATGCAGGAGGAGAAGAAGGCAGAGAAAGGGAAAAAAAGATCAAAGAAAGGGCGAAAGAGGAAAAAGATGCTCCTGGTGATGTTGAGACACTCATCTGTACCCCTGCCCCATTCTATCCTAAAGCACAAAAGCAAAAAAACAGCAGGATCTCTGTCAAGCAAGATGTATAGTCCAAAAGGCATAAAGGTTGGTAGGAAATGTTGAGTTAAAAGCCTGTGGTTCCAATGCACAAGAAGTGGGATGTTGTGTGTGTGTGTGTCAGCACTTGAGCTGAGGGAAGAAAAATGGCCCCACATGGAGATCACAGAGGAAGAAATTGGGGTGGGTTTTGGATAATCCTGCACCAGGAAATGGAAGTTTCTTAAAGTACAGTTGGGTAAAGGCAGGGAAAGCAAAACCAATTCCAATATCAACCAGCCTCCAGAAATCCCATTGTGGCACAGGGAAGGCTGCATTGCAAAGCATGGAGAGGGAGGGCAGTGAGACTCAGGCAGGATGAGCGCCTCAGGTGAGGGATAGAGGTGGAGTTCCTCTTCATCACTCCTTCCATCCCCAACACCATGATGAGGAGAGCTAATCAAACAGCAGAGAATACACAGGAGGCTCAGATGTACTACAAATGCTGTAAAATGCATCTGGGAAGAAAGCAAACACAGCATAGGTGTATTCCCCAGAGCAGCATACACTGGAGAGCTGAGAACAGTAAAGCAGAGCCCTTGGGATTTATAGCCCTACCTCGGCATGTTTTATATGGGGAGCAGGTGATACCCAGGAGGATCCAGGGCAGAAGCAGCACCAGCCTAGTGTTAAGAATGGCAGAAAGCACCGCTCCAGGCTAGGAAATTTTTTTCCCCAAAGAGATGCTGATTCCAGCACTTCAGGATGACAAAGTCACATTTTTTTATTGTCTTTTTTTTTTCTACAGTTTTCCCACGAAGGCCAATTAAACAGAGAGAAGACAGACGGTGACCAGTTTGCCTCCTGCTGTCATAGCTCAGCCCATGCCTTCCCATCTCCCAGTGGTCCTTGCTTTGTAGTGTGCTTGGTGCTCTTCCCCTAACACAGCACCCTACACAGCATCCCACCAGCTCTCTCCTGCTGGCCCTGCTGTGCATCCTACACCTCCCTTGCATGGTGTCAGTGCCCCAGCTCTGCAGCTCCCTGGTGCAAACCTGATCCGCAGCTACAGTTCCCTGGGTTTCCTATTTCCCTGCTAGCATCTCTGCTGCAGTGCTACAGAGTCCCCTGGCTTTCCCCTTCCCAACTCTCACCTCTTCTGAAGCATTTGCCCATTGCCTTTACAGTGCCGCTTTCCACTTCCCTTCTGACAGTCTATTTGTGCTCCCTTTTAGTAAGCTATAGAAAGGGAAGCTCTGCAGCAAAGCACCCAGCTGGGCTGCGCTCATGTCCATATGCGTGCTTAGGGAGAGAGAGAGGAGGAAGAGATCTCACTTGGAGGCATTCATGGATGCGGGACTGACAAGAAAATGAGCAGAAAGAAGTGACCGAAATATCAGACCACGAGCTCAAGAGATCAGCGGGAACCACAGATGGTTGCATCATCCCAGAGAATAAATAAATGACTGACTGCACCGGATTAGAGCATGAAAACACTGACAACAAAGAGAATTAATGTCCTTGTAACTGGACTTTGGCCTCACGCACTGCTTCAGCCATCTCCTGCCTGGGGATATTGTGCTGTGCGTGATTTGCTCTCCTTGAAAACCACATCTGTCCCAGAGGCTGCCTACCTCAATCTAGCAGTGAGATATAGGTGATGTAGCACGTAGAGATATTTCAGAGAGACAGGACCCATTTGACAAGCAGTGGCTTGAGAAGGGACTGGAGACAATGACTCCCAGCTGGAGAGATGGGACAGATGTATTCTATAGGAATGGCCTGTGGAGGGAAAAGCCATCCCTTATCTGTACTTCTTGACAGGCAGAATCACTACAGGGCACGGTTTCTTTATGACAAGTAGATTGCTTTCAAGTGTGATGGGAGTGCCGGCTTACTGGTGTCCATTGGAAACACCATAATTCTGAGCGCTATGATTTATTGGGACTCAACAACCTTATTTAGCAAATGCAACCATGTGCTGGGATTTTGGCAGCAGTTTTTCTCAGAATATCCACTGACAGGTGACAGTTTTTTCTCATTATTTATTATCCACTTATTTTTTTGAGGGCAGTGAGGCGCTGGCACAGCTGCCCATAGAAGCTATGGGTGCCCCATCCCTGGAGGCACTCAAGGCCAGGCTGGATGTGGCCCTGGGCAGCTGAGCTGGTGATGACAGCCCTGCCCACAGCAGGGGTTGGGGCTGGGTGGGCTTTGAGGTCTCTTCCAACCCAAACCGTTCAATTTAATGGCCTGCTCACATTTATATACTTATTTCTTAACTGTTCCCTAACTGAATATGTTCAAAGGTAACTGTGGCACACATGCTTTTATTTGCTTAGAGGAAACTGGGTTGTTTCACATACTTGGGCACTTTACTTTGAAATTCAATTTCCACAAGCCTTTGTGCCAGTAAAACATGAGCATGTGCATTGAAAGTTAACACAAGAAATGGGTGTGAAGAACACATTTTTGGGATTCTTTTTTATAAAACTCATTATGTAGATCTGAAATTCATAGTCATGCAAACTCTGAGGCATCACTTCATAACCAAATGAGAATCCCAGAAAGAAAGAAAAAAAAAAAAGTACTAGAAAGGCTACAAAGCGCCCCATAAATATCACAAAATTAAGAGTAGAAAAAACAGGATTCGCATCTCACTGATTTTCTTTTTATTGCCACGGCTCTGCAAACATCTTCTGGCTTTGTTTCCTGTGCTGCTTTCAGCCTGCTTTGTGCAGATGCAGGCAGCCCTGCTTTGTCCCATCGCTGCCAGCTCCTGTCCCTGTCCGTGCAGAGGGGCTGCGCCCGTTGCTGCCTCTCCTCCTACCCACACGCCCTTCATCCACACTGCCACCACCCACCGGGGGAAGGATGGGAAGAAATCGTCCTCAATGAAGGGCTGACTGAAATCACAGTAATAAAAGGAAAAATAATTGTTCACATCAGACAACTCATAAGCGTCCTGCTCCCTGTCATCATCTTTGGAAAGGACACCTTGGAGCATCTCATATGTTCCCTTAGATTGGTTATAGGGAAGACGAAAGCCGAGATGGGTCCGGGGGGAGCCCCGTGCCGCTGCTTGTAGTGCCGCTGCCCCATCCCCAGCGCTGTTTCCCTCCCGCTGAGCACCACTTACAATAGGAATAACCACTTAATTAGCGGCGATATCTATTAACCGCTTGTTTGTTAGAGCGTGAATTACCAACCAGCCCGCTTCTCGAGCCGCACCTCTACATTCTTCTTCTTTAATTACATTTTTATCCAGGCGGCGTCACGGTCGCACGGTGAGCGGATATCTCCGGGGCTGTCCCTCCCCGCGGCGACGCGGAGCCAGCAGCGCCCGGAGCCCGGGCCACGCGTGACCGCGGCGTGTGCGTGATGGGGGGGGGAAGACCAGAGCAGTGTTCCGGAACCGACCTGCTGCGGTCGGGCAGCCCCCGCCCCGCCGGGCTCTCCCCCACCCCGAGCGCAGGGGAGCCCCGCAACCCGCCTGGAGGGGGGCAAAAACTTCGCAGCACCCTGCTCTGTCTCCCCGCCTCCCCCAGCCCCGAGATAAGCCGACCTTGCCGGGGGGATCCTGAGGATGGAGAGGGGTGAACAGCGGGCTGGCTGCTGATTCCTGAGCCCGGAGCGAGCCCCTTTTCCCATAGCCCTGCGGCGCTGCCCGTAATTGGGCCGGGCCGGGGGGAGGCTCGGAGAATTGGAGAGGAGGCAGGGCTCCGCCGAGCGCGGCCGCTTTAATTGGCTCCCTTTTTTTTTTTTTTTTTTTTTTTTTTTTTTCCTTCTCCATAACCGTAAGGGAATGAAATGGTGAAGAGAGGAGGGGGAAAACCTGGAAAGCCGAAGGGAAGGAAAAGACGGCACGTTCGGCAGAGCCAGCGGGCGGGGAGGGGTGAGCCGAGCCGAGCCCGGGGCGCGCTGCCCCCGGACGCACCGTCGGGGGTTGGCGGAGCGCAGCGGAGCGCCCGGAGCTGCTACGGGCAACTTTGTGCGGGCGCTCACCGGCGGCTGGCGGGAGCAAATCAACTTCTTCCCACTCCGTGACCATCCTCGGCGGCGGTTCCCTTTCAGCTGCAGCCCCCGCGGCAGCCGTCGAGGGGAGCGGCTCACAGCCTTCGGCAGCTGCAAATCGTCTGCGCGGTGCGCGGAGGAGAGGAAGCACCAGGCAGAATCCAGCTCGCAACATCGGGGAAAGTTTGGAAGGGAGAAGGAGGCGGCGAGGAAAGCTGGGCTGAGCCGCGGGGTGTGCGGTGGGGCTGCTCCTCGCCCGCTGTTCCCTTCAGGCTGGCTGGGGAGATGCTGTACAGCTGGGAGAGCTCTTAGGAGACGCTTTAAAAAAAATAAAATAAAAAAAGAAAGAGGAAAAAAAAAGGAAAAAATAAACAAAACAACCAACCCTTCCTGGATTTGATTAATTACAACAATCCCCTCCCCAGAAGATTTGGAGAAGACAATACCTATCCCTCCCTCCCTCTTTCAGCAGCTGGCTTCTAGCCCCCCCTCTTTGCTCCCCCTCCTTTTTTCCCTCCACCTCCTCTTCCCCCCGTTCGCTCCTGGGGCTGCGGCCAGATCCTCGTCGGGAGGAGGGCGGGCGAGGCTCTCCCAAGTTGGCCCCAGTTGGCAGCACTCGGGGCAGCCCGGGACTCCGGCGGCTGAACAAAGGAATCCCCTTTCTGGGAACGGCGCTGGGCCGGCCCGGCTCCTTCTTCTGCTCTGCCCCTCCGGATCGGCCTCTCCCGTGCTCTGGGCATCGTTTTCCTGGACATCCCCGAGCAACCTGGCAAGGGAAAGAGAGAAGCAGCGCTCCGCTTTCCAGCCCTCCCCGCTGCCTTCCCTCGTTCTCTTCTCTCTCTCCTTTTTATTTTATTTTTCATCCTCTTTTTTGCCGTTGTTTTTAAATTCCTTCCCGGCGGCCTCGTTGGGGGGGGAGTGGGGGGTCCTTTCCTCCGCCCGAGGGGCGCCGGTGCCCGGCGGAGCGGGCGCATGGGGCGGCGTTCCGGGAGGCTCTCGCCCGCTCCCCCGCCGGATGCTGCCAGGGCTGCTTTGGCTGCTGTTCTTCGCCGGCGATGAAGGCGCTGCCTTGAAGATGGAGATGATCTGTGTTTTATTCCTCTCTCTCGTGCCGGCGTACAGCAGGGGACAAGGGGTTTACGGTAAGAGACGCGGCGGCGGCTGCTCGGGAGGGAGGGGGGAGGCGAGGGCGCGGACGGCTGCGATGGGATCAAAGTTAAAAAGCACCTGCAGCGGAAAGTAAATGATGCCGGCGGAGCTCGCCGCAGCTCGAGCGGAGAGATTGATGCAGCAATAGGGCTCCCGGAGCCTGGAGCTACTTTGTAATTCCTCGCCGTAACCTCTGGCCGCCAAGGATTGACGAGCCCACCGGGATGCTCGCCCCCAAGCGCTGCCACCGAGAGGAGCGGGGCGAGCGCTGCCTCAGGGATCGGGTCCGCCCGGCCCGACCTCTCCAGCCGCCGTGGGGCCGCCCCGAGCGGGAGACACTGCGCCCCCGAAGTGCGCTTCTTCGGTGCGGAGGGGAGGACCGGGCCCGAGCCCCGCCATCCCCACGGCGCGCTCCCGGGAGGCGAGGGGTGATGCTGCCTGTGCACCCTATGGAACTTCGATGCTGCCCGTTTTCATCCCGAGGCGGGGGTGGTGATAGCAGAGCTGACGGAGAGCTTTTCCATTTCTTATTTTTATTATTATCATTGTTTGGACAGCGGTGGTGCTTATTTTCTCCCCTCGTTGGTGGTCTGTGTGGCAAAACCCGAGATCCTGCAGCCCCTCAGCCTCCCGGGGCAGCGCACCCGAATCCCTGCCGAGTGCCAGCCCTGGGGGACAGCCGGGCTGCGCACCCCGTCCTCTCCCCGCCCCTTCCCCTCTCCCGGCCCTCTCTCAGTTCTCGCTGTACAAGCTCTGCATTTCCTATACACTGGGAAAAAAAAAATAAAAAAATGAAGAAAAGCAACCCACAAGCCTTGCCTCTCACAACAAGCCGGCTTTATTTTGGCTTACAACTCAGTTGTGCGCTGCTGTAAAGTCCTTCTGGGAGGCACGGCGCTGCCTCTAACAAGCCTGGCTCTCTACGCGCTGAAGAGAGACCCCAGTGAGAGCAGCCAGCCCCCTCCTCCCCCTTTTAGCAGTTCCTTGTGTGAGCCCTGGCAGAGCTTGGTTCAGTCTCACTGACTATGGGTATGTCTTTGTAGGTCACTTTTTAATGATGTATTTCTTCAATGGACACAATTCCTTCTTTCTCCTTGAGGGCCGGGATGTTAATTTGAGCGTAGGTCTGGTTTGTAAAATAACCATCTTAAATAAAGGGTGGATTGCTTCCTTTTTTTTTTCTTTTTTTTTTTTTTCTTTTTTTTTTCCCTCTCTTTCATCCTCCCACTTTGTAAGTCTGGAGGAAAATTGCAGGGAAATGAAGAGTGGAATGGGATTGTGGTACAGAAGCCTGATCTGGGTGGGCTGTTTGATCCTTTAAGCAGGCAGAGTGCTCCCAGCTGAACTTTCTTGATTTTGTTTCAATGTGTTTGCTGCTGGGTGTCAGAGCGGCCTCTCAGTGAGAGGGACCGAGCATACACCTGCTCCTGCTTAACCGTGCCTGAGGAGGCTGTGTGTTCATAAACACAGTAAACCTGCATTTGTTGGAGTTGTTGCCGAGTTACATCTCCGGAACAACTTACTCATGGCTTTGTCTTCTTCTCTCAGAAAGAGAACGGAGAAGCTGCTTGCAAATAAAACTCAGATAGTCTGGTGCCGAGATGAGCATCATCATTTTGAGTCAAAATGGGTACTTCTGTCTGTTCTCGTCCGTAGCTGCACAAAGGAGGAATCCGCCCCCTTTCCTGCTCTCCCCTCCCCATGTTTCCATCTATCTCTGAGGCTGGGAGCAGCCCCAACCACTGCCAGGACAGCTAAAGCGGGATTAGGGAGTGGTGCTGCTGCCCCTCTGCTCTTTGTGCCCTAAATGCGTGCCTCCCACCAGAGCTCCGGGCTGGCTGCCATTGGCTGTGCTGTGTTGTGGGCAAAGCTATGACCGTGGCAATTTTGGGAACTCAGGTATTGTGTCTCAGGTCCATTTTTCTCCTTTTGAGTGTTTTACACCGATGGGGACGTGGAGAGGCGTGTGTATTGGTCTATAAATATATTTTGCTTCAGTAAATCTGCTAAGATTAAATCAGATTAAAGCAGATAAAGTATCCATGTGATGTACTCTTTAAATAATACACCCACGTGGATGCACACAAAAGACTTCTGTCTGAGAGAGCGGAGTTGTTGGAGAGCTTTATTGAGGGGAACGGCATAAATAAAGCGTGTGTAAAGGGGCTGCTGGGAAAGGAGCAGTGGCACTGGAGGTGCGATTTAATTAGGAGTCAAGGTGCTGTCAGCTGCTACCCGAAGAGGCTGCTGTACAAATTGGCATTTGTTGTAATGACTGACGAGTGTCTGAAGCCCTCTTCTCATTAGCTGATTCCACCTCTCCTGCCTTGTTGGTTGGAGCAGGACAGGGCTGGCCTGGTGTGCAGAGGGCAGCTCACAGGCTGCTGAGGGGCAGCTTCTGTCAGGCTTTTGCTGTGCCGTGTTCCCAAACAGTGCTGTCCTGTTAGTGCTGCTGTCGGCATGAGGTGCGAGCTGTGATGTATGTATGGGAAATGCCACCGTTTGCAGAAAGAGAGGAAGAGACAGCAGGGAAGGGCTACTGCTCTCACATGCTTGAAGTTAACTGTGCTTCAACACTGAGCGTTAGTGGAAGGGGAGGAAAGGAGGGCTTCCAAGGGGATGAGTGTGCCTCTTGTCTTCTCTTGCAGCTCCAAACTTGTCTCAGAACTTGCATAGCTCCGATGCAGTGTGTGCAGGGCTGCGGCTTTATTTCCTGCATGTGTAGCATACAGCTAACATTGCTGGGTGCCCAGCAGCCAGCACAGCCTGGCTGAGCAACACTAGGGCAAAAGAGAGCGGGGTGCTCTGCCCCTGCATGCTGTAACTCACCTGCTGAAGGGTGCATGAAGAATCCTTCAGAATGGCTCCCACCAGGCCTTCCTGGAGCTCTGAGCGCAGCATCGCCTGAGCTGGATGTTTCAGCCCACACGTGTGTCTTTGCTGCTTGTTCTGGGGGAAAAGACGTTAATGTCACCTGGAGCCTGCTGTCCCAGACCATCCCTGTCGCCTGCTGCCAGTCACTGCTTTGCCAGCAGGAGTGGGGCTGCAGGCAAGGAGCTCTCAGCTTCCTTGGTGTTAGCCTCATGCCTCCCATGCACTCTGAGATGGGGCAGCAGGTCACTGGATAAGGCAGCAGTGGGGCTGTCTGGCTGCTGCCTCTTGGCTGGCCTGTCTTGGAAAAGGGATAGGCAGGAGGATAGGGATGGCTGTCCCCCAGGCTGTAATACAGCTGTGTCATATACATGTGCACAATATACTGTGCATGTATATATATGCATCCTTTTCTTTGAGCTCAGCCATTTCTCCTTGTTGTCCATACCTTAAATCTTTGTTGACTCAGCTGTACCCTTTGGTTCCAGGTATTTTGTAACTGGAGGGCTACACCCAAGGATTGGGCTGGTCCAGAGCTTGCATGCTTCTCCAGAAGCCTTGTGGGGTCGGGGCATTAAGTCTGTCCACCTCATGCTCCCCCTCACTGCGGCACTCTCCAGATGCAGTGTATCAGCCTCGCCCTTCTGTGCCACCAGAGCCTGTGTTTGGAGGTCAGGTCCCAGCTTCACACACCTGATAAACCCTCAATTGACTTTAATATGCAGCACTGAAGAAACGACATTATCCTTTTGACAGGTTGTTTGCAACTTGCTGGTAGGAGTCAAAATATTTCAGTATAAGTGTCACCAGAAACCACCATCCTATGCTAATTTTGGTGGGAACATGAAGACAGATGTTGGATAATTTGACATGAGCAGCGCAGCTTTTGAAATTATCACCATGTCAGGTTTGCACTGGATTTATCTTTTTTTATTATTATTATTTATTATTACACGTATAAATTTCAGATGATTTTAAGAGATGGGGTGGAAGATGCAGTAAGATCTCTATAAGCAGCTGAGAGTAGCCTTGGAGGTTTACCAGTCAGACAGCAATTCAGCAGTGGCAGTGAGGGATGCTGTGCTGCTGGAAGTGCTGTTCTTATTTTAAATAAGAAGACAAAGAGACTGGAGACTAGAGATGGTGTGAGGCTTCCCTCCAGCCAGAAGCCTGAGTGTTTTCCCAGATTTGGGCTGAAGTTACTGTTATTATGCTCTTGATTGGTGACGTCTTGGTTTTCCAGTCATTCCCTCAACCCATACTGTGTTCTTTAGCTTCGTTAACCATAATTTATGCCGAAGAAATTTGCCTGCACAACTACAACTCATGGAAATGTTGAGGAGTGGGGTTAGTGCCCCTTTCCCAGGCTGGACCAGGCTCTGAGCAACCTGATCTACCTTAGGTGCCCTTGTTCATCGCAGGGGAGTGGGACTGGATGGCCTTTAGGGGTTCCTTCCAATTCAAACAATTCCATGATCCCACCCAAACTCCAGTCTCCACCTGCTGGCTTTAATTCAGGCTGGGAAAATGTGTCAATATCCCCCAGGCTTGCAGAAGACAGGAGGGGGCCCTGTTGTGCAGGGCCCTGGCATGCACCAGGGGAGAAGGGAGCGTGTGTATTTTGTGTCTCTACACTCATGTTTAAGCGGTGAGATTTCTCTGCTCCTGGGATCCAGAGTGCTTGCTTTGAAAGGAAAAGAGCTTTCATCTGCCTTTTGTGGAGGGGAAGGGGCTGGAGGAACAACAGAGGTTTATTTTTATAGCCGAACGCCTGCTTAGTATTCAAAAGAAGAAATTAAATGTGAGATGCCCCGTGGAGATGGTGATTAAAAGAAAAAAAAAATTAAAAAAAAATTTAAAAACCGACATGGTGTTAAAGATCTAGGAAAGAAATAGAGAATAGGGGCCAAGAAAGAGAAACCCGGACATCTCTGATCTTGGCTCAACAAAAGTCGAGGCACAGAAGGGCTCGGCCGGGCCAAGACCTGTTTGGAGGCGGAGTGCCGAGACCGACATCGCGGCTTTACTCGGAGCATCGGATCCAGCTCTGCCCGGCTGTTGGGGGAAGTCGCTCTGCCTTCGGGCTCCAGCCCAGCTGCGGCACATCTGGGCCCGGGGCCGCGCCGCTCCGCCGCTGCCCGGCAGGGGGGGCTGTTGCAGCGCCCCGGGGCCGGGGGAGCCGCGGGGCGGGCGGGGCGGGCGGGGCGGGGGTCCCGTCCCCAAGCGGAATAGGGGAGATGCCCGTACGGACACGTGGGGAGCGGGTGGGCAGAGAGCTGCTGGCACCCGGGCTTCCGGAAGCGCAGTGCGAGCTTCTGCCCGGCCCCAAGCGGCTCCGCTGGCCGCCTGCCGGCTTGGTTGGTCTGGTTTTGTTTTGGGTCTGAAGCTGTCACACAGTATCCAAGCAGTGATGATCCTGTTTTCCTCTTATTATTTTTTTCTTTCCGGCAGTTGTCCATTTCCCATAAAAGATCATGTAATGAAGCCAGGGTAGGCATCATAAATCCTGATTTGATTTTCAACCATGCTCTCATTATTTTTTTTTTTTCCTCCCTTCATACACCTATTTGACTATGAGTTGATCGTAGAACCATAGAATCATAGAATGGCCTGGGTTAAAAAGAACCACAATGATCATGTGGTTTCAACCCCCCCGCCATTGGCAGGGTCGCCAACCATTAGACCAGGCTGCCCAGAGCCACATCCAGCCTGGCCTTGAATGACTCCAGGGATGGGGCATCCATGTTGGATGTTGGTTTTTTTCCCCTGTTTTTGTTTGTTTGTTTGTTTGTTTGTTTTTAAAAAACAAACAACAAAACAAAACGAGAGAGAGAGGAGGGAAAGTAGGGTTAAAGGAATCTGAACAGATATGAGAGCAGAAGGGTCCTTCCTCATGGATGGCCTTCCCCCGGAGGAGGAAAAATGATGGCATGTAGGCATCTAGATGGCATCTAGCTGGCCAGCACCGCCTCTCCTGGGCCCCAGTGAGCTCATTGGTGCTACCATGCACCTCTGGCTGCTGCCCTGTATCTCCCAGCTCTGTGAGGGAGCAGAGCTGAGATGTCAGTGATGGTGGTGCTTCAGCTCTTGGCAAACTGTGGCTCAGGGGCTGTGGCTCAGTGCAGCATGCTCTTCTCAGCGTTGTGGTTGCTTACTGGGAGATCTTGATGCTCCACTGCATTGACTGCACTGTTTCCCAGATCAGCTTCTGATCGTTAATACCAGAATCTTTAATCCCTAAGTACTCTGGTCCGTGGCCAGCGAAGGGAGAAGTAAACAGAGAACTGTTGAAATGTCACTGAATATAAATGATTATTTCTTTAAATTTTCTACTTGTTTTTCCAAACTAGACAGCATATGCTTCTATCACTGTAAATTCAAAATCTACAGTAAGCTTTGTAGTCTAGTCGTGTTTAAACTCCTCTGTAGAGGATGTTCCCTCTGTCTGTTCCATGAAGCACGCTGTGTTCTTAGCATTGTACTCATCATGAAGAGCAGTGCAGAGGCAGTTCAACGTTTCAGCAGTTGCAAATAAGGGAGGATAGAAGTGACGGAGTGGCCTGGCGGTAGGGGGTCACCACTGCTGTCATGGGAGCAAGTCACTGCTCTGCTGGGCTGCAGGGACACTGACAGCAGGGTTCTAGGTGGCTCTCTGTAGCTTATCTCTTTCCTGTCACTCTTCTTGCCCATGCTGTGGGTTACTCATGGGGTGTTGGCTGCTGTTCCTCTGCTTGGCCTTGCCCAAGGGAGAAAGAAGAAGTAGACTCTTTAGTAGGATCTGTTGTGCTAGGACAAGGGGAAATGATTTCAAACTAAAAGAGGAAAAACATAGATTGGATATAATGAAGAATTTTTTTACAATAAGGGAAATGAGGCATTGGCACAGGTTGCCCGGAGAGGTGGTGGAAGCCTCATCCTGGAGACACCTAAGGTCAGGATGGATGGGGCTCTGAGCATCTGATGGAGCTGTAGGTGTCCCTGTTCACTGCGGGGGAGTTGGACCACATGGCCCTTCCAACTTGAAAAATTCTATGATCTTACAGATGTAACAGAAATCTGTCTGGCTCGGATGTGTTGGCTTGTGTCTTCTCTCCGCTGTGAGCCATGGTGTAGGATAAATGGCATGTGGGCACTTGTGCTGGGTTTTGTGTAAATGGAAACGGTGGCATGGTGAGGATAGCAATTTGCAGAGGTGCAGTAAGGACTGTAATTTCCGAACAAATATTAGCACACGTTGCATAAAGAAGAGCTGGCACAACACTGAAAGCTAAAGTCAAGCTGTGAGGAAGGCTTTAGGATGTCTGCAGGTGGACATTTAATGTGAGAGGAGCTGCTTGATGTTACTGCTCCTGTTTCAGGAAGAAATGGTCCTTCACTAATTGGCATAAATTGTTTTAAGATAAATGTGGATGGGAATCTTGTGCATCTCTTGTGCCCCTCCATGATGGAAAAGAAAAAATGAAGGTGTGATTCACACTGATCTTTGAGAAACACAGCAAAACACCTTTTGCATACAGATGCCTTGCATGTTGGAAGAGTCATTTGTAGAATTACAATGGTGAAGACTGACTGTACCTTGCTAAGTTTAGTACCTGGTTCATTCCAGCTCAGAAACAGTGAGGATGTGAAAAATGGAGGCTCACAAAGTAATTTGACTTCAGCTGGGGATGGGTGGCTGAGCTCCCCTGCCAGTCGAATGCATGTCTGATGTGTTCTCTCAGCTGTCCTGGAGCATTTACACCACAGCTGTTAGACCATGAAAATCCTCTTGGGGCACACAAGTAGGGTTCCTTGTGGGTTTAGGGGTTTCCCATCACTATAATATATTGAAGTATACAGCCTATAGTCATTCCACTCTGCCTGAGAGAAAGTGAGATGGAGATGATTCACCCTATGCAGAATGAAGAACTGAACATCACTGAAGTTTTAACCATTCTTTTCTACCTGGTAGAGTGCAGTTGGTATTGAGTGCAATCCCTGCAGCTGATAGGTGCAAGATAAATAAATCCCCAAGAAGGAATAAGTTTGTATATTAGGTAACATTTCTTCTCAGAAGGAGTGGTGAAGTGCTGGAATGACTGCCCAGGGAGGTGGTGCAGAACACCTCTGGAGGTGTTCAAGAACTGTGTGGATGTGGTACTGAGGGACATGGTCAGTGGGCATGGAGGGAATGGGCTGGTGGTTGGATGAGATGATCTTAGAGATCTTTTCCAACCTTAATGATTCCATGATTCTAAGCCACCGAGAACAGATTCTTGTCCAGAGATCTCTGACTCATTATTATTTAACCATAGAAACTGCTTTCGCTAATGAAGGAGGTTAAATGATTTTTTTTATGGCATCCAAGGAAGGACAATAAATAATACTGAGTTGTCTATGAACGATTTGGGATGGGGAGAAAAAGCAGGCAACGATATCATAGGTGTGCTACTGGGCACCTGGGCCAGAGAAGAAGTGATGGCAATGAGGTTGGAGCTGTGGCTCTTGCAGTGAGACTGGATGCCAGAGTGGAGCATTGCTTTTGAAGAAGGGATGTCTGAATACTCCAACAAGTTTTGTTCTTTTAATTAGTGCTAAGTTTGCATTCTTACGTTTATTGCAAGTGCAAAGATAGAGCAAAGAAATCTTCAACTCTTCAACTCTTCAACAGGCTGCCCAGGGAGGTTGTGGAGTCTCCTTCTCTGGAGATGTTCAAGACCTGCCTGGATGCCGACCTGTGCGACCTGCTGTAGGGAACCTGCTTTGGCAGGGGGGTTGGACTCGGTGATCTCTGGAGGTCCCTTCCAACCCCTACAATTCTGTGATTCTGTGATTCTGTAACTCTTGTTTCACAAATGCTGACAACGGCTGAAAGGAATTAATATTATTTATTTTTCTTTTGAAAAAAATGTTTTTCCTATTATATTTAGAGCAAATGAAATTTGCAGGTAAGTTTGTGAGAAGGGGTAATCTTGATCTGTGATTAAAAAGAACTGCTGAATAAGAACACTTTCTTATCTCTGGATACAGAATCAGAAGAGGGCAGTGGTGACAGCTGCTGCACATCCGGAAGAACCCCATGTTAAGGTGCAGTGAGAGACAACACCTTGCTTTTACAGGAGAGAAATGCTTGGATATTGGATGAGAATAGGGGCTTCCCAGTGTCATGAGACAGTGGGATCAGGGGAATGTCTTTGCAAACCAGTTGACTTGAGGTGCACGTACACTATGCCTGCACAAGGTGGGAATGCAACCTGTGTGTGCTCCAGAGCCAGGTTTCAGCTGTTGTGAAAGCAATGCTGTGGACAGCAGGTCTAAAATTAATCTTTCATTTTGCATTTTGACTCAAAAAGCTCTCCTTGAACAGCTCCCTGCAAAGATGAACCCTGCATTTAACTGCCACTGAGTTTTTCAATTGTTTTTTTTCCAAATGGGGTAGTCAAGCTCCCAAAGCACAGAGCTGCATCTGAGACGTTACCCATAGAAACTAAGCTCCGGTTTTGGTTAAAATAGCACAATAACCGCTTGTTTTCTGGTCAGTCGAATGATACAGCAGATCAGGACTGTCATCCTTATTCCTGCAGAAAAAGGAAATAGACGGTAGAGAATGGCTGTTTACTATGATGTGCATGATTAATACCATAAATCTTTCATGTGGGGCTGCCAGGTGAAATGAACGAGTGTTATCACAACAAATTGGAAGGAGCGGGTGGCTGCATGCTCATGTTTGGTAATCAGGCCTGAAACGCGAAGTAAAAGGAGAAATTAGCCGAAGGTAACGGTGGTTATCAAAGCTCTCTGTGCCATTTGCTAAGCCTTGGCAGAGCTGACGTGCTGCATTTTGCAGATCACAATGAGCATATGTACCTACTTGTGGCTGATGGTAGTTCCAAGTGGCCAGCAGCAGTGCGTGTGCTACTTGACAAACAGTTCTGCTTCTCGGATTATTGTGGAGACATCCCCAAGTATGTTTGCAGCATATGGCTTGCTTAAGGAGATCGCTTTGGATAAGAGACACCCGACAAGACACAGCAGATCAGCTGCGTATCGCTCGGCTCCCGGGGGTTAGCAGGGTGTGCAGTACAGGCACAGAAAAGAACAGTGGAGGGAAATGGGGAGCCCCGCAATACAGCATTGCAGTCTTCCTTGTGTTGCGTGGGTCAGCAGCACCCAGAGACGTGTGGGAAAGCTCCAGCTCAGCTAACTGTAAATGGTGTTTTAATTTAGGAATTGCACTTGATTATTTCAGGGCAAGTTTAGAAGAAGCGAGTGAGGAGGTGGGGGAAGGAAACCTCAGTGTGAGCTCTTTGCTGGTTAGGCCTAAATAAAAGCTTTGCAGAAAGAGGAAGCAGAGGAAGGTGCTAAAAAGTGTTATGATCTGCTTGAACATATAGACAGGAAAATGAGAAGGAAATGTGTCTAGCTATTGCTAGATTTAAAAAGAGAGAAAAGAAATTGATGCTGTTGACGGTGTGTAAATTCTAGAAGTGAGCATATTTCTCTCTTTCATTGCCCTCCTGGTAATACCAGTGACATTGTTGCTGTTGGAAATGAGAGATTGAAGAGTGAGTGAGAAGCACTGTCCTCGACAGGTGGGAACCGTGTTGGAATAGAATCATACATCTCCCAGAGGGTGAGAGCTGGAGCTGTAGGGCCATGGAAAGCAGGATGCTCTTAGCACCCCTTTGCAAGAAACAGGAGAATCTGATGCACTCCTTGCATGTTCCTATACCATTCCCTATTCTATATTCCTATACCATATTCCTATACCATTTTTTTCAAGTTTCATGAGGAAGAATTGTTTTTGCCTGTAGAAAACAGTCATAGTAACACTGAGGCTAGAGCCCAAATCCCAGGATGCAATGGCTTGTGATTAAGAGGCTCTCTTGCTGAACTAACATTTTGGATTTTTATTTTTTTTCTTTACCATGTTGACTGATCTAGTTTAAGACATTCTAATTATTTGTTGCAGTATATTTGGCTGATTGCATTTTTGTTGATACAAGGTGTAGTAGAAATGCTGAGTCACAGCTTGAACCGGTGATTGAGCACCTGGTGGGAAGGCAGGACCAACCCAGGGGAGCTCAGGTGCATGCAATGTACCTGAGTGACCAGAAGGGGTTAAACCAGGATCCACCTCTTCCCAGACCTCATTTAAGAGTTGGCTGTGAAGATAAGGGTGTTTTGCTGGAGATCCTTGTGTACCTGTGTGAAGAAGGTAAGGACCTTCTTTCCTTTATTTCTGTGGCTGTTGTAGTTGAGCAAATCCTCACTTGCTGCAGCCTTGGGCCTTGCTGCTCTATTGTCTTTGCTGCGCTTTCCATTGTGTTAAGCAAGGGCTTATTTTTGGATGTTTTGTCACACCTCCTTGCCTCACTGGTATTGATGGCTTTCTACCCATTAGCCCAGAAGGAAATAATGCAGCCAAGAGGGAGCAAGCAGGCAGCCACTGTGCCTAAGCAGGAATCTGAGGAACTGATGGCTGAGCTTACTCCAGTCTCTGTCACTGCTTGGCTGGGAGGAATGGTTGTGTTTCTTCAGAGCTCCTCTATGAATGCAAAAGTTAGAAGGAAAAATAAAATCTTGGAGGAGCTACTGATATCTATCCTGGCTATGGTTTTTGGTTCTGCTGTACTACTCATGTAGTTGGTATTTCAGTTCTTAGTGAAAGGAGCTGAATGTAGATGAGCTGTTGCTCTGGTGAAAATGCTGGCCTGAAATGATGCACATAATAACTTGTCTCTGTCAGTCTTTGTGGGTTTTTTTTTTGTTTGTTTTTTTGTTGTCTTTTTCCAAGTTTATTTCAAGATTTTGCTAGAAGACAAGTATGTTAAAATAAATACAACAAACATTAAAACAAAACACAAGATGTTGTGTCTGTTAGTTTCTCCCCATGTGAATGGGAGGTGGTGCCATGTGTTTGCCTCAGATGTCTTGAAGGTGATTTCAGTGAAGCCACAGAGAAGCAATTTCAGTTTCTATGCAGCATCTTATCTTAGTAGTTCAGAAGTTTCTAGGGATATGACTTTATTTTTTATTTTTGCTTTCCCATTAGCATTACATTTTTAATTGAGTTTTTTGCAGTCGTGTGGCAGCTTCCACTTGGATGCATTGGTGAGCGTCACTTCTTTGATGGTTGGCTGCTGTGGTTACCAGGCTGCTTCCACTCTCAAATAGCACTGAGCTACTTACAGCAAGGTGCTGCTGGAAAGCCTATGTGTGAATCTATTTTGTAAAGCAGTAAGACGCTTACTTTGTGCAAATGGAGTGCAATGCCTCAGGACCTGGGCTAACTGCATGCAATGCTTCTGCAGAGCCAAGCTCTATAGGATTGTCTGGATCTGATGGTTTCTCTAGAGGAATTTCTGGTTTCTCTGGTCTTGAAAAGTGTCTGGACAGTTTGATTTCAAAACCCACTACTCTGAAAGGCTTGGATTGTGCTTATGGTTACTCCAGAGTGCACTAACTCTTATACTTGACCTGCAGCTCCACTCTCAGTGAGTTATGCCTCTGCTTTCATTGGTTGATATTGGAATGATGGGAAAAAACAATCTTTCCTACTCCTGAAGTTTTTGACTGTTTCCTATAGTAGCTGATATTAAAGTATCCTTTCCTGCAGGCTGCAGACTTACCGCTCTTGTGACTTACTGTCTCTGAGTGAATTGAGAGCAGCTGGCAAGAGTAGATTTTTCTACCCTTCGCTCTGGGAAAGAAGGAATTTTTCCTTTCCATGGCTTAATTGCATTATACTTGGCTGAGACCATTTTACTTGTCTTTGTCACCTGTGTTTTTACCTAGCTCTTCTGCTGGCCTTGGGAAGTGCATCTAAAAGAAAGAGACATAAATAGAATTAATGTTCAGGATATCATTCAGCTTTGGAGATGTGTGCCTCGTAGTGGGGAGTCTGTGTTCCTTTGTTCCTGCCGTCTTTCCCTCTGCCTTCAGGCTTTCCTTGGTTCCTGGTGTTCCACCTTCAGAATCCTAACTGTATTCACTTTGCCTAAAATATGTGTTTGAATAGTAAAAGCTATATTGAAAGGACACATTATCAGCTTAGTTTAAATACACATGTTGACTCTGTGAGAGAGTGCTTTGCAAAGAAAGTCTAACTGTATGCTTTTGCACATAAAATGAGCGTGCAATTAAAAGATCTTCAACAGAAGAAAGCCCTTTTCTCCTGCTTCCTGGAATGCAACTGCTGGCATGTTTCTGCATTAGGATTTGTTGCAAGGGAAAACCAAACAGCAGTGAAATCATGCTGGCATTGCCTTTATACAGAGCTAAAGGACCAATGGCAAATAGCAGCTGGAAGCCTGGTTTGATCTTTCTATATGATTAAGTTGCAGGTATGGTGCTGGTGAGAAGGTACTTTCCTGAACTCCTTTCACAAAGGATTTGAGCATTTCTGAATAAACTGTTTTCCATCTCTGGTGTTTATGGCAGTCTTTCAGGACTGGCACTCTGTGGGTTGCTGTGGTATAGTGTTTTCAGGAAGGCATGAGGCTGCTTGGCGTTGTAGGTTCTTCCCCTGCCTCTGCTTCTTTCTTTAGTCTTTATTTTCAGAACACTTTGTGTGCTTTGGAAGCTGCCTCCAGGCCTCTGAAGTTGCTGTGGGTCTAGGCTGCTTCTACCAACTGTACACATCACATTTGTTACTCCAGGAGAAATATCTGAAAAGAATCCAGGCATAATGTGTTTTGGTTCTGCAGCTGAATACTTCAGAGAAGATGGACTTTTTTCCTGCTGTGTCAGTTTTTCCCCTTTCTTTCCTGTTAATCTCACTATGATTATTCATACATGTTTGAAATTAAATGAATCATCCCACTGTGGTGAGAACCTTACCTGGAGGTCAGCAGCGAGCTGGGATTCAAGGGGCGGTTCCTGGGTATCTCAGGGGCTATGTGAGACCTGACTGTCGGATCAGATGATCTTAGTGGTCTTTTCCAACCTTAATGATTCTGTAATTCCGCTATGTAAAGTGAGGCAGGGTTGACAGCCTCCAAGGCTGCTTCTGTAGCCCCACTAATGTTCTCTGCTCTTGCATTTTCTCTTCTGGTTTGAATGGTCGCTGTTTCCATTTTAAGAGCAAAAGTGAAAGAGTGACTTTTTGGCTGTTTTGTTTTTCCTGTCAATTTGCTTTTCAGATTCCTGGTGCTTCCTCACTCTTGTTTCCTTCCTGTTCAGAGACATCTGATGTCTCATGAAGCTAACATCTTCATCTTCTGTGTAGCTTCGTGCATGTGGAATCTGTCCTTAACATCTTTAACTTCCACAAAACAAAGGCTGAGGAAGACCTGTCTTCTCCTCTTGCATTCTTATCCCAAACTTGCATTTTGAATGTGCCTTTCAGCTCTTCAACAGGTTTGGCTAAATGGGCATCTCTGCCTTCTCTGGTTGCATGAGTGGTTCCTGGGGAAGCAGACAGATTCCCAGATAATTTGTCCATCTTCCCATCACTCTCTAGGAAAAAATCTAGTTCTGTATGTTCCACTGCTTGTGTATTCTGGGTTAGTGCATCTCCTGGAGTGATACCCTTTCCGGTGTGAGTACCAGTTGGGCCAGACTGCTCATCAGCCCAGTGCAGACACTGAAAGGAAGCCAAAAAATGCTGCTTCTCCATGTTCCAGGATAGAATCCCTCCAGGCGCTATACTTGCCAAGATGGAAAGAAAATGCTGTACTCTCATGGTACTCCTGTGCTTAGAGCACACGTCACTGCTGGATCAGTGTTTTGTTGTTTCCTCATTAGTGTAGAATTACAATACTTCTACAACATCTGGAGATGGTTAGGCTGAATAGAGATGAGTTCAGCCTCATCTCTAGGTCACCGTACAGTCTCTCAGGAGCAGGTCTCTTTCTAGAACTGATCTATTCATCCTCTCCAGTACTTGGTGGCTCTTCTCAAGGAGTATGCATGCCCACAGACTCCACAGGGATGTGTCTTAGGTGAGCAGTATGGTTGTACATATTATAACAAATCCATTGTTCACCCATCTTGGGAGAACTGCTTTCATATCTCTGATAATCTGTTAGATTCCCTTGGAATTCCTGGCTGCGGGAAGTTGTGACATTTTGTGTTGTTCTGGGAGCTCTCTGGCCACTGCCCAAGAAACATGAAATTTCTGTTTTTTTATGGTAGTCAAATGGAAGCAGTAAAGATCAGCACAATATGCAGGAGTGAGAAGAAAATCCAAATTTTTTTTTAAAGGAAAAATGATAACTTAAAGATCTGCTGGTTGGAAGGGACCTCTAGAGTAATCTAGTCCAGCTGTCTGCTGCAAGCAGGGCTAAGCCTGAGGTTAGATCCAACTATAAAATTAAGACAGGTTGCTTGGGTTGTTCTCCAACTACATTTCGAGCATATCTACGGATAGGGGTTCCATGAGCTTTGTTCCACTCTGCTGGTGTTTGACAAACCCGAGGTTGAAGGGTTTTTTTTATGGCTAATGGGAGCTTCCTGTGTTTCTACAGTGCTTTGATTAATCCTGCTGTAATTAGCACAGCACAGTTCTGGTGTAGCCTGTCACAAACACAAACAGAGAAATGGGAGATGCACTGGTAGACATCTCTACACTTTCCATTTTATATGCAGCATACTCATAGGATCATTAATGTTGGAAAGTTCAACTAGGTGATCTAGAGATCCTTATCCCCACCATGCCCTCTAACCATCTCCCTCAGTGCCACGTCCATGTGGTTCTTGGAGTTGTCATGACTCCTCTGCCTCCCTGGGCAGCCTGTTCCAATGCCTCACCACTCTCTCTGAGAAGCTTTTCCTAATATCCAAGCTGATCTCCAGTAATGGCCATAATTAGTATTTTTCTGTGAAAACAACAAAAAAGATTAAACAAGCACGGAATTAGAGATGGTGCAAAATATCAGTAAACCTGCTGCCCACATACAACAGGGAAAAAATCCTTTGTGTGTTTATAATTAGATGTGTTCCTATGTAATAGGAATATTATATATGTGTATTATACACACAAACACATTCTGCAGCGAGTTGATTGAGGTACCCCGTTCCAGTTTTCTTGACAGGAAAGCAGGGAGTGTCCAGCAGGTGTCCTGCGTTGTGCGACTTGTCAGCATGAGCTGGTTGCATCCCCGGGGCATAGCAACAAATGACTGGGTAGGAAGAAAGACGTGTGGTTTCTCAGAAAGCTTTGTAAAGGGAACTTCAGGTCCTGTTCAGACTGTTTAGTTCAAAGACACTGGCGGTGTGCTAATGCGACAAGGGGACCTCATCTCACGTTGGATGCCCCAGGGTTTCTTTACACTTTGAGTTCTCCACGGGTGCACGGAAGCAGCTTTGCTTCACAGCATGAAATACTGGAGCAGGAAACTGAAGATCTGGTTTTGCTTTCTCTTTTCATTTGACACAATTGTAGGTGGCATGGAGAATGGAAAGCTAGGGTGGGAAGTAGGCTTTATTTTACTCCCACTGAATTTTATCTGGGCAATGTGCCCTATCTGAACAGTTGGCTTGGTAGCATTTTTATTTCCTAACGTGCTTAGTATCTGTTCTTTGCCTCTGTCTCTCCCTCTCTTGTAGAACCATTTCCAGATTAGAATGAATAGGCATGTGAAAAGGGACTGGAGAGATGGGAAGGCCTATGTGTCCTGGTGTCAAAAACACAGCTCTGACTTGGTGTGAGAGGCATCCCCTTTACTGGTTGCTTGCTGGTGAAGACTTTCAAAGAAGAAAGGAGACTTCCAGTGTCTGTCTCACCCTCAATGCATCTGATATTTGGCCCAGGTGGTGATACACATCTCTCGCCACAAACAGCTGAAGAAAATAACTCTGCTCCAGTTTTGTTATTCTTTTTGTTGTCATTTTTAAATTTCCAATGTGAAAACCTCGCTGCTGACCTCCTGGGTTTTCTTAAAAGGAGTGCAGTGCATAGCCAGTCCATGTTCATGCTTTGCACATCCCCTAAATGGTTTGCATATGGTTTTTTTGAGAGTGTGGGGGGGAGTGTGTATGTATGTGCAGATCTTAGTGCTGCTCTTGAGCTGTCTCCTCTGAGGGAGTGGCAATGCTGCAGCTTCAGTAGAAAATATTAATGCATGTAAACATTTTTCTAAAGGCATTACATCTTCCTGCACGTACTTTATTATTTTCCCACAAATCTGACTAGATGTGATAGATAGGTAACCAGGGAGCAAGGCTGGGGAAGCGTGCTAGAGAGGGAAGGAGGGAAACGGGAGTGAAATAAACACAAGCCTGCTGTAATTCAAAACAAGGCAAAATCAGATTGTGTGCTTTGGCTAATTTTCTTATTCAGGTATTGATCCAATGGCTGCTCCAGAGTCTATTAGCAGTCAGCCAGTGAAAATATTTCCCATCGGGGGCTCTGACCTGAGACGGGAGTGAATCTATAGCAATTTGTTCAAACAGAGGAAAGCTTTTTCCTCTGATTTGTATTCCAATTTGCACAATATACAGAGGGGGGCCCTGTTGTGGGGGTTTGCGGGTTGGTGCTTGTCAAGTGGGAATCAAGCTTGCGCCAGGCAACTTGGCTGAACAAAATGCCTGATTAAACTCTGGGCTGGGCACCCTCTGTCTGTCTCTTTGGGTTATCTGAGAGCTTTGCAGGCTGGTGTGTCAAGGGGAGTGAGACAGCTCTTTGCATCCTCTTGGTAGGGAGGTGTTCTTGTGTCATTATGATATATTCATTTGTACATGCATTCTGCTCTGTAGGTTACTGAATTTTTATGGTTTTCAGTATGGACCAATTGGGCTTACAGGTGGCTTGACCATCATATCCCCTGCTGGAGAAGAACAATGTGGATTTTGCAACTCTCAAGAGTCCACTGCAGGAGCTCCTTGAATCCCAGTGCTTTATTGGGGTTTGACAAAAATTGCCTGATAACAAGCCTTGGGACCCAGCTTCCACCTAAAGGTTCCATCTCCCTAAAGACATGGCACTCATCTTCTTATTCCTTTCCCCAGTGGTTTCCTGTTATGTTGTTGTTTCGGCAATTATCCAGACAAGGGAACTATTTTGAGATCCTTGGGATCAGTGCTTGCATCTATCAAGAGCTACTGAAAGTTTCAATAGCAATAGAAAAACCTGACAAGGTTAGCAAGGCTTGTTTCCACTGCCTGTTGAGTCACCAGCAGGTCTAATGCCAATTGCTTTCTGATGGTCCCTGTGCCACTCGGAAGACAGGTGGGATTTAGCCCACTGGTACAGCTGTGGTTGGAAATGTGGGGAGCTAATTTGGAATTACACAATCTATGTGTTCTGTATCTGAGAGACTGGAAAAATACTTGGTTGACTTGACACACATCATTCTGAAATGCGTAAGAATTGGAGGAGGTTTCTAAACATCAGCTGACCTATATATGGCATATATATGGCATATGTTGGGCTTGCATACTACTTTGTGGTACCGTGCTGCCTGTTTTCCAGTACTTGCCTGAATACAGGAGCCTAACATGGAAGAATTCTTCATGTGAAGAGGCAGGAGAGAAATACCTTCCTTCACAAAACAAAGAATAGGGAGAGTCATGGGGATGAGTTTATTCTGTCTGCTGTTTTTAGCCTTTGAAATTGGCTGGAATTCTCCTCAGCCTTGTTATACTTGCTTTAATTTAGTGATGGTCACAGGAACTCTATAAGGGAGAGAGAGGATAGGAAGGAATAAATAAATTAGCACCTTAAATTTTAAGTCTGTTCAGTTTTTAGACCACAGGCTTATTTTTGACTTGGCCATAACTTTCAGGGAGCAGGTCTGAATCCTGAGGAGAGCACTAACTCCAGCATTGGGAAAGAGTGCAAAACTTTATGGGATTTTTAAAGCAGCCAAGCAGAGGTCCCTGCAGTCAATAGCATGAGTGGAGTGTGTGTGGGAATGATGACAACAGCACTTTGTAATATTTAGGAGAGTATTTAATGGTATCAGGGCTGTGGAGCATGCTGTTGCTGCTTTTATGGTTAGCAGAGGGCTTGTTAAAGTGCTGGAGGGAAGCACAGCACAGGGAAGGCTCCTCAGTTGGGGCACTGGCTTCTGGGGAAGGGGTTCCTCAATCCCATGCCAATTTCCTTCCTGAGGGAAGCTCTGTTCCTCTAGCTTGCAGCATTGCTTATAGACAGCAGAGCAAGTCCAGTGCCAGGCTGCCAGTGCAAAGCAAGCTAGACGTGGGGCAATTAAAATCCAAGGTGCCAGTTCCTTGATATGCACCATTGATTGGCTCCCATCGGGTGATAGATTTTAAGCCTTTCGCACCAATTAATTGATCCAGTTCCTGCCTTAAGAGTGAACAGTTCCCTGTGCTTCAGCAGAAAGATGAGATGGAGTTGCCAAACTGTGGGTCCTTTATGTTGGTTTGGATGTGCTGCCCTTTCACTCTGCTACCTGCTTCTGGGGCTGTGGCTGTAGGAGGGAGCTGAACTGTTCTTGTCCTCTGCAGAGCTGGGTCCTGCAGCAAAGAAAGCAAGCTATTGTGCTGAGATGGATCTATGCTGGTGTTGAGCTGTGTCCTGCTCCCATGGGAATGCTGTGCAGTTCACCAAGAAGCAGGCCAGCAAGAGGAGACTGCTGGAGCAAGAGCACAATAGCAGGAGGGCTATTAGTGCTGCTTTGGCTTGCTTCTAGGGAGAGAATGCTATGGGTGACTGTCCCACCCAGGAAAGTGGAAGGGAGGGACTGAAGCAAGCTGTTTCCTTCAATTGATGTTTAAAGCTTTATAGCACAATTGTAGAGAAACAGCTTGGGAAATGATACTGAGAAAGTACACAAGATATCTGTTGAAACCCAGCATGTCCCTGATGCACAGCAGTCTGTGACAAGTCCCAGAACCACAGTCTACTGTGCTGTTAAGCAAGACTGGAACAGTATGTTTCTCCCAGTGACTGTACCAGGCTCCTGTCTGGTTCTGGACTCTGGAAAAACAGCATCCGTTTCTCTCCTCCATCTCTGTTGATGTGTATTGTTGTGTTCCCCTTACCATCCTGCAAAGTCTATTTTTCTTTTTTCTTTTTTTTTTTCTTTTTTTTTTTGCTAGGTAATTATACTGGCAGGGTTAGTTTCTTGAGATGTGAATTCTATTCCTTGCAGAGCTCACACACATCTGCCTATGTGCGTGACTCCTGCCCACATTGCTGGGGCTCAGTGTGACTCAGGAGAAGAGGAACTACTCCATCCAGCATCTTCTCCAGCTGTGAATCTCATGCTTCACAAGCCTAAGAGCATGGGTAAGCTCCAAGGGCTGCATCTCCCTCTAATCTGAGGCTGATGCTGTGAAGAAGGAGCAACTCTCAGCTGGCCCTCACTGCTACCCCATTCCAAGTTAAGGATGTGTTTGTGTGCAGTGGAGGAGACCAATGGGAGCAGCTTTGCTGGGCAGATGAGCACTGTCTGAGACAGCAGCAGAGTATGCAGTGCTGTCTTGCTGGTACATTGCAAAGGACTAAAGCTTTTGGGCTTCCAGCTTTACTGCTTTCTCATTCTTCACAGCTTTGCACCACCAGCCCTTCCTCACAGCTGCAGAAAATCTGCCTGCTGGGGTCTCTAACTCATACATTTTAGTGGGAACCAGTGTAACCATATTTACTCAGCACTATTGCCACTGTCACATATGCAAGGATGCTATGAGCCCTCAGCCATTTATTGCTCCTTTCTATCCTGGTGAAGTAGGGCTGTAAGCATCCTGGGCAGTGCTGTGGGTCCGGAGCACAGGATACAGCAGTTGCTCCCTGGTTTGGGAAAAGATGGAAGCATCTCTCAGTGCTTGAGTAGCATAGATGGAGGTAAATGGCAAAATGCTGTCTTGCTTGTTGCACTGGTGTGAATATCTGGTATTGTGGTTGTTTTTGGACATGACTTGTTACCTAGAGACCACCTACCATGGGCTTGTTGTTCTGTTCTGGGTTTTATGATTGCAGGAGGGTTTTAGTGTCTGGTGTGAGATCATATATAATGTTCCTCTTTCTCCTGCCCTGTTCAAGTGATGTTTGATGCTGCAATGCACCATTAAACAGGTACCAGGCTCTGTCCCCACATGAATGCATTTCTGTGGCAAGCAGACTGACTGTGGGAGAGACAGACCGTGAAACAGCCTACACGTGCTTAGTTTTATGAGGAAGGAAGGAGCCTGCGAAGGGAGAAGAGGTGAACAGTAGCCTCTACTGTGAAGGTTCTAGCTCAAGCAGTGAGTAGGTTATTGCAGGTTGCGTGTTCCGTAGCCTGAAACTTCCTACTGGGGAGGTTATGTAGCAGGCCCTGTGCTTTCCCTGGTGCAAGATCCACCTCCCCACGTTCTGCCCTGTTGGAATAATGGGAGGGTGGTGCTGGCAGTCACTGTGGTACAAAGCCTCCCCAGCTAGCTTTCATGGCTATGCTAGCCCCAGGTCTGTCATTCAGGGTTTGCTCTGCTGCTGCATCAGATTCTCCTTGTTCCCTTCAGGAGACTGAGGGGCTCTACATGTTGGACAGTTTTGGACTTGCAGTTGCTGAGGGCAGTGACATTTGTGAGCGCTCCCAGTGCAAGAGGAGAACAGAGGCTGTGTCCTGCAAAGGAAGCAGGTTTTAGATGACAACATCTTGTTTGAGTGCTCTTAAATCATCTGTAGGACTCTGGGCTGACCTTTGGGTCTGCTGTGGGCTGGCGCTGCCAACATGGTGAGGCTTCTCATGCTGCTGGAAAGGTACGAGGCTCTGGGAGAAAGGGTGTCAATGCTTGTCCTCCTGTCTCAGGACTTTGTCCTTCCTTCTCCATCAGACTCTCCCAGCTGCCAGGCACCTGCTTAGTCAAGCACAACCTCTTGCCCTCAGAAGCTCAGCAAGAACAGAAAGGGAAATAAAGCCAAAGAAAGGCAGGAGCATCCCTGCTTCCCAGGGATGCTTATATCGAGGTGCCAAGACCTACTAGTGAGAATACGTATCTGTGACCTTCTGTTGCTCCTGTCAGGCACTTCACAGTCCTCAACGTGACACCGACTAAGTTACAAAGCCATATCTCAGCAGGCGACAGCTGCTCCTGCTGTCTTTCTCACTCTTTCTGTCTGGCAACAGGATCTCCTTAAATACATCATTGCATTTGCACTGTGACAAGCAAAGCTTGCAGAGTAAAGTCAAACAGCTTGATGTGAAGCTCAGGTTCAACTCTTAGATGGGGATTGTAGTGCTGTGTACACATCGTTCCCTTTGCATTTTGCCCAGGAGCAATGGAGTAGCAATAAAAATATCCCTTAGGCAGCAATTCTTATGGCATTAGTCTCTAGCCTGGCTGGAAATGTCCTGATCTGCAATGTTTCTGGCCCAAGGTAATTTAGCAAAAGCTCATGATTGCATTGAGCTATAGCCACCTCCGAGCTTTGCTCAGTAAGGGAGTGTTTGTGGAATCTCAAAGACTTCATTATCTTGGAGTTTGCAGGATTTTTATCTAAAGTTATGTGGGCTGGAAATCTTGCAAGCCCAGACACCTGAGATCACAAAATCAATTTTGCCGTCTATTAAATAGGTGTAATTCCCATCGACTGCAGTGAATGTTACAGTTTTGCAGCGGAAGGTAGAATTGGATCCATATGTATTAGAGACAGAAAACCCATCACCAGTTTCCTCTTTTTCCAAGGTCAGTGCAAGACTCTTCCGAGGTGTTTGTGACCAGCACTTCCCCCAGTTTGCGGTGGACTGGAAATAACTCCCACCACACTGCTTTACCATTAAGAATGGACACGTGACTGAGGGTGTAAAGCCAAGCCTGCTGCAACCATTTCCTATTCTTGTGCATGTTTTTAAATGTTTTAGTCTGTGACACTTATTTTTCTGTAGACTTGGGTTGTTTTTTTTTTTTTTAATTGGATTATAACAAGCGCTAAAAACAATGAAATTAATTCCTCCTGGCAGAGCTCCTCATTGCTTTGTTACTGTTTCTGGGCAGACTGGAGCAGAAGGGCAGCAGCCTTGTGTTTATTTGTTCACAGGTGCTTGCTAGGTTGGAGGCGGAAAAGGGCCAGCCTGGCATTGCTGGCAGCATTCTATGAGCGATGTTTTAGCCATGACTTGTTCCCCGTATGGACATTGTGTGAGCTGCAGGCAGCTGTGTGGTGTTTCAGACCCAAGTGGGAGTCAGGCTGTCCTTTAATGCAAACCAGATTTGGCTTGGATGCTTCTCACAGCTTGTGAAATGCTAGGGAAGCTTCAGCACAATGGTGTGCCAGAGCTAGTGAGATGAAAGGCTTTTGCTTCTTTGGTAATTCATGTTTTCTTTCCTGGTCTCTTGTTGCTGTGACAGCAGGCCTGCTAGGAATCATACTGACACACATTTTGAAGATGTAGCATTTTGGACAGAAAGCCAAAAGGCTTCAGCCTGTTCACTTCCAGCTGCCTGGTCCCAAACATGGTGCTGGTGCTCTCAGGATGAGACCCAGCTGTTACTGGGATGGGACTCAAGCCCTGTGCTCTCCTCCAGGTGGAGATGAGACTCTGCTGCCCTAACCTACCCAGCACCTGCAGTGAAGGAGGGATAGAAGTTGATCCTGAGTAACCATGGGCTGGCAAGCAGAAGAGCTGGTGAAGAGCCTTACTTGGCTCAGTGGAGTTAGATCAAGCCCTTTGCCACTGCCTGGGACAGGAGGACCCAGAACTGTGCAGCAAGCCTGCTGTTCTTCCATGGGTGATTTGCGAAGCATTCTTGAAGTGGCACATTTGGAATATTCTGAAACACATTTGGCTGCAGTTGGACAGTAGTCTATACTTCATTGAGGATTTGCTATGGGGATTCTAAGAATTTGGTGAAGTTCAAGGACTGAAAACCTGCATGTTCCAAAGTTAGAGGTCATCTACATGATGTGAAACATTATGACCATTGTGACCTCTTCAGTGCATTACTATAATGTAGTTGATAGCTACACTGGTGTATATCCTGTCTTCCTTTGTCCTCAAAACTGCTTCTCAAAGAACAGTGTTTACTGTGAGATCAAATGCACACCTGTACCCCTTGGAAAGGCACAGAAAACTCAGTTGCTGATTGCTTGTGATCATTAAAGTACACAACTTTTTTATTCCCTTCCATGAGCTCTGTCTAAATTCCAACTTGGGTAATTATATTCTGCTTCCCTAATTCCCTCTGAAGCTGCAAATCAGTTTAGATTGCTTTTTCTTTTCTAGCCTGAGCCCTGTTAACCAGCTATGTTCCCCCTCTGAGGAAGATGCACTTCATTGCTTATAGAATCAGCCTATTCCATCACTTGGGTATTTATAAAGTCTTTTTGATGTGACAAATGACTGTAAAATGTGAGAGGTGACTTCTCACAGCTGGGGTGTCTGACATCCCCCTGGTGAGGCAAGCTGCAGAAGGAGCTGAATTCACCCCTTGTTCTGCAGCACCTATAGCTGCCCTGCACACTTTGAGTGAGAGCAGCATGCTGGGCAGCAGTGCAGATAGGAAAGGAATGGTGCTCATCTTTCAGTGGTGGAAATGCCACTTGGAGTAACAAGCTGCAGAGGAGATAAGATAAAGACTATATAGTGAAGGTGAGTGTGGTGGGCATGACATGGAAAATTGTGAACAAGGAGGTTAAGACAGATGTGACTTGATGAGAGATCAGACTGCCTTGCTGTGTGCTTTCAAGTCACAAACAAAAGTAAACCAACCTTGCTGCAAGGTGGGCACTTTAGGTGCTGCTTTTCCACTCTGTTTTAACCTCCTTGTTTGTGGGCACAACTTGGGATGCTTGTCAGGACAAGCTTCTTGAATCAAAAATGCGTCTCTTTTTAAAGGGAATTGTATTAAAGATTGATCAGGCTCAATACTGTAGGCTGTAGGGAAGACTTGAGTGACCTGGCAGGTACTGCAGGACTCCTGTAATGTGTGCTCTTTCTGTAGCTCTTCCAAGTTTTGCTGCTGATCCATTTTCCTTTGGAAAGTGTATGCACACATGCAGGGTAAAACCAGTAACACTTTTCTCTTTGCAGTAAACCAAGCACCATGAGAAGCCCTGTGGACAAATGCAGAAAGAGTAAAGTCTGATTAACAGTTTTCCAAAATGTCTGTGTTCCTGTTTACAGCTGGCAACATCCTTTTGATTTCTGAGTCTTGCAACCTGTTTGCATGAAGGCAGAATAGCATTGTCTCTGCCACCCAGTACCAGGGCACGTGTCTAGAAACACAAATATACAATGCATCTGGAGCATTTCTTATTTGTTCAGTGAGCTATGAGGTAGTATCTGCATTTGCTGTGATGGGCAGAAGACTGGTACTCAAGAACCTAAAGCAACTGCTTGCGGTTTCCCTTCTTTGGTCATAATTGTTATCCAAGGAACTCTCTGTAGGCCTCTCTGTCTCCGTTTCTCAGAGATGTAGCTGCACAGCAAAACACTAATGTAGCCACATTTCTGTGATTTAGCAGAAAGCTGGACTGGCTGCAGTGTTGCATGTTGAATGTGGCTGTTTGGAGGGGTCTGTCACTGCTTTGTGATTACCATATACTTGGTGTTTTCCAGCCCAGCTCTTGGGTGTACTTTTGCTCTTTGCCCCTCATTTATTTGCTTGAAGAGATGCTGAGCACTCATTCAGCCTTTAGCTTCCCCACTCAGACTGTCCTTAAATGAAGCATCATCCATCCTATTATGATGAATATCATTTTCTTCAGCTTACAGTGCATAAGCGGTGGCCCTATACTGTTTCCTAAAGAGTGGTAGATTTTATGGCTATTGGCCTGGGAGCTGTTTAAGCATTAGACCTTGAGTGATGGACTCATTATCACAGTCATGAAGGCAGTATGCAAAGCTGGACCTGGATTGGAAAGAAAACATACTCATTTTTGGACTTTTGTATCATTCAGTTACTGTCATTGGTTCTGTAACTTATTGATTGAAGGATAAGTGATCCCATCTTGAGCTGGAAGGCTGTAGTGGTCACTACAGCTTTGGAAAAAAAAAAAAAGCAGTAGTGTGCCTTCAAGGACTTAGAGGAAGGGAAGAACCACAGCTGATCCTATGGAAGGTTTGGGGGCTCGAGCAACCAACAGGTTACTTGGGCAGCTGTGGGAGACAATAGACTTAATTATTCTCATATGGAAGAAATATAATGCAGTTGGCATCTATCCCACAGAGTCACTGAGCTACTGGTTTTTGGTGTGTGGGATCAGTAGCTGCCTGTGCACTGGAGGGCCTTGAATCCTGCACATCTGAAGGAGCTACTGCTTTATCCAAAGGAGTTAAGAGATACTTTACTCCTCCAAGCTAGTAAATGGAGACCGGGGACTTGGGATATTTGGGGCTGAGGCCCTGTGCCTGAGTTTACATGGTTGTTTTGTTGTTGTTGTTTTTTTCTTTTCCCAATCTATTTCCCTTCCTAATTGTGGAGTCCTTAAAACTGAGTGAATCTGATTTCTCTCTATCTAATCAATTCCTAAGGCACCAGTTGCTGTTGAAAGAGTTGTGGGGCTCAGAGCCATCCTGCTTCAGATGTTTGGTACTGCATTTAAGAATTCCAAACATGAGATTTGCTAGGGTGCTTGAGTATTAGTTACCCAAAATCAGCTTTAATGTTAATGCACAGTTATCACAAAGAAAAGGAAAACACTTGGCATTCTCTTCTAGACTGATGGTATTTGGTTTAATTAACAGAGAGCAGGCTGTCCCCACATGCATCCAGCTCCACCTCCTCATCCTTCCTATCAGTATCAGCCTAGATTTGTTTTTAATTACATTTTATTAAGTGTTGCACAGAACAGTAAAACTGACATCAGATTACTGAGGATATTAATCCTCTGCACTTCTGTAGCACGTTCCGTCCAATGACACAGGATTGTTTCACAAACATCAATTACAAAGCTTCATAACCCCCCTGTGAGAAAGGTAATAGCCACAATAATACTTAGCACTTATACTGTGCTTTGCATCTTCAAAAAGCTGTATAAACAAGCTTTAAAGTACCCTGCATGGCAAAGTAGGATAATCAGTCAAACGACAGAGAGGGAGAGAAAGGTGTACCTAGAGGACAATGTGCTTGCCCAGGGTCTCGCATCAAAACAAATACTGGCTGAAATAGATTCTCAGTTTCTGTGTTTCTTTCTCTTTTTTTTTTCTTTTCTTTTTTTTTTCTTTAGTTGTGTTATAGTTGAGCAGTGATATATAGGAGTGGTAGAGCATTGAAGACCATGAGCTGAAGAGCATTAGGTTGATCTACCTGAGCATAGAATATAGGGTACTATATCTCATAGGTAAAGTTGGGGTAGTTTGGCTGAATAACTTTGTGGCTAACAGTGTCCTGAAGAGCCATTTGCAATCAATGCTCAGTGGTCACTGGTGGTTTGGATCATTTCTGCTATTGCAAGTCCAAACCTTTATTATTGTATTTAACCAGTAGCTCCCCAGATACTTGAGCTGCTTCATTGCTCTGTCCTTGGCAGGCAGCAACAGGAAAAACATGACTAGGAATTAAACTTTTTTTCCTCACCTGTTTTAGGATATGATCAAGCAAGGAGATAAGGCTGAAGGCTGGATGACTATACTGTGTGACTGAGGGTCTCATTTCTGCTTGGGTAGACATGATTATGTTTGTTGGTCTGGACAAGAGGAGTGGCCTGGTTGCACCCACTAGGGTGTAGGTGCAAGGCAGGGCTTCTCTCTTCCCTGCTGACTGGAAAGTTTGCTTTCCTCCTGTCCCCTACAGAATCAAGGGACTGCTTTGTTCTCCATGGGGTGGGCTGCCAAAGGCCTAGGAGTACTTTAAATAAAACTACATTTCTCAGTTAAGTCAAGAGAACATCAAGTGAAGCTGAGGATAAGTAATTTTAAAATATGCTGAGGTCTTAGCCTGCTGCAGCTTCGCCTAAATAGGCCAAAGCTTTTCTCTTGCAGAAGAGAGTCTGAGAACAAAAGTCTTTTAAGAGCTTTCCTTTTCAGACACACGTCCTCTTGGAGGCTGATGTCTGTCAGCATTTCAGTCTCTTGGAGCTTTATTTCCTTGGTGTCAAAGATCATCTTGCTTCCTTTGCAAGGCTGTCAGCAAGACCCCGGCTGCTTTGATACGGTTGTGTTCATCCCTGAATTCCCTGTTGTACAAGCGTTCAACAATGTTTGCACAAATGCAGGATCTCAGGCAGGGAATTAATCTCTGTCCTTACCCCCCGTGCAGCCAGCCAGCCAACTGGGAAATTATTTTAAATACTATCCCATGTGCATTAGTGCTTCCTCATTTCCCTCTGCAAATCTCTGGTGTTTCAGATGATCTTTTGACTTTGCACAGATGTGAAGTAATCAATTCATAACCCTGCATTGTGGAATTCCTTCCTCCAAAGTTCATTGCTATCAGTCTCTCACCAGGGAACTGCTATGCCAGCATCAGCCTGCCTTACTTCTCCTTGCCTGTAGTTGGGTTTTATTTTTTTGCCAAATTCTTTGCTAGTCTGTTTTCCATCTAATCCCTTCTTTTCTTAATCACCCCTTGTAAAGAGATGCTGTGTGAGGGAGTGTGTGCCAGGAGGTTGGCAATACCAGAGCTGCTCTCATTTTGCAAGGGCTGGGGAATGCTTCTGAGACCAACAGCTGGCACTTGTAGTCAAGGAGAGCACATCCCCCTTCCCAGGAACAGCCTGGCAGTGGTGTGTTAGGCAACCTTGGGCATGTCCATAGAGCACTGTGTCTGTGCAGGGAACAGCTGCAGGTACAAAGGGGATGACAGAAGGTGACAGCAGACAACTGCATGCTGAAGAAGCTTAATTTTATTGTTTCTGAGCGTTTCTGGAAATGCTACTGCTCTGTGGGGCCTCTACTCCTCCATCAGCTCCGATGTCCCTTGAGGAGCAACATGTAGAACACTGGGCTGAAGAGTGTCTGCCTTGGAGAAGCAATGTGGCCAGATGTGCCGCACAGCTGGAAAGGAGCGGATGGATAATCCATTAAAGGGAAACACTGCAAACTGTTTGTTGCAGTGTCAAGAATATTTCAGTGTGTGGCAGATGTGGAGTGACAGAAAATGTTCCCTGCGTGCAGAGAGTCTGACAGAAGGGGGGGAGGGGTTCCTTCACGTCCTGCCAAAGCAATGGTAGGGGATGCCCTGAGTGTGGGACTCTCTTCTAGCACTTGCGTGTGAGGGGAGTAGCAGTTCCTACGTCAAAACTTCTGCACTTTAAAATCAGTCACAAAAGCGCCTTGGGCTGACTCTGCTCCGTGCATCACTGCCCTCTCCTGAGCGCGTGGGGGGATGCTGGCTGTGCAGAAGTCATTGCTGTACACCTCTGTCCCTTCTGGGCAGGGCTCTGGTGCCCCAGGTGCAGGTGGGTCACCCCTCACCACTGTTTTTCAGGTAGCAGTTCTGCTGCTGAGGACAAACACAACTTTGCACACGTGTTAGGAATTTGGTCTCGGTTCTATGTGAAAAATGCTTCTTAACCTTTACAGAATTGCAGCACTTAGTCCTCGCTGGAAGAATGAATTCGCAGAGAATTTGAAAGTCAATTGGTCCAATGTAAGATGATTTTTTTCCAAGTGTCCTCTGTAAGGAATTTAGCTTTTGTTGTCTTTTTATTTGTCAGGAATTAACTAAATAACGTAGAGCGCATGCTCTTCAAACATGGCTTGTAATTGAAATTCATTGGCAACTTATGCCTAGGCTAAATTTGAAGAAAATAGGTTCTGATTAAACTAAGTTATTAACGGTTACTAGATCTAATTATTGTGACTATGTGGTTCTGCTCTGGGTCAGGTGGGACATCATTATCTCAAACTCAAACAAATTCGCTACTTAAAATGAGAGCTAATCAAGAGGAGAGATCTGAGCACTTAAAGCACCCTAAATAGTACCAATTCTTTGTGTGGTGATGCCATTAAACAGCATCGTCATGACTAAGACACATTATTTTCATAGGCTAAAGATGACACAAAGCTGAGGCTTAGAAATATCGTGGATTTTTCCTCTCATTCTCAACCCTTGGCATAATGAAGAGAGGAGAAAAATAAGTGTAGAAACCTTTATTTCACTGGTATAATCTTCAATGAATTTTCTGGGTTAGAACTTTTGCCTCAAGGAGTAATTGCCAGATTTCTGTGCTGTCTGTATCTCTCCAATTCACAGTATGTGTTTCTTTCATTTAACTCTGTTTTCACCTGGCTGTGGGTCTTGCAGTGGCACATCTGAATACTTCTACATCTGTCTGCACTTTGTCACCCAGCATGCTGCTGCCGGTAGTGGCACTTATAGGGAAGTGCCTTCCATTCCCTCTTTCCTTCCCTTCTGCCTTTATCACTAGAAGGGGGACAAAACAAAGGGCTAACAAAGATAAATTCATTCTACTAACCAAATTCTACAAACCACTGCTATGAGTTGGTTACTTTCCCAATGAGAGTGGGAGAAATTTTCCCTGAACTATTCCTTCCTATTCCCTAGAAAAATGCCAAAGAACTTGGACAAGAGCATTTTAAATGGCATCTCTCTAGGACTCCTTTGTTGCCTGTTTTGCTGCATCTAATTAAAAGAGAAAAGTCTTTTAATATTTAAGCACCATTAACTCGGCTGAATTATTAAATGCCAATTTGCATTATGTGCATAAACGAATCAATAAGCAAAGAGAATAAAACAATGGAGGTGGCTGGGGTTAGAGGGATGTCAGCTCCTCTTATCAGAACCAGTGGGAATTGCTGGCTTGTCTGCCAGGTTGTGGCTATTAATTGTTGGTACTTGAGAGAGAAAGAACCAGAGTCTTTCTAGTCCTCTTCACACTAAAGGCGCTGCAGGGATGTGGAGGATGCTGTCAAGATAAAACATTGCTGGGCTTGATTTCCAGGGTGTCATGCAGCCTCAGTTGACTCAACTTTGCTGAAAATCTGCTGTTGTTTCCTTTCTATGCTCACTGTCTTCCTTGGGTGTGGAGCTGATCTACTACACTTGCTTCCCTTCTCTCCAGGTTGTTTTGCATGCTGGCAGTAGTCTTTGGTCTTGAGTTTCCTGTGCTGACAAGAAGAGACGTGGGGAAAAAAATCCGGTGGAAAGCGTTTTTTCTTGAACAAGCTCCTCTGAGTTGCATGAGAGGTTCCTCGTCTTCCTGGAAGTGTGGACTTAGTGCTGTGCTAGGCAACCATGGAGGCTACAGGCTGGTGCTTCACAAGGTGCCAGACTGGAATTAGGGATGCAACTGATGGGTGCCAAGTTTTGACCTTCCTCTGGGGTCCTGGCATTACTGCCAAGACAGAGCTGAGCTCTGTATGCGGCTGCCCATCCCCATGGGGTGGACTTTGCTTCTGCTTTGCTTCTGATAGCCTGGGAAGACTGTGTGCCTCTACTGCTCAGTGCAGAGCTTCACGCAGAGATAAGGCCTTGCTGCATACTACTTTTCACAGCAAAATTGGATTCTTTTAGATACCTGAACTAAAGTTAGCCTTTGTACTTCCAGCTCTTTCTAACTATGGGGAAGAACAAAGCTGTCTCAGTGAAACTGTATTTCATTGTCTCTCCAGCTTCTCTTATCCTCTCACTCCTGCAGTGATTTCCCCCAGCCCTGCTCTGTTCCTTTTGCTTTCCATAGAGGCTGGGTAAAGCAGCAGGTAAACATGGCCATTTGTTGAATCTTTCCCGTGTAGAGTCAATGTTTGCATTGTTGTCATGATGTGATTGCCCTCATGTCCTCAGCTTCCTCTGAGCAAGCTCACTGGGCTCTGGAGCAGCTCAGCTATGACAGGTGAGGGTTTAGCACAAACTCAGGGCCTGAGTATTTACTTGGCTCCTCAGATGGGCTTTGTGCTCTGCACCAAGCTCTGTGCCTTGGCAGAAGCTCTTCTGACAGAGGTGGAAATGGTCCAGTTGTCAGCGAACTCTGCAGGAGAGCCGGAGCCCTGCCCTAGGGCCTGGCTCTGCTTCACCCCACTACCATGTGCCTATCCGCTGGGCTCAGTGGTCCCCAGTGTGAGATGGCCCCTGTGGCTCTCCATATAGCAAGGAATCTTCTCTTCAAACAGCTCTCCTCTGCCTGCCCTGCTGATGCTCGCCATATCCCAGTTTCCACCTCAGCACTGTCTCTTGTTTTTCTGGTTTAAGAGCCGCAGCCGTTGTCTGATGCTTTTTTTTTTTTTTTCCTTTTGATATGAAAAGTAGTTACTCATTGATTAGAGGTCGTGCACCATTGCTCCCAACGTAGTTGACAGATTAGCAAATTGACATATCTTAGCCCTTTGGAAGAGATGAAGAGTCTGTATTGTGCTCTCCTTTCATCTCTGGGGTTAAATAGTCTAGTAATTTAAACTACAGCTGAGTTTCAAAGTATGCTGGTTTATAGATCTGTGTATTTGAATCTCTGTTGAAAAGTCACTGTTGTACCAAAGTGACTTAGAATATAAAAAGGGAAAGGATGTAAAGCAGTGTCAGTGGTGACTTTGGGAACTAGTTGATCTTGAATTTAAGGAAAAGAGGAGAGGATCTAAATTCATTTGATTGCAAAGGTTCTTACCGGCAGATCCTGGGGATATCACCCATGGACTGCAAAGCTGCAGCATCTCTATGGAAGGCATTTTTCTAGTAGGAATGCGACTGTGTACCTTCAGAGCATAGGAAAAGAAATGAGAATAGGGAGCAGAAAGCATGAGATATATGGAGCACAGCTGACTCCTGTCTGCATCCAGTCTGATCTCAGCTCTTCTGCTGGCTGGGTGCTCAGAAGCTGCCTGGAACACAGAGGTGAGAGGTGTGCTGGAAGCTGAGAGTATGAGCGATGTCTCTATTTCTGCAGCCCTCTGTTTTCTGATGAGACTGCCCCATTTTTTTTGAGTATTTTACCAGCTGACAAACAAGTCAATCTATCTGTGGTCCCTAGAAAAGAGGATGCTTGATTTCTCCTCCAAGCTGCTTGCCTCTTCTGTTTTACCCTAAAATGCTTATGAGTATGAAGTAGCAACCAGACAAGAAATGGGTTCTGAAAGTGCAATGTTTTGAGCACTCAGCCTGCCAGGATCTCCTTGCCTGAGTGTGGCTCTGTGGCTCATTGGGTTTTGCAGCAAGATTTAGAAATATGACACAGGCTTTGAAGCTGGTACAGTGGGAAGTGGGTTGGGGAAAATGGTCTCTTTTATGACTGTCGTGAGGCATGCTTATTTTATAAATTTCCTGACCAAAGCTGGAATCTCCCAGGATGGTATTACTCAGGTACAGCACGGGCTGTGATTGCTACCATATCTGGAGCCCCAAATGGTTTGAAGGCAACCTGCCTCATATTGCTGACACTAAGTTATCTGTACAAATTCCCTTCAGGTTCAAGTTAGGTAGTGATGCAGAGTTCATGCTGGTGTAATGTTGTGTGTGTAATATCTATCACTTAATACCTGTCAAACAAAACACTTTGATTTTTACTCTGCAGCTCAATACTTTGCAGATAGGTGGATCTGTGTAAGAAAGTTTGGGGAACACCATTGGGAATTAATGATCTGTTACAGGCAGGGGAATTGGGAATGAAGGAGTTACTGATGATCTAGTGGCTCTGATGCTTCAATAAAGTACACAATACCCTCCTTCATTTTAGATCGAACAAAGACCTCAGAAGCATCTCCTGCAGTCACTGGGGGGTGTACCTGTTGTTCATAATATCTCACATGGTTTTGTTGCTGATGTTTTTCTAAAAGAAACAAAATTATACAGATGCTTCAAGGAAGTGGCATCGATTTAGGAGAAAGTTATTTTAAGACCATGCAAATCATCTGGCTGAGCTTTACAAAAGGGAACTCTGTTTTTGGATATGCAATCAGCCAGAGCTGTAAAGACTGTCTTGGCCAAGTTTCACGCTCTATGAATGTTTTCCCAAATTCTGTGATTCGTGTACTTCCTATCAAAAATTATATTCTTCCCTTTATGCTCAAGAGTGCAGTGAATTGTTACATAGGGTTAGGCATGGTTGCTTTGCGTATCTCAGAAGTGGTTGTGTTTTCGTTGTGGTGGACTGATGTTTGTGTTCTAATCACGGTAAGGAGCCAGGCATTTTGCTGCTGAAATATGACAGGTTCCCTGCTGCAAATTTAGGCCAAGAGTCCAGTAAGCAGATTTTTTAAGTATGTATGCTTTGCACTGCCAAGAGAATGCTGATACACAGGGAGAAAGAGAGTTTCAATAATCATCTATCTTACTTGGGGCTGTAATCCTTAGTGTCAGCATGCCATTAGGGTTTCCTGGAGGTTTTTGCATTAGGAAAGCCTTTGGTGTGGCTGAGTCACCTGGGCAGCAAACTATGTTAGCAGAGCTGGCAGGAGGAGCTTCAAGGGAGAAGCACTAAGCTTATGGAGACCACGTGCTGAAGGCAGTGCTGGAGGTGTGCGAGACAGTTCGGAGCAAGGAGTGGGAGACCTGAGAGCATGGTGTGCTTTTCTCCTTGTAGCTACTCTAGGGGCTTCTGTTCCAGCCTCCCAGGGCAGGCTGCGTGGAGACATCAGGTACCTGAGCTCCTTTACACCTGTCTGCTAGCACTGCTTCTCCCTCTGCCACTGTGCTGGCCTGAACTGCTGATAGGTATGGGCAGTCTTTATTCAGCCATTAATATGCTATTGATCCACAGCCCTCTTGACAGTGTTAATGGACACTGATTGTGTATTATTATTTCCATAATCAGCCTCAAGCTGGAGTGAATTTTCCTTTTCAAACAGCCCATCAATATCATGTCCAGCACTGTGGGCTGGAGCAGGCTTGGTTAATTTGTATTGTTGGAAGTTTTGGCAGAGCCTGTGGTCTTCATCCACAGTGGAGCAATCAGTGAGACCAGCTGAATAGCAATGGACCCTACAACAACCCAGTTGTCAACCATCTCCTGAGCGGGCATAGGCAGGATGTTCTATCTGAATCTCAAGATCCTTGCATACCCTTCCCATCCTGATAGGCTTTCCTCACTTCTGTGGGGGAAAACTAGACCTCCTCCATACTTCATTCCTCCATATCATTCAACAAGACCTGGACGGACCACAGAGTTGTGCAGGTAGTAACCTGACAAAGTTTAACAAGAAGTGGAGTCTTGCACCTGGGGAGGAATAAGCAGATGCATCAGAACAGATAAGGGTGTAACCTGCTGGAGGTGAGTTGTGTGGAGAAGGACCTTGGTGCCCTGGTGGACAGCAGGTTGGCCATAAGTCAGCAATGTGCCCTTGTGGCCAAGCAGGCCAGTGGTATTCTAGGGTGCATTAAAAACAGAGTGACCATCAGGTTGAGGAAGTCCCCCTCTAGTCTGCCCTGGTGAGGCCATATTTAGAAAACTGTGTCCCGTTCTGGGTTCCTCTGTTCAAAAAAGACAGGGATCTCCTAGAAGAAGTCCAGCAGAGGACCATGAAGATGATAAAGGGCCTGAAGCATCTCTGCATGAGGACAGACTGAGTAACCTAGGGAAAAGATGGCTGGGAGAGGATCTGATTAATGTTTTATAAATATCTAAAAGGAGGTGGGAGGAAAATGGATGAGGCCAGGCTCTTCTCTGTGGTGTGTAGCAGTAGGACAAGGCGTAATGGTCTAAAACTTGAACATAAGATGTTCCATACTAACATGTATGTAAACTTTATGGTAAGGTTGATGGGGCACTGGAACAGAGAGATTGTAGAGTCTCCTCTGGAAATGTTCAAGATCCATCTGGATGCCTACTGGTAGGGTATCTGTTTTAGCAGGGGGCTTGGACATCGTGATTTCTTGAGGTTCCTTCCAACCCCTTTGATTCTCAGAGGCCTTTATGTTTGCATCTGCCTCCTCTTTGAGCAGAGTTGTGCACTGAATAAACGGAATGGATAAAACACTGAAGCAGTGACTTTGAGGCCTGAGAGACACTCCCTCTGCACTGTAGCACCTGTAACAGTGCCATGGGGCAGTGCTACCTGTGGGTGGTCCTATTAAGAGTGGCTATTCAGCCACTAATGGCTGAGGGAGAATTGTATTCAATTCAGTGTGCTCTTTAAACACCTTTTACCTCTTTCCAGAAACTCCCTTCAAGATGTACCTCTTACATGCCACTTGCTTGGGACTGGAATGGTGAGGGGAAAATGCCAGAAGGTTCTTGAGGGTTTTCAGCAGCAGATTAGCAACCAATGCCTCCCAGCAGTGCTCCCTTGTAGCTGAGAAATGGAAGTCCATGGCTTCTTTGCCTAGAGCTTCTTGGGCTTAGCTGGGTTCTGTCAAACCTTGCCTGGAGGCAGCCAGGGGATTGCATTCCTGTGCAGATGAAGGCATTGATGGAAGGCACATCCTTCTGGTGCAGCCACCTGGAGGGCTTGGCTACAGGAAACATGACTGCAGAAAGCCTGCAACACTGGTAGACTGTCTGGGAAGAGGATACAGAATGAAGCAGGAATTCAGCTATTCCTCTTTTCTCTTTGTTCTGCTGCAGCAGATCTGTTCTCAAGGGACACTCCTCTTATTTCTCCCTAAAATTTAGAATATGTAATAAACTGATAGAGACCTAAGAATGCCATTGCCTATTTGTCTTCTTGCTTTCTCCCTCTCTCTCTGTCCTCCTTGAGCTATAGATTTTCATTTGGCTCCTGGCAATGCAGAATCTGTGTCTTACCCTCTCTGAGAAGGACTTCTCATCATTACCATTGCAGAGATAGGTGATCTCAGGTTCAAAAAGATGAAGTGGCTAGACCTGTGAATCAAATGCACGTTACTCAGTCCTCTCCAAAAAACAGTTCTTTCCTTTTCTACTTTTTAATGATATTAGCAACCTCTAAGCACCAAGAGTGTCATAAACTTTCCAGATTATAGTAATAATAACATTGTACAGTACATTGCACTGGGAATAAAATTACTTTACCCACTCCAATTTCCTTTTGTTTTAATGTGTGAATATATCAAATGAAAGCGTAGTAGGAAGTCTCGATACAGGGGCCAAATGTGTTGCAAGCCAGCTCTTTCTGAAAGAAGAGCTTAATGCTGCAGGTTGAGAGCTTGAATTTTGCATTGTAAAGTGTCTGGCTTTGAATATTTGGTTGGCTCAGTTTCTCTGGAGCGCTTTGTGCAGTTCTGCTCTAAAACGCTTAGTAGGACAGGTTGTATCTGCAAAACTCATTCCTTGTGGGGCTCCTCTGTGAATGGCTGAGATTCTTTCTCTGTCTCCAGCACTTGCCTGATGTTCTAACCTTTCTTTTTGTTCCCAAGGGCCTTCTTGAAACTGTTTCTTTTGAGAAAGCAGGCCCTGCGTGTTGCCAGGACAAGATGGCAAACTGTCATCGTCCTGAAATCCTCCAGGAGATGTGGAATGATGTCAAACAATGTATTCTTTCTATTCAACATTCTATTCGAACACATTAGAAGTACAATTAATCCCTACCATCTCTGTCTATCTGTAGTATGGAATGAGGTGGCTTTCCCAGCCTTTGCGTAGTGTGGCAGGCTGAGCTTGGAACCAAGACTTCTGGAATCCTATCCTATGATTTTAACATAATCCTCTGGGAGCTGGATTCACCCCTTGTTCAGTCCCCACACCTTCGCTTTTATCAGGTTATATTTAAGGCTGTTTTCTCAGCCTCCTGTGCCATTTCCTTGAGCGCTTTTCTCTTCAAGACAGCCCTAGGCTTTTTGGTCTCACTTTTGAGAGATATGGGTTCACGTGAGGTTTAAAACATGGTAAAATGCTTGTTGGTCTTGCAGGAGACCTGGTGCTGTGATTGCAAGAGAGATGTCACAACTTGAATAGTAGTGATTCAATTTAAGTGATGTCCCTTTCCACTAAATGGAGCTTACGGTATTCTTAACGGTAGAACAAAGCTGAATGTACACCCCCATGTTTCTAAGCTTTGTGACAGCCCAGGTGGACCCAGGGGGGTTGGGAGAGAAAAATTAAACTGACACAACATTTATCTCCAGCATTCTCGTTTTGCTATAGGTTAGTGCTATATATTGCTTTACACTGCAGAGTAAGGATTAGTTTATATAATATTTCTATCAAACTCCGGTAACAATGATGATGACAAAGTGTTTTGGTACTGCAGCGCTTGCTCAAAAACCCTCTTGTACAGTACAACTGTACTTAATGTTTTGCTGTGGAAATTCCCTATGTAGAAATGCCTTTAGGCAGGTGAGATGGAGGTTACAGAAGGCAGGTAAAAGTATGGGGTGGTGGGATGGCCAAAGGGAGAAGAATGCAAGTTGGAAGGCTTGAGGCTAAAGAGTTTGTGCACCATGTGGGGCACAGCCGAGCAACTTGAGGCAACATTTAACTGGGAGCAAGAGCTGCAGATAAATATTCTAATTCTCCACGGGATGGCTGGCAATTAGTTTTCGCAGCAAGGTCATGTTTGTGAAGGGAGAGCAGAGCCACCAGCCGGCAAACATAGCCCACAGAATGAGAAGAGAGATTTCAATAGCTTTGATGCTGTAGGGTGTCAGGACCCCACTGAAACAGGGGTGGTATAGGTCAGGAGGAGAGTGTGCTACAGGATAGGAAGGGACAGGGTTTTTCTCTTTTAATCATAGAGCAGGGAGTCTTCATCATCACAGAGTGCGCCTTGGCATTGTGAGCAATGTTCTGCAGTGCATGTGGGTAGAGGTGTTATGGCATGTCTGCAGAGGGCTGGAGCAGCGTAATAAGAGGCAGTGTTTTGGATTTGAAGTGTACTGGCAAAGGTTACATGGGCATCTGAATTGCTGCTCTGCCATTGTTCGCTTGACAAGCAATCATGCAGTCTTTTACTGATAAGTCACTGTTTTACTTAAAAAGCATAAACGTGTTCATATGTATATATGCACATAAGTTCCTGCTTTCTTCTTCCTTCTGTGTTCAACAAGAATTTTCTGCCATCCAGGCAGGGGAAGGTCACTCATCTGCTCAGTTGTATTCGTGGAGCTTTGACTGTTGTTTCAGAGATGGCAGGCAAGTTCCTACAAGTCCTGCAGATGAAAAAGATTAAGGGATTTGTCCATGTTTATGCCATCATACTGTTCAAATAAGCATATTACTTCTCTTAGTCAATAGCTTGGATAGTAATGAACCCATCATGATTTTGCCAACCAAGTAACATCAGACTGGAAGGGCAGTGGGAGACTGGCATGAGTTGTCCAGAGAGGTGGTGGATACCCTGTCCCTGGAGACACTCAAGGTCGGGCTAGACAAGACTCTGAGCACTCTGGTGTAGCAGTAGTTGTCTCTGTTTGCTGCAGGGGAGTTGGACCAGCTGACCTTTTAAGGTCCTTTCCAACTCAAATAATTTTGATTCTAAAAAGATAATAGCTTGCTGCCTGAGTGCTGTGTGACCATGCCATGAATGGAGAACCCAGCAGCAAGAGCAGCTGGCTGCCCATGGTCCTGTGGCCACTCTTGTTTCATAGCTGCTCAGTGCTTTGTGGTGACACCAGTTTGTACAGGCTGAACCTCAAAGGCAGATCTCTGCTGCTTAAGCCCAGCCTGCCCTGAGTCTGTGCTGCTGGTGCATGGAACTAGCATAAATCTGAGCACTTCTATTTGCCATCTGGTTGGGTTTAGAGCATTTTGGTCATGCCTGGAGCAAAATAAGAAATCACTTTAAAAAAAAAAAAAAAAAAAAAAAAAAAACCACGAAAGAAAATAGTAGTTCAGCTGACCTTGAGGAAGAAGTGGGTGCTTAGTTCAGCTGTGACAGGTTGTATAAATCGGTGTTTGTTTCAGAAGGCTCGCTCAGGCTCTTTGCTTTAAACCCTTGGATCACCTGTCTTCCTGTCTTGTCACTGTCTTGTTAGTTTGCATTGTATTTCGCTAATAGCAGCTGGAGCTGTGACTCTGGAGTCACGTGGAAGTGTTGCAGCAAGACAGGGCAGTGCATCCCAAGGGCACTCTCACTGAGGTAGTGGTTCTTAGACACGTGTGGGTTTCTCTGTTCCTTGAAGTGTGACTGGAGTTTTCCCTCGAACAAGCACAGGTGTCTCATTGGGCTGCACAGTCACTTTCAGTACATCTCAGCCACTTCAGTGATCACACAGATGCTTTTGGATTAGGGAACCAAGGGCTGCTCATACAGATCTCTAGAGTTAAGGTGATTTTTTTTTTTTTTATTAGGTCCTGTTTTCTTGCTGTTTCTCCCTGCTGTTGATTAGAACTGCAGTAGATCACTGGTTGGGATGTGCAGTTTGTAAACTCTGGGAACTTTCTTTCCATGAATTTTTCCTTTGCACAACTCTCTTGTTCTCCTGGCTGGACTGGCAGTCACTGGTCTACTCCTAGAATCCTGGGAAGAGTGAGAGGAGCCCTAGAGATAATGCGTTTTCTGGGCCCATGGAGACTATTTCCTCTGGCACAGAGTTGCAATGGTCGCTGTGTGACTTGGGAAAAACTTGTTTTTCCTGTAGCATGCACTACGCATGTTCTAGGGACATACTGAAAGCCATATGGAGCATCAAGGCCCTTTCTGACTCCACTCAGCCCCCTGCATAGTAAATTTATAGTCATTAGGCCCATTTTAGACAAGCATAGAGCAGCCATGATTTGAACAGATCCCTGCTTTAACCTCTTGTGTATGCTCATCTCTGGGAGAGCAGGGAGTTCTTGATCCTTAGCCCATTCAGGGAGGTCTTTAAAACAAAACAAAACAAAAACCTCCGTGTTTTCTTTTCAGTGCCTAGAGCTGCTAATCTCAACAGTGCCTAAGAACTTTAAGTAGAAGGTGATACCAGTCTCCCAGGAAATAAGGATAATTACTCTCCATCTTCTGAGTCTTTTGTGTCTCATACCCAGCACTGTCTGGCTCTTCCCTTCTGTGGTTCGAGAGGTGGCTCTTCCATACTGCTGTGGGCACAGCTGTCATGGGTAGTGGAGTCAAGGGGGTGGAGTGCTGCTTGTTTCCTTCGTTACCTCTTCTTTCTTCTCTGCAGCTCCTGCTCAGGCCCAAATTATCCATGCTGGGCAGGCGTGTGTAGTGAAGGAGGACAACATCAGTGAACGTGTTTACACGATTCGGGAAGGGGACACGCTGGTCCTGCAGTGTCTGGTCACAGGACACCCCCGGCCACAGGTAAGACTTCAGTCTCACCTGTCAGCAGGATGCCCAACTTTATCCTGCACGTTGGAGCCAGGTAGTGTCCTATAGCCCAAATATTAACTGTTCAAACTGTGAAGAAGCCTTGTTTTTCAAGCAATAGGTTCCAAACTGCTTTTCAGGAGCCTACCCAAAACATCTAGTGGTATTCAGTATGTGAAGTTTCTCTCAAAATAGAAGAGCCCATTGTACAATCCATCCTCAAACCTTTGATCTCACGTTCTACAAAAACCTGAACAGACTAGAGGAGATTTAACCCACATGCTGACCACAGAAGTAGCTCCTTCATGGCTCATCTCTCTCTTTATTCTCTGGTTGTGCAGGCAAGGAGGAACTTGCCTGGGGGAGTTCAGAAAGTTGCTTGTGGCGTACTCTGTAGAGCTCCACAAAGAGCCCACTGGTCCTTGCTTTAGAGCCATCAACAAGAGGCAGATTCAGACCTGTGTTGCTGGATGTGCTCATGCTGTGGTCAGCCTCAGCTCAGTGAGGAGGCTTGACAGTGAATATGGCTAACTGCTGCAGTCCTTCCTCGGGGCCCCTGAAGGGCCGCATAGCCTCGAGTCCTGTGCAACCCCCTCCGCACCCCTCAGATACTCGGAGTAGGCTGTTTCAATATCAGTGTAAATGGTGTCTATAAAGATGCTCAGTCAAGAGCATGGGTCTGCCTGCTCTTGGACAGTGTGGAAGGCATGGCAGCTGGTGTGTGCTGGGAGGCAGCGTATGCCAGAATATGCTCAAGGGATCCAAGTATGATATGTGCACCTTCTTGGCCCTCTTTTCAGTCATTCCAATCAAAGGCATTTGTGCTGAGCAGTACACATTAGCATGTGTCAGTCAACCTCTCCATGGACTTGCTTGTGAAGAGATGGTTTACTGAGAGGAGACAACAAAGGAGCAGGAGAGAGGCTCAGCAGGATTTGAAATGAATTGTCCATCAAAGCATATTCTGGAAGCAATTAAAATATAAATAAATCTGAACCAAGACAGCAAGAATGACCAGCCTAGACTTGTGAAAGTGCTAGGTGGGTGATAGCTGTGTACATCAGAAGTGAGGAGGATGGTGGGGCTGGCTCTACCTAAGGATGTTGAACATGTTGCTGGTTGTGGAGATTTGAACCTGAGAAGACAGATTTCTGTAGCAGAGCCTGATGCAGACAGCATGCTTGTGGGCAACACTGAGGTGTGATATTGCCCAGACACATCCAAGGGACACTTGTAATGCAGAGCCAGGCATGATGAGGGAGGCCTGGCACCTGTGCATTAAACATGGGATGTGTCCTATTTCTGCCCCCTCTCTTTACAGATAGATTTCTTTCTCAGCTAAGCTCTTTTCCTAACCTTTGTTTAATCTTTTCCTTCTTATCAGGCAATCATTAAAGTATGAAAATGTGGCCAAAATACTTAAATGAGATTGAAATTGAAAAGATTAAAGAGCTGGCTGAAGTATTTTTGCAAACAGGAGACTTGATGCCCTCAGACAATTTCATAATAAGCCTACAAAGGCTAAATAAATCCTTGATCATTAGCTCCAAAGTCTGCTCAGCCTGGTGCTATGAGACTGTGATTTAAACATGCCTGTTGTTTCTAGAGTGCCAGCATCAATCAGAAGGTGGCAGTGAGCTTTAGGCAAAGCCTGAGTCAGGGGTCAAGGAATCTGGTCCTTCCCATCCATTGCCAAAGTTGAACGAATGTCTGTCTCCTTTCTGTTGGCAGATCCTGTTGGATCCCAGCCCCAGAGACTAGATGGCACAGGTGTGGGAGCCATCAGTGTCATCAGCCTTTAGAAGGGTAGTTTGTGATATAAGCAGTCAATGGGCTGAAGTAAGCCGTCTCTACCTTCTATCATCTGGGCTGTAGAAAACGAGGGCAAGCTTGTACCAATGCTGCTTAGACTACACCTCATTACAAGCCTTAAAATACCTTTCAGTCTTTAGAAGTGTTGTCCTCTTGCCAACATTCATTGTGAAATACTGAGTCACTATGTTGCCCCCATCAGTCAGGACTTTGAGACACGTAACATATGGTCGGAAATCCAAGATACCCTGAAATCTGAAGGGATTCTTGTTTCTTTTCTTTTTCTGTGTTTTAAAATCAAAGTAAAAGTTTGTGTACTGCAGAAGGGTGACATATAAAAGTAACATACGTGGGGTTCCCTGTGGGAAGGAGGTGAGAGCCACATAGTGACAGCAGTTTCAACTGTTGGAAAAGCAAACAGCAGAAATAACCTTGCTGTCCAGAGAAAGATGAAAGGGTGCTGACTGCAATAAAAGTTCTGTAGCTGTAAGCTGATGTCTTCTATAGCTTCATGGCCTGCGAGCCATGTGGGATCCTGAGGCTTAACGCTGAAAGTCCTGTGCTGCTCATACAGTGATATTAAACTATGTGAGTCAGAGGACAAGAGCAGGGGTGATGAGTGTGCTGTGTGTGTCTGTGATCTGAAGGATTATCCCAGGTGCTAGGACATGAGAATTGGTGATGGCTAAGAATTAGCAGCTAGTCTGCAGAGACATACTGAGATCAGCAGTTGAACTTTGGTAGTCTAGTGGTGCTTTGGGGCCCATTTCTATAAATGGCTGGGGAGGGGAGAAAAGGGAGCTCTGCTGTCCCCTGGGATCTCTGGTTTCTGTCGCTGGTAGATTGTGTTTCTCTTTCTTGTGCAGGTGAGATGGACCAAAACAGCTGGCAGCGCATCGGACAAATTCCAAGAGACGTCAGTGCTTAACGAGACCCTTCGGATTGAGAAGATCCAAAGGCTGCAGGGGGGCCGCTATTACTGTAAAGCAGAAAATGGGGTTGGGGTCCCTGCCATCAAGTCCATTCGAGTAGATGTGCAGTGTAAGTCGTTTAGTGGCAACCCAGATCTTCCCACAGTTCTACTGTGTGTCTCTGTCTTGCTGCGGGGCTAGTAGGGAGCTGCATTGCCCTAGGACTGTGTGCACCTAATTCAGTGGCAAAGGGACTATTATGCTGTTTTTCCCTAGAGGTCAGATATCCATCTGGGAAAAAGATGGCTCTGCCTGTCCAGGCCAATGCTCTTTTCTAGGTATTGTGGTGTCTGCCACTACAAGAAGTCCTAGCATTAGCGTGGGATGTAGCGTTGTAGATGGCTTCTGCAGTCTTTATCTTCATTTTGAAGCTGGCTTGGTTCTTGAAATCAGTACTTCTTCAGATGTCTGGAGTGTTTCTGAAACCCCACATCTCAAACTGCGGTGCGGTGGAAACAGAGCAAAAGATTCTGGGATGCATCTGAAGAAGCTGAGCTGTGAAAGGACAGATGTGAAGGAAACTACTGAGGATCCCTTGGTTTCAGAAGTGACTTAGTATTTCTCTGGCTGTTTGCAATGCCTGTCTATCTTGTGTTCTGGCAATGCTATTAGGAGCTCTCCACCTTTGAAGGTTCTCATGCTGATTCTTGGGCATTCTTATATTTATTCTTGGGCAGTTGTGGCTAAAAGAGAGGGATAGGCTTGTCCTATACTTCCCAGATAGGAGGAATTGGAGATTTAAGGTCTAGGCAACTTTTGAAGAGGTTTGCCCTCAAGGATTAAGATTCTGCTCATTGCTTTTGGCTATCCACTGTTCCAGATTCCTCCGATCCTATTAGCACCACATCTCGCTCCTCACATCATCTGAAAAGGTCCAGCAATGGACTGATGCAAAAGTTGCAAATGATTATAAAGCCCTTCTAGCAAGGTGGCCTTTTGTGCTGATGTAACTGTTGTCAGCGGAGCAGTCTTCAGGCTTAAAAACCCCGGGATGTGCTTGAAGTCTGGGCAGAGACTTTGCTTGCAGGAAACACTGCCTGGTTGCATCCTTTTACCGCCACTATCCAGTCTTGAAATGAGAGCTAGTGTGTTCAAGCGCTGTGCTACGTTCTGTTTAGATTTTGTCTGTATGTGAAAATCCTTATGCTTGGGTTACCTCATGATCCATATTCGTGTTATCTAGCTTGGAGTGGTTTTCATCTCCCTCCCTTCCTTTCCCTACCCTGTATGGGCAGTAGTAGAGCATGAGCAGCATCCCACAGATCTGGAGTATATGCATGAGTGTCCAACCTTTTGGCTTGTCTGGGCCACACTGAGTGATGAGGAATTGTCTTGAGCCACGTGTAAAACACGCAATGTAGTTAGAGCATGTAAGTAACAAAACCTGTTTTTTTTTGGGTTTTTTTTTTTTTTGTTTTTTACTATTTTTTTTTTTTATTAAATCATTTTCAAAGAAGGGCAAAAGTCATAAAACTAGCAGATTGGACACGTATGGCAGATCACTTCGTCTGAGCCTCTTGCCACTTTGAATAGGATGAATGCTACTTCATGGGCATTGCATAGCTTTGTTGGGGAAGTTCTGACACCCACCAAGCTCTGCTTGGCTTCTCTAACCATTTTCTCTCTTGCATTCAATAACTCTCCATATTAAAAGAGTCTGGCTTTTCTCAGTACTCAATATGGCAACTTGTCAGAGTCTTTGTCTCTAGGAATTGGACTATTGCATGATGTGGGCTATGGGAATTCCCTTTACTTCTGAGATGCAGACTGGAACTAGAGTGATGTAGCATCCTGTTGTCCTTTATGCAGCTCTGACCTGTAGAACTGTGGGGCTAATGGGATGGCCAAGGGCTTTCTCATACTAACATCTACTCTGAAGATGGACTTGGTAATGCACCTCTGTTCTGCTCACTTGGTTTTTGGGGAGGAGAATCTATTTTCTGTTAGTATTTGCAATAGATATAAGGGAACACATAGGAACAGCCACAGTTTTTGTTGAACGCTCACCTGGGCAACCTTCATCTGAATGAACCAGAATTTGAAAATACAACCCTTTTTTCCCCACATCCCTATTTGTAGTTAGAGGTAAGTAATCACTCTCATTTGGACCTTGATGTCTTTTGACAGCCAGTACTACTCTTCACTCATAGTATTAGACAGAAAGGTTGTGTGAAGAGCAATGTTGGTACCAAGAGGATATCAAACTGGAAGCACTAACCTGTGTAGCAAGTTATTCCTTTGCCCCGAGTGTGTGTTGAGTGAGACTTTAAAGTGTTGTTTAGATGCTGGCATAGAGGCAGCTGCGGAGTGGAATATTTTTATGTGCAAGAGAGGGAAAGGAAAGAAAAAGAAGGAATAGATGTTTACAAGCTTATATTGCGCACGAAACATCCCATGTGATCTTCTCCATGAGCCGCCTTGGGCCAAATTTGTCATTTGTGCAGCTCACTGACATCAGTGGCTTTACTCGTACATCAAGCGCACGTGTATCGTCGTGGGTCTTATTTCAGCTTTTCTCAGGAGGACTAGGCTTACAGTTGACTGTTATTAAAGAAGGATGGAAGATTTGAAGGAGGAAAGGTCTAGTAAGAAAAAGGTAATATTTTCTATTTGGGGAGTAGCTGGGAACCAGCAGACTTGAATGGAGAGTGTCTTCTTTGATGGATGAGGGAAGTGTTTTGCCATGCAGAGAAACGGGGCCTCAGAGGGGTGGTAGCTACTGAGTTATTCATCTAAAGGGTGAACAAACAAAGGGGGATTAAGGAATGCAGAAGAAGAAGGACAGTGCCCAAAGTCCAGATCCAAGAGATGTAAAACTTAGTCATGGCCATATGGAGAAAGTACTTTATGGACAGAGGCTGTTTATCTCCACTTGTGTATGTTTTTCTACAGTATTAGATGGTTTTTGTGTGTTTTGATTTTTTCTCCTGCCTTGTCCACAGCTCTACTCATCTCTCTGAGTTATGTTATGGGCAAGCCAACAAGTATACATCTTACAAAATATGCAAATCCAACAGTTAACACTTGTGATTCAGCAGAGAACATACGTTATTTGGATGACTTGTTAGCAGAAACTCATCTCTCCTCCCCCACTTCCTTCCTGGGAGCCAGACTTCCAAACTTGCAAATCTCTAAAGTAATGTATCTTGAAAATTAGGTGACACACAAGAGCTGGAGGTGATGGGCACGTGTCCTCTTCCTCTCTGCTGTTATGTGCAGAAGACAGTGCTGGCAACAGAAGGGTATTCTGGATATGTGTGCTTCAGTTGTTTTGCAGTTGAAGATGGGTTCATAAAGCTTCTGAAAATACAGAAGTGCTTCACTGAGCTAAACAGACTACTTTGAAGACATGCTTAAGGTCATGGGGCACATTTCAGTTTTAGAGGGCAAAGTTGTCCCAGCTTTTCAAATGGGATTTTTACATTTAATCCTACTCAATATCATAGTGGTTCTGGAAGGGGAAAGAACTCTGAGGTTTTTCCTTTCTCTGTGCTTCCTTGACTTCTTGATGTTCAGACAATGTCTGAAGGAAAAAAAGGAAAAATCTAACAAGGTAAATATCTCCTTTTTAGCAGGAAGGCAACCAGTAGGCAGCAGTGTGACCTGGATGGAAGCAGAAAGTACCCTCCAAGTACCCTCCCTCCAGGGCTATTGCTTGTGTCCTTGCAAGTGAAGTTATTGATAACCGCTGAATCAATGGCAACAGTTGTATGATGTGGCTATGGTGAAGGAAGATTTGGAAGGACTAATTTCTGTAAAGGGAGAAAAGAATCTGATCAGTTTAGGAGTGAGTGATAGAGATGCAGTTGGTAGATGTTACTGAAGAGTCAGCACAAACATTGTGAAGCAGAAAATACAGGCAGTACTTAAACTGGGCATAAGAGGGAAGTTATACACACCTATCACTATGTTTTGCCTCTCATGTTCTAGTGGCACTCCATCAAGACTTGCTGCTGTCTAGGACATTGATCTTGTCCTGGTTTCTATCCTCACCCCTTGACTTATCAACCATGGGCTTAGCCCTGTGATTTCAGAAGGGAGCAGAGGAAATGAGGATGTGGTAGAGTTTCCTGAGATCCTTCCAACTTCTCGCTGAAGCTGATAATGGTGATTTTAGGTGTGAGGTGTCGTTGGTGGTCAGACGACCAGCCTGTTGGTCAGACAGGTGTGTGGCAAACAGGTGATTTACTGGAAGGCCACATAGAATCAGCAAACTGGAGAATGCTTTCTATTCTTGGAATGTTGTGTGGTGAGCGGGAGAATTCTGGCTTCTCCTGTCTGTTCCCTTTAGGTGCTGTCAGTATTACCTGCCTTCAGATCAGTTCTGAATTCAGCAGTTGTCCTTGGCTAAATGTATGAGAGCTACCCCTCTCCCCTACAGCCCTGGAGCATCATCTGCTCTGCAGGCTGTACATGCAGACAGTGCTTCACTAACAACTGCTGTGGCCCTCCTTACCTTCCTTCCAGATCTAGATGAACCTGTCCTCACTGTTCATCAGACCATCAGTGATGTACGTGGCAGCTTCTACCAGGAGAAGACTGTCTTCCTCCGTTGCACCGTCAACTCCAACCCACCAGCTCGCTTCATATGGAAACGGGGAGCTGAGACACTTTCCCACAGTCAGGACAATGGTGTGGACATCTATGAACCCCTCTATACACAGGTGAAAAAAAGCAAACCTCCACGAGCTTGTGATTGACATCTTAGTGTGATGTAGTGCCTTCTGTACCGGATGATGTTTCTCTCTCTGCGTGGGTTACAATGGTGGGGAGAGGGTGGTGGGCACTGCAAGGAGCATCAGCTTCAAAAGGGCTGGTAGTGTGTTCTTCTGTTTGTAGGTCCTCAGGGAGAAAGAGAAGCAGGAGAGCAAGAGGGAACATGACAGCCTAGTATCCTTGGCTTGGCATTTCTTTCCCATTTGGTACTGTCCTTGAGTGCAGGACCGATTTTCCTTAATAAGTTTTATGTTGCTGATGACTCAGTAGTTCTGAATGTACTTAAGATGTCAGTCAACACTAGAACTTATGGAGGATGACTAGGATGGGTAAGAAGGGAGGGCTAGGTGGGCAGTTCCTAAGGGCACCCATTTCATCCCACATCCAGTTCTGCTCTCAGGCACTCCCAAAGCTGGGCCCTAAGCACATTGTGACTGAGTTTGATTTTTTGAGCATGCTGTAGGCAACCTTTCAGTTAATGCAGTCATGTTCATATTTTATTGAAACACGCTATTTCTGCAAGTTGTGGAAATTAGGCAGCCAAATGGAAACACACAGGCAGATTAGGGGAGACGCAGTGCTTTGGGTTCCCAAGCAGACTGTAGAAACGCTGTAGGTCAGTGCTGTTTTGGTCCTGAAGAGAGCTCTGTCTTGTGTGGTGCTCTGTGGCATCCAACCAGGACATCCCTGGCCTCAGAGGAAGCCACTCCGGGTACATCCAGCTTTCTTTAAGCTCTTTATGGTTAACAGGATACATTGCTTAGGAAGAGGATGTCCTAGTACTTGAGATGTTCTCTCCAGCTAAATAAGGCATTCAGTGGAAGTTCACTGTAGTTCCAGGTTAACATGTAAATGACCCCAAACCCTGCAGCTCCAGTCAGGTAGTGTATCTACCCTGATGAGCCTTGAGAAGAGTTGAAATTAGGTGAAGCACGTGTGGAGAGTAAAACCTTCCTGGAGCTCAAATAAATTGTGTTTAACAAAGCGCTCTTCACAGAGCTCGTAGAATTGTCTGAGACAAGCCAGATGAACTGCTATCAGAGCCAGGTTCGGGTAGCCCTTTGCACTAGAAAGGACAGAAAGATTTTGCTGTCTAAGCTTTTAAAAACTTATTTACACTGAAGGTTTCTATGCATTTACTAATCAATAAATTGGATACATATGACTGTATAAGTCACTAGCTGACATGCACGTTGTAAATGCTATCATTTGCGCAGCATAGCAACAAATCTTAGGGGACAGGACTTCCGTAGGGTTATTGGTCTCCTAGGTATTTATCTTCCTAATTTACTCAGTTCAAATCCTTGTTCTATGCATATTAGCATGCCTGAGCTCATCGTCCAGTCCCTTGAGGTTGCCTCAAGAGGATTTGTCATGCTGACACCTTCTCACATTTACAGGCAATTACGGAATGGTTTCTCCAAAAGAGATTTAGACAAGCACAAGGAGCACAGCAGCGACAAGCTGTCGTGAGAAGATGAATGAGTTGCAGGGTGTGCAAACCACAGGATGCATCTCTGAGCTTTCTGCATTCCATAAATAAAAATTTACGGAACACATCTATTGTTAATTTAACAGCTTTATTCTGCTTTTATAACATGATAGAGTGTCAGCAAGTGATTCTTGTGCTTGTTTGTTGCCATAGCATGAGAAAAGGCTATCAAACTCAGTGCAGACACTCTGGATTTATGCCAGTGTAAATGAGATTAGAATCTGGAGAAAAGATATCAAAAGAGTTGAGGGGAGGGGATATTTGAGTATTTCTCTAAATTACCCTTTTTTTTTTTTTTTTTTTTCTGGACTGCAATTTTTTTTTTTTTTTTTTTTTTGTGGCTTAACTATTGATCATGCCATATTTAAGTCAGCATCAGCCCTAGTTTACTTTGTTTTTGCAATGCTGAGACTCCCCTCACTTTATTTAGGCTCCCACTGACATCTCAGTGTGAGCTCAGGGGCTGTCCTTGGACATTTAAGGCTTTTTTTCTTTCCATGAGATGACTGTGACAAATGCTGACAAGAAATTAAACCTAGACCCATTTGGCACTGCTTCCAGGTTTTGTGACATTTGCTGGGCGTTCTGAGAAACTCAGAGCAGTCCCTGCAAATGCTTTGTGTCTCCTATGTGTATAGCTAGGAGGGTTTGGAGTCTGCACAGCTTCCTGAGGTTTGAATGGTTATTACTTGTAAGCTCTGGGCCCGGTGATTGACTTGCAGTGATGAGCTGTACTTTGTACATATACATCTTTCTCCTCCTTTCTTCCTGACTCTCAGGGTGAAACCAAAGTCCTGAAGCTGAAGAACCTGAGGCCCCAGGATTACGCCAGCTACACATGCCAGGTGTCTGTCCGCAATGTCTGCAGCATCCCTGACAAATCGATCACCTTCCAGCTCACAAACACCACAGGTAATGCAGCAGCCTGCAGAGCAGTCATGGCCTCTCCAAGCCTACAGCTTTTAGAAAATCACCTCCATTTCACACGCGTGGCTGACGTTGTAAATCCTTAAGGCAGGAACTCTGTGGTCAGGGATGCTTTAATTTCTTGCAGCCAGTGCCATGACTAGGCCTGCTGTGTGATCATTAAAGCAGACTATACGTAGGTGTTGAGGCACAACGTAGTTTTTAATCCAGACGCTGTTTTATTTATTTATAATTCTAAGTGATTTTAAAAATAAATTTCATACAGTCTGGAGCAAGGCAGCTGCTGCAGAAGTCCTTACAAATAATTAATCTATGTGTGACTGTGTGCTGCTTTGCAGTGCTGCACTTAGAGCACTCCCAGCCCAAGGTTCCCATGAGTACAGATGTTTTTGGAAGGCAAATATCTCTGGTGCCTTCCCAATAAATAAATCCTAGAACTGCACACACATGCACTGATATCCATGCAGGCAGGGTCTGAGTGCACCTCCAGTTGCAAACAGAATCAATTTGGTACCCCTCGCTTGACATGCATGCAACAGCTGAAATCATATACCAGATGCATTGCAAAGACCTGACTGTAAGCAGTCCGTTGAACAAGAGGGGGGGGAAAAAAAAAAAAAGCAACCCACACCATTACAGAGTCCCCACTTGTCTTGAATATTATCAAATAATAAGTAAATGTCAGAAAATTGCTTCCAGCTCTGGGGTATTTCATGATCAGAAAGGAAGGCAATGTAGGTGTTTGAATTATTCACCTCTCTCTTATGTAGCACAGAGTAGCTTGTATCCCTGGTGTCATCTTTGTGCCGTAGAAACAACACCTTTTGATGCTGACAACTGTTGATGGGATACTGTTGATACAGTATAAATTATGTTTATTGATCTGACTGAGCCCACGGTGCTGAACGATAGTTGCTTCATTTTATTTAGAAAGAAGAAAAAGTCAACTATAACTCATGTTGGAGTAAAAATATTCCCCTTATGGTAAGATATCTGTGAGATCTTCTCAGGCAACTCATGTCACTTCCTGAGCTTGTCTCAGAATGAAACTGCAGAGAATGCAGGAATATTCTCTTTAAAAGCCTTGTGCTCATAGTAAGGAAAGGGATCTCTGCCATCTGCTATTTCCTACTGTGGCTTTACTTTTGTAAAGTTTAAAAAAAAAAAATCACACTTCTCTTCATGCCCCCTCTCCTCTGCCAGTCCAGCCCTTCATTTCAGCTCAGCCCTTTTATTGAGTGAATAGGAAAATGTATTTTCAAGTTGTTGCCAGATCAGAAGCCAGCATAGATCTGAATTCATAGAATCATTAAGGTAAGGATCAGATCTCTCAGATCATCTAGTCCAGCCATTGACCGACCCCTGCCGTGCCCACTGACCATGTCCCTCAGTGCCACATCCACATGGCTCTTGAACACCTCCAGGGGTGGTGACTGCACCACCTCCCTGGGCAGCTGTGCCACTGCATCACCATCTTTAAGAGAATAAAATTCTACTAATATCCAACCTGGACCACTCCTGGCATACTTTAGAGCTGTTACCTCTTGTCCTATTAAACACCAGCTTATTAGGTACTTATCAAAACTCTGAACTTGGTTCATATATCTTATGCATCTAGTGATCTTTTTTCTTGTGCTTTAGCTGTAAATGCATGCTTACGTGTGGTTATAAAAGAGCCTGACACCACATGCTCAAAGACTATGGATAATGTGTTCCCATTAAATTGTTTTCAAAAGCTACACATGAAAATGAAGCTGGTGTTGCACTAAAGGTAGGGTTTGTATTAAATAGCATGAGAATATTTATCATTAAATATTATCTGGCTTACTTACAATGTTGGTAGTGCTTGTGCACAGGTGAGAAAATACTGTAAAAAGAAATTGTAGTTCTCTCCTTGTTTTGCATAGATATCTTTTCCTCTTGTGTTCATGCAGCAGCAAACTCCATAGCCTCCTTCCCTCAGGATGCCTTGCAACTGAGAAGGGTCCAAAGGGTGCAGAGGTGCATGGAAATCAATTTCTTAAACGTTTATAGACCCAGCTGCAATTGACTTTGAGAGGAACTAGTGGAACAAGAGAACCTGCTCTTCTCAGTCTGTTTGCTCCTCAGATAGTTCACTTGGGCTCTCTGGGCAGTTGCCTTTAGGCATGCCACAGTGTCCAGCATGGAGATGTGCTTCTCCCCAGGCCAGTGTCAGAGGCTTGGCCCTCACAGCAGGCAGAGAGCTCTCAAGTCTTCAGCCTCAGCAGGAAGGAGGCTTTCCCTTGCTGCTGTCCTGTGGCTCTGGAGCAGCAGGTTGGATCCAGCAGAACCACGGCGCCAGCTCAGCACCAGGCTGTCATTGCCTGCTCTGGCAGGGCAGGGCTGATGTTTCCTCTTTCCTTGATTTCTGCAAAATTAAGCAGCCCAGCTGGTTAATTCTCCTGCAGTTTTACTGCAGCAAATTGGACTTCAAAGGGAATTGAAAGCGACTCTTTGTTTTTAATGGTCCCCTTGCTTCTCTGCAGACTCTGCCAGCAGGTTTTCTGAGCCAAGAACAAAAGGAATTGCCACAGGTTACAAATAAATGAGATTCATCTCATGCATAACAATGTCTGCAGCTTGTTAACCCCTGTCTATTGATAGGAGTGGGAGTGGGATCCCATGCAGACTGCCACAGCCAGGGCTCCATTTTGGGACTATGGAGGCTCTCTGCCTCAAACTGTGTGGGTGGCAGCTTTGCAGCTTTTCTGCTTTCAATCTTATATGCAACCTGCCCCAAGGCAGTGCTTGCCCAATGCATCACTTCTTTTCCATGCTTCCTTGCTCAGAACATGTTACAGCTTTGCAAGGTGAGTGTTCATCCTATCTGCACATCAAGCAACACAGGATCCTAAAATCTTAACCAAAGGCTGCAGGAGTTCTGGTTCATACTAACTGACATTTTCTTTCTGGGTGTAAGCAGGTTTCAACCTTTCTCTAGCTCGGATGTAGATGCAAGGATGCCCCCAGGCAAGATGCTGCATCTAGCAGCTTGTCTGCGTTCTTGACTGAGACTTGTTCAGTGTCAGGGGGCAGGAATAGCTATATGGTATCAGTCGTATTCCTTCTCGCCACAGAAAAGTGTCCTGCCTAGGCCACAGTCTGTTGAGGTATTTTGTTTGCTGGGTTTCACCAAGTTTCATGAGGTCATCTGGAGCCCAGAGAGGACAAATCCTTGCTTTGTCACTTAATGAGCCTTTGGGCATGGGTTTCTCTCCTGGAATGCTGGAAGCAATCACAGATCCTGAGTGCAGGCTGTGGCCTCTCAAAATTCAAGGGCTCCAACCACAGGCTTCAGAATGGCCAGAAGTGCAGGAGGCAGAGGAGTAGCCCTCATCCTTAAGCATAGCTGTCCACATCTGGTTGCAAAAAGCACATACCACAGCCAGGGAGAGGGTATTGCATTTAGTGTGCTAACGCAGTATTCCAGCATAGTAGTAGTTGCAGTGCTAAATTATGGTGCAGGTGCTGAGAAGGGAGCACTCCTCCTTGCCTTGTTTGTATGAGCTGTAATTCAGAGATCCAACACCAACCCAGCACAGCTCATTAACACAGGGTCCAGGGAGAGGGAGGCTGAAATAATGATGCTGTTAAATCAAGCTTCATGAATATGGAACAATGTCTTATTTTGCATTATTATGGCAGTTACTTAAAACATACTCCCAGCCTTTGTGCTGTGGACTGCTACTTTCTCAGCTCTGTCTGGATGGAGCCAGCAGTGATGCTGACAAGGGCTTTAAAAAGCTTGTCTTGGGATGAGGCAGAGAATGCAAAGGGAGGATGCAATGAAACTGAAAATACAAGGGGAGGAGTTTGGGATCAGTCTGGGGAGAGAGGTGTAGTGAGAAGAGTGCAGAAATAAAATAAGCCAAAACCATATAGTAGGTTGTTCAAAGGATAAGTTGTCTATACATTTTGAATAATTCCCAATTGTTCAGCTGTGCATGAAAGAGCATCCCAGGACTTGGTTTACAGTCTGCAGGCCAACGTGGAAATCTATTTGATACCTGTGTGATGGGTGAGGGTTGCTATTCACGGTCTGGTTTTCCAGACCATGGATTTTCCATTGCCAAATTATGTCTTATTATCTTTCCTATCTGTGCAAGGAGAGCTTGTCAGGCTTTTCTCCTGAACTGAGTCCTAAGCCTAGAGAACTTGCAGTGAACAATCTTAAAATACTGTACCTAGATGTGTCCCTTTTCTGAGAAATGGCTGTGGAGTGTTTTAAGTATGGCCTCTGGTCTGGGTTGTCTGGAGGCCCTGCTTGCAGTTTTCTAACCTTACAAGAGAAGGATGCTTTAACTCAAAAAGGTGTGTTAACGTTAATTCATTACAGGTAAAAAGCATTACTGAGTCCCTGCAGCTCTCCTTTCTCAAACCAGCTAACTTCAAGAAGAAACCCTAGAAAGAACAAAGCTGTTGACAGGTGAGCGGACAGGTCCTTTTCAAGCTTAGAAGTGTCCCTCTTTGTCCTCTTCCAGCCCCACCTGCTCTGAAACTGTCAGTCAATGAAACATTGGTGGTCAACCCTGGTGACAACATCACTATGCAGTGCTCTCTGACAGGCGGTGACCCACAGCCAGAGGTGCTTTGGTCTCATTCTCCCGGCCTGCTGCCTCCCAACAGCCTTGTGCAAGGAGGCAACCTCACCATCTGGAGGATCCGCGTGGAGGACTCAGGATACTACAACTGCACAGCCATAAACAACGTGGGGAACCCAGCAAAGAAGACAGTGAACCTACTGGTGCGGTGTAAGTTGCTCTTTTTCTCAGAGGAGGAGTTAGATTTGCATTCCCCCTGAGTGTTCTTGTACAACTAAGGGATGCTTAGCAGAAATCAGTACTCTGGAGAAACTGCTGTGCAAGCTTCTGTGCTCCCAGATCAAGAGCTGTGCTTTGGCTACTTTCAGCCTCATCCTAGGCTGCATCGCTATCCTGGGCTAGACAGGGATCCTAGTCTTACAGGTGTGAGGCCTTGGGGATCTCTTGTGGGAGCTTAGCTAGAGAAGGTCTTGGGACATAAATATTGCACAGAGTTGCTGCCCTGCAAAGGAGTGAAGGGCTGTTGTCTTGTGTCATGTGAGGCTCTTTGTTGACCCTAAATGGTTTTGCATTTGTGTTCATTCCAGCCATGAAGAATGCCACGTTCCAAATCACCCCTGATGTGATCAAAGAGAGTGAGACCATCCAGTTAGGGCAGGACTTGAAACTCTCATGCCACGTGGATGCTGTCCCCCAGGAGAAAGTTGTCTACTCCTGGTACAAGAATGGGAAACCAGCCAGGTTCTCAGACCGGTTACTCATCACCAGGAATGACCCTGAGCTCCCACCTGTGACCTGCAGCTTGGAGATTATCGACCTGAGATTCAGTGACTACGGCACCTACCTGTGTGTGGCCACCTTCCAGGGAGCACCCATTCCTGACCTCAGTGTGGAGGTGAACATCTCCTCAGAGACAGGTGAGCCTTTCTGTGACATCTGGGGACCTTCTGGACATCACATCCTCCACCTCCATCCCACAGTTTTAGAGTAAGACTATTCAAAGAAGGCACCAGAGTGTTCAGGAAGATAGAGGAAATGATATTTCACCAAATTTCAGAAATCCTTTTGCTTAGAAGGGAGTAAAAGAAAAAATAAAGCTGTTCATTGCTTTCTTTGGCATAGCTTATGAGGAATATTTTCAGAGCTATGATCAGAAGATTGGTATCATCTGTTATAGCAAATTCTGTGGAAAGATTTAATGTAATGTTTACTAGATTGCAATTTCAGTCTGTGTTGGGTACTCTCTGCAGGACTCCATGTGTCACAAATGCCCTTCACCTTTAAAACCAGGGTCAAAACCTCACCCCGTGGGTTGGTGAAGACAACCCTAAGATATAGGCGAGCTTGAGAGTCTCCCTGGGGACTAAAATTCAGAGGCTCAGAGCTGCATCTTTGCTTCTGGAAAAGCTGGTGGATCCAGGTCTACCTTTCAATGTATCCATGTCATCTTGCTGTCTTTCCAGGACCTTGAGAGTATGGCACAATACAAGTAATCTGGCGAGGGCAGTCAGCTGCTCATAGAGCTTGTCTTGAAGCTTCATAAGAAGTTTATTTTCAGTCTCTGGTTGTGCTGAACCCATTATTTGGGCTGGTCCCAATGCCATTTCTGGACCGTTATTGCTTCAGCACCCTTGCAGAAAGCAGTGTTGTACTGCTTCTGCTAATTCAGGAATCTGTCTCAGCAGAAATGCTGGGACCAGTCTGCTCCTAGTGAGACTTAACTCACATTCACCAGCAGCCTAAAGACTGAACCCCTACCTTGCCATGGACCTGAAAGACACCATGGCTGGTGCTTCCACCCTGCTAGCAGCCCCTTTGTCCTGTAGGTCTTGCGTGGGGGTCACCGCCACTGTGAGTAATTCTTTTTGCCCAAGAGCAGTAAATGCCAAAGTGCTCTTGTGTTTAAGGATACAAAAGGGGGGAGACAGCAAAGAGCTGAGAGACCCTGGATGATCCCACCAAGGAGCTGGGCAGCTCTGTTGGCACAGGGGTTGGCCCAGGTTCCCAAGGAAGGTGTCTGCAGCAGCTGCTCTGTGCTGGTGGAGAGTGAGAGGCATACACTCACATGGGTTGCTGGTGGAGAAGGTCATCCTGGCCATTCTGAAGCCTCACTTCAGCAGCTTGGTCCAGCAAAGCCCCTTTTGTGACTGAGGGAGTGAACGCCATTGTCCTTGCTGGAACAGCCCTCAGGTAGCATGAGCCCACCAGCAGCAACCAAACCACATCCAACACATGGTTCCTGCATAAAATCTTGGTGGGTTTTCCTGAGTGCAGGATCCATGCAGAAGAGCAGCAGTGGCAGTTCCAACAAGAAAGACCTGAGCTCACCAAGGTGGCTGCTTCCACAGAGTGGCTCTGAGGAGACAGCTTTAATTAAAAAAAAATCTGCAAATGCAATTTTCAGCTTTTCCCCATGGAGAAAATTACTTCTAGCAGGTAAGTGAGTAGCTGCTGGCACTGCTGGCGCTGAGAGTGTTGTCGTCCATCGTGCTGCACAGGACAGGGTGTGATGAGGTTTCCCCAGACCATGGGAGACTTGTAAATTGAAAATGTGGCCTCCTTGTTGCATTGGGAGATCACTGCTGAGGGAGATGGGGCTGGAGCCATCCTAAATCTTCTTTAAAGCAGCTGTAGGCTGTAACGTGTACAATTAGTTTAGCACACTCTTCCTTGCTGGAACTGAACTGAGCTAATATTGGTCAGGCTAGCTTGTTACAGCTGTCCTAAGCTTTGCTTTAAATGGAAATGAATTACATAGTTATGGAAGTGTCAATCCAAGTGTCACCATTGTCACCTGGAAGGGCTGAAAGAGGAGCTTTGAGAAAACGACTGCTGCCCTTCCAACTCAAATGATTCTATGATTCTATATTTACTTCAGTTGAACAGTTAACTCAGAAGCCTAATACAAATTAAATGTCAACATTACATGGGTTTTAGCATGAGCTTTCCCTTCCTGGGCCTTTGGTGAATGTGGGGATGTGAACAACAAGCTTTCCCCAAAATCTCTCCTCCCTTCAGCTTGGACTTCTTTTGAGCTGTTTGTCAGCAGTTTTATTTGCTGTCTGAGAGCTGTTTTTTTCTTGAGCGTTTTAGTGCCATTAGCTCCAGCTAGGCAGCAGTTCTGCTGGGTAAGCTTGTGATGCACAGGAGTGACATTTGCTGAGACCCCTCTCTCTGGAGTGAGCCAGAGGTGTCCAGCACACTGTGAATCTCAGTGTAGAGTAAACAAAGACACTTAACAGAGATGGCTCCTTACTGTGGTTTAGCAGCAAACAGGAGTCCTGGGTGTCTGACAAGGCTGGAGGTTTACTAAGCACTAATCCTATACATCTCTGTTTCTGTCTAACCTCTGTAAGAGGACTAGATGCCTTTGCAGAGACATTTTCTATTTCTTGGTCAAAAGTTTGCAGTTCGATTTAGGAAATTTACTGACCAGAAATAGAGAAATGGATGAAAGAGGCTTTTGCAGTAAGAGGTGGGAGCTGGCAAAATGTTCCAGGAGAGCTGGCAGTTGTCATTGACACTGGGGTAAATTTTTGGAGAATCTGGGAACTTCCTTGGTACCATGCAGCTCCAGACTCTGTAGGATGGTTTACATGGGCAGTGTGTTCTTGTATGGGTTGCAGTAATACTATCAGCGTCAAGTTGAGTTCAGGGTTGCTGGAGTGATGCAGGCACAAGCATCTTGGGAATGTTTCTTGCTTATTGGAAATCAAGCGTAAAACCAGTCCCTTTTTATCTCCCTTTTAGTGCCGCCAACCATCAGTGTCCCCAAGGGTCAGTCTACCATCACCGTCCGGGAGGGCTCCAGGGCTGAGCTGCAGTGTGAGGTTCGAGGGAAGCCTAAGCCACCCATCATCTGGTCCCGAGTAGATAAGGAAACCCCCATGCCTTCAGGGACAATGACGGTGGAGACATATGATGGGAAGCTGCACCTGGAGAGCATCAGCCGAGAAATGAGCGGGACCTATAAGTGCCAGACAGCCAGGTACAATGGCTTTAACATCAGACCACGGGAAGCCCTGGTGCAGCTCAACGTGCAGTGTGAGTATAACATGCAAGAGGAATACCGGTCTGAATGCCTGTGTGAGTGCAAAGCATCTCTGTCATACTGAGTACTGCTTTCAGGCAGGGCTGGCGTTTCTTACTGGGCTGAGATGACATGTCTCTTTTATCTGAAGACCTTTGAACAGTTTGTATTTAATTGGCCTGGCTGCAAAGACAAGGGTAGAATACTATATGGGTAGTGTGTTGCAAGTGGAAGAGAAGGGTGTTGTCTGTGTTTGTACACAATATTTTTCCGTTTCCCTATCAGTTGAATATTGCAAAACAGCTGCTTTGCAAAATGTGCATTCAGGGCATATTAAAAAGGTTGTGAAGTCAGAATTGTTCAGAAGATAGCAAATGAATGTCAGTTATGCCATTTCTACCTCATAACCCTTTCTGCATCTTAGTTTCCCCAGCCTGAACCATTTTGCCTGGAAAGCAGCACTAGGCAGACCCTCACATGGACTGCATAATTCCAAATAGTTTCCATGCAGATCATGTGAGCAACAGAAAACTGACTGTTAGCATGCAGTGTATTGAGTGATTTCAGTGATGGGTGGTGTTCCCAGCCTTGCTTTGATGAGTATATCTGTGCATTAAGGTGAGTGCTGCCTCACTCCTCCCTGGCTCACTCTCCAAGGAAAGAAGCAGGACTGGAGCAAATAACCTGGCGGAAGCCAAGCAGGCATACTGCTGACAGGTGCACGCTGTTGAGAGTACAGCAGTAACAAAAGTGTGCCATATCCTTCAGGCATATTGGAGTATTCTAAGATTCCCCTTTAAAAACAGTTTGCCTGTCCATTTGCGAGCACGTCAGCAATTGAATTATGGGATGGGGATGGGGAAACGTGTGCAGGTTTTCATGAAGTGGAAATGTGTGTGGAGAAGATTCTGTGCAGGGTGGTTGTGGGTGCCTTGATTTAAGCTGTTTTGGAAGGCAAGCTGGGATGAGCATATGGTGCATGGGAGGATGCAGCAGGGAGAGTGATCCTCACCCCAAGGATGGATGGAGATACAGCAAAGTCTCACTCTGGAGCAAAGAACAATCGGATCTGCTGGAGTCCCCAGTTCTTGCTGGTGTTTGAAAGTGATGCTGTCCCCACTGTATGGCATTGCAGAGGGAGAGGTAGTGCCCAGCCTGGGATGAATTCGGGCTTGATAGGTAGTTTGGAGGGGAATCACAGTCGTATGTCTTGAGTTGGAGTGGATAGACGCAATTCTCCATGCAATAGATGGTAGGCAGAAGCCTGAAGTTGTTGTGGGTATGGCCTGTTGTGTGATTGATCCACAAGAGGGAAAAAAATTTGAACTTCTGTATAAAGAGTAACTTGACATACTCTTCCTATAACTTTTCCTGAAGCCAAGCAATGTTTTGTTGTGATCTAGCCCAAGTAACAACAGCATGGTCCATGCATAATAAACAAACTGTGAAACAAGAAAGAAGGGCAAGAATTGCCCCCATTGCTTTTATATCCCCTTAAAAAATGGGAGGAAAAAAAGCCAACAGCAAACAGCACAGCCCATGTTTATGCCTCTCATCCTAGTTTGAGCAGCTGGAAGGAGGTGGGTGCAGTGGCGGGGCTGCAGTGGTTAATTGAAACGTTGCTCTGCAGTGTGAGGAGCTCATTAGTCCGGTCGCTTGCTCTGGAATTCTCATCATATCAGAAATGGGGATCGTGTGGCTTCTGCAGCCTCCGTGATGAGTGCTTCCCACCGGAGGGCCCGGTTAGGTGATATGCATCCACAGAGCCGCGTGCGCCCACCTGCGTGTGTGTGTGTGCATGCAGACGTGCCTCTCTGTGTGTCTGGGTGAGCTCCTTTTGAACCGGCTCGCTCGAGGGAAGAGTGAATTCTGAGTGATAATGTGGCTGTTTCTCTGATTTGCTCCAAAGCTAAAGTTGCAAAATCAATACAGCAGATCTGATTAGATGTCAGAACCTGTTTCTGTGTTTCTTTTTTCTTTTCCTTTTCTCCCCTTGCCCTCATGCATATAGTTACGTATTGTAGCAAACCAGCCCAGAAATAGGCTTTGCCAACTGCACTACAGTATTGGAAAAGAGAGCAAGAAGACAAAAAGAACAAGTCAGCTGTCACAAAAATTGTTCTTATTATTTTTTTTACATTTTGCAAGCAGAAAAAGATGTTCTTTTATCTTATGAGCAGTAATTGTCTATCATCAACTCCCTGACAGGCTGGCTAGCCTGCTCCCTGGACTTCTTGGTCTGAACTGTAGGGGGTTGGAAGATTAATAAGTTCATGAAAGTCCTTGCAGCCTCATAGGTCTGTGGTTAGGATCAAGAAATGTTACATACTGGTTAGAGGGAGAGATTGGGCTCTGCAGAACTCCTGGGGATCTAGCTACCACTCAGTGTGACAATTTCTCGTCTTTTCCCATTTCTTTAAATCAGGAATAAAACTGCTCTGTCTCTTCAAGGATATGTGAGGCATAATAAACAGCACTTTGAAATCTTGGAACAAAAATAGCCATGGAAGGGCAGAGTGCTGTTGTTAATAATATCAACGCTATTGTTAATGCTGTTGTCAAGCCTTTTTCTAGGATTAGGTACTTGCTCAAGAAAATCCTGGCAGAAAAATGAATCCTCTGCAGAGGTGGGTAGAATTGAGGTCTGGGTCACTCTGCGCAGATGAGATCAGCATAAGGCTGTAAAACACCCTCTGGACTTGAAAATCTATGGCTCTCTGTGCATTTTGGATTAGAAAGTATAGTATGAGCTAACACGTATGAAAAGAGGAAAAAAAAGTCTCCGTGTGGATCAGTGAAAATGATGTTACCTAGATGCAAATTTAGCAAGTACATAATGTAAAAGAAAAAAAAAGTAATAATAAAAATCTGTGCATTCTGCAAGCCTGGTCAAAATAGCATTTCCATAAATTGCGGAGAGCAGGAGTAATGCAAAACTCTAGCTATTGCAAGAGCTGGCCTTTGCAACAACTTTATCTTGTTGTGGTGATATTACATCTGTTCTGTTAGAGTCTTACATAATAGCACAGTGCAAATTGCAATCCCAGTACACTGTTCTGCTTGCATGATTACGTGCCAGCCCTAATGCTTTGTCAGTGCTGACCATCATGTTACATGCTTTGACAGCTTTGTCAAAGTCCAGCTCAGCCCTACCCTCCTCATAACGCCTAATCCTTGATACATCTACTCCAGGGAATATTTATGTAGTTCAGTCTGAACAATGACGCTGTTTTTCATCTTTGGGTCACACTGCAGATGATGTCTAGGCAGAAGGAAACACTAGAGAATGAATAAGATGGCCTGAGAACTTGACCCCCTCTAGATCCAAAATAGTAGTCCACAGTCATCTGGGATTGGTCTCCAAAGAATTAGACTTACTGCCCTTAGGTTGAGTTTTGCACTGTATAGTGGGGAACAGGTGGATCATTGTTTCATCTTCAAAGCACAGTTAATGTTAGGTGCAATCAGGAAAGTAATCTGACATTGCCTTTGGAGGGGCATCCACCATAGTTAACAGGACTTCAGGAGATACGTGTAGTTCTAGCAATGTGCATGGCTATAAGGCCAGTAACAAGGACAGTGATGGGGTGAGAGACAATGGCCTTAAGTTGCAGCAGGATAGGTTCTGGTTGGATTTTAGGAAAAATTTCTTCTCAGAAAGTGGTATTGCATGTGATAATGCTTTGGAACAGGCTTCTTAGTGAGGTGTAGTCACCGTTGTCAGAGGTAGTCAAGAAACATTTAAAAGAGGCACTGAGGGGCGTGATTAGTGGGCATGACAGTGATGAGTTTATGGCTAGACTAAGTGATCTTAGAGGTCTTTTCCTACCTTAATGATTCTATGATGAGCAGACCTGGCTCTGCCCCCATCTGAAAGGCAGCTAGAATACAACCTGGGGTGGCATCTGTTGCCCTTGCTACTTAAAGAAATATTCAGGTGCAGAATCCCATCCAAGCCCACGTGCTAATGACTCATTTCTCTTTAAAATTCTCCTGAACCTATTGGCAGTGCTGTACATTAGGTGGGCAATAGTCAGCATCAGTTCTTCCTGTTACCTATGTAGCAAACAGAAGAACAGGGAGCAGAGGAGGGAGTGATTATGTCAATAAGTAAGACATATCACTGGACCAACGCAACTAGAAATGAAAATGCACTAAATGGTTTCAGTCAGTGTCAGTGCTCTACGCAGGTACCCTACTAGTTCTGGAACATAAACATGGATATTAAGTACTTTATTAAAAGTGCTCTTGAGAAATGCTCCTGACATGGAGATGGTTCTTCAGAGTGGTTATGATGGGGCTTTGGGCTCCTCAGAGCTCTCTGCAGCTCTCCTTGTTTATTTGAAGGGAGTCTAAGAGAAATGAGACTGTCCCTGGCCAGTGCTGGTTCATATCTGTGACTGAGTTGGTTTATCCATCTTGCTGCTTGGGTCATGTGAGCTGGAGTGTGGAGCCATCTGCTAAGAATTTAGACTTGGCTGGTTTAATTTGTGAAATTATTAATAGTAGCTGTTTTATTTTTTTAATTATGATTTTAATCAGTGAAGCCTAGTCTGACACTCTACTTCAAGTGGAGGAATGCAGTTCAGAAGCTTTATTGGGAGCAGGAGGTAATTTTTCTACTCTTACAGTGGCTGAGGCTTTCCTGTCCTTCCATTCATGTTCAGTATTGTTGTGCTACATCCCACAGGTCTTGTTCCTAGCAGAGGGAAATCTGTCCTCTTGTAATAACCAGAGCTCTGGGATGCTAAGGGTGATCTTAAAAATTAACTGAGGTTCTTCTGGAAAAAGTGTGCCTGCATTCGAAGTCATGGGTAAACCTTGCCTTTTGTGAATTCAGTGTTTGCCAACCTGGGCACCTTCATTAGTGAGAAGAGAATTATTTGCAGCTACAGGCATGACCTCAACCCACCAGTATGAATGGGCAAAGCCTGACTCTGTCATTTGGTCCTACTTCAATCAAAATCCTCCTTGTTTCCTTTCTAATTTGTTATAGGTTTGTGTGACTAAGCTGAAAGCATACATTAATTCTGTTTTTCCGTCAACACAGAACCCTCCTCGTTAAGAGTTGAGAGTTTTGTTCCTGTTTGTCAACACTCTTTCAGCTAGCAGTGCTGTCTGGGATTACGTTGCTCTGAGTTTGTGTTTGTGCATACAGCTCTGTCCTCAGTGTTACAGCGTGAGGATTGCTCACTCGGCTGCCCAGTGCCTGGGCTGCTAGCAGCTAATTAGAGTTGTCAGTCTAAGGACGGGCTGAAGAAGGAATCCATTTCATTCAGTCATGGCTGTAAACCCAAATGGCCATGGTTCAGAGCACAGTAACAACCACAAAGGATTAGCTGGCCTTGGATTTGTTTTAACAATTACCATCTCTTGGTCCCAGGGCCTGGCAGACAAGCTGTGACATTGCTTACATTATCTTCAGACTGAATCTTAAGACGGGGCTGTATCAAATGCGGCCAAAGAAAGGATGGCTCCTGTTTGTCCAGGACCTGTTGGCCCTATCCTCCTGCCAGCCTCATGGCATAGAAGGGCAGCTAGTCTGACATGCCAAAGGGTGTTTGGCCAAAACTTACTTCTTTGTGCCTGCCTTTGTAGTCTTTATCTTCATGGATCAAAGCCTCAGGACACCCGGAATTGAATTTTTGTAGCATTTGGTATATGCAGCTTTGGAGGAAAAAAAAGTTTTTCACAGAGTAAAGCTGCTGTATGTATTTTGATCTGCCAGATTTTTTTTTTCCTTTCAGCACATGGAATTTGTTCCACAGGATCCTAGTCTGCACTTGCTGCCTGATGGGGAGGATTCTTGTGTGCTGCCACTCTGAGATTTTCTTGGGCAGTCTCCCTTGTTTTCTGAGAGCTTTTCAGATTTACCTCTTTGATTTGAAATGGTTTGACAGAGCATGTCTGTATGCTGTGGTGACCAGGAAATGTATGAAATTTGAGATGTAAAGCACAAGGTACATATGGTGGGGAGAGTTCACTGGAGCGGTGGTGACTGGGGAGCAGATTTAGATGCATGTTGGGTGCAAAACACCATGAGGCCTCCACACTGCATCGTGGGGAAATGGCCATGAGAGGAAAGAAGGCAACATCCAGACATATGCCTCAAGAAGAGGGGAGCTCTGGGTATGCTGACTGGATTGCAGCCTGCTTGTGCTGCCATTTGGCCTTTCAATGGCCCATTTCTCATCTCTGAGCAACTCCATAGTTGTAATGATAGGTTGAAGTAAAAGCCTACGTGAGAGCTCCTTGTCTAGAGAGATGAATGTGTTTGTTCAGATGAGAACTGGTTTAAATCAGCTAATCTATTTCTCAGTTATTGTAAAGAGAAACAAATACCTGTTCCATAAGCTGCTGTTATCCTGTTTTTGGCCATATTCTCCAGGAAGAGCAACTTAATTTTATCAAGTCAGAGAGATGTCCACACTATACAATTTTGGCAGGAAAGGAGAGACAAGACCTGCGCACACATAGAGGATGGCAGACAGCCTTGGTCATCTCTATGTAACTGCTCACCTACTGTGGCCCTCCTGGGGCTGAGCACCACATTTAGTGCTGCTTAAATTCAGATACTCCTCTTAAGATTTTCTTGCTCTGGCAGTCACTTTCCCTTTCAAATCTAGCTCTACATCAGCTTGTTAGGTTAAAAAAAACTCCAGAATCCTCTCTGGTGCTTTGTGCTGAGCCTCATGTGAGGCTGCAAATGTGCATGTCTGGTCTGGGTGTGTCCTTGTCTTTAAGCCATGTTAGTATACATCCCCAAGTTGTTTCTTTGGTTTTGAGCCCTGTTGTTGATTTTAGGCCATGAGTTAAACCATCTGTATCAGAGATCCCCAAGCTGTGATGCAGCTGGTGGTACCCAGACTACATTGAGGCAGCCTGGCTGATAGGAGAGGATATCCTGCTTCTGCTCTGGTTTGCACAGGGATGTCATGCAACTTTCTTCTCTGGCAGTGTATTTACTTCTGCCACGTGCTTACAACCAGTCAAAATTCATCTTTTGGTCTGCACAGCACCATAGGCATATGGATGAGTTAAGAACATGGGCACTTGGGCAAGACAGTGGACCAAGAGCCATGAATCCTGAAATGTGGGTTGGAGGGATATCCTCTGCAGAGGTGGTAGAGGGGACTGGTACCTGTTTGTGTGAATTGAGTGTCACAGCTACACTTGGAGGAGAAAAGTTTTAAATGTGGGAACCCAGACTAGGGTTACAGAAGGTAAGAGGATGGGAAGGCTTGTTAGCAGTAGCTCTATTTTATTAGAATGTATGTACACATGAGCAAAATAGATTTGCAGAGGCATGTGCTATACTGTGAGCTGTGTGGTACCACTGGCAACAGGAGACATTGGGCAAGGGAAGTGCTAGATAAAGGGAGTTAGTTAGAAAACTGCAATCAGCTTTCATTTTAGGGCTGGGATCACAAGATGGGAAAGGAGGGAATATCTTGTTCCTGCCAAATCCTGCCTTGTGGTGACCAGAAAGCAAACATGTTGAGCACCCAGTGGGGGAGACAGATACCATGGAGCAGGACTCACTGAGGGGACCAAGAAGGCACTGAACAGACAAAAAAAGCATCTCATTTTCTTGTAATAATTCACAGCCACTGCAAAAGCATCCGAGACACAGAGAGAGGTGAAAACAGCTGTCCACATGTGCAAGGGAGTATAACATCAAACCTAACACAGCCTATGCAAGGGGAGCTGGGACGTGCTGTCCCCAGCCTCTTTGACAGGGAGAAACAATGAGGTGCCATGGCAGCGTGCCAGTGGCTTTGCTTTTCTCCCATGATTTTTTGGCCATAAAACCACCTCATGTAGCACCAGCAAGGGTACTATGCCTCATCTTCTCAGTGCAGAGCTATTTCCTTCTAGCTCACTGGAGGACTGCAGCAGGCATAAGGAGACAATGCGCAGGACAGTAATGCCACGTTGAAGGAGGAGATGTTGTGCAAGGAAACCCCCCTGAGACACCCATGGTATGAACAGAAACCATAACAGGAAACTGAGCATCCCAGGGAGGGGTCTAAATTTTAATTAGCTGTGACCATACTGACCCTGAGCTCTGAAACAGCACCAATTACAGTCACTCCTACAGGGAAACTGTTTGCATGTAAATTACATTACAGAGGTTCTCAGACTTTGCTGCAGCTTAATAGGCCTTTCTGCCACCAGTTTTGTGCTGGAACACTGAGGGTCACTCGGTGGGAGGCTGAGGGCTCCATTTTTAGGAAGAGTGTAAGACTTTTTGGAGACACCTGTGGGGGAAAAATAAAAAAGTGCTCAGTTACTAGTTTATGCTTTTTTACTTGGTTCTATCTCTGAGAAAGAAACTATGTTTTCTTTGAAGCTAGAAAACTGTTTTCTCATTGCACAAAGATTGTATTTCCAACATGCGCTTCTCATCTTATTTCACTTCATATAGTTTCTTATTTCCATCCCTCTTTGCCTCTTTATTGCAAACACAAATAAGTGTGTGTGCACACGCTCCTACCTTACCTCAGTTTTCACTTGTGATTCAAACTTAATTGGTCTCTAGGACAGAGTTAAAGCAGTCAGTTTTCTTTTATGAACCCAGTGATGAACGTGTGAAACCCTTCTGGTCCCAGGAATTTACAGATGTGGTTAAATTTCTCAGCTGCATGCAGACTTGCTGCATTTTGCATGATTTTGGAGTCCTTGTTTCTGGGGTCATATGCAATCCCAGGAAACCATGGAAATTTTTCATTACTGTTGACTGTGAGGAAGCTGACTTCTGAGTGTTCGCTTTACTTGCCAAGCTACAAGGGGATGAATGGAAAGTAGAAGAGACTGAAAATTACTGCTTCTGCAGGGAAGAGGCATCTGGGATAGATCCCTGCTGGTAAAGAAAGAATGGCAATTGAAGGCCAGTCCGGCTCATCCTTTGTAGGCTCTTGATCTGTTGAGACCCACTCTCATGACTGGAAATCTCATCCATTGCAAATGTGCTGCAACTCTAGGCAAAACTCAGCCATGCATTTGATGGAAGGGATTGGTTGGCACGTCAAAACTTACAGGTTCCTGACAGTGGCTAAGATTGAGGTCAAGAGAACAGTAAATAATGGTGGCATTTGCACAGAGCAGGGATTTTCCTTACCAAATGCTGATTGTGAAAAGATTTTACTGCCCTAATCATAAGCTAGAATGTGGTAGCTCATAACAACTTAATGCAATATAGATGGGCTTAATAGTGCTAGCTCTGCTGGGATTTTCTTAGCAGTTCATATCATATGCATAGAACAGACCCTTCAGCCAATATCATGCTATGCTGTAAGATGGGGAACTGGGGGTTAAGGGAAAGGGAGCAGTGCTCCATGTAAGGTAGATTGCTGGAGAGTATAAAGTGTATAAAGCCATGTTGGCTGTCAGCTGTTAACTTCTCATTTTCCATGTATTTCAGTGTAGTTTTCAGGAGAATCCGCTCTGTGACCTCAGTGGGTGCAGAGGTGAGACTGCCTGGCCTGTAGTTCCCCAGGGCTTCCTTTTCTCCATTTTTAAAAATGGGAATTATGTTTCCTCTTTTCCAGTCAGTGAGAACTTCCCCAGACTGACACAACTTCAAAAATATGATGGATAGAGGGTTAGCAACTTAAGTCAACTTAGTCCCTCAGTAAGTTGTTTCCCTCAGGAAGTTGTTCCAATGAATTTTTACTGCCACGGTTCAGTTGTCATGACTTAATGTAAGCTGGTCTCTTTTCAGTTTCCAGATACAAGCTCTGTTTATGCCTTTGTCTTCTGACATAAAGAGCTATTTGTTATTAGTGGCTTCTTTCTTGTGTAGTCTCAGGTACCAGAACCAGTCATCTCTTAGCCTTTTTTTCAGTACACAGTCCAGAGTCTTCTCTGCCATTCACCACAATGCATGTTTTCCAGTCCTTTTAATCATTTTTGTAGTCTTTATTTTTTTTTTTTTCAGCATCATTCTGGCAGCATGTCACCCCTATTAAACAGATTTTTTTAAATGATCCCATTGATGCAGATACAGCAGTGACGCCAATTTCACAGTACTTTCAGTTATTCTTGACTTAATCATACCAAGATTTTGACACCTTTGAACTACACAGTTATGCTGGCGGTTGACATGGTTATATTGATTCGGGCTCCTCCTGGAGTCATTGTCTCTTTTTTGACAAGAGTGAAACATTCTCTACTCAACAGCTTTTTTTTTTTTTTTTTTTTCCCCAAGTCTTTACGTTTTCCAAGGCAAATTGAGTGTTCTTACTATAAGCTCATTCTATCAAGCAAACCAAGCTGTCCTGTATGAGGCATCTCTCAAATATTTTATTTACTACTATGTATTTTCTGGGCTGGATGGGACTGTGAGCCATTTGGTCAAGAGAGAGGTGTCCCTGCCTGTAGCAGGGGGGTTGGAATCAGATGATCTTAAAGGTCCCTTCCAACCCAAACCATATTATGATTCTATGATTTTTACCCACAGATGTTAGTATCTTATTGTGAATGAGTGCTTAAGGATGGTGATTCTGTTACTGCATGTTGAAATGCTGTATTTCTGTGGAAGGGAAGGAAGGAAAACCCAAGACACATCCCAGAGCAATGCCAAAATCTGCACACAGCCACCCTAACTGCAAGGGAGAAATTATGTATGATACTGGATATGCTGCCAGATCTGGGGAGTTTGTAATTGATATTCTCTAGCTATGCCAACCTGCTTGCTGGCTCTTTGACCTTGGTGGTGATGTGAAATAGCTTCAGCGTAAGAGGTTCATGTGGGATCTCACCAGGGATGTCTTCCTGGGGAAGGGCTTTCCTTTCACTACAGAGATCTCAGTGGTGTGTGCACCAATTTAAAATTTCTTTTTGAACTTTTTCAGTGAATGTGTTTTTAATCTGTTTAATGTAGACTACATTTGAATAGTATTACATCTTCAATTAGTCTGTCATGTGGAAGCAAGCCAGAATCTTTCCAACGCCTGAGGATGTTATGACAAGATAGTTACTTTTCTTGTTGCCTTCTCAAACACTACCCAGTTTGTCTGCCAAGGACCCATAAAACCATATTAATCACCATTCATTTTTTAATTTGTATCCCACATTCATCTTCCGTAAGTTCTTTTTCTGAAATCAATGAGGAATAAAAAGGTTTATTGCTGTGTTTTGTTTTTTTTTTCCTGAGTTTTTCTCTGCTTATGTTGACCCAGTGAGCTCACATCTGCACTCTTATAAGGTACGCAATCATGGTTGATACAGAGTACTTTTATTTCCTCTGGTGTTTGGAGGTTGCTATCACATACTTCCCCTCAAAGGCTTGGCTAGATACCCTTTTTTTTCCTCCATATTTTCCTACTTTCTATGTCATTTTGGAGGTTTTGCAATCAATTGTTAGTCTGTAATCCTGCCATTTTTTCACAGATGAATTCAGGACTGGATTTGCAGATCTAGCTATACTTGCACAGAGAGAAGCCTGTCTTTCCTTCATCTCTGACTTTAGTCAAAAAATTTAGCTACCAGATTTGAGTCCGTGCAGATTCTTCCTGGGGCTGTACACAGAATTATACTCTTCCTCTGCCCACCGCAGTGGGATGGCTCAGCAACCACTATTGAAACTTGTTTAGAATGTCTTTTTGATCTGGTTCTGAAAGGTGGTATCTACCTACCACAGAGAGGGTGGAAGCAGCAGGATGACATGTTGCAGCATATGCTGTCTCAGTTCCTCAGGCAGAAAACTGCTGATGGACCAACTCAGGCCAGGATCCAGTTTAAACTCTTGATGCAATGGATGTGAATGAGGAAGGTAATCGCTTTACTTTTTGTGCCCCAAAAAAAGCTGGGAATGGGAATGAAGGAAACTGTATGGAATAGATTTCAGGCATGTATCTGTTGGACCAAAATCCACTCTGACCGGGGGGTTCCCAGATGATCTGCAGAACGTCTTCATTACTATCAAAGTTCTCATCAGTTGACGTGAAAAAGTAACTGTGAGATAGGCACATGCCCACACTGCAGGGGTGCTGATTCTCCAAATGTTTCCACTAGTGCTGGCCCAGAAGCAGCCTGGAAAATCAAATGTCAGAGAAGGTTTATCTAGAGGGTGGGCTTGCTAATGATTTCCTTCTCTTGCTCCAAGACCAGAGGAGGTAAAACAGAGCTGGTGGGGGGAGGTCAGGGAATCAGGCTATGTCCTTGAATGATTGCCCGTGTGTTAATGCTTCCTTCCTATGCTCTCTGCTGCAAGAGGAGACCCTGAACTCTGCAGAGTGATTTCTGGGAGACCACCATACGTAGAGCCCTCAGGAGTGACAGTGCTCATCCTAATGCAAGGGAAGATGAGAGCTGCTGGGCTGTGTGGGTGCTTCTGCAGTCAGGTCAGTGTGCTGCTGGTCTGGAAAGATGGTGGCAACTTAGAGAGGGCAAGAAGTTTCCAGCAAGAGAGTGACTCCTCCCTAGCTTGATCCTGAGCCCTTCCCTGGTTTTGCACTCTCTTTGCAGTAGATATTTGGCTAGCAGCAGAAGCAGATCTCTCTGTAGTTCAGGGTCTCTTGCTGTTAATGGTATGAGGTTATTAAGAATGTATACACCAGGCTCAGCATGTGAAACTAAAAGGCTAAATTATTAAAACAGCTGAGAAATAATTCTAAAATGTGAGACCAGATGGCTTACAGCCCACTTTTCTTAATCCATTTATGGCCGGGGCCTGGTTGAGGCCCAGAATCTTCCACTGTCGTGCCATTGGTATTATCCTAACCTAGAGGCAGAAAGATGCCTTCACAGGGATACAGGTCATCACCAGTTTTGGGAACAAGGTGCAGAGAGATGATTTTCTGTGACCAGCAATCTACTAAAAATGCATTTTTGAGAAGTATGATGGTTACTGATATGACAGATAAAGAGTTGGTTTTGGTTGTTGTTTTTTTTTTCCATTAGAATTCTTTAATAGAGGAGGAGTTGGAAGCAGGGACTTATGAAATTCACACTTTTAAAGGCATGCAGGCAGCAGTACGAAGGACAGAGAGTGAATACAAAACTCTTAGATGGCAGAGACTGGTTATTTGGCAGTTGATGTTTTGGAGCCAGTCGCTGTTCTGAAAGACCCCAGCCATTTTCTCTGATGGACTGCCTGAACTTATCTCCGTTTTTCCAGCCTTCATCCTTGATTGATCTGATCAATCCTGATTCATCTGAAGATGATGATGACAGTGATGAACAGGTAACCATCCAAAGAGAGAGAGTAAAAATGCTAATAGTTAAAAATGTTCTCACCTTTCCTTTCTCTATTCTACCTCTGCTGACCCTGTGTTTTTAAATTGTGTGCATTTCCTAAATTCCTCTATGCACCACCCGCCTTGTTATATTAACTCTTGTGGGGAAAATTGCTTTAATACCTGTTGACCTCGGCTGCTTCATCTATGAGACTGAACGTCTGACATAAATCTTCTCATTTGAGCATCCTTTTAGCCTCCTTCTGAATGGTTACGTTTTCATTGTCGTCATCTTCCTCAGATGAATCAAGATCAATCAAGGGTGAAGGATGGAAAAATGGGATAATGATGACAGTTAGCAGAGCAGGATATTAAACGACTGGCAGCAGAACTCAGAAGCAGCAGATAGAGAAGTGATGGAGAACTGGGTGTTTTCTCTACGCTGATTTCTTCCCCCTTGATTCAAATTTCTTACTAGGCCTGATGTCTGAGGAAAAGTCTGGTTTGTGTAGGCAGCTTCTCCACTCTATAGATAAGAACCACCGCATTGACTTCTCCTAGTCTAGCTTTGCCCCATGCATCCTTTTTTCTTAATAGTACAGGCAGAAAATTTGAAGTAAACATATTAAGGAGTGCTGGTTAATATTTGATTATCTTAATTGCCTTTGGTGGCCCTCCTTCCCTACCAGGCTCTTTCTGGCTTGGATCTTTTCCCCGTCCAGCTCTGGCACCACCTTCGCATTAAAGGACATCTGATTTTTTTAATCAACACTTTTGCTCTTGGCTATGCTGCCTCTTGCTGTACCTGCCTGTTTTGAAAGCAGCTGTGGAGGGATCATCTAGTGCTCCCAATTCAGCTTTCAAACTGAAAACAGAAGGTGAGGTAAGGCTTGTAGCCCAACTCTGAGCAGAAGGCTCTGACCATCTGTGGCTCTGACAATCACCGAATTTCTAAAGAAGGAACTCTCCTCCCTTTTGACAGGATTGTCATTCTCAGAGGCATTTTCTCCTGCAGCCTCCCTGCCTCTAACTTTCCAAACATATGGAGGTGATTGAATTGCTCCAGCAGCTGGTGATGGAATAGGAGCCTGTTGCTACTGGGCTGCTGCTTGGAGCCAGCAGTCACCTTTGCCTGGTAGCTCTTCTGGGTGTAGGTAAGATCTTCCCTGAGAGACAAGGGGAAACAGACAATTCCTTGCAGGCAGCTGCATATTCTGGACAGGAGCCCTAGCAGTGGCACTAATTGGATGCTGTCTGGAGTCCAAAGATTTATTGCTTGATTTGCTATAGGGAAAGTGCTGTCTGGTGTCTGTTTTGCTTTCCAGAGTAGCTCTGCTGTGGCACAAAGCAGCTGAAGCACAGGAGGTGGCACCTGTCCAACAGCAGGACATGCTGCCCGAGTTTCAGATGCATGTTATGATTCAGCTTATGTATGAACTTATTAAACAAGGCACTGAAAGTCACGGAGAGGTTCACGTAGAGGGAAGGCACTGAACACAGCAGAGATGTGAGGGTTGTGGGTAGCTTAGGCTTCCTGAGCAGCCAAGCAGGAGGGAGGTAATGTCAAATAGGGATTCCTAGTCCTGAATTGCCTTCTGGAGATGTACCTCACACTTGTTGGTTTTGGGGGAGGTGGCCTTCATGAAAAGATTGTTTACCTTAAGCACCTCAACAAAGAGCCTGAAGCTAAATGAGTTAAATTTGGCCTTTAAAGTCCTATTTTAGCTAGTTCCAAGTTTACTGTCTTAGCTGCGGGATGATCAGTTCTTTTTTCACTTTTTCTGATCCTCAAGAATGTGGAAGATGTGTCCTAGGACTATGAACATCACAGATGGGCTGTTTTTCTTCTATTTTCATTTCCTTATATTCTGGATGGAAGAACAGGGAATATGTTCTGCTGCAGTGGGCCAAGAAGCTCTGTTTCTGCTCACGTGGTTTTAAATGGTACTGGTACGCTCTCTGCCCTTTTGTAGTTCCTCATGCCCTGCTTGTTTTTGCCAGGCATGTGAGGAGAGTTAGAACTGTATATGCAGTTTTCTCTTATACTTTTCTCCTTCCCAAAACTGTTTGTATGTGATTCCTCTGGCATTTAAAATTCTCAGGCAGTGTTTCTGCCCAAAGAAAACAGAAATCTAACACGAAACTAAAGCTGTGCTCCTGTCACCTGAAGAGCAGAGAATGGGGAGAATGGGAAAGCTTGTAGATATGTATATGTATCAAATGCCAACATCGTTTGTCAAGAACTCCAGAGAAAATTTGGTCAAAATTTCTCTCATTTTGGTTCAGGTTGGGAACTACTGGGATAGGACAGAGCTGATTACTAGAATGTAAGCAGCTATGGGACAGCTTGCAGTAGGCTTAAGCAGCAGCAAGGGAATGAGGTTAGATGGTAACAAAAACTAGAAACTAACCCCCGACGTAGGAAAAAAGATGTGAATTTCACATTCTCGAAGAAGAATCTTATTTGGTTCTTTGTGGTTTATTTTTGCTGCTTTTTATTTCCCTCTCTTTAGTTTGTACTGGCAACGAGTTTCTTTATTCCCAGAACTACCCAGTTGAGTAGCTCACCTATGAATTATTGAGTAGTAAGATAACTGGTCTTCTGCCAAAAGTTAATGCATATGGGATGCTTTTGGGGAGAGAGTATCATTGGCTGACTGTTAGTGAATGTTTGCATCTAAACTATTTATATGTTCTTGGGAGCAGGATGTCACTCCCAGCCCAATTTGTTAAACAGAAGCATGTATTAATGGATGCATGTGTATGAGCCAGCATCTTGTTATCTTTTAGGAGACAGAAGTATAAACCTGAGTGAAGAGTTGGTGGTCTGGCAGTGGTCCAAATGGGAGGACTTCCCTCTTATGGGTATGTGGGTGGGCAGGAGAAAAACAAATCTGGCATAGCTGTCATCCTGCTTCACCACGCTACAACCAGCAAAATTGCATGTGAGTTAAAGACAATATTTTCCAGCATCTTTATAGTAAAAGACTAGATATGGCTTATGCCAATGGCTGGACAGTAATTGAAGGCAGCTGTGAAACAACCATGCTCACTGTCTTACCCTCATTACTTGTTTTGTGAATAACTTTTCTAATTGGGTGGTATGTGGGTGGGGGGAGGGTTAACAGCGTGCATTTCAGACAAATATGTGTGTGCCCTCTGTACATACACCATCTTTTCCCACTTAGTCTTTCTTAATTAGGGGAGGTCGCTGTTTTGAAAGCAGGCACTCAAAGGTAAGCGAGGCATGGGAACGCTTGTCTTTGTAGTGCCTTGTTAGCACGAATTAATTGGGCTGTGAGTCTGAGTGGAGTTCCAGCATGTCTGGGGCAGATCTTTTTTTATGGAGACATAAATGTGAGGCAGAAGGAAATTCCCATCCAGGATGGACTTTCTTGAAACTGCTTTATAAGGTGAGCGAGGGAGGTCTCATGCATTAATCATTACAGCTCATCATGCAGGAGAGGAAATTCTTTAGCAAATCCTTCTTTATTAAAACAAGGTGAAGATGAATTGAGCTAATTGGCTTGGAAGTTCAGAGAAGAAGAAAGCAGAAAAGATTGTTGTGAATATATTTTGTTTGCTCTTCTCTTAAAACCAGTCAACCAGCACACAACTAAGCCTGTTCCACTCAGAGCTCTGGTCTTCTGGTCCCTCCACCCACTTCTCTAGCAGAAAATTTACTCAAAGAAATTTGTATTGTTTGAAATAACAATACTTGCAAGTTGGCTTTCAAGCATTTTGCAGAAATAAGTATTTTATCTCTTTATACATGAGGATGCTGAAGTGCAAAGACAAAAAGCATAGAAGGAAAGATATTCTGGCTTCTAGCTCAGATTGGTTGAGCAAGCTTTTCTCCATTTCCCCTCTTCTATCTCAGAAAGCAACAGAGGAAACTGAACTTGCAAATATTAGTTGGATATTTGTCTTCAAATGGAAAACTGCTTGGTTGGTACCCAATGTGCATTGTTGGAGTATGGATTATGGATGCTGTTTTAAAGAACAGAATTGCTCAACTGTGATTTCACACCCTTGTGACAAAAGAAGAGCTTCCTTCTTGCTTGAAGGGAAAGCTGCAGTCTCTCCTGGAACTCAATGCATGGAGTTTTCTAGTTTCTATGAAGGCAGGATTGTGACATATTTAACATCTCAGATTATGGGTCAAGGAGCTGGATAAAGAAGGCACCCTCTGCTGGCACCCAGACAACTCTGGTATGACTTCAGGAGGGTATCTATCAGAATTTAAATGGATGTTGGATGGAGTTGTATAGATCTTATAAGGCCTTGACACAGCCATGCTCATTTCCAGAGACAAATTGCTGACTGACATCTTTAGCCACTTTGGATAACAAAATGTAGCTAATAATTGTGACTACACAGAAAGCACAGTCTTTCATACAAGATTTTCTGTATGTTCTTTGCAGTTCTAATCCTGTAAATGAGCGGTCAGTTATCAGCTCACACACACACAGAGTGAGGTGAAGCCTGTGAGCAGGAGTCCCACTGATGCTGTAATTGCATGGCTTGGCTTGAAGAGCGTAATTCAGTAGAGTAGGCTGGGTGCTGTAGAAAATAAAACCACTTTCTAACCTAGCAAGACTTGGCACTGTTGCTGCTTCTGTTACATGCTGCACTTTCCAGATTTAAGTGAGAAATGTAAATTTTTGTTTAATTGGACTGGTGTTGGAGGACAGAGTAGATCTTGTTTGCGGTTCATTGCTGCCAGTCTGAGGTGCTCTGGCTTCATCCTTGGAGGAGGAAACACACCCAACATCAGCAAATGCATTTTGGAGGAATCTGAGCTTGACAGGAACGTACAGCACTCAGTTGGCATCACAGAGACCACAGAATAGCCCTCCCTGAGCTGTGTGTGAGCATAGTGATGCCTCACTGTAATACTGCATGGAGACTATGGTCTCTCCAGCAAGTACTTTGGATCTGGTGAGGAAGAACTAACCTCCCTTCCTCGAGGCTAAAATAAGAACAGGCTTTTTCAACAAGTATTTGCAGGCTTGGCCACAGCCCAACAACCAATGCTTTTCTCTCTCATCTGACAGGACAGTACGCTTCAGTTCTAGTTATTCCCAATGAAACCAAGAAAATGAGAGGTTATCGGAGCACAAAGTAACACTCCCTGACACCTGACATTTCTTTGTTGTGCTTCCCTCGCTCCTGCCCTTCATCATTGTGAACACCATGCTAGTTTAGCAGCCCCGTCAATGCAGAGCATCTGCTCTGGCTCACAGCAAGGGAACTGCTTGCAGCCTGGCTTTACTTTAGGGCGCCTGGCATGCTGGAGTAGGTTGCCTGTGTTGGGCTGATTTGATTTGTTCCTAACGAGCAGGTGAATGATTATGTTTCTTCTGTTGCACAATAATTCTGCTGTGAAGGCAGGCTGCCCTGCCTGTTGTCTCACAGCAGCCGCATCTTAACAAGGTTGTTGGAGGAGCCTTGCTCCTTCGTCGCTGCCTACAGCAGCAGTGTGCTGCTCTCTTCACCCCCTTCATTGCTCCTCCTGCTGGCTGGCTCTTCTAGTGCTAAACAGCGCTGAGAGAAAACAACAATCGTCTGTATTTGTTTGCAGGCGAAACCCGGTGCCCTGCGCATGTAGAAGGTTGGTTGTTTTTTTTACCTTCCCCTTGAAGCATAGCAGCCTGCCTCCTGGAGTGTAACTGCTATTTAACAGAGCACTGGAGATCAGGGAAACATGGAAAGACTTTGGAGAAGCCTCTGTGCAAGGACCCTCCTTTGGAACCAGGGCAAAAACTGAGGCTGATTTCCAAGCTTCCAGAAGAGCACTATGACAGCCAGATGCTGCTGTGTGGAGCAGATATCTTCCTCGCAGCCAGAGTCATGTTGTAGGTTTCTCCTCACAGACGGTCAGAGTGCCAGCTCATCTAAACAAGCTCTCTTTTGTGCTTAAGCTGGAGATGATAAAAGACCACTTGTTAATCTGCTAGGATGTGCAGTCTGGATCCCTGCCTTAGTGGTGGGCCTCCCCTTTATGGGTAGCCTACCCACAGAAGTGCGAGCACCCCAGCAGGTGTTGGAGGCCAGAAACTGATTTCTGGCACTGAAGTTGCTGTTGACTTTTCTTTCCTATCCATCCCTTAGCACTGCCCCTTGCCATGGTGCTGCATCCATTGTGCTGATAGCATGACCTGCTTCAGCTCTCTTTACTGAGATCTCAGGAGCTTTGGTGCCATCAGAACAGTTTGTGTTTGTTTGCTGTTACCTCGTGCCAAAGGCGAGAAAATGTAATCAGTGTGTACTGTATAGGCACTTTCAGACATTCCCTTCACAAGGTGATAGCATAGTAGCATAGGTCCTGAGCCTGTCTCAGTGCAAATCAAGTAAATCCCATTTCCCAGCTGAGGAAGATTAAATATTTTCTGCATCCTTGGCTGCTGTGCTACTTCTGTGACCTACAGAAGCAACTGGACTGTCTCAGCCCCAGGCCCTCCCACAGTGGAGCTCAGGGGATATCCTTCTGAGGAACGCTTTGTCCTCTTTCAGATTCTTTATTCTCTAACAGTTCCATGCATGGGTGCTGTTCTCCCATTCCCCTCTCTTCCTCTCATGATATGGATCATTTTGAGTACAACCAGAGCTGTTGTGCCATAGTTTTTTTGTTTGTTTTGTTTTTTTAAGCCTTCTTTTCTCTTTTGTGTTTCCCCTTCTCCTCCTCCCCACCCTTTTTTTTTTTTCCTCCTGTCACCACCAGCTGGCTTTGATTATAATGTGAGACCCCACCATCTTCAATTAAGGAGCAGATGTAGCCCAAGAAATGGGATAGCAGCTAGGGATAGAGATGACACATTCATGCCACTAGGTCTAATCAAACAACTTCTCACATAATTCTCACTGTGAGGTGGGAGACGTGTATGCCAAAGGCAAGTCAGTGCTTGGAGCACCTGCTGAGACACATTGCTAGCAAAACCATCTGTAATGAGCTGACCACACCACTCAGCACAGCAACTTGAGTTCAGTCAAGGGTTGCTTTTAATCCACTTAAGTACAGTAAAGGGCCCAGAGGCTGAGAGCTGAGAACAGGTATCTAGAAAACAATCAGCCACTGTTGACTAGGGCTGCCAGGTAGAGGGGGTCTTTCTATGCTCCATACTCACAGATTTGACAGTGTTTGTAGGGGGGAGGACACTGCATAGCAGAGCTATGGGGTGGCTGTGGTAAGGATGGAGAAATCACTTTTATTACTAAGCTGCAGGAGAGTCTTGTTGGGGTCAGGCTAGGGGAGGGGATGGGCTGCTGCACTGCAGCATTCCAGGCACGTCTATTTCTGGGCTGAAAGACCTGCATGCAGCTGTGTCTGTGGCACAGTGGGTGCTGTGTGCTGCAAGTCTGGGGACCTGGCTGTGCTTGGCAGCTCTTTGGATGCTTAGAAGAGTCAGGTGTTTTTGTAGACCTATACTGTAAGGAAGTTGTCAGTAGAAGAGCAGATACTTTGAATCCAGAGGTAATTTGTGATAGTGGTGGAGCTGCTATAAGCCTGCTCTCCCTCTTTTCCATTTGGGCTAACAGCTGTTTTGTTTTCAGGAAGCCTTCCTCATTTTAGAGAGAGAGCTTCTGGTTATTCCCTTGCGTCAGTGTTTTAATTAAGAGTTTATTGCAAGTGAAACGTGTCCATCAGGTATCTGCTGAGATTGAAGTCTTCTGCTATTGCGTTAAATAAGGAGTTGACCCAAGAAACACTAATTCAGACTTTCTCCTTACTTTACCTCAACCATGTCCAAACTATGAGATTCCTATAAATTTTTGTAAGTGCCAAAGAACAAGACTTAACCTCCTTTGCTAAGGAGGTGTCCACGTATCATTCTAGTGCTGCTGGCAGGGAAGCTGACATGGAGAGAAATGACTCACATTGCAATGTCATGGCATTGTTGGCAGAGATGAGAATAGGACCCAGGGTCCCTGTAGCTAGTCTCTGATTTATGGTATTGATGTATTTGATGTATCTGGGAGAGGCACTCTGACATCCCAGGGTGGTGGAGTCATCGTCCCTGGAAGTGTTCAAGAAATGTGGAGATGCAGCACTGAGGGACATAGTTTACAGGGCATAGCGGTGGTAGGTGGATGGTTAGACTAGATGATTCCAGTGGCCTTTTCAAACCTTAATGATTCTGTGATGTTATGATCCCTTGAGTTCTGTGCTGTATGAGGACGGGCAATGTGTATCTCTCCATTTGAACATGGTGTCTCTGATAGGCCTGTTAGTTGAGCGTGAGTGTAATTGCTTGGGAGCATACCTGCATGCTCAAGGAGTGCAACTAATGCTGGATGTGAGGAATAAGGACTATGGTTGTTTTGACTAGGATCCCAGTGTTGAAGCTAAGCTGTAGTGAGTGTTGCACTTCTCAGGTGGTAGGTCGTTGCTTGGTAGCTCCCCGAGTAGTATCTCATTGTAGGATGAGTGCTTGCTAAAAGCCACCCCTACCTAGTAAATGGTAAGGAGGGAGTAGGTGGGCCCAGCCCAGTCAGAAGGTAATGCTTGATGGTTATTCCTGTTTTTTGTTTGGCAAAGTCTGTCTCCTGCTAGATAATAAATATCTTCTCAGAAGCAATAGATCTCTTCAGAGACAGCACCGTGGTGCCAGTGCTGAGCATTGTCAGCTCTTCCTGATGACGTCGCTGTCTGTCTCTGTTTGGTCCCCAGTTCCACCGGTGGTGGAGCCAGCCTTCCAGGATGTGCGGCAGGGCATGGGGCGCAGCGTCACCCTGCGCTGCACCATGCTGAAGGGCAGCCCCATGAAGGTGGCCACCTCTGTCTGGCGCTTCAATGGCACCCTGCTGGCGCAGCCCCCTGCAGAACAGCAGGACTACTCGGAGCTAAAAGTGGACAGCGTGAGCCGGGAGACCAGCGGCAGCTACGAGTGCAGCATCTCCAATGATGTGGGGGTCTCCGCCTGCCTCTTCCAGGTGTCTGGTGAGTCACAGAGCACACAGTGGAGTGAGCTTTAGATGGCGTCGTGGAAGTGGGTTCAAATGGGATGGCCTTCTGTAAGCTAGCAGGGCATCTGTGTCTATCATCTAGGCAGACCTTTAAGGCCGCATGGAGCAGGGGCAGCTAGTGCAGCCTCTGCTGTATTTTAGCAATATTTAGATGCTTGCCTGAAAGATGTGGGACTAAAACTCAAGACTGTCATAAGCTTTCTGGCTTGGGCAAGCTATTTGTAGGTAAGTACTAACCAAGAGAATAGAAAAGCTCTATGTACCCCAGCAGTCTCCCAAAACATCCATTTTTCCCTTTCAAACAACCAACCACACTATGTATTCCTATGCCTTCTCTACGTCTCTAGGCAGACTTTGTATTACGATGCTTGAAAAGATAAACAAAGTTTGTGTTGGATACTAGTACTAGTAGATTTGCTGCTCAGTTTTCTTTTTCCAGCACGCAGTGGCACTGGCTCCTAGCACCTGCAACTGCAGATGAGAGCAGCAGAGTTGTAGTAACTAAAACCACACATCTGCTCTAGCCTCTCTGGCTGATCATTAAATCTATTTTTCTCATGACCCCAGAATCGACTTGGGCACCAGATTCTAAACAAGCTCTTAAATGAGGTTCCCTTAATAAACTAAAAAATCAGTCAAAATATTTTTTTTTTTCAGCCTAGGGCCAATTCATAATACATGTCAAGAAGGGGCTGGAAAAAAAAAAGAAAGAAAGAAAGAAAGGAAGGGGGGGGAAAAAAAAAAAAAAGAGAGAGTAATTTGCAAAGAGGTCAGATTTTGAAGGAAGTCTTTCCCAGAGTATGGAAAAACTCAGCTATGTTATAGTTCTAAGATGCTCTCAGGAATGAGGAAATGCAAATCATTTCCACACTTTGGGCCCTTCTTCAGGATTTTGCTCTCACCCTTTGGGATCTCCTGGACTTTGTCTGGTAGTTGATTTGGCTTTTAGAGCTTTTTCTCTCTCTGCTATTTCTTCAAATGATTTTAAGTTTCATCTCGCTAACTAAATGGTGGCAAACTATATCCCACAATGAGCTTTCCACCATGGCAAGCTTTGTTCTTAGCAAATTTGGGAATACTTCCAGGATCTAAATATTGCTGGAAAAATAAGTAGTACATAATGCCATCGTGTGTGCCAGGTCATGCCCCATGTGACAAGATTCCCTTACAGAAAGCAGTGGTCCTCTCTACGGAGCCTTTGCCTGGAATGCTGCAAGCATTTGTTTTTCTGCAATTCTCTTCTCCTTCCCTGGCATTGATAGTCGATGCTGGCTTTTCAGCTCCAGACATCTCTGCCTGGGCAGCTGCAAATCAATTGGACCTTCTGAACCTGTAAAGTAACCAGAATAATCGGTGGCTAGGCTACGGTACTTGGGCTGAAGACTGCTGGAGTTTTAATTCACATCTGCTACAACCTTCCTTTGTAAGCAGGAGGAACAGCATTGTTTCTTTTTGTTTCTGTTTCTTGCTTGGAAAGATGGACCATAAACCTTCCTAGCTGATGGGCAGGCAGTGACTCACTTGTGACCATGAGGTGTTCAGATGTACTGGAAGCAGAATACAAAACCATGCCCAGGACGGAAAGATCTGTGTTGTGGGATTAGTTCCTTCTGTGCATGGGAGATTAGCTTTTCTGTGATATTGTGGAAGGTTGGAAAAACATCCAATCCACATCCAGACCCTCCCCATACCACTCATCACCTGCTCCCCACCATCTACCAGCACAAAAAAGCTCTGAAAGACTGAGTGAATAACGTTTAGCTCTTTCTGTCAGCTGGAGGAGAAAGGCAAACTTTCTGTCAGTGGTAAAAGTTGCCAGAAAGGAAGTTCCAAAAGTATCTTGATGTGCTTCCTTTCTATTAAAAGGATTTTTTTTTTAGCTTCTATTTCTATTTTAGAGTCAGTTAATTAGGAATTAATATCATGCAAGATTATGATTATAATCAGTTCTGATTTTATTTCTGAATCCATTATGAAGCCTGACTTCCACAGTCAATACAAGTTGAATAAGCAGCAATTAGTCTCTGAGGTGGTTCTGAACTTCTTGCTTGTGCAAAAATTCAAGTCAATAAAAATAATAAGGAAAAAAAGACTTGGAAATACACATCAATATTATCCATCTGAGTTCATAAAAAATAAAATGCTGAATCCTTTTGAGCCTAATTATAATCATACTGAATGGCCGGGCCCAGGATTCAAGAGGCAAGGTGCAACACAGTACTTAGGAAGATAGTTGTGGGGCTTCTCTGCTCTCCTGCAGCCTTCCCTGCCTGTGTGCAGGCCTGGATTAGACCTGGACTGGAGATAAGCATGCCCAGTGCATTACTCTACCAGCCTTTGAGTTACTGGTTCAGGTCAGCAGTGGCTGGTGAAATGACAAGGAAACCCTTCTTCTCTGAACCATCCAATTTCTCCCCATCCTTGGAGGCGTTAAAGGCCAGGTTGGACTGGGCCCTGAGTACTCTGACCTAGTGGTTGGTAATCCTGTCCAAGGCAAGGAGCTTGAAGATCTTTATGGTCCCCTCCAACATAAGCCATGCTACAATTCTGTTATTCTCTGTAGTACATCTTTTCTTCTGTGTTTCTTTTCCTCCTGCTTCCTTCTAGTTTCTTAGAGATGTGGGTTTAGAAAACTCTGTCCCTGTAAAATCTCTTGCTGTTTTCACCCTGGCTGAGGTCAACATCCCCTTTGCTGCGGAGTTGACAGCCGTGCTACAAAGAGGCTGGAGCACTGTGTTTTCAAGGCAGGGGAGATGCAGAAGGAACAAGGTCTCCTTTTGAGTGCCATTGTCCCCTGTGTGCTAAATAGCACTTTTCCTATGACCTACTGGCCAAATGATCTTTCCTTGGGGATTGTTAGCAGGAGACTCTGTAAAGCTGCAGATGAAACAGAAGAAATGCCAGTTTAAAAGTTACCTCAACCTAAGCTACAAAAAGCAAGACACAAAAGATTAGAGCTGGTTCCAGCTGGAGAATCGAAGCTGTTTCCACCTTTTCTGGTGTCAGTCATGCCCCACTGGTGCTGCAGGTCTGTGAACCCTCCCAGTAGGTTAGGCTGTGAAAGCAGAAGCAGTCCACAGAAAAAAGATGCCATGAACTATTTAACATGTCAGTACAACAACAGCTGGAATATTGAAAGAATCTCTCATGCCAAAGGCAGATGATAAGTTGGGTGAGAAGAGCTCTTTTACTCACCAGATATCTTTGTAATTTATATTCCCCCTCTATCCCACTCTTTACTTTTCTCCTTTTTGTTTTTTCCTTCAGCAAAAGCTTACAGCCCTGAGTTTTACTATGACACTCCAAACCCCACCCTGAGCCAGAAGCAATCCAAGAATTACTCTTACATCTTGCAGTGGACACAGAAGGAACCTGATGCTGTGGATCCTATCCTCAAGTATCGCCTGGAAGTCAGGCAGGTAAGGTCTGCATCCCTGGTTCATGCTTTTGAGGAGAGGACCTTGGGGGCAGTTACATCAATCTCCCTGATGATTAAGAGCTGTAGTTGGTCTTGTGCCTTCCCTGCTGAATCGGTGACATGGGCTGAGTACACAGCTCAGTGTTCATTAAGTTAGGTTCTGGGTACAGTTGGGAGCTTTCAGAGCATTGCTGCTTCCCATCAGACGGCTAGTGCTCAGTATTCTGAAGGGAGGTTAATATGAACAAAAATCCACAGTCATTAGTAGATTTTAGAGATTTCATAGGCCAAAGATTCAAGTAAGTAGGCTTCTACCCTCAACACTCATGTGAAATAAAGGGAATAAGCTGAAGAGCTCTCCAGGCAGGAACTGCAGGAAAGTCAGTGTCTGTGTTGCAAAAGGGCTTTCATACTGTCACAGTAATGAAGCTATTGGGACTCCATAAACTCTGCAGGGAAAGAGAAGTGTGTTGCAAGGCTTGCTGAATGTGAAGAGAAATCACACCAGAGTATGGAAATCGGACTGAGAGGAGAACTGAGGAAAAGCTGAAGATTGCGCTGGTTGGAGAAGGACAAGGAAAAGTCTGATAATTTTTAAAGAGCACATTAACCAGTAAGGATTGCCAGATAATTTCATCCGAGCTCAGCAAAGTGCCTGCATTCAACACATTTTAAAAATGGGGATGCTTCAAATTGGTACTTCTTGCCACTCAGTGGTAGCTTGGAAGCAAATATGTTTTGTAAGGAGAAGTTTGTTTACTGCAGAAAGGAAATAAAATAATCTAAACGATCCAAGTTTCTCTCTCCTGTAGTTCTGCACAGTAGGCTTCAGTTTTATGTCTCCGTTTGCTTGTGAGCTCTCTGGGGTGGGACAGCCTTTGTTTGTTCCTCATGCAGCGCAGAACGCATTGTCAGTGCTTAATAATAATACAGGACACAGGGGAGCCTCTAATAATGAAAGCAGTTTGTCACAGTACCCCTTCCCTGTTAGCCAAGTTTTGCTATTACCAGCACTGCAACTTCACAAACTAATTTGTGATTTTTATCTTTCTCCAGTGATGTTGAGTTTTTTTTTTTTCCTTTTGCACAGTGCCCAGAAGTAATCTTGGTTCTTGTCCTCGTTGTGCATCTAGCAAAAGGGTTTAAGTGAAAGAAAAGCCACATTTCTGCTTTAAGTTCTGATGTAAAGGAAACTGAGTGCCTGGGAAAGCCTAATCTTCTGGTTTTTTCCATATCCCATTGGTTACTGCTGCTAATGTTTCTTGTGCAGCATCACTACATGGTATTGACTGGTAAGAGGTGTATTTTGGAGGAGTCATTGTACCATGACCGTGTTGTATCCCAATGTGATGTATGATCAGGCTCTTAGAAATCTCTACAGGTCCCATCTTGGTGACCCAGTTCTGAATAACAAATGACAGAGCAAGGAGGCAGCAGGGGAGCATTGTTCCTATTCTGTTGAGCACAAGGAGGAAAGTCTGGAAGGGATCTTACCAGTATTGCCTGGCCCTCCTCCTGCAAAGCCACTTGCGTCACATGATGAGGTCTCCATAGCTCCATGTGCTGAGGTTTCACTGAGCTCTCTGCTGTGCTGCTGTCTCTCTGGTGTTTTCCTTGTGACATCTCCATTGGGCTTACAGCACTCTTGTTAGTCCTTCTGCTCTTTCCCCTGCACCGTATCTCTCTTCCATGTCCTGCAGTCTTTGCTCTTTCGTCACGTTCTTCCCCATACTGGGGCATGTGAGCTGAGCTTTGTGTCCTGCTGATCAATTGTCAAACTGCAGAACATGGTGACGTTAATGAATATAACTGTAAAAAGCTCAAAAGCTTAAAAGCGTTGGTGTTTGAAGAGCTCTTAAGAAAGGGGATTTGTCTGACTGAATGAGGAGCCACTGGTTGCCTGGGTACCCTCCTCACAGGATGCACTGGCTTCCAGACTTTAGTTAAGGCGGCACAAAAGTCCTCCTAGAGAGCTGGTGTTGAAGAGGGATATTCTCTTCAAATTAAAAAAAAAAACAACACAACAGGCCTTGCATACGGCTGGTCACGATTGATTTACTGCCAGCATCAAACGGATGAGAGCTTACCCAGCTAGCCAGCCCACCTCTTCCAGCCCTGGGAGCTCCCCAGCCTCCATGGCCAAATGCTCTTCAGCACTGTAAGGACAAATGTGAGTGGGACAGCATGCCACCTCTCAGTGCCTGCTGGATGGTGACGGGCTGTCTGGGAGGGTTCTTAGATTTTGTTTAGGTGGAGTCCAAAGAGCAACCAGCTGGAATGCCTGCTGGTTTTAACATGCTTTGCTGGTTTTCCTCTTGCTCTCCCCAGTTCGCTTGAAGAGCTCTTAGCATATGTAATGTGAAGATCCCTAAGTAGAAGGATGCTTTTCAAAGCACCTGGGAACCCTTGAATCCAATTTACTTGCTGCAGCTGCTGAAAATGGGGCTGGGTGAGGGTAAAAGTGCTGCTTATTAATTGGCGGGTGCTATGGCTCTTCCAGCTCTCCCTCTTCAATGGCTTCCGAGGGCTGGTTGGGAAGGCTGCTTGGGCATTCCTTCGGGGATTGCAAGCAGCCAGGGGGGAATTTGTTTTCCTAAGCAATGCATGGGCTCCCAGCAAGACAGGCAGGTGCATTTCCATAGAAGCTGATTGTTCCCAGCCCTGCAGCAGAGGCTGAATAGCACAGCAGACATACCAGTTCCAGTAGAATAAGAATTAACCTTAAATTAAAACCCAATAAACAGCCTGACAGCTTGGAGCCACTGACCCAGGCAAAGCACATATACTAGCATTGTAGAGCAAATTTCTTGTAAAGCCTTTGTCTTTGCAAACAGGCTGTTACTTCCTGGAGCGTGTCAGCCAGGTGGGCTAGGCAGTGACATTGTATTGAGTACTGATTCAGTGGGGAGCTTCACAGATATCTATTTTGGAGGTTTGGGAGGTTTTCCCTTTCTTGCTCCAAGGCAACTGACCTAAATGCCAACCGCCTTACCTCACTGCAGCCAGTGATCTTAATGAGTTTGCAGCCTTAGGTCATTTGGTTCTGGGCAGATCCAGCAGGTTTTGGGGTGTTCATTTGGTCAGCTTTTTTCTTCTGTGTGCTCTCGCAGCATAGAAAGGCACTGAGACACTGTGCTCCAACTAGAAATGTTTTTCATTGCTTGGGGATTCAAAGCAGCCTCCCCGAGCCAGATCTTTGCTTAAAAAATAAAAAGCCTTTTAAGTTGCTTATTTCTCTCTGTGTATTTTATCCCCCTCCCAGTGCTCTGCTCTAACATTAAAGAGAAATGAGAAGCCATCTAATATTGCAAGCAGGTCGCATCCTGGAGGAAAGATCTGAGCTGGGCTGGTGGTTACGGTTGCAGAGGATAGTGGCAGAATTACTGTGCACGTAATGAGTTGGAACCCATCTGTGACCTGAGGCTGCAGGAGAAAGAGGAAGGAGAAGGTATTGGTGCAGAAGGGGAGTGTAATCTTTGTTGTACCCTTCAAGGAGACTCGAGGCTGCCGTTGCCTCCATGCCTTCTGGTACAGGGACTCAGGCAGAGCAGACCCAGCCCCACCTGGCAGACAGGGCCCCACAATTCGCACCAGGCCAAGCCCCGGACCCGTTTGCTAAATTAGCTCACTGAGTTGTCATTTCAGATTAATTCCTGTCAGGGAGACTGTCTTTAATGAGAGTGGCCCTGTGCAATGCCTGAGTAATTGTGCGGCCTCTCTTTGTTTGTACTTTCATCCCCTCCATGTTGGATAAACATCCCCTGCTGTCTACAAACCTCATCTGGGCTGCAGAGCCGGCTGCCACTCGCCTCATCAGCCAGCCAGAGCAGTGTTAATGAGAGCCGGGGCCGTGGGGAGCCAGCTCACCGTGCAGGGAGGTGGCAGATAACAGAGCTGTTTGGACACACAGAGGACAGGGACTTTAGCAGGGATTTAATGATTGTGAGTAGAGCGGAAGGATAACTCCGCTGACTGCCATCGCAACCCAGTGGGAGAGTTTTTACACCAAGGCCCACAGTCTGTGGATCCATATCGCTTCCTTTCTGCCTCTGAGTTATTCGTTTGCTCTGCTCTTGAGATGGGAGCACACAGAGCTGCACACCTCTCCGGGACCACAGAGTGGGACAGGGCATCCTCACGCTTCTTCCTCATGCACCAAGCAGAGATGGTGTGACTTAGAATGGAGAAGTGAGTTATACGCCTAGCCATATTCTTCTACATCAATCTCTAAATCAGAATAGTTAGCCCACACCACTGTCTTGCCCTGTTCATGAATTAACACAGCTTGATGAGCATGTGTGCATGGCCCTTGGCACATGTGGAACCCAACCTAATGAACCTAGATGCATCTTCCAGTGCCTGCAAGCAACGCCGTGATCTTACAAACCACTAGTGTGTGCAGAAGTAGTAGGGTAGAAGAAGCTTCTAGAGCAAGGTCATCCTCCTGGACTTGTGTTAACATCCATGTGAATATCCATGTGGAGTGAACCAAGAGGCTGCCTCTTCCCATCTTCAGCCATATCCAGTGTCTGGAGAAAAATATAGCATGTAGAGAATTGCTTTATCTGCGTTGTAAGCCCCAAGTCAGGAAAGGTTCTGAACGTGGCAAATGACACTCCTTGCAGCAGCTCAGCCCTGTGCTGTGGGAGCAGGATGAAAACCCTTATCTTCTGCTGATGCAGCCATGGCTTCAGGTGAAGCTGCTTGAGAGACAGAGCAGTCGGCACCTCGGGGGGTTGCCCGAGGGCTACAGAATAAGGAAACTCTGTGTAAGGCAGGCAGGGGTGACCGAACTCATTTTACAAACAAAAGGGCTAGCGTTTTGCCAGCTCCCAGGGATTGCATGCTGTCTGGGCAATGCTGCCATCACCACGGTAACCACAGAAGATGGAAGATAGGCCTGTGCCCGCAGCCTGCATCCCGAGGCCTGCTGTGCCCTGTGCTCCCATGCTCTTCGTGGCCTATCCTGCGTGTCCCCCCACTAGTGCTAAGGGGGAGTTTTCAGCTGGGGGACGTGATCAGAGGTGATGCAGTGAGGTTTCAGGACAGCTGAGCTAAATAGCTCCTCAGGAGGTCCTTGTGATGCCTTTTCATTCTGGAAGACGAGAAGGTTAAAGGATGGAACTGTGGTTTGTAAACTGGGAAGGGTCCCATACTGCTCTGCATGAACTGTGACTGGTGCAGCACTCACCTGGTGTTACCCGCAGGATGAGAAGACCTTGCAGTGCGTGGACAGGGGCACAGACAGGTAACATGGAAAAGGGACGTGTCAGCCCCTTTTTTTTTTTTCCTCCTCCCTGCTACAGCATGACAGTCTCAGCTTGAGGGAGAGGAGTGTGGCTTCCCATGACGCAGCAGATGGTGCCGCTGGCTGCTTGTGAGATGCTGTGCGGATCAAAAGACTTGTGGGGTGGGACACAGAGCACATCCCTTTTCTGTTAATCATGTCACTTGATACGGGTTGTGCTGGTCCCATCTCACTGGACTGTGAACTGCAATGACTTGGCCTTGCAGTGTTTGCACAGGACTGAATTTCAAAGCAGATCTTCTGTTGTGGGATGGCTTATAAGTCATGCCTGCTGGAAAGCTTCTGTAGTCCTCTTTTCTTTCTTGCCTGCCCTGGCTGCCAGTTTGATGTCTGATCACAGGCTGCTGTCATATGGGACAAAGTCAAATCAGCACAGTTCCACCTACATGCTGAGCTGTCCTCTGTAGCAGGAGGAGGCTCAAACTCTCCTCTCTCCCCAACTGATGCAGGGTTTTTCCGGTTTTTGTTCAGGCAGGAGGAACAGGCAGATTGCATGTGTGCTCTCATGTCAGTTGCCTTCAGTTATGCTAGTGGCGTGCGTGATGCTGTGCAGAACTCAGCCCTGAGGGGAGTGGAAAAGGATACAGAACGAGTGTGTCTGGGAGGTGTGTTCAGCAGATGGATCAAACAGCCATCGGGATGCAAAGCCAGGGAAAGCAAGGGGAGGGAGAGGTTATGCTGCCTTTACAGGCTGTGAGAGGGAGAGGTTTGGGATGTGTGGTGGGATTGAGTGGCAGCCACGTGCTGGTGAAAGTTGATCGATAGCGCTTGATGGACAAGCTCCGCTTGAAGCTTAATTAGATTGTTGGGGAGGGCTTAGGGGGTAAAGCAGTAACTGTACCACAGGCATCTGGGAGCAGAGACAGCAGGATCCTGCTTCAGCTGTGCTCCCTCCTGCCTGAAAATGGGGCTAAGCATCCATCCCTGCAGCCTACAGCAGATTGAGCCAACTCTCTTTCTGTCCCCAGCAATACACCATGGGGGGATAGTGTGTCCATGATGCCAGCTACTAAGGCAAGGTTCTCTCTAACTGTGCTGCAGAGAAGGTTGCAGTTCAGATGGATGTTTGGTGGGGGTGGGAATTGAAGAGCTTTTTTCTGATTTTCTGTATGTATTTTTTATTGACAAAGTCAGTGACAGTAGAGTTTCCACTCAACGTAAGTGAAGCATGTTTCCTCCTGACCCTTGCTCGCTGCAGGTGGAGTTGTCTGCCTGGCCACAAGTGTTGTCAGCTTTTCAGCCAAAGATCTGAGCAGGGTGTAACCAGCACAAATGGGTCAGGCGAGTTCAGTGGAATTGCCCAGAGCAGTGGGATGAGGTTTCCTTTAGGTTTGCCTAATATCTTCCAGTTCTGTTATCGAGACTTCCCTTAGCCTACAGGATCTTAGCAAACGATGCCTAACTAATGAATTAGCCTGACTAACTCTGTCTTATTGCATTCACACATTCCTCCTCAGTATGGTTCATGGCTTTCTTGAGCTCTTTATCCTTGGTCCAGATATCAGTTGCAATCCGTTAATTGAGAAAATTAGCAATATGAGGAATGGCAGGTTAATCATGCTTCAGACTCTTGCTACCATTTCTCTTCTATGGTTATCCCAAGTAAAGTAACCTGCCCAGAACAGGGTAGCTGAAGGCTTTACAACATGGCTCGCCCTTCAGAAGGGTGAGATTACACTTAACATTCAATTTTCATAAGCACTGTTCTTAATGCAATTCAAGCATCTGACTGAGATAGAGTAAAAGCAGGATATTGTTTAGCTTCCCTAGTACAAGGGAATAATTATACAGTTTTCACACTCTTAGCTGTGCTTGGAATAGTCACAGTGCCCAAGAAAAGCAGTACAAATAATCTTGCTAGAAAGGCTCATATGCTCTTAAAACACATCCAGTAAGAAAATCTCATCTATCTCTAGCTCCTAACACCACTTTTCAGTGCTCACTCAAAGTAAGGAGAATGTGAGAGAAGGGATAATCACATTCCCCCAACCAATATACCCCTCATATCAGCCCTGCAGGCTTGAGATGTTGTTTTCACACCCTTGTGCTTGTTCGTATCCAGCAGGCTGTTGGCTTGTGTTTTACAAAGCTGAGCACAGGATGAAAAATGCTTGCCAGGTCTCAAAGATAAAAGTGAGTTCTTTATGTGCATCTCTTATCCACACTTCTCCAGTGGCTTCAAGGGGTACATGTCAGTTATTGAGTCTTTCTGAGATTCCATATCGATGGGCTGTGATGTAGCTTCCTGCCTTTTACTCTGCTCATCTGTTGTTTTCAGTAGTCAGATCCAAGTTCCTGCTACTGCTTTTGGAGTGAGTCTTTTCTTTGTTAATCTTCTTCCCTTTCCATTCCCCTCTCTCTATTTTCCTTTTCATTCTTTTATTTCTATTTCCTTTTTTGGTTTTGTTTCCCTTGCTCTTGCTTCCAGAACATGTTGAAAGTGTATGAAGGAGGAAGGATTCAGAAGGAAGACATAGTCTTTCCTGTAGCTGGTGACAAACGGGCAGGAGTAGGCTCCAGGAAGATGTTTCGTCTGTTTCATAAAGGAATGAAGCTTATGCAGTCTTGCTGCCAGCACAGGCAGCATGGAGAAACAGGAAGGATTTTACGGCTCTCCCTGTACATGCTGTGCTGTCTGTCCCTTCTTTATGAGAAGTAGGACTGCAAGTGCAGTGGATTCAAAGATGGCCCTTAGACTCTTGGGTGATACTTGCCTGTATATCTTCACTACATGTACCAGACTGGGAAGTCCAGAGACCCACACAAACCAAGGAATTCCAGTGAGCCCCATCCTTTATCAACTGTTGTTTTTAAGGGTAAAATGCCCTAACTGCATACTCTGCCAGAGTCTAAAAGGAGCCTGAGGAAAGGGGCCCAGGAGGTGACAATTTCTGTTGGTGGCACAGTCTCGTTTACTAAGTTTCAATCATGTTATAGACAGAATGATTTAGAGCTGAAGCAAACTGAAGCTGGAAAATTTGGGCTGTGCAGAGCTGGACTGCATTTTCTTCTTGAGCCAGAATGGTGCAGGATGGTGCACTGACACATATGTCAGTCTTGCTGAAGGTTGGATCTGGTGCAAGGAGACGGGAAGAGGCACCTGACTCACTGAAGTTAGGATGGGTATAAAGTTGGATCCAGAAAGTTTCTGAGTGGTGCTAGTTTTCATATGTGGGTTCAAAGTTCATGGGAAGCATTGCTCTGGGAAGGAGGAAGCAGTGTGAGGAATGTTGTCCTTAACTGATTTTATGCCTATCATGCAGACAAAGAGGTGATTCCAAGCTCTGCATTGCATAGATGAATGCAGATACGGTCTTGCAGCACCACTGTAGAACTCCCATTCTAAACAGAAGGATCCATGTGCCTTCAGGATTGAAGGTATGGCTGTGAAGACAATAGGAGAGAAATAAGCATGGCTAGACATATATATAACCCATTTAACTCAGTACAAACCACAGTGACACTAACACAGACTGGGAGGTACGTGGCTCTCCCTTCCTTCCTACCCATCACCAAATTCAGGTGGTGTTTTACTCCTTTCCTTCTTTACTGCTGGGCACTTCCTCCTCAGGACGTGCAGCGTTGCAGTACCACACTAAGCCACGGCTCATGAAGTTGCCAGTCATGCTGTGCCTCAGTTAAGGCTTTTGCTTGACTGTCTCCCTGACAGAGTGAAGATTAGATCTGTTCTAAGACCAGGGAACATATGCTAATAAAATACATATTGCTTTCTGATCAGTCCCTAATGAAAGACATTATTGAAGAGTGTGGAACAAGCACTTACAGTAATTCATGACAGCACCAATTTGGCTTCTCTAGGAAGCTGTAAACTGCTGCTCTCGGTACCTAATGAGGATGGGCAGCTGATTGCATGTGTGTGAGAGAGAGAGGCGCTCTCCTGCTCCAGCTGTCCTCTGTAGCTACTGAAGGTCACAGTTGTTTCTCTCTTTAGAGATGGTGATGTCTCGTCCTGAAAAGGGAGCCTCCTGCTATGGACATTTGAAGAGGAAAACCTTCCAGGACTCCTTATTTAGACTGAATAATGGATTTGCTTTGACCACTCATGCTTGCTTAACCTCATGATCTGAACAAGTGTGCTTGATTGATGAACAACGCAGGCATGAATTTCAGTTTGCTGGTTTGCTTGTCTGGCAGATGACAATTTTAAGTTTCCGATGTGATTATTTGCTCTGAAAACCCCTAATAAGCAATGGTCATCAAATAAGGAAAAGGAAATGGATCCACATAGTGCTTTAATTGATGCCGTTAATGTTTGACATCATTTCCATTCAAGGTGGTGATAAAGTATAAACCCAGGAACATGTTGCAATCTAATCTGACAGGCACAGGAAGTTTGATGAGAAATTATAGAGAAATGTCCCAACTACTGTCTTCATATCCAAAGCAAATTTCTCTGCTACCCAAAACTTACCCAAATGGCTTTTGCAGATAGCAGCTACACTGCTGAGTGGGAAGGCACCTTTATCAAGGCTGACAACTTGTGATCAGATCAGAATCCCCTCTCAGGAGGGTTCTTCTCAGAAAGAGTAATGAAGCAGTGGCACAGGCTGCCCAGGGAGGTGGTGCTGTCACCATCCCTGGAGGTGTTCAATAGCCGTGTGGATGTGGCACTGAGGGACATGGTCAGTGGGCACGGTGGGGGTGGGCTGGTGGTTGGACCAGATGAGCTTAGAGGTATTTCCAGCATTAATGTTTCTGTGGGTGTGCTGCTGAATTAAGAAGACAATGCCATCACAGTGAAGGATTGGGACACTGTAAAGAAGATCCCAAGTACTGGAAACTGCTTCAGTGGGTCAAGTAGGATGAAATGCAGCAGTACTAATGAAAGGTCATGAGTACGGAGTGCTGACAGAGGAATCTGCTACAAGCTAGGAGATCTTAAGAGGGAAATAACAGGACTGAAGGCATGATGTGGGTGAAAAAAGTTGACTGCAGGGACCTGCTGGTAAAAGGTAGGTGTGAGAAAGGGCAAATGTACTCTTAAGTGAAGCCTGAAGTACTTCCAGGGAAGGTGGAGAGGACCTGTTGCATCCTGTATGCCAACTCCAGCAAGTGAGATCATGCAGGAAAGGATTATGAAATAGGGAAATAGGGAAAGTGATAGTGTGTTATATGAGGAGGCACAGAATGCTCAGCTTGCTTAGCCTAGCAAAGCAGAGGCTGAAGGGGATGTGATTGCTGTTTATAAAAACAATGGGGGGTCAAGCAGCAGGGAGGGAAAAGTTAAAGGATAATACTGACATGAGATCAAGTGGGTGCAAGCTGCCTGTGAATAAATTCAGGCGGGAAATGAGAACATTAGGGTGGTTAGGTTCCAGAACAGCTGTCCAGTGGGAGGAGCAGGCCAAATGGGAATGACTTTTAAGATGGGATATGATACATGCATAAAAAAACAAATGAGCAGAAATAGCCCCTGTGGTGTCAAGGGACTGGGCTCTGTGAGGCAAAGCTGTACCTCCCCTGCTTTGTCCCTGGAGGCAGTTGTGCTGTCTCTGTTCTAAACTCCTGACAGATAGCAGGTTGTTTCCAGTGTGCAGAGGGATGTTATGCCTGTCCCAAAATACAGAGAGCAAGAATCAAATCTGTGGTGTCCAAGTGTGACATCAAAGAAAAACCTATCTTCCTCTGCTCTGTCCTGTGGACCCAAGGTGACATAAAGGACCAGAATCTCAGTACACTGCTGTGTACAAGGAAGAGGATGGGGAGAAGTGGGAGAGAAAGGTCACTGGAAAATACTGCAGCTTCATATGTTTAGGAGATGTTCTTAAAATTCCATATCCCCACCTTTCTCTTGCCTCTCTTTCTGAGCATTTTTTAATTTTTCCCTAAGAATTTGCTATCATCTTATTTTCAGTCATATTCTGGACTCATTCTCCAGCAGCAGCCGGTGGAGGATTAAATGCCTAAGAAACCTCAGCAAAACCCCAAGTAGTGTGAACAGCTCAATCCTGGCACCAGAAGAAATCGGTGGAAGTCCTGAGGGGGAGGGGGGGGAACTGTGCTTGGTGCCTACTGTGGTGGCAAGGTGATTTGCATTGCAGAGCTTCACATTCATTCAAGAATTTGCCACTGGTGCCATAACAAAGCTCTGCACCTTCCAGTCCCAAGGATTGGGTGTTTGGGTACATCTTTCCTGGATATCACCAGTTTAAGGCTACAGGTGCTGCCAGTCTCTTCATGTTGAGGGCAGTGGTGTGATTGTTCCTGTTGAGGTCCTGGTCCTTTCAAGCAACAGCCCCTTTGGAATGGGGTAGCTCTATCTTAGCTGCATTTAGATTGGTTTCATTCATGGCAGTCTCAGTCACAGGGGAAATTCAACATGAGATGATGCTTGCAGCCCCCTAGGACAGTGCTATATATTGTGCTCAAAACTCCTGGCAAACAGTCTGAATTGATAAAAATGGAAAGTTCTTTCACATTCTGAGTAGTATTACCTGTCAGAGGAAAAGTGCCCTTCTGCTGTTGTCACCTTCACCTGACCACTGGACCATGCTAAACTGGGACGTATTTATGCCAGAAGATAAACTGGGTGGCTTGGCTGCAATTGGAGTGAGGCAGAGTGAAAAAGGGAAAGAGAGAGCAAGTGCGTGTAGAAGGAACTTCTAGAGAAGATGCTGGAGAGCAGAGCTAATGTTTGGTGCTGAGCAGAGTTGTTGTTGTTGAAGTGGGACAAATAAGGGGAGAGAGCAGCAGGAGTGAATAGCAATGCTGGGAAGCAGGATGCCCACCAAGTGGTTCCTTTGCTCTGATCAGCTTACTGGAGAATCTGTGGGGCTTTAATATAAATTTTTCTAGCTGATGTTTGCACTGATTCCCGAGGCTCAGTAATGAAACAGGTTTTCATTCTGATTTCACTTTCTCCCTTAAGCATGTAGCAGTGCAGTCTGCAGCTGGTTGTGAGAGCACGTGTGTGGCTGCTCAGGTCATGCTGAGTCCCAGCACACACAGGTTATCATGGTCCTTTGAATCCCTGGTGAGGGTTGCTGTGCAGCGCTGCAACAGTAAATATTGACAGATGCGTTTGTTAATAGGCTTTGGCTTTATTATATCTGATAGCTGATACACGCCTGCTTTCAACATAATTCAGCCTGCAACAGCATCCTTTTCACTTCTAACACACAAAAAGCTTGGACGTGTTGGTGTCATACATTGGTCCTTTTGTGGAGACAGCATCCCAGCTGGGAATGAAACATGGTGAGAGGTAGTGTGGCTCTTCTCTCTGAGGCTGTGTCTTCCTGGCTCACAAGCCAGCTGAGGCTGGTCACACTGGCACAAGCACTATGTGGACCACAAGCCAGTTTACACAACAAGGTGTGGGACTGGCTGGACGAGACCTGCCAACAGGGTGTGATGGGGAGGAATGAGAAAGGGCAGACCCAGTTTGTAGTGCTGGGAGACTTCTTGGTTCTCTCTCTTGGTCGCTAACATTACTTACAAGTGACAGGGGAAAGGGACAGCTTGCCTACTGTTACATGTGGATATATACATCCCACCTGGGGTGTTTTTGTCCTTTGTAAGGTGTTTCTAGAAAAACCATTCTGCAAGATCATTCCCACCTCTGCATTCTGTGTGATATCCACAGCCATCTGGTAGAAATAGTGTGAGTTTGCTTGTTTGTTTCTATTCCCATTCCCTCCCTCTCATTATTTGAAATGGAAGGAGGTGAAGGCAAAATGAGACTGCGCATTGCTCTGCACTCTTGTTCTGGGCCCACTGGCAGCATCTTGAGCCTGGTGATAAATGAGCTCAGTGCCTGAGATTCTCCACAGAGGCTTCAGCATCTTGAATAAGGTGGCCAGTGTTTCATTGTCCTCTGTGCCTGCCTCTGCTTTAGGAACTGCACCACAGTACTATTACGCTGGAGGACCATGCTAGCATGATCAGAAGGAAGGAGAAGGCTGAGGAGGAGGTAGAGGGGAGAAGGTACTGGGGTAGCATGAGAGAAGAGCATAAAGGCAGCAACAGGAGACTGGAGCAAAGGATTAAAAACAAGTTCCTGCTGTACTGATGTGTGCAGCTCTGCACAAAGCTGCTGCTGGCAGCAAGAAAGGCAAAGGATGCTTGGGGAGAGGGAGGTGGAGCACGACGTTGGCTCTAATTTCGCTGTCTGCTGGACCTGTACTCATCACTGCAAGCCCACAACAGCTGTGCACTCACAGGGTGAGCAGCTGGCTGGAGCCAGGCCTTGTTCTCCCTTGCACTGATGTCACACCTGCTAAACTGTGCTGAACTCCAGCCTGTTCTCTCTCTCTCTCAGCCTTCACAGAACTTTCTACCTATGCTGCACGAGGAAATGCATCCAGGGTACTCATTGTGCCTTGCCCATTGCCTAGTGATACAAGTTCCACCTAGAAGCAGGACAGTTGTGATCCATGGGGACATGAGTGCTGTTATTCTTTTCTGATTTATCTGAGACAAACTGAGATAGCATCCAACTATTTATTTGGTTAACCCGACATGCCCATGTGGATACACTTGACTGGTGCTTCAGGAATTTTGCAGTCTGGACTAGAGGCTGATTTCTTGTCCTGGCTTAAATGATGTGGAAGAATACGTAATTTCATGTTATTCCCAGAGGCTGTAGATACCCAAATTCCACACAGCTCCCAGATGAGGTGGAATTTGCACTGTCTGAACCTCACCTTCAGGCTTCTCTTCGATTCTCCATTTTGTTTCTCTTCTAAAGGTTATGTCTAGACAAGGGAAATGGCTCCTGACCCCCTCCTGTTTGCTGGCTATCTTCCCTTTGCCCAGGCTCTGTGGCAGCCTGTAAGGAGGAGCTGCCACCAGCCCCCTGGTCAAGCTCTACTTCCCAAAAAGCCCCATGCCAGAGGCCATGCCACTCCCAGTCCCCTGCCTATGTCTTGTGCCTCCTCCTCTCCTTCCCAGTAAATGATGGTCTGGTGCTAATGATCCCAGGTGAGATCACTGCCACCAGGATCTGGTTCCACTCTTGGCATAACAGTCGTGCTGCAGGTTGGCAGATGGATGGGCTGAACAGCAGGCATGCCAGTTGGACCTGCACCCAGACAGTGTTGTTTACGTGTACGGAACCTGACAGCAGCCCAGTGCCACTGTCATGCTTGATTCCCACAGGTACTGCCCTGGTTCTGCCCACTGAGGCTGTTCTCTGAAAGGTACAGGGATAGGGGAAGGCACTGGAGCCTTCCCAGTCCTCTGACCTCTCTTACCTGGGGATGAGGAGGTTACCAGTTCCTCAAGCAAATTGCAGCCTGATCAGCTTAAGCAGGTACAAAGCTTGTTGTTGGCCGTGAAAACAGCATGCAGCCGCAGCTCTGTGGGGGACGGTGCACAGTACTGTGGTAGGGTCTGGTCCAGCCCATGGGAGCTCCGTGCAACCTGTGGGTAGTTTGGCTCAGTTGAGGAGATGGGTCCTGGCCGTGCTGGAAAAGAATGGGGCTCTGGCACTGGGAGCTGGCTGGGTCCAGTGACAGCCATTCCTTCTCAGCTGGAGCTTAGAGTCATGTATGCTATGGTAGGTGGGGATCAGAGGGATTGCGTGTGCTTGCATTGCTTGGGTGCTCTGCCTGCATCCCTCCCTCGCCCCCTCTTGCTGCTGGCCTCTGCTCCTGCCTTACCCTCACACTGCGCTCTTGCCCCACAATCTCCATACTGATGGATTTGCTGAAAACTTTCCTCCCTGCATCCCTCTTTCAGTCCTTGTATTGCAGAATTTGTGATGATCACTGAGCCCAGCTATCAGGAGAATTTTCTTTGCAATGAAACTTGTCAGCCTAGAGAATGTTATCAAGGGGAGGTTAGTGTCTGGGACAGTGAATGTGAGGCCATAGAAAGCTCTGCCAAAGGCCTTGTTGCCAGGACCAGCATCCCCAGTAACATATCAGGACCAAACCTTGCTGCAGGGATCCAGGCACTGCACAGCAATAGAGATTGTATCTTTACTGTATAATCCTTGTTCTTGTCCTTCCCCTGCCAGGCAAGCATGACTGTGGCAGGGAAGTTTCGCTGACACATAATTCATCATTTTTAGTGGTGGTGATTTTGACAACGATATTTTTCCAATCGCTTTCTTGAAGCTTCCCTGATGCCTTAGTGTATGAAACTCTGTTCAGCTGGTATGGTTCAGGTAGTATGGTTTGCATCTTCAGTGGAATTTAGAGAAAGAGGGAGCCTATGGGTGACTGCAGAGGATCACTGACTTAAGCAAGACACCTTACCCTGGTCTGAAGCGGTAGTAATGGCTAGACTTGAAGGGCAGATCCTATGGAAGGGTGCTGAGGAAGCATAGCCGGTAGGTAAGCTCCAGCAAGGCACCAAATGAAATGCCACAGGATACAGACAGCAAATGAATTAATTTTGCAGCAGTGATTGTGAACTCAAGGGGGTCTTGGCAAAATGCCATGCTGCAATGAGCACAGGACCTTGGTGCACTGATGCAAGTCAATCAGGTTTGTTTCTCCCATCTTGGAGCCACTGGTCTTGACATGGAATTGCTCCAGGTCCATATTTCAAGTCATCCCCCTAATCAGGAGGACCTGAAAGCTTTTTTTCAGTGAAAGCTCAGGCTCCTGATCACTGTTCTGTGCCAGAGAAGGGAATTTTTAGCCAGTTCTACATGACAATCTCACTGACAAAGCAGGCATACTTGCCTGTATAGGAAGGGAAAAAGCAAGGTGTTAGATAGTGAATATGATCTCACTGGTTTCTAATTTCAGGATTTTCATGACACTGTGGATTCTCTTTTCATGCAGCTGGCTCAACGAAACATCATCCAAACCTTCATTCCTGTGCAGAAAATGGAGAAGGGCCTGTTGCTGGAGCACATCCTGCCCAACCTGAAGGTGCCTCAGAGCTACGAAGTTCGCTTGACACCTATCACCAGCTTTGGGGCTGGCGATATGGCTGCTCGCATCATCCGCTACATGGAACGTAGGTGTCTCCTCCTCTGTCCTGGCTATGAGAGCAAGTCTGAGCTGCCAGCTATGGGTCAGGCCAATGGATATGGGCATGTGTAGACGTTGTCTCCTGCAAACCTTGGGTGTATCTCTCAGCTGTGTAGAGTTTTGATGGCATGGTACTGTCACATTTGGCCATTTTTTGGCTGCTACCATCAATGCAGAGCATTACACAGAGATCTACTATGGTCAGTCTCAACTCATTCTTTACCCAGCAGCTCCAACACACTCTCCTCTCTGTGAGAGCCCAAAACCCCACTGCTACCTGTGGCTCAGTGACATATTTCAGAGAACAGCCAGTGAATTCTGCATGTTAGCCACATGCCCGTAAAAGCAAGAGGATTTCAAGGAACTTCATTGTTTCCAGAGCTGAATGCACAGTTCATTTCCCAACTAGCCCCAATAAACCTGTAGCTCTGCCCAACTTCCTGAATCTCAGATCATCCTATTGACAGACATTGACCATGCTTCTTTTTCCAGCATCCAGACAGCTCCCAGCTCATTCATTCTCACAACCTTATGATTCCTTCATTCCCATCAGGAGTCTGGACCCTGTATTTTTAGCATAAAGTACAGAGCTCCTTCCACCTGTGTTTGCATGATCTCACAACTTTCTTGACCTGGAAAGTGACACTGATGCCCCTCTTAGATATCAAGCTGTATCTCCCAGTGACTGCTTTCAGAAAGAAACTGCTCAGAAAGCCCAAAGGGATTCCCTGTGCAGTTCCAGGATCACCCATTATTAAGATCTGTTGCTGTTCGGATCAGTGAGTCAGCAGCTTATTCTATCACCAAGGCAAACACTGAGCAGTGCTGTTTTGCAGGGATGCTGCTAAGAGATTTGTACAACTCTGACCTTTCTTGATGTGCTTGTTTTATTTTCAGACTTTGATTATGATTTGTGATTTGGCGGAGCGCTAGCTGTTCTGATGTATTGTTTTTCTATTTCCTTTTCCAGCAATCAACTATCCCAGCCCCACAGGTAAGCAACAAGACCTTTGTATTTATGTTTTGATTGTAATGCTTGTTAGTCGAGTGCTGCAGGAGATCAGGCAAACTGGAAAACAGCACTAACTTAACATAAGTATTTTCCCCCAAAGAGCTTGCGATTGCATAGACTATTAATAATTTCATTAAGTAATGCCATTTTTTGTACCTTGAGTTATCATCGGGAGATATATGCCAGAGACATGCCTCCCACTTAAACCTGATATCTCTGTGACTGAGTAGGTTGTGACATTGAGCCCACCTTCCCTCTACTATTAGCAATTTGCATCTACTGAGAAGATTATTAAAAGTTCTCCAAAATATCTCTACTTAAGGAATGTATAACCCTCATATTCTTCTTGACACCTCTACAGGCTGGTGTGGAGCAATCTCAAGCTCAGATCTGGTTCTGCTTACAAATTCCATGAGCACAGTTCCTTTCTTCTTCCCCTCTGGTGTCATCACTATTTGCTTTCTCATTTATCTTCCAGTCATTCCTGCTAATGCATCCTAACATCTAGATGTAGACCCATCTTTTCTGAGCACCCAGAGTTCCTCTTGATTTTGAGATCACAATACACAGCATCCCACAATGATGTTCTTAGTGAAGAACATGATAATGTCCATAAAAGAGGATTTCTAGCATGCTAATCTCCAGGGTATGAAACAAAGTCCCTTTGCTTCAGTTGTTGGATATGAGCCCAGGCAAAGCTCTTGGGCAGAGATGGGCAAACTGCTTACTGGTGATCCACAGAGAGCAGGCTGGTTCCATGTAGATGTTTCTTTTTTCCTGTTTTCAACTGCTAAGTAAAAATCAAAAAAGCTGAAACACCGTTCAGTCTTCTTAGGTAGCACTCTGCATGTGGGCAGGCAAGTGTTACTGCTGCACTGCAGGATACCACTGGGAAGGAGAAGCCAGGACTGGGCAACAAGCAGGAACTGGAGCACAGGGTTATCTTGTTAAGGCAGCCATCAAGCATTCGTGTGTGCAGATTCACACTCCGAGGATGATTAGGTTTATCACGTCTTATCTGGTAACAGGAGTTTCTCAGAGAGGCAGTGGGATTTTGTATCTGTGACTCCTGATTCCTTTTTCTTTCCTCTTCCCCACTGTTTGATCCTCTTTAAACATTCTCCAAAGAGAACTCACTGGTCCATTGGGCTGATTTCCACCAGGAAACAACGAACATATTGCCAGGGACCCACTCCAGGATGCATCTCTCCCTTGCTGGAGGAGGTGAGCATTCTGGCTCACAGGGGAAAGTGATAAAATCTGGCTTTTTGCCACTTGCTTTTACACCACATGTATCTCTGGTAATGACAGGGCAACTTCAGTCTTAATTGTGTCAGTCTCCTCAGAGTCTTTATAAGCTGAGCCTTCAGATTGCTCACCTGGGATTGCTTTGGCAGCTTCACTGAGACCAAAATGAAATTTGCCTACATCAGAGAACTCGGCCACACCTGTGTTTTCATGCAGTAAAACCAGCACTTGTGTTCTCCTTGTTATGATTTATCCAGACTGTGCTGAAAATTGGAACTGCTGAGCCAGCCATCAGGGTCCTGCCTCTGAGTTCACGCCTTGAGATTGACTGCCTTATAACTTCAGCCACCACTCTTGCTTTCAGAGATCTCCCTTCCTTTCAGGCCGGCTGCCATTGCAAACACGAGCCCTTTGCAAACGTGAGCCCAAAGCCTCATAGCTCTGTCTCTGGGCCACAACTTGCTTCCAAGCCTCTCAGTTCAGCAGCATGGAAATCCCTACTCCTACCTCTTTTTACCCCCACTTCCCTTGCTACCACCACCTCCTGAAAAAAAGTGTTGTGATTGCAAAGGTATCCTCACGCTAGGCTGCCCAGCCAAATTCTGGGAGCAAACATTGAGAGCTCTCATGTGAAAGGCAAAGATTGGATGATTAATGCCTCTGGCAGCCTGATCCAAGGGCATGCACAATGGTGATTAATTTACAAACTCTGAGAGTCACTTAATACAATTATTTCTTCATGCATTTTCTCTCCCAGCCTAATAAGATGTTAATGACAGTGGGGCAGGCATGCATGTGCTATGGTTACTGAGCCAGGTGCTGAGATTATAAGGCAAAGGGAAACTGAAAGCACAGGGAGTGAACAAAAGATATTGAATATTTCACTTCTTTAGGAATTAGCAGTAAGACTGACTCTTAAAAACCAGTTAATCTTATTCTAGAAACCAGAATTTATCTTAAAAGTCTCTCTTTGAGTAGTATAAGGTAAGGTAATATTTTAAATATCTCCTAGGACAGCTAATCATCTTAATGTTATGATTAAACTCCAGGGGAATCTGTTCTGTCCTTCTTACTTTTACTCTGCGATTTCATTTGGGTATGACGTTCACTTTCCAGCCCAACCCTGCAGTGTTGCTCCCAAAACTTTTCCATCTTATTCGCAGTGTATGGTTTGGTTTCCCTGGTTCTAGCTGATGTAGCCTCGCAACCTCGGTGATAGGAGAATTAAAAAACATATTATTCCTTATGTATCTGCAGTCTGGCTCTGATGGAGCTAAAATGTTTTTGGATGGTGGACATGTACGGTGGGTGGTGATCGGCTGCAGGTTGTTGTAGATTAACCTGTCTCATTGCTCGCCATCCAGTGCTTGTGTGTCCTGTCTCTCTTAATGCCTCATAGCACAGAGGGATCTGAGCTTGCTGACTCAGCATGAACATGTGGGAACAGGATGTGATCCCAGTGTTTAGAATTGGATTCCTCAAATCTGTGCCCATCCCAGATCTTAAAGCAGATGACTGCCACTAATTCCTCATGACAGGATGGAAAATGTGATTGAGCCATATTATCTCAGTATCGTAGGTGGGGATATTAAAGCAGATGGTGCTACAATATGACCCAACCAGTTAGTGTACTGTAAAGCTTTCTTCCATTACTGGTTAGAAATGTAGAAATGCTTTAGAAACTTATGGAAAAATTTGTTACGTGTGTCTTAAATCCCAGAGTACTTTGAGGTCACAATCCAGTTTGCATTTTCTTTATCTTCTAGGTGGAGAAAGTGATCTCTGGTGATGGGCTGTAGGTCACACTGCGGGTCTGTAACAGAGCTGAGGCTCAGATCGTGGTTCCCTGTGCTCCAAGCCAGTTTCAGCTGTTACAGCACAGCTAAATGACGAAGGCAATTGTATTTGAATGTGCTTCCATCTGCTATTCACCTGTAGTCTGCAGCTAGGATCATCTTATTATTTTTTGTATGCATTCATTTGGCAGCTAGAATTTCAAGGCCAGGGATTGCTTACCCCTGAGGACTTGAAATGAAAACCTCCATTATGTTTCTCGAGGAGGTGAAGCAACAAGAAATGCTAATAGGCATGGCTGAGGGTCTCACCTCTGGGAATGCAGGGAGGTGTCTATAACCAGGAGCAAACATCTCTGCACTTCGAGCTGCTGCCACTGCAAAGCCTGCCAAGGAAATCTGTTTGGTGAAGACGGCACTAACTCCAGCCTTTGAGGAACCAGCTCCCCTGCTACTTCCACCTCGCCTCTAACAATTCAGAGAACAACTTCTGTGTTCAATATTTAAAGCCACTGTTTAATTTTTAATCAGGAAGGTTCCTTTGCTCCACAGTGCTGAGCCAGGATCCCTGGCAGATGGTGCGAGTCTGAAAGAAGGTTTGCTTCACACAGCCGAGGTCAGCAGTCAGATCACTGCTGTAGCCTCTGAGACGCAGTGGGTCACTTAAAGGTTTGCTTTGCAGCTGGATCAGACAGGTTTCTCTCAGTCAGCCTGATGATAGTCACCCAGAGGTGACACGCTGGCTGTTTCCCAACTCTCTGAATATACCTAAGTTATCGTGGGCACCTCCACTTCCAGCTCAGAGGAGCAGCAGAGCTTCTGCCTTCCTGTGGTTTGCTTTAAACCAAGCAACCAGCAGTCAGAACACCAGGGTTCTGCTTCCATCTTTGACACTGCCTGCTGTGACCTTAGATGTGTCTATTTTAGTGCATCTGTTTCACCGTGTGTAATGCAGGAGATGTATAAAGTGGTGATGCTTCATGGAGATATTATAAAGCCTTGTTCATTAGTTGTCCCAAAGTGCCTTGAGATCCTAAGCTAGGCAGAAGCAGCATGCTGTAGATTGCTCTTGCAAGGCAAGTGATGTTACATGTAAGCCTGGTTGTGTCGTGCCGTGCCCAGGAGCCTCCTCCATTCTGTGCTCTCTGCTAGGAGCAATATCTTCTGGAATTGGCTGCATCTGAATGAGAGGTGAAGACAGAGGCATGGCCCTTTTCTGGCATGCAAAGAGCTGAGAGTCTGCAGCACCTCTTGCCTTGTGCTCTAGCAGTAAGAGCAGCCCCTTCCTACCGCCTTAAAGCTCTCCGTTCCTGTTCCCAAGGGTGTGATGGACTTCTCACGCAGCAGTTCTCAGCCACCAGCGCTGGGCCTTAGCTGTAAGACAGGAATACTGTCCCCTTGTCTTGCATAGCTCCCTGTTTTTCTCTGTCCCTGCACTGACCTTCTCTCTGGTCTCCACCTGAGCTTGGGCTTTCTCCTCAGCCTCCTTCTTCTTTGGTTTCTGTGCTGTTTTCTTCAGGGATTTGCTCCCTTTCAGTCAGCTGCCTGGCAGGCCTTTGTGCTACAGTTTTCAGCTTGTTTTCTGTCTGATATTCCCAGTTAAGGGAATTTTGTGCTGGGGAAAAATGCTAGCTTTTTCCTCCAAAGGTCCACAAGCACAATAGGATCAGAGATGCAAATCCTTCCCGTCCTGATTGTTCCCTGTGATTGCAAAAGGATTTTGTGCTGGGCTGGCAGACCCCCTAGCCGATGTTATTGCCCAGCCTCAGACCCTACAGGTGTCTGCCCTGTCTGCTCCTGCCACCTCCTCCAGCTCCCTGTGCCCAGCACTGCACTGTGTGGCAGTGGCTAATTTGGATTAGGATGCTAATTAGAAATGAGCGGATTGAACGGAAAGCACTTAGCCAGGGTTAATCAGCAGTTAAGTGGCCAGCCCAGTCGAGCTCCCTATGGCTGTGCTCAGCTCACAGAAGCAGTGTTTCCTGCTGAGCTAAAAGAAAAACCAGCTGCCCTTCTCCACAAACCAAATCCTTGCTTGCAGCATAGTGTCCAGCCATTCTGTGGGTTATGGAGGAGGCTACATTCTTTTTCCTGACTGCTTTGGTGTAAGAACCACATAAGAAGGGAGAAGAGAGCCTCCATGGCCCTGCTGCATGGGGCTGCAGGCTGTTGGTGTCTGTATGGCAGACAGCAGTTTCGTTTCCCAGATGGGAGGAGGTGATGCAGGCTATAGCTGGAAGATAGGTGCAGCGTCTCAGAGACAAAATGCTGTCCATTTATCATGGAATCATTAAGGTTGGAGAAGACCCACCCCCACCATGCCCACTAACCACATCCCTCAGTGCCACATCCAGATGGCTTTTTAACATCTCCAGGGGTGGTGACTGCGCCACCTCCCTGGGCAGCCTCTGCCATTGCCTCACCACTCTTTAGAATAAGAAATTTTTCCTGATATTCAACTGGAACCTCCCATGGCACAATGCAGATGCAGGTAGGTGTTCAGGCTGCTTCTCATCTGTCCATGATAGTCGGAACTGTGTGTGGGGGGGGAAAAACCACAAATAACTGAGTTCAGCGTGCCATGGATGAGTTTCTAACACATTCCATAACCTGAGAAAGAACATGTTTTTCTGTTCTGTGTGTTCTTTCATGAATTTAATTACTTTATTGTTCAGTTTCATAGCATACCCCCCTGGCTGTAATGTAAAGGCAGAAGGTAAAGAGATCTGCTTGCTGTGTCTGCACCACTCAAGAGCTCTGAGATCCTACTCTCATCTCATTCTCCAGCTCTGATTTCATTCCTGGAATCATTTGAAAAAACAAAGTAATTTTCAGAGCCAATCTTGGATTTGTTTTTTCTTTCTTTTCTGTTCATTCTTTCTCTTCTTTTCCAACTGTATCAGCAGTGAAAGGCTATGGTTTTGAGGCTCAGAAACTAGTTTTCACCACAAAGGTTCAACAAAAGACCATCTTAATTCTGGTCAAGTTTGATTTGCTCCATTCTCTGCAGGTCCACATTGGGTTGTGTCTATACACAAGATTTTTCACCCATCTCATATTGCCATAGGCTGTGATTGTCTTGTGGTAGTAGCATAAGCAAGCTCTTTTTCACATGTAGCTGATGCTACATGAAAATCTTTTGCCAGTGTAATGCATTTTGTTAGGAGAACCTGCATAAGCTGCAATAGCAGATATACCTCTGAGCTGGTATAAATTGAATATGCTCTAGCTAAATTACACATTTATAGCACTGAGCTGACCTCTTCTCCACAGCTGGTTTTTTCATGTGTGACATAGTTTAATTTAATACGTAGACCAGAGTGAAGTTTACCTGCTGGCACTCTCTCCTCTTTCCTGGGAAGATTATTCTACCATCAGGCTGTTCTGGTTTAAAAGCTGTCATGGCCTGCTTGCCTTCATCACTCTGTTACTCTTTTTATCATCCTCTATATCAGCTCCCTTAGACCTCCCAGCAGAATCTCTTTTAAGTCCTGTTAGCTGTATTTTATTTTGTCAGATAATTGCATCCGTCAGCCTGGATTAACCATTCTTTAATTGTAGCCATCATGAAAATATACCTTTTCAGCCTCCTCCTGAGGCTGGGGGCTGCTCACCTGTGCTGAATACCCTCCTGAAGCAGCAAGGCAGCCCCAGGAGGAGGTCTGAAAAGAGGCACTCCCTGTCCTTCCCTGCAGATAACACCTGTCGCTTTGAGGATGAGAAGATCTGCGGCTTCGTGCAAGACAAGATGGACAACTTTGACTGGACAAGGCAGAACGCCCTGACCCAGAACCCCAAGCGTACTGTCAACACTGGGCCACCCACGGACATCAGCGGTACGCCAGAGGGTAGGCATACTTCTGGGTTTCTTCTGGCTCAGTTCTGGGGGGAGATGCAAGCCGCAAGGCATCAGGGTCCTGAGGCTGTGGGAGGCGGCAGAGCGCTGATCTGCTTTCTGCACACATGCTTCTCCTCCGCACAGGGTGCAGGGAGCAGGCAGTTAATTTGCATGTTACTGATTGGCATTAAACACACAATTAAAACACCCACAACTTTGTTTAAGGGAATAGTGTGAGCATTAGTTCTTGTTACCAGCTAATTGCCTGCTGCCTAATGTCCTTGTCCCATTTGATGCTTGTTTTGAAGTCAAAAAAAGGATAAACAATTAAGAGAACGTCTCTAACACCTGAAAATGTCCCTGCTGGGTTTAACCAGCTGCTTCCTCAAAGAAGATCTCCATGGGGCAATTCTCCTCCGTACCAAGCACCAGCAGGAGGGATGAGGCTGGGGGAGTGCCAGTGGGGGCCCCAAGCTGGACTGGAGGAGGCTGCTGTTGTGTATTTCTCATCCTATCTGACGAGATAGGACCCACACCAGATTTAGCTGGATATTGCTTTACCCTTTCTCTAATGAGGAAAATAAATTCATATGCAAGCCCAACTCTGAACACAAAAAATTAAAAAAAAAAAAAAAAAAAAAAAAAAGGAAATACCCGAAGGCCAGCTAAGGAAGTGGCTTTTCCCATTATTGTTGAGTACACCAGCCAGACCTAGCATCAAAAACAGTGTCAAAAAATAGTTAAGCTGATCCTCCTTGGGTTGGTAGCAACTACTTTGGCATTGCTCTCTTTAGATCAAAACAACACTGCTTAGGCCAGATACACCTAATCCTTTCTGCAATCCTCTTTCTGCACATGTTTCTGGATGGGATCCAATGGGATGAGAAGAGCAAGGCCATGTCTCATGCATCAGGAGGAGTCTCTCAGCCCCAGGCATCCCGTTACTTGCAGGGGGGAAGATGCAATGGCTTTCCCTACCTTTTTTTCTCCTTGTGTAGGTTATTACATGTTCATCGAGGCTTCTCGGCCCCGGGTGACAGGAGACAAAGCCCGGCTGATCAGCCCACTATACAACATCACGGCCAAGTACTACTGTGTCTCCTTCTACTACCACATGTACGGCAAGCACATCGGTGAGTACTGTCTGGGGATGGGTTCCCCTGGCCTAGTGCAGGGTGTAAGGGGAAGACCTCCCCATCAGCTCCACCAGCTATGACTGCAGCCAGCAATCTGAGTGGCTGAGAGTCTCACTCAGTACTCAGAGCACCAGGATGGTCCTCAGAGAGTTATTCTTTGCCTGCACCCAGCATGTTGTGAGGCTGTCCTTGGAATGGTATCTTGAAGCCAGCCATCACTCCTTGCCATGTTTCCTCTAGAAACATGGCTCCTTACCCTCCACAAGAAAAAACACCACAGCTATGTTCACGTGTTTCTCCTTGTTGTGACCACAGCCACCTTGCTCTAGGTGGTGTGACATCAGAGAGGAGATGGAGGTACTCTGTGGGACTCTGTGGTGGGTGCAGCTACTTTGGAGTGTTCCAGATGTGTGTGCCAGGGCAGAATTGTGAGAAGGGGCTCTCAGCTCTGCCTGACTCCCTCCTCTCCAGCCACACTCTGTACATACTGGTACAGTGAGTGCCACAGCAGCGCCCAGCACACTAATGAGTTTCCATATCCAGTCAAGAAGCAATTGCTAATTCGTCACCTCTTGATTATAATTTCATTAATTTGAATAATAGATGCACTCTTTCCACAGCACGCTAGGTTATTAATCACCTGCTGGACTGCAGCCTGACTGAAAAAGCAGGCCCAGGCAGGAATGTGTCCACCCTTCAATAAACGAGGTTAATTAACAGCTCTCTGCTTCAGCACCATTGATGTCATTGGAAGGAAACATGCTCCTGAGTCCAGCCACCACATCTCTGTGCAATGTGGCACAGCAGAGAGGTTAAGCTGCAAAATCTGAGACCTTTTCTCAGTGGGGGCTAGGCTGAAAACCTGATCCCATGGATGCCGTTGGAGTAGTTGGGCAGTGGTTCACAGAGCGGGTCTCCTCTGTCTTTGCTGTGCGGACTCAGGTTTGCTTTCTGCACTAAATCCAGCTAGGTCAGAGGTGTTTCCACACACCTGTATCTCTCCTGCAGATGATCTGCTTCATGCTGTCTTCACACTGGCATTGGCAGAAAACTATTGGCACTGGTTGACACCAAGTTTTCCCAGGTTTGCTGGGCTTTCTTAGCTGACAGAGTCCAGCTGTTAATGCTGGATGGCAAATTCCCTTCTTCTCAGCCATTTTCCATTGTGGTCAGTTGGCTTTCTTGACTAATGCCCACATATCTTCTCCTGGCATTTTTGAAAGGGATTTGATCTTTGTGACTGCAATCAAGGATGACACAGACCAGCAGGGAAACATGGGAGACTGCCAGGGAAAGAAGATGTGAAGGGAGGAGCACAAAGCAACCTCCTCTTTCTTTGTCCCTTTAAGAATGCAGCTGTGCCCTATTTCCAAGTTCATTTCACTGGGAAAGTAAAAGCCCCTTAGCTTTTGCTCTGTATTGGAAGACAGCTGTTTGACATCATTCCTGTGGTTTCTCAAGAGGTGGTGTGGACTGGATGTGCTGGGGAATCAATTCATTACAGATTTTTGGCTTTTATTATTTTAACTCTTTATTCATTTGCTTCACCCTAGCCAAAGATACAGTTAAGCCAAAGACCTAGGAATGCCACTGAGTATCGTTTTATATTCATCAGCATCAGGTGCCTTTTATAATTGATTGTTCCCCTATATTCAATGCCATTGTTCCTGCCTGGTCCCCATCTCCCCCTTGTTGCATAAAGGGGCTGTTAAATTTTTGTGAGGTAAATAGGCTGTTTAACACCATGAGATGATTTTCCAGAATGGCTAAGGCTGAGCGGGAGTGAATGAATTATTTAAAAATTAGACTGAATAGATAGAGAGAAAAAGAAATGAGAACTTCTTTTCTCTTGGGTTTTGAAGGTGCGGATTGGTCTGGGAAACCCACAATCTATCAATCTGCAATTTGAAATTCAGTCCCTCATATCTGCTCTCTGCTCTGTAGCTTCCTTCAGGGCCAGTCATGATATTCTGTAATTTTTTGGATTCTTTTCGATATTTTGGGGCAGTCTTGATGTCCATGCTGGCTGAAGGCCCCTGAGAGTCTGGAAGTGGCAGGCTGCCTGATGGCAAAGCAAGCTTCTTTAGCTTCTGGCCACTTTTCTTTTTAGTCCCCACTTGAACAAGAGGGGAGTTGGCCCTCAAATAGAGGCTTTCTTGCTAGGACTCCTCCTGCCAGGTGAAGAGACAGACCCTGGTCTCCTACCTGTATCACACCTGTGACAATATGGAGGTAAAGACAAGTGTTTACCAGCCTGGGCCATGACCATGTCACTTCCCATATTGCCACCTGTCCCCAGTGCATATGGACACAGCTCTTACCCCTGGCTCACCTAGTGTCAGCCTGGTCCTACCAAGCCAGATGCCAGCACTACTGAGTCAGCCATAGCATATCAGATGTCTCCCGTTGGCAAGCAGTGCCAGTAAGAGGATATCTCTTAGCTTCTCCTAGAAGCTCCAGCTCCATCGTGGAGCCAACAGAAGCTCTGTCATTATGAAAGGAAGCCATATAAAACCCCGACATTTATTTATTTTTTTAATAACCCTTTTATTACCTTTTCCCGTCTCTACAGAACTTGAAAGCTGGTTTACTCTTACAATTTGACTATAAAATATCCATAGCCATCCAGGCAAATCTTCCCTGGGAGAGTTCCCAGACACTACTCGTTTATAATAGATATGACGAAAGAGAGAAACTGAATACAGATGGAGCATTTGTAGCCATGGTATAAAATATTCAGCAACTAGCAGAACAGGAAGATGTTGAATCTCTCTCAGCTGATGAGAGAGCAGGGTGAAGGGGAGCTCCCTGGAGGCAATTCCCATTCTTCTGGAGTTATTTGGTCATCAGTTTTTCTTCTTTTACCCCCCTCTGGAGCAAGTGTTTATATTGCCTACAATCCTCCCAACCCAAACAAAAAAAATCAGGAGGAGGAGTAGGAAAGAAATACAGTTTCTAGCAGACATTCAAGAACTAGTGTCTTGTCTGTGGCAGACACAAATACATCAAAGCAGGAATTGCTCACTATATGTCCTCCTTCAGAAGAGGAGCTAGCCACAGCACACAGGGACCTGTTGTTGAGTGCAACTCCTTGCCAGGTTGGCCCTGTGAGTCTCAGCATTCAGCTGGGAGCAGATCCCCAGATCCCTGTTTCCGCTGTCAGATTCCTCTTCCCAGAGGTTTCCTGAGAAGGGAATGCTGTGAGGGACCAACTTGCTGGGAATACCTATATGCAAGCAGTGGCTCTGAATGTACCTAAACAGCTACTTTTTAGCCTCCTTCCCATATGTGATCACACTGGCAGACCCTTTTTTTTGCTTTGTTTTTAATACAACTCATCATTGCATATGGGCTTATGACTGTATTCTGCCTTATAAGGGGAAGATGGCAGAGAGCTCTTCTCTAGGGTATCTCCTAGGTTGGAAGTGTACGGCAGTCTGGCTGGTCCTAGGCTACAGGAGATGAGCCTGGCTGAAGATCCTATTCTTGGCTTACAGTTTTATACTTCAAGCCTCCTTTCTGCTCTGATAGTGTCACAGACTTACCTTGGCCAGCCCCTCTTCCGGAAGTCAGAGAACAGGCTTATTTTCTGGTATGTGTCCAGCATCTGCGAAAATCTTGGAGAACTGAAGGTGGTATTGTTCCAGCTTAGTGCTGACACAGACCTTATCTGATCACACCAGCTATGTCTGGCCTATGTATAATCAGAATGGGAGACTTTCAGTGAAATCATAAGCTACTGTGAGGAACCGTGCTTGGTACTGATTAAGAGGGATTTTTCATCTAAGTCAGTAGAAACAGTGAGCCTTAATCATGCACATCGCTTTCCAGAGCACCCAAATCCAAGAAACTCACAAGATGTTATACAGAAGTAATTGGCTTCTAAGCAGCCCAGTTACACTGATAGTGTCACCGTTGACACCCTCTTCCTGATCAGGAAACATAGACCAGGAAGGGCTGACATAACAAATTGCTGTTTTAGTTCTTCAACTCAAATTATGCAGCTGGTACAAAGGTGTGTCTGAGGCCGGGATGATCACAATAGGAGCCAATGTTTGCAGAGGTGCCATAGTTGCATCTTGTTTCTGACAAGTGACAGAAGTAAGAGCTGTCAGGTCATGCTGATTGACTGGTACCAGCTATGCCAATGTCAAAGTGATCTGAACCATGAAGAAGACCTTTTTGTAATATTCAACATCTTAGCACCCTTTTTCCCACCCAAACCTTGTGGATATATGTATTCTGTTGGTTCAAGTGCTACTGCATGCAGTTACACAGCTGCTGTCCTGCAGGTAGCTGCCTCGTGTTGGAGATAGAACTTTTGCTTGATGTACAAATGCATAGTTCATTTAATCCATGCCATTGTGACCAGTGCAATAATTCTACACAACAGTTTACGTCACTGGATTGATCGGGGCAAGGCTGATTTTCCTAATGAGTGTGATTCACTTCCCTCTAGGCTTTTGAAAACAAGTTGCTGTTAGAGCTAAGTTTGTAAAGAAAAAATGCATTCCGTTTATATGTGTGTATACATACATATATATATATATGTATCCTTTCTTTTTTCATTTGTTCAAATGGGCTCTTGGCTTTACGCATTCATCCATCAGTTGATGCGTATTTAACTAATGTTCTGTGCAGATGTCAAGCAGCTTGCTGTGGCCCTTGTATGGGGCCTTGGATAAACTGTTGTCTCTTCTAATAGTATCTGCTTGGTTCTCCTGGAAGTTAGTCAAATACCATGATCATGAGCAAGGATTTTAAATACCTGGCAAGATAACTATAGATTTGTAAAGTGTCATTCAAACTCTGTAAGTTCAATAGAGTGGCTCTGAACCAAAGGCTATACAATGACTTCAATAGAAGTCATTGCTCTTCTGAAGACTCCAGTGAGCTTTGGATTCTGGCCAGATGGGACCAATACATTATCTAATCAAAATTTCTGAATAACAAGAGGCAGAGAACTCCCTTCAGTTACTCTTCCTGAAACCCAGTAAATTATAGGTTTGATTGGATGTTGATTCACAGACAGCACCACAGCATGCTTGGCACAGACTGCAGTTGTAGGACTGAATTGTCTTAACCCAAAGAGCTTGGTTGAAGACTGCTATAAAAGCTGAAGAAGACATGGAGAGGAAGAAAAAGGATCCACATATGGGTTGGCTATATGTCCTTTCTGTTCTATGAATAATATGTCTTCATGTCGATGCAGGCATTCTGTTATTATCTTCAGTCCTGGAACACTGATCCTTACCTTTTCTTGCTCCTATATAATAGTGTGCCACTCAATCAAGTTCCTACTGCAGATAGATAGCTAGTGAAATGTTGCCTTCTTCAAAAATCCTCTTCTGCTGTTTTACAAATCATGATCTGACCATGTTACTGCTGCAGAATTTGTTGGAAAGGATGGCAAGCACAGATTGCTGACACAGATGCCCTGAATGCCCATAGACAATTTTTACTTTTGCTCACCTAATTTGAGTCACTGTTATTTGTCCTGTGGGAAGCTACAACTACTACAACCCCCTTTCTGCTCAGCTCTGAGCAAAGGATTCAGACCGGGCTTGTGGCGCAGCCTTGTGAAAGTTGAATGTCAGTCAGGATGTACTGCAACCTGATCATTTCCTGGGATACTGGGTGCTGCATCAGTTATTCAGTCCCTGAAATCACTAGACACAAAACAGTTAAGAAGAAATGCTTAAGCTCTAAGTGCCTCTTTGGATTTTTCTTTAGTGCTCATGGGTCACTCTTCTGTTCTCTTCATGGAGCAGTTTCATAATTGTGCAAGTGGAGATTAAAATTGGTGTACCTCCAGAGACCCCCCCCCCCAGGTGCTCTGACAGGATAGTTGTGGGGCAGGGGACACACGTATCTTGCACTACTTGTGCAAACATTCCAGTCTCTGTTTGAATTTCAGCAAGACGTGATTTTGCAACACGTATTGAAATGCTTCCCTGAAAACTCAAAAATTCCCAGTGTCAGTCATTACCATTGCTTCTAGGAGTGACTACCTCTCCCAAAGAGAGGCATCCCAGCACCTGAACCACTGGAGTTTGCACATCCTGGCTGGGAGTCTTACTGTCTCAGCCAGTCCCCTGGAAATTTCTCAGAATAAGCGTAATGAGATAGGAAATGGTATAGAAGTCTCATCCATCCCATCTCAAAGCTGGGAACACAGCAAGCTCTAACAGCTTCCCTACTGTGCGTGAAGAGGCCATCATCCTCCCCAGTTCCCAGGTCTGAAAAATTCAGGTTGGATATTAGGAAAAGCTTGCTATCCAATAGAGTGGTGAGGCAGTGGCACAGCTGCTCAGGGAGGTGGTGCAGTCACTGTCTCTGGAGGTGTTCAAGAGCTGGGTGGATGTGGCAATGAGGGACATGGTCAATGGCCATGGTGGGGATGGGTTGGCAGTTGGACCAGATGATTTTAGAGGTCTTTTCCAATCTTAATTCACTTCTTTTTGGGTCAGGCGGAGGATGAGGTTCAGAGACCAGATTTTGAGCAGTGTCTTCAGTTTAACAGGAAGAATGCATGATCTCAGCTGCTCATTCCTGCTGTCTTGCCTGCATCGGCATTGCACTAAAACAGCCCATCTGCTCCAAGCCCTGCAGCTGTGCAGCTGCCCTATGCTTGGCTCCTGGGGCTGGGTGAAGATGGGGAAATAGGCTGTTAATAGGGATAGAGACAGCGTAAGTACATCTGCTTCTGCAGGGTTTTTGTTAGCCTCCTCCTGACACCACTTGTATCCAGGGGGCTCTGCAAGTCTGCTTCCCCTCTGACTGAGGTCTTTCCAAAGACTGCCCTCAGAAGAGATGCAGGCAGGCTCACCCTGCCTGCCTGTTGTGCTCTTTTAAACCTGGCAGTATGTGTGAAGCAGACCTCTGTTTCCACTTGTCTGAGAGCAGAGCACAGTGCGTGCTCTCAGTCTGAGAACTGAGAGCAAAAACTGCTCAAAGGACCCAGCTGTCTCTGGTGGCAAAGATGAAAGGGTCAGCTATCAAAGCTGGGAGAAGATAGAATGTTTGCCTCGAGGCATCTGGGCATGTCACAAAACAGAGGGTAATGGTAACTGTGCTTCACTCTGCTCCTTGAATCTGCAAAACTGGTGGGAACAGTTACTTCCACATTATCTCCTTGCTCTGCTCCTTGCATTGCCGTTCTCCACTGTGTCCAGCTCAGTGTTGAACTGAGACAGTGGTAGGCATTGTCCTGTGCTCCTCTGCCTATGGAGGGCAGGAGTTCTCCAGGAGAACCCAGTGGCAGAGTGTCTGGACTGAAGGCAACGGGGGTCTTGGTGCAGTGGCAACCTTGGCAGAGGGAGGACACTCTGAGCCTGATGCTGTAGCCAAACTGTCCTGTGGGGAAGGATATAGCCTGTTCACATTGTCCCCTGCAAAACATTTAAGTACTGGAAGGAAGTGTGATTAAGCAAGCTGGCATAATGAATCAGATGTGGAGTTGGCGAAAAGCCTGAGGACTCCTGCTTCTTGTCTTTTTAAATGCCAGACTGTTCTCTCCCTCTGCTCTGTTCTGGCTGCACATCTGACGGGCCTTTGTTCTTCTGAGATGGCATTAATTTAACATTATGGAATGTGGGTGGGTTTTCTTTGTTTGTTTTGGTTTTGAATTTCTTAAACCATATCCTGTTGTCCATAGGCGGGAAAGCCTGTCACTGGTCAGAGAGAACTTCTGAGGGAATTTTTCCTGAAAAGAGGAGGCAGGATTTTACTTTGTACACACAGCATCAAAAATGGATGTCTTGTATCGTTCATCTCTGTATGCCAACACTTTCTCTAATTAGACCACAGATCAAATGAGCAAAGGAGCTCCAGCATAGCTCCACTGCAAGTCTGCTCCTACCATATCACCATCTGCTTTCCATGTACACAGACAGGTGGGGATGTCCTAGAGAGAAGGAGCTGTAGCTGTAGTCTGCCAGTTTACCTCCCGTTAGCACTTCCATTCCTCATCACTTAAGTAAGGCATGATGGTGCCACTGCATTTACCCCACTGCCCACATGACCCAGGTCTCCCCCCAGCAAGTCACCTCAGGTTGCCAGCCATCTGTCCGCCTTGCCTCTTCACAGTTTTCTTCATGCTGGCCCATTCCTTCCATCCCAACACTCATATACATGCCAGGCAGGTCACATAGTGATGGATCATAGATTGGTCTGTGCAATTGGCTTTGTTGTGTCAGAGGATATTGCTTCAAACCCATCCTCACCCGATGGTATTTTGAAAAGTCAGGGGTGAAAATGCATTTTTTTTCTAATTTTTTTAATCCCCATTAAAATCCAAGATAATTCCATGCAGCAAGATTTAAATGATTTTCACAGGTCTGCTACAGGGGAAACATTGCCAAGCAAAACTTACCACATTGCTGTTTATTCTCAGAAAGGCCCAGCTGCAGTAGGGAACTAGAGACTTTGATTCCCCCGATCCCTTTCATCAGTCTCTGCAGCATAGCACGGCTGAAAGAGAATCCCGTAGCAATTAGCAGGCCTGTGACATGCTTAATGTCTCTCTGAAGCCAAAGGGAATGCCTTACAAGTAGAGCTGGGATAGCTGTGCTTTCCAAACTCTGACCAAGACTCTGTTTCCTTGGTATTAATGAGCTCTCTGAATTCTCCCGCTTTGATTTTGCTGAAGCAGTGGAAGGGGTCTGGGTAGTGAAGGTGTGAGTAGTCACGGAGGGCCCTGCACACCAAGCTGGGATCAGTTAAAGACACATTGAGGCAAAGTTTCTGCGCAGCCAGTAAAGCAGCCACAGGGCTTTCATTGCCTTATTCCACATATATTAATGTATGAAGCATCATTAGGTACTGTGGAAGAATAAATATATCCTATCATGGCACAAAGACAAGACATTCTTGAAAATTATGACTCAGTAACAAGCTGATATTATTTCTCCGTCTCAATCAGTGCCACAATTGTTCTTCTGCTCTTTGCTTCCCAGCTCTCAGAGCAGTAACTTTTCCCCACAGCACTGTAACTGAGAACACCAGCCTGATACTGACTGCTCTTCATTAGCATCCATTTAAATGAGAGAGGGAGAAGGAGAGACGGGTATTTGTTCCGGGGATTATGAGCAGTAATAGATTCTTTCTGGCGACTTTCATTTTTTTCTGGGATTTGCTTGCACTAAGCTTTGGGCTTGTAGTTTGTGATCAGTGGTGTTACACTAAACCACACTTAAGGAAGTGCTCAAAATCCCTGTAAGAAAGATAAGAGCTCTTTTCTCCTTGGCCTGGCTTTAGCCGTGACATTAGGTCTGCAAATGACTCTGTCAGGCTATCTAAGGTCTGAGTTGTCTCTGCCTAGGGCACTTCCTGCCACAAATCAGCTTCTTCTCATCTCGATTTATCTTGCTTACAGCTGTGATGCTCTGAGGACTCTCTGCTCTGGATTCCCCTCTCTGGCTGGCCTCAGCTGGGTGCCAAACCCAAACCGTTGCACCAGCCAGACCTCCATAGGTAGCTGATCCCCTGGGATACCCCCATCCTACATCAGGAACACTGCAGGAAGGCAGCAGGGAGCCATGGTGGGATCACCCTGAGCCTGCAGCCACCCCAGCTCCCAGCTGTGAATCCTGGCAGCCTTTCCAATGCAGCCCACAGAGCTCTGCCGTGCCTGGCACAGCACTCTGTCTCCTGGTGCTCGGCTTTGTCCTCCCTTCGCTTTCTGGCTGTTCTCTTCCTGGCTTCCACCCAGAATGAGCTGTGTGCCCACCCCTGCACACAGTAGCTTGTGCCCATTCCGCTTTCCCCCTCCCAGCTGCCCTGCAGAGAGCCCTTGAAGGGTACTCTGCCATCCCACATGGACTGTGCCCATGGTGTTACCCTTGCAGACCCTGCTTCCCTCCCAGTGCCGCCTGTGCTGGTTCCTCTGGATCCACTCTGCTTTTCAGCATGACAGTGAAATCTCCATCCCACGGAAAATGAGAGGAGACCTTTTCTTCTCGTGAGAAGGTAACATTTAAAGGCATCCCTTGGGCTACTCTATCTGGCAGCCCAGCTGGTGCTCTTTTGTGTGAGTGCCACTCTTGAAATGCCAGCTTTGGTCTTAAAGGCAGTCAGCAGAAGGCAGGGCTCGCTCCCACTGTAATTGATTCCTCACTGGCCTTTATTCTCTCTTTTGTTTGGGAAGAAGGAATAATACAGATTGCAAGAGAAATGTGAATATAGTCTTGTTTGGGGAGAGGTAACAATAGGATTGTCAGTGTCTTGGAATTTTTCTTGTGTTTGTCTGTCTCTGGTCAGCTGGAGAGATTCAGCAGCAGATACGTGGCCTGCCTTTGTGTGTGCCTCGCCACCAGGTGCCATTAGGAAATGCCAGACACATCTGATGGAGGAGATGGGGAAAGAGCATTGACTAAACAAATAGGTAACAAAACTGCCAGCTGGCTTCAGACTCTGACACCAGAAACTGGGCGTGATAGTAGTACAAAACCAGATGGAGCTGAAGCTTCATCCATATTTAGTTTGAAGAGCTGACATCTTTGCTGTGCCTCCCAGAAGCACATTCTCAATGATGATGTTCCTAGAAAAAGAGGGTTTTGTGGTCCTTCCCCAGCCTTGGAGAGGCTTTGTAACTTAGGTGGGATTGCATGTAGGTTGTGAGGAGCAGATCTGACCCTCCTTTGCAATTCTGATTTGTAAGGCAGTCGTGGACACGTTGCTTGGCTGTTTTGACCCTCAGTTTTCCAGGTGTAGACAGGTATGGTGAAACATGGAGTGTTGTGAGCAGACAAGGAAGCTTCCTTTCCAATTTCAAACTGCTTGAAGAACACCTGCTTGTGTTCAGTATTGTTCTGATGGAGAATTTGGGGGCCAAAAGGTTGAATGCTTCAAGGACAGCAGGCTGTCAGCGAGGACACGCTTAGGCTCAGTTTGGGTTCAGGTCAGGTATTCACAGCCAGTGCTTTGGGGGCACTAACTTGCATTCCGGATGCTTTTATGAGTACCTTTCTATCTCACCATCTCTTTTATCCTGCGGCACAGCAGAGTTCATTTGCTGCTTGATTTGTCTCAATGCTGGCTGCTCAGCCAGGCTCTGGTGTAGTAGATCCTAGCTGCTATCCCTGAGTGAGGCTGGAATGGACAGCAGTTGACTTTAATCCTTGCTTGCTGGCAGCTCCATATCAGTACTTAATTTAGTCTCAGTCCCTCAACTCACGAGCTCTAACTGCTGTAATTAGCTGCTCTGAACACGCTCATGTTGACATTGATCTATGGGGTTATGTAGATCCTGTGTGGGCAATCAGTTTGGCTAAGGGCTCCAGTGAGGACTAGGTATCCTTCCTAGTGAGGCTTCCCTCCTAAGTTGCTTCTGAGGTTAGGAAGGGCACCAAGAAGCCAGAGGCTCAAAACTGGTTTTGCCAGAGGCTCCCATGCTGACCCGTGTTGCCAGGAGGGAGATCCCACTTGCTTACTTCTGCCTGAGGTTGTGCAGTGGCAGCTGATCAAAAGAGGAACAAAGTCACCTTACTCCTCATTCGAAGTGGGAAACTCAGAACCACTGGGGAAGTAGTTTGATATATTCAATATCCTAATATTTCCAGACAGAAAAATGTTTTCCCATCCTTCTCGTATTCATTTTTGAGTGTCAAGAATTTGAAGGGAGATATTAGCTCTGCAGGCTGGCCAGAATGCATCCCAGGTGGTGGGATGTCTTCCTCCCTTCCTGCTGTCTTGCCCTCTCCCTGTTAGGTCAGGTGTTCATCTATTTATCTCAGCCAGCCTTAATGCTAGTGCTTCTGAATATTTCCAGTCAATAACCATGCCTGTCTTTTCTCAGTTCACTAAATTATACACATACTTCATTCTTTTAACCTTTTCTTGTAAGTCAGCCACTCAGAATCTAAACATTTCATCATCTTTATTACGCATCTCTGAACTCCTTGTGATGTATCTTGCTCTCTGTCAGCAAGGCACTCAGCAGGAGTACTTCCAGGTCCCTGTCCTTCATACAGTACCCCTAGGGCTGACATGCCAAGAAGGATTTCAGGATACTGTATAGGAAGGAGGTATCTAAGAAATTCTCTCTTCCTATCGCTTTCCCTGAGCTCTCATTGCTCCCAGAAAGCCATACCCAGGCAAGAAGGCAGCATCCCAAGTGCAGATAGACTATGGACATTTAAGTAAGGGTTGTTACTGCCTCTCTGCTCTCAGGGGTAATATGTCTGCGTATCAGAGACACTGATGAGCAAGAGAGTGACTAGAGTCCTGATTGATTTTTTGGTTCATCAGCTGAATTGAAAAAAAGAGTGTGTTTCAGTTCAGCCCTGAATGAATGTTTAAAAAAGTGTTTTTATTGAAACAAAAAAAGGAAAAAAAAAAGTCAATTGGGGAGGATTACTAAAAAGATACAGTAGGTTGACAGTTTTATTTGTGGGTAGAGGGGGGATGTGACACTTTTCAAAGTGAAAACTGGAAATGTTTTCATATTTGTTGGCTTTGTCTTTGTTTTAATGGCAGACAGAACCTTTTGGGAATTGTTTGATAGAAAGGGCTTAAAGCCAGTGCTGATTCAGAGTGTTTGTGTCCCTCTGAAAATGTGGGAGCAGGCATGAGAGGCAGTGCTATGGAACACCAGAAAAGCACATTTGTGTGCTTCAGGGCAAGTAAGTAACCACGACAAGTGGCTGCTGAGGACACAGGTGATATTTCTAATGGCCAGGGTCAGGAAAAACTGTAGACTAAATATGGCAGGCGACAGCAGCGGAAGAGGAGAGGGAAATGTGTGTCCTAGGACTCTCAGTTCAAATGGGATATGGACCAACTGGTGTGGATCCAACACACAGTCATCAGGATAGAACAGGAGCAGAAATGTTAGGGAAGAGAGGTTGAGGAAGCTGGGCTTGCTCCATCAGGCAAAGAGGAGGCCGCTATCAGCCCTTGACCACTAACTGTTTGAAAGGCAATTACAAAGGTCACAAACCCAAACTCTTTTCATAGAATCATAGAATGGCCTGGTTTGAAAAGAACCACAATGATCATGTGGTTTCAACCCCCCTGCCATTGACAGGGTCACCAACCACCAGACCAGGCTGCCCAGAGCCACATCCAGCCTGGCCTTGAATGCCTCCAGGGATGGGGCATCCACAGCCTCCTTGGGCAACCTGTTCCAGTGTGTCACCACCCTCTGTGTGAAAATCTTCCTCCTAATATCTAACCTAAATCTCCCTTGTCTCAGTTTAAAACCGTCCTTTGTCCTTTCACCATCAACCCATGTAAACAGTCATTCCCCCTCCTGTTTATACGCTCCCTTCAAGTACTGGAAGGATCCGTAGTATTACACAATATAACAGGGAACAGCAGCCTCCAATGGCATCACTGAAGGTCTGTGCTGGGCTTGGCCAGACAAAGCCATGCTGTCTTGCTCTAGAACTGCAAACAGCTTCAGGCAAGAGGTTGGACAGGACACCTGTTTAGATTCCTTGCAACTAGCCTATCTGCCACCCACTTCTTGTGCAAGGCCATACAGCCATGTTACAAACTGCTGCTGCTTCTTAATTTCCTCTGTCTTCATCTGGGTACATATCCTTCTTTGAAGAGCCCAGGTAGATGAAATACTGCCAGTGAGACATGTTTGTCAACTCAGGAGAAAGAACTGTGCCAAGGGTCAGCCCAGCAGATTGGGTTTCCTGCATGCCCCATGTCACCAGCACCCAATTTCTCTCCTTCAGGCTCCTTGAATCTGCTGGTTCGCGTGCGGAACAAGAGGGCCATCGACACCCAGGTGTGGTCACTGAGTGGGAACAGGGGGAACATGTGGCAGCAAGCACATGTGCCCATCAACCCGCCTGGGCCCTTCCAGGTAAGTCAGGGCCACAGCCGAGGAGCTGCATACCAACCACCCCATCCATGTGCTGTGGGAGCTCTGCACCCCCATGGTCACTGAGGCAAGGCAAGAGCTTAGTGCAAGCACAGAGGTCACAAGTGACTTTGATTGCTGGATGCTTCTCAGAGCACGTTCTACAAGAGCCCACCCCCACTACCCTTCTGGTTTAGGACTGTAGGGTGGCTTGCAGATGTGAACTAGGCATGATGTATCTGCTTGATGGGCTATTT